>NC_081824.1:274492455-275742455 GCF_030867095.1 Alligator mississippiensis | reverse complement strand
TTTAAGGATTTCTTTGTGGGTTTGGGGAAGGATAGACAGAGAGAAAGCATGAATCAGTGCTGTGAGTCTACTCATTTTTAAAAACAATGAGAAAATCTTGCCACTCAGTGTGTTCTACTTTATACATAAACAGGGAGACTATACTTATTCTAGTTCATATTTACTGTCACAGAAAGTAAAACATTAGTTGAAGCTTCACTTGCCTCTACTTGACACAAATGAAATGTTAATAATGTTCAGCTGAGTCATTACCCATCTCATCTATTACTTGACAATTATGAATGTTTCACTTAGTCTGTCCTCAGCAGGGAGCAGTATGTTAAATGAAATCATTCCAAGTTTGCAATGTTAATAAATCCATGTTATTCAAAATAGAACTGAAATGGCAAAGCATGCCTTGCACTATGTGCCAATAAGTAGCATACCTTCTTCCCATGAACTCAATTTGTATTGGATGATCATTTTGTTAGCTCTTGGAGCCAAGAATTACTTACACCGTAACAGTTTGCCAAAAGGATAACAAACAATAAAAGCACCTTTAAAGTTTAACAATTGAAGAACAAGGAGGTACATGTTTGAACTAAATAATTATAGGTCATAAACTTGAGCTAAATGAAAACAGACAATCTTACTAATCTTTTTTCCCAGCTATTTTTACTACAGATTTTTTTTTTAGTAGAGCGTATTTTCATTATTGCCTCTTTGTCCAAAGCAAATTTTTAAATGCAGCTTATAATGGCACAGGTCTACAATCTACAAAAACAGCTACATCTGATTTTTTCTAAATCCATTAAAAGAATAATGCAGGACCAAACCTTATTTTTCTTTAATTAACAGCATATACACAAGATGGAATCCTAGTAGTCTCATTTTTCAAAAATGAGTCTGATATGCAAGTTAAATGAAGTTTCTTGAAGGATGTCGCTCACTGGTTTTGAGTCTAGTTTGGAGTCTACTAGTTGTGGTCCCTCACTAGTTTTGAGTCTACTTTCTGTAGCATTTCTTGGCACCTTATATTTAAATAAAAAAAGGGGTTGTCACAAAGAAGAAAGAGTAAACAGAGAAAGACAACTTACAAAGGTAATTGGCAAATACCAGTCCATTCTCTCATAAATGTATTATTTCTAGCATGCCTTTATATAAGACTAGAACAATGGGATTTGGAAGGTGGGGGGGGAGCGGGAAGTCACAAACCTGGGCTTGTTCTAATTATTGCTAGCACTCATTCTTAATTCATACTTTGACCAGATACAGACATTACACTTTTACCAGTATAAGTGATTGGAAACTGGTCTATACCCATAACAGAACAGCAGCTCAGCACACATAGGCAGGTTTAAAAATGGTAGAACCTGGTCTAAGATTTTCCCCCTGCCCAAGGGCAAATGTGTGTTCTGTTCACTATTGATCTAAAACCAAGCCGCTTACAGAAAAGCACATAAACTTAGATTTATTCTGCCTTGGGCTTTTTAAATGCCTGTACCTAGCCTTAGTGTCTAGAAGAAAGAAAAATGCAGAAAATCTTCTAGAAAGGCAGCCGTCTCTAGAACATCACTACAGACAAAGAAGAGATAAGCAAGTGAGACAATTTGACCAAAGGGGTAAGAATAAAGGAGAAGAAGTCAAAGTATTTTTAATGGGGAAAGGGAATGAAGGAAGTGTGCCCAAGGACCTTAATCCTGCCTCCAGCAGTGAACAGAGGAGCCATGGGATGGCATGAGGCAAAGACTGAGGAGTGGCTCCATTCTGTCCGGCTCACACTGCTACCAGACCTTTAAAAAGCAGGCATGAGCTACCAGAGAAATCCCTTGGGAGATTCTTAACATATGGAAAAGAGACTGGTGAGTAGTGGTATCACAAGCAAAAGGTTGAGTCTGCAATTTTAACAGAAGATGGCCAAGCTAAGGCCCAGAGAAATATTTCAGACTTAACTTAGATGAGTTATACGAAAAAGAAGGGTAAATTTGCAGTTTTTTTCAATGGTATCTTCCAATATCACACCTCTTTCACCTTTATATTCTTGATGTCACGCATCATACAGATGCAATTCAGTCAACAAGAGTGTACAGATATTAAATTCATTCAGAATTACAGTATTTTTTTATAGTAACAACACAAAATTAAATTTCTTTTGCGCCACTAATTGTTTTCCATGATCTGGAAATACCAACAAAAATGTGCATATGCTACACACCCTTAAGTAACTTCTTTAATACACATTCAAATGTTGCCAACACTAACACACTACTGGGCATTTCCAAATTGCATTGACCATGAAATAAATCAAATAAAAAGAAAAGCTAATGAGGGACATCAAAATTAGTTACTTCTGGTTACAAAGGAAAGTAATTAATAAAAAAAAGTTTAAACGTTTCTTATTAGAAAAAGAAGAGAAGGACAAAGACTAAGTAACTCCTTTCCAAGAGTACCTCCTTTCCAAGAAATAGATACATTTTGCTCTGCTATTTTAGTGAAAAAGAATTTGTATAACAGTAAACATTATTGATTAAATGATTTTACAAAACTCCACTCCATAGTTTAAGAATCTCTTCCATAGGACTACAATAATTAAATACTATAAATATACACAGACTGATCGGATTGGTATAAATTTCACACTGATGTTAACGGAGGTATACTTGACTAACTTCAGCATAAATGAGAGTTATTGTTATCACAATATTTTTTGAAAAGTCTAGGCAAGAGACCCGTAAGTTTTTTCCTCATCCTGTCTTCTTTTCTTCTTCTCAGGCTTGCCTTGGCATTCAAACAGACTCTGAGTATAACTGAGTATGTCAGTATTTCTTTGCTAGCAATAATAAGCCACACAGCACACCAGTCACAACAACTGCACAGGTGCTGCATAGGAACTGCAGCTGAACAAGTTTCATAGTTGACGTGGGGGCTGTCAGTTATTTATCAAACACTTCATATGAGTATCAGAATTTGGGGTACAACTATTAGCTGCTTTTCACATTTGCATGGGTCTACATAAACGAACTAGAATATAGATATGTCAAAACAGTACATTTTAGCACATTAAGTAGTGAAATGAATACTTAAATACACTTTTTATTCCGCAAAATCAAAAAAGGAAGAATTCAACTAAAAGATAAATCTTTTAACAGGAACAAAGGGAACAAACTGGCTTATGGGTAGCTTAGAAGAAATGAATTTAGCAGTGATGAAAGAGACCTCTAAACTCTGGATTACAAGCGTGTGGGCAGGCATGCTCATGCACACACGTGAGAAAATCTTCATTATTATTATTATTATTAAACTAACACTTTATTCTCCAACCCTAACTATGTTAGTACACCAACCAAACTACTAGACTGACAAGCCATCACATCAATATATCATGTAGCTAGCTACACAAATATTGCTTATATACTGAATTACTAGTAAAATTGTTTCCACAAAATGAAACTATATCTGAAATTGCTACTTGAAAATTCTCTCTCACGCTCGGTGAGCAGACACAAAATACTGAACATGCTGGAAAATGAACACATTTTGGCTGCTGTGATCTCTGCATTATTTTACATAAATATCAGACTTCAATTTTTGACAATGCTTGTTTGTGTTTTTAGACAACGTGGTCATTCAGTTAGTTAAGGAAAATACAAGAGAGTAGAAAAACATATCTGGCATTCCAACTAGACATCACTCATAAATATAAATTATTAACAATGAGGTGGCGGCAGAAAACTGTTTTGTAATAACTTATCACACAACTGACTGACTTTTAGTGATTCTCCACTGGGGAATATGTTACTATTCAAGTAGTGAAAGAAAAAACTCCTATTATGATGGAGAAGAGTATCAGGCAGGTGCTACTGAGCCTTATGGCCATTTCCACTGAAATCAAAATGACTATGTCATATCACACAAGCTGAGTATCTGGGGCTAGATCTTCAAAAATATTCAGGTGCCTAGTACTGGGATTTCCGGAAATTTCAAGGCAGATTAAGAGTCCAACTCCAGTGAAATCAATTATTTCAATATGTGTTAAGTGTCTAAATCACTGTAAATCCCACTGGGCACATATCTCTGTCTTTAGCATCTAAAAATCTGGACTCTGGCCTTTACAATTCACTTTTCAGTTTAAAAATGTAAATATAAATATAAGGTTCCACATTTACAATGTTACAAAAGCCTGCAAATCAAATGCATTCAATTTACGGCAAAAGTAAAATTCTAATTACTAGCAAAAAAAAAAAAAAAAAAAAAATCAACCTACCATCCAACATTTAAACTCTAGACCTCTCACACACATTCATCAATAATGAAAGTTTTCCAAGTTAATTTAGGCCCTCAGTGACAGCTAAGCAACCCTGCTGCCCACGAAATCTTCCTCAGTGACACTTGCAATACTCCATATGGATGTCAATGAACTGGAACTTGTTAAACAACTCTACCAATAGTGCACAAATGAGCTGATACTATTCCACCTTAGCTGTACTGCCTCTGTAAATCTTATGGGATTAAAATGCAATACTAATGTATTCTTGTCATTAAAGTCTATAGGTCTGAGTCTGAATAAAAAAAGGAAACTGATATATTGATAATACTAATGATGACCTTTTGATGATGATGTTTTCACATAGTTACTTTTCAGAGTGGGTTTTCATTTTAATACGCAAGAAAACATCTACACCAGATACCAGAAGGAGCATCCCATGAGTTACTTGTCTAGGAATAGACTCCCCCAGTTCCAGTTTAATGATTGAAACAAACTTGGAGAATGTATTGCTCTTATTCTCCATGGATATGGAAGGAGTGATGAAGTTAGCCTGGAAATGCCTTAACATTTACTTAAGAATGGATCTTCAGATAAATCTCTGTTTCCTAAGATTATCTAAGAGTATAAAGGACAAACATTAGAAATTATCCAAAAATGAACTAAAACTCAAACTGAAAGCATTGCAGAAGTATAAGAGAGTATAAGTTTGTGGTTACATTGCATTGAGAATAAATTAGCCCATGCAGAACTCTGCAATGCTGTGGCTAGACTGCTCCTGTTAGTCAAATTGCTTATTTAGAGTAGCTCAAATATACTATGCTACACTGCAGCCTGAAATGCAGACATGTTCTGAGTACATCAAGAAATATTTAATTTTCTCTTAAATAACCACTGCAGTGATATTTAAACTACCTCTCTTCACAATGCATTTATTTTTATAATTATAATGTGCCAATTTCATAGTCCCTGAGAACAGATAGGGATTAAAAATATTTTAAAAAGCAAATAAATCAATAATTGTTGTCAACTAAATTCAACAAAAATAAAGTTATTCACCTCAGTTCTGGGACTGACCAAAGCTATTTAAAAAAGTAATTCCCATTCTGAGCAAGTTGAGTCCTCCATGTAAGCTTGAGGTGTTAAGGACAAAATATTAAAAACTCCCAGATTAATTTGATTCTTAAGTGTCTTTTTCAAAAAATGAATTGAAAATCTAAATTTACATTAGAAGAGTCACATGGCTGTAGCCAGGACAACAAGGATTGAATGTTCTACTTTTATAGTTATATGGAGAGGAACCTGTTGTGGTTACAGTTATAGGCTAGGTAGAGACACTCAAAAAGCTTGAGACAGAATCAATCTAAGTTATGTCGTTTTTTGTAAGTGTTGTAGTTTAAAATCAGTAGTGAACAGAATACACATTTGCCCTTTGGTGGTGGGGGCAAATCTTAGACTAGGTTCTGCCATTTTTAAACCAGTCTGTGTGTGCTGAACTTTTCTGCGACAGGTATAGACCAGTTCTGTGAGCCAAACTTCTGTTCTGTTACAGGTATGGACCAGTTTCTAATAGAGGTGCACCAATATATCAGTCGCATATTGGACTGGCACCAAAAAAAAGAAAAATAATGCATTTTAAAAATATAACAAAGTTAATTATTGGCTATTGGCTTTTTTGCCAATATAGCCAATAATGTCACCAATAGATTTAATATGCCTTCTGACCGGGCCCCTGGACACTATGCATGTGCAAAGCTGCAGCATGCATGTGGCCAGGAACACAGCCTGGCGCCATGGAGAGCAGCACCCTAAAGGTAAGCCTGTGGAGGAGAAGGAGCATTGGGGGGGGGGGGAGGGGGAAGTAGATCAAGGCCCCAGCTATGAGGGAAGGAGTGGGGCAGGGGCTGAGACTGGGGGCACTGACCAGCCAGGGCAGTGAATGGGACCAAGGGCTGGGGTGGGAAGTGGGACAGAGCCACAGGTGGCTCATCCAGGAGAAGTATGAGTAGGGTGCACAGACATATATACATACATATACATATTTCTTCTCTTTGGGGTAATCATTTGTTCTTTTCAAACGAAACTAGGTTTCTCAGTAAAAATTCCTATCATCAAAATAAGCCTGAAAAAACAGAAGAATGTTTCATTACTTAAGTGTTCTTACTGGAAGAAGAAAGCTGTTCTTTAACAAACCAGCTTTAATTTTGACATCTTCTGTTTTACAATTTCCTGTCCTAGCATCTCTTTTTGAGACTGTATAAATCTCTTTCATTATTTGTATTTAACCCTCCCCCCCCCGTTCCTTCAGGAAAAAGAACCCTAATTAGGCAAAGATGAAGAAAGTTATAATTTTATTGCCTGCAAAGGAAGAAAAACTGTTTTACGTTTTTGTTTTCCTTCTGACATAAATGATTTAGTTATGAACAAAATGAGTTACCATTAGTGAGAAAGAACTGGCAAAGTTGTGTGTGTACAAACAAACATACAATTTTTTTTTGTTTCTGCATACACATGTATCCCCTCCCTGTCACCCTGCCCCAACTTTCTCCAAGCATCTCTTACTAAAGTTAACACATCTACCCCATAATTCTTGCCAAATACGTTGGAATGTTGATATTACTGTTTTATTCGTCCACTGCTTGATCACGTGTTTTTTTCATTCCTCCATTTATTTATGAATAATGATGAGGTCTTCAACAGAAGAAGACTCTCCCCCTTGAAGGAAATGTCAGTTAGGATGTTCCTAGACATTGCATCAGGCTGCTACTAAACCAGACCACCCTCCTAGCCACCACATTAGACGCTGTTCTCCTGGAAGTGCTACTAAAATGTTAAAAGCCAAGTCTGCTTAAAATTGGTTCCAGAAGACAAGAATGGAAACATCTGACTTATTCTTACTGTGGTGCATAGAATTGAAGATTTTCCAATCATCTTCTAAGGGTTCATGCTGTGTGGCAGTCAATGGGACTATTATAAAAAAAAAACAAAACTATATTTGCTTTGAAATTATATCAAGTAGTAGGTAACTGAAAAATATGCTTAAGTCTGAATTTATGTATAGTTACAATAATACGGGACATTTTCCTGCTGATAATTTTTCTTTCTTAGCTTCACCTATCAGATTGTCTATTTTTACAAGACTTGACAAAAGCTCTAGTTAACCTGACCAAAACTTTGCACTTGATTTTGCATCCTCAACTCCATTCCACCTCTTCTAGACTGAAGTCGACAAAGCAACCATCTCATGTTCTTTTAGTCTTTCTACACTGCAGCTTCTCAAACAGTACAATGCCATCATCTCTCCACCTCACACATCTCAGATCTCAGCTGCTTCACTCTGCTTGTTAACAACATGAATTTCAATGCCCTTGTCTGCTCCATGTCCATACTTTTTTAAAACTCTTTCCCATTTGCATGAAACAAGCTCATGAATACAGTACATATGATCTGCTGATTTTGGTCATTCAAAACCTTCCTAAAAATAAACACTTTTCCTTCATGACATTTTTACAAGCTAACTCCTCACAGGCTCTCCAACCCATCAAACAGAAAAAGACTGAGTTTGAGCACTTCAGAAAAATCAATTTATACTAATCTTCCCCCAACCCCCAAGTCCCTATATGAGATCTAACTTCTAGATATAAATCCTTCCAAATCAGAAATTGTATTGTGTATATATGTACGTGTGTGCATTACGGACAGTACTCAACACTGTTAATACTTTATAAATTAAATAATAGAAGATGAACCTTTTACAAAGTTACCAGTTGTTAACAAAGAGAACCTGACTTTGACCAGGACATTCCTTATACTCCTCTCCTTTCATGCACCTGTAAATAAGGTACAACGAAGAAAGTTCAAGTGAAGTGCAAAAACTTAATAAGCGATCCTAGGGTCACTGCAGTCAAGTACTAATTCCCTATGTACTCAAGGCCAGGTTATAGGAGTTAAACAGGGAAACTAAAAACATATGTATATAATACTTATTAATTAATATTCAACCATGTGTAACATTTTCTTCGTGTACATTAATACGATGGGAGTTAAAGAGAGAGTCCTCTACACAAGTATTTTTCTCCTGCAAGCACAAATCAGGCATGTAACGGACAAGATGAAGGGTCTGTGATTGGATATAAAGACAAATTAGATTTTCTTCTTATATTTGTGAGATAAAATTAAATTAAAAAAAGAACTTGAGCTCATAGTAAAGAAAAGCTTAACCAGACTGTATTCCTTTTCTAACACATGAATGGGAGCTAAATGACATTGTACACTACTTCCAGGGGTCACGTGTAATATAATTACATGTTCTCAGATGTAGTACATATGGTTTTCCTTGATTTAACACACAATACCACATGGAATTATGTCAGAAGTATATTCAGTACACATTGCTTCCTGAAAATAAGACTTTCAGAACAGAACAACTTGTTCTTTGGGAAAAATAAAGCAAGTTATGAACTGGATCCTCTCCTAAATTCTCATAAAAGTCTAATGCAAAAGTCAAGTCATATACAGTCTACAAATCTCCTCATTTTAGACATATCAGGGCACATTCGCTCAGCATGCCCATGCAGTGTTTGTCATATCAGTCAAGCAGAGGAAAGAAAGGTTATCTTGATAAATAATGCTCCCTTTCCCTAAAAGCTGAAGCCAGGATCATTACTATTTAAACCATTCAAATGTTTTCTAACCTGGTCTTAAACATTTCCAAAAATTGGAATTCCATAACTTTCAGGTAATCTGTACCATGTCACAGTTAGAAGTTCTTCCTCACAAACAAAAAACTTCCCTTGTTCTAATTTAAGGCCATTATGTCTTAGTCTGACCCCCTAAAGCCAAAGAGAACAGTATATCACTGTCCTCTTTATAACCACCCTACAGGCATCAGAAGAGTTACTAATTCCCCACTCAGTTTCTGTTCTTCAGACTGAAAAATTCCAATCTTCCCTGTAAATCTTGTTTTGTAGACCTCTAATAATTTTTGCTGCTTTACACTGGACTCTGTCTCATGTGTCCATATTCTTCTTAAAGTATATGTAACAGAGGTCCCTAACCCGTTAATTGGTAGAGCTAAAGGGCAATGCTGCTGAGAATACTGGCCTGTGTAAGGGAGGCCTGAGCATAAGGGCAGTGACTGAAAGTCTTAGCTAAGTACTGTTCATAGAGGTTGACAAAAGAAAACCCTGGAGGAGAACTGCTAAGAGGGGGCTAAAAAGGAAGAGCCGGGTTAGACTAAGAGGGAGTTTGGTGAAGCCAATTGTAGGGAGAGATGCCCTGCTCAAGAAAGAGAGTTAAAAAAAATCAGGCCAGGCCAAAGTAACCTAATAATGAATAGGGCAGAATGAAGCAGCTACAGTATAATTCCAGTTTCTAAAGGAAACCTCAGAAATTAATATAAATTTACCCACAATGCATGTCAGGTGGTTAACAGAGTGCTCTAGTAAGACAGGGTGAGGAACAGACTTAAGGTGGCTGTTAGAGACCATTAAAGGTGGGTCGCATTCCAGTGCAGTGCACAAAACAGCAAAGTACTCCAGGTGTGGTCTCCCCAGTGCTGAAAGGTGCAGAAGAACCTTTTCCCTTGACTTGCAAATGACAGTCCTGTTAATACAACTCAAGTGTTATTGCAATCCCCTGCCTTTTTCTTTCTGCAACAAGAGCACATTGTTCACTCATATTCAGTTTATGGTCCAAGTTCTTTTCTGTAATACTGATACAGCAGGACATGCCCTTAATCCATGATCTCCCAGTCTGGATTTGTGCATGCTATTGCTCCAATCCGAAATATAGAATTTTGCACTTGTCCTTAATGAATTTTCATTCTGTGAATTTCAGACCGTTTCTCCAGTTTGTTAATATCATTTTCATTATCTTATTCCCAAGAGCATCCACAACTCCTCTCAGCTTTTCAAATTTGCTAACCGTGAACTCAAGCCCATCCTCCAAATCATTAATGAAGACATTAAACAATACTGGACCAAGGAGAGACCGCTGCAAAATCCACTCGATACCACTCCCAAATCTACATTGAGCCACTGACGACTTCTCTTTGAGCATGATGATCCAACCTATTATGTATCCAAAAAGACAGAGTGCTATGGCTGGGCACATGTGTACAGCTCCCCAAACGATACGTGATAAGGTGCCGCAAAAGCACACTTCCAGACACGGGGCTACTCCTTTCCTCCCCCTCAAGGGAGCCTCTCAGCTAATGGGATAATTGTTCCAGACTCAAAACTGCTGCAGCAATGGGTGGTCCCAAGTCAGATTGCCTCAGAACCACAAGCTTTACAGGACTCAGTGTTTGCTTTATATATAGTGTAGCCTGGACTTTTACAGTGGCACATGTTTTAAACTCATGGCTTGCAAGCAGCCACAGTCTGAAGACCGCTGCAGTGATCTCCAAACCTGGGCTGCCTACAAGCCAGAAATTTTAATGGGCTGATGATGCCCCATGCTCTTTTCCATGAAGATGTGCTTTGACTAGGCAAAATTCACTGAACTCATCTGGACTCTAATTTCTGCACATGCACTTTTCTTTATCATTTATCAAGAGATCCAAAAAACAGCTAAATCTCTAAAGGCAGATGAGAAAAAACTAAGAAAAGAAAGTTTTTTTCCAATATTAAACACCAAAATAAATTTTATTCTGAGAATTTTTTAAGTGAATGAAAGGGGTTTACTGAGGAAATCTGAGTTGCAGCTTTAACTATACCTTTAATAACCAGAGAGAATTATTCAAGCAAAACATAAAAGGAGAAAGAAAAAGATTTTTGGTACATCACAGCTGTCTTCCATTACCTGTAATTATCCATTCTTAGACCTCAGCAGGGAATAAAAGCAACACTAAGAACAATAGGTAGACACACAGTGTAAGGCAACAGCATATTACTCCTTCAGCTACCCGACATATTCCTTCAGAGAGAAAAAAAAACAAAAACCTTCCTATTTTACTCTATACTGTTCAATTTCAATTAGTATTAATACAGTGAAATAAGTACATTTTAGTTTTAGTATAAAACACGAGATGTGATAATTTCTGTTCACAGTTGCACCCATGTAAACCTGAAGTAACTCCATAGATTTTAATGAAGTAATTCTAGATTTACCCTAGTAAAATGTAGTTTAGCATATCTGTTATTGCTTAAATTGGCTATAATATTAGTTTTGCCACGTACCAATAGGAAATTAAAGTTATTTAGTCTGGTAGTGAACAGCCACTGGGTTTACCCATACTTTGCCTTTTCACACGGTGCAATGATATATATACACACTTGCATGCTATCACAAACTGTTGCCTTAAACTGCAGAAAAATATATTGTTCACCAAGTAGCTAGACATGACCATTTCCTTGTCTTTACTTTAAGGCATTGTCACTAAGAAAACAAAAAAGTTGTTATATGTATACCTGTTATATAAATCAAGTGCAAAACTTGCTGTACCCTATGTTGTCTGAATTCTGCAAAGAAGCAATCTTGTTCAATAACCATCCCCTTCCCTTTTAGTATCCTTCATTTATCATATCTAGTATTAAAAATATGAGCTTTTCAAGCCAAGGACTTTGGGATAGATGCCATAAAGGACTTGGGTCACGTTGACACAGGGTGCATCTACACACACACACACACACACACACACACACACACTATATTACTATATACAATAAGAAACATAATATACATTAAAAGAATAACACAATAAACGATGGGTTTTTTTCTGGTTTGTTTCTCTAGACTCTCGCTTCACAAATGTATACACTACTACTCCTCCTCCTCTGAAATGGAGAAACACTTCTGCCTTTATAGCTTCTTCACATGCCATAATCCCAAATTATGGTCATAAAATCCAATTTTGTGGTTTTACCCAAAAAAGTCTTTGTTAGTCTTCTACTTGCTTTTCAACTTCTTTTTCCAACTGGTGGATTTTTTTAAGCATCTAAAATACTGAAAGTGATGAAAAATTGCTGCATAAGATTTTGATATGCACTCGGCATTGGGTGTTTTCTATTACATATTATTAAAGCCGGTAACAGAACTGGGAGCAGAGTTTGGCCAATGAGTGCTTTCAAAATTCCATCCTCTATGCTTCTTGAAAGAACTTTATTATCTTTCCTTTGCTGTTGGAGTGGAGTGACAGAATATTTATATGTTGCATGGTAACAAAAAATTATTATGATGATTCTTCTTGTATGAAAGATTTTACACTTCAGCCATTTTTATTCTAAAATTTCCATTTTGTAAAATTCCCATCTACCAGTACAGAGGGAAAAAAAAGCATAAAAAGAAAACCTACTTAGCTGAGTTATTTTTCCACCTCTCCTATCTCCTATACAATGTAGTCTAAGTAACCTATTTAACTATAAATAACATCATACTATAATCTACAATTAAACCAAAAAAAAAATCTTTCCTCTTTTTAGTTCTTTGAATCTGAGAGATTGCCTTCCTTCCCAAAGCAACACATTTCCCTGACAAAAAAAAAAAAAAGTGTTATCCTTAGGTGTCTGATTTATCTTATTCACCTTTTTCAGAACTTGGGTAGTTGTGCAACTTTCAGAAGGATTTATTGTTTCGTTTGCACTAGGATTTCCCTCTGGAGATATCAAGTTTTGCTGTCTCTTCCAGAGAAAGGGAATAGATGGGATAGCTAAGTTGTTAGATCTTATTTCTGGACTGTCTATATTATTTTGTCATCCATTGAAGCCCGGCTCCACAATAGTATCCAAGAGTAGGTCTGTTTCTTTTCCCAGGCTTCTATAAAAACATATCAATACTCCTGGGAGTATTAAACAATTGCTTGAGTTTCTATTTACTCCTTTTATGTGTATACACAGTGCTGATAGTTTGTCATTCAGATTAAAAAACAGACTGAAATAAAGGAAGCCTTCCAAAATGCTCCTGAATCAGCAAAATCTGATCTCTAGTACAATGGAAAGATATCTTTGCCCAGGATACTAGAGGCCAAAAGAATTAATTTATCTCTGTGCACCTTTTTTGGTATAAAACAGTCATTTGTCCTGATCAATGATTGTCTCTGATGTAGCAGTATAGTTGCAATATTTTCTTTAGTTTGGGACTTCTCCTACTTTACCACAAGACCACTTGAAAGCATCCAACCACAAACATTGTTTTTCCTCCAGAGAATAAATTAGGACAATCTGAGATTTCCTCTCAGTCTTAGGAGACGGCTAAAAATATGCTACACTGACCATATGAAACAAAACAAATCATACACATATACATTGCTTTTTTCTGGAATAGTTCTAATAGTAACTTCTGTGACATCTCACAGAGGAAGAAACTTCTGGTAGAATTGTCAAGCAATGTCAATGGATGAAACATTTGGGATATGGGGCTTAACACTTATTAGAATATATCTGCTTCAGTGCCACTCCTCATCACCACCACCATTTATTTATGGTACTCTCTTCCTCCCTCCCTTCATTCTGACTGCAAAGAATGAAGCTAAAAAAGGATTTTCACTCTCTCACATCCCACTGTTTCTAGTTAATTAGAGAGAGAGTTCTAGTTAAACAGTTCACCCCTAGCACCATAGGCTTGTTTTGAGTGCCAAACAATGTATAACACAATCATGGGATCTGAACATTATTCATTCAACCAAATACAAAGCATGCTCACTTGTGAAGCAGTGCAATGTCCATTCTACTCTTTTCACAACCTGTACTTTTTATAACAACTCTAATTGCAAAGAGGTTTTATAAATTTACCTTACATCAAAAAATAACTGGTTAAAAAGTGCAATCTATGAGTGCCTGAAGATGTGCCAGGAGGCTGTTCCAATGTGCTATAAGTACAGCATTTCAGCAGACTCGATTAAATGCTAATTAGCATGCTCCAGCCAGCCTCTGCATCTTGTGTATCAGCATCTCTGTGCTTCAAAATGGCAGCAGGGATGATTTAACTAAACCTTGTTCGATGAGCTTTAGTTTAGCGCCCCTGCTGCCATTTTGAAGCACAAGGCTGCTAATACATGAGATGCTGCAGGCACTTTAACTGGAGCGGCTCTCGGAGCTGCTCTAGTTATAATGCTTCTTCCCCACCACCCTGGATCACGTGTAAAAATGCCGTATGGTATTCACCTCAACTATGGACTCATGAAAATAAAGCAGAAGATAATGTGATGCAATATATCCTAAAGGAAAAGAAGCCACGTTATTTTAAACCGAACAATTATTATTGCATGCCTCTACATCTACCTTTTAACAAGATGAGAACTATATCGTGGACCTATTGCTACAATGAATGCATTAATCTGAGAAACAAAAGAAGTTGAAGGACAGGTTTTGGGCAATCACTTGCGTGGTACTGCACAAACAAAAGAAGCAAGCAAACTGTCAAACAAACTGAAAATGTTTTCAGTAAAAAAATTAGTAAAAAGCATATTTTGTTTTAAATTAGCACAGCTTTTCAATTAACCATGACCAAATTTTGCATCACTGGCATTTTAGTCACCCAAATTGTACTTGAAATCAAATGAAAATACAAGCAAACAAGAGATTACAATATTTAACTCTCCAAAATAGAACCAGAATGGCACTCTCTCAATTGTGCCTTCACTGAATTTCTACCACAGATTTTCTCTTGGCAGCTCAGTTATATGTGAAATAGATATAAATAGCTATAAAATGTCCTCATTAATGTCATATAAGAATATTATTCAGCAAAGATCTTTTTTTTTTAAGAAAGCCAACTACAATGTTGAAAACACCGCATCTTACCCGATGTACACTATATAACTTATCAGAACCAACTATTTTCGGCTCATGGGGAGATGCGCTCATTTTCAACACATAATAAATGTCAATCCTTTATCCTCTCCAGTTGGAAAATTAATACTCTGGAAACACAACATTGGTATTCCCAAATGGAAGAAGGGGTACACATCATGGAATCATAGAGAATTAAGGCTGGAAGAGCCTTCCTGAGATCATCTAGTCCAACCTCCTGCCCAAGTCAGGATCATCTCTAACCAAACCATCCTCTACAAACCATAATCTAAACTCTACATAAGACTATCCTTAACCCTGACACAATACCAACCTGTCAGGTTAGGCTGTTAGAGGTAAAACAGGGGAACCATGGCAGTCAATTTTCTGCTTCTATGAAATGTTGTCAACATATGCTCAGGAGATCCCAGGTCGGAGGTGGTACCCCCCACTACAGAGGAAGGCAAAAAACCCCATAGACTGTACCAATCTGACCATGAGGTAAAATTCCTTCCTGACACTAACCAGAGGTGCAAGACCCTCTAGGCAGGAAAATCTGGCTTTGGTCCCAACAGGAGCATTGGCACACCCCAGCCAAAGTCCCCAGCCTTAGCCACAGCCAACACCCAATGCCTCTGAGGGAGACGTAAAAACATGGATGGACACACGCTGTAAAAAGGCAGGGTGGAGGCAACCAGCAAAGCCCAGCAGTGTGGGAAATACCCATAACAGAGCACAAGCATAGCTATGCCTAGATGACCCCCAGCCAGTGGCTGTCCGAACTTTTGAACAGTTCAGCTATGGAGAATCCACAACCTCCAAAAGGCAGTCTGTTCTACTACCTCACCACTCTGACAGTGAAGAAGTCTTTTCTGGATATCTAATCTAAACTTACTTTGCTGCAACTTCAAGACATTGGTCCATGTCCTACTCTCTGCAGCAAGAGAAAAAAGGTGTTTTCCTTCTTCTTTATAGAAGCCCTTCAAGTATTTGAAGATCGGATTCGTATCCCCTCTTAAGCACCTTTTCTACAAGCTGAAGATGCCTAGCTTGTTCAGCCTCTTCTTATATGACTTGCCTTCCAAGGTCCTGATCATCCTTGTTGACTGCCTCAGGATAATCTCTAACTTTTCCACATCCTTTTTTAAAATGTGGAGCTCAGAACTGCACACAATACTCCAGATGAGGCCTAACCAGTGCTGAGTAGAGGCGCATTTCACATCCCATGTCTTGCACCTAATGCTTCTATTAATACAACTCAAAACTGTATTGTGGCCTTTTGTGCAGCTGCATCACACTGCAGACTCGCATCGAGTATGTGGTCTAACAAGACTCCCAAGTCCTTTTCCCATAGTGAGTGCTGCCATTCAGCCAGGTACCCCCCCATTTTATATTTGTATTTTTGATTATTCCTCCCAAGATGTAGCATCTTGCACTTATCCACATTGAACTTTACCCTGTTAACTCTAGCCCAAATTTACAATCTGTCAAGATCCTTCTGAACTGCATTTGCATCAACCAGTGTGTTCACAATACTTGCCAGTTTCATGTTGTTTACAGACTTGCTCAAGAAGCTGTCTATACCACCATCCAAATCATTCATAAACAAATTAAATAGTCCTGTGCTAAGGAGAGACCCCTGTGGGACTCCACTGAAAACCTCAAAACCTGCCATTCTGACATGGACCCTTTGCCTGCGGCTATTGAGCCAGTTATCTATCCACCTTGTAGTATTTTTATCCAGCCTACATTTCTCCAATTTGTTTATAAGAAGGATGTTTGGGACCTTGATAAAGTCTTGCTGAAGTCTAGGTACACTATATCTGCAGCATTCCCTTCATCCAACCAAGTAGTTACTTTATCAAAGAAGGATATCAGGTTTGTTTGATACAATTTGTTTTTTATATATCCATGCTGGCTGCTTGTGATCAGCCTTTCCTCCTCCAGATGCTTACAAATGGTCTTCCTTAGGATATGCTCCAGTATCTTCCCAGATACTAAGGTGAGGCAAGGCATTCTATAGTTCTCCAGGTCCTCCTTTTGGCCTTTTTTAAAGAGGGACACTGTGTTGGCCCTTTTCCAGTCCTCTTGTACCCAGCCTGTCTCCCACAACTTCATGAAGATCACTGCTCCAAGACAGCCCCTGCCAATTCCTTCAGTACCCTGGGATGAAATTCATCCAGCCCTGCTAACTTGTATTCATCCAGAGACAACAAAAGCTCACTGACTACCTCTTTTGTTATCTCTTCACTCAGCTTACCCTCTTCTTTATCCAGATAAATCTTTATGAGGTGTCTGGCTAAAGCTAATTGTATTTGTGAAGACTGAAGCAAAGTAGCTGTTGAATAGACCTGCTTTTGTATCTCTGGTTAGTATCTCCCCCTGTCCTGTTAAAAGAGGATCCACAGCTTCCTTGGTTCTTCACTTAAGGGCAACACACTTTAGAACCTCTTCTTGTTGTCCTTAACTTCTTTTGCCAAGTGCAACTTGTTCTTTATCTTTGCCTTTCTGATTTTTTCCCTGCAGGTTCTTGCTATCTCTTGGTACACTCCCTTGGTGACTGGACCATTCTTCCATTGCCTATATACTTTCATTTTGCATCTTGGGTATTTTGGAAGACTTAAATTTCAAACTGCACATAACCTTCCACCACCCAGGTGGGAACACCATTCCTGCCTCTATTTAGGCACTCTTAGGGGAACAGCAACCTCTTGAGGGAAGGAGAAGATTCACTGATTTGTGCTCTTATACAGAAGAAATGTCATATATGGTAAATTTTATATTCTTCCAAAAAATAAATGAAGTCTCTAATGTTTGAAAAAGTTCAGAGCACTGAGAAAATTACTGTAACCAAATAGCAACATGTTTGGTCACACTGTTACCAAGACTCATGACTTTTTGGCATGAAATAAAAAAAAAAAAAATACTCATATTTACTTGATATGAAAAACTGCCTATATATCCCCCTTGCCCCTTCCCTTGCCCTTTGCCAACTGATCTTACCATGTCTCTCTACTTGTGACAATGCCAACATTCTTGATTTTAAAAGCTTTCTTTTCCTTTCTAATTTTCCATTTCACCTCCATATCTATTTTAAATTACTGGAACTTTATTCTTCACTCCACATATTTTATAATTGAATTAACATTTATGTTGCTTTTAAATTATTCCCTCCTTTCCTCCCCTCCTCCCCCATTTATCTGCCTTTCTGCTCAGTTTGTATACAAGAATTTTGTTTGTAAATTCCTTAGGGATATTCCTTTTCTTCGTCTTTTTCTAAATCACTAGAAATTTCCATACAAAGTTATAATGCATATAATACAGCAGCAGCAATTATTATTTTAACAACACAACAGAACCTGAATATGCCCTATTTTGCTTAAGCAAATCCACCCTGGAAAAATCTCAAAACTGCTATATAAGTCGCACCGCACCACTGAATGTGACAGTCAGGATGTAAAGCTGCCATAAATTTGGCGAGTTCAACGTAAAAACTGAACAAGGCAAGTCTCCACATTCATGATGGTCCATTTGTGTATTATCTGTTTCATCACCCAAAAAGTGCCAAATACTATCATCACTGCAGACAAATTTTGAGGTCAATAGATTGTTGTTCAAGAGAAAAAGAAAAAAAAAAAGTGATGGATTACAAAAAAGTGCTGCTAATGATTCATTTCAACATGGCACTTTATTCTAAAAAGTACCGCTTAGACGAATGTTAATTAATTCAGATTCTTCAAGTGCTTAATTTGCTTTGTAAAAATTGGTTTTATTACATAATGTTTTAAACTAAGTATTTTCTACTTCATCATCATTTTGAAGACGTGCTCACTCTTTAAATGTGGTTTTGAAGGAAAGACCTATTGCAACATACAGTAGATCTTTATTGAAATGATTGGGATTCAGTTTACATTAAGTACCAATTTGGAGAAAAATTGTCACTTTCTCGAAATACCACGAAAGCACTGCAATTCATTTATATATTTATTGCATGCTACAGAACAATTCAGTAAGAATGTCATTCTGTATTTAGATTCAATTTCACATTTGTTTCCACCCAGTGGTCTGGCTGAAATAAAAGTCATAGGAAATATGCAAGCCAAACCTAAGTAGCATGTTTGATCTTATAAAAAATCATGAATATTGTTACCACATGCTTTCTTCACCAAAAAAAAGTCTAAATACCATCTGTGCGAGATAGTCTAATTAGGGGATTAGGACCACAGAAGCTCTGTTAGCTCACATGTTCAAACACATGCCCCCTTGACCACTTAAGAGCAAATAAAAATGAGCAGGCAAAGAGAGTAGACAGCAACACCCCTTTGGACTCAGTGTAAACTGAAGTTAACTAAGCCAACTGAGTTTAGCTGTCCAGCTCTGCCCATGGGATTTTGCTATTCTTTTTTTCTTGTTGCATATGCCTTGCCCAGCACAGGGCTTGTGAATAAACTTGGCATCACATGAATCATATTTTAATAAGTTCAAATGGTAGTCTGCAACAGACTGGTATTTAAAGGCTAGAGCATACTATGGGGACCAATTTTTCAGAATTTGGCACCAACAATAAAAAAAACAAATGATAAAAGCACATAAGTAGTTCTTAAACAAAATAAATGAGGTATAAACACAAACAAAGACAGTCCTTCAAAAATACACCCATAAAACCCTAGATACATTTTTGAATCAACTAATCTTAGAAACGAAATAATACATGTAGAAAGCAACTTTCTACAAAACCAAAATCAACAGTTAACATTCTTCACAGTCAGTCTAAAACTGATTTTGCTATGCCGTATCATTTTTTTTATCACAGTATAATTTATGAATGTGCTAGTAAAAACATGGCATAACTTTAAACAAAACTTGGAAGGAATATGAGGGTTTAGTATTTTGAAAACAAATACTGATATGTATCAACTGATTATGGGTAACATTCTCTTTGCCAATATGATAATAAAGTGTGCACCTAAACAACCAATTCATCCTGAACAATTTATTCAACATATTTAGTCTTCTTTTCTTCTCACAGAATATCCACAAGCACGTGGACATTTAATCAATTTTATTCACATATTTTCTGCTATTATTATTTTTACCATCTACAGACTTACTGAAAATAGCTCAGTTTGAATAGATGAAATAAAACTTTAAAATGAGTTGTGAATGGTCACATAATTCACATGGTACTGTTTTTGTCCCCCAACTGGATAAGTGCCACTCATTGATGTGACCACTTTGTGAGGGAATAGTTGTAACATTAAAATTCAGTTTCTGCAAATACCTGTCCATGCCACTGCTAAGTTTGAAACCTTCATTGCCCAAACTTCTGTGACAATGAAATGCAATTATCTGAATGATTATTCAACATTTGCATTGCAGTAATTTATTTCCATAGTGCCTGAATGCATAACAAAACACCCATTTGAGGTAAAGTCCCATTTTGCGGATGGGAAACTGAGGTACTTTAAGACTAAGTGACATGCCCAACTTACCCAAAACAGCTCCAGCAGGAAGCTGAAGGCAGGTCTCCAGAATCCCATGGTAACAGGCATATAGGAAAATACAGCTGGAAGGGACCTGGTCATCTAAGTTCAGGGCCCTGCTCAAGGCAGGATCATTCCCAACTAAAACATCCCATTCAAGCGTTGGTCTAACCTGTTCTTGAAAATTTCCAAGGATGGAGATTTCGTGGTTTCTCAAGGTAGCCTGTTCCAGAGCTCATAGTCCGCTCCTTTTAAGCTCCAACCTAAATTTTCCCTGCTGAAGCTTGGGGCCATTGGTCCTAGTCCTGTACCCTGCACCCACAGAAAAAAGTTAATTTCCATTCTTTCTATAATTGCCTTTCAGGTATTTGAACACTTATCAAATCCCTTTCCCACCTCTCCCAGTATTCTCTTCTCCACACTAAATAACCATAGTTCTTTCAGCCTTTCTTCATAATAAGTCTTACCTTCCGGGCCCCTAATCATTTGTGTTGCTCTGCACTGAACTCTTTCCAAACTATCCATATTCTTCTTGAAGTGTGGAGCCCAAGCTGGACACAGTACTCTAGATGAGGCCTCACCAGTGTTGAACAGAGCAGAGGAATCACTTCCCTATATTTACAAGTGACACCTCTGTTAATACAACCCAGTCTGCTGTTAGCATTTTTTGGAACAAGAGCACGCTGCTGGTTTATATTCAGCTTATGGTCTAACTAGCCCACAGTACCTTCTCTGCAGTACTGTTTAGCCAGTCATTCCTCAGTCTGTAATTGTGCATACAGTTCTTCCAAAACAAGTGAAGGACTTTGCACCTGTCCACACTGAATCTCAACTGACCACTTCCCCAGTCTATCCAGGTCATTCTGGATCCTACCAAGCCTTATCCTCCAAGTTGGGTGGAGTTGTAGATAGTCTGGTGTCATCTGCAAATTTGTTAATTGTGCTCCCAATGCCATCATCCAAATCATTAATAAAGATATTAAAATGATAGCAGACCTAGGACAGAGCCCTGGGGAATCCCACCTAATATTATTTATTGTCCACAATATTACCATCATGGAACCATACTTCCTCTCCCCTAGCAAGGAGCTTCACTGTGCTTGGTGCTGTGCAAACCGTCAATAAACACTGGTGCAGAGACTTAACACAAGAAAAGAAAAGAGCTGAAGTGAATCCACTTGAAAATGCATAGAAACAATAATAGAGTACGTGTTAAACTTACATAGTTCTTACGGTTTTGGATTTTTTTTCTTTTACACTGCATGGGTAAGAATGCCATTCCAAGATTAAATGAGGAAAAACACCACAATGAAAAGGTAACCAGAATAAGACTGAGGTAAAAGGGAGGCCTGTGCGAAGCAGCTAGTATTTGTTTCAGATTCGGCTAGTTTGGGGTGATTCGAATCACTGTTCCCAATCAATTCGGTTAAATCTGATTCGGTGGTCCAGCTGCTGCCAAATCTCAGCCAGGCCCATCCCCCGCCCCTCTCCCAGCCTGGCAATGGCTGCCCTGCCCACCCCAGCTCCTGGCACTGAAAAAAAAAAAAAAAGCCCCACTCATCAGGTACTGCTGGGCGAGGGAGGGGGAAAAGGGGGGAGGCGATCCCTGCTGCCCCGCACTGTTGGGAGGGGGGTCTGCATGAGCCCCCTGACCCCCCCCAGGACCCCCGCCCCCCCATGGCTACCCTGCCCACCCCAGCTCTGGGCCTTTAAGGAAAAAAAAGGCCCAGACTCACTGGTTCCTGCCCAGCAGGGGGCCATCCCCACTGCCCCCCGCTGCACTGTACCACGTGGGGGGCTCTTCCATGAACCCCCTGAAGCCCCAAGGCTGCTGCAGGAGCTGGTGAGGCCTGGGGGTTTTTTCGTATTTTTTTTTTCCTTAAAAGGCCAAAGCTGAGGTAGGCAGGGCATGGGAGGCCTGGGGGAGCAGACAGGGGATGGGGCCTGGCAGGGGTCCACCCATGGTCCCCTCCTCCCTCCTCCAGCCTCCCCTCCCCCACCTCCTACTTACCAGCTCCAAGTCCGGCTCCAGCTCTCTGCTGCAGCAGGTAGGGACTGCCCGAATCATCAAAGATCCCCACATCTTTTCCAGAGATTCGGAGAGCTTTGAATCAATTCAGACCTTTTTATCAGTCCCCTGATTCAATTCAGATTTGGAGATTCAGTCAGCAAATCAGGTTGAATCTTCTCCGAATTGAATCAGCACCTGAACCTTCACACAGCCTTAGTAAAAGGTACTGCTTGGCAACAAATATGATTGTTTCTTTTGTTTATGAAAGTGTAATGACACTGGCTAGAGACATAAATGGCTGTGCAGACAGGTGTTTTCAACTGTGCTATGCCAGTAAACCATATTCTTCTCTACCCAACACCACAGTTACTTTAGTCCATGGCTTCTGCTGATCAAAAACTATCAATTATACTAAGCAGTGTAAATTTTGCAGGTGATTTTGTAAGGTAAAATTGCCCATCTAAGATTTAATAGGGCCCTCCAAAATTATTTCAGTGATACTATTAACCAGATTTAAAACTAGCCCTGAAATGGTAAATTCAATTGTGCCAATTGCTTTTCTGCACACAAAAACATGGTTTTGATTCACTTTTGAAGAGGTCTAGTTAAATGTAAAACGACGTGTTTTCCTTACATGACCATTCAGTAATGGAGCCAAACCATAACCATGGTGTTTCCATAGCACAGTCATCTTTGGACCTTCACAGTCTGGCTGGGTTACATAATCAATTAGTAAGAAACAAAAGGAACAACCCTAGTCCCACACACCAGAGTGTCAGAAGTTGGCTCAGTGTTCAAACTCGTCTCCTTTGCTTGTTATCTGACAAAGAGAGCCTTGGTTCTTATGGACATTTAGAACTCTTTCTGATATTGGCCTCTGCAACAAAACCATATTTTCAACAGATGCTTGGATGCTGCTTATTCAGCTTATGAGTAGCTGCCAGCAGAAGTTTGCTGCTTCAGGCTGCAATAAATTAATCCCAGCAGAGCTGAGTTTTATTTGCTTCTCCAACTACATGAAAATATATAGATGGGATAATGCCGAACAAGACTGAAGACAACCGAGTACTGTAGATAACCTTGGGAAGCAGAACTCAACTGGAATGTTACTGATGCTCTTTTAAGTCTAAATTACCTTCAGGGTATTTCACCTCTTTCAGCGCTAAATTTACTCCACTTTGCTCTTCAAATATTACATGGAAAAAAATGGAATTAACATATACAAAAATGCTAACAAATCCAGGACCCAAGAGCTAACAAGCAAGAGATGAAAAATTATATATGTCACTCCTTCTTGACACAGAAAAACAGCAGCCAGATAAACATAAGTTTAGGAATCTACCATCCATGCTGTTAGTTGGCTGTCTTAAGTTTTACTGATAACAGACTTTTATCCAGGGACAAGCACTCATTTCTAGCAGGAAGAATGTGTATGCAAGAAGCACATGTGTTCCAGCCCCCTAGCTGGACAGCTATACAGGTGAACTTTCCAGGCAGAGGACATTAGAGGGCTTCTCCCTGGGCCACCGCCACCCTTAGGGGAGACCCTTAATTGATAGTTTGACTTCTCCCCTGCCTGGGAAAGGGGCAGGCTGTCAATAGGCATTTTTATAGCTAGTGGTGAGAAAACAGGCCCCACCAGAGATCCTGGTTTCCCAGCTTTAAATCACCCCCTGAAACCAGTTTCAGGTCCTGCCCACTTTTAAAATTGCTACCCATGTACCTGGTCCCCAGACCAGAGTCCATCAGCTAGGCAGCACAGGTGGCAAGAAGCCAGGGCCATGGAGAAAAGTGTCCCTAAGCCCAATTCCTCATGCCCTTTGCCTTCCCATTGCCACCTGTGCAACCCATAGGGCAGTCCCTAGTCCCCAGCAGTGTCTCCTCTCCTAGACCAGCATACAAGTGTTCATTCTTGTGAGAGGAACTCTCTCGGAGGAGATTTTCCAGGTGTCAACCTGAAAGGTCTTTCCCCCAGAAGACACTCGTGGCTATGCCCTGCTGCCGCTTGTCCAACCGGGGCAGGGGGGTGTAGGATAAGGGTACTGCTTCTGCTTGCATAGCTGGGGTGTGGGGACATGGGTGCTGCTGCTGCTTGCCCAGCCGGGGCAGGGGGCCATAGGATGCACGCGCTGCCACCGCTTGCCCAGCCAGGGTGGGAGGGCATGGGATGCAGGTGCAGGTGAATCTTCAGATCCAATTCGGCCGAATCAAATCAGGACAGTGATTTAAATCTCCGAATAGAATCACTGTCCCTCTGAATTGGCCAAATCCAAATCTGAAGCAGATACTTGCCGCTTCACACAGGCCTATTTCTAGCAAGAAAGCAGCAATTCTCCTAGTAGAAACATAATACCTGTATTTGGCCTTTAAGAGAGAGAAAAATGAAGACAGACCACCTGGTCTTCTTCTACTTCTCCTGTTTATCTTAAGTGAGTGTTCTCCTGAAATAGAATGCAGTGCTCAGCTGACTATGTAGGCTAGGGGTGCTCAACCTCCAGTCCATAGGCCAAAACCAGCCCACTGCACCATGCCGTCCAGGCAACAGGCTCTCCACAGGTTCAGAAATTTGGCAGTGCAAGAGCAGTGGCACTACTCTCCCACTGCCAAATTTCTGGACCCATATGGAACCCCAGCACCAAACTGCTGAATAGGGCAACATATCCCAGTAGACAGGACTAGGCAGGGGTGGTGCCAGACCTCTGGATACCAATCCCAGTATGCAAGTGTGGGGGAGGTAATATCAGGCCCCCAGCACAGAGTGATAGGAAGAGGGAGCAAGGTCTCTGGGGAATAAGCCCAGTGCAAGGGTGTAGGTGGGGGCAGTGCCAAGCCCCAGAACTCACTCCCAGCACTTGAGGTAGGGAGGAACTGGTGCAAGGGGTTCCATCTGGCCCACAGACTGGCTCCACCCTATTCATCTGACCCACAGGGCCAAAGGTTGGGCACAACTGATGCGGCCAACTAGGCAAATGCTATAGACCTGAGAGTTATTAAAGTATTAAATTAAAGCACTTCCAACCTGTCCAGTCTTAAAAAACACTTTACATTGAACTCATTCTATATGTAATACATAACTGTCTTGCACCTTTGCTTTGTACAATTAGGTTTATTAACTTATCAACAAAACTAATTAATTTTTACAGATTACATAAAAAACCTTTGCATAAATATGGACTTGTTTTTAAGATACCAATTAGTTTCATTTATAATTATTTAACTATATTTTTATAAGAATCTTCTGCCTTCTTCAATTTTTTATCTAGAAAAAATGTCATTGTGATGAATAACGTTATGCATATGTTGAATTGTACATCAGGAAGCATGTGAAGAATGCACTTGCTTTGGTATACAACTCTTCCTAATCTTTCCGCACCCCTGACAAAACACATGCAAATGACAACCATTGGAAACTTGGTAGATACATAGGGACCCAGAAACTTCACAGATGCAAATTCCATTTACCCTCAAGTTTCCAGATTTACTACAGACAAAAATCAGATGTCAAAGTAAAACTCAGTGAATGTGAATCCGAGTCAACACCCCCTGAAGAAATAGTCCAATTAATTTGGAGGGAAAAAGGAAGAGGACATCACAATTAACTATAACAGAATTTGAAGGCAATTGATCATACACAGTGGTACCAATTAAAAAAAAAAAATGATTCCTGAGTGGTAATGAAAATATTACCACTTTAAATTAATATTCCCTATAGTTTATATGGAAGATACCCTAGCACTCTGGAATAATCTACTCACTCAAAAAGATAAATACCATCCACATTCTGAAGACCTTTAACTTAAATCCTAGTATTTAAGATTACAAGGGAAAAGTTCCAAATACAAACTGGAGCAAAACTCTGTGCTTGGATTATCTTTCAACTGTTGCTCATCTTGAGGGAAGTCATTTTTAATCCTTTTTTCTGGTTATTTTTTTTCATTACTTTTGTTAGAAAATTAATTGAATTTTTTCCATCCTACATTTTGTTGTGATGAGTTTCTCTAGAACAGAGGAACAGTGAATTGAAACAATGATCAATCATTCTTACCAAGTAATTTAAAAGGGAAAGAGCAATAAACAAAGTTGTTTTTTTACTTGTGTATTCTTTTCAACTTCCATTCTAATTTTGAAGAACAATTGTAAAGAAGCAATTTTATTTATAAGGGAAATACATAAACAGGTAGCTAAACAGAAAGGCTAGGGACACAAGCTACACATTGGTTTAAGTGATCAGAAACTCATTTAAACCTGTAACAGAACAGATGTTCAGTGCACATAAACCAGTTTCAAAATGGCTGAAATTGGTTTAAGATAAACCTGGTTGAATGTAATATCAGACTTAACCAATTTAGGTTAAACCAGTGTATGAAACTTCTGTCTTAGAACCCTTCCTGGTTCACATTAAATCAGAGTCCCCCCCAGCATCCCAAATGCTTTGCAGCCCTCGGCTGGGATGTGGTATCTGCTCCAGAGAGTAGGGCTGGCCCTGCCCCTCTGCTCCCTAGTGGTTTCATTGGCCTCACAGGCTGGTTCAATTCCCCCCTCCCTGGCAAACCCAGACTGGGGTCTGAGGCTAGCGAGGGGGTTTGGGCACCCCTTCCAATGCTCAAACTTACTGCTGGCTGCAACCGTGAACTACAAATCTCAGAGGCACATGGAAGCAGGAAAAGGAAGTGATGAGCAAACCTGCAGAGTCCTGGCACTATGAGTCTGGTCTGCAAATCTCAGGCACCTCAGGGGCAGCATGAAGAGGAAGTGAACACACACAGCCCATGTTGTTGGCAGCCCAAGCATGTTGCTGCATTTCCTGAATCTAAGGTAAGTGTCTGTCCAGTTGTTTTTCAGTTTAATCTCTGTGGCTTAGACTAACCTGCAAAGACTGAATCAATTCACCCTTGGGCCTTTTGACTGTCTGTACTTAGCCAAACAGGATCTTCTATATATCTTGCATGAACACACAGGCTACTGAGGTCTTTCCCCAAGGGCATTGCAAGAAAGTTCAAACACATAAGCAACCTCACCTTCTCTCAAGCATTATCTAGACAAGCAGCACAAAGGAAAGCAGATGATCTAAGGCCAAGGATGTCCCCTACCCATATTAAAATATAACAAAAAATGTGTATTCTTGGCTGCTATTTCCAGAAAAAATATTCTAAGCAGTCGCATTTTCTTTATCCATATAGCAGTTAATACAATCATTTATCATAATCTTGAGAACCTTTGGGGAATAAGATCCAAAAAAAACAGTGTCTGGCATGGAGGCATTCATATGAAACCACTGATAGAACTATAAGATGTAGCAAGAGGAAGAATCCTCTGGGCTTCCTAGGTGGTTGACTAGCTGAGGAACAGGCATGGTACACACTCTGGTTTGAAAAGCTGAAGGTAACCAAATAAAACAACAATAAAACAACAGAAACTTTTAACAAGAGCTTAAGACTCCTACTACTTTTGCTAGCAGTCGCAACAGTCCTCAACTCTCCCAATTCCTTTCACCTAAACAGCCATGACTTTTGTTTCCAAATATTACATAATCTCTTCCCTATTGCCAAGGCTCTTGCTACTACACTTCTGCCTTTGAACAGTTTTCCTTCATATACCAGAAATCAGAGCCCAATTAGTCTAACACCACAGTCTTTTAAACACTCACATAAATATTTCAGCACTGGGTCAAGCCTGTATTTTGCATATCTTGAGTCATCAAAAGCATGTGATTTACACATGAAGCTGTCAAAGTTGATAAGCAACGTGGGCTTCCACATTTCTAATCCTTTGTTCATATCGAATACCAGGTACTGCATGAACTTCATATAAAAGCTGTAGTTTCCCCTTAAATATATTATCTCAAATGAATCACGGTAGTATTTTCTCAATACATAATTCAATACCTTACTTTTAAGCTTCAGAAAATTGCCTAAATCAGAATAGTCTATGTCATACAGACAAGTAGTAAGTATAGAAACAAGTGAATGCTGCATAAATATTCCCATTCAAAATATTCATTTCAAAGCTTCACTTGTATACAATCTGAACACAATTTAAACTAGCTTTCTTATGAGAGCAGTGGCTGAAAGCTCCAAAACAAAAACACCAAACAAAAATTACTGGCATTTTACGTTGCTACACTGAGGCCTCAGTTTTCCTTCAATACTACACACAAGCAATTGCGTGTCTAAATTTTAGCAAATCTGACAAATTCAATAGCTATATTAGCCTCTTGCTAATGTTCACCTAACTACTATAACAATTTGTATTCCCTTGCTTATAATTTTCAAAGTGCAGTATCTGGTCACATACCTGCAAAAGATTATCGGGACTGGAAGGAAACATATTTAAAGAAAGATGGAAAAAAATGTTTTAAGGAAAATATAAAACTATTCCTGATTTGCAGATGCCAGCCAATCTTAAAATGATAGTCCTGGCAATCAGAGTAGTTCAGGTTTCTAAACTGAAATGTTGACTTCACTAGCAGATTTTCATAAGGGTGTGTTTCCTTTTACTTTCAACTAGGAGATTTGATGTGCTAATAAAAAGTAAAGGAGTGACTACTAGGCATTACAGTAATGTGTAATTCAGAGAAAAGTAATTCAAAGCAAAGTGTGTTGAGTTGCTGTACTATATACCTGTGACTTCTATCCTAGAGTAACACTCGTATTGTATTAGTGCAAAATACAAAGCCAAACTATAAGAAAAGCAATTATCTGGATGAATATGCAAACAAAGGTTTGGCTACTAGAATAAATATCAGTATGTCTTCAGTAGGAAAAAGATATATTTGGTGAACTGAAAAAAGAATAGTAAACTTGAACTGCCATTTTCCAACTGTCTCCAGCAGGTCTTTCTTACTGTGGTTTTAGAAATGTGACACTGTTGTCTATTCATGTGAAACAAGAGAAGGTATTTAATATCTCTTCTCTTGGAAAGTTTGCTTTGCAAAAATCACTGTAACGAAGGAGAAAAGGATTACAGTTCTTCAGCTGTCTTCTTAGACATGTGAGCAGTTATTTGAATTCCTTATCAACATTTCAGAAAAGACCTCTCTCTTGCAAAACCAAGTTATTACCACTTCCATTTTGATTCTCTTCAACCTAAAATTGCAGTGGGCACTCACTGTATTAATTAAAACCATGCAACCCAATATATGTATTCTGTTAGTTGTTTTAAATTGTTGAATATCAATTACCTTATTATTTTGTCACTAGCATGAAGCATGTGCATCTAGATCTTGTGGCATTTGGGAGTGGTTTTAAAAAAAATGTATTTTTCAGCAACTTTGCATAAGACTGTAAAACAGCATGTTTCTAGGCATTTTTAGCGCTGACTAGAGCCGTTCTCAATCTGCTCAATAGCATGAAGTTAATTAGGAGAGGCATGAAGCTTATGTCTGGGTGCAAAAATCAGCAAAGGAGAAAAGATATCCCCTTTTTTTGGCTTCAACCAATAACTGCCACTGAGTCTACATATTTTTTAATGATCTCATGGTTAAGCAGCAGCTTAAGCTTTAACTGCATCTTATCCAATATACCAAATTCTTTAAAAAAATGCAAGTTGATATACATGAACCAACAAAAAAAACTAATTAGATGGCAACTCTGGGAGGTATAATAATATATTAACATGCAAAAAACCTCATTTCAGACCCAGCTCCACATTGCTCACTATTACCTTGGCTGGCCAAAGTTAATGTAACCATTTAATTCTCCTTATGCAAAGGGAGATTCCCTGGATAACTAGAGTTCCTGGCCTTGTCCAATTTCTTACTTGAAGTACCATATAAGCAAGTGTCATCCACTTGTGGTCAGAAATATCTTGCTAGCACTTCTGTTTGGAATTTACCATACCTTGAAAAATGTAAATGTAGACATTGATCAGGAGCAAGAGGCACACTGAATACCATCACCATCATCATCATTGTTGTTGTTAATAATCTGGAATTATTGTTTCCTATGCAAGAGAAGTCACTACATCACATCACATGGGACTGCATTTAATCATATACTAATATTATTATTAATATTGTCAACATATTAATATGTTGTAATGTTAATAATGATACTACTAATATTACTATCACTGAGTTCATCTTAAAAGCCTAGAAATTTTCCCTCTTCCCATGTTCTTTCTTTGCTTCTTCAGAATAAATATTCGTGTCTATGTCACTTCTCATTACAAAAGGACATCATTCGTTAGGTGTTATCTCAATAACAAGCTCTTCTGCTTTGCTTCAAATTCTTCCTAAGTAGACATTCATTTGCTAGAGCTAATGGAAATTAAATAGAAGAAGCTGGAAGCAACAGTCTCTTCTCACTGCATGCCAAAGGTTAAGCAGGCAACATCAGCTAGGAAGAAGTGAAATGAACTACAAGAGGGTTGGAATAAATGTTTTCAACCAAGATTGCAGTCCTTGCAAATCAACACCTTACTCATTCATAACTGCTGAATACAGAAGACCTATTCAAATTATTTTTTTTCCCCTAAGATCTTGCTGTCATCTCTTCTGATTACACTTACACATTGAAATTTCTTTTCAATTAACTTCCTTAAGAAATGCCATATGAAAGGCATACCTTAGTCACAATAGTAACTTCAAGATACCTCTGTGAAGTGCACTTTTATCTTCTGCTGAAGATTTCTTCCTACTCTTTATGTAAAATATATTTTCAGTTCATTTTTGCCATAACAACAATTTTGATAAAGAGAGAGCCTGTCATCAAAACCACTTGTATTTGAGAATGAAAAGAACGTTAAAATTCAGGAGACAAAAAATGCAAAAAGTATTTCAAGGCTCAATGATATAGAACATGAATGTCCCTTCCACCTCTAAAAAATGGTCTTCTTCAGTCATGGTTCAGACAGAAGAAAACAATAATAAAAAAATTACTTTTGTAACACTACATCATAATAATTGTACACCTTAATATAAATTGTAAATGGATTCTTATTTTGGTATATGGGCATATGTTACATGAATACTTTCAAGGGACAAACTGAAATTTATACTTTGGTTTTCTGCTTTGAAAATATTTAGCCAATTTATAGGTTTACACAGCCTACTGCAGATTTGACTAATAACAGGCCTACAAATCTCCAGGGGAAATCTACAAGACTGTACAAACTTTCAGAGGTGTTCTATGGACAAAACATGACTTAAGGAAGTACTGACGGATAAGTACCCATCAAAGAGAGACAGAAACTTGTATTTGTGGGTCAAAGGTTGTGCCAAACCCCATAAACCTGCCCTGGACTGAACTGGATTGAAAGTACATTAAGTACAAATTATTTCCACAGAGAATTTTTCAGAATCTTAGTTGTGTGTGTTTATCATGACATGCAAGTTTATCATACTAGTTATTTATCCTGTGCCACATACCACCTGGGGAAGCCGCGCGCAATGTAGCCAGCTGCCTACCCTGCCACGTGCTGTGCAGGTCCTGGGACTCCACTGGAAGCGGAGGGGAGCTCCAACCCCTGCTTCCCAGAAGAGTCCCAGGACCTGCACAGCAGGGGGCAGGGAAGGCAGCCCGCTCCATCACATGGGGCTTCCCTCAGTGACCCGCACAAGTGCTGGCAGCTGGACATGTCCTGCAGGGAGTCCCACATAATATAGGCGGGCTGGAGTGACTGCACTCCTCACCACCAAGTGCAGTGTTGGCAGGAGCTGTGTGCCGCTGGGCAGCAGTGCATGCACAGGCCCCTAGCACTCCCCACCTGCTGCTGTTGCTGCTACCTGTGGCAGGAGCTGTGCACCATGGGGGCGGAGTGTGTGGGGGCTCCTGACCCCCCCAGACTCCCTCACACCCACACCCTGCCCACCTGAGCTCCACACTGCAGCCACCCATGGGCATAGCCTCTGCCCTCCCGCTAGCCTTGGCTCCACACCAGCTGCTTCCCTACCTGATGCTCAGAGCAAGCAGGACACCAGGGAAGCTGAGCAGGTCCCCCAGCAGTGGCAGTAACAGCCCCACCCAAAATCTGCCTGCTGGCTGGGCCAGGCCCTTCCACCCATGAGGGTAGGAGCCATGCACACAGGCTAGGCAGAATGCAATTAGTTGGTGGGTGCCCATGGGCCACATGAAATTGCCTGGAGGACCGGATCCGACCTTGGGCCATATTTTGCCCATGCCTGCTTTAAACAAACACCAAACCTCACCAATCTCATCACCACAAGCAAACTTCCTATGGCCCAAAGCACACCAAATGGATCCAGACCATGCCAGGACAAAAAATGTAAAACCTGCCAACATATCTCCACGTCTCCCATAATAACTACATCCCACAACAGAACCATCACCATTCCTGGATCTTACACCTGCACCTCCAGAAATGTAATATATCTCATCCAGTGCACTAAATGTCCTGATGGAAAATGTGTAGGAGAAACCAAACAATAAATGAGTACCTGCATATTAGAAATCTGTCAAAGACAAAATACCCAATTACCTTTGGGTGAGCACTTCTTACAAGACAACCATTCTCTCTCCAGTCTCTCAGTTCTAATCCTCAAAGGGAATTTACAAAATACCTTTTGTAGACAAGCCTATGAACTTCACTTCATAAATCTACTGAATACAAAAAATCACAGACTAAATATAGACATTGGATTTATGCCACATAACCTGCCTGCCACCTGATAACCCCACATAACCTCTGTACATTTTACCAGCTACGCAACACCAGGTCTTCATTCCCCCTTCCCAATCCCACCCCACCTACCTGTCTCACATCTATTATCTCCCATTCCCTCTGATCCCTGCTGCCACACATTTCACAGGCCTGCATTTTGCATATTGGCTTCTATTCCATTCAGGAGAACACAAAACACCAAAAGACTCTCCCCTATGCCTAAACAAGGATGGTTGTGCCTGAAAGCTTGCAAAGAACAATTTTTCCAACTACTTAGTTGGTCTAATTAGAAGATATCACATTTACCCAAAGAACCTTGTCTGCCTATGTCCTTAGATCAACATGGCTACAAACAACACCCCTGAAACTTTTCCACATCTCTCAACTCCAAGTCCCTAGGAGGACTGAAGCAGCTGCTGCTCCCCTTGCTTTCTCCAAACTGAATCATCCAAATATGGGAAAGACACAGGGAGCCTTTACCCACTGCTCCACTCCTGGGAGCAAAAGGAGTCTAGAAGCACCTGCTCCCTGCACCTTCCTCATGCAGGGGTAACCCTGGTATGGAGAAGCTGTGGGAAGCAGTTAGCCATGCTGGAATCTTCTTGGTTTGTGGGATGAACCAAGCAGGGAAGCACATAGGCATTAGTCCTAAAGGAGACTTTGTACCACAGCAGAGATCTTCCTAGCTGCAAGGAGGAAGATCTTTCTCCTAGAAACAGAAAGTTTCCTGCGGAAGGATCTACACTAACCCCTCTACACTCTGAATTACTCTTAGGAGAGTGGCATTTCTCCTGTCCATATGCTAAAAAGAGGTAGAAAAAGAAGCACCACATGCTTGCAAACTCTGCTTCACCTTTAGGTCAAGTGCGGATAGTCAAAAAGCCTGATGCTGAATTGATTCAAATTTTGCAAGTTAGTCTAAACTGTGCAGATTGATCCAGTAAGCAAGGAAACATACATGCTGCTGCCTATTCCAGAAATGCAGGCACATGCCTGCAGTAGCCCAGAACAGAAGGTGGGGGCACTAGAGCACACCTCCCTGCTCAACTAGAACAGACAGCTTGGCTAGCCCACCCACCCTGTGAGGGGAGGCTTGCAGGGGAGTTGCAAAGCAGCCTGAGAAACTGAGGGACTGTGAGTTAACTTAAATCTAGAGGGAATGTGGGACAGAATTTCGATAACTGATTTAACGTAAATCGGTGAAGTCTGAAACTTCATCCATCCAGGTTTATTTTAAATCAATTTTGCCCATTTTGAAAGCTGCTTATGTGCACTGAACTTCTGTTCAGTTACAGATTTGAACTGGTTTCCAAACATTTATACTGGTTTATGTGCAATTTCTGTCCCTAGCCTTGAAGGCTAAAGTTCTGTCTGATGTGTTTACTATAGTTAATCTGTACCAAAGCAGGTAAATGTTTGTAGAATACACACTCGTTTTTCACCCCCTCCTCTTAGACCATAAGTTTTTTTCAAAGTAAAATAAAAATTCCCATCACTGCAAGCAGGCAGAATCTACACTGCTTACCTGGTAACAAAGTTAATTTTTTTCCCCTCACATTCCCAGTACTGAGTCTCAGTGTTCAGCATCCCCCCTACAACTACAACTGAACAATTAAGACTGTAGGTGTTTTATTAGGCAGTAATTATTTTTCACTTGCAATTTTACTGTCAACAATCTGATGGCATTTTACAATAAGCTCTTTTATACAGATATTAATAATTAAAAAAACATGGATAGCAAAAAAAACCAACAAAAAAACAGCCAATTTTAAAAAAAAATTAACAATGCTCTCTTGTGTTGGCCTGGCTTTGTTCCGCTAGCTCGTTGAACTGTATATGTTTGTCCAGAACATGAATTTAGGGTAATGAACTGAAGTGCTTTCTGAATGCAGAAAGGGCAATGCTCTCAAACAGCTGTCAAACAACTTTCTTTAAAAATGAAAAAAGAAAAAAGCCTGCTAAGAGCCAGTAATTATGAAAAATTGTTGTAGGGCAAAAAACACCCTCTGTAATTTATATATCCACTCATTCCTTTCCCTGACCCTCCTCACCCTAAAATAAAGGGAGGTAAGAGGGGGGAAAAGTCCCTCTACAGTTAGCCTTAGACATCTTTGCCAAAACTCAGCATCCCCCTTGGACAAAAATTGGTGTCAAACTGTAATGTTGTAGGAAATATTACCAATAGTTCCTAAAAGTAGAAGGACTTGCTGTTCTGAGCTTTGTAGCTGGTGTGTGCCTGATGAAATCTAAAGATAGAGACTTGTCAAAGGCTCATAATACACCCCAGTTTTAGGCCAAATAAATGCTGCCCATGGGTCTGTTAATCAATTACCAGAGGTCCAAGCTAAACCCAGGAAGAGAAGATTTATTTGTTTTCTTTCTAAGCATACTGCATGTAGGACCAAACAAGCTGTAGCACTGGAAGAGCTTTTCATGTGCATATGCACATTGGCCATTGTTCCATTGCTGAAGAGCCACATTAATCAATGCACAGAAATAAAGAACTGGCTATTCATGCGTGATTTATTACAGAGCCCAACATGCATTTGACATGAAACAAGTTGGTACTCTGGAAGCTGCCACCAGCCGACAGCGTGACGGGGATGAGGTAGAGGATGTGTTAACACAGTCTCAAACCAGCTCTATTCAACTGCCAGAAAAGGGAAAGCCAATGCTGTCTGACAATCATTTTTATAAATATCCATACGAGGTCTCAAGAGACCAAGTGCCCCTAATTTAATTAAAATAAGTATATGTGCTGTTTTGAGGTGCCTGGAACTGAGTTTTTAGAAGAGACCCTATTCACAACACCACACCTTTTAAAGGACTATGGTTCTCTTCAAACAAACAGAAACAGAAAGGTTATACTGTATATACACAAATATTACTTTTAAATGTCTATTATACAAACGTTAGAAACAAATGGTGAAAGTACAAAGGCATGTGGCCTTCTCAGGGGCCAAGCATGAAACACTTAGAGACAACAAAAAACACCCTGTCACCAGATCATGAAACTCCTTCCCCTTGCTCCTCATGAGGTAACACATGTAGAATCAAGCTGTCAGTCTTCTACCTTGCAGCGGGCCCCTCAACAGCCCAGCATGATACAAACTGGTCCATATTTTGTTGCAAAGTGAAGGGCCTAAATTCAACTGCAGCATGTGCCCAGACCAGGAAGCAAAATTGGAAGGAAATCACTGGAATTGGCACTGCAGTTTTTCAGAGCCACCATGTTGGTCTGGTATACCTGGAAACTAGCCAGGCAGATCACATTCCTCTTTGGCTACTTGGTACAGGATAAAGTATACACAGTCTCAGAGAAGTCAAAGTCCAGCGTGCCAAAGAGGTTGCTGAGGGCAGCAAAGAGATGCTGTACCCAGGAACAGTCCAGTAAAGTATAGAAGAGAATCTCATCCTCACAGAAAGAGTAGGATTCCAATGTTACTGGGCAGCAGAAAAAAGTACACATGGCCAGGGCCCCATGCAGCAGTCACCATTGGAGGTCACCAGCTCTCTTGGCAATGGGTAGCTTGTACAGGGTGCGCCTGGCTAGGCAGACATCTGGTGTTGCTAGCACTAGATGCTGCCTCCAAGTCATTTCCGAGTGGCAAGGACATGGGCAAGATCCACTCTGATTGCCCACAAGTAAAACGTCTTCCCAGGCAGGCTCTCAAGGCAGATCCCACCGCTGTTCTCATTAGGAATAGGAAGGGATAGGAGAATGCTGGGCCCACCACTCCCATTGGTGTCCACGGCAGGAGAAATAGGCAGCAATAGAGGGGGTCTCTAGGACCCACCATTGGGAACGGGTTGTCATGCATAGAAGTGGTCTTCTAGGGAAGCAAGCACATCCATGAGGAGGGCAGTTTTCACTTCAGCCAAGAGCTAGAAATCAAAATGAATGGAGTGCAGGTCCAGCCAGGGCTGTGGCCAAAAGTCAGACAAACCACATCAAGTCAGAGGTAGGCTGACTTCAAAGAGTGTGAGTGAGCAGACTATGGAAGCAATGGAGGCTTTGGAAGGCAGGGCTCAGTGCTCCCTGCTACAAGGCCAAGTTATGGACCAGGGACTCCTGCAGCAGTTCTGCAAGGTCCAGATGCCTGCCCTGGGGGTTCAGTCAGAGGTAGACCAGCCAAGGGAAGGGTGTGGTAGAAGGACAGAAGGGCACCAGCTGAGATTATCAGGATCCAACAGAAGAAGCTCCTGATCAAGGTGGAAGTCCCTCACCCAACACAGTAAAGAAAAAGGTAGTCCTTCCCAGGAGAGGCATTCCCCAGCAAAAATCAGTCAGTGAAGAGTTTACACATGGTGGGCAGCACTTTGCTTGGTCAGTTAAACCAAAATCTCTCACTGATGGGCAGGTACAGGGCATCACACTGGAATCAGTCATGCCCATTCCTGAAGTCTATGAGGCGCTTCTGGAGCCTTTCAAGCAGAGTAACTGCCAGATCCAAGATGTCACACTAGTGCTACATAGTAGCAGTTTCCAGGTTGTGGATAACCACAATCCATCTGCTATAGGAAAAGCTGAAAAGGCACAATGCTAGTGCTGTTGTCTCAATCTCCTTACTAAAGCCTTGCCAGTTCTTGACTAGACAGACTGGCAAGCCTAGAAAAATGTCCAGGACACCAGTTCCCAACCCCAAGTCGCAACCCAAATGAAGTTCACAGGGGCAATGCTGGCAGCATCGCACACAAAAAACAAGCTATGCCACATCTAAGGACCCCCCCCCCCCCCCCCAACAGCAAGTTGTGCGAAAAAAAAGTCTGGGAACCACTTGTCTAGGACTCTGAAGCCATCGTGGCAACAAGATAGGCTTCCAGGAAGATCTAGGGGCTGGCCCAGTTGATACAGGCAAGGAGACACTCCTAGGCCTGCTGACATCCAATCAGGAACTGGTCACCACCCTCACTGCTCACAAAGAACAGTCAACACCATCAGTATACACTGTCACCTTAACTGGTTGTTTCTTCTTCTACTATTTTTTTTGTCATAGCTTTTTGTTTCCTGAAGCCAAGAAACTTTAATTCTTTCTCTTCAGACTTCAACAAATATTTAAAAAATACATATATACTTTTGGGGGAAAAAACCCTTGAAAATATATAGGGCTTTTAACAGAAAAATGTTTCTGAAGTGGGGAAAAAAGGGTCAATGAACAAAATAATACCAATATTTCTGATAATGATGACTAGAGGTATTGTGGATGGTAAGGGTAGTGAACAAAGACATTTGAGAAAACAAAGGGAAAGACATTTCTTTTGTTTTAATACAGTTAGAGCTTGAATCACAGCTGCTGCAAGTCAGCAGAAAAACAGGCATTTCTATGTAGAATGAATTATGGGAATATGTTGCAAAAAAGGAAAAACACAAAAGCGCAACTGAGTGCCATCATTATAGAAAGACTATTGATCATGTAATGAGATAAAATATATCACCAAGAATGTAAGCATATAGAGGAAAGAATACAAAAACTGAGAAAGGAGCCACAGAAAGGACACCTCCTGAGAAAGGATAGGTGGAAGATCATCATCCAAGGACAGACTGAAACACTGATCACAGGCAGAACCTCAGCAAAAAGAGGAAGATCAGGGAAAGTGTGGGTCCCTTATTGCATGGGGGGAGACAACTTAGTGACATGGCATGGAAAAGGCTGAAGTACTCGATGTTTTCTTTTACCTGAATCTTCACAGGCTAGGTCAGCTCCCAGACTACTGCTCCAGGCAGCTCAGTTTGGGGAGAAGGGGAGCAGCAATTCAGGGACTATTTAGAAACATTTGATGTGTACAGGTTCATGGGGATGGTTATGATGCACCTGAGGGTCAGGGGTGGTGCCAGCCTCTTCCACGCGGGATGGGGGGCCGAGGTGGGCTAGACAGAAAACTGGGGGTGGGGAGTTGCACTATACGTCTTCTGGCCAAACATACTTACTCACTTTTTTAACAATACATGCTTAAGTCTGTGTTTTATTGATGTTATCCACAAAAGGAGAATAAAAACATATACTGTATGCAAACAGATCGGGCCAGGAACACTGAGTCTCTGCAGGATGTGGATAAGAGTGGGGTGGGCTTAGCTGCATAAGGCAGGTGGGGGGGGGGGGGGCTTGGACCGGGGCAGCACTGGGATGGGTGGCTATGGGGAGGCTAAGTCAAATTTGGGGTGGCTATAGCCCCACCCCTGCTGAGGGTGCTAAGAAAGTTGGCTGATGTGACTGCAGAGTAGCTGGCCATTATCTTTGAAATGTGCAAGAGGTCCCAGGCAACTGGAAATAAAGATGAAGGAATATTTCCCATATTTTCCTAAGAAAGGGAAGAAGGAGGATCCAGGGAACTACAAACCAATCAGCCTCACCTCAGCCCCTGGAAAGAATCATGGAGCAGGTCCTCTACAAAGCCATTTCTAAGCACTTGGAAGAGAAGAAAGTGATTAGGAACAGTCAGCATGGATTCACTAAGGACATGTTATGCCTGACCAACCTGATTGCTTTCTATGCTGAGATGACTGGCTCTGTTGATGTGGGAAGAGCAGTGGACAAGATATACCTTGACTTTAGCAAGGCCTTTGATATGGTCTCCCACAAGTCTTTCAATCAAGCTAAGGAAGTACAGGATCGATGAATGGAGAGTAAAATTGATAGAAAACTGACTGAATCATAGATTTCATAGTCATTAGGACTGGAAGGGATCTCATGAGATCATCAGGCTCAGCCCCATGCCCAAAGGGCAGGAAGTCAGCTGGGGTCAGATGACCCCAACAAGATAATCATCCAAATGCTACTTGAACGTGTCCAGAGTAGGTGCCTGCACCACTTCTGGGAAGAGTCTATTCCAGACTCTGGAGACTCTGACAGTATTGTCCAGTCTAAAGCAGTCTTCCAGCAGTTTGTGACCATTAGACCTTGTCTTCCCTTGGGGTGCCCTGGTGAACAGAAATTCTCCCACATCCTAATGAACACCCTTGATATACTTAGAGACTGCCATAAAGTCCCCCCTGAGAGTACGCTTTTCCAAGCTGAAGAATCCCATACCTCTCACCCTCTCCTCATAAGGCCTACTCTCTTGACCTCTAATAATAAGCATGGCTCTCCTCTGGACTTTCTCAAGCTTCTCCATGTCCTTTCCAATGTGTGGGGTACAGAATTGGATACAGTATTCCAGCTGTGGCCTCACCAAGGCCAAGTAAAGTGGGAGGATGACTTCTTGGGTCTTGCTTGAGATGCAAGCCAGAGTTTTATTTGCTTTGCCAGCTGCAGCATCGCATTGGTGGCTCATATTCATATTGTGGTTGTCACGGCGGGGTCCTCACGGAGGGCCGTGATCTCCTTGAGGTCCCTCGCTCCGTGTACAGGCCGGCCCAAGGCACCCTCCAATTCTCGCCCGCCACGTCTTGTTGGAAATATATTAGGGAGGCTGCCTATGACTCCCTGGGCATGGCTACTCGGGACCTCTGTCCCCGCAGTTCTTCCGGACCCCCTGGGGGTCTCCCGATACGGTGGGTGTTCCTCGGACACCCTAGCCTTATGGGCTATGCGTGGCTCCTACCTCCCCTGATACCACGCCCCAAGCCTCGCAGATGTAATGGACGTTGTCCGGTTTGTCTCTCTCGTGCCCAGCCTCCCGCTGGGCCTCCCCTGATGGTACGGTCCCGCTCAGGGACTCCCTAGCGGGCCCCGGTCCTACGGGCCAACCGCACGGGCACCCTCTCTGACCCTGGCTCCCCGCGCTGCTACTCCCTGTCTTCTCGGGGCAACCACAACGCCTTGCCTCAGTCTGAGGGGTGTTGCCGCACTAGCCTGCGGCCGGACTCGCTATACCCGTCTCGGGCTTCTCAGTATGGCCCCGCTCTCTAGGACTGCTCACTATGGCGCTCCCCCCTTCTCTGGGGCTCGCCGTGCCCACACTGGGCTACTCAATAACGTACAATGGTGCTCCCCCTCTTTGGGGTTCGCCGTGCCCACACTGGGCTACTCAACAACGTACAATGGCGCTCCCCCTCTTTGGGGTTCGCCGTGCCCACACTGGGCTACTCAATAATACCACCCCTTTCCTGGGGCCGGGGTCTATGTTCTCCCACACGCAATCCGGGGTCTAGGTCCCCATCCGCAACCTACGGGTTGCGCCCGCGACCCACTGGCCGTGCTCCTCGCCGCCAGTTACTCACGCACTGGTGTGCGAGCTGCGCCTTCCCTGGCGCTATTCAAATAATGCACCCTCTTGGCGCTAGGGCACCCCACACTCTCTGGGGTCCCTGTGATTGAGGCCTCCTCCAACCCCTACAGCCTCACCCAAGCCTCCGGGTATAATAACACAAACACAAAGCAAAACCACAAGCCCCTAGGCTGTAACATAACCACAAGCCGCATGGCTAAACTCTAGTGCCCATCCTCTCAGGGCTATCATGAGCTGTACTTGCACGTCCTGCTCTTTTCCACATCCTCACTCCCAGAGCTCCTGCCTCCCAGGCTGCTGGCAGAGAACTGCCAGCCTGGCCTCAGCCCTGAGCTTTATAAGGGCCAGGCCCTGCCCCCTACAGGCAGCTGGCTCCGCTTGGTTGCTCCGGCAACCCGCAGCTGCGCTCATTACCTGAGCAAGCCTCAGCTGGGCTTGTTATGTCAGGCCAGGGTGCGCTCACTCACTCCCTGGTGGTTTCTCCTCTATAGGAGCAGGGGCACCGAGGTGCCCTGCGACAGTGGTCAATCATGACCCCCAAGTCTCTTTCAGTTGTAGTGCTAGTGAGTGTAGCACTGCCAAACCTATGGGCATGATGAGGGTTCTTTCCACCAAGGTGGAGCACATTGCATTTCTTGATGTTGAAAGTCATCAGGTTTTGATCCACCCACTTTGCGAGCCTGTCCAAGTCAGCCTGAATCCCCAGCCTATCCACTAGTGTGACTGCGCTTCCCTGTAATTTGGCATCATTCATAAACGTAGCCAGTCTGCTTCTGACACCCGAATCCAAATTGTTTATGAATATGTTAAAGAGTACTGGTCCGAGTACTGAACCCTGAGGGATGCCACTGGTCACCATGTACCATGCTGAGTTGGTTCCATTGACTATCGCTCTCGGAGTGAGACCATGGAGCCAGTTCCCCAGCCATCAGACTCTAAGGTTGTTGAGGCCGCAGACTGAGAGGGGATTTAACAAAAGCCTTCAACGACCCGAAGCGGGGTTCCAAAGAAGATGAAGCTAGACTTTTCTCAGTGATGGCAGATGACAGAACAAGGCGCAATGGTCTAAAGTTGCAGCAAGGGAGGTTTAGGTTAGATTTTAGGAAGAACTCTCTCATGAGGAGGGTAGTAAAGCACTGGAACAGGCTACTCAGAGAGGTGATGGAATCTCCATCTTTAGAGCTTTTAAGATATGACCAGACAAAGCATTTGCTGGGATGATTTAGTTGGGGCTACTCCTGTGGTGAGCAGAGAGTTGGACTAGATGACCTCCAGAGGTCCCTTTCAACCCTAATTTTGTATGATTCTATTATTCTGGAACTTAAACATTTAGAATACAGAGTCAAGAAATATCTGCTCAAGAAGAAGAGGAGAGCATCAATAGTAGGTATGTCAGAGGATAACAAGAAAACTGAGACCTTTTGATTTAGCCACAAGCAGATCATTAATTATTCTAGTCTTGGAGAAATTACTAAAACAAAAACCGAATGGAAAAGGCCCAAAACAGAATGCTTGAGGAGTTGAGGAAGACTTTGGAAATAAACAGTGTTTAAAATTATATCACAAATAGTAGTATTACTATTATTAATCTAAATCTTATCATGATTAGTATTTTACAGTTTAGTTATATAACAGTTTACAAGTTAAATATGGCTCCCAAGTTACATAAACACCTAAGTACCATTGAAAAAAATCAACATAAATTAACTGAAGTTTCCAAAATGAGAAGACAGTATGGAAGACATTTTCAAAAGTGTGTAAGTGATTTAAGAGCATAATTTCTATTGAGACCCAGCTCAAGCCATGTAAATTTATGAAAATTTTACTCATCAGATTTTTTTTCATTCAAACAACTCAAATCACTTTATGAGCAATACAATTCATTTTTGTAAAGACCCTGTGAAGAAGCTAAGTAAAACAGCCATATAGCAAACGAATACATTAAGGTCCAAAACTTGGAGTACTTTCCTCAAGGGTACACGATACATTTTTAGAATGAGGAGTAAATATGATGTCTTGGAACTTCCTCCAATTTACTTGCAAGCTATAATCTAGGTATTGGGTAAAAGAGAAAAATATTGTTTTTATGTATTAATACACAAACTCATCCTGGAATGCTTTTCCCATAATACTCAATCCCAGTCTATAAGGACTATCTTTAAAAGTGAAAAGGGAGTTTAATCTCATATGATCTTTGGCCTCTGCTGAGATTCCCAACAAAGACATCGTTGTAAGGATGGCTTTTTATGATTAAGTCTAGGAAGTGGACTGATACAAGTAACTCCATTTACTCAAACAGCAGAACTCCTGAAAGTGACAACTTTTGGATACTCTTAAGAGTGGCCCTAATTCAGAATAGTAACCTAGAGGTGAAAGGTCCAAAATTCCCATTATGAATTCCCTAGGCCATCTCCTCTTGAAATAATTTTGGCTTTGTCATGCACCATCTCTGAAAAGAACCTGTACAAAGCTAAGGTTATGTTACAAATTGGAAAGATTATAGCACATATTAGCAAGACAGGAAAGTAAAGAGTGACAAGGACAGTGGGCACTGAATAAGTTTTTTTATTATTATTATTATTATTATTATTATTATAGAGAATACTCATAAAATATATTTTCCACTAACAGAAATCAAGGACTAATAATATTTCTTATTTTGTGTCATCTGGTACTGTTATTAAAATATATAGTAGGTAACAACTTGTGTTGCTGATAGCACTCTCAAACAACATTCAGTCAAAGAAGCTTTTGCTTTAAAAAAAAAAAAAAAGGCTCAATACATACAGTGACCCTCCCTACGGATTCTTGTCTTTATATGCAGCTACCATTTCTTAAGATTTTTTCTATTACCTTTCATTACAGGAAACTCTTTGAACAACAGTTTTAGTGGAACCAGGGATCTAGCAATCATCCAAAGAAATATTAACACAGATGAACCCTGAATGTGAACTTTTCACCATAACATTCTAGAATTTATTTAGTTCATAAACCAATTTCAAAGGAAGAATCTCAAAATAAAGTAAAGTAGTTATTATCCTAAATGGGATTAAGTTTACTCTTCAATTTAAACTCCTTTCTTTTAATCCTATCTGCTGATGCTATAAATCCCATTTATTCATAGAGTTATCTTCTTAACAGGGGTTAGGACCTGGAGGAATCTTTAAAGGTATGTGACCTATTGTTACTCAGGTTATACACAAGACCTTTTCCAAGTCTTAAAACTTAAAGTAACATTGGCTTCAAAAGTTAAAATTTGAACTAACATACAATCAGACCATACCTGTCAAGATGTTAGGTAGGTCAACTGGTATCATGACAAACTATTCAGTTTGAAGGAATTTGACTTACTGGTAGTATTGTACTAAAAACAAATCAGCTACATGTCTAAGTCTGGGCGTAACCGTATCAGTCAGGAAACTGCACATGAAGAAAAGTCATTTTAAAAACAATGACGACACAACAGATTAAATCATTTTAGTCAATCATTTTAGAGAAGCGAAACAAGTTTAAGATGTTCTTCTGAAAATATCTATGCATTAAATTCAATCTGAATTTAAATTTATGCTTACTGTTACGATCAAGAACAACTGTTTGTAAGATTAGGGCACTATAATCCAAATGATGAGTATGAGGTTAAAACAAAAATGCAGATTACATAAACATCTCACTTAAGTAATCTCAAATGGAGAATAATTAAACCTTAGGTACAGTGCATATGCTACAACATAAGGTATAATGTTATTTTATTTTTTTTAAGGATTTTATTTTCTCCTTTGTAACTGAGATTTTCCTTGGTCTCCCACTGGATACTTGAGAGCTCAAATGGCACTCTCCTACTAACCTAAATTAAACTGGATCAGAAATTTAGCACATATTTAACTGTACATAGTTTAGAGGAGGTTAAACAAACAAACCTAAAACAGAACAAAATGGCCAATCAATCCACTCACAGGAAAAGTAACTCAAAACAGATATTATTTTCCTAATATCATGTTGTTCATTTTAGATGCTATATTGGTATAAAATACTGGTACCATTTAACATTGTAAAAACCAGGGAATCAAACTTTATATAAAGAAAAATTTGAAACCAGTCAATACACATTCTTCTCAGTCTTGGAACCTAAACTGGGATAATTTTGTCGAATGGAAATTCATATTTTTATGCAAGAAATATTTTGCTGACAGTTGCTTGAAACTGCTAAGGATACAGCTGTCTAAACAAGTCTCAAGGAGTTAGATTACCAAGCAAAGGGCAGATAAGGCAATCAAAAGGCATGAAATTCATTTTTAATGTGCCACAAGACTTCATCATGTGGCTATCACCTGGCTATACAAAGTACAGTTAGACACACATGCACACACATGTACACATAAGCATGCACACACTTAAGTAGCTACTGCATTATGTTTATCATGATTGATCGGGGCGTGGGGAGAAATCACATGGCACTTTCCATCTAGTAACAATCATTGTTATTTTTTCTCAAATCACTCTCGATTATGTACTTACATACTTACTTACACTCTCCAATATGTAGATGATACAATTTAATCTTTATTATTTTCATTGAAAAATTAGTAACCAGTATTTCAAACATTATTCATACCTCAGTCATACAAATGATACCACTGACAGGGATTACTTACAGGAATAAGACCTCCATGATGGATCACTAATATTGCCCACAAATTGTGATACATCTCATATTTTATCTAGAAATAAACTTAATAATAAAACAGCAAATAATTGTAGGCTGCCCATTTATTTTGTCTGGGATGATGTAGTTGGGGAAGGTCTTGCTTTGAGCAGGGGGCTAGAGTAGATTACCTCCTCAGGACCCTTCCAACTCTAATTTTCTATGATTCTAATATATTAAACAAAAACAAAAAAACAGAAAAAAAGACGACATTAAAATCAAGACACTAAAGTGGAGGACAAGGAGGCCACGAAGAAGACTGGCCACAAAGACCCTCCCCGAGCTACTTGGAAAACAGTAGTTTCCAGATCCAGAGCATACAGAGCTAGGGCTACTCCTTCCGTGATGCTGCATAACAGGTACACTCCCCTCATCACGCATGAAGAGACTCCAACAGAGAAGGAGGTAGAGGAGGAGGTAAGTACTCCCACCCCTAGAAGGGGACACTAGGGGGCAGGGAACGGAATGGACGTCCGTCCCTCTAACTATTACCTCATGCTCCTCATCCATGTGGGCAGAAACAACACAGCCAGGAGTAATCCGGACTGGGTCATGAGTGACTACTGGGCTCCGGGGGCTGATCTTAAGGGACTGGGGGCTCAAGTAGTTTTTTCTTCTGTGCTCCCTGTTGCAGGCCACAGACCCAAGAGGGAAGGCTGCATGGAAGAAGTAAACAGACACCTCCAACAGTGGTGCTACCACAAGGACTTAGGTTTCTTTAACCATAGCACACACTTCAGGGAGAGAGGACTCCTGGGACAAGCCAGCATCTGCCTCATGTGGAGAGGTAAGTCCCTGCTCTTAGCCAAGATAGCTGATCTACTAGAAAGGACTTTAAACTGACTTTGCTGGGGGACAGGGTAACTCCAAGTGGAGCATGCCTGGGGACTGGCACACAGGAAAGCTCCCACGTGAAAGACACTAATGTAACTGGTTTTGAAAATGCTACCGGAACAGTTCTCCCACAGCATCTCAGTAAATCGAGGGTGTCAGTTGGGGGGCCTCAGCCTAAGTGGGAGGAGCTAGCCCTCCTGCTCTCTAGTGGGCAATATGACCTGGTACAGATCACAGAGACTTGGTGGGACTCCTTGCATGACTGGAGCATAGCTGTAGAGGGCTACACCCTGCACAGAAGAGACCAAGCAGAGAAAAAAGGTGGAGGGTAGCTATGTGAGGGAGCACTACACCTTTCTGGAGGCTGACATTGCCTCCTCTGGGTCAAGCTTCAGGGCGGGGAGGTAAGGTAAGAGAGACCTAACTGTGGGCATTTACTACAGGCCACCGAGCCAAGGGGAGGAGCTTGGTCTGGAGTTCTCTCAAGAACTGACAGAGGCCGCATGTGCAAGGGACTTGGTTGTCATGGGCGACTTCAATTACCCAGACATAGATTGGGAGGAACACCTGGCTAGGTTGGATCAGTCATGTAGTTTAATTGTGATCGAGGAGCTCTTTCTGACCCAGGAAGTGCAAGGGCCAACCAGAGGTACCACTCCCCTAGACTTTGTCTTGGCCAAAGGAGATGATCCAGTGTGTGGTTTGAACAATGAAGGTAGCCTGGGTGACAGCAACCATGACCTCATCAGGTTCACTATCCACCGCCAGGCTGACAAATTGACTAGTGGGATTGAAGTCCTGGACTTCAAAACTGTTGACTTCAACAGGCTCAGGGCATTAGTAAGGGAAGAGATGCAGGGCCAGGAATGGAAGGCAAAAGATGCAGGGCCAGTAATGGAAGGCAAACCACGAAGAGTGGTTGTTCCTCAAGGACACGATCCTTGAAGCACAAAAGAAAACTGTTCCCATGAAGAGGAAAGGTAGCAGAAGGGCTGGCAAGCCCTCTTAGCTCAGAGACATCACGATCTTCTTGATGAAGAAAAAAAGAGGCATAAACACAGTGGAAGCTAGGGACAATACCGTAGTGGTCCACACTTGTAGGGAAATGATTAGGAAAGTTAAGGCAGCAAATGAGTTTAAGTTAGCCAAGGGAGTCAAGGACAATAAGAAGTCCTTCTTTAGGTATATAGGGAGCAGAAGGAAAACAAATGGAAGCATGGGGCCCCTGCTTAACACCTCGGGACAGCTGGTAATGGACACTCAGGAAAAAAAATGAACTCCTGAATACCCACTTTGCTTCAATATTTCACTAGACCAAGGGGAAAGACAAGCGAGATAAGGATCACTGGGGTCACGGTGAGAATGATAGCCTTCCCACTGTGGATGCTGAGCTGGTACAAAACCAACTAGAAAAGCTAGACATTAACAAGTCAGCAGGACCAGATGGACTTCACCCAAGAGTGCCGAGGGAGCCAGCTGAGGTCATTGCAGAACCCCTGGCAAAACTCTTTCAGAAATCATGGCACACAGGGGAGATCCCTGAGGATTGGAAGACGACCAACACTGTGCCCATCTTCAAGAAGGGGAAAAGGAAGGACCAGGGTGACTATAGGTCAGTCACTCTAATCTCCATCCCAGGGAAAATCCTGGAAAAAACTCATTAAAGAATCTATGTGCAGTACGCTCACTGAGGGTAAGATTCTGAATCACAGCCAGCATAGCTTCATTGCGAGTAGGTCTCATCTTACCAATCTCATCTCCTTCTACAAACAGGTCTCTCACCACCTGGACATGGGACAGAAGGTTGACATTATATACCTAGACTTCCAAAAGGCTTTTGATCTAGTATCCCATGATATCCTTGTGGAAAAATTAGAAGATTGTGGGCTTAACTGCTCAACAGCTCAGTGGGTAGAAAACTGGCTGCATGGTAGGACCCAGAGAGTTCTCATAAATGGATTTGTGTCTTCCTGTTGAGAAGTGGCCAGTGGTGTCCCTCAAGGGTCCATGTTTGGACAGGTGCTTTTCAGCATCTTTATCAGTGATTTGGATGTGAAGATGAAAAGCTCGCTGGCCAAATTTGCGGATGACACCAAGTTAGGGGGGAGCATGGCCATGCCAGAAGATAGGTCACAGATACAGGCAGACTTAGACAGGCTGAAGAGTTGGGTGGACCAGATGAAGTTCAACACTCAGAAATGTAAGGTTCTCCATCTGGGGGCAAAAAATCCCCAACATACCTACAGGCTCGGCGGCAATAATTTGACCTGCACCACAGCTTAAAAAGGGACCTAAGGGTAGCAATCAACCATCACATAAACATGAGCCAGCAGTGCGATGCTGTGGCCATGAGGGCAAACAACACGCTGGCATGCATTAACCATTGCATCTCATGCAAAATTAAGGAAATGATACTCCCACTGTACTCCACACTGATGAGACTGTAGCTGGAGTACCGCATCCAGTTCTGGGCACCATACTTCAACAAGGACATGAGAGGGTCCAGAGAAGAGCCACCTGTATGATCAGGGATTTGCAAGACAAGCCATACGAGACAAGGCTGAAGGACTTGGACCTCTTCAGCCTACAGATGAGAAGGCTGAGAGGGGACTTGGTAGTGGCTTACCACTATATCAGGGGAGTACATCAAGAACTCGGTGAGAGCTGTTCACCAGGGCACCCCTGGGGAAGACCAGGAGCAATGGATACAAACTCCTGGAAGGCCGCTTCAGGCTCAATTCCAGGAAAAACTCCTTCAGTCAGGGTGTCCAGTCTGTGGAATAAACTCCCTCCAGTGGTGATGCAGTCACCTACCATGGAAATCTTCAAACGGAGACTGGACAGTCACCTTGCTGGGGTCACTTGACCCTAATGTCTCTTCCTGCTTAGCACAGAAGAGCTGGACCCAAAGATCTATGAGGTCCCTTCCAGCCCCTAACAATCTATGGATCTATGAAAATGATTCCTTCTTGTATGAAAAGCAATTGTAGTACATGTCAAAAACAAGAACAGAAGCCTTTGGGAGTTTCTGTAAGCATGTATAACTATTATTTTCGGATTTTAGTAGACAGAAATGCGATCAGAGCTCCAGGAAGACACAGAAAACCAAGACACTGCAATTTAAACCTCAACCACAAGAACTCTTAAAGTTCAGTCCTGAATAATTGTGGCTCTTGAAAATTAAGTAAGTATCAGAATACAAACCTAGAAAGGAACAATTCAATTAATATTTCATTTTGCTCCTAACAAGGTTCTTAATACAAACTAATCTTCCCGACTTCAAGGGTGCACAACAATAAAGTCAGAACAACCTAGGAATTGATGAAAATCATGGGATCATTGTGCTTTAGAACAAATAGTACTCTGGTAGCTATGTATTTCAATGTGTCATTTAATTCATATCCCTGATGCTACTGAACTAAAAGCTGGGGAGCAAAAAGAAGGTTGGGAGGCTAAAAATAGTTTAGTCAGGGGAGTAAGAATAGCAAAGCCCCAAGCAAGGAACTGCTGTAACTTACATACATACATACTTACACACACATACACGTGGGGAGCCTGCTCTGACGTGCTGGAAATCCAGCACATCTGAGCAGACTCGATTAAGAGAGTCTGCTAGGGCACATAAATAGACACACTCTGGCAGCCTTGCACGTCACGTGTATCAGCGGCACAGCACACCTCCATGCTGAGAAAATGGCAGCACTGAGCTTTGAACTCAAAACACGTTTGATGTGCTTTAGTTCAAAGTGCATTGCCACCATTTTCTCAGCGTGGAAGTGTGCTGTGCCGCTGATACACATGCTTCCAACATGGCACCAAGTGCTTTTAATTAACGTGGCTCACATTGGGACCACATGTAAAAATGCCCAAAGATGCAAGCTAAACTGCACTAAGCAATTAGAAAGCAATTCAAGCTTTCACAAAGAGGTTTACACAAGTTTCAATCCACTCTAAATCTACGCAAGTAAAACCGGTGCAATTTCTGTTTAAAGGGAAACCAAGTCTAGAGTGTGCCTGGGAACAAAGTTGCACAAAATATCTAAATGTGGGCATTTGGACACAATCTTGGAGCTGCATTTACTTTAACTTACTGGGGGAGGAAAAAGACCTGTAGAAGAAGAATGAACCCATAAGCCATTTCCAATGTAACTCCAGAGCACTTAATTCATTAATGAAACTGGACTGTGTCTGTAAACATACTTTTGACAAGTTTTCATTTGGAAAACAAATTCTATTTTCTAATTTAATAAAGGTTATTTTCATATTAGCCTTCTGCAATTCAGAACATTCTTCCTTATGCATCATAGTTGAATCTACCTCCTGATAATCCATGTTACCTGTGAATACTTAACCTTGTTTTTACTTAAATGTATGAATGGACTTGCTTTTATTGTACTGAGGTAAAAAAGCTTCTATTCTCTGTGCAGGCCGGGCCCCGCTCCCACCGCCGCACGTGGGTCGGGAGGGGCGATCCGTGGCCCATCTTCCGCGCACGCGGGCTGTGGCCGGCAGCCCGCGCACGCGGGGTTGGAGAGAGCCGGCGGCGAGCTAGAGTTAGTCACAAACGCGTAGTGGTTGATTGAAAAGATTGTTTACTTACACCCAAAGATGGTATTGGTGTAGGCTGGACAGGTTTCCAGGCACAGCTCCCACTTAGATCCTCGCTAGAGGACCACGACAAATTCGATTGCTCCCACGGAGTTGTTTAGGCTCCGCGGGTCCGGTTCGGTTGGGCTCGAAAAGCTCCCCGGAGTTGCTTAGGCTCTGTGGGTTCGAAGTTACAGGAAAGGGATACGTCTGGGATTGCGATCGGCAACAGGGAGAGGCTAGAAGCGAAAGCTCCGTAGGTTCAGTTCTATTGCCTGCTTAGGGGAGGCGCGTTGGGTCCACAAGGGTCCGCAGCACTTGGAGATCTTCACATAGAGTCTCTCTCTTCCTCCCTCCTCCGACTTGGGCAGAAGCTACCCAAGCCTTTTGTACAGCTAGCAAGCCAATAGCTAGCCACCACGTGTGCCTACATTTGGAATTGGCCAAAAATGTGGCGTGAATCCGAATACAAATGGCGGGAACTCCTTTGCAACGTGCATCACTAGTATGCAAAAGAAATGCACCCTGCAAAGAAGCTGTAATTTGGCGGGAAATCCCCCGTTGCACCAGAGTTCTCTCTCGCAGCAGAGAACTCTACCGTGCAAAGAAAGCTACAATCGGCGGGAAAATAATTTAGCAGTGCCGAAGCGCACACACAAACAAAAACCACAACTTTGGTTTGTGACATTCTCTATCAGCTATTTAGAATGATGCATTTTAACAACTTAAAAAATCATATATACTGAAGGGATTGAGGGATTAATCTGGAGTTTATTCACAAATTAAGGTCATTTGGTGACAAAATATTTATTACTCTATTTATTGTAAGATAACTTAAATCACCTTTGCTACAGATAGTTCTTGAGTAGCCTATTATGAATACAGGCATAGACATCACAAGCCCAACAATGACCAAGAACAAAAACAGGCTATTCATGTAACAATGAAAAAATTGCTTATTTTACCACATTTCACTTTATGTTTCCAAAGGTCATTAAAAAAAATGTCAAAGCTAAAATTATTTACAAATGAATTTTAACAGATGTCAAAGAACAGATTACTTGATCACTAACAGAGAAATACACGTGCATCATCTATTTAGCACTGCATACTAAAAGCAAAATGAAAGAAATACATTGAGTTCTTTTTATTACATCACCATTTACTTTCTTTACATTTTCACTTCCTTCCTTCCTGCAATTTAAGCAGAAATTATATCAGTATTTAATACACTGAACTTTGCATTAACATTAGTTGGGTACACATTTGTCCCAGCTGGCATGATGGAGTACGCAATTTTGCACACAATGTCAGGTCTGGGATAACCAGGGCTATTACTTCTGTGGGAAAAACAATAGAAACTCAAGAGTTCACATTCATGATGTCACATACATGCACAGTTCCATTATGTCATGACAGCCATGAAAAGCGCCTGTTACATCTGGAAGTCTTAGAAAGTTAATCAATCAATTAAATCTCATTAAAGCACCTCACTCAAGCAGCATAAATTACATTCTAAATAGAAAACAAACCTAGGACCACATTAGCCATGACTGTGCACTTGGCAAACTTAAAAATACTCAGAAGACTAAAAGACTTGTATCAAGGTATTTTATCTTTAAAAGGAATAAAAAAAGTTAAATATTAAAACTTTAAAACTAATGGTGATCTAATCTGAAATATTCAGTAGGGATTTAAAACACTAGTACTTATTGTAAAAATGCTATTTTAAATTGACAGAAAGCTTTTAAAAACATTTTTCTCCCGCTATGGAACTCAGCAGTGAGGGAAAAGCCTTCTTTAACAGAAAAGCTTTAAATTTGTACAAAGTGAGGCCTGACAGACACAAATTGGCTTCTGTCTTCTGATATTTAGCAGATGCATTAGCTATCATTTCTTGACAGAATATATCTTTACCTGGGGTACATTATATCTTATCATCAAGTGTCTACACTAATAACTTTGATTATTTCCCCTTTTTTCTACTACAAAGGTCATTTCTATGTTTGTATGCTTTCTGCCATTTTATGCAATCTTTTCAGAATGGTTATTATTTTATTAACAAGAGTCAAACAGCTGATGGTCTCTCCTGAGGAGGGAAAAATTAACTAGATATTGTTTAACTGAGGTTCTTTATTCAAGGTTTGAAGTATAGCATAGGATAATCTGAGTGTGTGTCACAAGATTTCAGACAATTTGCCCATTAGTTAAACTCGGTAACACTAGTGGTGCACAGAAGGATCTTCTTGAGACTTTAAATATTTTTTTTAAGTGTAAAAGCAGAATGAGTGGTTAGCGCTCAGAACAACTGAAAAATATCAGTGGTGGTGATTCTTTTATTTCTGATCAACTCCATTGTTTCAAGAAACTCAAATACAACCTGTTTCTTGATAAACAGCTAGAGAACATGTGCCAAGGATGTCTTCGGAATCAGCCAATCCTATTTCAGATCAAAGAATGGCTTTAGAGCTATTTCAAACCAGAGAATAACATTATTTATATTACTGTCTCCACAGAGGATAAATCTATTTCTTGTTTGAAAAGGTTAGGCAATAAAGAGAGATTTATAAAACCAGTACAAATAATTGGTTTCCTATTCCTTATCCTCTGTTGGCTTCAGTACACATTGGATAACCTTAAACCTCTACTCAGTCTGGGATAACATACAGTTACTATGGCTTTATGTTACTGTTTTCTTAAGAGATCTGTATAATTATAATTATTTTTGTGCTGAATTGAATCCAAATTTAAACATAAGCTTATTTGAATTTATAGTATTTTCTATTAATTTCCTAAAATTCTGATATTATGAAAACAAAACCTTTCTTCACTAAACCAATATTCATATTCTATTTGTGCCTGGAATATAGTTAATTAAAATCACATTTTTAAACAGTGTTCCTAAGAAATTACTCAAAAAGGGAAGATGACAGTGAAAAATACAGTAACAAGGTAAATCATTAATTTTAATTACTTCATATAATCTTTGTGCTGAAAGTCTCTCTCTATATATTTTATGATATTAAATATGGTCTTAATTCATATTAGTGTTATAGGATTATCCCTGTCATCTTTGTATAAAATGTGTTTCTTAATACATGAGGGAGGTGAAAAAAATTACTTTTGTTAGCCATTGACCAGGTCTCTCTCACCCCAAAATTAAAACTTCTTACACAGACAAGAAGCATATTAATTTTTTTTCTTCCAGTCTACTGAGTGGTTTTGCAATATGCCACAGCAATGCAGGGACAGTGTCAACAACTGGTATGTACATAAAAAAATTAAAGTATTATGCATAGCAGAAGCTGTAATCAACACCACTCAACAGAAACTTGTTACTGTAAAAAAAACAAACAAACCCAAAAAAACCCCAAAAAGCAAAAAACATTGATCGCAATGATACCTCCCACTTATAAAAACAAGTTTCCTTTGCTTTGTGTGTGAATTACTGCTTTGAAAAAGATTCCAAATTATATATTAATCTGTACAACAAGCAAAATATGGACAGCAGAAGTATAAGATTCCTATGACCATCACCAGTGTGTCTGAGCCATAATTTGCTATACAGAAGCAAACTCTCAGGATTACGTTTTAGTCCCATTCATGCTCCAATTGAGCAGTCCAACCCTCTTCAATAGAGCACTATGGGAGCTAACAGACAAAGAAAACAAAAGTGCTTTACCAGAAAAGACAAGGCATTAGTTCGACCTGGCTCTGCAGTACCTGTATGCTTCAGCAGGGCTTTTTGGCGCTATCGAAAGCCGATTCAATCGCTATTAGATAAAAGCGCCAAAAAGCCCTGCTGAAGACCTGATCTATACAGATGTTGGGCGTGCCAAGTCCAACTAACACAATGCCTCTGCTGGGCATGCACTGCACTCAGCGTGGGGGCATGCCAAACAAAGTAAAGTGTCATGGGGGGGGGGGGGTCCACATCTGTAAGCACCCAATATGCTTAACTTTAAGCATTCCATGCTTAATGCCCCTTGACATCTCTGTGAAAATAGCATGCAACAAATATTAACCGTTAAAATGCTTTACACAACTTCAACACCCAGATGCAAGAAACGGGATGAAGTTCAGTCCCTCATTTCAGGTAAGCCATTGAGCAACAAACTGGTGTTCAACTGTGATCCAAAATGTAAAAGCTGAACTGCAAAAGAGGAAATTAAAACTGGCCACAAATAAATGCAAGCTGAACCTATAGTCTAGAAGGTAGCAGAGTAGCTATCACTCTTAACTGAAATACATTAACATCACTGAAGAAAAAGAAAGTAGAGAGGATTAGAGAAGGAAAGAGTCTTAATTATTAATCTAAACAACAAGGCAATTAAGTAGCTAATTGCATTATAACTGACCAAAAGCACGTGTGCTATACTAATCCAAACATTCATTACTACTACAAGCAAAACCTGGTTTGAAAAATCAGTTATGCCTTGTGGACCCTTTATTATGAATTCTATCCACGCTTTAAATAGTCCCACAGTGGCCAAACCGTGGCTCACGAGCTGCATGTGGCTCACCAACACAGTACCTGAGGCTCTCCAGAAATTGGCTGAAGCCCCACGCACTTCTCCTCAAGGCAGCTCCAGGGGACAGCACAGCCTGGAACCTTCTGCTGCTCCTGTTTTCCCCATGGGGAAAACCAGCTCAGGCGCTGGACTGCTGGGGCAGAGACTGCAGCCATGCCGCTTACCCCAGGGTGGCTTAGCTGGGTGGGGAGGATATATGGGGGGGAAGTTGGTCACCTCCACTCCAGGTCGCTCAGCACCCTCAGCCCCTCTCTGCCCCCCTCTACAGCTTTTGAACTTTGGTGTAGGATTGGATGTGGCTCCCAGCGTGAGTAACTCTGGCCACCCCTGAAATAGTCTATACTCAAAATGTGACATGTCTGAACATTGCTAACAAATATTTGTATGGTTTCATTTTTGATAATTGTATGTTTTGGGTACATAATTAGGTTGCCCCTTTTCCCCTGCTAGAAAAAAGGTGAGTTCCCAACACTGTAAATTGACTGATACATTAACTGCCCCAAGAAAAAACTGATAACAATTTGTGTAAAATAGGCTAAACTTAGGAAATATAAACTATGAGGAGATCATTTATATAGTAGTGTTAAAGTGATGTTGTAGCTGGGATGGTCAATGAATTATGCAAGAGGCAAGGATATTATTGGGATAACATCTTTTATTGGACCAACTGTGTGGTTAGAAAAAAGTTAAACCATTTCGAAAATGTATGTTATTTTACTCTTCTGTAATAATCACATAATTTGGGCAAACTTTAATCCTTTATAACAGTGGTCACCAACCTTTTTAGGTAGCAGTCTAGAATGAGCCAGGTTGGGTCAGTTGGGCAGGTACAGGCTAGGACCCAGGCACCAATGGTGCTGAATCTTCTTGCCACAACATGGGAAAAGCACTCACCAATGGAATCACTCAGGCTCCTACTGCCACAGCCCATCTGCAGGCCAGATCCAATAGTTTCACAGGCTAGCAACCCCTATGGCTTTATAACATACTCTTGCCAGGTCAAAGAGGTATTCTGTCAATACTCTGTTACTACACATAAGCTACTGTAGTTTACCCAATACAGATCAACTGGAAACACCTTGGAGGCTGGACAGATATTTGGCTGGGGTGATATGATCCCGGCACCCGTTCCTGCCCGGGGCAGGGGGCCGGACCCGATGATCTGTTTAGGTCCCTGCTGACCCTAAGCACTATGATACCTTGAATGTGAGAAATTGTTACGGTTTTTGACCAGATTATATTGAATCCAATCCCCTTGTTCCACCCTCCACCTCACCTCATCCACTTTCACAAGTATCCATCTAGCCATTTTCATCAGCCTACATTGCTTCATGCAGCAGCCCTTTTCCCACAATTAAAGATCTACAGATCTACGAGCATCACCACTGCTTGGTTTGAAATTGATTTTTGGTATACAACAGCTGCTTAGCAATCTGATCTTCCACTTTTCAACTGCCAAATACTCCCTTATCTGGTAAGAAAAGCATCTCCCACCATTCTGGCATTTTATCCAGTTACCAAACTCTTTGGCTAGGGACAGACGTTCAAAAAACTGAAGCCTGAATTGATTAAATCTTTGCAGGTTAGTCTAACCTGCATAGATTAAACCAATTTGCAAGTGATAGATACTCCCTCTTGACTCAGGAAATGCAGGCACATGCCTGAAGTGGCTCAAGCAAGAAACTGGGGGACGCTAGAGCATGCCCTTGACTGCAGGGAAACTTTGCGGGGAGGGGGCATGGCCAGCCCCGGCAGTAGCCTCAGCAACGAGGAAGGAGTTCCAAGTAGACCCCAGTTTGGGTCCATGCTGATGGCTCAGGGAGGGGGATATTAAACCCACTCCCTGGCCAGTTCACTTGTGGCTGTTACCAGGGTTGGCCACTCCTCCTGTTGCTGCTGCAGCAATGGGGGTAGGGGGAGAGAGAGGGGGGATGCCTGACATGGGCTGCTCTGCTCGAGCCAGGTGGACCTTGGCTGGAGTCCCAGGCAGGAGAGAGGGGGTAGGAAACAAAACCCCTCCCTGCCCTCTTCGCCTCAGGGGGGCCATATCAGCCAGCACCTTGCCGTGCTCCACCCCTGCAGCAGTGAGAGGAAAGAACAGGCTGTTGCACCACAGCCAGGCAGGCCCCGGCTGGGGTCCATGCCACGCTGGGACATGGGATGGAGTTGGGGAAATAGATCCCCATCTCCATTTGCTTCACACTGCTGCTGGGGCTGGCCACGTCCCCACCACTGAAGCAGTGAATGGAGAAATGCCTTAGCAAGGCCAGCATCTGGCCATACCCCCACCCCTGCTCTGGCTAGGGAGTAGAAACGCATGGCCAGCCCTGCTCTTCTGAAGCAGACACCATAGCTCAGCACAGGGCATGATGCGGGGGGACTCTGATTTAACTTGAACCAGGAAGGGGTCTGGGACAGAAGTTCCATAAACCGGTTTGATCTCAATCAGTTAAGTATGATGCTACACTCAACCATGTTTATCCCAAACTGGTTTGGGCCACTTTGAAACTCATTTATGTGCAATGAACTTATGTTCTGTTGCAAGTGTGAACCAGCTTCTGCTCACATAAATAGGTTTGTGTGTAACTTCTGTCCCTAGCCTTCAAGCCCGAACTTTCAGCTGCTAAAATATACACACACATTCAAAGAGGAACTCTCTCATAAAAACACTCTTAACCCTAACCATGCACAACTTATAAAATGGCATTCTCCCCTATTACATTCTGTACTGTGTTTTAAGAAATCTGCAATTTAGATTAAAAAAAAAGTGCAAATACATGCATCCTAAAAAATAAATAGAATTGGTAATTATACATTGTTTAAAACAACTACAAAAAAAATCACTATTAACAAAAGTAATTGGCAAAAATTACTTCCATGTTAAAACTGATAAACAATAAGAGCTTGAGTTTCTTTTTTAATGCTCTTTTAATCCATCATTTTAACATTATGGTTGATAAAACACACACTCACTATTCTGAAAATTGCTTTATTCCATTGCGATTCCCTTTAGTTACACAGCAGTTTTTAAATGGTGAAAATAAGCACTGCAATCAACCAGGCTGGCTATTTCTCCCAATATCTATGGACCAGAAGGCATAGTCCAAAAGGTAATGAGCTGCTAAACACCGCTACCATTGAAGGGAGAAAGAAGTATTGTGAATTTGCAATTTCGCAAAATACCATGCACATAACTGATGATTCCTGTCAGTAGCTCTACTGTGAGATTGAATTCGACTCCAAGATAACAATTAAAATAGAATACATTAAAGGGTGGTTATGAGAGTGGAATCATAAAGCCTGTCACTGTCTATGGTTTTCCTTTCTTCGTCAGTGCTTTGCCAGACACCATTATCAACTTGGAAAATATACCTGAAATGCATTGTAGCCCCTTTTTTCCTTTAGCAAATCAGGTTTTTGCTTAAAGATGACCAGATAGGAAAGATGATAGGTGGAATGGTATTGGAAGAATACTGTCCTTTAGCTCAAATCCTCTGTTTACAACTTTCAGTTCCTATCCCAATAAAGTTGCTTCACCACTGCATCAGTTAAGTTTTACAACAGTATATCTCCTTTAACAGTAATGGTTTTAATCACTGTATAGCTAGCTAGCACCTTGTGGGGACTGAAAGATGCTACTACCTTTTGTCTTTATAACAGTATACAGCAGTCCACAGTATACGGTACCTCCCCTAGCCTACAAGCAACACTATAGAGCAATGAATGCACTTTGGGCAGTATCATTCTTTGCTCTCTTTGTCAGTCTCAAGGACCAAGCATCTAAGGAAAGCAAAACGCCTTCGACCATAGTTTCTCATGGATAATTGGATAATGCCAGCAAGGATGGATTAGAAGCACAGGTACACGCAATCAGAAATTACAGGGAATCTTGTGCTCTCAAACCCTAAGGGTTCCCAGAGAGACTTTGGAATGCCAACTCTCAGCATCACAATGTTTAACTCTCAGGTCTTTGGTTCCTAAAGCAATGGTTAAGTGCCTCAGAATGCAATTCAAAACCACCAGCAAGCTTAATGAGAGTTGCTAAATTAAACCAACAAGAAACGCTGGATACGGGGAATCTCAGAGACTTTAAGTACTTAATTAGGGATAAAGGGAGGAAGAACATAAGGGCATACTTATGCCACACTCAGTTACAGTGCCAGGCAGAGCCATACTGAGACAATGCATGCCTATACTTTGTGGTGGTTACCTCTCAAACAGGAGGGAGAACTTGACCCTGCTTGGCAAGCTAATATGGCATTATGTGAGCCAATAAAGGCACCATAACTGAGAAATATAAAAATACCCCAAGACACCCCAGGATGCACAGCCCAAACCTTCTCTTGACTAAGGTACCTGAACTGTCCAGACTCAAAGGGGATTTAAATTTTCTTCTAAAACTCAACATCAGTGACACCCACCTTTGATGCAGTGGTTATACCTGTTATGCAAAACGTCAGAGACCTGGTTTTTATGTTTTCTATGGCCTTCCCTGTTGCTCCCTTTATCTGACCCAGTGAGTCATGAATTTTCTCTTTGGCAAATTGTCAGGGTTTCAACAGAAGGAAAAAGAACATAGCCCCCACCCCAGAACAGTTTATGCACATGTGGTTAGTGCAGTTTCCTGAGGTGAGGAATGAGAGTTTAAATCCCCCCCTGGCTCAGAAGGCCATAGGGCGCAGATCTCCCACATCCCACAGCAGTGGGATAATCACTGCATAAACACAGAACATCACTACTACTTCCTTTTCCAATAGTCACATGTTTGAATGGAAGTGGCCACAGAGACAGCATTTTGCAAGAAGCCTGACACTAAAAGTGTACAGTAGGCAGTGTGCAGTAGGGCCCATCAAGACTTCAGGACTTCTGCACATGCTCAGAAATGCAACTTTAGGCCCCTAAAAGTTTATTGGCAAAATAAATAAATCAATCAATAAAATTTTGTGTACTTATACAATAATTCATTTACTTCTCAGATCGGTAACTGACAATCTCATACACTTTCATATGGCAAGTCAATTCACTTTGCTCTCCTTCACTGACTAATCCCATTCCCCAATCTCTACACAATCACTTACCACCTGGCCTCCTCATCTGTCATCCCCTGGCTGTAATTAGGGTGAAGTTGTTTGTATTTAAGGTTTGTAAAATGAAACCCAGAAAGGTAGGTGGATCTTTGAATAATCATGAATACTTCTCTAGGTACAGTCATTTTCTTTCTGAGATAACAGCATCAGCAAAACATGATTCTATTACAATATTTTTTTTTGTTTGTGTAAGCAATTCAAATCTCATTAACCCAAATGAAAATACCAGTGACTGGGCAAAGTTCATATAACATAAGAGACATTCAAAATAACTTTTGAAGGACGTCCATCAAATTATAAAGGTATATCCATAACACACTTCGAAACTGAAAAGGTTACTTTAATTTTTCAATTAATCATTTCTCAGGTTTGCATGAACTAACACTGCCTTCCCAACAAGCATATTCTCCTCTGTTTATAACCTGTAAAATTCCTCCTCAGACTTTGACGGAGAAGGACATCACCACACTGGAGATAAAAAATATGCTGGTCAAAGATTTGTAATTTGTTGATGCACCAGAAATAAAAGACAAGGTTAGTTATGAAAACCAAATGATAACAGATTATCAAAGTTAGTTAACGAGGTTGCATGTGGAAGTGAAGAATTTTGGATTTTTAATGGTAGTCTGTACTTCTGTATGTATTTCGTAAATCTGAAGGCCTTAAGAATTATGTTATTCTAATTATCCTCTCTTTCTTAAGATTCATCAGTTGAATTTCAACCTTTTTATGTTGAGGGACATACAGAGAAAAAACTTTTCATTTTAATTAATTAAATAGAAAGGATAGGAATTGTATATCTGATAACCCAGCATATATTGGTGAAAATACATAAGCAGAGCAGAACAAATACTTTCAGGACCAGAAAACTGTTTCCAATAATGGCTTTTATAACAGCAAACCATCAGAAAAAAAAATAATAATAAAGGCCCAGAAATATCCCTAAAGGGACATAAGATCAATGTCCTGGAACCAATTAAACTTTAGAAGTGTATATTAGAAGCAATTGTGTACCAGTGCACACCCAATTCTAAATGACAGTACTTGGTAATAGTTCTTTTACAAAGTAATTGAAGGTTTCATTACATAATCAATGTTTTTATTCTAATGGAAGATATTTATTCTCCACTACGCAAACAGAAAAACTAAGCCTTTTCCTAGTTAAAAAAATATTTAGATTCTTAAATATTTGTCATCTGGAATTTTTAAAGAAAATTAACATGTCCAGCAAAACACCTTATCATCGTGTTAACTGCATTACATAACTAATTTATTCCAGGAGACATTAATTTTGACCATATTTAAAAAACAAAAAGTCTTGATTTTGGCATACGAGAAGAAAATATAAGCTATTTTCTAAATTATTCACTAATGGACCAAAACCATTATGCATTTACTTATTTTGGAAGAGAAGTAAAGGATTTAGAAACCTGTGTTTAGAAAGCTGTTAGCTGTACTTTAAAACCTTAGACCCAGTCTTGAGGTTGAAAACAATGCCAAGTTTTCTAATTTAATTTTGGGAGAACCTTCTGGGAAGAAAAGAAAGTTACATATGAACTTTACTGTGAAGGTTATTTTCAGCAGTTTTTAGCCTTTACATTTTTCCACCTCTGCTGTTTTGCTAGAATAGCCCTTACATATTTAGCAAAATTAACCAAAATGTTGGCAAAAACTGCTGTTTTGCTAACCAATCTAATTTTATCTCCTCCTTTATTGATTCCCACGATGATTATTTTATCTACAATAAAGACATTAAAACATTTATTTCAATTCTTTACAATATATTACAACTGGCTGTTTAAAATGATTCTCAAAAGTGAGACCAATTTTTTGATATATTTCTAACCCGAGAGCAAATCTTAAAGAATTTCTGAACAACTCACTTATACTGTTCCAGCATTTATTTGAAATTTACTTCTTGCCTTATATTCACAGGGCTGCCACTTCAAAAAGTTCATGCTCCTACATATGGTCAACTACTCTTTATAATTTTCAATATAACCTTTTAACATTTATTACTAAGTAAAAGTACAGTAACTAACAATGAGGTTCTTATAACACTAGTCTTTAAAAAGGCAGGGGGAAGAATAAGGGGTACGCCATAGGGGGCATCCATAGAACTTTTGCTTCTCTTTTACCTGACTGTACCTGAACTTATTTGTTCATAGATTCATAGATGTTAGGGTCAGAAGGGACCTCAACAGATCGTCGAGTCCGACCCCCTGCGTAGGCAGGAAAGAGTGCTGGGTCTAGATGACCCCAGCTAGATGCTTATCTAACCTCCTCTTGAAGACCCCCAGGGTAGGGGAGAGCACCACCTCCCTTGGGAGCCCATTCCAGACCTTGGCTACTCTAACTATGAAGAACTTCTTCCTAATGTCTAGTCTAAATCTGCTCTCTGCTAGCTTATGGCCATTATTTCTTGTAACCCCTGGGGGCGCCTTGGTGAGTAAAACCTCACCAATTCCCTTCTGTGCCCCCGTGATGAACTTACAGGCAGCCACAAGGTCGTCTCTCAACCTTCTCTTGTGGAGGCTGAAGAGGTCCAGGTGCCCCAGTCTCTCCTCATAGGGCTTAGCCTGCAAGCCCTTAACTCTGGACCCTCTCCAGGTTACCCACATCCCTCTTGAAGTGCGGTGCCCAAAATTGCATGCAGTATTCCAACTGCGGTCTGACCAGCACCCGATAGAGGGGAATTATCACCTCCTTGGTTCTGTTCATCATGCATGTGTAGGTGTCCCATGCTGTTACCACCCTGAAATCCTGGTTCCAGCCCCGGCCCCACCCAGCCATCCTGCTCCTAAATGCCACCCCCCACCTGCCAGCTACCCCATCCCAACCTCCCAGGTAACTGCACCCTTTCTGTGGGGATCCTGGGCTGGTCGCCATGGAGATACCAGTGCTAGGGCTGGGGTGACCAAGTGGTGATGTCACAGGGCTGGGCCCTGGAGCAGAGCCACTTAAGGAGTTTTGGTGAGCTGCTGCAGGGGTGGGGGTGCTGACCCATACACAACAGCTCACCAAAACTCCCTAAGTGGCCCTCCAGCCAAACTAACTGCCCAACCCTGCCATATTAAGTCATCTATATTGTACCCTAAGTTCAAACAAATGCCACTTGCACACAATTTGGTATTCTATTTCTGGTGTATCACCAGTCATTCACATGAATAGGGTTATGTGGTCAGGTATGAAGTGTCAGTCTGTGAACAAGTGACATTTTGGGGACTTAGAGGACATGTAGACAACCAGATATTGTCTAACAGCTGAGGATGCAATGATGTATCTATCTTGTCAAAATAATGGGACTTTGGAACAAATTTCAACATTTGATGCAACCTACTTACTCAACCTATAGCTGTTGACTGAACAAATAGCTAAACACTTTAAATCTGTTTATTATGCAACAGGGTGAGAATGGTGTTCATTATAAAATGTAAGAGAGATGTAGCCATGATGATCCAGATATTATGTGAGATGCAAGGATTTCTTAGGGCGATATCTTTTATTAGACCACCTTTGTAGTGGAGTTTAGCAAGCTTTTGAATGGAAGACATTCTTCATAATATCTTGCATTTGCAAGCTTGCCTAACTCTATTACAGATGGCCAATGAATAATGTCTTGTATTTGTATTTACTACATAGCAAGTGTGTCTACATAGATTCATAGATGCTAGGGTCGGAAGGGAACTCAATAGATCATCGAGTCCGACCCCCTGCATAGGCAGGAAAGAGTGCTGGGTTCAGATGACCCCAGCTAGATGCTTATCTAACCTCCTCTTGAAGACCCCCAGGGTAGGGGAGAGCACCACCTCCCTTGGGAGCCCATTCCAGAACTTGGCCACTCGAACCGTGAAGTTCTTCCTAATGTCCAGTCTAAATCTGCTCTCTGCTAGCTTGTGGCCATTATTTCCTGTAACCCCCGGGGGCGCCTTGGTGAATAAAACCTCACCAATTCCCTTCTGTGCCCCCGCGATGAACTTATAGGCAGCCACAAGGTCGCCTCTCAACCTTCTCTTGCGGAGGCTGAAGAGGTCCAGGTGCCCTAGTCTCTCCTCATAGGGCTTGGTCTGCAGGCCCTTAACCATATGAGTGGCCCTTCTCTGGACCCTCTCCAGGTTATCCACATCCCTCTTGAAGTGTGGCACCCAAAACTGCACGCAGCATTCCAACTGCGGTCTGACCAGCGCCCAAATGAGGGGAAGTATCACCTCCTTGGATCTGTTCGTCATGCATCTGCCGATGCACAATAAAGTGCTATTAGCTTTTCTGATGGCTTCGTCACACTGCCGACTCATGTTCATCTTGGAGTCCACTAGGACTCCAAGATCCCTTTCCGCTTCCGTGCCACCAAGCAGGTCATTCCCTAGGCAGTAGGTATGCTGGACATTTTTCCTCCCTAGGTGCAGTACTTTGCATTTCTCCTTGTTGAATTGCATTCTGTTGTTTTCTGCCCATTTGCCCAACCTGTCCAGGTCTGCTTGTAGTTGTTCCCTGCCCTCTGGCGTGTCTACTTATCCCCACATTTTTGTGTCATCTGCAAACTTGGACAGAGTACTCTTCACTCCCTCGTCCAAGTCGCTGATGAAGACATTGAGGAGTATCAGTCCTAGGACCGAGCCCTGGAGGACCCCCACTGCCCACACCCTTCCAGGTCGATACCAACCCATCCACTACAACTCTCTGGGTATGACCCTCTAGCCAATTCGCCACCCACTGGACCGTGCAGTCATCCAAGTCACAGCCTCTTAACTTGTTCACCAGTATGGTGTGGGATACCGTATCGAAGGCCTTCCTGAAGTCTAAGTATATAACGTCAACCCCTACTCCTGCATCCAGGCGTTTTGTAACCTGGTCATGAAAAGAGACTAGATTAGTCAGGCATGATCTACCTGCTACGAACACATGCTGGTTTCCCCTCAGCATAATTTTTCCTGCCCGGCTCTCGCAAATGTGAGCCTCGATGATTTTTTTCAAAGACTTTGCCAAGGATGGAGGTGAGACTGACTGGCCTATAGTTGCCTGGGTCCTCCTTCCTCCCCTTCTTGAAAATGGGGACCACATTGGCCCTTTCCCAGTCCTCCGAGACCTGGCCCATGCGCCATGAGTGTTCAAATATTCCCGCCAGTGGCTCTGCAATGACGTCAGCCAGTGCCTTCAGTACCCTCGGATGGAGCTCATCCGGGCCTGCCGACTTAAACGTATCCAGTTCCTCCAAGTGACTCTGCACCATCTCAGGGTCTACGCATGGTAGTCTGGCACCCTGCTGCTGCCTCTCCACAATCCCAGTGAGAGACTTGTCTTGCCCCTCACTTAGGAACACTGAGGCAAAGAACTCATTGAGGAGTTCAGTCTTGCTCCCTATATAGCTGAAAAACAAATTTCTTGTTATCCTTAACTTGGATGCCATCCTCAGCTCCATGGTAGCTTTGGCCCGTCTAACTGCCTCCCTACAAGCGCGAGCAGAGGAGGTATACTCCTCTTTGGTAATCTCTCCCTGTTTCCACTTTTTATATGCTCCCCTTTTAGCCCGTAGGCTTCTCTGGATTTCTCTGGTCAGCCAGGGAAGCTTTCTGGCCCCTTTCCCTCTTTTTCCTCACATCGGGATCATCTCCCTCTGTGCCCGAAGGATCATTTCCTTAAGGCACAGCCACCCTTGTTCATACAACTTGAACTAGCATCTTTATTCTGACAATTTCCCCTCTGTGCCTGACCCATCTTCATTTTATTCTATACATTAGTCTGTTTCTTAGGCCCATCAAACGTTTGTTTAAAACCTCCTACCACATCACACATGGCCAGGGCTGCCTCAGGCTGGTACCAACAGAACTGTATGCACTACTTGTTGGAGACCTGGGTGTGTGAACATGCTACATATTCAATATTAGGAGCTACATAAACCAGCCACAAAAATGTTCTACATTAGACATGGAACATTTTTTATGGCTAGTTTACCATTTTATGGTGCTTTAAATTGGGTACCTAGGTAGCATCCTTGCTATTTATGGTATGATTAACACAATTGTGGCACAAATGTAATGTACGCCAGGGACTTTAGACTGATATCACTATCCTCTGCAGGGTCTTTTAAAACTTCCTCTGAAGTACGTGGCTGGTATCAGAGACAGGGTACCAGATTAAATGGAGTACTGGCCTCACATAACATACCTGAATTCCTAGGCAAAAAGTCATGAAAAGGCTGAGGGGCTGTTTACTGACAAGTTGATACCAGATAAGACACAAAGTACACAAAGTAGTCATCTCTACTAACGAAATTAATTTAAATGGTGGTCCTATCTTCCTTTGAAACACAAAAACTTAATTTGATAGGTCTACACAATTTAGTTACAATTAACAATAGGCCTTACCACAACTAAAGCATGATAAAATAATTTTATATTTTGCAATAGATGTGTTAGGTTAACTGAAGAAAGTTTTATCTACAGGTTTAGCCTCTTGTCTGTTAAGTGAAAGAAGTGAGAGTTCAATCCTCCAACAGATCATAAATATCCCTGTAATATAACATAAATATTCCTTAAGACATATATTAACTATGTAGCTGCTAAACAAAGTAGATAACTGAGATTTAATCAAAACATAAGCAGCAAATAACATAATAGCTGTTCTTAGTTGTATCCTATAGGAAAGCATAAATAAGCCAAGTTGTCATAATTAGAGTGAGACATGGAATGATCAGCTCAAACCAGGAAAGATGTATAAACATAAGCATCAGTAAATATAACAACTGTTTAACAAACTAGGACATAAAAATAGTGCTACTTCAATTTTACATTCTCTATCTCCAACTTAAATGAAAAAAATCTGAACACTTACAAGGTCCATCTAACTCTATAAAACATTCCCGCACTCTTTAAGAATGGGGTATTTTTTAAAAGTATATAATTTTTAACCTGGAACATTTAACCCACTGTCTGGTGCTGAAAGCTGCAGAATATAATCACATTAACTAATGTAACAATGACAGTAAGATAAAATACAAGTAAGTCTGTCATTACCAGAAACTGTAAATCAAAGAACACATAGGATACATCTCCCTCCTGGAAGTTGCATGGAATGGAAGGGTTAATATATACTTTAGAGTACATTAAGCAGCAAGATATCAGGTGGTATGTGAGACTACACTGAAAAGCACTACTGAAGACAAGGAAAATACCAGCTGTCTCTGCTTCAAGAAGACAGATTACCACCTGTCCAGTTATCTTCCATACACAATACAAGGCACGTTGGTCATTTTAACAGGGATAACTCTACCCATATGCTGTTTAATTTTGAGCTGCCCTCTGCCTACTTGTAAATATACGTGATGGATCATTGTAAACTGTAGATTAGCACAGTGGTGATGTTTAGCTTGAGGCTAAGCTTCATGCTTACTTTAGCTCCTTGAAGCCTTAAATCTACAGTATATTATATTAGTATCAGTACTTTAGACAGAGGACAGGAAGCAGACACACAAACAAAGGAGGGGGAAAATGCATTTGGGATTTCAGGGAAGAAATAGTTTAAGTCCCAATCCTAGTAAAACATACTGCCATGCTTAGCTTTAAATGCTGTATGTTGTCCTGCTGACACGTCAGAAGTGTACCAAATCACATGTGGGTTGCAATATACTCCAGACTGCTATAGCTTAAAAATATGCAGCCATGAAAAAATGTGTATTAAATTTTTAAAAAATTAAAAAGCTGTAGCACAACAGTTGTTTACAATACAAAGTAACTATAGGCACAATTACTATAGCACACCATTATAAATGAAATACCAAGTTCTTCCCTGGTGTAAACAGTGCAATTAACCATTTATATTACAGCCCCAACTAAATATTCTTATAATGCAATCTGAGATTTACTAGAAGGTCAAGAGTGCCAGCAATGGTCTTCTCCCTCCCAAAACAATACATCATTTAGAAGCTGAAAAGGTAAAGGGATATATTTGAATGCAAAGAGAATTTTTTTCTGCTATTTTGTATAGAAGTAGCAAAAAAACCCACCCAAGCTTCCAAATCACTAGGCTAGAACAGAGCCGACTGCTATTCAATAGCCATATTCTGGCAGCTAGTTGCCTCTTTTGGCAGGACAATCAAGCCTCCACTACTCGCCTTTACCTCCCCCATCACCATATGAAATACAGAAATGCCTAAGGAAGGCCAGGGTGTCAGATCATTCTACAGAGGTCCCAAAACTTTAAGCATGTTTGAACAGTTCGTAGATTTTGGTACTGTTTAACCTAAATCAATTCCAAAAAAGGTTTCAACCAAACAGCTGTTTACTAGGCCTGTGTGAAGCAGCAAGTATTCGATACAGAGGGACAGCAATTTGATTCAGTGATTCAAATCACTGTCCCGATTCATTTCGACCAATTTGGACTCAAAGATTCAGCGCTGATTCGGAGATTTGGCGATAGGCTATAATGGGGAATCACTATACCTATAACTTTGTCATTTTCTTGCAGATTCAGATGAAAACAGTAGGGATGGTAGCCCCTTCTGAAGGCATGACACCGGCCAACTTTCAAGGACATAGGTGTAGGGGTTTCTGTAACAGTGCACCTCAAACTGTTGAAAGCAAAACTCATATCACTTGTGTGTGTTAAGGCAGAGCGGGATAAATGCATCAGGGATGGCAGCCCCTCATGCAGGCATGCGGCCTGCCAGGTTTCAGGCAGAGTGGTGCAGGGATCTCTGTGAAAGTGTACCTACCTCAAGGTTCTGAAACCAAATAAAAAAAGCAAATAAGTGCAGAGTGAGGAGGGTGGCACTCACTCCATCTGCACGTGGAGCTTGGGGAACCCCAGCAGCAGGAGGTTCACCTTCAAGAACACCAGCTACTCCACCAAACCAAGGTTCAAGGAGGTGCAGTGGGGTGTCACAACATCACCAGCAATGCTGAATACCCGCTCGCTTGGAACACTGGTCGGTGGACAAGACAGGTGTTGCTGGGCACATCCTGCCACACTTGTCTGCGGCTTGCCAAGTAGGCCAACGGGCCGCAGTCCAGAGACTCTGCATCCTTGGCAAGATAGGTAGCCACCAAGGCCTACACACTACCTGCCGGATGGTAGGGTCTGATACCACTGGACCCCAACATTGAAGCCATGCCCTTGGCAGCAGTTGTGGTGGAAGAGACTGGCTGGGGGTTGGAGTGCTGGAATGGGAAAGTGAATCCCCGTCTTGCACATCCCTCCACCTCTACCCTTCTGCCTCCCCGACTCTGTACACCAGCACCTCCATCCAGTGATGCAGGGTTCTGCTGCTGCAGATGGTCCCCTTCACCCTCGAGTCGCACATGTCTGCCAACATGTGGACTATACTGGACCACAAGGGATCCAGCCGTTTTTTGATGCCCTCCTTCAGCTGCTTCACCCATGCCTGCACCTCTGAAGAAAGCAGCTTGCCCCAACCAGAAACATCGATCCCCTGGAACTTCTCCATTTCATTCTCAAGCTCCTTCACCATGGGGATCACCTGGCTAAAGAGGGCACCGCCACTGAGACTCTCGGTGGCCTTGAGTAACAGCTTGAGGACCATCAATATCTGGGAGATGGTATCCCACTCTGTTTTGTTAAAGGGGCCACTGATCCCAATCTCCCTGAGCAAGGGCATTTCATGGATGGCCTTCTGTTGCTCCACCAGCCTTTTTGAGCATCAGATATGTGGAATTCCACCAAGTCTCCACATCCTGCATGATTCTGTGCTGCAGGATGCTCAGCTCTGCCAATTTGTCCTGCAGCATCTTGTCCCCCTTGATGCTCCAGTGGAAGTAGTCCACCACCTTCCTGCATTTTGAAAGGAGATGGCTGGTAGTGGTAGTGACAAAGTTGGCATCATGCACCGCCTTTATCATATTGGCCCCGTTGTCCATGACCATAAGCCCATGGGTGAGATTCCCTCACAAACTCAGATTTCCCCTCTTTCCCCAGAATTTCCTTAGCTATGGCACTCGGCTCCTCTGCCTCCAGATCCAGCTCCTCCTGTGGCACTGGAAGGCTCATTCTGGAAACTAAAATTGGGGTGGAGACTGGCATGCTGCTGCTGGTGGTTATTACCGGTGTTAGTGGAGATGGTGCAGGTGCAGACACTGCTCCCACCACCTTGCTCCCAAAAGACTCGTTGCTGCCAGAAAAAAGGGTGCATCTATGTTGGGGGGGGAGGGGGTCGAGACTTGCAGCTCTCCCTCTGCCCCCTTTTCCTCCCCTGCCAGAGGCACCTGGCACCTGCCTTTCCAGAACATATTCATAATATTTGGTGTGCTGAAAAATGTGGTGCGTCTGTAATATAGGTTGTCCTTTTCTGCACAGTGATGACAAACTTTCAAGGAAAACACAGAAGAAGACAGACTAGCTACCAAGAAACTAGGTAGTAAACCCAAAGCCTTTCAGATGCTGCTGGTCCAAGAGAGAAACAGCTCACAAAAGCACAGATCACTTCACACACAACCTTATATGTTGTTTCTACGTCCCTCTCCCAGAGTACTGTGATTGGAAGGGAACTTAGGGAAAGAGCACAATCACTGGCCAGCTACAAATGTCAATATCAGAGCAGTGTTTCCCCCTCTCTCAGCCTTTCCCATATACATATAAAAAATCACCCCATCCCCCCTCCCTTTTCTCAGTTTCTGTTTTCTGCAAACCTTCCAAGTTTCTGAATCTCTCCGAATTGATTTGGACCTTTTAATGGGTCTCCCGATTCAATTCGGAGATTTGGCAGCTAAATTGGGTCAAATCTCCTCCAAACTGAATCGGCTACTGAAGCTTCACACAGCCCTACTGTTTCGATATTTATGCTTGAATACAAAGTTTTAAAACGTTGAAATAATTATCAGCATAAAACAACTGAACTAATCTCAAAGCTGCATTTTTTATTCCTGGACTGTGGTAGTGACCATAATCAAGCATTTACACAACCTACTTACGATTTAAAACAGGGGTGATCAAGGTATGGTCTTCTGGACCTGTGCAGTGGGTCCTGCAATCTGGCAATGGGGAAGTGGTAGCAGAGTTAAGTTGCAGCAATTTAAATTACTACCACTCATCCTGCTACCAAATTTCAGGACCCATGAAGAGTCCCGTGGGCTGAAAAAGGCAGGTCCACATGCTGGATTAGGCCCATAGACTGAACCTATGCTCTACATCCAGGCTGTATAGCCAACCATACCCTCAGGTTTGGACACACAGACTGACACAGCACCACTCACAAAATGATTTGAGCACCACTGGTTTAAAAGAAATAAAATTCAAGTCAGAGAAATCTAGAGCCAAATGATCCAAAAATGTACTGTTTCCTGTGATATCCCAGAACTCTTTTTGGGTAAAGCCTGGAAAAAGGGAATATGGAGAAATGTCATATATAAAATACGCAAAATTCACTATGGTTAAAATTCTACAGTATTGAAAATTACAAAACTATATATTTAAGAAAAGACAAATAGTGCGCCATGTTACCCTAATTTTAACACCTCAGTAGTCTGAATCCTACTTGGCACTGAATTGTCCAATTAGACAGAGACTAAAAACAAGTTGATTTTAAACAATGAATTCTGATTTCTTTTTAAAAATCCTGAAAACCTATAAATGAAGACTATGCAGCTGGAAAACGCTATTCTGAATTAACTACCCTACTTAAAAGTTTAAACTAATGAGTGTGTTGAGTTTTTCCAAATACTTTGGTATTTGGTAAATGTAACTTAACATGCAACAGATGCATAGTTTATTGACACCAGCACAAAATTAGTTATGTAATTAGCTTCCGTTTCATTGGTAGCTGCTGAAATTCTCTTTCACTTTCAGCTAAAGCTAGTCAAAGTTTTCCAGATGATGATTGGGTGCATTTACTCTGCACCTGCGGTTTGTATTTTTTAAATGAAGCTCTAATTGTTCCAAAAAACATTTCAACAATAAAATACAATTGAAAAACATCATTTTAAAATTCATATTACCATAATGTAGTAGAACCACAGATTTCCTAAATTAGATTTCTCACTTATAATAGAGTAGTTCTTCATAATCTCTTTCATACAATGAAACATTTAAATATTTGGACTTTTCTTATATGGAAGTTAGGCTCTTCTCCACATCTCTACTTCCCAAATATACAGATTTAGGTTTACACAGCTGAATGTGAAAGGAATCATATAAAAGTTAATCAGACGCTCTCTCACTTCAGGACTAAGTTACATCACCCAGTTCAGTGATGTTCCTCCTCACTAAAGTCAATAACCTGTCTCGGTATTAGGACAATCAGCTCCACAAAAGCAAAAACATCTGTATGGGTCCAACGGAGCTCTTTTATACAAGTTCATTTTGGTACTATATTATTTCACAACTACTCTTACAAAAACCATAACCATAGTTTCATAGTTGGTAGGGTCGGAAGGGACCTGAGCAAATTATCAAACTCCGACCCCCTGCCATGGGCAGGAAAGAATGCTGGGGTCAAATGACTCCGGCTAGGTGATTATCTAGCCTCCTTTTGAAGACCCCCAGGGTAGGAGCGAGCACCACTTCCCTTCGAAGTTAGTTCCAGATCCTAGCCACCCTGACTGTGAAGTAGTGCTTCCTGATGTCTAGCCCGAAAATTTACCATCATGTAAATTAAGCTAGTACCTTTGGTATTACAAAGAAAGTCAAAAGTACTAACAAAGATTTCTAAACATGGAAACAGAACATGCAGAGCATACCTAAATCTCACTGTAGTAACTAGCTCTACAAATAACAGTAATGGTATATACATACATACATATATACATACTTTGCAGGCTAAAAGTCAATACTTTGATAGACATCAGTAACAGGAATTCTGAACAGTAATCAGTAGAAATAATTAAGGCATGTAAGAATAGTTCAGGCTATGAATGGTCTTGGTTGATTGTGAAGAGCAAACCCTATTGCTCTCATAGTAACTAATAAATTATAATATCCTTTCCTCTGCATATTTCATTCTGTTTGTCTTTAAAAAATAATAAAAGAAAGAAAGAAACAGTCTTTTTATTCAGAGAGCTACTTATGGAAATAAATTCTATCAGTGAACTATTTTGTAGTATTTTATCTTACACCTGCCATTCCCCTTCCCCCGTCCTGTCCCCTCTCCCCCCCCCCCCCCCCCAGTGCTGTAGAACTTGGCAGGACTTGTTTCCTTCCTGCCTGCACGTGGAGCTTTAAAGCAGAGTACAGTTTGCGCTGACTGGCCCCATCCTTTAGGCCTGAACTCATGCGTGTGATGGCCTAGTGAACTAAGATGGTGGCAGAGATCTCCAGGCTGTAGCGTAGCAGAGTATCCTTCTCCTAAGGGGATTGCCAAGCCAGAGCTAAAAAACATTCCACCTACCCTAGTTATTTGGGTTGGGTCTCTATTTGTCTGGAGCCTTACTTTTGACCTTACTGCCATGAGAGATACTACCAGGAAAAATTTACAGATAGCATTGCTCTTAGCATCATCAGGACATGCAAGCAGCGTTTCTTCTAAACTGCATGACAGGTGCGGCTATGCAGGTGTGCTCATGCTGTGCTGCCAGGTGCGCCTGACTGGCTGCGCATGCCGCACAGCTTAGAGGGAACGCTCCATGCAAGCATCTCCACCATGACAAGATTGTGATCCAGGGAAAGGCTTGTATGTCCCAATGATCCTGAGAGCAATGCCACCATTCTCAAGATCTGCTGGCAGGATCATTTCATCAACATGGAGGTGCTACAAAGAGCCAGTACCACCAGCATTGAGGCGATTCTCCAACAGACTCAGCTGCAGAGGGCAGGCCACATGGCCTGGATGGATGACAACCACCTACTAAAGGCCATTCTGTACAGGGAACTGGCAACTGGGAAATGTGACAGAGGGGCCCCACATAAGCACTTCAAGGATACCCTGAAGAGGTTCTTTTCTGCCTGCGGTATAGACCACGAACTGTGGGAAACAGGTTGCAAATGCAACCTGCATCTGATACAACCTGATGCCTAGTGGCTCCAAATCAAAAAGGCAACAGCCCTCTTTGAATGTCAGTGCAGAGCCAGCATCAAGAAGAGGAGGAGGAAAGATACACCTTCATGTAGCAGCAATCAGCCATACACATGTAACTGCTGTAACAGGATTTGCCTCTGCAACTAGACTGATTAGTCATTAGCAGGCTTACAACCAGCATTAGCAGTTACCTTACTAATATCTTAGTCTGCAAAGAACCACCAAGAAGTATTTTATACTATTTTCCACATGTTTTAGTTACCCGGAGAAAATTTTGATTCTGCTTAATTCTGGAGCTGACTAAGGGAATAATCAGGCTGCTACATGATGCCTTATCTTTTAATAGAAAAAACATTTTAATTTGTTCCCTTTTCTTTTTTTTGCTCTAAGAACCACATTCTCCCCCCCCCCCCCTCCCCTCCCCCCCGGGACTATTGAGATCTAATGAGTTGCAATGAGACTGAGGTAGTTTAGTTAAAATTGTTACCACAAGTAGTAAAAGCTTAGGATGATCTTTCCATTCTAAACTGTCATAGAGACTTAGTGGAGATCATCTAAATGGAACAGTCAAGTTAGTGTTGGCTCTCTTCTACCGTCTCTGAAAAGGTAAGTTCATCTAAGTTATTGAGACAGAATTTTGATGAGTTATATCAAGAACAGCTTTCATTTAGTAGTCGTTTCATCCCATAATTTCCAAAAATAAGATGTTATGTCCATTTTCTAAGTGTGGAAAATGTGCCACAGAGTCTGTGGCAGAGTCTGCATTAAAGTGTGGCAGTCTGCATTAAAATGTTTTCTAACTGCCATTACCCTGCTCTGACTTGAGAAGATTGCCTTGAAGTATTTACAGTATTTAAAGCTTGAAAGCAGGATATGAGATAAGAAAAGTCCTATCAAACTAAAGACTGTAATGATTTGTTTTTACTCTAAGTGAATAACTGAAAACCAAGTTCATAACCACCTGACATACCTATCAGTCTTAAACAGGACAACATAGCTGGTCCAGGAATAATGGACAAGAACAAAGGATGGTGTAATTTTTAAAGAACACAACTCTGCAGGAAGATTATGACCTGGCTCTATGAATCACCACTACGAATGGATAAGGATTCTGACCTGGAAAAAGTATGGATGAGAAAGACTTCAGGTGGTCTAGTCCAACCATCTGTTCATCCCCATCTAAAAATCCTATTCTTAAAACTGAATGAACAACTCTCTCAAACAAACGTTGGGGACAATACCCAAAAACAACAAGAACACTCTAACCCAGGAGTAGACAATTATTTGGGCCTAAGGGCCAAAGAGTTTTGATGACGTGTCTCAGGCTAGGTCAGCACCTTCCCCACTCCACCTGCAACAACTCACCAAAACACTCTATGGGGCTTTAGAAGGGCAGGGAGCGGTGTTCTGGAGTGGTACAGGTGGGTGAGGCAGGGATCATGGGGCCAGGTTGTGGGGTGGGGACAGCTCAGGGCTAGGTTCCGAGCCGTAATCCACTGCCTACACTTGAGCCCATGTGTACAGTGGGGTGCTGCCTGGTCACTAGGTCCCAGGAAGCAGCCAGGGGTTAGGGGAGGGAGTGGAAGTGGAACGTGCAGCATTTAGGGGAGGGAGTATGCAGCAGAACCTACCTGGGCAGAGTAATCCGTGGCTGCCCCTGCAGCACTCCACATGGGGCCGGACAGCCTACATTGTACCCCTGCCCATACCTGTTGGCCCAACCCCAGCCTCAGCCAGAGCCAGCGTGCAGCTTCCACATGCTCTGCCTGCCCATAGATGGCTGCTCATTGTGCCAGGCAGGCAGAGTTGGTAGAAAGCAGCCAGGGACTGGAGCCAGAGCCCACACACGAAGGCAGGAACCACTCAACGAAGCCCCTGCCCTCCCCTCTTGGAGCAGCATAGCAGGGGCAGGAGCAGAAGGAGGAGCCACAGCTGGAGGCAAGGGAAGCAGAACAGCTCTGCCAACCCAAGCCCCAGCCAGAGCATGCAGCTCCCAGTGGTGCTATTCCCGGTAGAGTTGCAGCTGGCTGGGTACTGCTCTGCTCCCCTCGCCTTCAGTGGCAGCTCCTTCTCCCGCTTCTGCCCTTGCCCCTGCTGCAGGCAGAGGGGTGGGGGAGAAGAGGTTCAGCCGGATGGCTCCTGCTGGAGGCAAGGGGTACAAAGAAGCAGCAGGAAGAGCCTTGCTATAAGTTATGCACTTGGTTGGGGCCTGGGCTGGCAGGTGCAGGCAGGAGCGCAGCACAGGCTGTCCCAGTGGGAGCAGGTGGAGCACAGCCTCATGTGAAGTGCCATGGGCCAGATCCAATGAGTTGACGGGCCATGTTTTACCCACTCCTGCTTTAACCTGTCACAGGTAAAGGAGGGGGACAAGAATACTGTCAATGTTCTGCCAGTGCAAGGATGGAAATAATTTGTTAAATATACTCAAGAGATCCAAAGAAGAGGACCATTCTCTTCTTCAAGAGATGATCTCCTCAAGTCAGAGGAAGGCAAAACCACCCATAATCAATGCTGATCTGAACGTGGGGTAAAGTTCCCTCCTGATCCCAAACTTGGTGATTGGTCTGAGTGGAATCCAGGTTTTTAGGCCCAACAGTAGCATTGGCAAGATCAAAATCCCCATCCTTATCTGCATTCAACACCCAATATTTCAAAAGATTGGAGGGGTGGGGAAAGGTGGGGGAAGTAGCAATAAGAAGGAGAAAATATCCCTTCTCAGTCTCATGCAGCAGCCAAGCAAAGCAAAAAAAAACTAAACACCCTTCACCTGGAACAAAATCTCCTCTTTGTCATCCTGTCCCCTTCATAAACTTTTCTTGAAAACTTTCAATGAAAGTTATTCCACAACTTCCCTAAGCAGTCTAAATCCCACTTCTGCTCTGTTCTAACAGTGAAGTAGATTTTCCTGTGGGTATTAAACTCGTAAGTGAAATGTGTTTATCAGAAGTTTATTACCCAGCTTCTCCAATTGATTTCTGCATTCTTAATTATACTACTGATGGTTATTTCTATATCATTAGAAAGAATTGTAATGCACATTAAAAGGTACATTAGAGTAGTACCTAAGGACCAATCAAGAATAATCTCATTTTATAGATTTGGTACTCTTCACTGAAGAACTGTTTTGTTTACAGGTCTTCAGGTTCACATTATTTAGTTTCTCTCATGACCCTCCAGTCTCATGCCAAGGTTAACATTTTCAAAGCCTATGTAACTATGCTTGGTAAGTCACTGCTTTTTTTTCCCCTAAATAGTGTGCAATACATACATTTTAGCAATTAATTCAATTTCCTATTTTAAAATGCTAAATAATGGGCAGGGCACATAGAGATCTTTTCTGTATTATGGAAATTATATTAAAAGACACTAACATTAAACATTAGCTTTGTTATTTATTGCTGTGGGCCAGAAATTTCCTAGAAGTGACCACCTTATCCTCTGGCTAATACATGAAGCAGGAAAACAAGTTAGTTACAGGAGTGAAAAAAATGCCAAGTCAAAAAGCATCTAAGTCAGGGGTAGGCCACCTGACTTAAGGGCACATGCCGTAAGTGGTGTGTACAGCTTGTATGTCCATCACCTGGCAGATCAGAAAAGGAAAAAACAGCACAGCAGCAGACAGGACAAGGGGCAGAAAGCAGAAAAGATCAGGAAAGGAGCACAGGGATGGGGCAGGGAGCTGAAGGCAGAGCAGCAAGTCAGGTAAGAAGCAAAGGGCAAGCAGCAGCTGCATGCCCAGGGAGCAGAGCACAAGATCAGGCAGGGGAAAGGAGTCTGAGCAGAACTCAGGAAGAATTTGGGGCTAATTTGTGGCATATCTACCAAAAAGTTTGGCCTATGTGATCTCTGCTGAACTTCTGTAAGAAGCTCCCAATGATATATTTATTTTACTTATTTAGATTTAAATAAAGATGCATCTCTACATTTCTAATTATTTGTTAGCTTATCCAATGTTTGTAATTTAAAACAAATCATATAATGCAAAAGACATAACTATTTTGAATCATAATTGAGGCAGACATCTAAGGAAACTACCTCCTTTTCACTTCCTCATTGTCCCAAACAACAAATGGGGGCTGCTTATGAGAAGTGCATGTCAACACACCCCATGATTAATGTGCCCTCCACAGAAACTGAAGACACACAACAAAGCTAAGGTACAGGGCCTTGAAAAGAACACAGCTGTCTTAGTTGCTATAACAATGTTTCAAAAATATATACTATATCAGTATCAAATCTAAAGCGTGAATCTAATTAAAAATGTCAGCTTCTGTAGTCTCAGCTAAATTCAACCACAGCAAGTTGCAAACAATTACTAACAATTGACTGTACTACCTACAGACTGCCTAACATTCACTGGGTTACTGTAGAAAGACTGGAAATGTTGAATACAGAAAAACCCCAGGAAATGTTATTTTACTTGTATATAAATCAAGGCAGGCAGCCTGGGCTTTTACTGCTCTTTTCCCCCTTCATGTTAAAGAATGAGGAAAAAGTTATTTGACCTTTAAAAATATGTTACTTGACAAGTTTTGTAGGTTTTATATAATAATGGTGTATTTATTTCTCAGACAATTTCATTTTTCCCGTAAAACAAGCTAGTATGCTACCTGCAACCTAGGAGGAGTGATTTTTTTTTGGTACTAAGTTTCATATGAAGTAGGGATAAATATAATGAGTTAGCTTGAACATTAAATGCTGACGTTTCATAGCAGAGCCAGTTTAAACAAACTCTTTCCCTATGGCTGATCTCCTTAAAAATAAACATAATGGATAAAATTTTCCATGCAAGAAGAAAACTGGTGTACAATCTGATCAGAACCTGATGTCAGATAATGGAAGAAAGGTGATTTTTATATGGGTCATTCCATAGGCAATTAGAGCCGGTAAAAATAGCAAACAACATACAGGAAGATTCTAAAATTTCTATTTAATGTTTCCTACAGTATAAAGCAAGTCGAAGGACGAGGAAAGAATAAAAGCCTTATGCTAGCTCACATGTAAACTATCACCAGAAAGATGTGTATGGAAATGACAGTCAGATTACAGGTAACACCCAAGATAATTCCTCAATGAAGACAAATAGGCAAAACATTTCCTAGCACTTACCAGTTATGCTGAAATGGGAAGTTTAAAGGATACAGCATTATTCTCCACCAACAGGTAGGGACTAGAGTTATGTTCTGAGCACAGACATATGTTCATTTTACCCATATCAATATCTTGGAAATTCTTATCAATAGAAAAATGCCTTAAGAACAGGAGCATACATACATTTCAGCCCCTTGGCTGAAGAGCTACACAGGTGAGCTCTCCAGATTTAGAGGGTGGAAAATGGGGGACAGATTAGAGAGCTGCTCCCTGAGCCACCCCCCATTTAGGGGAGCCCATTAATTAATGGGCTTCCCTCTCCCCTGCCTGGAAGAGCAGCTGCTGAAAAACTGCAACTACCAAAGACAACCTGGGAGGGTTCCAGCCCCAGAAGAATGCCCCCCACTCCCTGGCTGATCAAATCTTTCTCCAATGGTGGGAACTTGCATGGTTTCACAGCAGCTCAGGGAGCCTTGCCACCGTGGCAGTCACCTGCCTTGACTCTCACTGCTCTGGATTGACTCAAAGCAACATGGGAGGAAGCAGGGACTTTCCTCCTGCATGTGCTAGTTTTAAAAAGACACCAGGAGTATACAGCTCCCCATCCTCAGCTGTATGTGCCAGAACTGAGGTGGGGGGCAAGCAGTAGTCTGGTGGGAGTCTACTCCCCTGGTCTGGGATAAGCAGAGTAGCAGAGAAGCATACGTAACTCATTCATGTAAGAGAACCTCTCCCATAGTCAAGATTTTCCCCACTGAATGAAGATCTTTCTCCCAAGTTTGGCATGCTTCCTGGGAGAGCAGTTTAACAAACACTTCTAGTCACCATGAGTGGGAATTCTTGTTGTAAAAACTAAATACCTGCATGTGGCTTTTCTCTGTTCTCTACCCCCTCCTGCCTCCTTTCCAGTTATTTATCCCTCATGCTAGGAATAGCTTTTGTGAGCTTTAAATTACCAGCATTTGGTTCTGGGAAAACCATACTTTGGCAGGAAGGAAGATCAGAAACTGGCTGGAGTGGAAATTAGCTGGATCATTGGGCTCAGAGAACAGTAAATCAATTACTCAATGTCTAGTTGGCAGCCAGTATCAAATGGAGTGTCCCAGGGGTTGGTCCTGGGGCCATTTTTATTCAATATCTTCATCAACAACCTGGAAGATGGGATGGAGTACACTCTCAGCAAGTCTGCAGATGACAACAAGCTAGGGGGAGTAGTAGATACACTGGAGTGCAGGGTTAGGATTCAGAGAGACCTTGACAAATTGGAGGATTGGACCAAAAGAAATCTCATGAAGATCAATAAAGACAAGTGCAAAGTCTTGCACTTAGGACAGAATAATCTCAAGGACCACTACAGGCTACGGATCGACTGGCTAAGCAACAGCTCTGCAGGAAAGGGCCTGGGGGTTACAATGGACAATAAACTGAGTATAAGTCAACAGTGTGCCTTTGTTGCCAAGAAGGCTAACAGCATACTGGGCTACATTAGTAGGAGCATCAACAGCAAGTCAGGGGATGTGATTATTCCCCTCTATTCCACACTAGTACTCCATGAGTGGTGTCACCATGTCCAGTTTTGCTCCCTCCCCCCCACCCCCAACTACAGAACCAATGTATACAAATTGGAAAGAGTCCAGTGGAGGACGACAAAAATGGTTAGGGTCTGGGGCACATGACTTCTGAGAAAAGGATGAGGGAACTGGACTGATTTAGTCCAGAGAAAAGAAGACTGAGGGGAGGATTTAACAGCAGCCTTCAACTACCTAAAGGATGATTCCAAAAAGGATGGAGATAGGCCAGGGGTGGGCAGTTATTTTGGCTGGAGGGCATTTATTTTGGTTGGAGGGCCACTTAACGAGCTTTGGTGAGCTGTCAAGGGAATCAAGGGTGGCTCCACCCTTTGACAAGCACCTGGTCCTCTGGTCCCAACCACAGGGCTAGGAGCAGTGGCAGTGACAGTGGCAGCCAGAAGGAACTGCTGCCGCCCGGGCTGCCTAGAAAGGCAGCCCAGCTGCAAAGCCGCCCCAGCCCCGCTGCATGGGCAGCACCTCAACCAAGTGGGACCAAAGGACACGCCACAGGCCAGACAAAGCCCCTCTGAAGGTTGACTCCAACCCACGGGCCATATTTTGCCCACCCCTGAGCTAGGCTCTTCTCAGTGGTGGCAGATGACAGAACAAGGAACAACAGTCTCAATCTGCAGCAAGGGAAGTTTAAGTTACTTAAGAGAAACTTTGTCACTAGGAGGGTAGGTAAGCACTGAAACAGGTTATCCCGATAGGTTGTGAAATCTCCATCCTTGGAGGTTTTTAAAACCCAACTAGATAAAGCTTTGGCTGGGATGATTTAGTTGAGGATGGCCTTGTTCTGAGCAAGAGATTGAACTAGATGACCTCCTGCTTTTCTACGATTCAATGAGGGAAGGAGGAAGGGAAGGGCAAGTGCTATAAAAAGTCTAGCATAAGCTATTTTTTATTTAAAATATTATTTTAAAAATACGTTTTTTCTAATCGTCTTACGAAATACAAAATTTTAAAAATCCTTAAAATATTAATATTAGAAGATGATGAATTGACAATATAATTTTCAATACTGGTTTATATAATTCTGCATATTCCTCCTTTTATGACAAATATTACATCATTTCCCCACTGTCAAGAAAAGAAATCATGGTAGTATCTTGAACATCACTACATAAGAATGGTTATTTCCTTTTAAAATTAAATTTAAACTTACTGCACATACAATATTGTAGAGAATGTGATAGGGAAAAAAACCACTGTTACTGACTGTTTAGAAGTCATAGTATCATAGTAGCTAGGGTCTGGAGGGACCTGAACAGAGCATCTAGCCTGACCCCCTGCCATAGGCAGGAATGAATGCTCGGTTCACAAGACCCCAGACAGGTGATCATTAAACCTCCTCTTGAATTTGCCCAAGGTAGGAGTGAGGACCACTTCCCTGGGAAATTGGTTCCAGATTTTGGCCACCCTAACTGTAAAATATTGCCTTCTGATCTCTAACCTAAACCTATTCACCATCAGCTTATTACCACTGTTCCTTGTCCCCCCCAGGTGGTGCTGGGGAGAAAAGGGCTCTGCCTATTTCCTGTTGATCCCCCTGATGAGTTTGTAGGCAGTCACCAGGTCCCCCCTCAGCCTCCTCTTGATGAGGCTGAACAGGTTCAGGTCCCTCAGTCTCTCCTCGTAGGGCCTGTCTTGCTGCCCTCTCACCAAGTGGGTGGCCCTCCTCTGAACCCTCTCCAGACTGGCCACATCCCTTTTGAAGTGTGGCGCCCAATACTGGACGCAGTACTCCAGCTGCAGCCTGACCAAAGTTGCATAGAGGGGGAGGATCACCTCTCTGGACCAGCTTGAGATGCACCTTTGGATGCATGACAAGGTATGGCTGGCCTTGCTGGCTGCAGTCTGGCATTGATGGCTCATGTTCATCTTGGAATCAATAATGACTCCAAGATCCTTTTCCGCCTCTGTGCTTTCAAGAAGGGAACTCCCCAGCCTGTATGTACGCTGTGGATTCCTTCTCCCAAGGTGCAGCACCCTGCATTTGTCTACGTTGAACCCCATCCTGTTCTCATCTGCCCACTTTTGTAGTCTGTCTAAATCTAGTTGCAGCCTCTCTCTCCCTTCAAGTGTGTCCACCTCACGCCACATCTTACTGTCATCAGCAAACTTGGACAGCGTGCTTTCCACCCCCTCGTCCAAGTCACTGATGAAGATGTTAAACAGTGCGGGCCCAAGGACCAAGCCCTGAGGTACCCCACTGCTCACAACTCGCCAGGTTGCATACAACCCGTCCACCACTACACTCTGGGTGTGCCCCATCAGCCAATTTTTTTACGCATCCAACTGTGTAGGCATCAATGCCACAGTCGCTTAATTTATTGATGCAGATGGAGTGAGAGACAGTGTCAAAGGCCTTCTTAAAGTCTAGAAAGACTACGTCCATGGCGACACCATCATCCAAGGATTTAGTTACTTGGTCATAAAAGGCAATCAGGTTGGTCAGGCAGCACCTGCCTTTGATGAACCCATGCTGATTGCCCCTGAGCATGATCTCCCCTGCAGGCCCCCCCCAGATGTGCTCCTTGATGATTCGTTCCAAGATCTTCCCGAGCATCGAGGTGAGGCTTACAGGCCTTCTCTTACAGTCTTTGGGGCAAGACTGAAAATAAAGCAATTTTTTGTAAAGTTTTATGGAAAAAGACTCCTGGATGGCTACTGAATAAAAGGAAAATCCAAAAAAAAAAAAAAATTACTATATGGTTTACTTAGTATCATGTTTCATATAGATTGCTAACAGATTAGGAAAAAAACTAATTATTAAAGTATATGATAATGACTTTCAAACAAAGATATCTGTAGCTTAATAAAAACACAAGAATGACTAGTCAAGATAGACAAGTTAAGACATCTCTAACAGAAAAGGCAAAGTATTCTCTTTGTCCATTTACAATGGATTGCTCTGTTGCTCTATCATACCCACTCTCTACCCACCAATCTAACAATCTTATTGAAGCTCAACTTAAAAAGAACCCAACCTAGTTAGCTGTGGACTTTGCTCAGCCAATCTAGCTGAAGTCTCTTCAGAAAGGATAACAAAGGATACCATTACCAGGTAAACTGAGAACCAGTTAAAAGGAATGCTTTATTGGTCCACATAGTGACAACCTTAATACCAGTAATACTTCTTCATGTAAACAGACAGGGTTAGGTCAGCATTTTCACTATTCTGGGTTCTTTGTATGTGAGAAAAAAAATAACAAATGCCTTAAAAATGTGTCTAAGTAAGTCTTCAAATATAATGTTTTACAAGGTACTTGCAGTGTTTATTTTGTATCAGATACTTTTATATAGTAATTCAATTGCTGTTCTTATAAAATGGAATTCCCTAATGCCACACACGCTGAATATATTGCAGTTCTTTCAACAATGTTCACAAAGACTTACGTACAGTCTTTTTCTCAGAAAGACAGATTATAATGAGCCATCTTCTCCAACAAACAGTCTATGAGTTCACTGTGGACTTTCACTTAAACATAGTACTTGGAAAGCAACTAAAAAAACTAGAAGAATGATTTTTCCTTTCTAAGAAAAGTATATGTTTAAGGATTTATTTTCTGATTTGCCTTTTTTAAAAATTCCTAGCACATTATTGGTGCCATACGTGATGCCATAAGCAAAGTAATGAGTTCTAAATTCAGGTATGGTAAGAGCTAACACAGAAGTCAGGGTAGATTTGCACCTTATAGACAACTAAATCAGAGATGTATGGCATAAGCCTTTGTAAGCATAGGTTTTACATTATCACAGATCTCATATCTCAAAGTGGAGAGTACTCAAGAAATTAACGTGTTAATTATACCACTTCATAACAGCATCATAACCCAAACTATGGATCACATGGGCAAACAGAAACCACCGTGTCTTGCAGCTCTGAAAGCTAAGTCTTATTTCACCTTATGACATGTAAGTGTTTTTTGGCACTTCCAGTCTGAGATTAGATTGGCATAGGGAAACAAAAATCAACCTATGCACATAGCTGATAAAAGACAAGAAAGGGAGGAGGGATGCAGTCTTACATTTTTGCCCAGTAGCCTAGCGAGAGGGGATGCCCCAGTTTCAGCCCCTCTTACCCAGCAGGGGATTGAACCTACATCTCTCTTACTGCCCACCACACAGTTCTCTCTTTATCACACCATAGGCTAGCCATTAGCCCAGATCCACCTCTTAAGTACCATCTTGAAGCTGGTCTACTGCATTGTACATCTCATACTCATCATATAAAATGGGTAAACAGCACAGGGAAAGTTTCTACCCTACTGGAAGCAAGGACTAGGAACCCAACCCTCCCCCCACCCCGGGCAGCATCCAGCTCACTGAACCACAAGCCCTCTGGCTTATTCTTTTCCCTCCTGCCCCACATTTCTCTCTGGATAATTAGTCTCGATAATGCCATTATTCTGTTGGGAGACATACTAATCCATTAAATTTACTTTTGCTTTGAATCTTGTGCAAGCACTTATACATAGGCTTAACTCAAAAGAAGGAGATACATGCTTGCAGCTTTGGAGTTTTACTTTCTTTGTACCTGTTTGGTTTTGTTTCATGACTGATATGCATCTCCAACCAAGCAAAATTCCAATATTCTTTCTAAAGAAATAAAATCAAAGTGAACCCTGAAGAAATTATTCATGAGAAAATAATGCATTACTTCATTTTGAACTAATTGCTGTGGTTTTGTAAGTTGACCAAAAAACTCTGTTGTAGTTCTGGGAACAAAGAACAAATTGTGCACATTGCTTTTACAATTTCCTCATCTACAAGTTTCCAAATTAATTCCTATGTCTGCTTCAGACCCATTTCAGTATTACTACTTCACAGTTCTTGGAACTCCAAAACTACTTTTCATGTGACAGACCTTGTTAAACAATAAGTGAAAGAGTGCAAGACAAAAGGCAATATTAACTGAATCTATAATAATGTAATAAGTGCATCCATCTTTGTTGCACTATTTCTCAGGGCTTTGACTCCTACAAAGTTGAACTAAAATTGGAACTTCATTCTAGAAATTAAAATTCTTTCCTAAGATCTATAATTGGTACCAACTCACTGCAGTTTGGAAAATTTAGACAGTACACCTCTTTCAGTTAAGAAAGGACTAAATACATGGAATTATGTCAAGACTTCTAATCAAGAACATAATCATAGAAGAAAGATTTAGATCTTGATTTCAGCAAGTTTTTAAAGGGCCTCAGGTTCTTAAACATGAAGAATAAGGCACAAAAGTGTCCATTTTTAAAATACACTAATTTGTAACTGAAGCAGAGGAGGTAGCATTTTAAACTTGTTAAACATTACCACTGTCAATCATTTTCATAGAAAATACAAGCCAAGTTGCTCTACAAGGCTAGGGACAGAAATTACACATAAAAGGTGTAAGTGATTGGAAACTGGTTCAAATGTGTAACGCAACAGAATTTCAGTGCACATAAACTGCTTTCAAAATGGCCAAAACCAGTTTAATAGAAACCTGGATGGATGTTGCATTCGACAACGGATTTAGGTTACATCGGTTTATTAAACTTCTGTCCCAGAACCCCTCCGGATTCAAGTTAATTCACAATCCCCCAGAATCCCAGGAGGCTTTGCACCTCCCCTGCAACCCCCTCCCCAACCCATGCAGGGTAGGCAAGCTAGCCTTGGCTCAAGCAATCTTCTCTAGTCAACCAGGCAGACATACTCTAGCACCCCCTGGCTTCTGGCCTGGGCTACTGCAGACATGGGGCCACATTTACAGAATCAAAAATGAATGTCTGTTCATTTCTTTATCAGTTTAATCTATGCAGCTTAGACTAACTTGCAAAGATCGTACTGATTCAGCCTCAGGCTTTTTGACTGTCTGTACTTAGCTCAAGAGTTATTGAACTGGGTAAAACAATGCAAAGCATTTACATGGCCCCTTTTACCATCGTAAAGTACATAAAAGTACTTTATCAACATTACTTTATATGAGACAGGATTCTTTGGATAAGCATTTTATTGAAAAGGAGACTGAGCTGGAAAGGTCAAGTCACTACCTCAAGGCCACAAGTCCACAAAGTAAAACAATGCAAGAATTTCATTTACAATATGATCCCTACCTCTCAGGAGTATTCTGACCCCATTTCTTTAGAAGGCCACCTATTTCTACTGGAGGTATAGAGCTGATTCTTTATTTTGAGCAGTCTTTTTCATAAAGTCTTCTACTTGCATACACTAAAATGTGTGAAGCTGAGGAAAAGCTATATTGACATAAAAATTGTGTGCAAATGAGTTCTATTCTTGTTAATATAACAAGGACAAGGACATGTTTCTGTTACTTTTTAGAGAAAGTAATGAATTAATCTTTTTTAGATGGATCATAATTTATGTGATATTTTTTAACTTAATCAATGGTATCTTATGAGGTATTTTTTTCTTTTTTAATGTTACAAATCATAGTTTATCTCTATGTGCAACATAGAACAATGCTAAATATCAAAAATGGAGTATGGACATGCGTGTATGTAGATCCTGACACGTTATGAAATTAAGAAAGAACATTTCAAAGATGTTGGGTAGTCTGAGCAAAACTAAATTATAAAATTTAGTGTTTAGATCCAAGGTGAAGTTGCACATTACACTTAGACCACACTAAGAGCTCTTAAAACCTGAGTGTCCACATGTTATAGCTCATTAATTCATGCATTAATTCGTGCTTTATGAGCGGCTCAAAAGTTATACCACTCCAGGCAAGGGTTAACTCTGAGCCACGCTACCTAGCTTGTTTTAGGGTAACTTCAAGTAATTCTGCAGAGATAAAGTGAGCAATATGCAATCCTCTAGCATCCCACTCCCAGCCTGCCTCCCCTTCCCCCAGGGAAGGGATAGAGCCCAGGTATCCTAGCTCCTAGCCACGCCCCTCCTCACCAACCCTCTAATAGTACATCACAGTTATGCAGGCAAAAAAATATATTAACCCTTAACATGCAACTGCTCACCACATATTCTGTTTTTAACACTGCATAACATTCCACAGATTTAGTATGGTATAAATGTAACTTCACCCTTCATGCATTTTGTTCCAGGTCTGCCTAAATCCAGGTACAGACTAACCCTGTCGACAGTGGTAATAGACTATATTGATTAAACTGCTTGTTGGATGACTTTGCAATGAATCTATGATGAAAAATACCTTGTTTATATACTTAATCCATAGCTACATAATATGATCACCAAAACCCAATTACACAGGACATAGGACAAAGAAGTTATAACATATCACACCTCCTACAGCTTCTTAGGTCTCTAAACAAGACTATTTTTTGTTAAGTTTGTCACATCCTGCAAATCAATGCAATACAAATTTTAGGGAATTTTACCAAATGGCACACAGTAAGGTTTGGTCCAGTCTTGATGAGCTGCTCTACAATTCACTAATGCCTTATTCTTCCCAAACTCACATCAGTCATGGACACATGTCAGTATTCCTAATCAAGTTAAACTAAACTGAAATAAGAGGACTCATGAAGCCTTTTGTACTGGTTTAACTATATCAGTTTAAGATTACACCCCAATTATTCTGCATATGGAGAATTCCCAAGTTAACAGAGGGGGAAATGAAGAGTGACTTTAAGGATGCAAAGCCTACAGGTAGACCCTTTGACAATAAGTGAAAAAATAAAAATACACAAACTCCATAGAGCAGTCTCTACATCACTGTTGGGGATATCTCTGTCCTCCTTCATTGTTAACACAAACAAATAAAACCATTACTCAAGATGAGGAAAATTTGCTATCTCTATTTCTGAAGAAAGAAAGTAATTCTAGTTCCTGCTCCAGACTACCAGAAAACAAGCAAATGAGTACTGGACCCTTGAACCAAATGACTTTCCCTCCTCCCACACACACCAAATCTAATTTCCTACAAGGATTACATCACAGGCATTTTTGCTCCATGTGCCTCTCTTTTACTTTATGACTGAGTTTAATTTCACTGTTGTCAACCACTGAAACTTGCTATTCAAGCCCAGAACTTCTCAACATTGCCACCCCTATCATTTGACTGCCTGCAAAGGGCTAGAAACAAACTTCACCTTTATGCTTCCATAAAGGCCAAGAAAACAGACACATATGCCCCTTGTTGTGCCACCACGGACCAAAATTTGGGAATGTGACAACTGTTATAAACTTGTGCTTCTTTCTTTGCAACATTCAATTGTTTGCTTTAAGGCAGGGAGATGCCCTGGGCAGCCCTCTAGCCACCCCCCAAGTCACCCCAGGCAGGCACTCTCAGGGCATTAGAGGCCTAATCCTGCACACCCCACAAATTCCAAATTTCTAGAAGGGGATTTCCTGGGTACATGTATTCCACTCCTACACCACAAATCAGGGTGCACCGCTGCAAACGGGGGAAACTTGGGTTCCCCACTTAGAGATGTGTGCCCTGGGAATCCCCTGACAAAATTCCCCAGGCCCAAATACTGTATTGCCATGGTCTGACTCAGGGCACCCCTCTGCAATCTGGTCTCATAAATGGATATGTCTGGGTGACTATAAAAAGGTTAAATATGAAAGAGAAATTGGCCTAGAAATCGACGCAGAGTTCACATCCCACATATTCTAACTTCGGTTAGGAGGACGATGAAGTCCTTGGCTGCTAAATGCAAAGTATTTTTTTTTTTCCAATTCACTTACAATCATGGAATAGTAATTCAAAAAGCAGCTTGAAAAACAATGACCTACTCAAAAGACACCCGTAATTCTTTTTAGTGTTCTAATATTTGAATTAATTCGTTTGTAAGCACAATTATATATAACTTTCAGGAAATGTCAGTACCTAGATTTCAGATCACTGTATGATAACCTTACATTTATTACTAATCATAATTGTACTCCATATTACAGGCATTTTTATGGAAAGGCTAGTTACAGACCTTTTATTTGACATTGCTAATAAATAATACTTGCAAAAAAACAAGGCTGCAAGATAAACAACAACATAATAACAGAGATCTAAGTCTGAAGTTTTCCATTGTATCTGTTGTCAGTGGAATTGCTCTGCTCTACTATATTCAAGGCAAAAACAACAAATAACTTAAAGAAAGGAACAGTGAATTTGCTTTGAAATTTTCACAAACCACCACAGAATATTACCTACAGCATTTTAAAATAAAATTTCCTCGAGTATATTTTAAAAGTATCATTTAAAAAAGGAAGAGAAGTAGACATTTTTGCCTGTTAATTTAATAGTAGTTTAAACAAGTTCCCTAAATACTTTTTGTAGAAAAAATAAGGAAGTTGGACTACACCAGAATAAATTAAAACAAAAATGTTGCACAACTATTAAACAAACATAAACACCTGTTTCCCACCCACACACACACTTAAATAATACAACGTTTTCCAACTATAGTTTAGAGAACTAATGGAAGAACATAAATGTAGATCAGCTAACTTCCAAAATAGCTACAGCTGAAAAGACAGGATTATTAACAAAAAATTGTAAGTACTACTGAGAAAATTAGTGAGGCAGACAAACAGGGCACTAAAAGGTTAACACCAGTACCCTTTTGATTACTGAATTCATTTTTTCCACTTAGCAATACACCATTTGAATATGCTTGCTAGATATCAGCCAGACTCTCAGATATAACTACAGTAGAGCCAATCAGCCAGAAATAAGTATCATGCATTAGTGACACTAATAATCCAGATGCCTCAAGAAAGCATCTTAACCAGTGTAATACTCCTAAAAGGAAGTAATTTCTATTTCTCTACATAATTTAAGAAGAGAAAAAGAAACTCCAGTGATTAAGCAAGGAAATAAGCAGAGTTTGATCATTACTTTTAATATATCTTCCTGTAAATTAATAATACTAAACTTTTAATCAACAAGATGTCAGCAAGAAAAAAAAAAAAGTCTTCATTTTCTTTCACTGAGAAAGAAGTTAGTATACACATAAAAACAGCTTTCTAGAATCATAGACTCAGAAGGACCAGAAAGGACTTGTAAGATCATCAAATCCGGTCTTCTGCCATGGGCAGGAGGTTATTGGCCTCAAACAAGCTCAATGAGGTGCTTATCCAGCCTCCTCTTGAACACTGCCAGGGATGGCAACTGCACCACCTCTGCTGGAAGTGTGTTCCAGATTCTAGTTACTTGTACAGAAAATAAGTTTTTCCATATGTCTAGCCTAAACTTTTCCTTGACTAGCTTGTGCCCATTGGTCCTCGTCCTCCCAGGGGGTGCTTTTCTGAAAAGTTGCTCTCCCAGATCCTGGTGTTCTCCCTTGACATATTTCTAGGCGGCAATCAAGTCACCCCTCGCCCTTCTTTTACTCATATTTCCAGGTCCCAAAGTCTTTCATAAGGCCTAAACCCCAGGCTCTTGATCATGCAGGTGACCCTACTTTGCACCCTTTCGAGCTTGTCTACATCCTTGAAGTGCAGTGCCCAGAACTGGATCCAGGACTCCTGCTGTGGCCTCACCAACGCCGAACAAAGGGGAAGGAGCACCTCTCTGGATCTGTCAGCGACATCTGCTGATGCACACCAGAGTTTTATTTGCTCTGTTGGCAACTTCACCACACTGGTGGCTTATAGTCATCCTCTGGTCACTTGTTACCCCCAGATCCCTTTTGGATGCAGTGCCAGCCAGTGGACCACCACCCATTGTATACATATGGTGAGAGTTTTTCCTACCCAGATGAAGGACCAGGCACTTGTCCCCGTTCAACTTCATCTGATTGCATTCAGTCTGTAGGACCAGCCTGTCAAGGTCATCCTGGATCTTTGTCCTGTCCTTGGATGTGCCTTATATAATGGACAGCAAGGTTTTCTCTCTTTTAGACAGATCCATAAATACTAGTTATTCTGGTATATTATTGAGAATAATCCTATTTTTAGGTCAGCACTAAATTGACATTAAAGGCAAGGCAAAGAGCATTTAAAATAAACCTGCTATGCAAGACTAACATACGACCAGCATCTTTTCACACTGTTTGGTGGTAAATGGATTTACAAAATGCCAACCAATCACACAAAAACACAAAAAAAACCCCAAAACCGAAAGACAGCAACTGAAGTATGATAAAACCACAATGTTTTCATATATACACTAGAGATGCATTAGTCTTTTCTAGCCTACATAATGCTAAGTAAATAGGCAACAGGATACTATCCTCCATTTAATACCATTATGCCATTTTTTGAACTTGAAATAGTTTGTGAAAATGGAAAAATCAACTGAAAAGGGGCCATCTATTCATTCTAATGGCCAATAAAATATGGCCTAGGGAGCCTACATTTCAACAGTACAGAAAGATTGCTGGTTCCTGTCAATTTTTGCATCTGAAGTTTCCAAATGGATTTCTCTCTCCTGCGCCCCTCAGATTCTTAATTAGTGAGAACATACGCATAAATATACATCTCCTCCAAACAAAAATTTTACTTAGGAAACAAAATGAGCTCCGAAAAGCAACATGGATATTTACTCCTTCCTCCTGTGGCATATTTTACTGTGCTCCTAATTGAAGAGTAAACGAGAGTAATGAAATAAACCGTAACATTGCTTTATTTAAATTCCAAGCACACCATGTAAGTTGGTATGGAGACAGAACCAGCAAAATGTTTTACCTTATGGGTGTAAAACAGTGTAGACTTTTTACAAAACTGCATGAGAATTTAGTGCAATGATGTGTTTATACAAAAGCCGCGTACAAGCATTCAATTTCTACCTGAAGAATCACTGGTTTCCCAGTTGAAGCCAAAAGCGTACAGATGTTCAGGTTTTTTCTCCCAACATCTAATGTCCACTCTAGGAGAAAGGTAATCTGGCAATAACCAGTGTTAAATCACTCCTGTTAGAGTTCCTCCCAGGAGACTAGGCACCTATATGCTTTCCCCTGACTTAACTCTTTCTGCCTTCCCCAGAATGAGGTCACCCATCTGGAGAAGGTGTGGGGAGGAGCTGCTCCCCTCTCAGATGACTGGAGGTGAGGAAAGCAGCAGCCACCATTCCCTGCTCCATCCCCAAACCAGGCAGTCTCCAGTTCAGGAAGTGGAGGGGGCTCTGCCATCTCCTGCTCACTTCCCCTTGCAATCCCTACCACCCAACTGAGTGGCAAAGCAACCATTTTATATCTGGCAGTGGGTACAGGTGCTTCAGGGGAGTCTCGCAAACCCAACACTCCTGGTTCCCACCATTTCCCCCAGCCATTCATCCATCTCATCAGGACACATATTTAAAAGCCAGCTGCTGAGAGCAGGGCTTGGGTACCCTGCTTTCAGCTGCAGGCTTTAGATCACCACCCTGCCACTCAACTGGACAGCAGGATGGCAAGGGAGAGATGAGCTGAAGAAAGCCTCCATATGCCCAGCTCATGGCCTTTCCAGCTTTTGAAATGCCACCCTTGTTGCTCAGCTGAGTGGCAGGCATGACAAAGAAAAGCTAGAGGGTCTGGAAGCTGAGCATGCGGAGGCTTTGCCAGACCCAGCTCCCATCTCTCCTTGCCAAGCCACAGCACCCAACTGGCCTGAAGCAGTGCAAGGTGAAACAGTCTACCATGCCCCTGCCTCCCTGCCCTCCTCCAGCTCACCCAAAGAAGTGGAAGGAGCAGGGGCTACTCTCCTTGATGGGAGAACCAAGAAGGCTGCCCCCACCTGCCAATTAGCTGGTTGGCAGGATGGTGGAGGAACATTCCTCAGGGTGGGAACAGTCTCTAGCTATCTGTGCCAGCTGCTGCTTTTAGCTGCTACCGACTGCCATTTGATAGCATGTCCCCTTCCCAAACAAGGGAGAGGGCAGACTGTCAGTGAATGGACTCCCCCAAGGGCAGAGGTAGCCCCTGACTAAAGACCTTGCCCATGATGCTCTTTAGCCATGGGGCAAAGGGAATGTCTGTACAGCCCAGCTCCTGTGCTATTTTTCTACTGGAAGAGATTTCTTCCAGTAGAAATGAACATTCATACACAGCCAAAAGCCAATTTCTAACACCTAACAAACTAAGAATACTTAAAAATAAAAAGATTAGTATAAGTTTATGTGTCTGCTTTATATTACACACTTAGCAAACAAAATCTTGTTTTTGTTGCCCTCAAAGGTCACAGTAAGTTTATATCTTTTAGAGACACAAAGATCCAACAACAAAACAAAAAAACAACACAATTTCTTAGGGTAGATCAACTTCTTTAGACAGAAGTCATAACTCGTGGCTATGTAGTTTGCGTGGCTATCCATCAGAACAGACAAGAGTTCCTTTTATTTTATTAAATTAAATGGAATTCTCCCCCTGTTACCATGTCTGTTGAACTGACCACACCTTACCAGACTCTTTGCCTCTTTTGTCTGGCAGTTACCACGCCTAGGCATATAAGCCAAGACATCAATTATTGCAGCCTGCAACTCTGTAACTTCCATGTTTGCAAGACAAATAAGTTGGGACCGTAGTTAGAATTTGAGCAAGGAAATTCTAAACCATGATGCTGACCTGTTTCCTCTTAAAAATAGATTTTTAAAAGGGTCTATATTATGGTCATTGAGTCTACCCTACATTACACCTGAAATTAAAGTCACTCATTCAGTTATGTATCAAACTTCTCTGAGCTATAGCATATAATTTTAGAAATACAGCTAAGTCTTGATTTAAATAGGTCAAACAAGGCAAAGGCCTCTACATCCCTAAGCATGTTTTTCCAGTGTTTAATCACCCTATGATCAATTTGTACATGATTTCTTGTCCAAGTTTTACTAGTGAAAGAGTCCAACTACTGGATCTTTTACTATCAACCATTTTTTCCTGATGTACTTGTTGACTGCAAACAAGTCACATTTTAACCTTCACTGAGATATACCAGATAGATTAAACTTCTGACATCTGTCAGAGTAAGGCAAGTGTAGGTCTTCTCTGGGCCTTCTCTACCTTTTCAACATTCCTTTTAGAATGCAGATACGCTGCTCTAAGCAATGGTCTAATAGTTTAACATCACCTTTCCACATCTACTTTGTATTACCCTGATGATCCTAGTTGCTAGGATTCTTGTTCTCCATTATAATATCAAACTAAGAGCTTATGTTCATTACATCATCTCTCACGACCTCAGGTGCTTTTTAGTGTTAATGCATTCCAGAATACAGCCCCCAATCCAGTTATTTTGTCCCTAGCTATATAACCTTGGATTTGGCTTGTATCAAAATCCATGTCATTCAAGTAAATAGCTTACCAAGCAATCCAGGTCAGTCAATATAACTGACCTTTCCCCATCTTTATTTATCTCTTCACCAATTTTTTGCATCATCTGCAAATTCTACTGGTAATGAAGGATGATGCACCCCTCTGATCAATCCTTCTACCTTAATGCTATTTTAAAATCTGTTGAATCTTTTATTAACCTGTTTCTGTGGCTGAGGGATAATTGTTGTTGCTTGCTAGATTCTGTGCCTTGTGGCCAGAGCACTGGAGCCATTACAGGAAGAAAGGGAAATTAAATTTTCACCATTAAATCTGGCTCTTCCTCTGTGTTAATTGCCAAGCATCTTCTGTGCAGGAAAATGCTACTTTGCATCTCTTCCGCTTTGAAAATGCACCTCTATTTTGTGGGATATGACAGAGATGCCCTTGAGGTTAGGGCCATACAGAATAGTAAATGTATACAAGGAAAAAAAAATTAGAAGAAAAAAAGTTTACTTCCAAACATCATCTAGATCGAAAGAAATAAAATTAACACCGTGGATATAGCAAAGGACTGTGTTTATAAACACCAATTAGCTTTAGAAATGTCATGCAATGTTTTAAATTCTCAAGTATTTGAAAATAAGATAGATGTGTGCTCTTGTACTCAATCACAAAAAAATGGGTTTCTGGGTCGCCTTCCCAGTTGGACCAGATTTCTGATATGAACTAGAGAACAGTTTTTTCTATTTACACAAGTAAGGTAATAAGACTTCTCTAGTGCATATGTAAATGATTTGAAAGTACTTTAAGAACCTCAGAGGCACAAGTAAAGTACACAAGTGCAAATCAGGATAGTATAAACACCGACTCAGATGCTCTGGAGGCAATGGATGGCTGGAAACTGGCTGTTCAACCTTTGATCAACAAGAATATTTTTTGGCAATATGAAAAGAAAATGCAAAGACTAGGGCTGCATATGCATGCTCAAATAATCTGTGAGAATTCTCCCAGGTTGGATCTTCTGGTAGAAAATATTACCCTAAGATACCTAAACAGATATTCAAATGCTGAGCCTCTGAAGAGCAGAGAGCTTGCAGTGCTGATGCTGTGCAGGCAGGCAGACCTGTGCATACATCTCCACTTGCTCTGCTGGCTCCCTCAGTCCACCCAGAGACAGAATGGAAGCATTGCACAGGGCAGTCCTGACTGGCAGACCCAGATTGCCCGTCTCTCCCAGAATCACCATGAGAGGATTGTGAAGTGGGCATGTTCTGTTCCCTGGTTAGCTAAAGCAGCAGAGTCCAGTGAACAACACACCGTGTCTCAGATTCGGGGGGGGGGGGGGGGAACAGGAAGAAAAGCACTATGGGATGCTGGAGAACTGTGCTGTGGCTTCTTTCAGAAGAGAATATGTACAGATGTTCATTATTCCAAGAAAAACTCTCCTGGGAATGCTTTAACCCTAGTTATTATCAGGTTATTTTTCTCCTGCAGCAGCTATTTTAACTCTGGGAGAATAAACCTGAGCATCTGTACACTCATGGTTTCTTCTGGGAAAGCAGCAACAGGAGAAACTGACTGACCTAAGGGACCATGGAGTGTTATTCTCCTGTAATTTCTTCAAAGCCATCCATCAAATATAGGTTGACATGTATTGAAAGAAACTCCATTTCTGGTACCAAAATACTATACTAGCTTTTTCAGTAAGTAGAATATTTCAATCTTTTAGATCATCTTTTCTAATTTACTTCAGTACCAAAAATGATTATATATGTTACACATAGAAAAATAAGGTCATGTTATAAGTTAATTTTAGGCAACTCCTGCAGCTTTTAACCCATGGGTTGTCCACACATTAACACCTTAAAGTAGTTTTAAGCACTTGTTATGCATCTTAAACCTTCCCTGGAGTGGCATAACTTTATCTCTGATCTGTACTACCCAGCTCCTGTTCCATTAATGTGTCCCCACTTCCCATGGATGTGCTGCCCAAACTGACATCCTCCAGTACCCCAGAATCTCTCACAACCCCCACCAGTAGAGCAGGAATAGAAGCCTGTCCTGGCTTACCAGCCCTGTAGTGGCAACTCACAGCTAGAGCTCCTAGTTCCACCTCTACTAGCACACCAGGCATCTAGTGGCAAGTCACAGTTGTGCAGGTGAAGGACAGTCAGAGAAGGTTTCTAGACTAAGGGTATTATTGCTCTACTCAAGCTACTACTAACACTGATCAACATCTGAACAGCTCAAAGTGCAATGTGTAATAAGGTGTGTGTAAAAAGTAATCCAGAATATAAAGGCCCTGAATGTGGTTTTAACAGTTTCTTTACTAAAGCATCTCTACACTTTAATTAGGGTCGGTTTCGACCTGGAAGGGTGTGGGCAGTGGGGTCCCGCACGGCTCGGTCCTTGGACCGATGCTCTTTAATGTCTTCATCGGTGACTTGGACGAGGGAGTGAGACGTGCTCTGTCCGGGTCTGCAGACGACACAAAGCTATGGGGAGATGTGGACGCGCCGGAGGGCAGGGAACAGCTGCAAGCAGACCTGGACAAGTTGGACAAGTGGGCAGAAAACAACAGAATGCAGTTCAACAAGGAGAAATGCAAAGTGCTGCACCTAGGGAGGAAGAATGTCCAGCACACCTACAGCCTAGGGAATGACCTGCTGGGTGGCACAGAAGTGGAAAGGGATCTTGGAGTCCTAGTGGACTCCAAGATGAACATGAGTCGGCAGTGTGACGAAGCCATCAAAAAAGCCAATGGGCACTTTATCGTGCATCAGCAGATGCATGACGAATAGGTCCAAGGAGGTGATACTTCCCCTCTATCGGGCGCTGGTCAGACTGCAGTTGGAGTACTGCGTGCAATTCTGGGCGCCGCAATTCAAGAGGGATGCGGATAACCTGGAGAGAGTCCAGAGAAGGGCCACTCGTATGGTTAAGGGCTTGCAGACCAAGCCCTACGAGGAGAGACTAGAGAAACTGGATCTTTTCAGCCTCCGCAAGAGAAGGTTGAGAGGCGACCTTGTGGCTGCCTATAAGTTCATCATGGGGGCACAGAAGGGAATTGGTGAGTATTTATTCACCAAGGCGCCCCCGGGGGTTACAAGAAATAATGGCCACAAGCTAGCAAAGAGCAGATTTAGATTGGACATTAGGAAGAACTTCTTCACAGTTCGAGTGGTCAGGGTCTGGAACGGGCTCCCAAGGGAGGTGGTGCTCTCCCCTACCCTGGGGGTCTTCAAGAGGAGGTTAGATGAGCATCTAGCTGGGGTCATCTAGACCCAGCACTCTTTCCTGCTTATGCAGGGGGTCAGACTCGATGATCTATTGAGGTCCCTTCCGACCCTAACATCTATGAATCTATGAAAACCGGTTACTCTAGGTGCCATACAGGACATGCTTAGCAGAGTGTCCCTTATGCAACAAATTCAGTATAAGGATTCTAATTCAGGAATAAGATTAAATTGTCGATCACCCAGTTTCTCAAAAAGACCAGAAATGAATACAAAGAATTTATCAATAGTACAAAATGTGACCATGTGTCACAGCAATCTTTCAAAACAATTCTTGTACTGGACAATCCTGCCAGGGGGCCACTGAAATACTCCAGATAGGAAAAAGGAAAACACCACATAGGCTCTACTGTGAAATCTGAGGTTTGGAGCCAAGTATAATGTGGATAAAGACACCAAAATTCTCTTTTGTGTGTCAAACTAAATAATCAGGACAAACTAATGATTGTTTTAAATGAAAAAAAAAACAAACATGAAAGACAGGTTAATAAACATGCATATAAACTGAACTGTAACAAGTTAATAAAATATGCAGAACACTGCCTTGGAATCAGAAAGCACACAGAGGTCTAATAAAATATTCTCCATACAGTATGCAAGTTTTGTCTCCGACTTGGACATTTAGTTAAGGACATCCCTTTATGCCGAAGTGTGCATCTTAACTGCTTAGAAAAAATTGAATGGGGTCCCATACAGATTTTATTTTTTATTTTTTGCTGCAGAAAACGATCAACAAATGAGCCAAACACAGAATAATTAGAAAGAACATTGCTGGAGAAAGCACAGCTGTGTACAAATACATTGGAAAAGTCACATTATCAGTAGAGCCTCTGCTGTTTCAAAACCATGCCACAGACTATACCAAAGAACTAATTCCACTAATAAAACTGGAGCCAACCACATTATCTTCAGATAAATGGTCTTTTACAGGGGATCATTTGTGTCAGATGAAAGATTTAAAAGCAGACCAGTATTCAGAGAATCTGTTTAATTACTGCCATCCTACTCTCACGACATTTTCAATCCACATTCTTAATAAACTTTGTGGGGGGAACCTAACTCAATCTTGAAGGTGGAAGAAATCCTACAGGATTAAAAAGTCTGCTTAACATTTCATCTGCAGGATTTCACAAGACAGGGATGAAGAACTGAGATGAGAACTACAGACATCTTACTCTAAATAACATTTGCAATGCACAATAACATCTTTTACATAATATATTTACCAAAAGAAACTGAAGTAATTAAGAGGCCTTTTGCATCTGGAAGTAGTTATATAAGCAAATAGTAGTTGTGAATAAAAGAGTTTGTTAATATATCCAGCAGACTTTATTTTTATTGAAAAATGCAGACCATAAAAATATGCAGCACTGTACACTATATTGCCTTATGAGCCAACAAGGATACTCAGTAAAACCATTTTCTATACCATATTTTCTGCGTAGCATGAAACTTTTTTCTCCCAATGAATTAAAACATTTATGTGGTTAAAAGTTTAAATATCAATCGAAAAAAATGAAACTATAGTTCCCTACCAATCAGTGGTGATAGAGGGAAGGCACAAAAGAACTCAGTTTTAGAGTCCACATGGGTTTAATCTTTGATTAATTGAACAAAAACTAAAAGCCTCCAGATGAATTTCTTTTAATCACAGGAAAGATATCTTTTCTGTGGCTTTGCTGGTAGGAGAGAGTCAGCAGATGTCTGTCTGGTCTGAGGGGAATTTCTCTCTCTCAGGAGAGAACAGTTTAAATAGGAGAGGAACAACCATATGCTGACTATGCACTGCTTAACAGATGACGTAGAGAAGTATCTACCACCACTGGGAGAGAAGCCAGTGCAGTTTTTAAATTAAATTTCTTTCAAATTCAATGCAATCCACTAAAATCAATTTATATACTGGATCCAAGTTAGATCAGGGGACTGTCATCTGAACATTACGCAAACACAAAGATGAAAACCTAGCTTTATAACCAGTATGATTTTGCTAACAGGAATGTTACACTGTAAACATAATAAAAACAGATTGCTGCCAGTTGTAAGGACAAATCAAATGTTTTATTCAAAGGGAATGATCACTTGAAAATAAAAATAAGCAGATAAATCTTATAAACAGTATTTGTCAGAATCGGTATCTTTGCTTGGACAAACAAAAAAAAAAAAGTGTGTTAGCATAACAGTTTTCTTCCTAAATGTGGGTCAACCTGTCTGCACCTCAGGGTTACACTAAAACCAAGATAATTAAAAGTAAACTGGAAAACAAGAGTGAAAGGAATCATGATATCAGCAACAAATGGGTGAGTAACAGAGGGCTGCATTTCTTTGTCTGGTTCATCATTGTCCCTGTGCCATTAGCATTGTTAGGTATGCAAACATCTACACAATTCACAAAATGAACAGAGATTTGAAATAGGGATCCATAGTATTAAAAGCATTTTGACTTGTGTTCCTTCTGAGTTCTTTGTAACACAAGAATTGCTTTATTAGTTTACAATAGTAAAAAAGGAAAAACCAAAAAAAAAAAAAAGCAAAGAAGTTAAAGCTAAGAGTTGGCATTCTCTGAAGGATGCCTAAAAAAGTGAGAACCACTGGCTTCACCAGTCCAGCTCCAAACTCCCCACAGCTGGCACACTGTGAGCCAGAAGCTAAAAAATGTACCATATTCCTACTTATTGAAGATAGATATAATACAGTTTATGGGAGCGTGATATAAGTAAGATCTTGAAGTCAATCCTCCCTGTCCCTCTAACTCCTGGGAAACTCAGAACCCTATAATTTTTCTCAGGAAATCATTTAGCAACAAATTAAAATTGATATGCCTCTCTAAAGCATATCATAGGTCTCTTCAAAGTCAAGTTGTTGAACATCGACATGATCATCCTGAGAGAAATTAATGGTTAAAAAACCCAAACTTAACAAGAATAGTGTTCCACTCACCTCTAGCAATTTGTTTTCTCTAGCCTTGCTTTGAGGAATACCTCCAGGTTAAAAAAAAAGACAAAAGACTTCCTCCAACTATTTCCTTCTACCTATCCCCTCTTTCATCAGAAGAAGGCTGGCACAATATCCTGTTTCTGAAATTAGGTTGGAAGCTGCATTGCATTTAAGTGGCTTAAATTAAAAAAAGCTCTGTAGCCAAATTGGTCACCCATTCTTTCCTGCTCACACCTTGTCATGCAAGTAAAACTTGCTGGTACCGTTAGGAAGACTTGGCATGTAGGTGTCTTGTGGAATAAGTATTCCACTGAGAGCGTTCCAAAAAAAGCTACTCCAGCTCGCTTATCTTTAATGCAGTGGTTTTCAATCTGTGGTCTAAGGAGTCCATGAAAGACAACTATGATCAATCGAAGTATAACAAAACACACAATTCAAAGAGGTCCGCACCTACATTTGCATTTTTTTAGGGGTCTGCAAATGAAAAAAGGTTGAAAACCACTGCTTTAATGTGTTCTCTCTTGGAACTCCTTACATTATTTGCTATCTGAGTGATATTATGCTGTCTTCAATTTTTTTTTATTCTATTGTACTAAAAAAATTCCACCCAGAACAGATGAGCAGCAATCACCTCTGCAGTGTTCACTTAATTCTCTTAGAATTGACTTGCCCGGACAATCTACTACTCAAAGTAGAATATAAAAGTGGATACTGAACTGCAATAAACTTAAATTTTTAATATGTATGGTATTGATCCATTTAACTTTTTCTTCCATTTTGTACCATTCTCGTGTCTTAACGTCAAGTTCCGTTTCCAATCCCAATATCAGAAGAATCCTGAGTTAAACCCTGGAGATGAAGAGAAGTTCATGACTCACACAGCACGTATTGTGTAATATGTTTAAAGCTCAAATGTATGAGCAGTCTCCAGCCTCAAAAGCCTTTACTGTCTCTGTCTAAGGTCTTTCTATTCACCAATAATGCCACTGGGCTTGTGATCTATCATGAGCTTGAAATTATCTACACCCTGTAACTGTTTTCAAACTGCAGACATGATCACCAAACATTCAGTCTCTGTTTCAGGCATATATCTGGTCTTGATATTTGAAACCTAGCTAGATATTAGCTTCCAATCTTCCTCAGATACTCCAGACGATATCATTTACTGAGATTATGAAATGCCCATAATGGACACAAAGTCAACAGTGTCAGTAAATGTAAAGTTGCTTTCATGTATTCTTCTAGTTACAAAGATAAAGTTTTAGGCAATTTACTTAGAGAGTGCATGTTTGATTAAAATAAAATGCAACTTTGCCATTAAATTATCATATTAAATAACTGCATCCATCTGGATATATCTTTATACAATAGCAGCCCCATTACAGCAATGACTTCTTAACAATCTGAACTCAGCTTCACTTCCCCACAGGTAAATTATTGTGTTGAGATGCATTTTGTAACCCTCTTTGCTAAGGTTTGTTTCAATTCAGAATCTGATTAAGTGCTCCTTCCATTTAGGTCACTGCACACAGTAAGCAACTAAAACTAAAATTGTGGATTGAGAGCTGGTTAAAATACAGGAAGCTAAGGGTAGGGCTAAATGGTCAAGGATGGAAAGAGGTCCAATATGGGGTCTTGCAGTGATCTGTGCTGGGCCCAATTTTCTTCAATAGTTTCATCAATGATCTGGAAATGGGGGGTACACTGTCCATGTTCGTAGATGATACCAAAGTATTCCAGGTAGTCAAATCCCAAACTGATGGAGAGCTGATAAACTTCAATGTTGACAAATGCAAAATAATGCACACGGGGAAAAGCAACTTCAATTACATGTACACAATGCTGGCTTCTGAACTAGGTGTTACTACTCAGGAAACGGGTCTTTCACTGGAGATCGCTCTCTAAAAACAGAAGCTCAGTGTGCAGGGACAGCCAAAAAAAGCCAGTAAAATATTGGGCATCATTAAGAAGGGAACTTAAAACAAAACAGAGAACACCATAATGCCACTATATAAATCCGGCATGGTGTACCCACATCTTGAATACTGAATGCAGTTCTGATACCCACATCTCAGAAAGGATGTAGCAGAATTAGTAAAGGTACAGAGAACACAAAAATGATTAGCTGCATGGAGCAGATGCCATCCCAAAATAGATTTTAAAAAGTCTAGGCCTCTTCAAGTTTTGAAAGGAGAAGGCCAATGGATAATATGACAGAGGTATAGAAAATCATGAAGAGTGTGGACAAAGTGACCAGGGAACAGTTATTCACCAAGTTCCAGAACAACAGAATTGGAGGGCACCTACTGAAATCAGAAGAAAATAGGTTTGAAGCTAAGAGAAAATACTTTTTATGCAATGCACAGCTAACTTGGGGAATGCATTGCCACTGGAAGTGATAGAGGCAAATAACATAGCCAGGTTCAAAAGGGAACTAGACAAATTCATGGATGAGTGATCTATTAATAGCTGTTGAACAGAATAGTTAGAGACGTTCCTTCTGTCATCTCTAAATCAATAAATCTAGGTGCCAGGGAAGGTAATGAATACAGGATATATCACTCCAGAGATATTGGGTTCAATGCTCTCCCTCAAAAGCATCTACTCCTACCATTGCCAGAGACAGGATACAAGAGATGGACCACTGGACTGACCAGTATAGTGCTTCTTATGTTCTCATTAAAATGGTTTGAAAGGGGTTTTTTTTGTTTGTTGAACATCATATCGTGCAACAACAATGAATTAATTACAGAAAGTTAACTTTTCTGACCTTGAATTAGAAACATTCCTAGAAGAAGGAAAATAAGAATCAGCAGTGATGTTACAATCCATCTGCAGTCAAGCTTCTGTCTTGAACCATTCTTACTCGCTTCCTAATGGTTTTCCATTAGACATTTAAAGGAATTGTACTCATCTTCACAGGTGCACCAAAAAAGAAAGCCAACTTCACCATGAAGATATGATACCAAACTTAAGGCATAAACCCTAACATTAAAGTAAATATTGAAACAAACAAACAAAAAAAACCAGAAACACCAAGGCATTACTCTTGAGTTTATAAAACATTGGGGGAGTTGTTTGTTGGGGGGGGAGGGGGAAGGAGGAGGAGGGGAAATGGGAAAAGTTACCAGTGCTGATTTCTTATGAAGCTTTCCCAGCTCAAAATGCAATGTTGCATTTTGAGCTGCCTTGTAAAAAAACCTTCTTAAAGATCAGTTAATAAATAATGATGCCATAAAATTCCATGTAGTTTTGCTTCATGTTGCAGTAATTTAGAGAGCAAGAAGGCGCAACAAGACTGTCCCCAAAGTTAATTTATCCTGCTCATTATATTAACAACAAGGGCTAATGTGTCAGTCACCAGTTTACCAGTAGGAAGCAACAGGTAGATGGCCTGCAAGTCTCATCCAAAGTGTTCATTAGTTTCAGGTACAGATTTGAAGCAGTGCTGCTATCCAAAATCTGTTAAGATTGAATATTCATCAGATGACCTCCCAGAGGCTCATCTACCTTCATGTCTGGACATCCAAAAGAGTTATGTTTACTACTTTTCTTCTTAGCAATCAAAGATATGTATGCAAAAAGTCATTTTGAAGCAACACCTCCAAAGTAATTGCTGTAAGGAGAACATGAGTGTTTTAAAAATACAGATTATATGGAATCCTCTGGTTATTCTTCAAGTTAAAACCATGCCATGGAATTATTCTCAAGAAAGCCATCAGGGCATGGTATCACTTGGATTCTTGCTATACGGGTTCTCACCTGGCTATAAATTAAAAACAAATGGGTTAGCAAAACTTAACAGTTTACTCAATAGAAGAATCTCAGTTGTGCAATGCTAAATGGCATCTAGTTAAAGACAATAATTAATTTACCTTCACGAAAAATAATTTTCTTCAATTTAAGAACACATTTGAAAAACCCACATGTTGAAAAGGAAATCTGTACAGGATTAAGAGAGTTTGAGGATTCAAGTTATCATGGAGCATTAATGGCAAACAGACCATTTGAAAATGAAGATGCATCAATCCAGTGAACATTCCAGCACTTCATTTGATTTTCCTTAACATCCTCAGAATGAAACAAACAAAAAGGTGTCAACCGTACAGTATTACCACCCTTGCTTACTGATAAAACTATTAACACCCTTAGTGGCTGATAAAAGCTGCTCAGTTTGGAAACTATCTTTATTCTCCTGGAGATTTTCAAGATGTCACATGCCAAACAAAAGATCAGCTGAATCTGGTCCTCAGAGAAGTTTCATAGACTCAACTGCTTAAAACAGCTACAGTATACTTCTCGTCTCTCAATAATTTTTATCACATCTTCAAATCAGCATTTGCCTCTCTCAAATGACAAACAATCTTTGTTTCTAAGTTGTTTAGGTGATGGCCAGATTCCTGTCTAGACCACTTAGTGGAGGAGCAAACAGTGATCAATTTTGTACTCGTACCTGTAAAAACTGACATTTATAATGAAAATTACCCAGTTTAGTTTTGACAGGGACATGCCCATTATCACATTCTTTAGGACCTTTCACCACCAGGGAATGTGTCACTGGTAGGTAATTGTAATCTGAAACCAGTTACATTCCTCAAAAACAAAACATAGAGCTAATTTAAGTAGGTCTCCAGTGAGCAAAAGACGGAGTTCAGAAAGTCAAGAAGAAAGAGGCAAACAGCCAGTTTGACATCTCTGAAGGTGGACTGGTTACTCTTGTCTCATTATCTCATCACCCTCACTAGTTAGAAGTTTCATTCTTCTGTGAGTTAAGTTTAAAGGTATGCAAGAAGGTTTCATCTCAGAAAGTTTATAGGAACAATGGCATACACAAAAATTAAGCCCATCAGTGAAAATATAATAAATAAATAAACAAAACTATATTCCTTTATTCATATTTTAGCTGCTTTGTAATTCAGTGTCCCAAATGACTTCCAAAAAGCCAACAGATTTAAAAAGACCCTAGTGCGTGTGCATGTGCGTGTGCAAATAATGCCAAGGACAAGCAGCTGCATTAAAGGACTGACTTTAAAGGATTCTGAGATGCAAAGATTGGAGTGAGGATAACCACTTCCGTGATTCAATTTACTGAAGATAACAAATGGTTATTAGTGCTGGATCAATGACATTCATTGTAGGCCACAAGGCTACTGCCAGCTAAGAGACACACCTCAGTGGAGGACAACTGAAGAGCCAGCATACTTCAGACTGAATGGCATGTCTAAGCCCCTTCAGTAGGCTCACTGGGGAGTGGAAAGGAGAGGATAAATAACACTTTACTGCTGTTAACTCATGTTTTATCTATTCTGTGAATACACGAAGGATTTCAACCCCTGGGGTGGTTTCAATGCAACACACATTTTAAATGTACTTTAAATGTCTATAATTTTACCATTTCACATTTTATAAGTTTGTATTTAGCTTTGTAGCTCTTATAAGTTTGTATTTAACCCTAGCTTACTCTTTTTGTAACTGGAGAGTCTCCAAAGCTTAAATGCATCATAATACAAAGAAAAGAATAAACAACAGGCCAAGTGCTTGTAAAGAAAATAAATTCCCTTGACTGGACTACTTTGAAAACATAGATGTGACAGCATTTTATCTGATCACTTGTTTTTAGTGTTGATTACATGTGGAATTAAATTGTTTCTTAATCTGAAGACAAATGTACAAATTCACTGGGTGCTAAAAGAGTTAAATCTAATTGAGGTCAGTACCAGCAAAAGTGATGGAAAAACAAAACATAGCAATCGATTCCTTCATAAAAATGGCACACTATTGCCTCAGATTTGAGCTGTTTCCAGTTACACCTAGCAGTTACAGTGCATAAAAAGCTTTTGTTCCTTAGTTTTAAATGTCTTCCTGTTAAACTGACTGTGTAACATTAAAATATAACCAAATGAATACTCCAAAATGATCTTTTGTGTTTCCTAAATGAATACCAAATAAAGGCAATTTTATTGTGTAAACATGCAAAGATTAAACCTAAATGTAAGGGTTTTAAAAGTAGCAATTGTGTATGGTAATACTGTGGTGTATAAAAGGGGAGGCATTGACAAGCTAATCAAAACAATATTTTCTCTCTGGCCACTATGAATCCAACTGTAGCTCATAATGATAATAGCATTATATCTATGTTTCACAGATGTTAAATTTAATGTAAATTTATTCTGGTAGCCTTCAATTATTTCCTTGTTTCACAGCATATCTTGTTCTTCACCTTTTAAATGCTATTTGAAATGCTTTGCTCTTTTCTGTATTTTCACATCGTTGCTTTTTCTGCTGAAATCCTTTTAATGCAAAATTTATCAGTATAAAATTAAAGCCATGCGTTACTACAATACATTGCTATAAATCTTATTTGCTAACACATATCAGCATTTTTTTCCTCATAAGAGTGTAGGATTCAACCTGAAAAATAATCAAATCCCTTCAAACCTTACTCACATTTCACAACCCTGAGAACAGTCATCAATACAAGTGTGATTTTCAATCGAGTTAGCAACTTAATACTGTACTATTGTTGTGGCAAACATTTGAAACTCTGTTAGAAGATACTTGTCTTTTATCCTGGTTTTGAGTATTGCTCAGACATGTGAAAAACCTTGTGGTTGTATTAATGTTTTGCATACACATCCAGACCCTGTCACTAAGACTCTCATTGTAATCTAATCAAGCTGACTTGAGACAGGGGTCACAAACACATTTAGAAACAGACAAGTGAGTTGGCAGAAGGCACACTGAACCAACCAATTTAAACGTAACTCAAGTTCCTTGCCTTTCCATGGGAAACTGGGAGGCTAATACGTATATTTTTAAATATTCAAGATACAGCACTCTTGAACGATGTACATTTTAAGAAATTGTTAATAAATATTATTCCAACATATGTTGCCAACGAAATAAATTGTGAATTGAATGCCTCACCCCTTTGCACCACAACCAAATCCTTAAAAAATATGGAGAATTTATGAACTGTGTTATATAATAAATAGGTAGTAGCATTAAACTAAAAATGGATTATCTTAACTTTGGTAATGCACTCCAACCTATTGCTACTAGAGAGTTCCACGAGGATCTAAAAACAACAAATGCATATTAAATCAATTTCAAGAGTTTTGGATTAGGTACTGAGCTGAATTCTCATCTTTCCATAGGAGGGAAATTCAGATGGGCACCCACAATGGATTAATCCATTTCAAAATCATCTATGCACACTATAAAAATCAAGACTTTATGAGCACAGGGCATGCTTTGTACTTCAGAAAGTACTCAGATAATAATCACTGTAGTGCACCAATAACAACAAGAAATCACAGCCTTCAGCAACAAAAGCATCATTTGCAGTGCCGTGCATGCAACATCAAATACGAGCAGAAAACAGACACAGTAGGGCCAAAAATATGGCTCTCCAGACTGCTTTCAATAATTTCCATAGCCTTCTAGGGGTGGGCAGTAGGAAGGAGGGTGGGGAAATCAGGACTCTCATTTAGGTTCCTTCTGGTGCATAATTTTAAGTATCCAAATTTGAAATTTTTCAACAGAAAGTCTTAAGACTCTCAAATAAAGCAGTTTCAAAATCATGCCCAAAGAGACAAGGGGATGAAAATCTCTCTCTTTGAACATATACCTACTATTAGACAAGTGTTAGTATATGGGCTGTCTACCTATACTCTAATTAGAGAAAGACAAGTTTTTTTTGTACACCCACTCCTGCTCATCATTTTTCTGCAATGTTTATGCACACCATTTAGCAACTGTGCTCTGCTGAACTAAACCCTAGTTCTAATACTATTAGCAGTGATCGGCATTTGATATGGTCTATAGTGAAAAAGAGGATCAATAATCTTTAAATCAAGTATGCAGCGTTCCAAAGACACAATATCCAGGACCTCACAGAAAAATAAGCTTTCATTTAGCCAAAATAATTAGTTTCCTAAAATAATAGGTAGGCATCTTATGGTACATCTACTTAATGGTATGTATTCTCTGTCTTTCAGGCAGTATTCTTGGGAAGCGCCAAAGGTTTTGCTCTTAAACATGTCTACGGTAATATACAACAGCAAAACCACTGATAAAAGGTGAGAAACTTTACTTACTTGCTACTTCCAGAGATGCATTATGACTCACAGCTTCTCCAAGGTAATTCCTTGCTACACAAACATAGACCCCTTCATCTGGTCTACTCTTGCGACCATGTACTATACGTAAGAAAAATAAAGATCCGCTGGGCAGCAACATCCGATGGGAGCGAGGATCATCTTTGTCAGTTTCCACTCTTTCACCCCCTTTATACCATTCAATGGTTGGGGTTGGCCTTCCTTCGGCCTTACAGTTCAAAGTTGCTGGTTCTCCTTTTGAAACAATGAGATCAGATGGGTGTTCAACAATTCGAGGTGGGAAATCCTCTTGACGAAGACGGGAGCCTATAAAATAAAGGAACCATACAAGTTTTGCTCAAATGGTCTTGCGTTATCACCATATTTTATAACAGAACATGACACCTAATCCATAGTTGCCTGGTGCTCTGACAAAGCCTATTTAAAAAAAAAACAAAACAAAACAGGTTTGGTGGGGTTTTTTGTTTTGTTTTTGTTTTTTTAAGAGCTTCCTCATAATTAAACAAATTAAGAAGTCATTTTTCAAGTACTCAATTTGATTATCTTAATCTTTTAATGAAACTCAATTCTTGAACCTGATCTATAGTTGCAAATAAAGTATAGCTCAGATATAGTACAACTGTAATTTAGATACCTAGTAATATTACTCAATGCTGCTCTGGGTCTGAACAGAAAATCTGACGACTGTTTTGGTCACTCATTAGGAAGAGCTACTGGAACACAAGAGACTGGGAGCAGGTTCATGGAAATGTTAATGTACCTCTTGCAATTTTTCAAGCCACAGAAAGCTACAGGCCAGGTAATCAGCAGGGATTCAGGTTTTCCATTTGCCACAGAAAAACACGACAAAACACAATTTCCTCTTAAAGGAGAAAAACCTGGGAAACAGTTGCTTTCCCCTTGTAGGCTGACAGAGTTCCAACCACAAGGTGCTGCTTGGGGCTGGGGAGAGGAGTCAGGGGGCACTACATGCATGTGGCAGCCAGACAGTGTGGGGGAGAGCAGCTCCCACAGCTTCTTCCAGGTAAGTCTATGGGGGTAGGGGGTCAAAGGTGACATCGGAGGCAGAAAGAAAACAGGCGATATGTGGGGGGGCCAGGGATGTAAGCAACACCTGAAGGGAGCAGGGGCACAGGCAATGTGTGTGGGGGGAAGGGGCACATGCTCCCCCAGATAATCTACACCTGCAGCAAGGCATGGGGCTATAGCCTGGCCAGACCAGCTCCAGGCAGGACCCACCTCCATGGCCGAGGAGGAAGAACCCAGTGCAGGAGGAAGCAATGCACCACCATGGCTGTCAAGGTAAGGTACCCCCTGCCCACTGCTGCCACAGCCCCTGCTCGGAGCTGGTTGGGCCAGGCTGCAGCCCAATGCCCGCTGTCAGTGCAAAAATCTGTGGGGCACATGTGCACTCCCCCACCCTCCCATGCACTGCTGATGCCCCCACACCCCCCAGATGTCATCTATGCTCACACCCCCCCTACTCCACACACCCACCCCCTTCCTCACACAATGGGTGGGTTGGCCTGGGGGACTGTGGGTAAGAAGTGAAGGGCACCAGCAGGGACGGGGAGCTGAGGGTTGGGAGGAAGGAGCACTGGCAAGGATTGGGGGCTGTGGGTTAGGAGTGAGGGGCGACAGTAATGGCAGGGGCAGGGCATCAACATATCATGGCTGCTCAGTGCCACAAAGCAGCTGTAGAACAGACAGGTACTGGTGAGGGAAGGGGGCAGGGGAGCAAACTAATTTTCTATGGTAAAAAAAAAAAAAAAAAAAAAAAAATCAAATGCCAAAATATTTTAGAATTTATTTCATTTTATTATAGTGACTGGGGCACTGGTAGGCTTCCAAACTGCTTTAAAATTGTAAATATATCAATTAAAACATTGTGTTTAACTGATACCTACTATAGTGGCGTTTCATTTCAATTGTGGAAAACCATGGATTTGGGGGGACTTGGGGGGGTTAAAATCAAAGAACTTTGGATTTTTGAAACTAAGAAAACCAGGATTCCTGGTAATCAGTTATAACAGTAAAGCCATTCATTATACTATTGAGATTTTCTTTTGTTCTTGTCTATCAGTCACCCACAGAACTAAGCCATCATCTGTGGTAAAACAATCCAAAAAGAGAAGTACGAAGTACCTCTTTTGGAACAGGTTTTGAAGACCTCATTCAAAGCCTCACTATACAATTTCATATTGTATATGGATTGTAGGAGGATTGTGGGCTTAACTGTGAAACTGTTAGGTAGGTATGAAGCTGGCTTCAGGGTAGGACCCAAGGAGTCCTAATGAACAGATCTGTGTTGTGTTGATGAGAAGTGGCCAGTGGTGTCCCACAGGGGTCAGTGTTTGGTCCAGTACTTTTCAACATCTTTATCAATGATTTGAATGTGGGAGCAAAGAGCTCGTTGGTCAAGTTCACGGATGACACCAAGTTCTGGGGAAGCATGACCATGCTTAATGACAGACATATATATATATATATATATATATATAAAACAAGCTCTTTGCTCCCACACACACACACACACACACACACGTACGTGGATCTAGACAGGCTGGCAAGTTGGAACCAGATAAAGTTCAACATTGAGAAATGTAAAGTGCTCCACCTATGCACCTACAGCCTCAGCAGTGCCAAATTGACTAGCACTATGAATGAAAGGGACCCGGACCTAATAATAGCCCACAGTATGAATATGAGCCAGGAGAACGACGCTGTAGCCAGCAGGGCAAATAATACTCTGGCATGCATCAATCGATGCACCTCTAACAAAACCAAAGAACTGATTCTTCCGCTGTACTCAGCATTGGTGAGACCACTGCTGGAGTACTGCATCCAGTTCTGGGTGCCACACTTTAACAAGGACGTGGTAAAACTTGAGAGAATCCAGAGAAGAGCCACCTGTATGATCAGAGACTTGCATGGCAAGCCATATAAGGAAAGGCTGCAGGCCATGGGACTGTTCAGCCTGAAGCAAAGAAGGCTGAGAGAGGACTTGGTAACAGCTTACTGCTACACTAGCAGAATACAATCAAGGTCTCAGTGAGCATCTGTTCATCAGGGCACCCTTAGGGAAAACCAGAAGTAATGGCCACAAACTCCTGGAAGACCTTTTCAGACTCAACATTAAGAAAAATTTCTTCAGTCAGGGTGTCCAGTCTGTGGAATAAGCTCTCTCCAGAGGTGGTGCAATCGCCTACCCTCAAAATCTTCAAGAGGGGACTGGACAGTCACCTCGCTGGGATCACCTGACCCCCAGTTAACTTTCCAGCTTGGAGCAGGAAGCTGGACCCGATGATCTTCCGAGGTCCCTTCCAGCCTTACCATCTATGAATCAATATGCTAACAGGGAGCAAATATAATACTGTGTTGGACTGATGTATTCAATAGGAAAACTGGACAACATAAGCTAGGCAGCCTGACAAAACACACATTCATTAAGCAATTTGGAATATGGGTTTTTTAAATTTATGATACCATTTCTCTCCTTACAACTTCCTTTATTTCCTATTACTTCTTTTTCTTTTATTTATATGAATGTTTATCTTAGTGAAAATGTCTTGGGTAAATAACCTGACAATTAAAATAGAAAATGCCAAAAGTTTCTATTAGCATTTGTAATGTGTGTTTTGCACAGCTGTATAGCAAAACATAGAAATCATAAAAGATTCAGAAGAATCTTATTCAGAGCAGCTCAGAAGGCAATAAAATGGTATGGAAAATGGGAAAAGAAGGAGGATCTCAGAGACAGTGCTGTTTTTGATGCAGACTTACAAATTAGTGCAATATATAGAATTTACATGTAATGTTATTTCATATTGCCCTCACCATAAGCTAATTAGTGCAAGTTAAATTTCACACTAATCAGCCAATAGCATGCACATAAACCTCAGTGTCTGGGCTGAGGGCTGGCCTGTTTGTGCTCTGTATGTAATATCAATATATAGTTTTATCTGAACTCTAGTAATCAGTAACCATATACATCTGCTGAACCACTAATAAACAGTATGTTGTGGTCCTCTGTTGAAAGGTACTTTTAATAGCACTAGATTTATAGTTATACTGTAAATATGTGCACTTAAATATTTCTGATGAATTTAACACTAATGTAGTATTTTGAGTCTATATATGCCCAAAAACCCCAGCTAGAAAAAAAAAAGATCTGTGTTCTACTTGCTCACTTCTGCAGTCCCTCATTTCTGTCTTGGCAACAGAGATTCCCAAACCTATAGGAGATGCACAAACCAAAACCTCTGCAATAAAAAATAAGAACAGAATTAATTTTGCATTTAGTTTTCATATGATAAGCTTATGTGTACGGAAGATGTGTCATATTTTTAAGGAATGAAAGTGAGAATGCAAGAATTCAGGCATTTCCTGGTTTATCTCAAACCTGTGCTACTAAATACACTTTAGGGTGCCGTTTTTCTTAAGGGCAGCTCTGGGGGTACATCCTGGGACCAGCATTGCTCAATACCTTTAGCAATGATCTTGAAGATGGGATGGAGTGTACCCTCAGCAAGTCAGCCAACAACAACAACAAGCTGAGGGGAGTAACAGATACAATGGAGGGTAGGGCTAAAATTCAGAGAGACCTAGGACAAATTGGAGGATTGGACCAAAAGGAATCTAATGAGATTTAACAAGGACAAGTGCAAAGTCCTGCACTTACGACAGAACAATCCCTTGCACCAGTACAGGCTGGGGGATGACTGGCTGAGCAGCAGCTCTGCAGAAAAGGACCTGGGTGTTACAGTGGACAATAACCTGAATGAGTCAACAACACGTCCTTGTTACAAAGAAGGCTAACAGAGTTCTGGGCTGCACTGGTAGGAGTGTTTACAACAGATGAAGGGAAATGATGATTCCCCTCTACTCAGCACTGGTGAGGCCACACTGAAGTACTGTGTTCAATTTTGGGCACCCCACTACAGGAAGGATGTAGAAAAGTTGGAAAGAGTTCAGCAGAGGGCAACAAACATGGTTCAGGGCACATGACTTCTGAGGAGAGACTGAGAGAACTTGGTGTATTTGGTCTGCAGAAAAAAAGACTTATGGGTATTTAATAGCAGCCTCCAACTACCTGGAGGGTGGTTCCAAAGGCAATGGAGCTGGGCTGTTCTCAGTGGTGGCAGATGACAGAACAAGGAGCAAAGGTCTCTAAGTGCAGTAAGGGAGGTTTAGATTTGGTATTAGGAAGAATTTTCTCACTAGGAGGGTAGTAAAATACTGGAACAGGTTACCCAGAGAGGTTGTGAAAATCTTCATTCTTGGAGGTTTTAAAGACCCAGGTAAACAAAGCCTTGGCTGTGATGATCTAACTGGGGACAGTCCTGCTTTGAACAGGAGGTTGGACTAGATGCCCTCCTGAGGTCCCTTCCGAACCCTCATTATCTATGATTCTATTCTACGTTGCAACTATTTGACCCAGAGCACAGAGTCCTCAGACAATACAGGTTAAGGTGGCCTTAAAAACCTTTGGGCACAGACTGAAGTGACAATTTTCACTCAATCTGGCCACAGAAAGATAGCTGTGACCAAACACATGTGCATGGATGAAGACTGCTTCAAAAATGGCTGATTGGGTGAAAAACTGAACACTCACTAAATGAGGGGTCAGACGAAGACGCTTCAAAACAGAGCATCTTCTGTATCTTCTGTCTGTGCTGCCTGACCTCAAACTGTTTTCAGAAAGGGAGGGGGGGAAAGGGAGCACAAGGAGTTCCATGGGGAGGGGGGGTTCAGCCTCCCTCCTTCCCCCCGAGGTAGAAGGGCTCCAGTTCACACCCACCCCATCTTCCTGTGCTAGCTGGGGAAGCCCTAAAAAGAGCTTCCTCCACTCCCATTCGGAAAACTTTTCAGCCTAACAGGGGCAGTTCCTAGGGGAAACTAGCTGCAGCCAGGAGCTAGATTCCATCCCCCTAGAACAAAGAGTGAACTTCTGTTTGTTCCAAGGGATCGCTGCAACTCAAAACACTTCCTGCAAAGCTTTCTCAGTTACAGCAGGAGCTCCCCTTCTGTCTGCACCCATTATACCAGAAAAAATTGGGACTATTCTAGGAGACTGGAATAACCCCACATTGAGCAATTTAGAGCTGCCTTAAAGGCTATAACAGCACACACAATCTGTGCTGTGCTGTACCCCACCCTTGCTTCTCTTCCTGGACTCAACTCTGTCATGTCTTCTCAGGAAGCATTTGTGAAGAAAACAATGGAAGATATATTTGCAGCTATCTTTCCCCAATCCAAAATGGGGGTCTTGTTATATCGCTAGACAGACTCAGCTCAAGCAGGTAGGGGTCCTTGCCTCTTTTTATCTGCGTTTTGATCCTTATAAGAAAATAAATGGAAATAAAAGATCGAAATGAATTATAAAGCTCTCTGAAGATACAAAAACACTATGCTTAAACATTTTTGTACTATAAAATATATAAGCACCGTTTGTAGAAGACAAAACCTTCCATAGATTTTAGATGTGTTGCTTTTTTTTTTTTTGACATTTCCTAGATTTTGCTAGCCAGCCAATATAAAAATCACACAAAACAGTACTCAATTCTCTTATCTCTTGCACTTAATTTGTAAAGAAAATAAAGCAGCCTTCTTTCCATATTTTGTGTCAATTTTCTGTACTGCACTGCTTTCCAAACACTGTATACATAGTGAGATAATAAAAGCTGTCCTCAAAGCTTCCTTGAAAATTGAGCCTCAGTTTCTCAATGAGGGAAAAAAAAAAAAAATCTTATATTAGTTCAACTTCCAGGGAAACTTCTGGAACGTTCATACACTTTTTTAAACTTCTTTGATAGGTTACAGCAGGGAAGTTAAAGTGACAGAAGTGTCCATTAACAGATTTTTATCCTGGCATTTTATAAAGTAACCTTTCTCTAGAAAATTTCACAAAATTGCTTGAAGGAGAAAGGGACAAAAGTTACATTAGTTGACTGGCACATAGTGAGCGTTAACAGCAAATTTTGTGACAACTGCCTGAGGGGATATAATGGCCATGACAACCAAGTTATAATCTTCCTGCATATCTACATGTTATTTTTTTAATCTTTCTTTCCTTTTAGCCTTGTTATTTAAGCTCCATTTATGTTATATTGAGTAGAAGCAGCTTCAATTATCAACATAAATCTTACAGTGGGCACCAATCCCGTAATTTTCTTGTCAAAAACCCATCCCACAAGGGATATTTGGTAAAAATAGAAGAACAGCACCTATTAGTTACACACCATATCTACTGTTAAATACAAAGTGAACTAGATATTTTTCACCAAGACGACACCTCTGTGTTAGAAAAACTAACTTATGTTCCCTGCTCTAGTATAATTTAAATCATTATAAGAAGTCAACAGGATGCTGCCTATCAGCGTATGCCATATTGATTATTTCATGGTGCCCATTAAAGGAACAATGAAAAATCATGTAATTTTCCAGCTTTTTTGCTATTTCTGAAGAATTCAGAGCTTGAAGAAAAATAGTGAAGGATTTCAAGAAGGCTAGATGTATTTAGTTAAACTCTTAAGGGAAAGACCTGCCCATATTTCTTCTCAAAGCACCATCACTATGTTGATACTATATATGCAATAAATAAAGCAAAATGCACTGGAAAAGGAGATGTACCCAAGTCAATCTAATATTGTTTGCTATCAAAGCAATATAATATCATGCTAAATCCTCACAATTACAAACACATTATTGTGAAGCTAAACGTTTTTAACAACTTTCAAGCATGAAACTCAAATCAAGATTTTTTTTTTTTTTAATTTCTAGGGAAAATTCTGAAATTAAATTAGGGTAAAATAAGAAAGCTTTATTTCTTCTAACCAAAGATCAATTCAGTTAGCTACAGTAGTGGGGGCTAACCAGTCTGGCAGACAAGCCATAAATTGGCGCTCCATCTTTCCCAAGTGCCACTCCAATTCCCTTTTCACCTGCCCAATCTACTGCTCTGCTTCCTATCCTATGCTCTCTCCCTGCTCTGTTGCTCTGATTTTGCTTCCTACCCTACCAATTGGTGTGCTGCCTGTCCACTCCCTAATTTGCTACATGCACACACATAGCCTGCTCATGGTATTTGTGGCACACATACCGCAGGATGGCCTAGCCAATCTACACCATAACCCATAAAAATCTTCTGATGTAACAGATCATTGGACTTTAGAAAAATGTCTATAAAAAACTGTTCCTACTTGACTTCATTTCATTCTTCCCATGTCTAGATATAGACCAATCCAATGCACTCAACATTGCAAGCCAGGCCAGGTGAGTTTATTCTAACTAACAAAGCTTAGAGCTTTTGCAGAGATACGATCATATTCTCACATGTGACCATTGTGCAACTCTCAAGGCTGTACCATGTAGAACTTCTGTGGAATTCTCTTTCACTCAAAATAAGGGATGAGGATTCTTCCATACATAGTCCTGTGCTGTAAAAAAAACAGTCTACCATAATGCAGTTAGACAGATCTATCAGGAAGAAAGGAATTCCCCACACATCTCAGATGATGCCAACTTTATTATTAATTAGATTTCAGTTAAAAATGCAGAGCCCTGGCAAACGTGCATCATTTTACATGCATTTATGCAATGCATAGATTAGTCCAGAGGTAAAAGCATCCTAACATGCTCATACTCTCAGATATTTTATACATTTACTCTGTGTACAGAAAAGCCTGGTAAATTTAGATAAGTTTTACAGAAATAAAGTCCTAGGAAGAGTTCTTAGGTTTAAATAATACTTGCTTAAACATTGTTCTTGTATTCTTTTTATCTATCAGATAAAACATATAGGAAAATATAGAATTTACTATTTTGTTACCAAACTAACTGTGCGCTGAACCTTTGGCCCCTTTTACACATGCAGGTAAAGGCATGATGGGATCCAATGTGCAATTCAAACAATGACCCCTCCTGCCATGCTACATGTGTGTGGCAGGAGGCACAATTGTGGGATTACGCATTAGATCCCACTGCATCTTATTGCTGGTACAGGGGAAGCTGACCCCAGACTCTCCCTGCACTAGCAAGCTCCCATGCCTGGGAGCCTGACACACCCCAGTTGAGGGGCTCCTAGGCTCAGGAAAGGGGGGGAAGGGAAAGATTACCCCTGAGGTGTTCCTCCCACCCTGGCGGTTTCATGCATCCCCAGAAAGGGAGGGGGAGGGGATAGAAAATCACCAGGAGGCATGCTGCAAGGACCCAGCATCTGCAGCTGTGGGATTCTGGGTCCTGGCATCTTTGGGTGGTACAAGGACCCAGAGTCCACAGCTGCTGGGGCTCCCAGTCACAGTGAAGATCCTGATGTGCATGCAAATTAAAGCTTGCTAGCAACCAGCAATAAAGGCTGTACACATTTTCAGGGTCTAACTTTATAACTGGCAGGAGTTTTTTACTGTGTGATAAATACTTTGCATGTGTAGCTAATCTCAACATAACTGCACAATTAACTAGTTTATTGTGCAATACCTGTAACATGTGGAGGGGACCTTTTAGATACAGTAGGATATAAAATTAATAAATAAATACACCAATAAATCAATCAAACAAACAATATTTGTGTGTCACCCCCACCTAAGCATTACTATACTATGATATACTCCACCAAATAAAATCAATGGAATTACTAGCTGATAGTGATTTAGCCCAGGGGTTCTGAAAAGGTAAAAGATGATTGAGGGGCTTGGGGTTCCCTTTCCTCACCAATGAGGTCCCAGAGACTCACCCTCAATGTCCCCTGATTGGCCCCTTGGGTCACCTGGAGGGGGATAAAAAAGGGGCAGTACAGCTGACTCAGGGGAGAGACCAAAGAGCTGGAAAGAGCTGGGCCAGTGGGGCGGGAGCAGTTGCCCAAGAAGCACCTGAAGGAGTGGGACCTGAAAGCAGCAGTTGGACCCTCAGCAGGGCAGTGTGCAGCCAGCAGGAGAGGCTCCCCGCTGGGCTCCAAGATTCCCTATGAGAGGCTGTGGCCAGCAGGAGATCTGAGCAGCGACCCGAGAGGTTCCCAGCTCTGCTTCCAGCTCCTCCAAAAAGAGGCCAGGCAGCTCAACATGAGGCCGAGGCTCCGGGAAGGTCAAAATCCCTAGCAGTTTAAAGCACCACTGGTGGCTATGTGGTAGAGTTTCTGCCTAGTGTGTGGGAGATTCTAGTTCAAGTCCCAGGTGGGATGGCTTAGGGTGAGTGAAGTGATGGTGAGAAATTCTTGTTGCAGTGGAAGGGGGTCATTGTATTTTCCCTCTTCCCCTGCCCCCCTCCAGGTACCTAGGCCCTATATTCCTTGTTGACGTTTTGTATTCTGTGCCTTTTATATTTTGCCAGCCAGTATTGTTTGTTCTGCTGTTTGTGTTTTATATTTTGTTAACCCTGTCTTTTGTCAACTGGATGAACATGTCTATGATTGTAAGCATCTAACCTTTATTGAATCCTGCCCCCTTGGGGCGTTGTAGTGTCCCCTATACCCCCTGGTTTATACTGGTTATGTTCCCAGTACTGTTCTCTCATTAAAAGGTATATTATTAAGTCCCCACTGGTTATCTGGCTCTGCTCTATAGGGGGAGGAGGGTCCCTACACTTCCCACAGCGCTTGGGCACCTGCTCTGATCCCTTCAGTTGGAGAGGGGGTACCTCTTAGAGTACCGCCAGGGTTACAGAGGCAAGGATTTCTTAGTGTGGTATCTGTTACTGGACTAAATCCAAAGTCTATGCTGTGCTGGCTTTTACTTCTCAGACCTAAAGAATATCTTGGATTCAAGTGTGTCAGCTCTATCCCAACTATGTAGTAAGTCCATTTAACAATATTTTGATAAGAAATCCTTGCCTCTCAACATCTAAGGGTATAATGCACTTTAATTAATGCACATTAACCACACAATTTGATTCATCTTAACTTTCTGGAGCATCCCTGCATAGAGAGGAGTCCTAAGTAATGCACCAACATAATATTTAAGTTTCCTCTGCTTATAGAGAAAGACACCAGACATGGAAGATTAAGACTTACTTCTCACTTTCATTTCTGAATCATTCCTCAATCATTTTGCATAAGCAAAATTTAACTGCTTACTCCCTTGAAAAATATCTCTTCACATTGTTTCAAAATGGAGATTGTAATTGGACATACTTAGGCTCAAATAAAATTTCTGAATCAACTTTGTTTTGTACTTCAATAGCCTGTTTTAACCTCAGCGGGATAGAGACAGGACTGAGTCAGTCTTGTGCTGTCAGTGGGACCACATTATATAACCTCTTCCATTAACTTGTTGAGCATTCTCAACACCAGATTTTTTCCCCTGCTGCTTTCACAAGGAAGCTGACCTTGCTGTCTCAACAATTAAGGATCTTCTCCTAATTTCCACTTTAAATTTATTCATACTGCAGACTCCTGCTGTTCTTCTGCCAACACCATCCTTCAACTGAAGGAACTCCCCGATAAGTTTGTTAACAGCAACCACAGCCCCTCTCAACCTCTGTTTCACTTCACTACATAAGCCAAGATCTTTTAGTCTTCACTTGTACGATCAGATCTCCATTCCCCTGGTCTTAGTATTAGCCCTCCTCTATACGCACTCTGGCTTGAGTTAATCTTTTTTTCAATCTGCAATCCAAAATGTATACATAAACTTTCAGCAAGCAGATTTAAAATATTTATCACTCATTACAAGTTCAAGGGGCACACAGAAAAGGTTTCTGCAAAATACTGGTAACCAACAACATTTGTCACCTGCAGTAAACACATCTGGGGAGTTGAGAGGTGGGTACAATCCCAGTTTATTATCATGTGAAAAAAAATAACTTCAGAAATATATATATACACACACACCACAAGCTATTTTTCTGGAATACTTCTTATTCTATGTAGCATAACCCAGCTAAAACTATCTGCGTTTCCCATCATGTATTTTCTGTTTAGAGAGAAATGATAGGCAACTGAAATTATTAAAAACATCACTATCAAGCGAAGCCTCAGCATCACCCTTCCCCGATTTGTTACTACCATGATTACATAATCTACTTCTTTTTCATGTGCTCTTATTTCAAGAGTCTTCTTGCTCACTCCAAGTAAACTATTTCATGTCCAAATGTAATCTGTATCTTGTAAGGGTGTCAGCCATTTTGAACAGCAACCATTCCAAAATGTCAGGACACTGTACTTTCCCATCTGCCACAGCTGACATTCAAATAATGAAGAAATAATTACCAGGCATAAACCTTCAAATTTTTCCAAAATAGTTGAGTAAGAACTGCAGCCGCAGACTTGGAACTATGTCTAGGCATGAGTACAACTGAGTAGAGGAACAGCCAAAGCGTATGTGCAGAAACTGTATTTCTGAGGCTGTCTCCTATGTGAGCATTTTTCTTTGGACACGCACAACATTACTTTCCAGAAAACTGAGCATTCAATTTAGCTGAAGAATTTTATTTGTTGTGGCAACTGTCTACTAACTTACTTAAACTCAAACTACATAATTCAGATAAATAATAATTACCGGTAATCCTCTTATCATAATTCTGCTACTACTCCTATGAATATATTTTCTCCCGTACTCTGAAGTACACCACCCACAGGACAAAGCATTTAAAAAAAAAAAAAAAAACTAGATTCTTGCCACCCAGTGGATATCTTAACTAAAAGAACAGCCAATTAGATTAATATTACTAGTTACGTTAGCCTATAGAAGCCCACCCAGCATGTCATGCCTATTGGACACCATTTTAAAAATGTGTTTAGTGACAGGTTGGTTTAACTACTTAGCTGGGAACAGGTCCAATTCTTCCCAATCTTCTAGAAATGTTAAAATATAGGGAAAAACACCTCCAAGTTTGACAAGGGTTGGACTCTACAGCACTCTAATATCCAACAAACAATGCACTGTTGTCAAAATATTTTCCTTTTTCTGAGTGTTTAAAGAAAAAAAAAAAAAGGAATTAGTCTGGTAGTAAGAAAAGAAAGCTGAACTTCAACAGGTAGCCTGGACCTGTTTTCTAGTCCCAAAAAGTGGGTATTACTTCACTGTGGGTTCTGACATGTTTATGTCGAAAAAGATATTTTTTTTAAATTGGTGTTGCAGTGTTTTGTCTTATGCAAATGTCAGCAGAAAGATATTCTTTCACCAATCCCGGTAATCAAAACATGATCCCTGATAGAGCAAGTAATTCCTGATGAAAGATCTTGGATTAAACAGGAGGTTTAAGTTTATTGAAAGTAAAAGAAAACTCTGTTGTTTATGATACCTAAAGTTGGTTGAAGGAATTCTTGAAAAATCTTCCTCTTTAAAACATAAGCTCAAAAGTATATTGTAGTGCTAAGATACTATGAGAGTAATTACATTTCTCTTTTGGCTAACACAATATCAGATGGGAAACCAATCATTTACTGTGTATTTTAAGGCTGAAAAGTTAAAACCAGTAACCACAGAGAATCTGAAGCTTTTCTGAAGCAAAAGGATTACAGGAAAAATGACAAAAATACCCACAAGCTCCAAATTCAGTTGGTCCTGCCTCAGAGTCCTGTACACCAAGAGAAACAGCAGCCCAGCAATTTAGGACTGGGGGAATTCAGATTGTACAGTATGCTAAAAATACATTAACACTACTAGTTTCATAACTGGTGATGAAAAAATGTATAGGGAACAGTAAAAGTATGCTACTGTGTATCACTTTTCTGATCCCTAACTATATCATAGTTACTGCATGCATATTTCAGTTTCATGTCAGCAAAATATAACCATAATTTGATCAAAATACACCACATACATGCTTTAAAAATCATTCTAAAATGCTTTAGTTTGAGATCTTAAATATATTTGAAGTGTGTCTTATATAACACAAATTTTAAAAAACAAATCGACAGAAATGAGGCGCATAGCAATAAACTTCAGCACAGCTCACGCCAGAGTTTATTGCTCCCCCAGGTGCAGCGTTTACACTTGTACTGAGAACTGCAGCACATTAAGTCAGGGCAGAGCAGCTCCGGCTAGCAGGAGACCCCTGAGCATGTGCCAGGAATCATGTCTGAGACAGAGTGCCTGAAAGCAGCACTGTAGTGGCTTGGTGAAAGAGGATACACTGGTTTCCTGTACTTGCCACTCAGGCTAGGGACAGAAGTTACACAAAGTGGTATAAGTGACCAGAAACTGGTTCAAATCTGTGAACACAAGAAAAGTTCAGTGCACATAAACTGCTTTCAGAATGGCTGCAACTGGTTTAAGAAAAAGCTGGAGGGATGTAGCATCAGACTTTACTGAATGTCTATCCCAGATCCCAGTTAACTCAGTCCCCCAATATCCCAGAATGCTTTGCTTTCCCCCCCACAAAGCCCCCCCCCGCCATGGGGTGGGCCAGCTAGCTTTGACCCAACCTATCTGCCCCAGCTGAGCAGGGAGGCATGCTCTAGCGGTCCCTCTCCCCCTAACCCCCCCCCCCCCAAAAAAAAAAAAAAAGCTTCTGGCCTGGGCCACTGCAGGTATGTGGCTGCATTTCCGGAATCAAAAATGAATGTCTGTTCACTTGCTTATCTGTTCGATCTACACATCTTAGACTAACCTGTGAAGACTGAACTGATTCAGCCTCAGGCTTTTTGGGAGTCTGTACTTAGCCTCAGAGTGAGAAAGCTTCTTGATGTCAGACCCAGGTTTGGCATTGGGCAGCGTAGTTATACCCTTAATTGCAAGATAGGTTATGTTTCCACCAGAACCTTGTTGTAGTCACATACATTATTGTAGGTTTGTACAGCCTTAGCACACAGATGCTGTGACCTGGTTAGATTTCAGGGTCTGCTAGAGTTTAAATGCTAAATAAAAATATTATTAATAATAATGGGCTAGGTTGCAGGCTAACATTTACTGAAAACTGCACCTTGTTAGAAAGTAAAGATTCAAATCAAAAGTGAGTAGTAGGTTTGTCTAGGCCAGTCCTCCCAACTGGGTAAATAGTATCTGAAAGTCTCTTACAGATACCAAAGTCCAGAGCATGGGAAAGAAACTCATATTCAAGGAAGAAAGCCAAAGTACAGCAAAGCCAGAGCAAAACCATAGGCTGAAGTACTAACCCTATTTCTTTCCTTCTCTTGGACAATCCACTTAATCCACTTTCAATTCAACTTTAATCACAAAAACAAACTTCTTTAGATAAAATTATCTACCCACCGGGTCCTTCTGTAACTGACAGACAGACAGACCACACCAAAAGCAACCAAATAAGCATGCTACATCTGCCTGGCAATGGGAGAAGCCTTCTGTCCCCCTAGGATAGAATACTACATGGACAGGGTAGAAGAGCTGTTTATACATCAGTTTCATTTCCCTACACCACCCTCTCTCTGGATGCCTACATGGCTCAGAGTTTACTGCTACACATTCAGCCAAAGAGACCCTTTGTATCTCTTTTCAAGCAAACAAGAGAGTAGGGAGTGGCTGGTGCAACAATTCTTCAAGGAACCAAAAGTTTCTCTTTTTTTTCCTTGGTAGCTCAAGGCAAAGCCCTCCGAGATCTTAAGGCAGTCTTAGAGCAGTACTTCACAATGCAGATATTCAGTTTGGATCAGTGCCGTTCTTGATGCATTTCATGAAAATTACCATTTTGTTTTGTTTAAGTATAATCACAAAGAGTGCAGGATCATGCAAATCATGTGGTTTCAAAGATCAAATTATTTCAGTGGAGAGCAAGTATTTCTTGTCACAAGTTCTCTGGCATTAGAAAGGAAGAGAAGAATTGATCTATCATTCCATAGTTTTAGAAGTGAAACATCTGCTAGATTCATAAAATTAATGCAGATTATGTTATGAAGGAAGTGGAGAGTCTACTGGTCAGTGCACCAGTAATGAGAGAGATGTTCATTACAGTAAATTAGAACAAACAGTATTTTCAGAAGTTTTATGGAATATTTTACTAGTGATAAAAATGTTAGCTAATCACACCCTTGAGAATACATTTCAGAATGTTTCTGTGTTAGAATTCATATATTGTATGGCAAAAAAATTCAGCACTCATCTATATTTCATCATTGCATACTTAGTGTAGATAATTGCTTTTGTTGGTCTGAGGCCCATCACATTTTAATAGTGTGCTATGTAAAAAGATCAGACTTCTGAACTTCACAGTACAACAAAACAACACTCGTCTAATCCAGCAATCATGGGCCAGAACTGCTCAGAGCCATGCCATCTGGCCCATGGGACTTCCCACATGTTCAGAAATTTGACAGCAGTAGCAATTAATGCTACACCTTCCCCCCAAATCCCCATCCCCAATGCCAAATTTCCAAGTACTGTGGGCCATATGACATGACCCTGTGCGCTGCATCAGGACAGCACACATTAGGGCAACAGACCCAATCTGGCACGCACACAGCCTGGCTGAGCCTGAAGTATCTCATGCAAGGGTGGAGCAGCATGCGTGGCTGGGGCTATACGCCAAATGATGTCCACGTGCCAACCCTGTGCTGATCAGGCCTATGGACTGATCCCATGCATCAGATCCAGCCCACAGACTAAAACCACAGCACACATCTGGCCCACCGCCTGGAAATGTTGGGCACTACTAATCTATTCCACAGGTCATCTAAATCTGTTGTCCAGGGAACTGCCAATTCTTCTCCCTGTTCTACTATGTTTTTGCCTACTGACTGCCGGTTATTTAAACACATTTGTTGTGCAACAGTTCAGAGACAAAAAAAACCCCATGACTCTAGTATACCCTAAAAGATCTTCTTAGGTTTCTTAAACTTATAGTATAATTTGAGAATCTGCCCCACACCCAGATTTTTATGGAAGGAACACATCACAGAGCCAACAACTAGAGGTGCAACGATACATTGGTCCAATATCAGATCGGCATTGATGTAAAGAAATTTAACTGCATCAGAAATCAGCTTTTTTGCCTGATATGGCCAATAAATATCCTGTACACATGTGCACCCATAACACAGCACACAGGTGACAAGGAGCACAGCACGGCAGCTTGGAGAGCTGCATACAGCTGGTAAGTCTGTTATGCTGCAAGGGGAGAAGGGAGGAAAGGGGTGTAGGGCTGAAGCAGGCACTGCCCAGCAGTGGCAGGGCACGGGACAGCTGTAGCTCATCCTGGGGGGAGGCACGGTGGTGGGGGTAGCTCCCACAGCTGCACGCACCCTGGGAGGATATGGGGAGGCCATGCACCCTTAGATCTGCACGTCAGGGAAGAGGGGCTGCTGCTAGGGGCTAGGCTGTGCTCAAGGAGGGTGGGTGGTGGCTCTAGGAGGGGGGCTGGGGTCACTACGAAAAATTTTAGGGGTAGCCGCAACCCCCACCATAGCCCCCTTCCCAGCACCACTCCTGTCTGCCCTGAGAGCAGCCTGGCCCCGCCGCTCTACCAGGAAGATGCCAGTGTAGCCCTGACCCCAGCCTGCAGCAGCAACCTGCCCCACCCCATGCAGATCCAGGGGCACACCACCCCATGCATTCCCAAGGTACACGCAGCAGTGGGAGTCACCCCCCTCCCGCACCCCCTGGACAAGCCGCAGCTTCATCCCATGCCCTGCTCCACCCCAGCTTGCCAGCAGTTGCCTTAGCTCTACTCCCGCCCTCACCCCATCTGCCCCCCCACACCTCGTCCCTTCCCTCTCCCCTTCCACCACAACAGATTTACCAGCCAGACACTGCTCTTCAAGCTGCCAGGCTGCTTATCAGAAATCGGATTGATATTGGCCAATATGCCTCCTTAAAAATCAGCTATTGGTATCAGCCCCAAAAATCTCTATTGGTGTGCCCCTACTAACAACTGATCCCACTGTAGGTATAGTCAGTTGTATCAGTTAAGTTCCAGCTGCAAGGAGAGGACATTCATTTCCATAACTCCATTACTAGTAGTATACTCTGCAATATTTCAAAATCCAATCCATGACGGAGAAAAGCTGGTTAATGCTAAACAGAAATTAAAGTGGAAGTGACTACGATAGGAAGAATTGTTAAGTAAACCGAGCTCATTATATATCCTTCTAACAAGGCATCTCCTCTATGTTATGTCTAAGCAGGGCATGAAAGTTGACCTTAAAGTGACTTAGAAAGCCTATATTTGCTGACCACTTAGCTTGACCCTCAGTGGCATTCTAGACCCTGGAAACTCTCTTGATATTCTAACCAGAAGATCATGTTCCTTTCACATGCCCCTTCTGCATTTGGAACTTACCTGCATGCTGCAGGCTAGGAGCATAAAAGTTTGCAAACACTATTTCTACAATTTCTTGTTCCTGACTTCTTGACCAGCTTCTGCATCCTAGCTCCTCTCTCTATGAAATTTGGTAGAGACAAGCCCTGAAGAGGTTTCTCCTAATGCTTGTATAGAGCAGGGATGCTGAATCCTTGGCTCACAGACAAGATTTGGTCCATGGAGCCACATCAACTGGCCAAACAGGCTCCTCATCAGTCTGAAAATTTAGGAGTGGTGCCAGCACTCCCCAGCTGCCAAACTTCCAGACCCATGGGGAGCCTACTGGACCAGACAGCATGGCTCTGCACACTAGATAAAATGCATAGAGCTGGACTAAGGAGGCACACCAATCCAGGGGCAAGGGGCCAGGTTAAGCAGGCTCAGAACTCACTCTGGGTGTATGGGGCTGGGCCAGGGCAGTGCAGTGCCTGATCTGAGCAGCCCAAGGCCCAACCCCATGCACCAACTCCATAAGGGATGCAACCTCAGGACCAGCCCCTTGCCACCTATCTGGTCTGGAGGACCAAAAGGTTGAACACCCCTGATATAGTGTAAAAATGAGAGTCCTTTCTTCTCTTCTCCTTTCCATTAATACATGTACGGCTAAAATATGATGTAACAACAGATAGGGTACATATACAATATTTAGGGTTACCCTCATCCAGCCTCAGCCAGATGAGCTGACATGGAGTTGGCAGACCAATTCTTAACAACATTTCATTTCACCCAGTGCAAGAGAACTGGGATATATCCTAGCACAGCTGATGTGGTTTGTTGGGCGAAACAAGTTGCCCACTGTCCTGCCTTTTGATGCTGTGGGACAATGGGCAACGTGGTCTCCTGGGGCGTAAATGGAGTCTTGCGCACCCTGGGAAACCTCATGCAGGATCACAAGCCTTGAGAGTCCCTGCTCAGCTTTCCCCACCTACCAAAACATGCCCCAAGGATCTCCACATGTCTCAGGAAGTGCAGGGAGGTGGGGAAATGAGGTTTTCCCACTTAAGACACCAACCCCCAGCATCTCCAGAGGTGCATTTTGGTAAATGGGGAAGTTGAGGTCTCCCTGCTTACCAAAATGCATCCCCACAATCTCTGAAGACACATCTCAGTAAGTTAGAAAAAGTCAGGCAAGTACTCCCAAGACATGAGGAACCAGTCCTGCCCAGGAATTTCCAGGGTGCTCTGGACTGGATCCCTCAACAACCTTAGAGCACCTGCCTGGGGCAGCTAGAGAGCACAGGCAATTCTAGGCTGCCTGTACTCTCATGCCATAAGGTAAACAGTCATCTGTCACTTTAATAACACCTTTGTTGCAGCCACTATTTCTGAAGTTACAAGCAGTATGGATATATGTCTATACTGCCTTCGTGCTACCATAAAATGGCAACTTCTGTTTCCGCCCTTGCCATATTCAGGAAATAAGCAGTATCACATGGATGGCCTTTGTGAAAGCTAGAAAGGTACGCTATAAACAGACAAGAGCAGCTCACGTAGCTGAGCCTTGATGAGGACAACCCTAAATATCAATGTAAATGTACCCTTACCTACATACTAATGGGTTCTACCATCTATTAGTCTGACATGTGTTAATAAGGAGAAGACATGAAAGGACTTTCATTTTTACTCTATATATACTCATCAGACATTCAAATACCACAGCAATAAGCTTTCAAGGGGACATTGTAAATCAAAGTTTTTGATCCAAACACCAACCAGGAGTTGTCCAAATCTCCTGTAATTTCGCTAAACAATTCTAAACGTTTTCATATACTGTGAAACTTCCCTACCCAAGAATACGCTTGGATACATTTCACGCACATAGCAATTTGATTCCAGTAAGAAAACTATCCTATTTTTTGCAGAGATCAAATAAAAGTAATATTAGGAAGACAACAACTAAAGTTTTATATTGAATGAGCAGGGGTGTAGGTTTTAGCCATGTTGGTCTAAGGACATAGGCAGACAAGGTTCCTTGGGTGAATTTGATATCTTTTATTAGACCAACCCAAATAGTTGGAGAATAGGTATTAAGTTATTAAGCTACGAAAAACTTTCTACAGCATTCATCCTACATAAAAAGAAGAAATGGAACAAATTACTCCAAGAACAAGCTCCCCAGCCACAAAACAACCACCAGAGGAACGACACCAACACCTTACAACATTCCAACCTCAGACTTGATGAAACTGAAAGCAGCAACCAACCCACAAATATTATCAATCTCTCCACACACACGCTTACCAAAACTGAAAAATCTGTCCTTTCTAAAGACCTAAATTTCTGTCCAGAAAAATACCCTAATAAAATACTTCAATGTGGAGAACTAGAAGAATTCTTCCGATGCCTGCGCCTCAAAGAATATTTCCACGACCAAACTGAACCCGCTCCCAACAACAACTCATCCTCTGACAACATTCTGGAAAAGATCAACGCCAACAAGCCCAAAAAAACATCAGACTGGACACCTCACAGTGGACGAAACCCTAACCTTGACCGCTACATTGACTGCTTCAGGGAAAGAATTAACAATGAAATAATCAGCAACACCACCACCACCACCACCACCACAACCTCTCTCTACCAGAGAAAAAGGCCATAGAAACTCTAAGATCTAACCACCAAATAGTAATAAAACCAGCAGATAAAGGAGGATCCATAGTCATCCTAAACCGTGAGGATTACATAAAGGAAGCCAACAGACAGCTCTCTGACACCACCTACTACAAAGAACTACAAGAAGATCCTACACCCCTTTTCACAAAAAAATCAACAATACCATCAAATCATTTCCATCAAGACTACAAGAAAAAATACAGACCTGGATCCCCCCACTACCTAACCCGGGGACTTTTTACCTGCTCCCTAAAATCCACAAACAAGGGAACCCTGGCAGACCTATCATATCCAACCATGGGACACTAACTGAGGAAATATCAGGTTTTGTTGAATCAATCCTAAAACCGCTCGTCACCCACTGAGCAAGTTTTGTACAAGACACTACAGACTTTCTACAGAAACTTAAAAACATAGACCACCTTCCCGGCAACACACTCCTAGCCACCATGGACGTTACCAGCCTATATACCAACATCCAGCACCAGGACGGCATCCAAGCCTGCCTTACATATCTACAGGAACAAGATTACAACTCAGAATACAGACCCAAAGATATTACTGACCTTATACACTTCATCCTCACACACAACAATTTCACTTTTAATAATCAACACTTCCTCCAGATGATGGGAACAGCTATGGGCACTAAAATGGCCCCACAGTATGCCAACCTTTTTATGAGCCACCTGGAAGAAGACTTCCTCAAGAACTGCACCATCAAACCCTTGCTATACTTAAGATATATCGATGACATCTTCATCATTTGGACTGAGAACCTGCAATCGCTGATTGAGTTCCATCAGAAATTTAACTATCACCATCCCTCCATCCAACTTTCTCTAGAATACTCCAGCACCAACATCTCCTTTTTAGACATGAGGAACAGTATCCAAAATGATAAAATACAGACCACCTTATACAAGAAACCCACAGACTAACATACATATCTGCACAGAACCAGCAATCACCCTAAACACATCAAAAAGGCTGTGATATACAGCCAAGCCCTCAGATACCACCGCATTTGTACTGAAGAGAACACCCAGGATTGCCACCTCACCAATCTTAAAAAGGCTTTCACCCAGCAAGGACACTCCTCCAGAGAGGTAGATCGCACATTTGAAAGAGCCACCCAGATAACACGTGAAGAACTGCTGCAGTACAGAAGAAACCCCCCCACAAATCGCACACCGCTGGTTATGACCTATCACCCCTCCCTCAAACCCGTACGAAAAATCCTCAAACAACTGCAACCCATTCTAGACAGAAACCCTATTCTTAAAAAGACCTTCCCAGAGCCACCCATCCTAGCTTTCAAACAAGCACTGAGCCTCGCCAACCTCATCACCAGAAGCAAACTTCCTCAAGCCCAGAACACACCAAAAGGATCCAGACTGTGCCAGGACAAGAAATGCAAAGCCTGCCAACACATCTCCACCATCCCCACTATTACTACACCCCACAACAGAGCCATCAGCATTCCAGGATCTTACAGCTGCACCTCCAGAAATGTAATGTACCTCATCCAATGCATGAAATGCCCTGATGGAAAAGATGTTGGAAAGACCAAACAACAACTTTGCACCAGAATGAACGCACACTGGAAATCTATCAAAGACAGAAACACCCAATTACCGGTGGGGGCACATTTCTCACAGGAGGGCCACTCTCTCCAATCTCTCAGTCCTGATCCTCAAGGGAAACTTACACAACACTTCCCAGAGACGAGCCTATGAGCTCCATTTCATCAACCACCTGGATACTAGAGATCAGGGACTAAACACAGACATTGGATTTTTGACACATTACAATCTGCCTGGCAACTGACTCCCCAGCCCAGCCCAGCCCAGCCCAGCCCAGCCCCTGGCTTCTTTACTTTTCATTCCATCCAGGAAGAACACACACCAACTGCTGAAACTTCCTTAGCCTGACGAAGGGTTTTTGAACCCGAAAACTTGCTTAATAACTATTCTCCAACTATTTGGGTTGGTCTAATAAAAGATATCAAATTCACCCAAGGAACCTTGTCTGCCCTTATACTGAATGAAGCACTCAGGAGCACTCTCGCTCAAAGTCACATAAAGCTCAAGCATAACAACTTTAACTGCCTTTTTCTCTACAAGCCAAACTCAAAGGACAGAAACAAAACTGAAGATACACATAACACATCTTCTAACAAATCAAATACTAGTTTTGTCAAAGATGTTTAAAGAAGAATTTACCAACTGCTTAACTGAATGTTTGTAGAATTTTTGAAAAATCTGCAGCTAATTACCTAAGAGCTCAGTAGTATGAAATCTATTTAAACATACAAAATGAAGCTTTTAAAATGTACTGTATAATATACAGACTCAAGATATACAAAAGCTCTGGTTTTAGGTGAGTTATTAACTTCTGTAAGACAAAATACTGAACCCCAATTTTAGGGATAATTGTCTAAAGTCATTTTTCCTTTCAGAAAGCAAAACATTTGAAATAGCCTTTTAAAGGATTAGTAATAAACCTTTAAAAGGAATGCAGCCAAATCTCAAGTCATTTTTAAACCTTAAAGAGCCAAGTCTGACATAGTGAGCATTAGTGAAGACAATGTTTATCAGCGACAGCAACAGAAGTGTGAGAATTTTACAGGTAAATAAAATGACATGGCCTCTGCTTGTTTGTTTTTTGTTTTAAAAAAATGTCAGTATACTGTGTCGGAAAGGCTGTAATGTTTGGTGAAAAGCACTGCAATGAATATGACAGAAAATGGCTCTTACAACAACATAGTTACTTGACCAACAGAGATCCAATGTTTTGATGTATCATAAGCATTTTAGATTGCACATTTCTTGTAACTTACTGACATTTTTAAAAGTATGTACACATCCTCCTTGTGGATCATTCTTGAAAGCTTCTGGACAAAAGAGTTTGATAAAGGAACTGGAAAAGAAACAATGGTCAAATGGAGAGGTCAAGACACATTTTTAAGCATTAAGGAAGAAGAAAAGAAGGCAAGACCCAGCACTTAGTCATAATGCTCACAAGGCAAAAGGAACAAACAAAAACAGGGCAGAGATACAGACCATAGAGTTCTACAGGACTTTGCAGGAAAGGTCTGGATGACTGAATGATTAAAAGAAAAGAAAATGATTGAATGCAGATTAAAAATCTGAACCATGTATAAAGATGATTTCAGAGGGTAAGATATAATATAAGAATATTACAGACAGACCACAGGTTAGCAAAGCAAAAGAGGTGGCTAAAACAAATAGTTTAATGACAGGAAAGGGCAGAAAAGTGATGAAGATTTTAGAGATGGCATAAAGACTGAACCAACAGAATGAGGTCCAAATGGAGGAGCGTCAAGGTGGGAAATATCAGCAATAAGTTTCAGAATAGTACAACCACTTGAAAAGCAGGTAAGTGCCATATTACCATTTATGCTACCTGTGCTTAGGAATTCACAGTCTAATGACAGGCAAGACGGCAGAGGTGAGGGAAGAAAGAACAGGAAGTCTACATTAAATTTATATACAGTTTTAAAGCTGCTGCTGGAAAACTAAAGCACACCATGAGTTAACAATGAAATAGCAAGTTTTCCTGTTGCTTACAAAGACCTAAAATAGAATGATCTAGAAGTTCTCTCTCATTTTTTTAATTTAAAATTGTAAAATGTATTTATCTAGTAGTAGGATGCATCAATTTCAGGAAAAGGCTAATCTCGGACATAGCTCCTTCATCATCCAGAACTCAGAAGCACAATAACACTTCTTAATATGGAATGAAACCACCTATTTGCTAAACTTGCACATTTTCTTCAAGTATATTACGTAGCAGAGAAACTGTAAATACGCTCCCAGCCTTCAACTCAGACTACATCATATGGAATCAGCCTACTCCCCCTAGGAAGATATAAGTAGCACTGGTGTCTTTACAGCCAACACACATTATTTCACTAAAAACTCATGCTTTTAAAGTAATAATAGCCATCTCTATTATATCAATGGTAAGTTATCAACTGTGACTTGAGATGTACCCAAACTGGTACAGGATTTGTTTCCAGAGGTCTACTCAATGAACTTCAAATCAGGTTTTTGTTTTCCTTTTTTTAAAGCTAAACAGGTACTATTGCTTTTCTAGCTCAAGACTATAGCTAGGGCAAATTTTGTATCCTCATAAACATGGGAGGATAAATTTAGGCCCTTTTCGTTCTATGTAAACAGCTACCAGAAACAAACAAGTCTTCAATCAAAGTAAGCCTTCCTGGAAAGGCTGAAAAGCCTTCAGTGGGACTAATTATATGAAACCACTAGGCCTTGAGGCTCACAGCTGCTCACTGGTACCTTATACAAATGCTAGGAATTAAATGCACAGTAAGGGGTTCAAATTGATTAACTGGTATTAGTTGCCCCTTCTCTACATGTAGGGGACTAATCTCATTTATTTTGTTGTTGTAATGTGCCACTACATGGCTAATTAGTAGGTTTTATGGGGCACAAGTATTTTGAAGGCATTTCTGAGGACAATTAATTTCTAACCTGATTTTAAATATATATGAAATTAACTAGATCTGTAACCCACCTCAGTCTCCTGGTCATTTGTTTAGCAGTGCTGACTTCAGTTTTTAAATGGACTGTTCCAGGACTGCAGTACTTTTTACTTAAAGACCATCACTGGATATAGCAAAAAAGAAGCAACACACAGAATACCATCACACCAGGGTCATGGGCAAGTTATTACAAAGAGGGGAAGTGGGGGGAGAATTATTACATTCAAAAACTGTAAGAACTAAATTCTGATGCTGGACAAAAATACAAAAACAATACTGGAAAGATAAGACCTCCAAAGAATAGACTAAAGATATTGGAAAGATGAGACTTCTAAACGAAGTAGACTGAAAATGTAAGAGTTTTCAAAATACTCCATTCAAAATTCTCATTCATTCATTCTAGGACAACATAAGAAGTTGTCCAAATATTTGAACAGAGCACTAGGAACCGGTTCATACAGTCCCCTTTTCACCTCTAACACCTAACCACTGCCTAAGTCTATGATGACTAGATGGAAAAAAGAAGAAAAATGATGCAACACAAAAGGTGCAGACAGACATAACACTTTGAACTGTTCCAAGAACGTCATCATTTGGGAACCAGTGGGCAAATGTCCCTAGCAGAAGTATCCTCACAATACACTGCTACATGTTTTAAACAGAATCCTCACCTTTTAGGGAATGCACGGCCGCCAAAATGCCAGTGTGGGGGACGGGGATAGCACCCAAACCATTAAGCCTTCCAAGGACACCAAAGGAGTTGTCAGGAGCTGGGGAGCTGTGTGACCCTGGCTGTGGTTCGGGGGGGGGGGGGGGGTATGTGCTCTTGGGGCTCCCCAAGGGTTTTTTTTAACATCTGCCTTGAAAGCTGTAGCTCCAAGGCTGCCCTAGCCAGACTCAAATAGGGGCAGTAGTAGCACGCGGGTTCCCTCTCCCTGTGCTTAATCCCAGGTTGGCAGGGAACACCTGAGGAGATCTGGCAAAGAGGATGAACCTGCCTACTGCTACTGTCTCCAGCTGCAATGGGGCAAAAGCAGTTCTGGAACCCCTCCCTCCCCCAGATCAGCTGGGCACAGTGGGGACAGCAACAGGCAAGGGAGAATGGGAATGCAAAGAGGAGGCCAAGCGTCTTACTGGATTGAGGACTTAAAGTCCCTTTTTCTGCTCCTGTAGCATTGTTAGGGTACTATGTTATGTTCAATGCTTTGAAGTTGCACCTGCTTGTAGTGTTGTTTATATTTAGTCTTATTTAAATCATTGATTAAGTTTTGTTCATATTAACCTTTTTTTATTAGCTGGCTTTGAGCTGTTTTTGTAAAGCTCATAGGTGCCCATTATATTATAACTTTTTATTTTTTAATCACTACGAGTTCTTTTAATATAACATAGCAATGGCCTTGTTACCAGCTCCAATTAACTGAACTTGGCATTAACCAGCTGAATCAGAGGGATGAGAGGATTGAATATATTAATGAAAAGTGATAAGGGAGAACAATGGACAATGCACAGTAAGACATGGAAAAGGGCCAAATTAAGAGGTGTGCTTGTGATGGGCCTCTTAGACAAAGAAATATGCTGACGGGATAAAAGATAGACAGTATGCTGACTGCAGAGAGACCAAACCAAAAGCAAAGAGTCAAAGGAGTGAAGTTAATGAAAAGCATAAAAAGCGGGGAGCAAAAAAAAGTTTGTCGTTGTCATCGTAAATCCAGCCTTCAACACCTGTCTGAACCATCCCAATCCATGATGTATCCTTTGCTTCCAGGAACTGAATGGGTGTCTTTTCTGTTGAGCAAAGTAACATCTGGGATTGGATAAGATTATTATACTGAACGTATTTCTTTCTCTGTATATAGAAACTACTAAGATAATACTTGATGTGTTAATAAAGTTACACTTTGATTTTAGGACACCGAGTTGTCTGTATTCATATTTCACATTTCATTTAAGGGTTAACTGTACTTTAACGATCCCTTAGCACTATCTGGGAACAGTAGCAGCATGGGCTGCCCACCCTGGTGGGGTAGGGAAACTGGGAGCTGGGGTTCAGAGACTTGGGAGAAAAGCTGTTTGGGATGCCTGAAGGACTGACCAGACCCTAGGTATGGAAAAGTTGATGGAAATACCCTTTCTTTTAAGAACTGAAGCAAGTGTTAGCCTTTCCTCTTAAAAAGAACAGCCAGGAGTCAAAATGATTCAATTCAATCCACTACTTTTACTTGTTAAAACTAGCCCACTTTGCAGAAAAGATTCACTATGGCAGGCAGGCTGGCAGGAAAGGCATACGTCTTTTGTCTTACTACTTAGGGTGCTCACTTGGGGAAAGGAGCGTCCTGTGTTCCAATACAGCCAAGGGCTGTTCTACATGAAACAGTTACTGGATAAAACACAACTACCAGTATTTAAAAAGGAAGGAGCAGCTGGTGCTGCATTCTGTTATGAATGCCCAACATTGTAGGCAATTCTACATAATGCCTACTGATTGAGCCCCCCCCCTGGGGAAACAGGTGAAAGAATGCCTGGTTTATGCATTCTGACTGTACTGAAGTCTAAGGTAGACACTGAGCTACTCATGCCTCTCGAGATAGAGTTGTTAGGCAGAAGCAAAATCTTAAGACTCCAGAGAGCATTGAAAACTGAGAAGCCTATTGAACAACACAACACACACATGCACATAAATTGTCACTGTGTGTTTAACACATGCTGCACTGCCTCCTCTAAAAGTTTCTAATCTGCCATTAAATATTTGAGATACTAGACAACTGAAGCCTTCATTGCTGGGCTTTAATAGTCATATTCACAGTAAAACTTTCTACAGAAATAAGAGTGCAACGCACTGATGGCATATGGCTCTTCTGTGAGCATTTCATTTTACAGTTTTAAGCAAGGATTTTTTTAAGCAATAAAGAAGTTAGATGCAAGTCCCAAAGAATAAGTAGGATATAGGTGTTTAATTGCTTTGCGAATCCACAACCAATATAACATGATAGCTACCAAAGAATTATTTACTCTTCTTTCCTGTCTTTAGACATACTGTTGCTTTTTTCCCCCCCTCTGCCTGGAAACTGTCTAGGGTGCTTGAATTCTCACTGATAGAACCCTCACTAATAGTTGCAAGTCCCATTTGATCCAAACAGAGCTACTCACTCAAGTACTCGCTAATATAAGTGGAGGTTTCTATAGCTTCCTATTTTATGATCTAGTTATAAAAGCCTCCACTAACATTTTTTTCCTTCTCTTGGGTTGTAGAATCTCCATCCTTGCAAGTTTTTAAGACCAATGTTTCACAACTGGTATGCCACCTGGCTGGAGCTGCAGACACACAGATGGGGTGGGGGGGGGGAGGGGGTGTCCAGCCAGAGATTTGCATTTGCTTTTCCGCCACGCCCCCCCCCCCCCCGCATCTGGCTGCTCATGCCCCCTCCCCTCTGGTGTGTGTGCCCATCCACCTCACCACTATATCCCACGCCTCGCTCCACATTCAGCTGGTGTGCCATGGGATGGGAGAGGACCAGTAAGTATACCACCAGAACCAAAAGGTTGGGAAACACTAGGCTAGACAAAGCTTTGGCCGGAATGATTAAGTTGGGGATGGTCCTGTTTTGAGCAAGGGGGTGGACTAGATGACCTTCTCAGGTCCCTTCCAACCAAAGAAAAATACTGTAGCTGACGATTACAGATTTACCTGCTCAGTGAATTCTCTTCCTAACCCTATCACTGTAATGTCCCTTTAGTGACTTCCATACATATTTTCCTGAAAACTTTCCCATTACTGCAGGAGTAGTTTAAATTATTCTTTCTAATGTGCCTTTCCATCCCATTTGTCAGGACTGAATTTCAGCTGACATTGTGATGCCTATTCATCCAGATTTGTCAAATCCTTTCATGACAATAGCCAAAAGAAACTGAGAAATGAAAGTTTACTCTTCTGCATTTATTCAGTAGAAGAAGAAACCTCCTTTTCCTCGACAGTGCTCCTTAAAAGTAAGAGGGCATCATGCTGTAATTCTTTGAAAATTCATATTTAATAGAGAAAAGCATAACATTATAGTATTTCAATATCATATCTTTCATAACAAAAAAGATTAATTACACTAATTTTCCTTCCATTCAAATGTATGTTACAGAAGTTTGATACAATGTTTTTCATTTTTCTCCCCTTTCCCGAATAAAACGTGTAGAGTTGCGTTATACGCTGAAGTTTAAAAGGCTAATGTGACAAATTCTCTCTCATTTAAGCAGTCTTAATTTATGAGAGCAGTCCCTTTATTACTTGACTACTGGCATGAGTTAGAACACTTATTTAAATAGGAGCTTCCAGGATCAAGTCCTAATACGATGAGCAAAACCACTAAAGAAAGCCTTTTATGGTAAACTTTCATAATAAAAAAAAATCCCATTTTTCCTGCTCAATCTGTCATAAAGCCAAAAGCAAATTAGTGAAAAATCCCCATTTTCACATTAAAAGCTCTCACAATGTCAAGAATAAATTAGTGGGGGAAGGGGAACTGAAAGGAAAATAATGCTACAGAGGCAATCTCCACAAAACACTACTATGAATGCAAGTGCCTAAAGCCTTGCATGCTATTAGCATATACTACTTTTTTCCCCTCTTTCCATGTGGAATAATTTACCTGCTTTCCTTCATTTTTGCATTCTCCTTTCCAAAGAAGCTTCCTTCTTTGTTCCCACCTATCATCTGACAATACATACACTTTCTTCCAGACAGAACACTATTGGTCTGAGAAGCTACAGTTATACATTTTTGTACTAAAAAGTGCTAGCACTGAATGTTGCACAAACCTTATTAAAACAAAATATGCTAGGAGGGGTAATTACTCAAATGCTTTCAAGTTAAAGTATCAGAGAAATGTAAGTATTCCTTATAATTATTCAATTCCATATCATGTAAGAAGGAAAATGACAAATTTCAATAGATGATGCACTAAAAACATTTCAAGTAATTTTAAAGGCCCTATGATTAGAATGACAGTTTTCTTCTTTGAAGGAAACATCTTGAATAATACGGATACAAATTACTTCTTCTGAAACAGGGAGCTCTTCTAAATTGAATATTAATCTGTATCTCTAAACTCCCCTGTAAAGCATTTACGATAAATCCCCATGTATACTGCACCTATAAATTACATGCAACTGCCAAGTTATATTTCTTGGAAGAAATGGGTAACTATGGGTTAAACAGAAGTAAAAAAAAAAAAAGTCTGGAAAAAAATAATAATTAGGTGGAAAAAAATTAAATCTCCTTAGTTTTTGGCTCTTTCTTTTTTTATACTGATTTGATATGCACTTTTGAGGTGAGGTGCGGTGCAATGCATTGCAACAAGGCCAGATCAGAGAGCTCTGAGCCCAGCCAGTCCCAGTCAGGGGAATAAGGGGAATTCAATACTTGAGGCTGCAGGGGAACAGGCACCATCTCCAGCAAGTCTGAATCAGTGCCCTGGGTCCAGCTGGTTCTAGTTAAATAAGAGCACCAGTCCCCTGAGGTCACCAGGAAAAGGCCCCAGCCACTCTAGCATTTAAAGGCCATGGCCAGCCTACAGAAAAGACTCAGTACTTGCCCCTGAACTCATGCTTCACATATTGGATCTATGGTTTTGACTCTTGACTACTGGTATATCCTGACTCCACCTTTGGCTCCCAGTTCCAGTTCTGACTGCTTGCATCTCTAGACCCCTGAGTAACCAGCCCCAGACTGTTAGGTGACCATCCCCAAACACCTATGCTCCAGCTCCTAACAAACATGACCTGAATTAGTTTATCATGTAGAAATCTGTAGCTGCTTAATGTTTAAACACATTTTTATTGTACGAAGTGTGCGCTACATAAAATTATTTAAAAAATTAAAATGTCTGAATGTAAAAATAGAGTTTTCCTATTTGTTTAAGGCAACAGTTATTATTTGGTGTTAGCAGTCAGCTAATAAATCGGAAACTAATTCCTCAGCGGCTTGATGATTCCATTTTTTATTAAAGTTTTAAATCAATATCACTGAAAATTATTTTTAATATGAAACAGCAAGTATGTAGGTCCCCAGCCAGAGAGATGGTTTGAGGAAATGGATTTTCCCACTTTAAATGTCATCATTTAATTGAGAAACTGTCCAAAACAGAAATATTCTTTATAAATTACAGCACCCAAGTTGCCCAAATGTTGGGTATGTTGAGCATTTCACATGCACTGCTTAATAATGGCCATTTAAAAAAAAAGAGAAATTTTTGCACAATTCAATATACATATACCAACTAATAAAAAGGTAACTTCCCTCCCGACAGCTGTCTAGAACAGTGATTTTCAACCAGGGTACTTTTAGGGGTGCTACAGGGTACCACACTATATTACCACTGTTAGGTGGGCAAACACTTATATACAAGCCACAAAATAAATCCAATGATTTCAAATAGGAATCCACACTGTCAAAAACACATCGCCTTTTCTCAGTTTTTTGCAAGAGGAGACATTCTCATTTTTATGTAGTCATGCCATGAGTGAAACCTAGGAGCTGCCCTTGTAGTATTGCAGTAACTATAATGCTTTGATCACTTGTATTGTTATTTTTCTTTTTATATAATGAAATATTTAACCATTAAGATAAAGTTAATCTGGTTATGATTTACTTTTTATAATATTTTGATCAGTCACTATTAGTGTTCTGGAATTAACCATCTATTTTAAATTTCCTATTGCTTAGCATAAACGTATTTGACCTATTGGTCTCATGATTTCAGATCTTAAATTTAGTATAAGGAAAATGCTTATGCAAGGTTGGTGGCATGTCTAGCATATGTGGAAAGCGGTAATGAAAGAGTGAATTATGTATGTATGTGACAATGTGAAGGAAGACAGTCCTCTTGCAGCAGGTGAAAATAGCCTTCTGTGGTTTAATGGTTAAAGGCAGTGATGTCGAGTCAACAGTTAAGGATTATCAAATACTACATCATGCTTCACCCTGACGGCTGAAGACTTCTGCAATCTTCAGGGGAGTCACTGCTTGACCACAAAGCCAGAAGATAATGTCCTACCAATCCCAGCCTGACAACAGGACAAGGACAAGGAAGATGACCTTCACATCCGACTCAGCGGAATCCATAGGCTTTCATGGACAGCTATCACTATAAAGAATGAACAAAAAGAACAGGCTTTGGGTCTTTTCTACCTGCAAGAAGGAGTTTTGGGTGCATCCAACAAAACCTGACTCCATCTCTCATGGTCAGTCTGGCCGGTCACTAGACTGACCTGAACAACTTTAGAACTTGGTAACACCTTAACCTTTGCAGGACTGTCTAACTAACTATCTGTGTGTAAGCTTGCCTCTTTTGTATGAATGAATGAATGAATGAGTATGCATGGGAATGAGTTTAGCAGACAACCTTACTATTCTTTATTCTTTTCATGTTGCATGTTTTATGTCTTATGTTCCAATAAATGCAGCATTGTGCCTTATCCCCTCATAAGATTCCTGCTTGTTTTTAATTCACACTGTACACCTTGTGCACACAACACCCTCAGACTAAAAAGCTTGGGAACCACTGGCTAAGAGCAAACCTGAAGTTGTGGTACTTCATAGCACTACCTCTCAGCATGAGTCCCGCTTGAAGCCTTTACTGGTGGTGTAACTTGTTTTACTGAAAATCTGGTCGCCTCTACCAAGCCATTCTGTTTGTCATGGCTAGGCTTTCACGTTCAAGTTTTGCCTTTTTCTTTTACTTGAGCTTTAAATAAGCAAAAACTGGTATTCTTTATATTAGAATCTTTACATAGATTTCAGAAGTCCCTTGCCCACACAGTGGTAAACAAGAGGCCAAAAAACACCACCTTTTTCAGAGTGTCCTCTTCTGTTTTTAACCTCACCCAGACAAGTTCCCATCTCAGTATTACCAGTCTAAGGTCTAATGTAGTGATTCTCCATCAAGGTGCCATGGAATCATGGGATGCTTTGGAATCCTTTTAAGGGTGTCATGAGATGTCACGTAAGGTTAGTACTGTTAGGAACAAGAGAAACCCAGAGACTGCAAATAACTCAAAGGCCATAGCTCTGGCCTTTTCAGTTCTCTGCAACAGAAAAAAATCTCTATTTTTATTCTGTAGTCAAAAAATGAGTGAAAACTAAGACCTGACCTCTTTCAAATGGTGCATCCAAAGATGCTTCAAATCTAAAAGAGTTGAGAACCACTAAGGTAATGTTTCACTTAGGTAGCCAATTACAAGTGAGGAGCCTGAATGGCATTAATGACTACTATGACACCATATTTGCATCAATAAACATTTTACCCTTCCAAAAAGAATTCTGACATTTACACTATTGTCTACAATAATGTGTATAATTATACACTCGCAGGTTTTACAGAACCGCTCTCTCTCAAGCATTAAACTATTTGGTGCAAAAAAGCATGTAGCAGGATTGAAAGTTAGCGTTCAGTTAAATCTGGTCAAATGAACTGTCCATTAATTCAAAAAAGAAGAAGAGTCTTTTCCTCACCCCATCCAATGGTTTTTCAAGAAAATGAAACAAGAGAATGGTCTGTAATATGAGCTACAGGAGTTGGATTTCTGTCCAGCCATTCTAGAGCTTCAATACATCCTATATAACACGTCAACATATCAGATTAGAAAACAAACTAAAAACAAAATTAAAATCAAGCATTCATCATTTAATTATCTTCACTACACATAGATGTGCAAAAATGAGGAGAAAGTGTTCTGAGAAATTCCAGTATTCATCACTACTTTGGACCTTGTGAAGGTCTCACTGAATGCACGTCTTCTATAAAGAATGCTTCTCTACTGAAAAATGAACCAGACATAGAAAGAGTGGCTGTGGATTCCTTAGACAGATGGTGTTAATAGACTAGTCTATTAGTCAGTTTGGCAGTGGAAGCATGACTACTTGGTTTGTAAAATGCCACCAAAACACAACATAAAACAAGAGAAATATATTAAAAAGTTAATTCTACCTTCTGACACATGACACTCCTAGCAACGCATCTTGTAAAACTAGCTATTGTTAATGTCAAAGACAGTTTATAGTTTCCTCTATAGACTCAAGTAGAAATGGAGTTCTTAAAACAAAAGCAGAATCCCACAAGGGACAGCTGGGCTTAACAGGTGAAAAGATCAGATCTTAATGGTTTTGCTATCAAAGTCTTACTGCTTGTTTGTTTTTGCTTTTCTTGTAGGAACTGACACCATTTAGTCCTGTTTTCTTGTTGACATACCATTCAAGGTTTAAGGCCTCTGGTAAGATGAAGACATGGTTGATCCAATAAAAACAAGGCCCCTGCTTCCTCTTAATGTGATTTTAAATTTAAATAAATCAATGCTCAACCTTTAAGAACTTCTTATAAAACTCATTTCATACCCTAAACTTACATTCCTAAAATATGTTGATGCTACTACAGTCAAAATTGAAGGCTTATTAAATGAAAACGTATGAGCTTCAGAACAATGGATCACTGAACTCAACCAGATTAGCTTCAGCTGAATGGGAGCCTTACAGAATAAAACAGATCTCTGGTATCCCAAATTTCAACTGTGATGCAGTATTTATACAAGTTCATAGGTTTAAAGTTCATAGGTTTAAAGAATATTTTAAACACAACAGAATAGCTTAACAGATGACAAGCCAAAGCAATAGGGGTGCACTGATAAAGATTTTTTTGGCTGATACCAATGGCCAATTATTAATCATCCATATAGACCGATACCGATTCAATACCTGATGTGCAGTCCAGCAGCTTGGAGAGCAGCATCCGGCAGGTAAGTTTGGGGGTAGGGGGGAGAAAAAGGCGAAGGGGAGGGAAAGGGCATTACAGGGGCAGATCGAAGCCCCACAGTGACGGAGGAACTGGGGCTAAGGCAGGTGCTGCCTAGCCAAGGCAGGGTGTAGGACAGAGCCACAGGCAGCTTGGCCAGGGGAATATGGGGGGGGTTAAAATGTGCTCCCCAGGTTTGTGCACAGAGCAAGGGTGAGCTGCTGGCTGGTGCCAGGACTGTGCCAGCCTCTTCCCATCAGGGGGCTGGGCCAGTTATGCACTCAGGGGAGGAGGCACTTGGAGGGGGGCTACAGCCGCCCTAAAAGTCACTATAACCCCCCTCCCCATAGCCTCCCTCTCAATACCACCACTACCTGCCCAAAGCACAGCCCTGGCCCAGCCCATGCTGGGAAGAGACCAGTGCAGCCCCCCAGCCCCAGCTCACAGTGGACAGTCTGCCCTTGTCGCGCACACAAATCTAGAGGGCATATTCCTCCACCATGTCTCCCTCAGGGGAGCATGCAGCAGCAGAAGCCACCTCCTACCCACCCCCTGTACCTTCTGGATGAGCTGCCCATGGCTCCCTCTCACACCCCGCCCTGCCCTGACTTGGCAGCACCTGCCCCAGTCCCACTCCCTCCCTCACCATGGGGGCCTCAATCTGTACCCCCACGCCCATTCCCTCCCCCATGCCTCTTCCACCCCCACAGATTTACTGGCAGACAATACTTTCCAAGCTGCCTTGCGGCATTCCCAGCCGCATGCATATTGCGGGTGCATGCATGCAGCATTCATAAGGGACATTATCAGCCACATCAGCCAAAAAAGGCCGATTCCCCATAATGTCAATTTTCCTTTTATCGGTGCCAGTAAGATATGGACCAATATATTGGTGCACCTCTACAAACAACCTATGTATTTATATGGAATCATTTGTCAGCCAAATATAGATTTATTAATTCAATTCACTTAATATAGGTACAATAACAACAAATTAAAAACACAGTTTAAAGGATTTCAGGTAAAAACATGTGGATCAAACCACTTCTGATACAATAGATAGTGAGTAGTTCCAAAAACCAAAGGGTATTTTTTTCTTTATTCTTATTTAAATATTGAAGGTCACAGCCACAAAAATAGTCAAATAGCACTTTGGCAAAGCAGCAGCAACAAAAGATCATTTTTCCCTAGGAGAGAAACCATACAAGTATATTTTCAAGAGCTCAGAATGTCTATCCTCTAGCAAAGAGTTTAACCAGAAAAAGAATATTTAAGCCCTATTTTTCAAAAAGCAGAGATAGCTGGTCAAAATACAACATTGTGACTGAAAGAAAATGAAATGGACTTTGCCACTAGCTGTATTAATTTGGTAGTGTTTAATGCAAAGGAAACACACAACCCAATCAAACTGGGAAGTACTTAATTTTCTGAACAGCTCACATACATACGTGGCCTTCTTACAGGAAACACACTGAAAGATGGTTTAGCCAAAGTTTCTTTGTTCCCACAGATCTAACAGTAGAGATGTTGCAATTTTAATTACCCACAACAAAGCATTCCACATCTCTAGCACAGTCTGAGACATGCTGTTGGTTTTTAATTATGAAAGGCTCATTGGTTAGTACTATGTCTACTCTGGTATTGTTTCTGTGAAAAGACTCTCTCTCAGACGTATCCAATGAGAATTTTCCTTCTTTTTGTTTATTGTTATTTGACAGTTTAACAAGTGAAAATGCTTCAGTGGCCTCCACAACATACATTTGGAGATACAATCCCAGCACTGGAAATCGAGGGGACTTCCGTTTACTTAAGGCTTGTCAAGCCTTAAAGGATGCAAAGCTTAAAAGAGCTAATTATTAATTCTAATGTATTTTAATAAGCATGTTAGACATTTACTTCCTTGATGGGGACAGGAAAAAATAGTCCCCTCTTTAAATCTTTGGCATACCTAAACTTGTACTCTAATGGAAACTAGCAGTAGTAAAGGGATTAAAGCCCATCTCAAATGTGTTGTTAAAAACTGAGAGTACTGACTATGCATGAGATATTGGATGAACATACCCCAAAACAGAGACTGCTTAATATCCATACATGCTATGCAAGGTTGACCTTATTTCAAATTGGATTACCAAGAAACCTAAACAGGAAAAGGCAGGCAGCAGCAGTCTCTAAAGGAACACATTAGCCCTTTCACCTATATCTGTTAAAAATATAGAGGGGCAAGGCTTTTGTATGATTTCTTTATGTATAGTTGGGAGAGCTACTGGACAAACTTTTGGAAACCAAATACCCTTCCTCAGATCTGAATCTTGTCCAACAGTTCTCCCAACTATACAGTTGGTCCAGTAAAAAAGATATAAAAAAAAAAAATCTTTACCTCTAGGACATTTCCTGAACCATCACTGCTACAACAACACACAACCCTACTCAAGAATACCAACTAACACACACTTTAGAAGAGGAATGGTTATGACTACTAGGAGGGTTGTGAACTGACTTTTAAATATGATTTTTAGGTTTATCAACTAGTGCTATGCAAATGCAAGTTTAGCCCTATTTAGTAATAGACATCACTCACTGTATTTTATTTAATTGCTTTAGGGGTTTTGTTGCCTCTTCTCCCCTTCGTCAACTCTATTTTTCTTTTCTTTTTTTCCTTTCAAGTAAAACTTCTCCCTCTCAAACTCAGAATGGGACAGATGACTCATCAGGAGTCACTCTGGGCTAATGGCTTTAGGGTAAAGGAGCTAGATTTTCAGAGCAGCACAAAGAAGAAAAAACATCTAAGATCCAGTCAAAATCCCTCCCCCTGTTCAAGACTTCCAAGTCATTGGTCAGGATTTATTCACATGACCAATACTTGACTATTTATTCATCTGCTTATGAATGCTGGGGGGGGGACCCACATCTCGTGGTTACAATAAATATTTTGTAATTCCTTCACTTTAAAAAACTGCTCCTTGTACTTGAATGTTTATTTTATCCATCTCCCAAATCTAGTTCTCTCTTGATTTCGCCATTATGTCAAAATATTGGTGCCAGAAGTATTCATATACACTTTTTAAAGCCGCTATATTCAACTATTCTAACAAATTCTTAATGAAAAGATGTCCATGATTCAATTTTTAAATTCCACGCCAATAACCATTTTCAAACTCTTTTTCTTTAGGCAGTGCCATTTTTCCAAAACGTGGAAAAATAAAAACAATTCTACTGGAATCTTTACACTTGCTATTTCTCGTTTGTATTTCTGACAGCACGGCATACATAAAATTGATACTGAAAATAATCATAAGTTTTTTGTCACCTCCTCCGTGCAAATGGTCTCAAGGCTTTTCATTCAGCAAGAATAAAAATATATATAATCTAGCTGAGCCTCTTTCCCCCTTGGTTCCTAAAATGTAATATAAATACATTATTTTCTTAAAGTACGAGAGTATCTATGTAAACAGTTCAAACTACTTGGAAAACCCCTGATAAGAGTTAGCACTAATTTATCTAACACTAATGTATTTCAAACAGTAATTCCTGCTACAGTTTTTATTTTACTTTCTTTTAGTTTTTCCATAGTACTGGAAGTGGCATCATGAACAAAGCCATGAGAAACCAGACTGATTCCCATTAGTGATAACAGTACTACATATTGTAATTCTAGAAGCAGCCTGGTATTCTAACGACGAAAAAGAACTATTCTTTGGGGTAACTGAACCTTGGTACAGAGAAAAAATAAGAAACAATGAATTGTAACAATCAATATCATTGGAGTATCATGCAACAGTGGGAGAAGAAGGATTAGAAGGGAAAAGTATCTGTCTACTGGTCACTACTACAGTAGTTCAAGGCAAGTAAAATACACTAGAAAGACTGAAACTAAAAACCTCACAATTTTACAAAAATCAGGATTTTAGAATATGCCAATTTTAAGTAAATAAGCCAATTATACTTTATATACTTGCATATTATGCCAATTTCCACTTCATTTTTAACTGTAGTTGTTTATAAAGAGTGTAATAACTATCAATAAACAATTCTTTGAGTTCTCAGCTATACTATCCTTTTTATTTACAATTAAACCAAGAACGTTACTAGGTAAAAAACAATACTTAGACTTGCATTTTGTTGGATGCCCTACCCAACCCACAAATATGTGAACTTTAAGAAACATCAAATCTACTTTGTGACTATTGAGAAGTTTCTTAGCACTCTTCAAGTTCTCTGACAAGTCACTTCATGCTACAAGTATTTTTAATCAACAAATACTCCCAGCATAACATCAGGCTACTATTGAAGAGTAAGTAATTAAAGTCAGCGAACAAATCAAAGTACCTTATGCATGCAGGCATTAATTGGTCCAACTGCTGAATATTCCCCCAGACCATTATTGTTTCTTACGGGAGGGGTGCTATGTTCCTCTCTATGCCTCATGGCTTTCATTGCTTGCTAATTAGTGTTTCCTTAATCCTTTTCAGAGAACTGAAGCAAGATTTTGCAGTTCCAAAAATGAATAGGGTCACTTAGAGTAGGTCAAGTTAGATGAGCTCCCAAAAACAGTTTTATTCAGTCAATATTAAATTAAAGTTAGCAAAAAGAAAAAAAAGTAGCTATTATCTTTCTAACTTTTAAGTTTACTCACATTACAAGTCTATTGTTCTTCTATAAAGTAAAAACACAGTTAACAAAAGGCGGTAAAAAACACCTGAAGAACAGTAGAAATTTACTGTTTAAAATTATATTCTCCTAGCTCTTTTCCTAGTATTTCCTCCTAATATTATTCCTCCCTCTTTTGCTTATTTATTTTTTGTGTACGTGTATTTGTGAAGTCAAATATATGGACTTCAAGAACTGAACCACATCCATTAACATGAAGAAACCTGGTACACAAGTCTTGTGTGTCAGGGGGTGCACTTTCAAACACTCTTCACAAATGAATGATTAAAATAACACTACTTCCTTTGGTCAAAATCACCCTTTAGGGACACTGGGCCTCTATTGTTCTGATGTAGCCTATGGAAGACTTTCCTGTGATGGTACAATAAACAGAAAAATTTTAGCTTTTGGAGAAAAGGGGAGCCTAATACTTCTTTAAAAGAAATTAACTTGGTGGTCTAGAAGGCTATTCCACTGGGTAAAAATAAATCCTTTTATTAACTGTGTACTCTATATATAGAGTACACCCACATATATAGAGGTATATGTATACGTGTGTGTACCCTCTCTCTCTCACATATATATCTATCTATATATCTATACACATACATACATACACACACACACACACACTTTTTACTCAGAGTGTGTGCGTATGCGCACTCTTTCTTAGGGAGAGGGGGGAGAGAGAGAACTATAGTATGTATATGAATTGACTTCCCAAATACAGATAGCTTTTGAACCTATATTCTCTCTAAAATTATTACTTAAAATTTGCAAAACTTTCTCGGGTATGTAACTTAAGAGTAAAATAATAATTCCTACACTTTAATATGTGTAAAGGAATATAATTTGGCTTAATAGTTGCCATGGAACTACATATGTTCCAAAACATACCAGATACATTATATGTCAGACTTTATTTTTTTTTAATAAAGTTAAAACATAACTTAACATGTTCAAAGAAAGGTTAGCTCAAAGCTATAATTAAAGGAAAAATAAACCTGCAAGCAGGGCTGGGAGGAATAGGACATCTGGATGGACTGTTAAAAACCACAAAAAAAGTGAAACATTAAATGACAGAGAAACCAGACCAGCAGTTTAGAAAGCTTTCTGCAGAGCTCTCCTGTGACACTCCAGATGCTTGGGAATTTCAGAACACACAAAAAGAAAAACTGCTTGCTAGTGAAGTGTTGCATACAAGACAATTCAATGAAGGGTATCATCTGCAGAACGTTTGACCAGAAAGCCAAATGAACTGCCATTAATATACCCACATCTATTTATCCACCCACACTTTCCAAGCTTCTACTTTTTCTTACCTACCAACTAACTACAGCTTTGGTGAAATAAATCCTGAAGTATATTTGATTATCATAAAATATGGCCTTCCATTTATGTCCCCAAATTATCTCATTTGTGAGAGAGAAAATCAGGGGCTCCAGGTTTCCAACTATGACCCCAACTACCAGTACAAATGACAACTAGTTATATAAATTATCAGTCAAGAAGTAACTACTAAGAACCCTGTCTCACCTGCAGAGTCCCAACATGTTTATACTGAAGACTACTTGGAAATATCTGGAAAACATCCCAGGCTAGACCTTTTTGCTAAACCTGCTTCAAAAAGAGACCAATATAATTCTGTACTAGAGTAGTTTAGCTTTCTGCCTACCGCAACTATTTTCCTTGCTGTAACTTTTTCCACTCAAATTAACACCATTGCTTTAGGAACGTACAAAAACATTAAAATATTATGTACTGCTCTGGTCTTGGAACAGCCTGGTCAAACAAACAAGAAATATAAATTAAGGACTAAATATAGGACTAAATAACTGCACAAGATACAAACTATTCCCACTCTGGAAACCAGAAGCAGAGAGTATGTAGTGCTTTCCATACAAGAAACTTCAATAGTGTACATGTCTGCTGACAGAAAGGAAGCAAGGCACTGGACAGGAAAGAATAGTAATTCAATCTTTCAGTGAACAAAATAGCTAAGTTTCCTCTACTACACAGACTCTCCAGTGCTGCAAGCACTTATGCACAAATTTAACTTTAGGCAAACAAACAGACCACTTGAATTCCACGTATCTATTGCAGTACTTAAAGAAAAACACATGCTTCATATTTGCAGGATTTGAATCTTAGACTTCGTAGTTTCTTTAAACAAGAAAATGCTCTTTGAAAACTTTTATTTAAAAGCTCAGACAATAAAGCACTTCCCCCTACCCCAAGCCACAACATATTGCATATAAACAGCATCATAAAATGTTAATAAAGGATAGCATTCAGGAGAATAAATGTTAGTAAACAACTTCTCTCACCCAAAGATCCTTGTTAAATATTCACAGAGAAAATAGCTTCAAGTTAATATCAAAGACAAAAATAATTTCATCCACCCTTTATTTTTTTTAAAGGGAGTCTTCTGAGCACAAACACTGAAGAAGCAAATATATATATATATTTTTTTTTTTTACTATGTGTGGGGGGGGGTACGTCCCCCCCCCCACACACACACTATTTGACAAAAAATTCAGATAATTTATGTATATATTTCCTAGACATATCAAAAACCCTTGCACATGTGAGGCTTCAACTCCATAAACAGAATGGAAATGATGGAGATTTTTGTCTTCTTTATAAGTAATTCTTAGTCTCTTGAGTAAAAGCTGCTAATTGTGCCAGTCATTCTGAATGATGAGTGGCAGTTTTGTGATCTCAACTTTTGTTCAAGAGACCTGAGATAATCGACCTATTTTATCAGTTCTAGAGAATCTGGAAAGCAAAGCCAAAGTATCCACCATCCTTTTATTTTCAAAAGTAACTATATGCAAACTTTTCACTTGAGAATACAATTTCAATGTCAATAACCATGCCCCATATCCAACAAAGTTAGCCTCCTGCCTCAAAAAAAGGGTGAAAAAAAAACCAACAATAAAAAACAAACCTTTAACTGGTTCAAATCTGTTCTTCTGAAATAAATGTTTGTTTCTGAATTTTACAGTTCTTCTAGTTGGGCCAGATTCTCAGCTACTGTAAAATGACTTGGCTTCATTAGCATCAGAAGATGCACCGTTCTACAACAGTAGAGGAACTGGCATATTTTAATCGAATACATCACAAACAGAAGAATCTGATAAATGACTGAAGCAACAGAACAGCCATTTCTTTAACTTACTAACCATTCTGAAAACCTCTCCCTACTCTGAAAAGGAAAGAAAAGCACTTTAGATCAAAAGTGTCAAACTCACCACATGCCCTGAACTGGATCCAGATTATGGGGTTCCTTGTGGGCCAGATCCATCCCAAGATGCATGGCAATGATAGCTCTGGGTCCCACTACAATCCCTGCACAATAGCCACAGCAGGCACCGCTTCTGCACGTGCTGTGCTGGAAAAGCAGTTCCACCTTCAATACAGGGCGCATGAGAGCAGCAGCTCTAGCACCAATACAGAGCATGTGGCAGCAGCAGAGGGGACAGCAGAGGAGACAACAGGGCTATGGCAATGCAGACAGGTGAAACAGCCAGAGGACTACCAGGGCTGTATCACCCCTGGCTTGCTGTCCCACCAATCACCATTTCCACCAGGGTCTAGCAGCCCCAGATGCTACAGCAAACCACTTCCCCAATAGCCATGTCCCCAGCTGGGCTGGATACAGGGTTCTGCAGCCTCAATGTCTAACACCCCTGTTTTAGACTGTTGTTAATATATAAACAGACTTCAGTATGAGAGCCAACTGGTCAGAAGCGTCTTTTTCAGGCTTTTAGATAAGTAGGTAAAGTATATCAAGCACTGAATAACCATATCATTTGTTTCATTCACTTAATTTTTCAGAATTTAAGTTATAGAAGTCCCACCTCAATTAAATTCTTATGAATTTTTCCAATCATCCTTCCACCAGATGCACATGCTATTGGGAGCAAGTGATTCCTCTTTACTGGCTTCACATTATAATAAAAAGATGCCTGTCACTAGGGAAGGTCAGAAGTGGAGTATGGCAAGAGGGAGAGTCTTTGTTCAATTCCGAAAAGAAGACGGTTTGAAAACCAAGTCATTCTTGCATCCCTTTCCTTACCAAGTAGAAATGTAAGCCAGAATATAAATTTAGACCATCAGTGAGGGCACTATGCCACTAGGGTGAAAAGCAAGGAGTAAGACCACTCTGATATAGATGTGCTCTATTCTTACCCAGGTGGGAAACCAATAAGACAAGTCAATTACCACCCTGGTAGTTTTGAATGATTATTTGTATTGGGTGATAAAAGACCAAAAGCTGAAATAGGTCTGTTTTAGGGAACACACACATGCTGAAAGGAGAGACAAAAATTGAGAACACAGACTTGAAAAACATTTGCTGTTTCCACCTGTTGGTTATACATAACATAAACTAGAGAACTAGATTTGCCTGGAAATACTAAAAGAAGCATGTTTTATGAAGTCTAACACTAGAAAAAGAAACAGTCCATGTCAACAGGCATCCATCAGACAGAAAGAATCCAATAAACGCATAATGTGCTCAATGCCGGGACGTTCCATTCCTGACCTCATTTACCTGCTAGACACCTGGCAGACAGCTGGACTGCACACACACACCTTTTAAATGTCCAGGCATGCTGAACTGGCATCAGCAAGCTGCACCTAGGTGCTGGGATCCCCACACTTGGCATATGTGCAATTGGATTCGAGGAATTTTACCCCAGGTCCAAAAACTGTACATCCTTCCATGCCAAACCTTGAACACCTGGCCTAGCAAGAAGTGCAGTTTTTGTGATTTGGAATAAAATTTCTAAGATCCCATTGCATGATTAAATTATCATCTGCCATCATCTCCAAGAGACACAGAGACAGAGACAGAGAGAGAGAAAACACACCTCAATCTTGTCAAATCAATTCCTAAACCTGCTAGGGCATGACACTGTTTATAAAAGGCTAAGTACAAAGCCCTGACCTCTGCATTTCTATCATGACCTCAGAGAATAGAGCCTACTCACTCTACCTAGTCCTTAAAATTTAATGATGTCAAATAGGGTTACTATACTTCAGGAATATATGTTTTATCAAAACTGAAAACTGTTTATTTTGTCCATTACTGGTAATCCTTTCTGTTTTGGTTTTCTTTTTTTTTTTAAACCACAATGTAGTAACTCCTCCTTGGGAGTAGTAATCAGAAAGACTATGAGACCAGGTGTACAGATGTAGTTGAATAGTCTTGCCAGTTCTAGCATTAACGCTTCTACAAAAAACACCCACGATTACACAAAAGGATTACTTCATCAAAAGAATAAATCATAAAAAGGCAAACAAAAACATCTTTTTGTTCAAGAAATACTGAATACAGGGAGGAAAACTAAAAGAGCCAGTTCCATCAGAAGTTCTTTCAGCTTCTCATTCCTCCTTCATGCTTTTAACATGGTATATCAGAGTAATATCTTATGAGAAAGCTTTTAACCTTTGTTTGTATTTTGCTGACGGTTATGCACAGCTTCCCTCACAACTAGTTCCCCAATATTTAAGTTCAAGATCCAGTCAGACATTTGAGAGAAGAAAGGAGTTAATTACCAGTGTAATTTAGGATAACCATCCAGAAGAAAAATTCAACCACAATAGTTGAGTTTTAATCTCATTAGGATTTTCAAATATATTTCATCACGTGACAAAATAAGAAGTTTTCATGTCTAAAAGTTAACCTAGAAGTAGATCCCCCTTGTTTTAAATTCATTACTACTTCAATAATGTTCCATTTAGAAGATAAAAAACACAAGTTATAAATTGAGTTTATTTAATGGGACTTCCAAGTTCAAATATTCAAGTGCATCCAGTTAGAATTTTTTTTTTTTTAAAGCTATGTAATTTTCACATTTTTCCTCTCTGTAAGCTAGTTGCTCACTACACACAATGAACAGAAAACAAGAGTTTCTTTGTTGGCGTACATTAACTCAAAGCTGTAAAAGTCATTCAGCCAAACTTTCACCTTTAAACCCTAACCTGACTTGTAACAAAACTTGTAGCCTCTAAAATTACACTGGGTGTACCCAGAGTTAATCACCTTTCACTCTTCAAGCACAGAATAATGATCTTCCACTTAAGCCTGAGCCCTTAAAAGTCCACAGAAAAATGTATATATATCTGGAGCTTAGAATCATCAGTGAACTAGCTGAATGTAAAGTCAATATTGTCTGCTACAAAAAAGGAGGGGAAAATGTGTGTTCCAATTTTTGGAAGCTGGATATACCTGAATGTACATTTAAAGATATAGCTGAATATAAATTTAATCTCTTCATGATAAAGATTAAATTCATTATTTCCCAGAGAATACAATCAATTAGAAGCCCAATCATTTTAGGAATAATACAAGCTACAGAGTAGCCTTTTTTATCATAGTTTATTTTGAAAATTTGATTTAAAAAGGAAGAATAGTTTTGAAAATATTATACCTCAACAAATGATAGAATCTGGTTAGTTTTGTAAGTCTCCACTGCAGTAGTTCCTTGCCCTAAACAAGCAATATCTATACTCAGCTTTTCACACTTAACTGACTCTGTCTGCCTTTAAGTCTTTTGCTAATCTACAACGCTGGTAATCAAACTGCAATTTCAACAGTCTCATCTGAACTACATACAGAGAAAGCATTTCACTTGTTTCTATATATTTAGTGAACCGGGTACAGAATATATAAAACACAAAATATCTATATAGCCATATTTACTAAATCACCCCCAGAATCCCTGCCCTATCCCAAGACAATAAAGGACAATGCACAACACAATAAATTTAAACATTAAACACTTTGAAAAGTTTACCAAATTAAGAAACCAAAATAAAAACCAAATGCCTCAAGAAGTCCAAAACAAAAGGTATAGAGATATGGTGGAAACTAAGAAGGACTCTGGGAAAGGTATTAATAGGGACAACAAAAGGTATAATAAACCTACCACTGAAATGAAGGAGAAAGGGGGAGAAAGAGGTGGGAAACCCCTACCCTTCCACACACACACACACTTAACCTATGCTGACAAGTAGCCAGTTTGAAAATTGTGACAGAAGTTCTGACATTTTCCTTCCTTTTAAGCCAGAGAGCTGAACTAAGATTATAAATGAACTTTTTCTTAAATACAAAGAGTCCTCAATCGAATACCACAATAATAAAGCTGATATTTAAAAGAGAAGTAATAAAATCCCAGCAACAATGAAATCAGCAGCAAAATGCCATTGATTTCAAACGGGGCCAGGATTCACTAGTTATGAGTTTTTCACCCTCAATCTTTTTTTTCTTTTTTCCTAGTAGACTATTACCAGCATACAACCAGAAACTATTTTCATTTTTCTTTACATTTTTCCTTATTCTAAGTTTAACTAAATGAACTACTACTTCAAAATGTCTTCTAAACAGTATTTAACAAGTGTAACAGAGTGTGTACACCATGTGCTTAGATGGAATAAGATTCCTTGGAAACAGTGCACAGGGCCAGAAACAGACTTGATGTCAACTGGCTCGGATTACACAACTAGGAGCAAGTGCCCTGGTCACTACATTGAAAAGGAAAGGCTTTGTTAAGCTGATATGGCCTTTTATTTTGCTAGAGTGAGATAAACAAGTGAGGGAGGTAAAAAAAGGTTTCGAAATATACGCAAGTGCAAATGATCAACTGTATACTTACAAGAGTTGTGATGAAACAGCCAAGTTACAGAGTTCAGCAAAAACCCAATTATCTGGAGGCTGTTGGCCATTAAGCCTGGGAACATGATTTAATTGGAAAAGCTGAAAGAACTTGAGTTTTTTAGTTCGAAGAAGAGAAGATTGAGGGGGATTATAAAAGGGTAATTATGAAGACACTAGAGATGACATTTTTTCTGTGGCTGTAAGGGACAGGACTAGGAGCAATGGCCTCCAAGTGCAGCAAAGGAAGTTTAGGTTGGAGATCAAGAAAAACTGACTATGGGAGTGGTCAAGCATTAGAATGGATTACCCAGAGTTGTGGAATATCCATCTGCACACATTTTCAAAAGCAGGGGACACTTAGCTCAGATGCTTTGCTCAGAGATAATCCTGCCTTGAGGGGGCTAGACTAGATGTCCTCATGAGGCCCCTTCCGGCCCTACATTTCTGTGGTCTTATTAATTTTATTTTCATTTGTGAGGGGGAAGTAACAAAGAAGTGTTGCTTTTCAGTATGCAGAAGTACAGACATTCCTATAGAAATGGTAAAGAAAAGAAAAATAAGTCCTACCTTTTAGAGACAGCAATGCTGACATGAAGTTTCAGAGCACATATCCAGCCAGTCTTTCACAAAAAGGTATTAACTCCATAAAACAGGGCAATCTGTCCCTTTAAGAAGGAACAGTCAAGCCCTGTTGAAAGAGCCCAGCTGAAGAGCATTTGGACAATGAGGGAGTGTCCCACTGGGAGCTTAACACCCCAGCAGAAAGCAGCAAATAGTAAGGGAACAGTTTGCAAGCAATAGGCAAGCTGTGAGCAGAACAAGCTTGCTATCAAGGGGAGGCCAGGCTGCTATGCTGGGATCAGAGCCAAAAGGGCCCAAAACAGCACAGAAGGGTATGGTTTTCTTTATATGATCATTGATTTGCTACTCAAAGACTGTGCTTTATTTGGGAGGACTGGCTGAGGACCTCCTCAGGGAGAGAAGAAAAACTTGATGGCAGAAACCAGACAACAGTATTAGAAAAAACTTGCCTGCAGTACCTAGACAACACACTTATACCCCAGTAATGCAGTGACTCTTTTCTGAAAAATCACAACTAGTCCTCAAAATTAAGTCTCAAATGTAAGTATCTGTACCTCAAATAGATTAAAGATATACAAGTCTGTGATGGACAAAAGAGAATAAGGTATGCTATGCTAATATTGTTCCCTGTTGGTTGTCTCACGATTAAAACACTGGTTTGAGATTCTATTCCTAGCCCTGCCAGATTCTGTGCAGCCTTAATGTCTGCATGCCTTAGTTCTGTATAATGGGAATAATATGCTTCCATTTCCTGAGAGGTAGTAGAGGTTGTGAGGAACACCATACTGTGATGATAAAGACCATACAAATTAAAGTGCTGATACATGAGAAAAAAAGTGTTGTTTGTTTGTTTGTTTTAAAACCTATCAAAATATTTGTCTCTAAAGGACACAAACATGAGACACGTGGGATATAAAACACAGTTAAGGAAACTGGAGGAGGATGGCCAAAAAAAAAATAAAAGCCAACCAGAGAGGAAAAAAAACCCACTTTTCAGCTAACCTAGTAAGGAGTCTACCCCCCTTAAACCCCTAAATTAAAGCTGTAATTCTACCTTGAGGTTTTGGCAGTAAGCTTCAAAAGCATAATGCTGCCCTCAAAACCTTTGAGAGTGGCAGCTCTGATATTTTCTTGTCTTGTGGATTCACTGCCTTAAAAACTTTGCCATGCTCCTTTAATACCCATGTCATAAAAGACTAAATTGTTTATTGTACTAAAAAAATTACGCTCTTCAACACACACATTCCTCTGGCTTCTTCACTGTCTTCTATAAAAACTTGGAGAAAAGCAGAAGTATGCTTATGTCATCACCATAATCCACCTATGGATTTACAGTCTTATGAGCAGTGAGAAGGAAACACAATTCCTTATATGAAACTAAGCTATAAGTGTTCAGCTCAGTCATTTTTCTCCAATAACTGCCAAAAACAAAACAGGGTGCAGACAACGTTAGCTGGAATAAATACTGTGCGTCTCGATTTTCTTGCCTCACTACACTTGGAATTTTTTTTTTTTTTTTAATACTTGACCAAAAAAACTGGTATTAACTAATTTTTAATCAAAGTTACTACTTAAAAGCCTAAGGGAACACACATGCAACATGAATAAGGGTAATTTTATGATTTTTTTTTTTTTAAATAAAAAAAAATGTAAAATACTCATAAAAAAAAAAAGAAAACCTTATTGAGTATCAGCATGAGGACAGACATGCTATTTGAGCTGTTACCAAACATCACTGACTAGGAACAGGTCCACGACTGTTGTACATCAGAAGTGTCTGCACATATGGTGACCTAGTGTCCAGGTAGAACAATCACGGGTCAACTTCTGACTGACACCAGAGGGTGGGAGTGAGCAGGCAGCCCAGCAGGCCTCACAGTGAGGAAGTAAAGGAGTTGGGGAGGGGAGGGCATTAGGGCTGTGCAAAGCTTCGGTTGCTGATTCAATTTGGTGGAAATTTGGCCCGATTCAGCGGCTGAATTTCCGCATCTGAATAGAATCAGGAGACCCTTTAATCTCTCCAAGTTGAATCGGAACCCTCTGAATCAATTTGGAGAGATTTGGAAAGATTTGATGATTAGGCCATAGACACAGCTTTAAATATCAATAATTTTTTCTCTGATGTTCTTACCCCCATTTACTGTTTTCACTTCTCAGCCCTAATCAGTTTTAATATGCAACATTAACAGAGTTGTGCCCAGGCCCTCAATTACAGCCAGTGGACAGGTAGGGACACAAGGGAAAGTGAGAAGAAAGGCTTGAGAGATTCAAATTATGAATCAGCAAATTGTTTTTATTTCAGCATGTTTTTATTCTTTTAAGATTTTTTTAAACTATATATTTTAATTTAAATATGCTCAAGTTCAAAGATATCCTCACAGAATAGGGATAATAACTGCTAGTGATATACTATTTGAGACAATATATTCATGTAACCTTTTTAGAAAAATTTATAAATAGGTCACAACAGACCATGGACTGCATTAGGGGCCCAATCTTACAGGGTTCCCAGATCCTCCTCTATAGATTAGTAAAGATTAAAGAATACCACTCTACCCAATAACATTTGGTGCTCAGTCTAAAATATCCCATTAAGCATCCTTGTTAACAGCAGTATATGGAGACAAGAGATAACAGAGGTGACTACCTATCCATAAACCCTATTGTCTCTCTGAAAGTTACCTGTACACAGAGTCAAGCCCTCTCTCTCTCTCTGCCTAATGAATGGAAGAGGATGGCTGGGGGTGGAATAGATCTGGACAAGGAAGAGGAGCCTAGAGATAAATGCAAGATGGGAGGGGCAGCAGAAACAAAAGAGGAACATTTTGAGCAAAATTTTTTTTAAATTACAAAACACTTCTATGACAATCACTGTCCAGCAGCTGCTCTGAAGAAAGCAGGAGGAACCAAACTAACTCTCCCAAAAGATATGCAATTAAACTCAGTAGCAAACTGCTTTGAACAATGTATTGAGAACTGGCTTAATCTGGTGACAATCTGTGAACAAAATTGTGACGAAATAGATGGAATTGTCATAGCCAAGTTCTCAACATTAGGCTGAAGAGAAATGTAGAACGTATGCTGGCTGTACTGAAGCCTATTTCCAAAGCCTTGAACAAAGGTTATATTAGAAAACAAGAATGCACTTTTTGTAGAAAACAATGATTAAGTTGAGGCTTCCTGACCAATGATTTAAATCATGATTTAAACTACAATTTAAACTGATTTGATTTAAACGGATTTAAATGGATTTGATTTAAGCAGTAAATCAAATCTACCCCAGCCAGCATTGGGCTGCCCAGCCTGATCCTGGGGTCCCTGAGCTCCAGGGATGAGTAAAAATCCCATGTGCTGCTCATCTGGGCAGCATACATTGTTTCAGAGCTCCCCATGCACCCAGAGCCATATAAATCCCATGTGCCACCCACCTGCTCATCCCCAGGCACAGGGACCTGGCCATGGAACCCTGATTTCCCTGCACCATGTGGGCTTCCCAGCTGGGCAGCAGAGTGTTTTGACAGGTTCCAGGGCACAGTCACCACATATTCAGTTTAAGATATGATACAAACAAGGCATGCAGTTACTCCACAGTGTACATAGCATAACTTTTTGGCTCATTTACTCTATTACTGCGTCTTAAATAGATTTACACATGTGGCCAAGTCACTATTTAAGGCACGCTTAACTTGTTAATCATGTCTTAAATGTAACATGGGTCAGGGGCCAGAATAATCACAGCCACATTTCCTGTACCACCCCATGCTGGGGTAATCCTCCTTTGGTCGGCTTCACCTCTAGGATCTGACTGCAGAACAAGTGCAAAACAGCCATACAGCGATCAGAATCTGGGCATAAATTATTTAAACTAGTTGTACAGTACTACCATAATAAAAGCCTAATATAAATAATGCCATCAGTGACAAGCAATACTGTTGCTAGAGCTTAAAATGGTGAGACAAAAGTTTATGTGAAGAATAAAATATTATGAACTGAAACAAACTAATGTATTGCATAAAATGTGTTACAGTTACATAGGCAGACAAGGTTCCTTGGGTGAATTTGATATCTTTTATTAAACCAACCCAAATGGTTGGAGAATAGTTATTAAGCAAGCTTTCGGGTTCAAAAACCCTTCGTCAGGCTAAGGAAGCTGCAGCAGTTGGTGTGCTCTCTTCCTGGATGGAATGAAAAGTAAAGAAGCCAGAGGCTGGGCTGGGCTGGGCTGGGCTGGGGAGTCAGTTGCCAGGCAGATTATAATGTATCAAAAATCCAATGTCTGTGTTTAGTCCCTGATCTCTAGTATCCAGGTTGATGAAATGGAGCTCATAGGCTCGTCTCTGGGAAGTGTTGTGTAAGTTTCCCTTGAGGATCAGGACTGAGAGATTGGAGAGAGAGTGGCCCTCCTGTGAGAAATGTGCCCCCACTGGTACTTGGGTGTTTCTGTCTTTGATGGATTTCCGGTGTGCATTCATTCTGGTGCGCAGTTGTTGTCTGGTCTCTCCTACATATCTTCCATCATGGCATTTGGTGCATTGGATGAGGTATATTACATTTCTGGAGGTGCAGCTGTAAGATCCTGGGATGCTGATGGCTCTGTTGTGGGGTGTAGTAATAGTGGGGGTGGTGGAGATGTGTTGGCAGGTTTTGCATTTCTTGTCCTGGCACGGTCTGGATCCTTTTGGTGTGTTCTGGGCTTGAGGAAGTTTGCTTCTGGTGATGAGGTTGGCGAGGTTCGGTGCTTGTCTGAAGGCTAGGATGGGTGGCTCTGGGAAGATCTTTTTAAGAATAGGGTCTCTTTCTAATATGGGTTGCAATTTTTTGAGGATTTTCCGTACAGGTTCAAGGGATGGGTGATACGTCATAATCAGCAGTGTGCGATTTGTGGGGGGTTTTCTTCTGTACTGCAGCAGTTCTTCACGTGGTATCCAGGTGGCTCTTTCAAACGTGTGATCTACCTCTCTGGAGGAGTGTCCTTGCTGGGTGAAAGCCTTTTTAAGACTGGTGAGGTGGCGATCCCAGGTGTTCTTTTCAGTACAAATGCGGTGCTATCTGAGGGCTTGGCTGTATATCACAGCTTTTTTGGTGTGTTTAGGGTGATTGCTGGTTCTGTGCAGATATGTATGTTGGTCTGTGAGTTTCTTGTATACTGTGGTCTGTATTTTACCCTTCTGGATACTGATCATTGTGTCTAAAAAGGAGATGTTGGTGCTGGAGTATTCTAAAGAAAGTCAGATGGAGGGATGGTGATTGTTGAATTTCTGGTGGAACTCAACATGCACGTTAGTTTACATAGTTTCTCCTAACATTAAAAACTTCAAACAAAAGTTCATTGCAACCTGATTATTAGATATAGTGAGCACCCACCGACTTTAGCTGAGTAAAGACCTTTTGAAAATACTTAGTTTCAGACTAAGCTACAATTTTAGACCCAAGATACCAGGTCAAAATTGAAAGAGGAAAAAAAAGGTAACTTATAACTGCAGCCTTAGCTGCACAGATCAACACCAGGAATCACTTAACTCTTTTTTAAAATCCTGGCCTGAATATTTATTTGCTTACAAAAACACACAATCTTTCATTTTGGTTAAGTCTTTTTAGGACATCTTATAACTAGTAAGAATAATGGGCGGGTGGCAGGGACAGGGGCGGAGCACCAATACCCACTGCCCCACAGTGAAGCCACTCCGCATCCAGCTGCATGCAACCTCCCCCCTCCACTCTGTGTCTGCCCCATGTGCCCCCCCCACACACCTCAGACAACCACCCAGCCACCCACTCATGCCACACATCCCACACGCATACCCCCCTCCCCCCCACCCAGCCAGTGGGTTTTCCCTGCACGCTCCCTGCATGGCACCCGGCTGTAGGGTGCCACACCCCGTCTTGCAGGCACAGTTGGTGCCCGTGCCCCCCTGCCTGCTGCCCTTGTGGCACCCTGCAACCATGTGCCACGCCCTCCCCCCACAAGGAGTGCGCACCCTGTGGCCATGTGCCCTGGCAGATGCTCCCCGTGGGGGGAGGGGAGGGCATGGCTGCAGGGTGCCATGCAGGGAGCGGGCAGGGGAGCGTGCCCACCTGCTCGCTGTGTGCTGCAACTGGTGGGCACTGCCCACAACCCCCTGCCCACTCTCCTCGCGACACCCTATGGCCACGCACCCCATCCATCCTTCCCCCATGCCGGGAGCACCTGCATGCTGTGAGGTGCATTGGGAGGGGCGGGGGAGGACAGGATACACTTCCACAGGGTGCCGTGCAGGGAAGGGGCAGAGCCCGCTGCCTGTAGCACACAGGGCAGGATACACCCGCCATGTTCGCTCCTAGTGTGGCACCCTGTGGCCATGCCCTCCCTTGCACAGGGCATGGCACAGGGGGTGGGTGCACGGCAACAGGCAGTCCCAAGGGGAGTGGGCGGGGGAAAGGGGCAGTGGCCATGAGCTGCAGCATGTGGCCATAGGGCATGGCACACCCCTCATGCCCGCCCCCCATATGGCACCCTGCAGCCACGCCCATGCACCTCCTGTGTTTCAGTGCTCCCAGCATGCACTGCCCAAGCCCCGCTGCCCGCTCCCCTCGCAGCACTCTGCAGGTGCATACCACGCCACCCCCCCCCACCATGGTCGCAAGTCACGCCTACCCGCAAAGGCAAGTGGGGAGCAGAGCCTGGCCCCCACCTCTGTCTCCACCTGTCAATCTGTCTGCCTAAGGCTCTGGGCCACGCATGCAGAGTTGGCCCAAACCGTTACAGACAGACAGATGGAAGTGGTAAGACTTATTATATTAGAATACATAAACTAATCTTATATTTAATTGATCCTTTTATGTCAGTGTAGTAGCTAACACTGGAATGAAGACTCATACATACATCAGCATAAAATGCTTAACTAGTTTAAATATATGACCTTGAATGTAAAGGCAGCTAAGTAATTGGATTAAAAATAATACAAGCAACCCAGAATGCAAGATAAATACCAAATCTGTGGATACACAGATTTTAGTACGCACTAAAATGCTAACTAAGCAAATTTAGTGCAACACTAGCAAGCTCACACATGAAATAGTTTAGCAATATCAAGGAAATCCCAATTTAGATTGCTAAGGGAGTTAGACGACAAAAATTAAACTGAGTGTTCTTACAAAACTGTTTTGACCACACAATTCCTCCCAAAGGGAAAGTTATCCATATTGTATTGGCATGAAACCAGCTACCAACAAAACAATACTCCCCCTCCCCTATGAAGCCAATTTGAGAAAACAAAACTATTTCAGAACAGAGTTTATAAAGCAGGCAATTTGAAATCCACAAAATCAAAGTTTAAAAGTTATACAAATCTTAAGCTCTCTGCTGCTGAATGTTCACCTTGCGTCATGGTCACTATATTACATACAATGCAGAATACTGGAACATCTTAGTCAGCAAACGTTGTACAAGCATGCTTTGGCAGAAAAGCAATTATGGTTGTATGTCCTTTTATTAACCTTTTATTCACCATCATTTGAAAAGATGTATGACTATATGTTTATACATCTCTTCAAATGACAATGAATAAAAGGTTAATATTTATTCACTGTGCCTAATAAATCATGGATTTCATTTCAGTAATATTAGACACTTATTCTGGTTTACAATGCACTTGTAGTGGTTTATTTACTTACAGTAAGGAAGCATTCATTATAAATATTTAATATGGAACAGAGCGACTTTGGGTTCCTCAGTCTTTGATATTGACAAACACAAAATTTGGCTGATTCAACTGCCATTCTTGGTATGGATAAACTAGTCCAGGGTGACCAACCTGCAGTGTGTGCACCACACCACAAGCAGCACAGGCAGCCTCCGGTGACACGCAGCAGATCAGGAAGGGGACAGATGGCACTGCAGCAGATATGGCATGTAGCAAAAAGCACAGCAGTGGACAGGGCACAGAGTAGCAGATCAAGCAGCAGGGGATCAGAGAGGCACTCAGGGAGGGTGTATGGGGCTAATTTGTGGCAGACTTGCCAAAAAGGTTGGCCCCCAATGAACTAGGTCATCCAAGTACTTCCATTCTTTCCACTAAGGCCTGTGCTACACATTACATATATCACTCAATTAACTGGTTAATCATGCAATAAATTTAGATAAGCTATACATGCAAAGTAAGACAGGCCACAAGTGCAAAATAATTATCACACAATTTAACTAGTTAATTGTGGAATAAATTTAGACCAGACACACATGTACAAAGTAATTATCACACGACAAAAATTACTATTCGGCTATAAAGAAAAAGCCAACCAGATACAAAAATAGTGCTTTAAAATGTGTAACAACACTATAGCTGGTTTCTATCCAGCTTTAATTTGACTGCATAGTAGGTTCCAGGCACTACTGTTTTGTGGAAGCTGTGGCAGTAAGTTACATGTTCACCTCAATGGCTCTCAAGAGGGCTTCCACTGGGAGTTTATTCCATTCCTTTTTTCAACACATGCAAGTACAGGAGGCTATTAGAAAGATGAATGAAATATTAGGAGTTTAAACAGCACAAATCTATACTGGATTTAACCCTCTCTCTCTCCTCTCACTCGGTAAATAAAGTGCATGCCAATACCTGCTACCTCATCAAACTAAAAGGCAGGTGGCAGAACGTAAACCAAACTAAGATTAAAACTAGAGGTGCACCAACATATCTGTCACATATTGGATCAGCAGTGATAACACAAAAATTAACATGATTGGTCAAAAAAAAGCCGATTATGTAACCAATAAATGCCACGTACATGCACACAGATGCAGCATGCGTGCAGTCAGAAATGCAGCCAGGCACCTTGGAAAGCAGAGTCTTGCCAGTAAAACTGGAAGGGGGGAACAGATTGAGGCCTCCACAGTGAGGGAGTGGGGCAGCGGCTGCCCAGCCAGGGCAATGAATGGGATCCTGGGGTGGGGTGCAGGAAGGAGCCGCGGACAGCTTGTCCAGGGACACGGGGGGGCGGGGGGGGCAGCTCTCCGTTGCTGCATGCACCCTCAGGGGAGGGATGAAAAGCATGTGCCCTCCCTTGATTTGTGCATGGGGTGAGGGCAGGCTGCCTGCTGCAGGATCAGACACAGGGGCTGTGCCAGCCTCTTCCCAGAATGGGGGTTGGGCCAGGGCTGCACTTGAGGCAGGCTCAGCTCCACCAGGGCAGAGAGTCCCAAGCAGAGGTGGTGTTGTGGGGGGCTACAGCCACCCCAAAGTTCCCTGTAGCCCCACAGCCACCCTCCCAGCACCGCCACTGCCCGCCCCACCTGTCCTAAGCCCAGCCCTACTTCCAGGAAGAGGCTGGTACAGCCCCTGGCCCCAAACCCAAAGCAGGCAGCCCCCTTTCACAATAAGCACAAATCCGGGGGGGCACAAATCCCAGGGGTGCATGCAGCAGCAGGGAACCATCCCTGTCCCCATCTTCCCCGTACTCCCTGGACCAGCTGTCCACATCTCCGTCCTGCTTCCGGCCCTGGGTCCCATTCACCGCCCTGGCTGGCCAGTGCTTGCCCCACTCCCTCCCTCAGAATGGGAGCCTCAATCTGCCCACCCCTCCCAGATTTACAGGCAAGACACTGGTCTCCAAGGTGCTCAGCTGCATTCCTGTAAATCAGCTATCAGATCAGTATCAGCTAACATGGCTGGTTAATAATCAGCTATCCGTATCAGCCAGCAAAAAAATCTTTATTGGTGCACCCCTAATTAAAAGTAAGAGCAATTGGCTAAACAAAGCCCATGAAGTATACGAAAAACACTCAGTCATATCAAGAAAGAAGGGTGTGTCAAACAATTTTTTTTTTCTTCCTCCTGCCCAAAGGGACTACAATTTGTTGTGTTCTAGAATCTCCATCCGTTCCTAGACTGCTATACGACATCAGAAATTTAACATACCATCAACAGTCTAAATTAGTAAGGAAATTACAGACATTTCTCTATGCTCCTTGGCATGAGTACACATGCATTTGATACCCATGTAATGATATCCATACAAGGGTATCCTTGAAAAACCACAAAGCAGGTATGGCCTTCTTACCACACACAGGACTAATTCAGATTAAGTCTTCCAAATATAATGCCACTTTTATTTTTTCACGGTACCAGAAATGGCACTAATGCAAAAATCCTTTGGCTTGGATTCTGACTGCTGTGAGAATCTCTCTCCAGATCTGTGGCCTAACTGCTGATCAGCCAGGATGTTCTCATTGTCCACAAACTTGGAAGTAAGAAGGCCAGTATTAGAGTATTCCAAGTGGAAGGCAGCCCAGTCTAGCATACACTCCCCTCAAGGTCTCCCAACACATGTTTAGAAACTCTCTCTCATGCTAGGTGCCGAAATCAAGAGACTGATTTTTTTTTGATTTTTTTTTGCGCAAATTGAAAGTGGGAAAAGAATCTACAGTATCAATCAACATGTTGAGTTTCTTTGGAACAAAAACAACAAGTCATACATGAGATATATTTCATGATGTTATGTGTATTTAAAATATACAGCTGACATTTTCAGAATGGTTATCAAAACATCTTCTTTAATTGTGGTTTTTAAGAACATCAGGTGCTATACTGGCTCAAACCAATGGCCCATCTAGCCCAGTTTCCTGCCTCTTACAATAGCAGTAATGAATGCTTTAGGTGGGAGATCAGTGAACCAAATATTTCTAGTGATGTATCCACTGTTCGCTACCCTCCCACACATCTACCATCATTGCTTTAGACATACTAGAGGAAACATTTGCAACTGTTCTTTTTAATAATGAACAACAGATCTACCATCTATAGATCTGTCTAGTCTTTTTTTTATTTTTTTTTTTTTACATGGCCATGCTATCTACCTCTACAACCTCCTGTGGTACTGCATTCCACAAAGTAAACTACACACTGTATAAACATACAAGAGAGATGTCATACTTAGAGAAAGTTAAAACTAAATATGAAAAAAATAAAACAACAAAAAGACTAAAGATCTCATGTATTGAAATTACATTAGAAAACAAGCTTTCTGAAAAGATGAACTTGAATGTATTTACCTGCCAAAACCTGAATTCATACCCTCAGGTCTTATGGTTCTCCAGCAATAATTAGCTGATAGGACAGCAATAGCTAAAGCAGTGAAGGAGTAGTATTCTTTCCACGGTCTTTGCTAAGAGTGATGTCACCAATTACTAAGAGGAACACAGTTGCAAGGCCCTGAGCTTCAGACTTTGCAGAGAAGGCAACAAAAAGTGATTTTAAAGCATCACTTTTAACAGCTCTAAGAAGTTTCAAGGATGTTTTAAGTGAGTGCCTATTACACTGTACAACATAGAATTCAACTCTTTGAAAACAAAAAGATTCACAGAGTAGATCTTCCTGTCCTTGAAAAACAACTAGGTTAACCTGCAGGAGACAAGGGGGAGCAGAACTACTTTGCAAACTTCTATGAACCTGCCTAAAACCTGGCCCAGTTATTCCTAAATCCTCAAACTCTGGTTTGGGGAGATAAAGACAGAGATTCCCAACCAAAATGCTGTGGGACCCTACAGTGCTAGGAAAGCATTTGAAGGGCGTCACTGGGAGAGAGGCAGGGAGGGAGAGACAATCGGCTCAATGTTATGGAGGTTGCCTTGAGTCTAAAAGGGTTGAGAACCACTGGGTTCAGAATTTTTCAACTACATACAAACATTTCCTCTTTTAATTTAAAAGTTCTCACACACTTCTGTAGCTTCAATAGTATGTAGAAGCCAAAGATCAGCAGATGCAATGCAGATACCAGCAGATTTAGAAAGCCCTTGACTAGGTTTGATGGTTGTATATCTCCTTTAAAACAGAGGTAGAAGATAAGGCAAGCCCTGCCTTTTGACTTCCAACTAATACTGCTAACTACCTCTCTCTACCTTAATAGAGCATTGTTTGCTTAAACACTCATTTTTCAAGTATCCCACTAAAATCCTCTTTTTTTTTTTAAATGTTGATAAAAAAAAAGGTAAAAGCTCCCAACCTTTCCCTCAAGCAGTCTTTTTTATTCCAACAGTATAGAAGTATAGAATGATGGGAATGACAAATCTCTTATTTTACAGAGGAAATTAGACCTATGATCACACATTCATCCATTAATAGAGGCCACATCCTAATCATGAAATAACCATTAATATTAAAGCTTATCAAGAAAGTAACACACATTTTCTACCCATTTAATTAAATAAAAGGGCAAATCAATAATGATCCACCTGACCATGCAAATACATCATGATTTTCACTGGAGAGTGCAATATTTCTAAATGCAAAGTTAATCTAAACACCTTTCACAGCAAGCCGCATGCCCATTTTCAGACTCATATTAGTCCAAAAAATAATAATTAAAAGACATAAGAAATCAATGCTACAATCTAACTTAACAAGCTGCAGCAGCTCAGCAAGTAAATGGATGAGAACTGGTTCCAGCATATTGTTTTAAACTAATTAGGAGACAACTGCTTTGCCTAATAAGACCAAATGCTATGCTGGTTTAGGGTTGTGAAAGACAAGTCATTTTGGTTACTTGAGTCAATTAACTATCAAACTACTAATGTTCGATTTCTTTCCTTTCCCTGCATTCTTATATACTGAGAAGTAAAAGGCTCAGATTTCATCAGACTCTGCCAAGAAACTTTTTTTTCTCTTCAAACTGACACCAAGTGTGGAAAATTTCAGCCTGAAAGGATTAGATCTGTCTAAGAGGACTGGCTGAAAAGTAGGGTGTTGTGTACAAATTTTTTCTCAATCCGAACTTTAGTATTGAACTAATAAAGGAAGATAGTCAAAGGAATTAATTATGGAATCAAAACCAAATCACCTCCTAAAATGGTTTATCCTAAACTGCCATTTGGCATAGATGCCACACATTTACACTTGACAGTGACCCATGATGCTACTTAGTTGTCTCTAGTTTCTGTATTTTGGTATTATTTGTAATGCTCCATTTAAAGTGTCAGATGAAATCATGATCATTAGATCGCAGATTGTTTGGCAGTAGTTTTGAGAGCTCAGTACCTTTTCTGTAATTTCGCTTGTATTTTGTTTTTTTTAATTGAGTTGTATGGAAAGCACTTAATCCTCCCAGGCCTCAAGCCAGAAAAGAGTCTGCACACTATGGAAAAGGTCTGTGGTTAAAGAAACCTAGTTGCATAAAGCTCATTGATTAAAATATTAGGCAACATGGGGAATCACTGTGGCATTTCATCTTTGGAAAAAAGAGAGAGATTTCTATCCTTGTGACAAGAGGTAAAGATCTACTAGGTGTTGACTGACAAGATGCAAAAATGTGTGCACCACAGTAAAGATACAACAAAGTTTCCAATGTTTAAAATGTGCTCTTTAAAAAAACCAACCAAACAAACAAAAAATGTATCTTGGAAGTCATACTGATCCCAATGTCTATCTTCTAACCCAAAACACTAAAAGTTTTCCCTTCTTAATAGAAACATAATAAAAACCATACTAATCAAAACTGGAGAAAGACGACCACTTTATTTTTTGATCTCCACAGGTGGCATCATTACTGGGTATGAATAAGTGATTTCCAACCAGCTGGCCAACTGGGTATTTAAAGCAGTCTTCTATCACGAATAAGGAATGATGCATTTAGTAATATGTGACCAGCCTCTTGCTACAAAAGCAGAGTAAAAGCCACTGTGCTTTTGGCTACCATGTTAATATAGACAACAGTTTAACTGTATGGAAGATAGAGCTCTGTCTTTTTCAGGTGCTCCTCAAAAAAGTTATTATAGCATACACTTTGTGCATTATGCACTATAATGAAATACAAATAGAAGCTATCTGTTCTATTAAGAGAAAAGATATCTGCATGTAAACAAAAGTTTCAAAAGATGTTAGATTCCTATATTATCTAATAACTTCACACAAGAAAAATCTACATAGAAAAGCTCACGACCATCTGAATCACAGTTCAAAAGTTTTCTTCTTGTTTGGTTGGGTTTTTTGTTTTGGTTTTCTTTTGGGGGGGGGAGGGGGAAGAGAGGGGGTTAATATAATTTTTCTCTCCTTGTTGCTAGACATGAGGAGTGAGAAAAAATATTTGTGAGCACTGCGATGCTATACAGAAACCGGTCCCACCTTTCTAATAAAAGTAGAAAAAAGCTTATTTTTTTAAATTCAAATAGGATAGCTGCCTATGCCACCTCCAAAATTATGCCACTAAAACTGGGTCAAACAAATACAATGATTTACTTCATCCAATGGATGAACCAACTAGCTCTAATAAATTCTGGGGTCTTTCCAATTCTATCTGCTCTAACTAGGCTTTTCTATAAGAAAATAAGAACCAATTTTGCCCTCCACTGGCTAGAACTATCAGTAAGAGCCATGCCTACAAAGGCAACTCTAAACCCATGCTTACAAAGGCAACTCTAAACCACAGAAACTATTCAGAGGCAAAAAATTCTCTTTACTTCAAAATGTACCAATCCTAATTGATGAACACAAGTTAGCCTGCTCTACAATGACCAGGTATTAAGAAGGAAAGCCTGTTTAACAAACTGAATTCTACCAGAAAGTCTGGGATCAGAGCATAAGGTAGGAATTCTCTCTTCCGAAGGGGGATCAAATGCAGCCACTGAAAAACTCCCAGCCCAGGAGATCATTAAATCACTGAATATGAGCACTTATAGCTTCTGTTTCTACCAAGAAAAGGCGTGGCATGTAAGTCAGTCTCTGCACAATTGGAAGTTTTGGTTTTTAGAAATTAGTTTTATACTGAACAGGCTTGGGAGAGATCTGGGTGGAGGACAGAGACCACAAGAAATAGTAAACCAATGGATAAAGAGGACACACCCTCTCTCTTTTGCCAGCAGGCTTTAAAGTTGAAACACAAAACTAGGGAAGTAAAACACCCCTATTCTAAAACTGAGCGAGTGATTCAATTTTATTCAGCAATTACTAGCCACAGGCCAGCCCAGAAAAGAATGGATCTGAAAAGGAGACAGGTCAATACCCTAGTAAAATTCCCAGCTTCCCCCTTGCCCAGCAGCTAGGCTTTTCACTAAAGCTGAGCCCTGCTAGTGAGAACCACACCTATTGTTTAAATTGGAGACCAGCTGGTCAATTCCCTGTCATCCCCCTGGCAAGTTGATGCTTGACAAGTTCTTCAATTGTTGGTCCTAAGCCTCCCTGCAGTCATATAGTGCTTCTAAGGCAGTGGGATTTAGCCCAGTGTTTCACAACCCATAGTACGTGTACCCCTGGGGGTACGTGAGACACAGGAAGGGGGTACGCAAGTAGTGCATTTTGGTCTTTGCCTGCTTGGACCAGAAGTTCCAGCCGCCATCCCTCCCGCCATGTCCGGTGCACTGGGGCTTTCATTCTCCAGTGTCAGTGTGCTGGGGGATAGGGAGGGAGGTCCCATGCAGGCTGCTTTGCCATGGGCCATGTTGGAAAAAGTGGGACTCGGCTCGCGGTGGTGAAACTAGAAGTGCCACGGTGGAACTTCCAGTTTCACTTTCACTGCATCAATCGGCAGGGAGTATATAATTTACCAAAGGTTGAGAACCACTGAGTTAGACTATTAACTTCAGTGGATGCAAGAGAAGCTCCAAATTTTGAAATTTAAATTTAAAAACAAAATAAAAGAATAAAGTCAGAAGCCTGTTTCAGTCCCAGTCAAGAAGAGACAGAGATGGAGGATGGAAGATCTATAAGCACAACGCATTTTTCATATCAAAATAAAACTCTGAGCTCTATTTTCAAATTTGGCCTCAAGGCTAAATGTGTTTTGCAACCAACATTTGATATCATTTTTATCACACCCATGTAAAGTATTTTAGTTTCCTAAACTGGAGGCACAATATTGCATGTTCAGCAATGAAGGACAAGACCCTACCCTTGTCATTTTCTTTTTTATGTATAGCTTAAGGACACAGATCTGTCCTTATAAAGAAAAAAAGTCTCTTTAAATAATGAAACAGAAAACAGATACAGTTGTTGAAGGTTCCACACTTCACCAGCTAGAGAAGCTGATTCAAAAGTTGCAACATGTGTTGATTTCATTCTGTTGCTCCTAGTAACACCAGCAAGGTATTCTGGGAATGAGAAGAGAAACACGGGGCAAAAACTAGGCAGAAACTTTGTTCACTTAACTTAGAACAAAGGGTGAACTCAGGTACAGTCCCAATTTGACAATTTATAGGCAAGGCAACTTTCCTGAGACAGAAGACTGGTAGAGAAGATATAAACAGAAAAAACTATTGAGAAGCACAAAAAAATATTCCAAGTCTTCATTATACCTGATAACAAATGTAACATATACAAAGAAAACCATAACAAGCCAAACTACAGACATCGTAACCAATACATGACCAACAGCAGTGTGACAATTACTGTCTTTGAAAGGAGAATCCATAAAAGTAGGCCAAACAAAGTACATAAGATCACTTACAGTGAAGTTCAGCATACAATCTATCAATAATCATGTTATCATATAAAACGTTACATTCAGTAGCACTTAAGATTTAGTGCTTCAGGTACGGTGTATTTAAGTCTTTCAGAAACTTAATTTAATCACTGAACTTTAATTACTCATCCGAGTCCTCCACAATTTTATAAAAATCAATTAAGGAAACCTGCTACTTATTCACGTTTAGTGCCTATCAGACCTACAAGACAAGGTTTGGCTAAATTGGCTGCATTACATGTTGTACTTTCACGTTCATAGTTTTATGCAAGATACAAGCAGCTGGAAGTTAAACGTGAAGGAAAACTGCAAGCAGACAAGTCTAGTCTGCCAGCTAACAAGAACAATAGGAAAGTCTAGCAAGAACAAAAGGAAACAATAGGAAATAAATAAATGTACGTTTAAAGTTAAAAAATAAAAAACCCTGAATAATCCAGAGTGAGAAACAAATACTATTTTAGCTGGATATCATCATAAAAGCCCAGAGGGATATATACAGTTAAAAGTAATTATGTCCAAAGAGTTTTTATATAAATACAATACATACATCTCTCTCTCTCTATACACACACACACACATATACATATATAACTATATGTATACATACACATATACATATATTTTATATGTATGCACACATATTTACACAAAAAATACATTCTCCAACAACAGTTTGATGGGGTACTCTCAAAGGTGGAGGATTTGCAAGGGAACTAAATCTGCTGTCAACAATACCCTGTTAGTATGACCCTATCTTTAATCTACAGGCATGATAAGATGCCCCAACACACATAAACCCAGCTCAAACAGTGACTAATGACCATTAATCCCCCTATCTCTTCCGTGATCGCTCCTTCCTCCATTTATCACACTGACACTTCACTTTACACACGTGAATAAACTTTAACAGAGAAGGTGAATCAAAAATCATCTCAAAGCAATCTGGGACTATAAATTAAAGCTGAGGACTGGGAGTGGGCTGGGGGGGGGGAAGAGGGGGAAGGCAGGGGGGAACGATTTGTTCTTGATTTGCATCCCGCTTGGTGGCAAAAAGCACTCAATCAACCAGACATGCAAACTGTTGAGATGGCTACATTAGCCAAGGGGTGCACCGAGGGAAGAACAAAGCAGGCCTTTACACTTTAACCCATTCACCAGTCCCAACTCCTTTCCAGCTACATCCGGTTGCCCCACTAGTCCTGGACTCCTGGGGGCTTCCCTGGAGTGCTCCTGGGAAGATGCAGAGTGCCTTGGGCTGGCTCAATGTCAGGGGTTTGCCAGGAGGTAAGGGCATTCTTTAATCAGGACTAAAGGACTTTGACACGTATGCCATGATCCCAGCCTGCAGTGACTGGCTTCCTATATCTAGAGATCTGAGAAAGAACATCTTGCATTGGAAGGCTTGTCTAACTTTATCCCAAGGGCACAGATGATCCAACAAAAGTGATCCCCCTAAGAAACCGTCACCTCTCACATAATTACTGGGCCACCATGGCTACAACATCACTCTCACACTACCAGGATCTCAGTCACAAATCCCCCCCCCCCCCCCAGCGCGGGAACTGGATCCTGTAACTTGCCTAAGACTCAGCAGCTGTGGCTGTGCTCCAGAGCGGCACCTACAACTTCTTAAAGCAAGAGAAGGGGAAAGAGGAGGAGGGGGGTGAAGGAAAGCTGTGTGGCTGAAAGGAGGGGTTAAGCTAAACTGGCTAGAAAGCAAGAAGTCACCCAGCTGCATTTAGGTGGCAAGTAAGCATCTCCTGTAATGAGGCAGGGGGGTAGCACCGCTGAGACATAAGAGCCCAGAGGGGGAAAGAGTATCTTCTTTTAAAAAAAGAAAAAAAGAAAAGGAGAAGCCTTCATAAATCAAGGGGCTGGAAGTTTGCTGGGGAAAACCAACCCATTCATGTAATCTTCTCTCTCCACCACCTGCCCCCCAGTACAGAGACACACATAGACACCCGATCCAACCCAGCAGAACCTACAGAAGAAAAAGGTTGTTATTTCCTGACACTTCTCCCTACTCAGTTTCAGCGACAAGCCTTTGAGCCCACAAGGAAACTCTGAGCAGCTCCTTGTTCACGGGCTGGGAGGGAGAAGAGTCCTCCGTGCAATGAGAGATCCTGAGCTTGCCGAAGCCCCTTGCCCCTATGTGCGTCTGTGTGCTGTGACTGTCCGTGTGTGTGTGTGCCCCTGTACGTCCCTTTATGTGCGCCTGTGGGTGCGATTGTCCATGTGCGTGTTCCTGTCTGCGTGTGTCCCCGCGTGCCGCCCAGCACTCCTGCTCCAAACCCCAGAGCAGCCCGCACAGACTCGGGGCGGAAAGCCGCCCCCCGCCCAACCCGCGCGTAGACGAGCCCGTGAAACTTCAGGCAAAGACGAGCCGAGGCGGGGAGCGGGGGCAGGACAGGGCAGGCGCCGGCGCTTACCTGCGCAGAGCCAGACGCAGCCGAGGAGGTAGAAGCGGGCAAACTCCGCGACCATTGTCCCCAGGCGGCGGCCGCGCAGCCCCGGCTCATGCCAGGGGGGAGCCGACGCCCGCAGCCCCGCGCCGCCGCCGCCGGCCCGGGCGCCCGGAGCTGCAGTGCGGGGGCCGAGGGGCATCCGCGGCTGCGGCTCAGGACGCGCCGGCGGGGCGGGGGCGGCCCCGGTCCCGCTGCCGGCAGCGGCGCGCGGCGCGCAGCATGGCCCGGGCCAGGGGCGCAAGCGGGCGGGCGGGCGGGCGTGCAGGACGCGGCGGCGGTCGCGGTGGCTGCAGCGCCCCGACTCGGCGGTGTCACGCGGAGTCGCTCGCGAGCGCCCGCTCCGCGCCGGCCCCGCCCCCTCAGCCCCGCCCCGCCGCCGCCTCGGGATGCTTTAAAGGAGCCGCGCCTCTCTCCTCTCCGGACCCCTGGGGAAGGCGAACAGCCCGGGGTGGCGGCACCGCACGGGGGCAGCGGGGCGAAGGCGGGGGGTTGCGGCAGCCCCTGAGAGTCTTGCGGGACTAGGCAGGGACTAAAAGGGATGTAGTTGCGGGGGGAGCGGGGCAGCACGAGCAGGCGCGTACACACAAGCTGGACAGCACTGGTGCGCACACGCACATACACTGTAGTGGGACACACTGGAGCAGGACACACACGCACACACACTGTAGAGGAACACGCACACATAGACACACACACAGACACACATACTGGAGCAGTACAGCACTGGCAGAGGACCTGGACTAGATCTCTCGCTCTCTCACACTCACAGTCACACACGGAAGCTGGAGCAGGACAGCACTGGCAGAGGACCTCATGACACACACTTCCTCTCTCTCTGGAGCTGTATACAGCTGTATTCAAAGCATCTATCACGCTGATGTTCTTACACATTAATAGTAAGTAACCCAAAGAGTAGGAAGTTGCCCCCCTCTCCCTTTCTTTTACACAGGCACGCAGTCTCGCACTCTCTGGAGCCCTACAACTGTGTCCCAACCATCTGTCACACCACTGCTCTTACAAGCAAATAGGAAGTACTAAAAATCATAAGTAACTCACACAGACGAAGCTGCCATGCACCCAAAGGTGCCTGGCATGCATGCACAAAGCCAGGGACTGAGAAAGCAAGTGACCAGTGGCAATGCTGCCAACCACTGCCAAGGTTATGAAAACAGCCTCTTTCATTCTTTAAAAAGGAGGCAATGAATTAGAGGCAATAAGGAAAGTAGTTACTATGCCAGAGTAATGAGCTGGAGCTTTGTGAGGCTGGTACAGGACCTGGTTTTCACACACACTCTCTCTCTCTCTCTCTCTCTCTTTCATGCTTTGGAGCCCTAGAGCTCTGTGCAAAGCTTTCAGCACATTGATGTCCTTACATGTTAATAATAAGTAACGAAAAATACAAAGCTGCCACACTCCCACACGCACACACGCAGTCACTGACTCACTCTTTGGAGCCCTGCAGCCATGTTCAAAGCATTTATCATACCAATGCCCTTACATGTGAATAAGTAACCCAAAATGTATGAAGCTGCCACTCTCTCTCTCTCTCTCTCACTCTCTCCAGTCCTACAGCTGTATTCAAAGCATCTATCGCGCTGATGCCTTTACACATGAATAAGAAGTATGCCAAAGAGTATGCAGCTGCCACATACCCAAAAGTGCCTGGCAAATGCACACAAATCAGGGGCTGAAGACACAACTACTAGCCATAGGGGTGCCAATGTTTCCTGGGCATCAGGTCCTTTATTAAAGCCCTCCTTCCTGCAGCTTTAAGTAGATGTTATATTAAAAGGGAGGCTTATCCCTTCATTAAAGGGGAGGGGAAAGGACGTTTCTGGCATCACTGCAGAGAAAAGCTTAGAAAAGCGGGACCCCAGTAAATCCCAAAAGTTCAAAAGCAAGAAAGGAAATTGAAAGAGAACGTACTTTGAGAGGGAAATTCTAATGTATAAGTTGCAAGACATGGGGCAAACAATTTTTTACTCCACACCAACCATCATCACAACTTCAACAAACTACAGAACTTGCATGGCAACTTTAAGTCCACTCCCACTATCACTTTTTTCATACAGCTCTTTCCTGGACAGCTGTTGTGAATGCCTGATGTAGTGGCCAACCTGTGGTATGCATGCCCCAGTGGCATGGACAGCTGCTGCCTGTGGCATGTGGCATACTGGGGAGGGGACAAGAAGTACAGCTGCAGATTGGGCAGAATACAAAGCCAAGCAGCAAATCAGGCTGAGAGCACAGGGAAAGAAGCAGAAAGCAAAGCAGCAGATCAAACAAGGAACAAAGATCAATGCAGCAGATCAGGCAGGGAGCAGAAAGCAGAGTGGCAGATCCACAGGGGAAGGGGATTGGAGTGGCATTTAGGTAGGTGCAGAGTTAATTTGTGGCACACAAAAAGGTTGTTCACCCCCCAATGCAGTAATAGATTGGTACTTGATAGCTTGGACTTATCTAAGAGGAATGAATGTAGAGAAGTACTTAGGACAGTTTTTCCTGGGCAGATGATGTTAGGCCAGCATCCATAACAGAGTACCATTAAGGCTGCAGTTCATAGTAAGTGTGATAATGGTATCCTGTGTGCTGACAAGCCAGTTCTTCCATAGCTCAACTCATCATCCTTGCTTTCATGGATTTCTGTTAGGTATTGTGTTCCTGTGCACTAACTTCTAGGCTTTATTCATGCTTATTTAAGGCTTTGGGTTTGGATGAGGTGCAGGCAGAAGTTTAGTTGCAGATGAGAATGCCTTTTGAGTCATTCATTGCAAATTAGTGCTTTATTGCAGGATAAAACCTAAGAGAAAAGTTTTGTTTCTGGCATAGAAAGATTTATGTACAACTACCTTATCATCTGCCAGTCAGGTTTTAATAATCCCAATCTCCATTAATCACTCAAGCTTGTGCATGGTGACAGACCCAAATCAATCAAAGTTTATCCACACTTTGACTCCATCAATCAAGTTTAGAGCACAAAAGCTTCCATTTTTAACACAGATAATATTAAAATGGCTCTAAGTAAAACATTTTAAAAATAAAAATAATAATTAAAAACCCTATCCATTGCACCAGATACACTACTAAATCTCCTGAAATCTGTAGCTATTAACAAGAAACTTGGTTTAACAGTGAAAAACCAAGGACTACCAAGGACATTTCCAGCAAAAACTCAATTCCCAAAGCTTTCTGTTAAGAATTAAGAAACTGAGCAAAAACTACACGACTAATACCAAGGTTATAAAAATAGCCTTATGTGACATTTAACACCAATTACCCCTTTATTTTCAGAGAAAAATAAGGAATTCATTGTAGATGTGATATCTTTTATTAGACCAGCTGAGAAGATGGAACAAAGTTCTTTCAGGCAACCACAAACTTGCTAAGAACTTTGTTCTAACTACTCAGTTGGTCTAATAAAAGATATCACATCTACTTAAAAAAGCTTGCCTGCCTATGTCCTTAGACCAACATGGCTACAACCAAAAACCCTGCAGGAATTCATTGTCCATCTTAAATTCTTCAGGAATTTACATGGATGTTTACCTGTGTAACAAGTGTGCTTAGCCAAAATCAATTTTCAGCAACCATCATTTCACACATAATAAAACAAAAGCCATATTAGCACAGCTCTTCCCTAGGATTAAAACATGATAGAAGAGTCTACACGGTTGAAAGCTCTTATTGTTGAGATACGAGGAATTCAGTGCATTAGCTGCAGAAGCCTTGAGATAAGTAGAATCTTAAGTTCATGCAGGGCTCAAAAGGACCTCTACAGGTCATATATTCCAACCCTCTGCTCTGAGGCAGTATCAGAGAACCCAGACCAAGACCAGTATGCCTGCCAGATACATTTGTCTGCCCTGATATTAAAGAGCACTACTGCTTGGGATTTTGCTACCTCCCTAGGTAATCTGTTACATTGCTCAACTAACTTTATATTTATGAAGTTATTTTCTTAATATCTAGCCTCAGTAGTCCCAATCTTCACAAGAAGAAAACATAACTATAAAGGTACAACAATTGTTCTTCTTAAGGCATGTTAAATAAGGCAGTTATGAATCTATATTAGATTCATTCTTCTTATGCTGAAACATACTTTTAAGTCAGTCACATGAATCAGGAAAATCAAACCTGCAAACCTAGTATGAGACAACCCTTTGTATACAAATAATGTATTTTTCATTTAGGAATTTAGGTGTTTACACATATTTGTAAAATAATATTCAGCTATAACTTAGTTTTTACATGAATCTTAGATTCTGTGTAATTTTTTGATAAAAATATTGTTTTCTTAACACTGCTCATGTAAGGTGTGATTTCAAGTGTGTGTCTATCACCTATAACTATATCAAACTATATCAATATCTATATCAGATAGATAGATAGATAGATAGATAGATAGATAGATAGATAGATAGATAGATAGATAGATATGCAGTAATTGCATAAGAATAGAAAGTATATATTAGGGGTGTGCAAAGCTGGCCCTATTCAATTCAGATTTGGATTTGACCTAATTCAGGGACAGTGATTCGATTTGTTGATTTAGATCACTGTCCCTGATTCGATTCGGCCAAATCCAAATCTGAAGATTTGATGCTGATTCAAAGAATCAGCGATTCGGACAAAGACACAGCTTTAAATGTTTTTTCTACATATGAGGTACCAGCATGGGTTGTGAATGCTGCGATGCTGGGGCAGGCAGATGGAGCATCCCACGGGAGTGCGGGGGGGCCTTCCATGGGCTCAGCAATGAACCCGGAAGTAGACTGGAAGCACTTCTGGTTCACTTCCGGGTCTGCCAGGGAGTGCGCTGGAGGTCCCCCCCACACCCCCTCCCCAGCTTGGCGATTGGCCATGGGGTACCCCGGGTGCCCCCCCAGACCCAGGAGGCACCAGTCGCCGAGCCGGGGAGGATGTGGGGGGAGACCCAGCATGCTCCCCGGTGGAAACAATAATAAAACAGTTCCACAGAGAATACCGAAAGTTCAACCCCACCTGCTAAAAGCCTGCCCAAATAAAAAAGTTCTTACACTTCTGAAAGATGGCCAATTTGGGACATATGGGTGTGTATTCTGCATATCTTTCATTCATTCAGATTCCAAATTCATAGATTTCCAAATAAGAAAATAGCTTATGAGCCCAAAGATTTGCTTTCTATTGTATCCAGTGAGTGACCAGGGACATTTAATTTAATATTGTATGCCTCAACTTTCCCATCTGCAAAGTGGATCTAAAAATATTTATTTTCCGTTTCTACAGAGCTACTAATATTTCTTTGAGTGAGCATACTTTGGCATTTTCACGCTGTTTCAAATACCTTGTAAGATATTTTGTTCCAATACCATTGCTTGCTTTCTCCTGAATAATAACCAGAGCTAGAGATATACTGCTCTAATGATCTGTTTTAATTCATTTAAATCATAATAATACATAATAGCTGCAGCTGAGTGAATTTCTACAAGAAATTCTGAAGAAGTAAATCTGAATATCTTATAAATAATTTACATCATATGCAGATGTTCTTACAAAAATGTTTACCATTTGGGAGTGTTTATTCTCCTTGATATTAAAAAAAGACCCAACAACTTCCAAGACAACATTTCCAAAAATAGGCATCTGATTTTTGTATCTTTAGAATTTTGGCAATACTTTGTTCACAATGCATTAGAATTTAGACCTATCTGTTTGGTTCATTTTGCAGTATAGAATGTATACATAAGAGTTATTAATAATTAATCTGAAAGTGGGCAAGCTAAAGGTTACAGGGGTATATTTAGGATGAGAAGGGTACTTACTGTGTCTGAATGAAAGAATGATAGGCAAAAAATACCATATAGTAACTGATACATAAAGGCATGTTTTAGTGAAATTCAAAGTCATGAGCCAATTCTGGTGAGTGGAATTTAATAGAACTGGTGTTCATAAATGCTCAAACATATTCTGAAATTACACTGTTTGAAAATTGGTTCCACAATTCTTATGTTAATATTTATCATTGTATAGAGCAGTTCCAGTTCATACAGTAAGAATGCAAGACTGAGCTTCAAATCTGGCATTTCAGTACTCCCGTAATCTTACAAAGAGTTTTGCATATAACTTCAAAGTGAATGGGGCTACAAGAGAATGGGACTACTCACATGTAGAGAGTTACACATGTGCGTTTTATGTTTGAGAAGTAGGGCATTTGATTTGGAACCTCCAAGAAAAAAGAAAAGGTGCTGAGAAATGGTGCTGGTGATTCAGTAGATGGCAGTCTTTCCTCAGACTGATACTTAAACCAGGGTTTCACCATCATGTTAGGGGAAAATGTGCCTAGAGATCTTCTATTTCAGATTATTTCTATAAGCATAATTTTTAAAATCCTAACTATTTGTGATTGTTAAAGATCCCAAATAATTTTTCAAAAGATAGGATGTATGCTCAAAGTTTTGGATACATTCCAGTATGAGGGTGACTGTTTTTCCTCTCATAAACTTTTTTTTTTTGCCTTAGTAGGTCATCATATTCTTCCCTTCCTAATCCAAAATAGATTATGTAGTGTTGTTGATGGTGTAATAACTGCCATTATCCACCTGAGAAGTGGCTACAGTATAATGTTGAGTGAAATTAAATTTAATGACCGTGCTTTTGTATGTACACGCATGTGTGCTTATGTGTGCTCTATTATTCTGTAAAGTATTCAAGGCTTGCAAACCATAACTAATCAATAAGCAATATTACTCTTTAAAGCCCATTTTAAGTTTATTTTACATTACAGTATACACAAGCAAAATTCCTGGGAACTTGTTTAGCATCTAGGTTAGCGTTTAAAAAAGTGGGGAGGACGGTATTTTTTCCCTTCTCATGTCATCTGTCAAACAAATAATTTCCAGTGCTTGTTCTTTATACAAGGCAACACATAGTATGTTCAAATTATTTAAAAGTCTGTTTAAAGAGGCTTTATATTGTTAAAGAAGTAAACGTTTAGGGCCCAAAGTATATTTGATAAACATGAATAGTGTTTATTTAATAGCAACCTGAAGAGGAATGTCAAAACTGAAGAGAGGTATGCAGAAAGTAAAATGTAAATTATTTTTTCGGTGCCAATTTGATATAATCGCATCCTTTACTGTATATTATATTGTGAATCCTGCTATATCCGTAGATGAAACCCAAAGTTAAATTCAACAGAAATTTCACATGAATGCAAAATAATCCATTTTATATAATCCATCATTTTAATATAATATATATTAAAAAAAGAAAACAATAGCAGAACAACAGAGTGAGTTTTGAGCCAGGTTTTGCTTGCTGAAAGGTGGAGCTAGGAAGGGGAAATAAATACACTGAAACCATAAAAAAATGAAGTTTCATTATAAATTAATAAGACTTTCCCCCCAAAATTAAGTCTAGTGGCCATTTAACTGAATGGGAGGCTAACTTGGTTAGGTTTTGAGTAAGAATTTAACAGAGAACCTCTGAAGACTTCAGATTCTGTTTGTCTGCATTGTTTAACTCCTTTGTTTATAAACATTAGGTCACTGAAGCTGATTCTGCTCTTATTTACGCTGGTTTTATATTGGGATGAAACTCTACCTTTACTTCATTTATGCCAATGTTACAGAACTCCGAATTAGACCACGTACTTTCCACTAACGTTTCATACTAGTTTTAGAATGATATGGATGAATGTTGCAGGGTAAATAAATACAGGCAGTCTGGCCTGCAACAAATGTGATGCTTGTTAGAACCCTAATAATTGGGGGGGGGGGGGGGGGGTGTTTTTGTTTTTAGTATTTGCATTGCAATAGTGGCCAAAAGCTCCACTCAAGTCAAATCTAATTATTCTTGTTACTCAGACAGAAACATGAAGATAATGCCCCTTGCTCAAAGAACTTACAAAGCATTGTTACTAACATAAAGGAATGCAGATTTATTAAACTCACCACTGGCACAAGTAACCAATTCCAACCATGGTGATGGTGTCATACTCATTTACATCAATGGTGCCATCATGACTGTTCATTATTAAAATGCCAGATATATATATTTTTTAAAGGGTGTGCCACATTCCTACTGGAAAAAATCACTGAAAAATATATTCAGTCTGTTTCTTCGGTACAAAACACTACAGGCATATTTTTTATTTTGTCAACTCAGCATGCAGCAGGCTGAAGCTTAAATGCCTTTTTAAATTATTATAATTATAGGAAAGAGTGTATACAACTTCTGTTCTGTGTTTTGGCTTTTGTAATGACAAAATGATAATCTATTTAATAGATCATTTATATACAAACAACATCATATTTGTTTGAAAACCAGTGTTATCATGGATATTGTTTAAACAAAGAGTGACCTGTCCCTGAAATCTTTTGGTTTTATGTTTAACAAATGAACCATTCAGAACCAGCTATCTCCTTGTCTTCATATGTAGTATAGGAAGGAGTATTAGAGTGTCACCTAGTGGATTGTTCAGAGCATCTATAAGAAATAAAAGCTAAGAAGGACAGAAATCCAAATGGTATTCAATAAATAAATGTAATGTCATACAAATGAGCCCTGTTCAAAATTTCTCTAGACAATACAAAGGCTGCAACAGTGCATCACTGTTCTGTAATACCTGCTTTTGGGACTTGATTTGTGTTTCATGATATATTGGCCTTGAATCCTCCCTAAAATATATATTTTGGCATTGGAGGAAGCCTGTCAAAACGAAAAACCTAAAAACTGCAGGAAAAAAATATATTCACAGTTTAAATAGTATCAGTTTAATATTCTGAAGGATATATGTTTTCAAATAAGTTATACAAGATTAATTTTAATTTATAAAGAGCTTCTGATTACTAATAAAAGAAATAAAATGATACATCATATACTTAATTTCTATCAATTACATTTTACTAGACGGGTATGTTTTGTGCTTTTCAACAGGCCATCAAAACAAGGTTTTATAAGTGATAGATGTATTAACTCGGGACTCTTTTACATTTATAATCCATGAATAGTTAAATTTGGCAATCTGTAGCTGAAAAGAATTACATAAACTATCCATCTTATTTCTTTGATTGAATTACTGTACATATTTAAAGCAGACGCCACTTAAGTATAGACTACCTGCAGTGAATTAACTCTGTCAAATGCAAAGCAGAACTCCAAGCAACTAAAAATAAACAGCCAACTCACCCAGTACAATATACAATTGCATGTTGAAAGTTAAAATAACCAGCCTACTTGCACAGGACAATTTATAATTGTATGTTGAAAGCCTATCTGCTTCCATATATTTAGCCTCCTTTAATTAAAAAAATGTTTGGTATTGTCTTAAGGCCATACTCTTTCCTTAGTTTTGGTGGGAGGAAAAGATAAAAATTCCTCATGACAGCAGTCATAGAAGTGCCTTTTTATACTACTGAGTTGGAGCTTACTTCATTACTTTCATGGGCAATGGTGGGGAGACAAGAACCTTCCCTTCCACCCAAGATAGCATACAGGTTCATTGCTATCAGCAACGCATTACCTGCCAACAGAAACAGTGCACACATTGCTTTTGCTGGAAGTGCATAGCAAAGAAAAAGAAGAAAATAAAAATATATACTTTGGTGGCCCTAATACTCTGCTAAGGGAAGGCAAAGAACTAGGAGTGGAAGTGGGGAGAGAAGGTGGGGAACTGACTATGCTTCTTCAATAAATGAGCAGTGAACAAGCATGAATAAGCTATGTTTGAGCCCTTTCCAGTGGATTCTGTTTATATATCTTTGCAGAAGTTACACATTATAATTGTGCATGACAGATACAAAATAAGATGCAGAGATAGAAAGGGGGGGATTGTATTTTTTATTCAGCTGAAGCAATTTCTTTTATTTTGGGGCATTTCATTTCATCTTCAGGTTGAAATGTTCAAATGAAACGTTTTGTAATTTTCAAAATGTCACCCCATTTTTGGGCAAAACTTTTCACCAAATTTGACCTACATTTGGAAGTGTTTTGGTACCCATGAAACTGTGTTTTGGTGGCTATATTACTAATTGAAAAAAAAATCATTCAGCCCTACACATAAAGCTCGGTAAGACAAAAGAATAGTTATAAGTTCTCTTTTTCTCAGAAAGGTAAAAGAAAAAATAGTAATTCCTCTACATCAAAATACTCAACTCACTTCAGAGCGAAAAACATGATTAAAATTTATAATTAGAGTTTAGAGGAATATAACTGTTTACTTAAATAAAAGGGGGAAAGTGACAAAATGTGGTATCTTCTTTGTGATAAGACTATTTACTTATATTCTTCTACTGAACATTCATTCTGTTGTTTAACTGTAATGGTAAAAAAAACCCCAAACAGACTGATTGACATTTGAATTGTGGAATTAAATCTTATAACAAGAAGTCTCTCTCTGATGAATTCATCTAATTAATTTACACTTCATTATAATAAAAATATGAGGAGTTTATGATCGTGTGTTGATCATCAAAAACTAATGACTACCCAGGACTACCCAGGATGAATGTATAAAACCATCTTCAGAAAGCTTGAAAGAAGACTTAATTGGGATGTGAAAAAGTGAAGCGAGATTAATAGGAAATCAAAATCAGTAAGTGAATTCAGTAGATCAGTAACCTGATCAGTTATGGTACTTTGTCCCCAAATTATTAAGAACATCCAAAATATTATAATACAGTTTTGCAAAATTTTCTGGATTATTTAGGTTTCTGAGTGATCTTAGAAATAGTGGTAAAACTATTCCATATGTACCCCATATATATCACCATATATTAGTAAGTCCAAGCTCTGCAGAAAAAGGATTAGCTTGACAGGGTACACACAATATGATCTAAAGCATATAATAATTAAATTAATCTTGTGGCTATTATCTCCAATTAGAAGACATTCTATGCACACAGGAGTCTGCTGTACTTTTAAAGTTGCCTTTTGCAATTCAATGTATGAAGCAACAGAATATCTGCTTGTCTTCCTTTTGCATCTCCTTTTCTGCTCAAGGTCAGCCTGACCTGCCTGGTACAGGAAAATATGAAGGGACCCTGGCTTTCAGCTAACTACATTTCAAAATCAAAATTAGCTTTCCCTGGGTACATCTGCACATGTGCTTTACTGTGGAGCAGACTAATTAGCTCCACAGTAAAGTATCACTGTCTACATGTGTGCTGGTATTAGGGGTGCAGTAGACTAGTTAACTCTGCCATAGGATAGATAGTACTATTGGGGACAGTACTATGTAAGGCGGAGTACTTTACTGTGGTGAAAAACATGTGTAGACGATGACCAGAGCTGAAAATTGCACCTGGTCAGCCCAGGGAGCAGGGGACCAGATCCCTGCCTACTGTCTATCCACATGGCTCTCCCTCCACTGCCTGACACCACCACCTGGAACCCCTTGTGTCCTAAACGGGGAGCCTTGTGTATACAAAACAACCAAAGGGACAGGACTTTCAGCATGTTCTTCCTGACCAAGCAGAAATAGGACAGGGATGCACCTTAAAGATTATCTAGTTATCTAGAGATATAACATTTTATAGGTGACAGCCTATTTTGTCAGATGCTATCTATGTATGGACTCATGGGTCTGTGCATAGCATCTGATGGCTAGAAAATAGTACTTAAAGGTTTGCTTTTTGGAATTGGCTTATAGGTAAAGTAGATATTCATTAGAATAATGGTCCAAGGCAACAGCAAGGGTTAACTGATTTCTAAAAACCTGTTTGTGACAAAGTTTCCTTCAAGGTCCACTGTGTCTGACACAGACAAGCAGCAAGCAGACACTTAGGTGGGGAAATTGAAGACATGTGCCACACTGTTCAATAACATGAACAGTGTACCCAAACAGAGATAAGGGACTCTGCAGGTCACAGTGCCAAACTGCAGAGCCCTTGGGATTTCCGATTTTGGTAACCAGACCAAATTAGGAGGACACCGGAAAGAACAAAATTAGGACATGTGCATGTGATGGGTTTGTGAAACAAAGGAATATGCTGGCAGGACAGAGCATGGACAGTATGACGACCATAGGGAAACCAATACCCAGAGATGAAGAGTCATTAGAGAAGGAAAAGGATAGAAAAGGAGGGATTTCAGAGCAGCAAAGGGTCCCCAAGAGGGTACCTGAGGCCACCACAGACAGACAGCACACCAACAGCCCATTTCATCCACCCCACTGGGAGGGGCCTCAGCCTTCAACCTCCAGGCTGCTGACATCTGGCATTCAGGAAAGAACCTCGGTGAAGCCTGCGTATTGGCCAGATGTGCCTTCCCTCTTATGACAGCTCTAGGACTGGTAGATATATATTTGTTTGCATAATTCTTATCTGCTATAACTGTGTATCAATAATATTTGCCTATTATTGAATGGAGAGGTCGTGGTTGGTCTGAGGATTTGGGTCCACCCAGAACAAGGTATCTGGGTCATAAATCCAGTGCCAACAGCATCTAATGAAGTAGTGGGCTGTCACCTATGAACCAGTTAGTCTCTAAGGGGATACCCTGCCTCCCCTGCTTTCTGCCTGCCTTCAAACTAACAAGGCTAACTACCTCTCTTTCCCTCAAAGAGATTTCTTCACTTTAATTTAAAAGCTTGGCACTAGCTCACTTAGCTGCTTCTCCTACTGCTGAATAATGTGCTGGAGAACACTGTGACTGTGAAAAGGCCATAAAGTAGTGATAGCCTCTAATGGCTCAAAACATCATTTCTGTTCATACATAAGAAAGATGTTTCTGATGTGACAAAGCATTACCTCCTTAACCCACAATTCTCAATTGTGAAAGCCTAAGAGTCCCCTGCTTCCAGACATTATGTAGCCAGCACAGCAATATGGAGCAAGTATTCTACCTTTGGCTCAGGAGTGTAACCAGTGGTGCATAGACCCACCAGTTTCCTCAAAGACTGTAAGGAGAGCAGAGAATCTCTTTAAACCCTAATACTGAAACAAGGCAGCAGCAGAACAGCGGTGTAGTTAGAGATGAATAGGATGATATGATCTTGCCTTCCCATTTATGACAAATCAAACTGCAGTTCCTAGAAAAGCAGGTGAAAGAAGTAGCAAGACATGAACATTGTGAATTAGGTTGTGAAAACAATGAATGGTTTATTTAAAATCACAATATTTAGGAAATATATAATTGTGGTTTGTTTTATTTTCTTCCTACCTTTGAGCCTTTAGAGGTCACATTTTTAATCTTTCAGAGCCATGAGCTCCAAAAAACTTCCTCTTTTTTATGTTGAAAGTTCAGATTCTCACACAATGACAGTATGATTCCAAAGCCTAAGGGACCTAACACTGGAATACTGAGATAGAATATCTTGGCTGTATTCAATGGCCTCTTCTTACTAGTAAATGAGACTATTCATACAAGTAAGAGTTTGGAGAATTTGGTCCCAAATACTGTACAGTTAAATGCATTAAAAACTACTGCACTCTTTGGAATTTTACTTTTTTTACCTAGTTTAAAAAAAATAAATGAGCTTGACCAAGGCCTTATACATTGGTGCAAATGAAATCACCTACATGTACAGTATAATGCTTCAATATAGATGCTGGGCTGGGCACTTGCAAAACAGAAAGTAGGATTAAATCCATATATTTTTAATTACTGCAATACTTATTTAAGACACTAAACGTGAAAAGGAGGTTTTGTTAACCTTGATCACTGAGATTAATCATAATGAAACAGTTATATTGAGATGTATTGTTTTAATTCACTTTATTATCTGCATACATTTTCAATAAAGTAACATTTAAAAATAATCACCAAATCTCCAAGGCGCTTTGGTTGGTCTTAAATTGACTCATTTCCACCAATATTGCTTTTTTAGTGAAATATGCTCTCCTGCCCTCTGCTGGTAGTTAAGTCTTAAAATCTCTTTAGATCTTTTTATCTGTTTTGGGGGTTGGGAAGAGTGAAGGGAGGGAGGAATCACTTAAATATTGAGGCATATCTAAGAGTCAGACACTACTAAACTCCATTGCAGCTAAACATCTATACAATAACCTGGCAAAATTATATAAAAAATGTAAGTAAAATTAAATTACTTCTTTCTAAAGTAATAATGAGCCTAAAATGGGATCTACACTTTATTCAGCCTTAAGATATGTCAACATTTCTCAGCCAAAATATTTGCCAAGCTATCAAATTGTGCTGGACTTTGCAGAGCCAAAGAGCTGCAGTATTGCAGGTACTGAATAACTTAAAACTCTCTGTATCAGCCACACAAGATATGAATCATTTTTTAAAATGACTATATCTGACTTTAGTATGTCAAAGAATGCTCACTGAAACTATTGTGATGGATTTTTCTTATCCTGTTCTTGCAACATACCCACACACCCACTTGCAACATACCCACTTAGAAGTATAAATTACTGTGATTGTTTTAAACAATTATTACAAATTATTCTATATATTCATTATGAATAACTTAATGGGGTAAGTCTGGTCCATAGTTTGTTTAGAAACCTTAGTGAAAATGACAGTGATAAACTGTGCAATTTAAGAAGCTTATATTGAAGAATTCAGATTAAATTATTTTATGGCATAATTACTCTAAAAGATGGGGGGGTAGTTTTGTTGTTGTTTTGGCAAGTAACAGGTTTTCTTTTTCTTTAGATTTAGTGAGATGTGGCACATGATTTCATTGTGGAAATATGAAACTCAGTACTGCTGCAGACAATTCTGCAAATAGTACCTCACTGAAAGTTTCAGCATAATAAAATTTAAATATGAAGGTTGCTGCTAAGTGGCATTTTCTGAAGTGACTTTATGGTTTGAGGTTGACCTTGTGCTGTCACTTCATTAACTTTATTCTAACTATATATTGTACTGATAAAAGTTCAGGTGAGGAACAGAATGTCCTTTTGTCATGGATTTTTATCCAATTAATATATTCTGTTGTGGAATTATGATTGAATATATTCTTTCTCTCACACACCAATAATTGCAAACAATTTCCAATGCTTCATATCTTCAAATGTGTTTCTTGGAGACTTTAGAGGGGAGGTTTCAAAAGTGCTTAGTGGAGTTGGATGTTCAACCACCAATGAAAGTCAAAGGCAGTTAAGCATGCAACTCCCTTAGGTACTCTTGAATATCCACCCTTAAACCTTTAATAAGAGTCCCTTGAAAGAGATTTTGCTCTAAGGGATAAATATGCTCATCAAAAATGCAAGGCAGATCTCAGATTAACTGTAGGTCTGAAGGCTTTTCTTGGCTACAATATGGAGATTTTTTTCTCTGGAGACTTGCTTTGTTGAAATAATGGCTTGATATTGCCTTCATATTATACTCAATGTATCAGACATACAGATCGGAATTAAATAAAATGTTCTGAAGACGCAAACTGTGATATCAGTGATAAATATTTTACTATTTTAGCACCTGGTGAAACAAGCCATTTCAAGCCCATAGTGTCACAATGGATTTGCACTTGAATGATTAATATATGTAGGTCCAAATATACTTGGTAATATACATGTTATCAGACCAACAACAGATTTAAGACTATTATGTAGATTAAGTCTAATCCCTAGAGGATTTTAGTTCCAAGAATCTGCTATGTCCCAAACTAGCAGTAGCTGGGGGTAACAACTCAGTGCCTGAGAGCAGATGTGTGAGCCATACCTGTCACTTTACAGATATGTATCTAATTTACCATTATGCAGACATCCATCTGCTTTCTTTTCAACCTTTCTACTTATCTACCACATTCCCGACTTTCAGTGTCATTTACTATTGGAAAATGAAGAATCCAAGGGTTAAGCATTTTATATAATGTAATTACATTTCCATCAGTGGGATTACATGATCCTTAGTTTTTGTACAAAGGCACTGTCTGAAATAATTCCCTGTCAAACAATCTTTGAGCTGTCTTTCATCCCTAGTCTTTCCTTATAAATATAAATGCACCATAGAGATTGTTAATCCTGATTATATATTACATATACTACCAGGTAACAGAATTACTAAAGAGGCTAGTGTCTTGCAGCTCAAACAAGATAATTTCAACTATCGCCATACTTGCCAGTCTTTCCCTAACTACGGAATGGATATGGACTCTTTATTTAAATAGCAAAGGACTAGAAAGGAGCATATCTACATCACAGGATCCATATTGCAAGCAGGAGAGGATCCACGCTGATGTTTAATGGCCTTGTACATAAACTTTCACAGACAACTATGATTGTCTAACAGTAGGATTTAGCTTGAAGTACAAATCTTCACACAGAACTCTTATCTATAGCCCTACCTGCCTTGCCCTTCTCCAACAGAAAATGATGCCCCACTCATTTAATAACTTTAAATAGTTGACGGCAAACTTTAGATATTTAGATGAAACTGATGGCACCTATTTTTCATTAAGAATATAATCTTGATGATTTTCTTATCTCAACAGACATAGTAGCAATCTTCCTTGATTCTCACAGTTTAAAAAAGCATTTAAAAAGTAAGAACTTAAGAACATAAGAAGTGCCATACTGGGTTAGACCAATGGTCCATCTAGTCTTGTATCTTGTCTCCAACTGTGACGGAAGTCAATGGTAGAAGGAAAGCTTGAACTGGATAGCTTCATTACCTATTCATTACCCTCCCTGGCAATTACCATTATAGGTTAAAGATGTCAGAGGAAACAGTTCCAACCATTCTGTTCAATAGCTATTAATATAACTACCACCCATAAATTTGTCTAGTTCCCTTTTTGAAGCTGGCTATGCCATCTACCTTTACTACCTCCTGTAGCAATGAATTCTGCAAGTTAACTATATGCATTGCATAAAAAATTAATTTCTCTTGTTAGTTTCAAACTAATCTCCTACTACTGTCAATGGGTACCCCCTAGTTTTAGTATTCTAGAACCTGGTGAACAGTGGTTCCCTGTTCACTTGGTCCACACACTTCATAATTTTATAGATCTCTATCATATTCTTCCTCAGCCTTCTTGTTTCTAAATGGAAGAGCCCTAGACTTTTAAATCTCTCTTAATGTAGCAACTGCCAGGCCCCTGATAATTTTGGTTGCCCTTTTCTGTATCTTTTCTAATTCTACTACTTCCTTATCTAGATGCGGTATTCAAGATGTGGGGGCATCATGGATTTTTATAATGACATGATGATGTTCTCTGTTTGATTTTCAGTTCCGTTCTCAGTGATACCTAATGTTTTACTGGCTTTTTTGGTCACTGTTGCACGTTAAACTGATGTTTTTATTCTTAGAGAACTATCTACAATGATTCCCAGGTCTCTTTTATGAGTTGTAATAGGCACTTCAGAACCCAGTATTGTGTACATATAGTTGAGGTAATTTTTTCCTAGGTGCATTACCTTGCACTTGTTGACGCTGAAGTTCATCTGCCTTTTTTTGTCGACACACTTAGTTTGGTGAGATCTTTCTGCACCTCCTTCCATCAGTTTGGGTCTTGACTACCTGAAATAACTTGGTATCACCTGCAAACTTGGGGATTTCACTGTGAACCCACATTTCCAAGTCATTGATGACAATGTTAAAGAAAATTGGACCCAGCACAGATCCCTGTGGGACCCTGCCTCCCTCTACCCTGAAAAGTGACAATTTAGTCTAGTGGCATCCAAGCTTTTTCGCCCCCTGGGCTAGATGAGGGACATGAAGTCAGACCACAGGTTGGACTGGACCCCACATGCCAGGATCAGGACCCAGGACCCTAAGCCACCTCTGCCTACCAGGATTGGGTCATGGGTCCTAAGCCAGAGAGAATACCAGGTCCCAGATGCCAGGTTCCCGCATCACCCCCCACCCAGTCTTGTGTTCTGGGATTAGCCTCTGGTGCCCCATGTTGCTCCTACCTGGTCCCATGTGCTAGGATTGGGTTCTAGGGCCTGTACCACCCTGTACACCTTTCTATTCAGGGCCACAGTCTGCAGAGCTCCCCATGAACCTGCGTGGAGCCCAATGGACCAGATGACATAACACTGGGGGCTGGATCTGGCTGGTGGGCCCGGGGGTTGAACAGCCTCAATTTAGCTGTACCCTTTGCTTCCTATCTTTAAATCAGCTCTCAGGTAGAAATAGAAGACTGAAAGGAAAACTACTTCCAAGGATGCAAGCTACCTGATGTTATATAACAGATATATGTGAGTAATAACAATAAGGAATTCATTCCTGTATTGGATTTATAATGCTGCACATTAAAAAGAACAAGAAAGCCTTCAAAGTTCTATTCACTCATTCTCTAAAATGTTCAGAGTCTTTAAACATCAGCACCATAAATACTTTCCTGTGATGATAATAGAAAAATAGTTCAAATTCATTAAGTCCTTAGGCATGGACTTTCCTAACAATAATGGTCAGAGCTGTTATATCTTGGAAGAACCAAGTAGTAGTTTTTATTGCTGGTCTTTTTAGTGAAAAAACAAGTAGGCAAATGTGCATGTGTGTGTAAAACTTCTGGCAACTGTAGTAAAATGTTTGAGATGGATTCCTGATAGGCACTCTGATAATAATTTTCAAGCAATTATTATTTCCTTGATGGAAACGATTTCCTCCAATCTGTCTCATTACTTTAGTTAATGTTATATCACAGGATGATTGATTTTGGGTAAAGGTTTCAAGGGAAGTGGTGAATTCTCCATTCCTTGATATCTTCAAATTGAAGCTAGATGGCTTTCTAGTAGATGTGCTTCGCCAAATACAAGTTCCACTTTGCTGCACTGAGTACAGGGATAAATAAATGAAATTAAAGGTCTGTGGTTAGACTACATGATCCAGTGATCCCTTCTGGTCTTAAAAGTTTATGAACCATAGAAGTGGTATAACTCAAAAAGCCTCTTGTTACTTATGAAATGCTGATTAGTTTTCAACATATTACACAGATGTATATGCATACACATTTGCATATAAGTGTGTCTTTGAGGCTGTCTTTAATCAACTCACACCTTACAAAGGTCACATACTTGTTCTGTAAGCATACAAACAGGGAAGTCCACACTGCTGAGATGGGGGAAATAGTTCACACTTCAGCACATCTTTATTTTATAGTTTATAGACTAATGCGAAAAAAAGCTTCTCCTAATGACTGTAAAGGTTATGGGAATTTTTGTATCTTTCAGTGTAGTCATGTTTTCAGTTGATTACAAGTAAGATTGGAAAACAGATGCTTTAATGAAACATCTACCATGATTATACTGAATACAATCACATACTACTCAGGATGGCTGCGGAAAAAGTGAAACAAATACAACACATCAAATGGTTCCATGAAATACATAATTAAAGGTTTTCTGGTATGCAGCTTAATGGGGAACAAAGAATAAATCACATAAAATAAAAGCAAAATGCTAACAACCCAATTTCATGCAGAATTCCAGCTCCCAAAAGGTTTGAAGCCTCAGGCACTTAAAATTTACTGTTCTCATTCACAGAAATGATTTGCAGACTTAAAGAAATATTTCTCTCTCTCTCTGGATCAAATGATCCATCTGTTTACTAAAATAATTCCCTGCAAAGCTAAAGGGGTCACATCAGGGTAAAACCTCCCTCTTAGCTAAGAGTAACCCAAACAGGGTGTCAACTGAGACTATTCAAAATATAAGGTGACATCAGATAATGTTTGATTCTGCTCAGATTCTATGTTCTTTGAGCTACAATATTCTTAAGCTGAAGGCCTAAATGAAACCTTTTCTTGGAATGCAGAGTACGTTAATAATTGTTTACATTTCTACATCATTATGTTAGATTTATGCTGTCAAGCTGTATTGATAATAAACTTTCTATGTAGAAAAGAATATACGAAGCTACTTAAAACCAACAAAGAACTCCTCTGTCAGTAGGTTATGAATTCATAAGTTAAACCAAAGTAATATTCACAAGATAGAGCTCGTTCTTTACTGTCCCATATTATACAGCAATGGAAACAGTACATTTCAAATTGCTAATTGTCAGTGAGGATTGAAATGTTTTAATAAATAACTTAGAAAAATATTATTAAATCTAGCACTGGCTAAGTTCATAAGATACGTACCAACACACTAAATGATAGGCAGGAAAAACTATTGAGCTGATATTAAAATATGCTTCATGTTAAAATCAAATAAAATATTAGTGATTTTTTTTGTTAGCATTACAATACTGCTTTTATAGGAGTCAACGGAAAAGTCCTATTACTGAGAGAAGGGCCATACACTAAAAATCAGTGCTCTTCTTGGTCCCTTTCTACAGTCAGAAACAGAAGAATAACTGTGATACTTGAAACACCATCCTAATTAGCAACAAAGCATGGGAAGTAGAGAAATATAAAATAACGCAACTCCCACCAGTGTTAGGTGTTCTTTTCCACACAACTGAATTGAAACAGCAAATAATTTGTTTTACTAATACTACTGTAATGATATAGTCCAGTATAAAAACTTGAAACCAAGTAAAATTTGTAAAAGCTTTAAGTATACAGACAATGCATGTACACAGTGTACACACATACAAATATACATGTATTGTACGCATATGCAATATAAACTGAACATTTGGGTAAAATCCAACAATAAATCCCAATCCGATCCAATTCGCAGTTAGTTTATTGATAATGTAACATGCAGTCAACATATTTTTAGTAGCATTTTTGTTATTTTACATTATGTACACATCTGCTTCATTAACTAAAGGTGGAAGACCAAAAAGAAACAAGCTGTGGGAACCAGCATGCCTGATACATGAATTAATATATGCCCCTTCCAAGATCATTTCTTTTACCGAGGAGTCATATTTTCCTAAGGGACAATCTTAGTGTGCACTCAGAGACACGTTAGCCGTGTCTATATGAGACAACAACTGCACAGTTGTTATTGCGCAGTTATTTAGAACTTGCATAACCAAGTTCTAAGTGACTGCACAGCAACCAATATGGGGTCCTGTATTTACCAGAATCCAAGATAACTCTAAATTTAAGATGACCTCCCAGTGATTCTAGACAATTAGAATCTAAATCTACAATTAGAGTCTAATTTTTGGAGGGCTGTCTTAAATTTGTTCATCCCCATTTCTGCAGCAGGATGGCAGATGGAGGATGGGGGCCAGCATACAGGAGTCAAGGGGCCTGTCCCTTACCCTTTGCCGCCTCTCCTGTACACCACATACCATCCACCCTGACTGCCTGCCTCCCCCACCTCTACAATGCCTGGACATTCCTGTCTTCTCCTCCTGTGATGCCCATACCTCCTGCTACCTGTTCCCCCCTTCCCCAGTTTCTGCTCCCCCTACTTGGTCCCCCTGCCACTTGCCCTCCCTTCTCATCCCACTCATGCCTGCACCCCTTGACGCCTTTCCGTCCCCATGGTGCCTGAACTCCTTGGACATTTCCCCCCAAACTACTTGCCCTACCTCCTGCCTGCCTCACATGCCACCTCCCCTCTGCTCTCTGCCACCCCCCTGCTTAACCCCCACTGTCACTGCTGCTTACTTTCCCCTTGCAGTCTCTGGCTTCTGCTGGGGTCCTGCTCCAGCCCTGGGCAGCACCTGCTAGCTCCAGTCCCAGTCTAGCTACACAGCAGCTGTTATGGCAGTGGTAGCTTCAACACCAGCCCTGGAGCTAGGGTGAGAGTTGCTACCACTGCTATGATACAGAGCTGGGGCTGGATGCAGTACATGCTCTGTGCTCCCTGCTCCCAACCAGAGTGGGGCCCCAACCTGACCTGGAGTTATGAAGGTAAGGTAAGCAGCGTGTAGGATGCCGAGACTATGGTGGGGGGGGGGGAGGGGGATGACAAGTGAGGGGGCAGTGTCTGTGGCTCCAACTCTAACCCCTCCTCCCCATGTGTGTACTCATATATAAGATGAGGGGCTTCCCCCATGTTGAATGGTGGAAAAAACCTTGTTTTATATTTGAGTAAATACAGTACATGTGAAGCCCAGATGTAGTTTTTGCATATTATAAATTGTTCCGTGTCAGGTTTTCTGCATTTTATAATTTGTTATATTCAATTACTTATTGGTAAGGTTTTTGTTTTTTTTTTAATCTTTCATTCTTCATTCTGCCTTCCCAACAAAAGCTTGTGTGCTATATTTGGTGGGGGAGGGGAGGTTCCCAATATTCATGTTTTATTTCTCGTATGTTTAATGTTACTCTCTAGCCACTGAACTTAAGAGACATGTAGTTCATTTGCCTTATGACCTCATTGTCCTGTGACCATCTCCTTGGTGAGATCACTTTTGCCCCGAGGAACTGTATCAGATTAGTGGGAGAAGAGACCACAGATTCATGCTCCATCAGCTACAAATAAAACATTAAGATTTGGGATGAAGTGACTCACAGTGAAGTGATTTTGTTGTTGTTGTTGTTGTTAGGAAAACAAAGTAATTTTGATTAAATTATGTTGTCTCATAGGAAATTCACTTTGTGGCGCCTCTGTATTCTGTTGAAAGACTAAAAAAAAAGATGGTACAGAGTAATTACTGTGTATTTTCTGTCACAAAACCTGCTATTTTGCTCTAAAACACACCTGTCCCAATTGGCAGCCTGCAGGCCACATCCATAGATTCATAGATTCATAGACGTACCTATAGATTCATCAAGTCCAAACCCCCGCCCCGGGCAGGAGAGAATACTGGGCTCATATGACCCCAGCTAGGTAATTATCAAGCCTCCTCTTAAAGACCCCCAGGGTAGGAGCCAGCACCACTTCTCTTAGAAGTTGATTCCAGATCCTAGCCACCCTGACTGTGAAGTAGTGCCTCCTGATGTCCAGCTTGAACCTACTCTCAAACAACTTATGACTGTTATTCCTTGTTACTCCAGGAGGTGCTTGGGGGAACAGGGTCCCCCCTAATAAGTTTACAGATGGCCACCAGATCCCCTCTCAGCCTTCTCTTGTGGAGGCTGAACAGGTTCAGGTCCTGTAGCCTCTCCTTGTAGGGTCTGCTCTGCTGTCCCTGGATCATGCGCGTGGCCCTCCTCTGGACCTTCTCAATGGTGGCCACATCCCTCCTAGATTGTGGTGCCCAGACCTGGATGCAGTACTCCAACTATGGCCTGACCAGTGTCACATAGAGTCCCCCAGCCCAGAAGGGGTTAAAATGTGACTCCTGGGTCCCTGCCTGACTGCTGCTCCTGAACCAGATGTGGCTGGGATCTCCAGGCTCTCCTCCCTCCTGACCCCCAGTCCTGGCCTGGGCAGCTGGGCAGATGGGTTGGTTTATCCCTGCTACACACGTGGCCAGGAGGAAAGGTGGTTGGTCATGCTTCCCACATGGCTTGGAGATAGCTGGGCTACTCTTGCTGCCCATGCAGCAGGTGGGAGCCAAGCTACTGCTGCTGCATGCATGGTCAGAGGGAAGCCTCTGGTTTGCCTATGCTGCGCATACAGCCAAGGAGGAGGCTGCACTGTGTTGGCAAGTGGCCCACGCTGCCTCCACAGCAGGGGAGATCTGGGCTGCTCACACTGCCCACAGTTGGAGGCAGAGCTGCTTGCATGGCTGCGGGGCACAGGGATCTGTGGGATAGCCCTGCTCTTAACCAAGATTGGGACTTCTCCCATAATCTGAAATCTAAAATAAAATGTGTATATATACACAACAGAGTTTTAAATAGGAAACTTGGATGTTAGGATGTTATATATAAAACAGATTAATCACTATAGTCTTTTCAGAGTGATGCAGAAAAGAAGAGAGAAAAGGCTGGGGGTGGGGTGAGGGATGGCTTATACAATGTCTTAATTTCTTGACTTCCTTACCAGTTGTACAGGGAGCTACAGAACTTCTGGGTACTTCACAAAAGCATATTTTTCATGACCAGTAGTAATTAGAGAAACTTGTGGAGTCAGAGGTTTTGCAAGCCTCAAACTATAATTTGGGTTTGCAAAACTACAGAAAAGGACACTTGGGAAGAAAGTACTAGAGCAGACAGATTCATGAAAGTAGCTGAGAGAACTTTATTAAAACAAAACCAAACAGACACTTCTCAATTTGCTGCTTAACTCCGGTGGAAGTCAGCATTGAGCCCTCCTGTCAGTATTGAGCTCTTTTTCATTTTGGCTTGTTTTAAATCCTCTGCCTGTTCTACAATTTTTATAAAGAGGGAAGTCCAAGACCTGGTAATGAGCCGAGTCTTTTTCCTATTTCTCATTAGGGAGTGTGTGTGAATATGTCTGATCATGAACATGACTCAATTTACAGAAGGTATGAAGGGTGCCTCAAGTCTAAAAAGGCTGAGAACCACTTACAGAAATACTATCCTAGTATGAAAGTCATACAAAACAAATAATGATTAGAAAGATTACACTGTATTTTTCTTAGGGAAGAAAAGCAAACAAGAATTCTAGACCAAAATTTAAAACAACACTTGTAGGATATCGTATCAATATTTGCCTCTAACAGTCCAAAACTTATATACTGAGGGAGAAAAATGTGGGTGCCTATACATGTGCTCTGGGGTAGGGAAGGGATGGGGCGGGGGGAATTTTAATTAGATTGGCTCTCAGGAAACTCTCTAACTAAAATCCTGCAGCATCTCTTGTATTCGGCATCCCATGTTTCAAAATGGCAGCAGGAGCGCTTTAACTAAAACTTGTTCAATGAGGTTTAGTTAAAGTGCCCTCACCACCATTATGAAATGTGGAGATGCTGAATACACAACAAGATACTGCAGCACACTGGAGCATTCTAATTAGGACTCTGCAGCAGACTCAATTAATCGAGTCTGCTCCAGTGCATTCTAATCAGAATGCATTGAAGCATGTGTATAGGCACCCAAATTACAGAATTCTATCATTACTGACCATATTTGGCAGCACCAGAACTGATACCTTATCAATCAGAGGTTCATGAATGATAAATTACCTTGGCCATCCTAGTTACGATTGCCAAATCATGAGAAATTTGTTAATTCAGGTTCATTTCTAGTCTCTGAGTTGTCACTAATAATTTAGTCTCTTGATAGTGCATTTAGAACTGTTTCATCATGGTAGGTTAGAATAACAGATGAAAGATTTCCTCTTAGGTGGCAAGTCCAGAGTGATACAATAAAAGTTGTAAGGATCAGTTCTCTTTTCACTTGCAGTTTTGTAAACCAAGAGCAACTCCAATGATGTTACTTGATTAAAAAACGGGCAAGGGTGAGACAATGAACAAGTCTTCTGACTTCAATAACAACTATCTTCATTTATCAACACAGTGGGTTTTTAGTATCTCCTGCGTTTGTCTCTATGGTTTATCTTGCCTTCTTTGGGTTTGACTTGACAGTTATATTCTCCATTGGATAGCAGTTGGAAGAACCTGGTAAGCTACACTTTTATTTGCACTTAATTTCACTACCATATTTTGGGTTTCAAAATATATATATTCTCCAATTCTCTCTTTTATGATATATAGTGTATTTTCTCAGTAGGACTGGACTTCCCTGAGCCCTCCCTAAGACTACATTCAACCCTATTTTTCACCAGTACATTTTTTCCCTTGGTACAAAGCACCTCCAAGAGCTTTCCAGTTGTCATAAGCTTTTCCACTAGCTTCTGACTCTCTAGTGTTTTCCAGAGTTGCCTCAGATTCTCTCTAACTGTTTTTCATCAGTTTGCCTATACATCTCTCTTTGTTCCTTATAAAGTTGCTATACCTTGGAGATACCCAGCAAAAAGTTGAGAATAAACATTTTCATGCTTGGTATAGTTATAAATAGGCATTTTTCATTTATACAGGGCTTCCAATTGGACTTCTTGTTACTTTGTCAAAGTTTGTAGGAATGTTTATTACATTCTGTTTAAATTTTCGGCTGGGCATCTGACAGACTGTGGTAAAGGACCTTTATGTTCTACTTGAGTCACAAAATCTCAGAAGGTGAGTCTCAAAATTGCACATGATAGAAGTTTTCTGAAAATTTCAGTTGAAGAGTAAAGTCTCTGAATATTTTGCTAGCAGCAAGTCTGATTTAGGCATTGTTGGACAGGCTTGTATACATTTTAGTGAACTGTTTACTGGTATTATTGTACTAATATGTCCCTCTGGTTTTTCCTAGTACTTTCACATGTGCTAGAAGAGAGTGGTGGCAATAATACTTAGTCATAATTATAATTTTTATATATTTTCCTGAATATTAAGGATTTAAAAAGAATGAAATGCTGATAAACATTATGGCATGATAGCTATATTAATTGAAATACTGGGTTAGTGCCAAAATATGCCACACTGTTAAGACAGTTCACACAGTGCTTGTGGAGGAAGGGGTAGAGAACTAGCCTATGCAGGATCCCTTCTTTTTTATAGTCCTAAATATGTCTTTGCTTCATATTATGAAGTCTACTGCCCTATATGTGTCCTATTTAGCTATTCCTCTTTTTCAGTTATGTTATTTGCTCTTTTGATAGTTCAGTCATTCCTAGCCAACCATCCAAAATATTAATAGTAAAATGAATTACTGGTTGAACTGGAGATATATCATCCTCCAACTCAAGATATATCATCCAGCAGAACATCAAAAGTGGCTATTACCATCACCACAATATCCTCATGGCTTTCAATCCTTTGGACTTCCTGTGTAAGAATAATATGGCAAAAGTTCTTTTTTAACTTAGAATCATAGAAAATTGGACTTGGAAGGGATCTCAGGATGTCATCTAGTCCAACCCCCTGTTCAAAGCAAGATCATTCCCAACTTGATCATCCCAGCCACGGCTTTGCTTTGTCTAGCCGGGTCTTAAAACCTCCAAGCATGGAGAGTCCATAACCTCTCTGGGTACCTATTCTAGTGCTTTACTACTCTCCCCATGAGAAAGTTTTTTCCTAATATCTAACTTAAACTTCCCTTGCTACAACTTGGGGCCATTGCTTCTTGTTGTGTCATTTCCTACCACTGAGAACAACTTTCTCTTCATTTGTTCATTAGGTCCATTGAAGGATTGTTCAAATATTTATGAATGCAAGCAAACTCCTTAATGAACTTCTCATATTATCTCAAGAAACCAATTGGCGCTTGTACTTCTTGAATGGCTTCTGGTCTCTTTTACTCTGTGTTTTTTACTCCAAATAACAAAACTTTAGTCTGAATGGTGGCTACTGCCAAAAGGTTAGCTTTACCTTGCCATTTTAATGTAATATTAATTGCCTTAGGTCAGATTTCTCTCTTTAAAAGAGGTCACACTTAATACTTGGGATGTTTTATTTTCACCCTAATTCCACAATCTCTGACATCTTTCCTTATATCTTCCATATACTGATTGCTTATTTACATACACTGGTATACTAGGTTTTTACCTAAAAATTTTCAGAATGGTGAGAAACTGTTGGTGCATTTCAAAGCCCAAAGGGATGCAAGTTCATTTAAACACCCCTGTGATATTACAAATATTGGTCAGGCTCTGGACAGTCTAGTTCATGATAAATTTGAATAAATTATTCATTTCTAGACAGTTGTTACCTTTTCGTATCATTGTACAACTTACTTCTTTATAGTTAATTCAGAGTCTCAATCATTTTAATTTCTTTTTTTTCCTTATACTTAAGCCACTGGTAAAGCATACATGGAGCATAAGATAGCATTATCCTTGCTTCCAATAAATGATCTTTACCATAGCTTTTTACTTCATAGAGGGGTTGAAGAGTGGTGTTTTCTTGGGACCAGTTAAAAGGGCACTATTAACTCTTTCTGGTGATCCTGTTTAGAACATACTTTTCTCCTTTGAACAGTTTTGAGAAGATACCATTTCTCATTGTTGTAAACATGTTTCTTTAAATACATCACTTCAAAAACAAAGACTAGGACCAAAAATATGGCCACATTCTTCAAATATCCTTCACATGCCCATTAGTTGATTGTGGGTGCATCTACACAAGATGTTTCACTGTAAATTAGACTAATCTAATGCACAGTAAAGCATCACCATCTACATGTGTGCAGCAATTACGGTGCAGTAGATTAATTTAATTCACCATTTCAAGTTCCTGTAGATACCGGTACTAGAAATCAGTGCATTAAACTAATGTGCTGAAGCACATGTGTAGATGCTGCCTGGGAGCAAATTGCTTCTAGTCAGCCTAGGGAGCAGGGGGCCACAGGTGGCAGGGAGAGGCAGGTGAGCTCTCCCTTGCCCTGTGGAGATCAGGACCACCCCCTGTGCCCCCTGCCAACTTGGGGCTGGTACCTTGGGGAGTCTGGTGCTCCCCCTGGCTACTGCAGGGGGGCAGACCAGGGCAGGAGTGGCCTTAGACTGAACTGCTCCCATTGGGTGCACATTCAGATGTGTGCAGTTTAATGCTTCTGAATTTTCTGCACAAAAAATTCAGGTGCATTAATTACACACTGTGGCAGGGCACTGTTTGTGCCTGCCACTTTAAGGGCCCAGCCAAGCAGCCAGCAGGTGCTTGATTTTGGCAGCCATTTTAGCTCCCTGGCTGCCTATAAAAAAAGATCAGTTCCCTCCTGACAGGCTAGGCAGCAACATTGTCTGGCTGCAAGTCTTCATGGATCACTTTTGGAGGTAAGGGAGGAGCTATAGGGGATGGCTAGGAGGATCCTGGTCCTGGGCATGACCTAAAACTGCACCCTGTTCTCAGTGGCATGGGAGCCCTCAGGAAGTGCCAGGCCAGTTACCACCCTGGTGAAAAGCAGGTTGGGACGCCTTAACCCCAGCTCCCACAAACAGGTGGGTTGCCCACTAGTAGGGTCCGGAGGGTGGACCCAAGACTGAAAGTGGGGCTAGAGGCTCAGAGACCTGACTTAGAGTACCCGTGTCTGGTCAATGCTGGGGCCAGGACCAGAATGGTCAAAAAGGCCAGGGGCCCACCACAAGGGATGCCCAGAGCTGAAGGTCTGGGGTTCTCAACTGGCCTTGGATGCGAGGCCAGGGCCTGTGTGGCCAAAGGTCCCAAGGGGGACCACGCCTGAGAGAGGAAATAGTTTCAGGGAGCTAGGCAGCCCAAATAAGGGTAGGCCACCTGAATGGAGGATCTTAGAGGGGTTGGGCCCAGAGTGGGACCGGTGACTGTAAGAACTATGGATGCCATCTGCAAGGCTTCAGCTGTGGTGTAGGGGAGGAACAGAGTGGCAGATACCACCCCTTGGCATTGGGGCAAGAAATGGGCAGCCTCCTACCTAATTAATATCATTAATTAACAACAAAGAAGAGCAGGCAAGAAGGCAGGCGGTTGGCCATGAACAGGTGGGTGGGGCTGTTAGTAGACGGGCCCCAAGAAGACCCCCTGTTACACATAGACGTGTCCTGTGTAGTTTATACATAATTCAAACCAAAAGTTAAAGTATCAAGGGACAGAGTGGGACAGGAGAGCATAACTGTAGGGAGTACTGGGAGAGACCTCATCTTCTTATGAGATACATGGACTGTTTGCTATGATTGTATAATATCAAGGCCAATAGAGACAATCCTGGTCGGTTCCTAACAGCTGAAGTACTAAGCATAATAAACAATGAGAACACCTCCTAAAACTGACCCCATGCTTTTCTGGAGGCACAATACATAAACAAGTGCCTTCATGATCTTATCTCTTTTCACTCAGAATTATAGAGAAATTCTGCCCAAATTTTTTATGTAAATAGAGGTAAATAGGGTTACTATTACCTCTTGTGTATATTGTTGCCATATTTTTTGCTATCCTCCTGTTTCTTCTATTAAGCAGATTCCTTACATGCTTTCTTAGCTTGTTTGTCAAATAATCACAAAAGTATCATAAGGCAATCAAGATACCCATGTTACATAAAATAAGAAAAGAGATACTATATTTAAAAAGATCCAAGAGGTTGCATAGCTTATTTTTACATAGCTTATATTACATAGCTTATTTTTCCCTTTAATTATATGTATAATATCAATTAATGTGATGTTCAGATAAAATGCTTATATTTGCCTGCAGATATATCAACACAGTTTTAGATGATTTACATATTGTGCTCTGTGGAAACTATAATAAACACAATATTTTAAAAGCTACACTGCACCTGATCAACATTTATGCTTGTTCATAATCATTGCCACCTATTGTGCAACTAAAGATAATGGATTCTAGGTATTTTGTATGAAACAGTGCAAATTAAAGACCAAATTCTGCAATTAGTCTGGTACAAGTGGGCTCTTATGCCTATGCTCTTTCTGCCTGATTTCAATACAACTCTGTGTGGGTCTACTTGCCCCATTGAAACCTATGAAGTCATGTTAAACACGATCCATTTTCCAAAGAGACCTCAATGTTAGCACAGGTGCAGGACATCAAACGTCCTGGTTTAAATGGTAATTAGGAAAGATTAATCAGCCGGTTACCAACATTTTGTTTCCCCCTTATGAGATTGAAAAAAATAACTAGTGTTCTGATTAAACTCAGGGAAATTCAGAAGAATTATAGTGAACTGTAACCCTGCTAATCTCAGTACTTATTTAATGCACTCATAAAATTTAATTTATACTTCAAAATAGGACGTCATGAAACAAAATTGGCAAAAAAAAATTCTAAAAAATTATACAGTAATTTACAGTTACTCAAACTAGTAATTTTGTTGCTCTATTGTAGCCATATTCACATACAGTAACAAACTGTTATGATACAAATGCTATCTTCAGTTTGAGAATTTATTGACATAACTCATTCTGACACTGCTCCAATCCTTAATGAGGACTTCTGGTAAAAGAAATGTTGCAGGGAGCAGGTTATGCTTCAGTCAGAGCTTCAAAGATTACCATCAGGAAGAGGTAAAGGAGGAAGAACAGACAAGGTGGCCATGGATTTCACACAAAGTTGTACAACTCCCAGGAGAGAGGTGAGGGCAAAAACACTCTGACAAACAGACACCAGAGCAGACAGCTAAGATAGAAGATATTGAAGGGAATAAGAGAATAGACATATGCAAAGGTTGGTGAAATGTGACAAGGATGCAGTAATGAGAAGCGAAGAGCCTTAGAATAGCTAAAATGGGTGACTACATCTTAGTGGCATAGCAGTAACCCTGCAAAACCTAACAACTTCACAGTGCTTAAAAAAGATTTCACATCAAGCCCAGATACTATCAGGATAAATAAGAATCTTAAGCAACAGTTTGGTTTGAAATCTCATTTCAGTGTCATGGTAAAAATGTTAGTTAGTGCTAGAGAGAAATCTGCACAGCTGGGGACAGGACTAGAAAATGAATTAAAGGAAATATATTCTCCCTGAATAGTCCTACTATCCCTACTCACTACTTATGGACTTAATCTGCCAAGTGCAGAGAGCCTCAGGAGCAAGTCTTCATATATTATAAATGGCAGTTTAGAGGCAAAACAGGGTAGCTTCACCCCTGGGACAGCTTTAGTGCATGGGCAGCACCAACAGTGACCCAAAGGCAATACCTGGGGTTGGAGGAGAAGGTTTCTCCCCCAAACTCCTGGTTAAAAGTGTTTGGGCACTTTTACATGTGCAATTAGGGTGGAGCAATAAATTCTGGTGCTTATTGCCATGGGGTATATTGCTCATGGTCGTGCTGTTTGCACATGCACCCGGGACCACAGCACGTTGAGCTGAGTTGGAGCACCCCGGCTGGCAAGGGCCCCAGGAGGTCAGCCTGCCAGTTTGGGGTTGCTCTGATCTGATTCAATGTACTGTGGAATGGTTGGCTGGGGCACAAGGGTGCTATAGCGTGGGGCTAGCCAGCAGGCAGCCCCCACACTGTAGCACTCTTGTGCCCCAGTCAGCCATGTCAGTGTCTGCATGTGCACTGCTGTGGAGTAAAAAATTCTGCAGCCAGATGGTACTTGTATTTACATGGAGTTTACTAGTTTATTCCAGCCTCATAGCCCTGTACATTTAGATATAAGACATTTACTGCTAATTAGGCAATTCCATGGTAAATGTCTCGTGCAGATGCGTTCAACAATCATAACGGTCTTTGTGCTTTCTTTCCTCCTGCCCATCTTGTAAAGAATGGTCTCCTAAACCCAGTCCCAACTCAACACTTTTCTCCTAAATCAGATTCCTACTCAGGACACAAAAACACCCTACCAGTCAAGGCACCAGCTTATTAAAAAAGGGTTGGGAAAGATTGGCAGAGTAAGTGAATAAAAAGAAAAAATAATGTACAGTAATTGCCATCACCTCTTGGTTACCAGGTGCATCTTGTCTTATCTCTATCTGTCTTCTAGGCTGTAAATTCCTTGGGGGTAGGAACTGTCATAACAAGTGCCTTGTCGAATGCTTATCACAGCATAAGGTATGTGTTCTAGCACAGTGACAAACATGTCACGCACCACATGCTTTTCAGCTGTGGTGTTTGAGGTTATGTAATACTATTTCTGGATGAGTGTATGGCAGGTAGTAAATGTCATGCAATAGCAAAAGTAATAACAGAAATGAGAGCATGTGGGCATGACAGTCACCTTACTGGTATGCATATAGTACAGCAAGCCAGAATTACTGGATAGATAATTTCTTTTTTGTGTTTTACTCATGCATGTTCTATAAAATTGTAAAAAGAAGTCTGTACACTTCAATCTGCAATCTAAAAATGTCACAAACATACATATGTACACTTTATACTGAAAGGTGCTGATTATCTTTGAAAGTTTAGTGTATTGGTTAGATTGTATGAAATATTTAGAAGCAAGATTGTCTTTGTTCCAAACTGGAAAACAACTCTCAACTTCCACAAACTTTCCTAAATTCATATTTTCTAACTGCCTATCTCTGGAGAGACCACCCTGTTCTGTGTATATATGTGGATACACATTTTCCTTCTGAGTCCTTAGTGGCTACCTCCTTGCTTAACCTTAAATGTGAAGAGGCTTTCGTTCCAACCTAATGTCAGTGTAATTAAATCCCAGATTTGTGACATGTTGGTCCTTTTATGCCTGTTTTGTCAGAGACTCCTGTCTGAAGAATCATTTCTCAACTGCATCCAACATAAGTTCTCATTTCTGCCAACTATCTGATAACAGCGTGAATGAAACACCAAGGCAGATTTACTCTGTTATCATTTCTCTTTCATTTATGAATTGATATTTTATGCACCTGACGTGTATGTCAAGACTGTGGTAATAATACTTTAATCAGGTCCTTCATAAGAATCTCAATGAGGCAGAAAAGTTTACTAAATAAGAAGAATGTAGCAAAGTAGCTAAATGCTTTGCTTAAAAAGGTGGGGGGCTCAACCACTGGCCAGGGCTTCCCAAGGGTCTGGAAACTTGGCAGTGGGGGGAAAGGTGGCAGATATCTGAGCAAACAGCATCAGGCTGGTGGGGCCAGATGCAGGCACATGGGATCAGGCGAGTGTAAGGCTGGATCTAGGCATGCGGGACGGAGCTGATGGAGGGTCAAGGTGGTACATGGTTAGATCCAGGCCTGCTGGATTGCTCCCACACACTGACCCTGCACAAGATCTGGCCTGTGGACCAACCCCATGCCCCCCATTGGGCTTGCAGGGCTGGAAAGTTGGGACACTGATTGCCTAAACCAATGAAGGTTAGTCATAGAGCTGGGGTTACAACTAAACAATTCCTGGTTTTCAGATCTGCCTATAAGTTCATCACGGGGGCACAGACGGGAATTGGTGAGGTTTTATTCACCAAGGCGCCCCCGGGGGTTACAAGAAATAATGGCCACAAGCTAGCAGAGGGCAGATTTAGACTAGATATTAGGAAGAACTTCTTCACAGTTAGAGCTGCCAAGGTCTGGAATGGGCTCCCAAGGGAGGTGGTGCTCTCCCCTACCCTGGGGGTCTTCAAGAGGAGATTGGATATGCATCTAGCTGGGGTCATCTAGACCCAGCACTCTTTCCTGCCTATTCAGGGGGTCAGACTCGATGATCTATTGAGGTCCCTTCCGACCCTAACATCTATAAATCTATGAATCTAATCTTAAATCCAATTTATTTTATAATCATACCATCATGGACAAAAATACATGGGGTTTCTTGATATACACATTTTTCAGGACCTTATTTCTGCCTACTAATACATTACTCTCATTTCGGGCTATGTGATGACAATGTTATGTTTATATACGAGTCATTAGATGTTTACTATTTGGTTCAATGAGATCTGAAACTATGCATAAAAGGAAAAATAATTTCAGAACAAGTAGTTTATTTCAGGTGTTGTCAACCGGGGGTACACATACCACTGGAGAGGTACTTGGACTGGTCCTAGGGGTATGTGCGGATGTGTTGGGGTAGAGTGCTGCCACCTCCCAGGAGCAGGGCTGGGGAAAGGAAGCTCGCACGCAATAGCTGCCAACACCACACACAAGCCTGGTGAGCTTCCCTGCTCCACCCCAGCCCTGCTCCTGGGAGGCAGCGGCACTCCATCCCCGCCCACCCACGTGCTGTCCCCGCCTCCCTGCTCTGTGTCTGGTCATACACTATCCCACCTCCCTGACATCCAATCGTGCACTTACCACCCCTTCCCTTGGACATTTGGCTGCATGCTACCTCCCCCGCCACTGCTCGGCATCCAGCCACCAGGGGTACTTAGATTAAAAAAGGTTGAAAACCCCTGGTTTATTTAATTTTGTGTGGAGATCACCTTCTTAGTTGCAGGGGGAGTATATTAAATGCAGCTGTAATGAGAAAGCTAGCGATGAAATTACACAGGATAAAAAAGCAGGCTTTCCAAAAAGATTACTCTCTTTAAAAATTGGTTAGGGATGACAAAGACCCTTTAAAATATACTTTTCTGTTGCCAACATAGATTGGGGAAGCAGAGTCAATGCTTAGTTAACAAGGACACGCTACTATGAAACACTCTTGAGGGTTTTTTTTCTCAATGCCAACCCTCATATTGCCTGGCAGAAAATGTACTTTTACTAAGGTAGTGTAGGAGTGCATGGTCCAGAATTGTACCTATGATGGTCCAAAAATTATCCTAGAGGCAGGGATTTCTTAGGGTGATAACTTTTATTGGGCCAACTATGTATCTGGAATAGAGTTAAATGAGCTTTGGAATGCAAGACCTGACGAAGAATGTCTTGCATTCAAAAGCTTGTCTAACTATCCCAACTATATAAATGGTCCAATAAAAGATACCACCCTCAGAAATACTTTCCTCTTCCACTAAACTTTGCAGCTAGCCTACAATCAGTCAAAACTTTGTCTTTATAATCTTTTTACTACAGAAAAGAAGGATTTTTTCCTTAAAGGAAGAGTGAAGATATCATGCTAGGGATGTACAAATTAAGCAAGTCCCATACAAAGCAATTCATTTCAAGACCAGAGGTGACAAAGGGGAAGATGAGAGGAAGAACACTGATAGCCTGATGGAAGCCCATGTTGCCACTGCCACTACCCAGACTCTTCAGACAGCAGCACTAGTGTCCCCTGCCACTGAACAGGCCCAGAGTTATCCAGGTCTGTGCAAGCTACAGGGGGATGCATTTGTCCTGGGATGGGTTGACCTGTGAGAGAATCCCCACTCATCCATCTCTCCAATGGGTCCCACCAATCAGCTCACTCGTGGGAGAGCCTGTCTCCCACAGCTTGAAGTGTCCTGCGGTTCTGAGATATTTCCAGCCGCAGCACATCTGCTTCTCATCTCTTGCACAGAATAGAAGTCACACCTGTCTGTACAAGGGGTGGGATGAACTTCCTTATGCCTTGACCTGTTCCAGAGACTGCTTCTTGCCATTTTTGCACAGACTGGGAAGCCCTGGGAGAGTTTGAGCTGCAGTGGCTGCCTCCCATACTGTGTACAGAACTGTGCAGGGGGTATGGCTTGAACCCTGTCAGGGATCCCCGGAAGGGTTCCAGCTGTTGGAAAATGCCTCCCACTCCTTGCAAAATATTGGAGTGACTCAAGGCTGTGCAAAGCAGGAGGGAAATTCTTCTGTGGCTTGACCTGTCCTGGGATGAGTCAAGCCACACAGGAATGCCTTATACATAATGGGGTGATCATGATCAACTAGTAGCAGACTCAGGGTAGCAGCTAGGCCTGAGAGCACAGCCCTGGTTTGCCCATAGGGTGAGGCAGCGGAGAGCCTGGCTGCTTCCCACAAAGTAAACCAGGGCTGTGCTCTCTCTGGGGTAGCTTCCTTTCTCTTTTTTCTTAGGTTTGGATTAATTTATTTAACAAGCTCAAAATAAAACCCACAGTCCAGGTGAAAGAAACATTCTTCCAGTCTTTCTCCCAGAAGACCTCTCCACTCTAAGTTTCATCTAGGCTTTTGATCCAAACAAAGCTCACTACGACAAACAGGAGATCAATGACTTCAGTGACGTCAGATCTGGACCTGGGCCATTATCACATCTCTCAAATGAAGGTGATATAATGAGCCAGTGAATCCTCAGTTTCATTTGCTCCTAGACTGGGGCTTTCAGGGTAAGCAAGCTTGACAGCTATTTTCTCACTTGTTTCTCAAAGCCAGATGCATCTTCATGGACACTATACTTTTTTCCTAAGGTGCTTATTTGCAGACATTATGAAAAAATGTACTGAAAAACCTGCTAAGCACAAAGCTTGCAAATGTTCCTAAACGTAGGTCAGTGGAAACCATTGCAATATGCATATTCTTCATTAAATATAATTTCTACAACAAATTTCAACTTCAGCCTTTACATATCCCTGTTAAAACTAAAGCTACTGCTTTTTATGATGTTCTGTAAACCACTGCCTAATTAAACAACTTTTAACATTCAAAAATCAGATTTGGTTACAGACTAAAATATGAAAAAAAAAGTCAGTATAAAATACCTCAGTATGGACATATGAAACAAAGTGGCCAGATGGACATATGTTGTGTCTGCTGGAAATGTGACAAAAACACTCTAAAAATATTTTACCTTAGAAACTGGAGTTTAGACTGAAGCTCATGTGAGCTATATCGGTAAACTGCTTTTCTCATCATAGCCTGAAAATCTTTTGTTTTGAAAGTGAAAATTGGGATCATTCCCAGATCATTATAATGAAAGCTTAAATTCTTGATTGTGGAGGACTGCAGCAATCAGCTTCATTTCTATTTCATAAATGAAAGCAAGTGCATCTGAAGCTTATGGTCAAGCCAAATTCTTTAAAACAGACTAGCACAAAAATTGGGGGAAAAAAATCTCTGAAGCTATTCAGAGGCAATTAGAGTTCTTTGTATGAATGGTTTCTGCAGTACAGTGCAGTAGTAAAAAAAACTAAAATACCTTATCTGTTAGGAAACAAATAATCCATGTTTGCTTTGCCTGCCTGAATTTGTATTCTCATGAAAGATGAGACTCCAAAAAACCTTCGATATAACCTCCCACACTAAAATGCTGCCACTGGCGTCTGCTTAAAGACTGATATAATAGGCCAATCATTTGGGGGGCATCATGTCCTTTTAAAAAGTTCCCACACTCAGATGGTTGTCAATGGCGGTGCCAGTGAACCGTTACGCAAAGCCCCCCAAACACTTTGTAAACTAGAATCTGGGAGGACAATAGTAAAGTTCAGTGCTAGAAAGAGATAGTGTACTGAATACACAATGCCAAGCTTTGTCTGCTTGGGGCTTCTGTTGAGGGAGAAGGCTACTTAATCTCCCCATTTGCCCTGGGGATTCTAACTGTTTTAATGTGTCCTTTTTGAGAGCCTGTGAACTGTAGAATATAGGCTGGTAACAACTTTCTTTAGGACTGCCTCAGCAAAACCAAAAGCTGCCAACACAGAATGCTAGCACAGTGGTGCTAATGAGCACAAAGAAGACCTTTAACTATTTTTACAGCTACCAAAGCTAGGGTTTCATGTCATTCCTTGGTGAAGGAACTAATTCTTTGGCTTGTTTTATAAGAGTCTAGCTTCTGTCACAGTGCAGAGGATGGCCTCTTCACCCATTTTTTGAATAATAATAAAGCCTGATGCATCTTTAATGAACTGTGGGATTTCTAGGGTTTTTCTTCTTCATATACAGTACAGAAAGGAATCTATATGTTCCATGCTATTTAAAGGCTACTGCTGATGAAGATACACTAAGGTGATCAGTATATATTTTAACATTTAAAGTAAGTTCCTGAAGTCAATGGCATTTCATTAATGAGAGTAGAATTGACTGTTGATATTTTCTCTGAGAATAAACAAGGGCTACATTTCTATAAAGAATGAATATTTACAGTTGGTATTGTTTCTGTTATGTCTTGTTCATCGAAGTCTTTAGTGGAGATGAAAAATATAAAATTGTGGTGATGTAGATATTAAAACACATGAACATGGATATACAGCACAGGTACACTAAACAGACATCAACAAGGCTTGGCTGTCATGTTATTCTTAAAAGGTACATTCGAATGGCTCCAATTTAAAACCTAATTGAGAGTTTTTTCAGAGGAATAAACTCTTGTGCAGACCTGTGGAACAAGTTAAAAATTAATACTTGAAAGTACTTACTAAAAGCACAAGATAGTTGCTGTTGTCTAATGAAAAGTGTTTGACTCTTAGGATTATTCCTTATGCATTCTTTGACTTCATACATGTATAAAAAGCATAAGTTTTTGCTAGGTCACATTATATTCTTCCTATATCATGGAGACGGTATTCATTTGTCTATATGTGTATTTAATTTATGAGAACTATGTATGTCTGTTTCTATGTCTACCTTTATATACAGAGAAAGAGATTGTATGTGTATAAAATCAATGTGCCTATATATCTATCTTATTTCTTTCGTCTATTCCCCCTCCCCCACTTTTTCTTCTTGCTTTCTATTTTGCCTTGAATTTTTTTCATTAAAAATTAAAAGGTTAAAGCAGTTTAACTGAGGTTGGAGTGCTAATGAGACACCCAGGGCAATAGGACAGGTTGAAAAGCTGCACTTAGTTTGCCTTTTGCTGCAGTAGCTTAAGCTTACCACCATATTTCTTTTTATATTAAAACTTTTTATCAAGCAATAAATGAGCAATAAATAACAGACCCACAAGCACAAATTTCCAAGTACTATAGTGCTCTGTTGTCTCTTTGTAAATACCATTTATTCTCATGAGAAATCACAAGTATTTACTCATGTAACCAAATGAAAAACAGGCTGATTAGATTAGAACCATGAAAATATATGCTGTCATTAATATTGAAGCATTAAATTAACCCTACTTTTAGTACATTATAACCCCCCCTTCAGCTGAAATGGTCTGCACTGGCTTAACGTTCTTCAGCGAGACCTACTGTACGACCAGTCTGCTTTCAGATGTGCTAGTACCTCTTGAGACCAGCCATAAAGGTGAGAATTCAAGCTGAGACACTGAATTTACACCCAGGGGTCAGAGCTAGATTCCTGACCCAGTTAAATAAACTGCTATTGTTTTACATTTTTAAACCATACTTTGGATAGACAATGTTTCAAGGAAGATTATTTTTGTATGGTCGAAGAACCTTTTAGTTCTCCTTGGTTTGTAGCTACCAATTGACTTAGGAGGTAATGAACACCTAAACCAATATAACCAGTCTCCTCTAATTTTTAGTGATGTGAATTAGGGGTAACTCCACTGAAGTCACTGAGGTTACATGAGGCAAGAAAAAAAAACAGGGCTATATTATCTATAGTACCTTTTACTGTTGGTATATATCCTCTGGCTTCCAGATATAGTGTACTGCATCATCCAGAGTTATGTGAGAGTATACGAGTAAGGAGTAGAATAACTAACGAAAGGAAAAATTACAACCAGTACATTACAGGACGTGCAGAATATGGGTTTTGTTAAGTCAGAATAAAGCTCAGCATATGATGAGATCCAGAAGCCTATAAAATAATATCAACCTGGTCTCACTCTAGGGGAAACTTATTTTTTCCCTACTATGCCTGCATTTCTATTCAATTAAAATGCCTAGCATTATTGTTCACTTTTCAGAGATTCCTCCATGCTGCCAAATGAAATAACTGGATTTTTTCCCCAGGACCCCTGGCATCAGGTCCATGGCAATCAAAATCTGGCCAACTGCTCTCACTTCCCTGCTCCCCCTGTAGCTCGTACATGGGCCTTCAAGCCAGAACTTCCTCAGTGTTTTATGGAATGCGAGTGACAGAGCAGACAACTTATATACTCCACTCGCACATTCAAGTCTCTACTTAGTATTAGCAAGAACCTTTATTCAATGAAGATTTGGGCCACATTACTCTTTGAGATACAACAACAACAACAACAACAACAACAACAGCACTACTAATGTAAGGTTATATTAATGGAAAATATAAGTAGATTGACCTCATAAGAAATTCCTAATACCTCCCCTCAACTCCAAGCCATCCCAGGCCAGTGCTGTAGGCATCCATAACAAGTGGAATGTTTAATTGTACCCAAGAGTGATGCATTCAGCTGGATAGGATATTGGCTGGCAGCCTCCAAAGGGTGGAGGTATTAGAGCAGATCATTGCACTCAATCAAGTGTTCCTTGCACTGCTCAGATGCTGCAGGGAAGACTTGAAATTGGAGCAAATGAACAGCTGATTATTTGACTACGTCAGGAAATGTTCAATGAACAATGAGGTAAGAAAGTCAGACTTATGTGACCTGTATTTGCAGCCCCAATGAGAGGAGGTATATTTTGAGTTGGTGGAGGGAAAAACACACTTTTGTACTCAGACGTGGCCAGATTGACCTCATGAAGATAACTGATTTTGGACATAAATTAGAACACCTCTGGGACCGCTATATATTGTCATGGGGTCCAAATAACCTTAGCAGCACAGGGTGTAATGCTGCTTACATCTACCTTACTCTTCCTGTTTAGATCTTGCTCTGACCACTGCTCAGTTGGACCATTTTCCAGCTGCCCCTGCCCACATGGCTGGGGCTGGTCTCCATGGAGATCCCAGCTACACCTGCACTGTGATAGAGTAAGACTGGGGTGGCTGCAAATCGTGACTCTGCCCTGGCCCCAAACCAAGCTGTCCCCACCACAAGATCCCAGCAGCTCCAGAGCAGTCCCCTGCCCTGCTGCGCCCCCTGCCAGTGCAGCTGGGGCCAATCTCCATGGCAATCCCAACCTTATGCTATCACAGTGCAGGTGTGGCTGGGGTCACCATAGAGACTAGTTTTAGCCATGCAGGCAGGGGCTGCTGGGAAATGGAGTCCACTGATGGCCTGCAGGCCAGACTTTGCCCACCCCTGGACTAGAGCATGAGTGACCAATGTATGGTCCTCAGGCTGTATCCAGCCTGTGGAGCCATGTCATTCAGTCTGCAGGACTGGGGTCTGGAAATTTGGTGGTTGGGGAGTGGTGGCAGCATTAATTGCCCTGATTCTGGCCTGCAAGCTGGCCCACAAAATTCATCTGGCCCATTGGCCAGATGCTTTGGGCACCACTGACTAAAGGATCAGACCATATGTTTTCTAAGTTAGATAGGTGGTGGTCTGATACAGTACATACCATTAATTCAGTTAAAGCACAAGAAAAAGTCCTGCGGGAAAAAATAATGTTTTCCTGGTTTCCATAGGGAATATTAATATATATTTTAGCAGTATAATTTCTGGCATAAAAAAAGAAAGTTACTCAGCCACAGGAGGCAAGTTTTGGATCCTCATGAATCAAGCAAGAAAGTGGGAAGATGGAGAAAAGGAAATTGATTAAATGAAATCTCCATCCATTTTTAGCTCTCCGAAGCCCAAGTTTGTACATCATTTCAGAAAGGCTTCCGTGGTTTGCCCAGGTGTGGAGCCAACATCTGTGACCTACCTTGACTTTTGTGGATTGCTGTGGATGGAAAGAGACCCTAGGTGATTATAAATTACAGAGCTCCATGCACTAACATAAATACAGATCCATTCACACATCTGTGTTCTATTAAATGAACATCAGTTGCCAAAACAAGTATTATCATTTCAAACCAATAAATAAATAATATTCTAAGGGCTAGTCATAAGTAAAGTTGGTTTTTACAACACAGGCAGCCCTGCTTCCACAGAAAAGTCTGATGCAATGTGATTTTTATGTGCAAATGCTGAGGTCTCCAAGAATGCAGTGATACAAAGTCCATGATCTCTGAAAACTTTACAAGTACAGTGGAACACCACTGATTTGGATTAATAAGTGAAACCTCCATTACAGATTACTGCTTTGTAAACTAGGGCCTGTCTGTAAGGGGGAAATCAGAAACAGTGAATGAGCATGGAATTTTATTCCCGACGTAGAAACACATAATGTTCATTAAAGGTGCACTGTGCCAGATTGCTTACTATACTCTGAAAGAGGAGTGATCTACTGTTCACTAACAGCTTCTTTATGGATAAGGAGTCCAAAGTAGCTTGAATTCTGACAGTTACCACCCTGGCTACTACACAGTAACTTCTACATATAGAGAAGCTCTTCATTAGATTCACATCTGCCTATTTTGTATCTTTCTGGGTGAATCCAGGGAAGGAATTCACCTCCCCCCCCCCCCCCCCAAAAGCTCTTTAGTACTTGTAGAATATATTCACGGCCAGCCATAAAAAAGAAGTGCCTCCACTACTTTAGACAGTACCCGCCATAACATCTGCTTCACAACTATACTTCTAGGAGCACTTCTCCTAGCAGGTTTATACTACATACTACAGTAGATGCCCTAGCACTCCATGAAGTACTACTGGAGGGAACTAACATTAAATCCTAAATACCAAATAAAAAAAAAAAGAGCATTTTATGTTTCACAGAGAATTTGGTATTTTAGGAAACAGTTTAATGACTGGCAAATGGAAAGCTCTCCATTGCAGGTGGGACTGATGCGGCTCTGCTATACATGGATGAAGTGAAAAAGATTTGTGTCTGTTCTTTTAGTATAGCTTGTCTAATGGCTGTTCCTTACACATCAAAAAAGGAAGCGGTTGTGTGCTGTGAGGGAGCTGGAAGCTAGTACTACACCTGTTTGTGGTGTACCTGTTCTGGAGTGAAACTTCTCTTTTCACTGCTGTCAAAACAACACCATTTACCAGTGCTAAACGTTTTCTAACGGCAATGAAAGTTTTTACAAAACCCAAAACTGATGATGTGTCTCTTCCTAAAGGTACAAGGACAGCCTGTTTGGTACTCTTCCACTTTAAACACCCCCTCGCCCCACTCAGTGAAATTTAAACAAAAACATCTTTACAAACTTTTCATTTAAAATGTACTGTGCTTTGTCTGCATTTTCCTTCTTATGCCATACTGACTAAAAAGGATTTTTATGAAAGAAAAACTTTCTGACAGCTACCACTCTGGCACTGTAGAAATTAACTCAATCCTTTTGACTGATTCCCTTCACTGGTGTCACTATCCAGACTTTGTGAACAGATGAGAGCAGTAATAGAGGGAAACATACATGACAAGAACCAGAAACATACCATCATGACATATGTCTTCCCAATTGCCTTGCAATATAGTTAGTACTGTTAAAAGGCAGGGCAACACTTACAGAATACTATATACATTATGTTGTGATCTCCAAACAACTTGGAAGTTAGATTTTTTTCCATTCTGACTACTCATTAAAACCTTTTAAAACCAACCGTTAAAACATTTCTAAAACTAACCATATATGTAGGTACCCTGACCCATGTAAGTCAGTGCTACAGAGGTAGTAGGGTTCTGGATGGGTAGATAAACAAGCTAGTAGGGTTCAAAGTGTGTGTGTGGCAGGCATGGGTGGGGTGGAAAGCGATCCAGTCTGATGTATACGACAACACAATAAGCCATGGCTTATGCTGATGACCAGAGACACTCTTTTGCTCACATGGATATCTCTCACCAGTGCTTGCTGGTGTTTTCTTTAGAATGTATTAGCATATTAGGAAGAATGCAAATAATCAGCATATTTTGCAGTTCAAAACCCCCAGAAAAATCTATAATCCATTAAGTCAAAAAGCACAATAAGCTGAAAATGTTAAATATCCATTAAATACAGAATAAATTTGAAGTCCTCAGTGGGATGTGGCCCAATCCAGTTAATGTATTGTTTTAGCTTTTGGGAGAAGAAGAGATATGAAGTAATTAAAGCTATGCAATGACTCAGCCACACCTTCTCTTTGTTTGTAACTCCCTGCCATCAGTCTCAGCTCAATCTCTATGCCTTTCCCATCCCCCAAATATTTGAGCTTCTTCACGGCAGGAAAAAATGGCATTTACAATAATCCTTGTTTGTGGTTCAGCCAGAACCCAAAGAGCTGAAAAAGAAAGCCACTGACATTTCTATTTGGCACTATGAGAAGCACAGGCTGCCAGGAACAATCAAAATTTCTGCTTTTGAGTGCTGCTGGGTCCAGTGCCCTTGGAAGCATTCTGGTCATCTGTGCCATAGCCAGGCAAAGTACCTCCAGCTACTGTTACTTACCTGACATGAAGCTACACCCACCCCACTTTCACAAGCCCTAAAGTAGCCCTGAAAATATAGATAAAGGTAAGGGTAAAAAAAAAAAAAGAACAGACAGAGGAAGTATGGTTTTAGGCCTAAAACAGTGGCTTTCCAACTTCGGGAGTTGAAACTGTCACAGCTCAAATGGAATACATCTACTTCTTGTTCTATAATACTTCACTGACATGCTTGCCACATCTCACCTGGGATTTTGTCACTCCTTTCCTCTTCTCCCATGTTCATCAATTTAGTTGCTCTCCCTCATTTTCTTTTTTCTACATCTTTTTGAGATTTTTAAGTCTTCATGACAGCTTTGAAGAAAAGTGCTTTTGCCCAAAAGCTTGTCTAACATCTATCCCAACTATACAGCTGGTTCAATAAAATATCACCAACCCCCTCCCTCCGACCTTGCTTCTCATGAGATTTGTAAGTTTTTATTCCTTAAACTCACAGAACCATTTGTATGAGTTTTTTGTTCTAACTACAAGCTCAAACACCAGGGGTCACATGCAGCTGGAAGTCATATACCTCTCAGCATGGTCTGAATCTCCATGATATTGATAAATGAGGATATTACAAAAGAGTTCAACTCATTTTTGAAGGTAGAGGTTGAGTTTAATGAGAAAGCTCCAGAAGATAGGGCCCAAGGCTGGGAATCAGGACACCTCAGTCTGGTTCCAACTCTACTCATGACCCATTTTTTTGGACAGTTGTTTCATTTCACCTCTTATTGCTATCCTGCTATTCTTACCCATTTGTCTTGTTTGTACTTAGGCTGTCAGAGACAGCGACCATAACTCATATTACATGCCTACCATATTGATGTCATCATCTCATCTACATATGACTTCAATTTCACTAATTCGTAACTATAGTTGAAGTGTAAAATTGAGATTTCGGCCTCTTATTTGTTAATCTAAATACAAGGGCCTGATTCTTTTTTCACACCAGTTAGACTTTAGTACATCTCCACTTCTTTCACTGGAGTTACCCCTCAATTACACCATCACCAATGAAAGGAAAAATCAGGTTGCTTCATGTAATAATCATATAATGATTTTTTCTTTGGCTAACATCCAACACAGTATTTTTTTATGTGATTATATCTAATCCCGTTAATCATGTTTATGTTTTAATAGTGTATTCCCATTGAAATAAGTGATTAATTTCTTTAATATCTTGACTGCCTTCTATTGTCTTGTATGTATGTATCTTTCATTTGGCTGGCAAATTGTATGCGTGTTTACACATGTATTTTTATGTCTGGCATTTGCTTCATAGGACAGTTTAGACTGTGCATACTGTAATTTAGTTAGTTTTGTATATGGAGTGCCAGAGCACACTTTAAGCACTACATGATGCTACTGACTGGTGTGGTAATAAGGTTAGCACTGAAAGATATTCTCCATGAGGAAAGGACACTTTCCTGAGGCCCTGAAATATAAGGAGAGGGGCCATTCCTTTGTAGTATCCAATGTACTATCCCAGATCCAGCCTGTGGGTTAGTGTGGAGGTCTCTGCAGTGAGGAGCTCCATCTCTTCCCTGCCCCCCGTATGCCCTTGAGGGAATGGTAATAAAGTAGTCTCTGTAAACTCATGTTTCTCCATTTCCCTCCTTCCCTATGCACTAATTCCACATAGGTGGAATCTAGTCCAAATTTATCAGTTTATTTTCCTTAAACAGTTAACATTTTGACATATTATTGACCATGTACAGACTTCATTTAGCAAACACACAAGCCGCATTTTTGTTTATTCACTCATAGGCCTTTGAATTTGAAGGCTTCCAGTGTTATGTTCTTTAAATATCACATACTAAACTTTCTTTTGGCAGCAAAAGAACTGGCACAAATTATTTGGAATACTCAAAGCAGATGCTTTTACATGTTTTATGGCTGTGTTACATAGAAAATTACTGTGAGAAAAGTCATTGTAATACATCATATGTCATTTTATCCCTCTCCACCAGAGGGAGATCACTAGAAAGCAGAATGAGCCTTCATTCAGTAGAAAAAAATAAGGCTAGAAAAATGATCACGTTTTTAACTAAGCTAGCCTTTTTGGATATGTTCCTGTTTAAGGATTTTTAATTAAACAGAAAGCTGCCCACACCTACTTTCCAAACAGCTCACATATTTATGCAAATTAAATTCCTGCAACTTATTAAATGATTATTATGGTCCTTAAACTAATCAAGATTATCTTTCATATTTGAACGTGAAAACAGATGGTTTCTAATCCTGGAAATGCTCTCCTTATTACATTATATTGGTTTTGTATTTTTTGTTTGTATATATATTCTTTTAAATTGAAAAAAACAAACAACGAAAAACCCTTTACTTATTTTCTCTCAGAATGCAACCCCCCACCCCTGAAAAAAAAACTATCAGCTCACACTGGTAATATAATATCACTATGAATACAAATTAGGCATCTCAAGGAAAGACTTGATAATGTTAAATGCCTTGTATTTACTGATTTCAGCAGGTCTGGGTTATGACTGCTAAAGAGAGAAAGCAGTGAATCATCCAAACAGAGAAAAAACAGTTCGATCCTATTAGGTTTTAGTACCAAAATAGTTGTAAGAATGTGAAATATTTATATTAATAAAAAAAAAAAGAGACAGTGAAATAAACTTGGGAACATGTCATGTCTCAGGGCTCACTTCTTCCACTAATTACTGTCATTCAATTATTTGCTTGGGGGTATATTCTTCTATTGATGTGCTGCCTGATTCCCATTAGAAGGAAAATACCTCCCTACATTTTACTGTGGTTCCAAACTCTAATATTCTTAGAGAAGCAAATCTTACTCCCACAAGCAACAGTACTGAAGTCACTGTGCCTGAGTAAGTCTACATGCCTGAGTAAGAGGGTGAAGATCTGTGTAACCCTTCCTTTTGTGCTGAAGTATCACAAATATATATAGGGAAGAGTTCACATCCAACTGTTCTGCCTTTTGTGCGGTCATTAACACCTGTACAAAGTGAGTAAAACCTTATCGAATCAAAACAGGAGCATAATACATTTAGCCAAAATATACCTATCCCTAAAAAGATCTTTTCCAATCCATAATAATTGTAGTTCAGTTTCAGCCTTGATACAAATACTTTTCCTTACTTGGAATTAATTTTTATAAATCTGGCTCGCCTTACTTCCTCCAAAGATGCCTGATCAGTTTTTGAAAGTCAGTAAGATTAGCCCTAGAGATGTCCTGTGGCTGAGAGTTCTGCTCTTTAATAACGTGTGTGGAAAAACTATTTTCTTTTGTCAGTATCACATAAGAAAATGTGGCTGTCCCAATTTGGGGGCTACAATTTCATTTTTCAAGTAATTTAAAATGAAATATTGTTGCTGCGGTGGCTGTAGAAATGCCTTGTTCTGCAGTTGGCCTATTCTGGGTTGAACTCTTGTGCTGTCATTTTTCTTCAATTTCACTTTCTTGCTCCTTAATGTGATCAGGTCTTACTTGTTCTCATGCTAATTTTGTCTTCCTTTTAATATAAATTAAAATACTACTTATATAACTAATTTGAGGCCCTGAATCAGAATGGAGATCATGTAATTTAAAAAAAATTCAAATAAACAAATGCCAATACTTGAGTTATATTATGACAAGTATCTACCTATCTTGAAATCCAGATTACATGTTATAACACCAGGATCATCCTCCAGTAATTCCATATGAAGTTATGTGTCCTTATGACTATCTACAAGTGTTTTACTTTTGGTCTTCTTTCAAGTCACTAGACGCTAGGGACTAGGGGAATAGACAGATCTTTACCTTGTGCCACTGATATCTGCAGGAAGTTTGGGGGTAAGCTTTGCTACAAATATCTTCATGGTCTTTCTCTAAATTAATTGTGGCAAATCTACATTTTGTTACACAAGACTGACAGGATAATGAGAATGGTTTTATATTGTAAGCTACCTCAGCTTCCTACCTTACCTTTGGCCATATACTTAAATTGCACATATAACACTATTTGCCAGAATCCACTTCAATATAAAAGGCACCACTTCAGCTAATTTAAGAGTGCCTGCTTATTACTTCAGGAACAATGGACCCTCAACCGTCTGCGCCTCATTAAGGCTCAGACCTTGTTACTCAGGGCCTGCTTTCAGCTTTCAATCAACTTGTGCACCTCATTAAGGTGTATTACATTGTTACCCAGAGTGCCTGCTCAAACAACAACCTTGAAATAGACAGGACAGGACAGGAAATAGTCAATTTAATGACTGAAAATGTTATAGCACTGACATTAGTTGAGATGGGTTAGAAGGATTAACTGCCCACCCCAATGGCAAGCAGTTTGCTGATTGCTAAACAGCCCACAAGCAATAGCTTAGATTGGACCAGTTTTGTTCTAGTATTTCTGATTAGAAATCTCTCATGATTTTTACTTCTCAAAATGTGAATACTTTGACTGTCAGTTCCAGTTCAGTACAGAAACTAATTTCTTACAGGTTGAAAATTCTATTTGCTGAACACTTCTCTTTAGTGTATCCATCTCCATTAAAGGCCATTTTCTTAATCATAAATGACATTTAAACATCTAAACCACACAAATGGTGATAGCTGTAGTTGGTGAAGCTAGTATCCATATGTTTAGTAGCAGATTCAAATACACAGAGCTTAATTTTCCAAAAGTTTGCTTTGAAGAACCAAGAAATATTTCTCCCTTTAATTTTGTTATCTTTTTGGTGCGCATAGGTTCCAAAATTTGGTGAATCTGCAGTAATACTGGTAAGCGTGATTGGGCTATTAAGAGAGGAGCTTTTACAATGATGGGAAGGGAAAAAATAAAAACAAAGTGGAAAGGGCATATTCCTTTGGCTGCATATGTTTTTTGTTGCCTCTTGGGTAGTTCTATCCTTAAAAGCACGATGGAATAATATTTTCTACTCTGCTAACTTCTGAATATGCCCCTGCATAAGCTATATTGTGTCAGAAAAATTACCGTGCAATACACCCAGATGTCTCCTTTCTTTAGGAATAAGGACAGTGATAAGTAACTAACACAGGGAAAGGGGTTATATTATATTTCACACTTTCAGATCATTTATGCATACATCGTTAAAAGGTAAGGTATACGGCAGTTATGCTCAACCCTTCAGCCCCATGGGCTGGAAAAGTAGCGTAGGGCCAGTCAGGTGGCTGATCACGTCCCATGTGGCCTTGGCTGACCTCTGTACACCTTTGCACCACGATCAAGCTCTATGCTGCCTTACATACCTGATATAGCATGTAGGGCCATGTTATCTGCCAGGTGGGAATTCCCCCAGGTCTGGACATTTTGCAGCAAGGGAACATGGGAAGCCCTATAGGCTGTTTGATAAAGCTCCGGGGGCCAGATCTGACCCACAGGCCAGAGGTTGAACACACCTAGTATAGTCAAAAACTAAAAAATGATAAATTTTAGTTCATAGTGCACCTGATTTTCTTCTAACTCTGATGTGTCAAATTTACCCTGGGTCCCAGACCAGATGTAGACTGCAGTGGCTTTCCCTGGACCCTGCAGTGGGTCTGGGTCCAGGGCAGTACATGGGTCCACATTCAAGGCAGCAATGGGTTGCAGATGGGGTAGCAGGGCAGATCAAGGGGTGGGAAGTGGCATGGTCAGGGATTAGGAAACAGCATGGGTCCAGGATTTGGCAGCAGTCTAGGTCCAGGGGCAGGCCAGGACATGGGTTAGGGATTGGGCAACAGCATGGTTGAAGATTGGGCAGCAGCCTGTGTCCAGGGGTGGGCAGGATTGTGGGTCCAAGAGAGAGCAGCAATGCAGTCGAGGATTGGGCATCAACCTGGGTCTGGAAGAATGCAGCAGCAGGCGCATCTATATATGCTATTAATATGACACAAACTCTGGCACAGTGCACACTGTGCACTGTTTATCATTCCTGGGCACAGCATTTACACATGTGCCTGGCACCGCAGCATGTTGAGCCATGGTAGCACAACCCTAGCTGATAGGTGACCTAGAGGGTCAGCCTGCCAGCTCAGAGCTGGCTCAACATGCTATGGAGGGGCTGGCTGGGACACAAGGGTGCTACAATGCGGGGCTAGCTGGCAGGCAGGCAGCCACTGCACTGTACCACCCTCATGCCCCAACCAACGCTGGTCACTGTTTACATGTGCACTGTGGTGGAGTAAATAACTCCATCACAGCATAGTACTTGCGTTGGGCAGTCCTATCTTATGGCAGAGTTAATTAGTTTACACCTACCTAATAGTTCTGCATCTGTAGATGGTGATGCTTTACAGTGGAGTTAATTAGTCAGCTCCACAATAAAGCAGACATGTAGATGCCCTCAGCATGGGTCAGAGACTGGGTGTGTACCAGTGTAGGTTGGGGAATTAGATGGCAATGCAGGTCCAGGGGTGGGCAAGAGCACAGGTTAGGGATTGGGCAGCGCTGGGGCAAATTAGGGCTGTATATATGCAGCCCTTGCTCATCCTTCTCCTGCCAATGTCCATGTCCATCAAGGTCCAGGAACTCCAAAATCTGCAGCAAGCCATGCTCCATTGGCCAGTCCTCCTCAACTTGGTAGCATGCTGGACTACTGGCAGACCGGCTAGATCCAGCCCCCAGTCTGGATCTATTTGACAACCCTGCCCTAGTTTATATTAACTTGTAACTCAAAAGAAGGGATTTGTTTTAGACCCTGGGCTATTTTAAAGATTTGATGACCTGCTGGATCTAATTACCTCCAAGAACTCCTATTTTCTAAGTCACTTGTGTTCCAGTTCTAAGTCATTGGGACTATTGAAGCTACCCAAACATTTATAGATGTTTAAGGCCAGAAGGAAGCATTAAAAATCTAGTTTTACTGCAGGCATAACAGAGGATATAAGTTTTCCCTGTGTTTAGCTAAAATGTACCTTTCATTTCGGTACCCTATCTTGATTTGAAGATATCAAGGGGAGGAGGATTCACAACTTCCTTTGACTGCTTGTTCTAATGGTCTACCATCCTCAATGCATACTTTATTTCTGCTTTTAATTTGCCTGTTTTTCCCTCCAGCTGTTGGTTCTTTATTATGTCTGTTTTTCATAGGTTAAGGGGCATTTAATGTGTGCTATTTTCTCCTGAGAAGGGACTCATACCCCATGATCAAGTCCAGTCTTCATTGTCTTTTTTGATAAGCTAAACAAATTGGCCTCCTGCCTCATTGTAAGGCAGTTTTTCCAGCCCTTCAGTAATTTCTGTTCTTTCAACAATACCTCCAATTGTGTGAATATTAAGGGAACAAAGTGCAAGGCATTCTGAGTACAACGATTTTACATTTGGAATTCCAGCCTATGGGAAATATGTCACAGACACATTTAGAAAGCACTGCAAGACATCTTTGTCAGACCTCTCACTAACTTAGGTTCTAGAACCCTTTGTTAGTAACAAAAGCACTAGTTTTTCATCCATCTGTCTTTTAAAGTTATAGTACAGCTTTAAAAGTTTTCAGAATTATATATTATTTGTTTTATATAAAGGGGAAAATACTAGTCTTAGTTGAAGTCATGCAAATACACTCAGATATTATGACAATGGACATCTTATAGCCCAGTCATTTGGAATGATATATATAAATGATAATAATACAGGATATAAAGCAGATCAGACCTATGTTTTGCACTAAACCAATGCATGGGAGGTCCCAGCATGCTCTCAAACTCATTATTTAACATTAAACATGATGGATGGTTCCTGACCACTTTGAGTCAATGCAAAACTCCTGATTTATCCAACACTTCTGTTTTTCTGGAGAAGGCTTGACAGTGAAAACAGAATATTTGTCAAAGGCTTCTGTGATCCTCACCATATAAAAATATGTAAATTTTTCAGTTCTCTACCATTTTTATATTAAGTGATGGACACCATACATTCATAATATGTTAGCATCTGAGTGCAACACCTTTACAGATGTTAAGGAATAGCAAAATGGAATATTAAAGTATCCTATTTTTGCCATAGAGGCACAGTGTAGGCAGTATTGACAGCTTTTTGTATACTTTGTCCTGTTAATGACCTCAACTTTTATGTAAGACTAAATTAATTTGGTATATCATTTTACTTCTTGGCTTCCCAGATAGAAACTGTCATTCCTACTGGATGATCAACTATAAAATGATTTGATACACACTGATTTCCAAATGAATTAACTGAGAGACAGAATTGCCATTTGAGGCTGAACTATATAGCTCCAAAAGTACAGTTTTTTGTACAATATGTCATTGGTCCTGAATACATTTTTTGTGTATTAAAGATGTAATTCTATTTTAATCTTCTAACTATACACAGCATCTCAAGTTAGCTGAGAACATTATAAAAAGCCAGTAACAAGGTGATGTCTATTTTGTTGCCACAACAGAAAGAGCTAACACCTGTATGAATTTTAAGCCACAACACTGAGTCATTTGGCAAGAGATTAAACGGGTAATAATGTTTCGGATTTCCATCCATTTATGTGCTGCCAAAAATCTTACATTATATATCTTTTAAAGCATGTCATGCTGATTACTATTTCCCAAAGAAGATCATATTTCCACAGGTGATATGTATTGCTTCAGTCTCAAGAAATTAACACTTTCAGTGTTGTTATAATGCAATATGCATTAGTGGAACATACAGAACAGCTTATAAAAATTGTCGAAATACATGATTCACATTATTTGGGAAACAATTAGCATTGGGTATTTGAGTTGTGGTAACAGGAATCTAAATGTGAACCTTAGCTGTGTGCTTTATTATGGGTATTACATCAATTTGCAAAGGATTATGGGTTTGATCCACAGCTGATTGAAGTCAACAGAATAATTCCCACTGACTTCCATGGATTTTTAGTCAAGCCCATTATCCTTTCCAAACTGAACAAAATCCTCAAGCAAGTATCTGTAAGCATGTGAATAGTCCCATTTTATTTCTGGGTTTAAATGCTTGTAATTTGCTACTTGTCTAAATACTTGTACTTTGCTAAATCAAGGTCTACATTAATAGCTGAAATGTGACTTAAATTTACAAAGCTTCAACCTAAATAAAACTAAGTTACATGCATAGAGCTAGCTAGCACTCTCTACATGCAGAGCTATACATATGCACAGATTGCTATTGGAATATGACTGCAGTTTAAAGGCTTCCTTGAACCAGGCTGTTGAGTTCCCCCTGCTTCTCCAACTTCCTGTAATATTATGGTAGTAAGCTGGGAATGCTCCACAAGGTGAAATTAAAGATATGAAAATTTAAACATATTTTTCTGTATTAGTTACTGTCAACTATACTGTATGTAAGATGCTACGGACAGACGCTACATTTGAAGAACTAGAAATGCCACAGCATTTGGAAGTGCTGTAAAAATGTAGCACTGCAGGCATGGACAGACATAATGCTCTCCCTCTGCTGAATCCCCTAATTGGAGCACTACAAAATCACTTAGAAGACCTACAGCAGTGTGCCTTCCAGCCAGAAGTACAATATAGGGTTGCTTGGCTCTGTGCCTCTGCTCCTTTTTTCCCCTCTGGGCAACAGAGCTCCAGCCCCCAGACCAGGCTGTCTGTGAGAGCACAGTAGCCCCAAATCTCCAAGGAATTGCAGATCTCATCCCCCCACAGTGAGTGGGTTGGAGCCTGGGTCCACCACAGCTGATGCCCACTTTCCTGACACCCCATGTGAAGTGGGAGACTGGAGTGCTCAGTTACTATCCATCTACTATCCCTCCCCTCCTTCTTGCAGAAGTAAGGGGAGAGAGTGGACCACTGTGAAATTCCAGGGTAAAACGAAACCGTGGTATGTTGAGCACATGGTATGTGAAGTACCACAGAGAAATTGCTCTTTTCTCCAGCAACATTTCTTTAGTGTTTCTACCATTTTTCCATTGTTCCAGTGCAGTGGGCGTGCATGTCTGTCCGCTGAAATGGAATGGTGAAAAAATGGTGGAAATACTACAGAAATATTACTGTAGTAGTGCGGGAAATATAATTTGGGTCTACCCAACTCAAGGAGTCGTCTGGCTGATTTTGAGAAAAGATTGTGGGGCTGGCTGCCAAATTCATGGGCTGATCACAGTTGGCCCTGCCATGTCTCTGATTGGCTGAGGGGCCATGGTGGCCTCGCCTGTCACCACTGATTGACTGCAAGGGCTGTCTATCATATGGCCCCACCCCTTCCTCACCACTGATTGGTGGAGAGAGGTGGAGCCACATGACATGCAGCCATGTCAGACAATTATCAGTGAAGGATGGGGGTGGCAGTCATCTTGGGCTGCCCTTCATGTTGGTAGTTGCCCCTCCTCCTCTCCCCACAATGGGTTGTGCAGCCAGTCCACAGTGTCGTGAAGACTGCTGGTTCCCTCTGCAGAGCCAGTATTTTATTTTCAGTAAGTTTTCTTCTTTTTTTTTTTTTTTTAAGATTTTACAGACATTACTCACTTTTGCGGGCAATGCTGAATTTCACGATTTCTGTGAAATCCGCAAAACTGCAATTTCTGTAGGACCCTAAATATAATGTCTGCCTAACCAGAGTTAAACACATCAGGAACATTTCTAGATTTAGGGGAAATTATGCCTTTAAACTCAACCCTCAGCATATGTTAGTGTAGATCTCTGGTGTTCACAAGGAAAGGACAGTGATACCAAGAGCCATGGCAGGTACAGAATTCTACATACAATACATTATGCAAGTATTCTGATTGAAAAATAGGAACTAGGAAACTAGGAAACATCCCATTCCTCAATAAAGAAATGAACTCTGCTTTTTAAAATCACCTTCACTTCAGTAATTAAAGAGAAAATTGATTTTTTAAAAGTGATTTATTATTTTTATGGACTTAATAAGGTATGCTACACATGCAGATGCTATAGTTCATTACAGCCAGACAAAATTGATAGCTTCTTTTCAGTGTGAGATTACCCAGGTTTGAAAGTTAGACATTAAAAACATTATAAAATATATGACACAGACTGCAATAGCTGTTTTATGGAATACACAAAATTATGATCCCTGCCGTAAGGAATTTCTAATCTAATTTAGACATAAGACAGGGGAGGCAGTGCAAACAGCAAGAGCGGGAGGAAGAGAACAAGGAAAAGGGAGGATAAGGATTTCAAAAGAGTTACCTTCCAGTTACTTTGCCAGACAATGTGTTGATCAATCTGTACTATCACTCACTGCCGTCTGTGAAAGTTCATCACAGTGTAATGTGTTAACCTATGTATTTTCCAGAACATTAAAATATTCAAAATTGAAGAGATGCAAAAAGCATACAGTTGAATGAATAACTAAAATTCATGGCTGAATCTGGAGTAAGCCTGGGCTGGTTTATGCTTTTTTCTGTCTCAGTTATCTGGGCGTTGGATTTCAGGCTCATTTGGTTTCAGGCAACAGAGTTTCATTTTTACTTTTATTTGGATTGCAAATTTCTGGACAAACTTCAGGGTGGAATAAAGCATGTGCCTGTGTGGTCTGGCCTAGCCATTAGACACCTGAAGTGTGGGCATAGTCAGGAACAGTTCCCGGGGAGCTGGAGGGTCTGGCCTCAGAACTGGCTTCCAAAGCCGTAGTCCAGGTGAAGACAGGTCAGAGTCAGAAGCTGAAGATGGAGTCAAGGTAAGCTGAGGGCTAACTAGGGTAAAAAGCGAAAAGCCAGAGTAAAAAATTGAGCCAGAATCAAGAGCAGAAAACAAGAATCAGGGAATGCCAAGGGTCTTACTAGGATTGGAAGTCAGAATTGGAGCAAAGAGTCAAAAACAGGGAACCAGCCAGGAAGCACACAGAAGAACAGAAGCAAAAACTTTTGCCTTTGCCTGGACAAGGATTCTGTGGACTGGCTTTTAAGGCCTGGAGCAGCTGGGGCTTGCTGCCTGTGGCTTTAAAGGACTGGCTGCCCTGATTGCCTCACTCAGCGCAGCTCGGACCAGGATGCTAGTCTGGGCTCAGTGCAGGTGGCGCTTGTTCATGGGATGACCTATCCTGACTTCTTGGTCAGGACAAGGTTGAGTCCAGGGTTCTGGCCTGGCCTCATTACAAAAGCCATACAATGTTACGGGCCTTAAAAACTCCTGCAAACCAAAACTGGTGAACGTTAACAGGTAAGATAGCTGTACCTTCGGGAGTGAGTTTATATTGACACTGCATGTATAGAGAGAGATCAGTGGGAACTTTGCCACTTGCATCCAGTGAAGCAGGACTGAGCCCTACATCACTGAAATATTGAATGAACATGAGAAAAACTGTTTGTGGGTATCTTCCTTGTGCATATATTCTTGATGGAAGCTACCTTCCCACAACCTGACATTATCTTTGAATTCCAACTGTCACATTGCTTTAGGACCATTTTGTAAAACAAGGTTGGTTTATTGGTTTTAAGACAGTGGAATAGAAAAGCAATTATGAGACATGCCTATTGCTGGGAAATCTGTCACATGCATTCAGTCTCAACAATATGTGCAAGGAATTTTATATGGCTGAATTAAATTCTACAATGAAATATCCATTTTGTCTTTCAATACAAGTTCGGATCAATTCACAGTTTTTTCTGTAGAACAGAGTTATCCAACTGGCAGCTCACAGGCTGAACCCAGTCTTTGAGGGGTTAATGTGTGGCCCATGGGCTTCTATGTGCCTGCCACTCTCATGCTGCTTCCGCTGCTGTGATGATGGCCAAAGTCTCTGAGGCAGGGAAGCATGACTGGAAAGAGCCCGATAAGCTCACTGCCCACATGGCAGTGTGGGAGTTAAGTGGAGGTGGTGGTGGCAGGGGCTGTAGGATGGAGTGTGGTTCCACACTGCTCATGGGGAAGGGGGTTCATTTGGCAGGGGTGGCAGTGGCAGGTGAGGAGGGGGACTCATATGGCAGGGGGCCTGTACTCATTGCGCAGCAGCAGCGGCGGTCCTGGGGGCTCACCTGTGTGGCAGTGGTAGTAGGGGAACGCATGTGGTGGCGGCAGGCTCACATTGCTCAAATGGCATGTGGGTCACATGGTGTGCAGTTTGGGTCTCACGATCAGCGTGATATGTGGCTCCCAGATGCTCTAAAGTTGGACAGCCCTACTGTAGAAGATCATAACCTGCCATTTATGGGAGCAGCTTTACTCACTAAATAATTTATAGTTGCATTTTTGCCACTCTTTCCTCTTACACTGGTGAAATCCTCAAGTTTATTCTTCATTCAGAAAAATTCACTGAGTAAATGCTGGGACTAATCTTTGATTTGTGTCTTATTCACCATCAAAATCTTGTGCATACTGATTTGAGTACTTGAAAAGGTACCATCTTCTTATCTTATTACAAACCAAATACAAAACTTCAACAGGATCAAGATTTACCCAAATTGTTGAAAACCCATTTTTTACTGGAAAAAAAAAATCAGAGATACATTTCAAACAGGTTCAGTAACTGTGGCTGTGCTCAGTAATAATGTATGTATGTATGCAGCTGAAGGCAGATTACAGCCCGGTAGCAAAAACTATTCCTTCATTGGGACAAATTCAGCAAATAATTTTGCAGAAATGTTGAGATATCATTTTGGAACCAAGAGTTCTAGTTTTTTGTATGAGATTACCAGTAAATACTATAGGTAGAAATGTTGCATCAATAATGTAAGGGGAGAAATTTAGGACATTATTCTTAAAAGTTGACAGAGGCCCAAATTAGAATGATGTATCTGAAAGAGGAGATTAGATCTTATGTGCAAATACTAAAGTGAGCAGCCAGCAGTAGCATAACTAAGTGGGAGCAAGCAGGGCACCAGCTCTGGGCATGGACACAGGAAGGGGCAAAAAAAACAGCATTGCCACCACTAGCAGCCCAACTGCTGCCACTCCCCCATGTGCCACGACCACTCAGGGTACAAAATTGCCTGCGTACCAGCTCTAAGTTTAATACTCAGACAGCAAGCTGCCACATATAATACTCAGATATGGGAAGAGTCGGGCTCTTTAACTTTTCATTGCAGGTCCTATGCAGACCTGGGTGTAGTCTGTTTTCCCCATCTGGTATTGCCTGCTGTTCTCATAGCATTTCACACAAAAAAAAGGACCCCTCAAAAGACTAGCTGCTCCTGTGAGATTTCTATTTGGGGGTAGAAATCTCCTGAGAACAGCTCAAAAGCTTTCCTTACAGTCTGCGCCATAACAAAACCCTTGCCTTAACCAATCTTCAACACCAAAACCTTAGGATGAAAAATCTACATCCAGATATCACCTGAAATGCTCAGCTCTAATTTATACTTGAGGGGCAAAGACTTTCCAAATAATAAAGCTGGCATTTAGTTCCCACACATTTAAATGTGAAAAGGTATGAGAGTTGTGCGCTTTGTAGGCAACACTATTTTACAGATTTTTCCCCCCAGAAGCCATGTGTTTTAATTAGCTGAAAGTGATAGTGAAACTGTGTTGTTTTTCAGATTTCTTATATTTAAACCAAATATTTTTGTTCCCGAAAGAAAAGAGCTGCTGTATTTCTGTGGCAGGTGGCAGTCTGCTTTCTTTCAACACACACCACACATGCATGAATTAAAAAAAAAACAGAGAGCACTGAATAAATACCAATTTGGCATAATTATGTGATGTGTGGCCCTGAGTGTATGGAAACTCTCACCTATTGGCACTTGCAATTTTAGTATCATGTAATTAAATTGATTTTTTGTCAAGTCAGTTTTAAACTATGTCTTCGAGGTAAAAGGCCAGTGCATTAATCCACTAAGCTATTTATTATTTAAATACTAATCAAGAGGTCAATTAATGTTTTCATTGCTTTTGCAAATGAGTAATGGAGTACTGTTCTGAGCTCTTGGGAGCCTGCAGCATTAAATGGGAGTCTGATTTCATTCCTTTTCTTCCAGCTGCTTTAAAGAAGGCTCTTATTTTGTCACTTTTAGCTTCTAAACAGTTTGTATTTTCTATGAGAGGAGTAGGTACGCTGCCTGAAACAATCTTTATCCTGCACATTCGGAAGCTACTCAAACAAGCTATAATTCAGACTATTCTCTCTCTGGCTATATATTGACTTCACAGTGAAAGGGATTAATTAATACACCATTGATGTTAATTGCAAGAATGATAGCAGTGCATATGCAGCTTATGAACCTGAAAGTCTCTTCAAAGCAGTATCCAACATATGTGGGAAATTGTGCGTGTGTGGCCACTGTCACACTAACCATTGTACTGAAGCAAATTTTCTTTATTGAGAAACAAGGTTCACATATATATCTCTCTGACATTTACAAACTCTGGCTAGAAAAGGTTGCACAATTGTGAAAAACGTTATTTAATGCTGTGTGTCATTTTGTATAGATGCCAGATTTTAAGTTTCTTTACACCCATGGGATTCTGTCTTACAGACCTATTTCATCATCTAATGAAGCTCCAGACTGTCACAAAATGATCATAGTGCAAAATCCTGGGATGTTTGTCTCATGATTATGTGTGTTGATTATTAACTTTAAAATTCTCCCAGCCAGAAAGCATGCTGGATATCCCAGCAGGTAGCAGAACTGCCAGATGGCAACACATGGAAGGGTAGTTCAAGATCTTCATGCTGGCATAATCTTGCTTACTCTCTCTCTAGCATCTGCTACTTTTCATTCAAGTTCCATTGCTCTCTTGTTCAAAGTGGAGGATGGTAAAGACAGAGGAGGAAACATTAACTTATCCACAGGCAGACTGTATTTCTTATTTGGGTGTTGGACAAGAAAACACAATCGTCTCCATTTTAGGACTTCTGTTTTGTTTTCCTACTGTTCTGTTATCATCATCTGAATTTCAGTGGAGCCAAAGAGCCCCAGAACTCCATTATTAAAGATGCTATAGAAATGCTTCACACACTGGAGATATGTGAAGGATGCTCTGACCTTTGGCTGGGCATTCTGAAGTATGGCATTTTTTAACTACCATATTTACCCGAATAGAAGACAACCCTGATTATAAAATGACCTCCCAATAATTAGCTTATAATTTGGATTATAATTTGTTCTAATTTTCCAGGTATAGAATCTAACTATTGGAGATTTGCCTTGAAGTTGTCCCCCTCCCACTGCCACAGCAGGGAAAATAAATCTGGGGGATCAGGTAGCCCTATGCTCTTTGCTTCTGCCCAACATTTTCTCTTAGCAGCCCCTTCCCTCTCTCCTTACTGTCAGACCCTGGTCTACTGACTACATGGAAGTAAGGAACAAATTTGAAAACAATAACCTTGAAATTAAACATGGCTGTAGCAATTTATATATAGTACGCCTGCATTTAGCTTATCCAGAATTTATGCATGTTAGCTTTTTTGAAACTGCTGCAAGTTTTATCACAGGTATTCTATAAACACACTTTTGAGCAGCACTTTGGCACCTAATGGGTGCATCGACATGAGACATTTACTGAGGAGCTGTCTAATTAGCTCACAGTAAACATCTCCATTTCTACACATGCACCCCTATTAGGGCTCACAAAACTAATAAACTTTGGAACAGGTTAGTACTTGGAAATACAAGTACTAGTCTGCTCCAGAGTTTTTTCATGTGCAGACACTGGCTGGCTGGTTGGGGCAGGAGGGTGCTTCAGTGTGGGAGCTGCCTGCTGGTTAGCTCTGTGCTGAAGCATCCTCCTGCCCCAGCCAGCCTCTCCACAGCACATTGAGCCTGCCTGGAGCAGCCCTGGGCTGCTGCCAGCCAGGGCTACTTCAACTGGGCTCAATGTGCAGAGCATGAGTAAACTCCAGAGCAATATACTCTGGAGTTTTTTACTTCTGGGTGCACATTTAAATGACAATTAATACACATTAATTGCACATGTAGACACCCCAACTCATACATAGCACAAACTATGCATGATATTAGTTGAGAGCCAACGGCTCATGATTTACAATATAGTTCATTAGGCTAACCCCCAGTAAAGACAACAGCATTTCAAGCCACAGGGACCACATGGTTCAGCATTGCTGAGTATGTGTGTATACTCCAGATACCCCCCCAAAAAGATCCATGTGCTAACTAGCCCCCCACTCATGACTGGAACTGGGTCACAAGTCCTGGGATGCCCCAAAAATGTATATGCAGATAAGGCACAAGGCAACCTGGTCCAGCTCCACTTCATGTGGGGTGGGACATAGTAGTGGTATGTGCCAGACTGAGAGAGGGGACGGCACAGGGATTCCAGGTGAACTGAATGCAATGTCATGACTCACCCTGACTTGAAAAAGAGTCAGCGATGAGGGAGGCAGCACTTAATGGATACTACCTTACATATGTGCTACATTAACCTATTCTTCTGGTAGGTTCCCATCAGCATGTTTGCCTAATGTGGGCCATGTATTTTATAATCATGCTCAGAGTTGTTTGCAGTAAATCAACTTCATAATATGTTTCCATTGCTGAGCACATACTGCTTCTGGCATCAGTTTAATGACAGGCAGTTTATTTAGTGAGATTTCTTTGTATGTGATTACAAGATGAGGGGATTTTTCTCCCCATGCTACTTGGGGGAAAAATCTCTTCTTGTAATAAAATAAATACAGTAAAAATTAGAGCTTCCACTGTGAAAGTCTAGTAGTCAAAAGGTGAGCTTAACAGCTTTGGAAAAGGCTCCAACACTGATTTTAGAGGGCATTTTCCTCTTGAATAAATAACACAAAGAGAATGACATACTCTGGAGAGTGGAAATGATCTCAGATTATTGGTTTTCATCACATGTAAATATATAACCTTTTATAAAAGAAAGAGTGAATATCGAAGAGGTGGTATAAGCAATGCAAATTGTGAGGAGCTTGAATTGGGTCCATAGCAATGTTGAAGAAACAGAAAACCTCTCCTGTGTACTTTGTGAGATGTGTTTCTCTCCTTATATGAAGCACTTTGCCCTCCTGTTTTACTTTGCTATCACTTTAAGAAAGTGTATGTCTTTGATGACATATAAATGTGAAATGTGGAGGCTATGCCTAATCTAGGGAGAATGAATGATAGATGCTTCAGATACTGGCATGGGGTACAGGGCCCTTCAGAGGCTACGGCTCTAAAAAGAAAGACCACTCCTGATGAGCAGTTTCAAGTTAGGCAAGCACTCAGAACATTTATGTAGCCAGGAATCTCTTCAGTAGAAGTTATTAAAGTATTATTTTCTAAGGCTTGTTCTTTTATTATTCTACACTGCTTTGAAAATAGGATTTTTTTTTCCTTCTTTAAAGGGTATGGGTTTTTCACAGTGGTATCTTGACTTGGGTAATCATTATAGACACCACTATTATTACTACCGCTACTATGTCTACTAACCCAAACAGATTTTGAAAAGTGAAACAAATAATTCCAGTGAAAAGATACTTGAGTGACAGATACCTTATGTATATGACAGGCACCCTGAGTCAGCATTCAAGTCTGACCTGTTGAGCAGTTCTTTAGTGGTTTTTAAAGGAGAAGAAGGTACATAGGTAATTACTTGTGCTATCAGACAAAACTCCAGAGCAGGGTAGTACTTGTAAATACAAGTCCTATCCTGTTGCAGAGTTTATTAGTTTCATGCACCCTATTAGGGGTACATGTATAGCCACTGAGATGCTTACTGCACAGTTAATTAGGCAACTGCACAGTAAACATCTCATGTAGATGTGCCCAGGGAGCAGAACAATGAGCAGGCTCAGCTCCTTAACTGTTGTTACTTAGAAAGATCTTTTTTTCTCAATTCTGCCTTTCAAAAACATGGCATACAATATTATCTGGGGCATGCAGTATGCAAGAAAATATAGTAATTCTCTAATGCACACTGGATCTCACTGCTAGTAAAATGTGGTCATTGAATAAATAAACATATATTAAAAGAAAATAGCAAGAATATATAGTCCATCTATAACTATATAGTCTTCCTATTTTCTTTTAGTATGTGTTTATCTTTTTAAAATCTATGTTTTAATAGGTTCCTAAGGGTATAAAAATGGATTCTTATTAATATTTGTGTTATGATATTATCCAAAGGCATTTGGTGGTGACTCCATCATTAGATGGATTTATAAACAGTCTAGATAGATAATTTCTGCCCTCAAGATTTCTTAAAATCTTATTTTATAAGTGGCATTACACAGTATACTAAATATCCAGCAAAGATGCAATATCAAAATTGTGGCTCAGAATATAGCTACAGCTAATTAGTAGCCATGAACAATTGGAAAGGAGCATGTGTTACCAACATTTCAGTACCAAAGGGAGGAGAGATGTTATTTACGGGATTCTGTTGTTTGGCTGTGTTAGCCCATTATTGTTGTCATTGAGACTACAGGGACAAGGGTCTTATCAGCCTTTGAGCAGGCACCAAGCCATCATGACAGATGGCTGTAGTTGTGGGCACACTATGTGTGTTGTGTCCAATATGTTATGGTAATGATTTTTAGTTAGGACAACTGAAGTGTGTGCCTGCCTTAATTTTCCACACTTTTTCCAGTTCTGATTAAGTTTGAAACTCCATTAATTTTAAAACCTGAAAATTGCTAATGCTACCAAGACTTCATCCACACAAATATTTTAAATACTTTTTAATTTGTGGTAGATTGGGAATGGTATGCACAATAAAAATAAGGACTGAGACAATACTTCCCCATCCAGCAGGAGGAATCTTATGGAATGAGCCAAAAGCAACTTCAAAAAGCGAGCCAAATTTTGCAGATATGTCAATAAGGTGAAGAAGCCCTGAGATATCCCCTGCTTCAATAAGCAAAGCAGAACAGTCTTTCAGTCTAACTTTCTACTTCTTGACTTCCATATTATAATAAATGTATTCATTATTTATAAAGTATTGTTTAAAGCTCATTTATTTGAAAGAAGATACAGTATTTACTGTCTGTGAGCTTTCCAAATAAGGACAAACCAATTGCTTTGACAACAAGAATGCATTCCTAGATCCATAACATTTTCTCTTATCGTTCTGAGAATTTCCTGCCATGTAGGTTGATTTCTACTGCGCAGCACTGAGTATCTATAAAAAAACCCCACCTACTTCATGCAGGAATATTTAGGGAGCTAGGATTGAGAGTAGGGTAAACCTAGCTTTCCTTAAGATGATAACTTCAGCTGTATCACAAATTATAAACTCTCAGGATATACAGTGTTATTTGCTTTGCATTGCCGCTGTTCTTAGTGTTGTGGAGCAAACAAAAATAAAGAGAACTCTTTGCCTTAAAATGTAATCATCCTACATTCTTCATATAACCACAATGATGTACTTTTTAGGCAGGTACTTTACTTCAAGAATGATTGCTTTTACTTTACCTGATTAAGTTATTTAAAATGTTCATGTTAAATTTTATTTGTTCTACAGTACCTGATCTACACACTACAAAAGAAACCTCCAGATCTCTCTCCTTTACCTTTCAGAAAAGATTTAATAGCAGAGACTGAAATAAGTTAACATGTTACTCAGGCTTCATAATGTTACAGAGGCTGTCTATTGAACACACACTATAGTCCTGTGGAACATTTTTAGTGATTAAAAATGGCTATAATTATCAAAATATATAACGTGTGTTTGATGATGTATTATTCTTGCATTTCAATTGCATTAATTCACTAACACTTAATAATTTACAATAGACTTCTATTTCTTAGTGAGACTGAGAGGGTTCTGTTCTATTCAAGTTAAAATATCCACAGTTTTAATTCAGGGGAAAAAATAACAGTGATTGAATAAAATAATAAAAAGCAACCTTCTCCTGAACCAATGCAGTCCATGTGTCACAGAATTCAATCTTATCTAATTAGAACTCAACATTTTGTGTTCTAGAGGCTGAATGAAAAGTAATATTGATTACTTCCCAAGGGATTAGGTTAGGTGGAGGAGTGACTACTTACTGTTAACTTGCACAAAATCTTCAACTGATTATTCCCCCTCTACCCCAAGAAGATAGCAATGGATCAAAATTATGAGAAAATGTTATCACTTTGAGAGACACAGGGTGCATCTACACGTCGTGCTATGTTACCGTATGGCAAGCTATGGCAACATAGTGATCATGTGGGTCTACACATGATCGGCAGCGATGTCGCCATAGTGGTGCACTCCCCCAGTATAGCACACTGCTATGGTGTTGTAGAATGAAATCTAACCGTGTGCTGCATGCCCAGTGCAGTAACCACCTGTACTGTGTCATGCTTTAGTACTTCCAAAAGGTGTGTAGACACACTGCACTAAACACATTGCTTGTACCAATTCTTATAATGGTTATGCCAGGGTTTCAGATGGAATTTAGGGAGTAAATTAGAGTAGAACTTAGATGACTTCAGAACTGACATTCCATTTGCTGAAGTGACTTAAGCATGTATAGGTCTAATGTAGACTCCAGTGACTGCAGCATGGTTGTAGACACACCGAATGTAAACAGAACTCTTGGTAGAGGTGATATATTTTATTAGATCAATTTGATATTTGCAAAAAAAAGGTCTTTATTTGCAAGCTTTCAGGCGCACACAGCCTTCTTCAGGCATAGGAGAATGCGGCGATTGTAAAATTTCTCCTAGGTGGAAATGAAAATTCATATTTCACAGGAGAGCTGAAGGTGTTTTAAGATCTCCTGGTTGGAAAAGTTTATTTTGTGCAAATTACCTCAAAGTAAATAGACTGCTCTAACTTTTATCTGAGCCTAATTTGCACAAAATGAACTTTTCCAACCAGGAGATCTTACATTTGATAGTTTCTTCCCAAATGTATACTTTGGACTTGTTTTTACTAAATTTGATTCTTTGTATTTCAGACTATTTTCCCAATTTATCAAGGTCAATTTCAATCCCAATGGTGACCTCTAAGTGCCTACTCTCTCAGCCAGATTGGTGTCACCTACAAATTTATAGCAGTACAATCAAGTTTATTCTTTAAGAAATACTTAATAGTACTAGACCCAAGACAGATCTCTTGGTACCCCCACTTGATAACAATTCTTTTGACTGGGTGCTATTTCACTTGATACATATGAACGTCGTATTTCTATATATAAATTATGTAGCTGGGCAAACCATCTGTGTAGTATTTTTTTTTTCTAAGGTCACAATTAGCAAAATTTACATAGCAAACTTGAAGCTATTTTGGGTGAGATTACACATTACAATTAGTTTGTTAAGAGCACTTAAAACTTGAATGATCACAAGTTCAAGTTCATTAGCCAGGGCTAAGTGCCTTCTAGGTGTCTTAAAGGTACACCACTTGAGGCAAGAGTCATATTTGAGCTGCTAGGCAGCTCATTCTAGTTTAACTTCTAAATGATAAAATGATTAATTTGTGGTCCTCCAGTATCCCAGGAGGCACCACTTCTAGGTACATTAACTGTTCTCCTGAGCTCTGATACCCCTCTTTCCACCCCCCACCCCAAACACATGACAAGTGTTGCAGCAGCTGGTGAATGAGGAAAATGGGGAGGGAGTCAGGAAACTCTTGGGCTATACAGGGTCCCAGTGTGGGGAGAGACTGGAGAGAAGTGGGGAGGGGAACTGCTAGGCTGAAAAAGGGCCAAGTGGGATATAAATAGCCTCAGCACACACACATCCCCAACAGACACCACCCCACACACACTCACACTCACACACAAAGCTCCCAGGGGACAGCATGCATACTCCTTTAGCTGCTGCCACAATTGACAGAGCTGACTGGGGTACTCCCTGAAGTACTGCCTCCCAGGCTCTGTGCAGCCCTGGCTTTGCTGCTTGGTGGTCAAAGGTAAGTCTGGGGATGGTTGTGTGTGTATGTGTGTGTTGGGGGTGAGTATGTACTGAGAGCTGCGGGTGCACCGGGGGAGGGGGAGTGGCACTGGGTGTGCAATGAGTGTGTGTGTGTGTGTGTGACTGCTAGAGAACTGGCAAACAGGACAGGCACAGAGCAGCTTGTCACCTCCCAGCCACACCCCTGATCGCCACCCTCTAACAACAGGTCAGAGCTGTACATATTACAGGGGGTTTTAACCCTGAACATGCAGCTGCTCCCAGCACATGCTAACTTTAGCAATGACCTAATTCTCCTTAAAGTTAGTATGTGCTGCTCGTTATGTGCAAATACATCTTTATATTGTGACTTGGTCCTGCTCTCATTATGTTGTGCGTATTCTACCAAAGTCAATGGGGTAGCAGGTGGTTCTTTGCTTTATTTCACTTCAGGAATGCATTCCTATTCCCTTCAGGAATGTACATATAATCATTTTATCTATTCACATAGCGATACAAGAGAAAATTGGTTGATCTCTGAATTCTAGCCAAAGCAAAGGAAAAAATATTACTTGGGCCATTCAGCATATTCCTTTTGTCAATTAATTTAATGAACTATGAAAAATATACCATTAGTTTTAAACATAGATCATCAAATCTTTCCCAGCTACTGGAACACTTTGTAGTTTGAGAACAAATGTAAATCCATTCTCTATATGAAAAAATACATTTGTTTTAACATTACTTTTTATTTATTTAGGTTTGTAGATGATCAATAGAAAGATTCATTAGACATTTCATCACATTTCAATTCATACTTCTATTTGCCTTGTGCACTGTATGTATCCTATATTATTATAAATAAAACTAAGAAATATTAGTGCAAAACCAGCTGAAGATTTTGTGATCCATAGTTAATATATTTATCTTGGCATATATTTTCTTTCTGTAATATTTTTTAGAAGTACAACTTAAGCAGTGTAGTTTCATCACCTTGAATCCTTAGCTTATCTTATAAGAAAAGAATGGAGCTTGGCAGATGATATATGTCATAACTGGAGGGAAGCCTAGAACTGGACACATTTAAGACAGCAGAAGAGTTTGGCTCTTTTTTCACTGTGTGGAAAGTTAGTAGTCTAGAACATTACAGCCCAGGTTCTATTACCTGATATGCACTCAAATGCCACTTACCCAGTCATATAAGTGGTGTTTTTGGAATTTGCTACAGTTTGTGATTCTATTCCCCTCTATTACCCATGCAGGCCATGTGCAGGTAATACAATCCTGTAAGTGCCAGAAAAGCTATTTACATGGCTGAATAAGTGACATTTAGGTACTAAAAGGGTAATAATTCTGATTTGCAGGCCTTTGTGGGTTGAAAAAAAAGTTAAAACACCTACACATCTTCCAGGTTAACAAGGAAATATTTCAAATTTTAGGTTAAAATGATCATTAAACATCATTAATAACAATTATACGTTCACTATTTTACTATGGAATCTACCAAAACAACATCTGGCAACCATTCCTTTTATCTTCTCTAGCTAAATTTATTAGTTTTTTCTGACTGGGCTTTGTCGCATAGCCATTTAGCTTTGAGTCAGGTTAAGAGATTATTCATGTCTTATCAAGCAGTGTTTTAAAAAATGCAATGATTTCCAAATGAAGTGAAATATATATTGCTTGCTACTGTATTCTAGGTTTTTCAATAACTTCAAAAGGAAAATAAATCCCTAGCAGTGTTCTTATTACTAAAAAAGAAGAATCATTATATCCTTTTCTTTTAGTGGTAACTAATAATGTGAGCCCTTACAGTATTCTTCTCAACCAAACTGCCATAAAATCTCTAGAGAGATCATTTAAGAACATGAGAAACAGAGATACCATATAAAATTCAGAGCATCTTGGATGGCTTTTAAAGAAATTATTGATAGAAATTTGGTGTTCTATCCATTATATATAGAACACCAAATATATATATATAATGGATAGAGCACCAAATTTATACACGTGTGTGTATGTGTGCGTATGCGTGTGCGTGCATGTATGTGTAAGAGCCATAGAAGTAGTTTGCTTGATTTATTAGTTAAGAGGCATTTATAGCTATAAATCAGAGGCAAACTGCCTATAACATGTATCAGGTACCAGGGGAAACAAAAGAAAATGTGAAACTTTGTTACAGCCTAGTGGAACATTGCTACTATTTTAATCATATAGTCCCAGGGTTTCCTTAGATTACTGTAGTATTCTTTCAAGGAAAGTTAATTGTTTCAAATATCTTTTAATTTCTTTTCATATATTGAAAGGACTTACTGAAAATAAAAATAACTGCAGAAAGATGCAAGGAGCGTTTGGCAAGCTACAGCTTCTCATTTAAAATCAAGACTAAGTTTTTCCTCAGTATTTTATGATCTTATTTGGTTTTGAATGCAGTTTAGTTAACTGCCCTTTGTTTCTGATACTGTCAGTTTCCTAAATCATGTTAGGCTATATTAGAGGCTATATTAGAAACTTAGGCATGGGAACATAATTGAAGATAATACTTAAATGGATTAAAAATGATTCTGTTTTAAGGGGAAAACATCAGTTAATCTAGTTGCCTTACCAAAGTGGAGAAGAGAGTTTCTATATAAAATAAAATAGTGTAGAAGCTGGAAGACATGACAAAAAGCTAGAAGACATTGGTGAAAGATCATATTTTTCCACTAAACAAATCAATCTGTTTAAATCAGGTCTCATTAGTGTCAATATTTAGTGCTGTAGGTACATGTGGTTAGCCAATCTTTTGATCAAATCCATGGGACTTCTGACCTCTCTCTTTTATCCTGATCATTCCTTATATATTCAGATGTTGAAACCTAAAATTTAGATCTTCAGCATTTGTTCTATATCAGGGATGACTCTGAGGTTTTTATATTTCATAGCAATGCATAGGAGAGGCATCATAGACAGTTTCTGTGCCCGGAGAGGCAGTGGTGTCCCAGGCAGTGCTGGTGGCTGGGCCTGGCACTACCATTCACTGATTCAAAATTGGGACTAGGCTTGGTGTCTTAATTACTGACTCCAGTTATGCTACTGGCCAAGGTTAAAATACCTTCTTTCCCCAGAAATTCTTCAGCTGTTCTGTCTCCTTTTGCTGTTCTTTGTAATAACTTCCATCTGCTAGGGAATGTTATGCTCAATGGATGTGCATTTTTAGGTTTTATAACAAGGCTTAGTAGGAGCAACTTTAAGATTGACATCATGCTTCCCTTGACATTAGGGGCTAGATCCTGTTCTACCTATTTTGTGCCTAATGGATTTAGATGCCTATGTGTGGTCCTATTCCTCCCTAGGGAAGTTGCTGAGAAAACATTAACAAATTTACTTTTGTAACACTCCATTACCTAACCCTTACAAAAAGCAAAGGAAACGAGGAAGACCCATGCAGGTTTTACAGGATCTTTTTTTCAGGGACTCAAGCAAAATGAAATAGGATCATACTTCAGTAATAGGTGAAATAGGATATAGCCTAAGGTTGTTGAAAAATCATTTGGCATTTCAATATTAGGTTGTGGTCTGCAAAGGAGTACATTAGGGTGGACCCAGACCCCTAAATACAATCCCACCGTCTTCCATATATCTTGCACTAGTCACATATATAGACCTTTGTATGACAGAGCCTTAGATATAGTTGTAATCAAAGGTCCTGATCAAGATGCACACTGTGTGTGTTTTTGGGTAAAAGTATATGAGAATAGAATCCAGATTAAATAATGCAGCCCATCTCATGTCTATAGAGGATAAACAAAATCTCTAGATTTTGGTATGTTTGAAACCAGCATCCCAAGGTTTTGGCCGAGGCCTGCTATTTCTTCCTTCTAACAGTAATCTATAAAAGTGAGACCAGGTGATGTTACTTTTACATTTAACAGTTAGCACACTTGTAAGTGGCAGATATAATGTCACATTTCAGTATTACCTGTTGGCCCTGCAAGAGGCTAAATGCATGTCAAAACTGGTTTAGCATCCTGAATTATTCTTGTTATGAAAAAGGGAATAGAAGCAGGGAGAAGGATGGAGAGTAAAGGAGAAAGTACTTATAGCCCTTCAGAACTGCCTTTTTTCGTAGCTGCTACCATCTTGATGCCAGCACAGCAAGATAAGGGAATATGAGAAAGGTATGTTAAAACATAGCTTTATAGCAACATTTGCAAAGGAGCCAAAAGGATTTTGGAGCACAGACCCCACTGCCCTTCAGTGGGACATAACGATCCTAAAATCACACAAGGTCTTTTTGAAAATCTTCCCCATAGATACAATAGAGTGGACTGTCTGTTGAAGTAAATAGAGTTGACTTGAATGGGTATTAGATCAGGCTCAGTGTGAACAGATGTGTTACGACTAAAGGGAAATTAACATAGACAGGAAAAGATTGCAGTAAATCATAATTTCTCCCTACCTTCAACTCCAGCTGTGCCTTGACTGACTTCTGGCACTTTGTGTCACTACAGAAGTCTGTCAGAATGGCTATGAATTCTATCAGGATTTAAACATGAGCTCTAGGAGTGCTAGCTCAGCCATTTCAAATTGCATCAGTTTGATACAAATTGTTAGTCTAAATGCATTAATTTCCCCTTTTAATCAGACTGCTCAAAATAAGTTTAGCAGTTTTTTCTTTACCAGATGGAAGGCTCAAGCCTGCTCCCCTTGAAGTCTGTGGCAGAACTCCCACGGGGAGCAAGATCAGGCCAAGGGAGCTCAACTTAAATAATATTTGGCTTGTTTTAAGATTACTTAAAGCTAAAAATACGTTCATCTTACAAAAATGTTGTTCTTGCTAAGGTAACTGGCTCATCATTTGGAAAAAGAGTGTGTACAAAGGGCAACTTGGATTTAAAAATTGGAAGCAAGGATCCAGATAAAATAGATTTGTTCATTTACACCTATCTTAGGCTACCATCATGGACTTCAATTGGGTTGACATATTAAGAAAAAGGTTTTGCCATAGATGATCCTCTTAATGACTAACTTACTCTTATATAATATTTTTAACTCTATCTGTTCATTTACCCACACCCCAGTCTGTTCCCTTTTGAGCGCCAGGCCCCCGTGGGGATATTTAAAGGTCATTCTCCAGATGAAGCATGGGTCAGCATTTCAACAACTAGATACACTCCATGCACAGAAATGAGCTCACCCATTTCACTGATGTGGATCTCACTGGTACATGAATAGATACGTACATGAATGTATCTATAGGCTAGAACATAGAAAAATGAATATATTCTAATACAGGGGTCAGCAAGCTTCTGTGAACATGGGATGGAGCTTGCCACTGGCGAGTGCTGAGGGCCACCATTCCAACCCTTGAGCAGTAGTAAGCACAGACTGCATGCAGTGAGGAAGAGCAGCCCTCCATGTGGGCCATAGTAGCTGGCTGCAGTGGCAAAGGTGATCAGGGCATTGTTGGCAAAATGTGGATGGAATTAAACAGCTAGGAATCAGCACACCCTTAATAAAATGTGGACTTGGATTAGACCTTCACAGACCTGATCCAATACCTTTGTGGGCCAGATTCAGCCCCCAGGCTGTAGGTTGATGACCCCTCTAATACCTCTGAGGGGTGCAATTTGGGGCTGGCACTGTTCAATATCTTCATCGGTGATTTGGACGAGGGGGTGAAAAGCACGTTGTTCAAGTTCGCAGATGACACTAAGATGTGGGGAGAAGTGAGCATGCTAGAAGAGAGGGGCAGGCTACAACTAGATCTGGACAGGTTACAGAGGTGGGCGGATGAGAATAAAATGGGCTTCAATACAGACAAGTGCAAGGTGCTGCACCTAGGGAGGAAGAACCAGCAGCATACCTGCAGGCTGGGGAACTCCCTTCTTGTCAGCACAGAGGCAGAAAAGGATCTTGGAGTCACTATTGATTCCAAGATGAACATGGGCCACCAATGTGGGGACGTGGTCAGGAAGGCTAACTGCACCTTGTCATGCATCCACAGTTGCATCATGAGCAGGTCCAATGAGGTGATCCTCCCCTTCGATACGACCTTGGTCAGGCTGCAGTTGGAGTACTGTGTCCAGTTCTGGGCACCACACTTCAGGAGGGATGTGGCCAGCATTGAGAGGGTCCAAAGGAGGGCCACTCGCATGATTAGGGGGCATCAGGGCAGACCCTATAAGGAGCTTCTATGGGACTTGAACCTGTTCAGCCTCCACAAGAGAAGTCTGAGAGGGGATCTGGTGGCTGCCTATAAACTTGCCAAGGGGGACCAGCAGGCAATGGGAGAGTTCCTGTTCCCCTGAGCACTACCGGGGGTAACAAGGAACAATGGCCATAAGTTGACTGAGGGTAGATTCAGGCTAGACATCAGGAGGCACTACTTCACTGTCATGGCCTCTAGGAGCTGGAACCAACTTCCAAGGGAAGTGGTGCTCACCCCTATCCTGGGGGTCTTCAAAAGGAGGCTAGATAATCACCTAGCCAGGGTCATTTGACTCCAGCATTCTTTCTTGCTCATGGCAGGGGGTCAGACTTGATGATCTGCTTAGGTCCCTTCCAACCCTACCAACTATGAAACTGTGAAACCTCTGAAAGTGGGGGAAAAGCTTGTTTTCTTATTTTGGGGGATAGTAGGGGGAGCTTGATAACCATTGGATTTTGTTTATGCTCCTCAGAGAGTGGTACAGGGTGTTCTACCTGTCTCAGGGTCTCTCATTTTTCCAAGGATGGGGTAGCAAAAGCATAACTAATGGTGGATTGAGTAGGATGCCAGTCTCAAACACCAATTCAGGAGAGGTTTTGCACAAAAATAGCAACTGCTGCTGCTGCCTCATGCACCCCTGCTGCCCCGAGAGCAAAAACTGTCAAGCTACAACTCTGTGGTGTAGACATCTGCATGTTGGAAGTTGAGGACAACTCTCAGGCTCACTTCCTGCCCCATCTCTTCAAAATCATGTTTTTTTTCCCTCTTGTCAACTTGAAAACAATAAAACGAAGAAATACTTCGCTTTTCCTTTCACAGATGTTTCTCTTAGCTCCAAAGAATGCTGGGGTAGGTATACCATGGATGGAGGAGGGAAGTGCTGGCCATGTTCCAAGTATCCTGAAGAAGAATAGCAGGCCATTGACCTTTCCCTCTACCTTTGAATTCATATTACAGGAAATAGTATGAGGAATGAGGAGCCAGTAATTGATTCACCCTTCTCTATGCATTTTTGGGAGAGAACTAAAAAAAGAACATAATAAGTTTGAACCACAAAGTGTTTAAATTAAGATTGGTTCCACAAGGATCTTGTGAACAAAACATTTTGGAGTAGTTTCTTGCTCTTTCTGAACTTCATCTTCCCTACTCATAAAACATCCATGACCCAAGGTATTCATGACCCATGAACTTTTAGCTTATTTTGTCTGCTCTTGATAAACTAGAAAACAGCTTAACAAGATGAAGTATTGGAGTGAAGCAATCATTATAACTGCACAGCTGCTGACAATATGTGGAAGATAATCTTACTTTTATAGAAGAATGCACACCTGTATCTTAGCAACTATTCCCTTTGGAAGTACATAGAGATAATCACTAAAGGACAAAAACTTCCTGTTGGGCTGACTTTTTTCTGGTTTGTGCACCCTAAGGACACATATTTGAGGTTGAAGTATTTCTGTCAGGTGCTGGTTGGAGTGGAGGTATTGTGAATATGGAAAACAAAGAATTAAATGGTTAGAGTACCTTTACAATTATTTTACTTTTAAAAAGTATTCCCTAAAAATAGAAAAACAATTGACAGGAAAACCTGTGGCATCTATGTTAATTATGTCTAAAAATATGGCACTATATTTTGAAATGTGTGTTTTGCTTCTTCAGCGTGTACCATCTGGCCCTTGAGTTGATGTTATGGATATAAACACATTGAAAAGTAATTCTTATTAAACCCAGAGAAATCATTAAAATAGTAAAACCAGCTTTGTTATTCATGCATATCTGAACTTCGTATAAAAACACAAATGACAATTTTTGCAGCTATCCAGTTATCCCATGAGGGATATCACATACTCAGCAACCATCCATTATGTTTACAATGGAGATTCTTTTTTATTATACATAAATTATCACTTTTCCCATGAGTTCCTTTAGTATTTTTTTACAAACATAATTTGGCATCTCCTTTGTCCATCTGATGATAGTATGAAAGGTATTTCAGCAAATAAACAATTAAAATACTGGAAAAAATTGCTTTTATCTTCTCTTGGGTGCCTTCTGTTGTTCATAGTGCATTCCAAAAATGGTAACTGTATGGAAATATATCAAATATCTGAATGCTTGATGGTTGTTTCTTGCACAAGAATAGGCATCTGCTCAGAAAGCCAAAGCTCTCACTAATGAGCCTGAACCTACTCCAATGAAATGGAAGACTCATTGACTTCAGTTGGATCAGGCCTTATTAAGAAAGAAGTTCACCATTTTGAAATTGTTTTAAGTTTAGGAAAAAAAGTCCTACATTGATTTGTATAATAAAAACAAATCAAACAAAATATTATATTTTTTCAGACATAATTATAGCATTTAGCATATAAATGGTTATATTTTCCTTTAAAGCACAAACTATTTCACTTTATTTATTTTAGAATGCTTTGCTTGGCCAAAGTGAAGAGATCCTTAACTGAAGGAACCTGAAAGAAAGGTGGGCGTCATGTTTTACTAATTCTCAAAAAGAAAAGTTTCATCTTAGGGCACTCTAACTTACAAGAAGCAAATTAAAACTTAATGTCATGAATACTGAAATTTTAACTTGAGTAAAATTTAGTTCATAATTACTAGCTTAATTCCTCCTGCTCCTTCTCCTCACCTACCTTCTCTATTTTTCTAACTTGATATCACCATGTGAACTTCTTTGTTTTGATTTGCCTTCCTACTCTATGGGCCTGTCTAAATGAGATGCTAATACACAGTAGCAATGAGCTACTGCACAGTACCTCTTTGCTGCTCATTGCTACAGTATCCCATTGGTACTGTGTAGTAATGCCAGTTACTGCAGTCATTTAGTACTAACAACTGCACGGACTGCTGCTCATATAGACACAGCCTAATTGTCTTACATTCTATAAAGTCATGAATTCTCACCATAACTCCAGCAACCTTCATTTCTACCACCCACAAATTCTTTTGATTTGCCTTTGAATCAGTGAAGTTTTCTACTTTGATAATAAACTAATAAACTAAAAAAGAACAAAAAATTGCATTTGAAAACAAAGTAAAAAGGATGATTGTCTGTCTGAGAAAACAGGGTCAAGTAACAATTTCTGATAAACCTGAGTTATTTAAAATGATAATCTACTGAAGAACCGTTACATTTGCAGTGCACAGAGGAAGGAGTGTTTGGTTCTTAACAGAAATCCAAGCACAAGACATACAAAGACATTTCTAGTAAAGGGTTATAGAAGAAGAATTTTTAAAAGTTGTAGATGATATCTGGGAAAGTGTTTGAGCACTTTAGCCAAGGTCCATAATCTTATTTTCCCAGGTGAGATTAAAGTTAAATGATACTGGATTGGTACAGAACAAGTTCTGGAAAGGAGGTGCAGCTTGAGCACATTTCATTATAGGGAATGGCTAATGGGAAGAGAGAAGTGTCCTCAGACCTACAAGCAAAATTGCTAGACCAAAGTTCAGACTTGTTGCCTACTTTTTTTTTTAAAAGAGGGAACAGTTATGATATGAATCTTGTTTAAACACAAGACGGGGAAGAAGAGACATATTTGGGACTTTTCTTGTCTTACAAAATAGATTTTGCAAGAATCAGAGAAAAACTAAAAAATGTAATTCAAAACATAAATTTTGTGAGAGAGGAAAGGCTGACTTGATGAATGTAAATTACTTTTTCTTGAATCGTCTCATGGATCTTAAAAGCTATCTTTGTATGCAGTGCTATCTTACTAAATAGTGATTATTTGATAAGAAGTTCACTGATAGCACTCACAATAAAACAACAGTTTTATTAAGCTTCAATATATAGAAACATATTTATTACCAATATGTTGGTAATATTTATTATATATTGTTTGAAAAAATATATTAATCTTAGTGCCTGAATTTTAAGAAACTGCTTTTTACCTCTTTCTCCTTTTTATGGTGTATCACTTTATCTAAGATTATTAACCTGGAAATTGAACTGTATTTTAGTGTTACTTCAATATACCTTAGAGTACAACTAATTGCCTCCAAGTACCAGAACTACCTAATTTAGGTGAAATGTAACAAGCCACAGTAGATATGGATGATGCCACTTTGCTCCTCTTGTTCTGTGCCCCATAACTGTTTCGCTAATTGGCACTCATTTGCATTTGGAAATATTTTGCCCTCCTAGGGTACATGCAGACATGACTAACTAAGGTTAGGTTCATCTAAGTGCCAATCTGTACAGACATTTGGGGAGGATAGATTAAGTCAAAAATGATAGCTTGATCTAAATTAATTGACCTGGGGGGTGATCTAAGTTAGATCGGGAATGGGTTGGTCTGCCTTCCAAACATCTGCATGCATTTGGAGTGCAGCCCTGGGACTGGGAAAGCCCAGCTACTCACCCCAGCCCCAGTACTGTTCTCTTCCTATCCCCTACCTCACCCTGACTAGGCTATTTTTAGCTCCTCTGACCTTTTCACTTCCAGACAGACAACCCCACCCCCCACAAACCTGCCAGCTGCTCCCAATCCCACCAAACTCCACTCCCTGTGGACCTGCTAGACCAATGGTCTCCAATCTTTTTATGCTGAAGACCACTTTTTGGAACTAAAAGTCACCCCAGGATCTACCACGCCTTCCCCACCCCACCCCACCCCACTGCCTGCCCTGCCCTACCACCTGCCCCATGTGCCCCTGGAGCTCTGAGTGTCCCAGACTTGGCCAGGCTGGGGTCTGATCCCACTTCTGAGCTGTGCCCGCCCAGCAGTCAGAGGAACCTGGCATTGGGCTCCAGTCCGGCTGGGTCTGGAAGTCTCTGCGGTCCAGGGGTGCATGTGGGAGGGGTTCCTGCCTCTGGGCACAGCTTGTTGGAGGCCCCGGGGGCCTGTGCCTCCCCACCCATACTTGGGACAAGGTGGCTGCTGCAGCAGGCTGCCTGCTGTGTCCTGAGCATAGGTGGGGGGGGCACGGGCCCCCGGGGCCTCCAACAAGCTGTGCCCAGTGGCGCCCCCCCCATGCCCATGAACAACCAGATCTTCCAAGACTTGGCCAGAGCCACCCCACGTGAGTCCCTGCTGCTGACCTGAGCTGCACATGGCCAGCTGAGCTGCACATGGCCAGCTGCGGTGGGACTTGAGGTGCAGTGGCAGCATCCTCTGCTGCCTCCACCAAGATGGGGAGGGAGTCCCTTATGCCTCTGGAGGAGCCCGCTGGGCTCCAACCCTCCCACCACCCAGCCAGGCTGGGGCCCCACTTACCTTCCGCTGCTGGCCAGGCCACATGGTCAGCCGCTCACTTCAGGGGCTTTGATCTGGCCCCTGCCCCTTCCCTGACCTGCTGGGGCTGGGGCTGAGGGCAGGGGTGTGCACATGAGCGCACACCCAGCTGTCCCCCCAGCCCAGGATCTACCAAAAGATGCTCTGGGATCTACCTGTAGATCAGGATCCGTGGGTTGTTGACCACTGTGCTATACTCTCTCCCAATCCTGCCAGAACTTCTCCCCTCCCCAATTTACTTACACTGAGTTCCTGGCATAGCTCCCAGCACTGGTTAACATGCACATAAGCCATTTACAAGCTACAATCATATGGCTTAAAGTAAGCCACATGATCATTGATCGGATACAGGAAATGTCTGCACATACCCTTAGACACTGGCATAACTTGTTCATGTGCTAAATTCACTAATTCTAGGTAGTGTTTGATGATAATTTGAACTGCTTTAACTCAGAATCACATTTCCTAATGCTTAGAAATCTTTTTCTAATTTCCAAATCAAATTTATTCATGGGCTATTTGATCCCATTTGTTTTTGTGCCCAGTATCCTAAAATAGCTCTTCTCCCAGTCTGGTGTTTACCTGCCTGATTTATTTATAGTTAATTAAGATACCCCTTCTTATCCTTTGCTTTCTAGGCTATATAAGCCAAGTTTATTCAGCCTTCTTTTGCAAGATAGGTTTTATATTCTCCTTGCCATCCTCATGGCACTTCTCTCTACAGGAAATACTTTGCTTGACACATTCTGTGTTCACATCTTGGGGAACATTTGCCTTTGTCATTCTTAATCATTTTGATGACCACTAAGCAACCCACTCAATGACTGAAAATTGTAAGTCTTTTCTGTTGCTACTTAATCTTAGTCTTAATCAATGTTCTATCTTGAAAAGAAGAAGAAATAATAGGAAAATTATATTGGATGGTTCTACTTTGATAAAGAGTGACAGTGCAATTGGCTGTGATTCAAGATTCAAATAAAAGAGATTGTGATAACTGGATATTGTTATACTTTAATATTCTACTAAAATAGGAATAGAAGTTTCTAGGGGAAAAAAAAAACACCCTATTTTTATTATTATTGACCACATGTTCACATTGTCACATTGTTGTTTTACTTAAAATGTACTTTAAGATTCCACCTTCAAATACAGTTTTGTAATCAAGATCCCAAAGACATTCCTAACTAAAATATTGCTAGGGATTCAATCTGTGCTGTAAGGATAAAAATATTTGCAAAGAAATGAACAGAGGCAGACAAAACTGAAACCATCATTCTAGTGGTTTTGGCTGACAGAGTGGACAGAAATAGACTGTTGATGGACAAAAACAGAGACAATATTTTTTTAATGAGCATAACAGTATCCATCTGTTCCTAGATTTAAAGTGCAGATGTAGTCCGAGAAGTATCTTTGGAAAACTGGTATCAAAGGGTTCTGTGTTCATTCTCCCAATAACTCCAGATCACATTTGGTCAGTTGATAAGTTAAAAAATACAGGGTGAGGGGTGGGGAGATGTTGAAACTCCCCACCCCTCACCCTCTGCAAATTTAGTCTGAGATCTAAAAGTCAGGCAGAGTTCTTTCATGCATCACTACTAGTTATGAAGGTTCTGGAGCTGGAACCTTACTTAACAATTCTGTTGATACCAAGATGGGGATTAATTCAGATTGCTCTTCAATAGGAATATTGCTACTTGGAGAAAGAATGTGCAAAATGTTTCTTTTTGTTGTTAGGCTAGGGACAGATGTTGCACATATCGCTGGATAAGCTGTTTTAATGTTTATCCTAAAACAAAAATATCCCAGGATTAATTGGTGTGTACACATGTTGCTCTTCTAATCAGGGTATAGTGAGCAGCTGAATGCAGTGTTGAATTTCTGCCATTGATCAATGATATGATCCTGGGATAACTGTTCATCCATACTTCGCAATGTCTCATGATAAACTATTGATACATCTTAGCTGGGAACCTTCTTTAGGATTTATCACAGGATAAAGGTCATGGACATCTGCATGTTTGTGTTTTATCAAACACAAACGTTTTATCTTGGAATAATTGTGATGTCTGTTTGAAGCCTTAGATATGATGTACAGAGAACAATGTACAGACATCATGAGAGATTATTATGAATATTTATATCAAAACAAGATCTTTGTTTTATTAAGAGGTTGTTACCTGCTTACTCCATACCTTAATCCATCCCAGTTCTCTGCATGCCTTTATCCCATTCTTTTGTCCCTACTAACTGCCTGGCAGAATACTCAAATCCACAATCTTTTCCTTCTACCTTTATTTATTTGTTCCTTTCTCCTCCTATATAATCCATCCAGCCAAATACTTGCACTGTGTCCCACCACACATTTATTTTTTCTTCTGCTGCATTCTTTTAGAGAAAATCCTGGGACTATAATGGATTCCTACGCAATGCATTCATCCTTCCTCTTACAATACTGAAGTCTACTATGCAAAATGTTATTGATTCTTTTTCTATTACTGAATGGAAGTCCTTATAATTTCTTTGTCACCTGTTTGCAGTTTTACTTCCTCTAAGTTCCCTTTTCTCTAAGCAACCTCTCCATCTTTGCTAGGATCTTTCTAATTTGCTAAGAAAGACAATGTCTGTCCAGAGTATTTCTTTCTAACCCAGTCTCTTTTTTTTCCTATCTCACATCTTTATTTTTTTGCCAACTCTCCTCCAGCATTCCAGAGTACAGCTTAAGAAGGGAGGAAGGAATCTGTTGTGTGGTTTACTAGTCTATGTTGTTCTGCTTCAAAAGGAAAGGGGTGAAGATAATGTGGGGAATGTGCTGCTTCTCAAAGAACAAGAATCACATAAAAAAGATCAAGTCTTATTTCATTCATTGCTTCAATGCATTTCTAAAAGATCATACTTCAAAAAATTGGACAATTTAGCAGAGACCAGGTAAAATCACTGAAATGGAAGTGAAACGTCTTGATAAATGACCACATGATTCGGATTGTTTTCCCTGAAATGTGCTCCATTAAGAAGTGAAAATAAAGACATTTCCCATTTGGATGCCTTGCTAATGCTGCTGAAACAGAACTCCTGATCTCACAGTACTACAAAGAAAGGAGAGAATATAGCTCAGCCACCCCCAGAGCTGAGGTGGCAAAACAATGTGAGAAAAGACAAAGGATGTTTTGAAACATGAGAAATAGAGTTACAAAAGATTTGGACAATGGGATTAAGAGAGGATGCACAAGTGACTGATTTGAGGTCACAAGTGGAAACCAGAAGATTCTTCTACCTTTTGCAAGAGCTCAGTGAAAATGCTATGAAATCAGTGTGAAATAACTTCATCTTGAATAAGATGTTGGTTTGGAAAGCTTCTTTAGACAATGCATCTCTCTAATGAGGACTAGTGAGCCTTATCTGAAAATGTTTGACTATATATATTATTAATTTAACAAGTCATCATTCTACTCCCTGTAACACAAGCCATATTCTGTGAACTGTTAAATGATCCCCAATATTTATGTCACAGTTGGTTAAACATGAAATATGTTACTTCCCAGGATATAATGCAGAAGCACACTTCAGTAACACAGTACAATACAATCTTAGAAATTGCTTTGCAGCCATTGATTAGATGGTGAAAATAATCTTGGCTCATATTTGATTCTAAATGCACTCACATTACTTTTAGAATGAAAAAAGACCATACAGGAATAGCCAATAGTTATTTTACTAATTATACTAGAGGATCATATGTGAAATATAGCATGGAAATATTATTTTCTTTTTTGACAGCCTGCTTTACAGAGTCATAAAAAACTCAGCAGAGGAATTATTTTTTTTAATGTTAAACAATTAAACAATCACTCAATCACTATCTTAGGCTACCTCCAACTTGACTTCCTTTGTGCCTATTGCTCTAAATGGCACTCAACGTCTCTGTTAGAGGTCATCCTTGCTCAGGTTTCTGCTGCTTTTTACTCAATCAATACTCTTCTTCTTTAATCTTATTTTTACTCATGGGCAACTATTCTCTTACTTCACTGGCTTTTACTGTTTTGTGAGTTTTCTTTAATATCACCTCAGTGTTCAAAGGGAATTCCATAAGATCTCCATTTCTCCCTTTCCTTCAGCCCTCTATTTGTGGATGCTCCTATTCACAAATCTCTCTCTCTCACTTCCTAATACTTAATGGGCATTTATACACATGCTCCAGGAGTGGGGATAAAGCACCATTTTTAAGTGTGGGGACACTGATACACAAGATGCCGGAGGCTGCTGGAGTGTGGTAATTACCATGCTCCAGCAGACTCGATTAATTGAGTCTGCTCTGACGTGCTGCAAGTACAGAGCATTGAAGTAGCCTTACTGCTCATGTATAGGCACCCAATGAAGCCAAAATTAAGTTTGAATTCTTTCCCTCCAAGCCTTGCAACTTGTTTTGGCCCCTGAAGATGAAACTACCATTTTCCAGTCATTAACACTTAACTCTGTTTTCTCTTCTAGACCTATGTGATCAAGAAGTGTCTAAAATTTAGCATTTCTATACCTCTTTCTATCTCTCCGAGATCTAGAATTCTGTATTTAGAAAACATTCATCCTGATCCTTATCTCATGTTTCATTCCCTTTTTTCTTTGTCTCCTTTACTGCACAATGCTTAGCCTAATTAACAAGTAAGGCGGTTTTTCACTCATTAACCCATATTTTTTTCCTCAAGCATATTTATACTTTCTACTAGGTCCAACTCTTTCATAGGAAGTGCTTCATGTAAATATTAGAAGGGCCCTTTTCATCTCTTTAAAAACTTACCTCTGATTGATTTTGTAGTCATCACTATGGCTGAGCAGCTAGGACAATGTAACTGCTACTTATTTTATCAGATTCTGCCATTTCAAAAATATACCCTTCCCCCAGACTCCTTTTTCTTTGCTTTTTCCTCGACCTGCTACCTGCCTATCTGCTTAGGTTGTTAATACTTTGGAGCAGAGAGGACATTAATAATCCCTGTATATATAGTACCTTGATTTGGGCCTCTAGACACTGCTGCATTATAAGTAATAAAGGATAATAAAAGTCTACTGAAGCTTAAAAAATGCAATCATGTGTTGGATAACAGAAGATATTTGCTAAGGTACCAGAAGGTTTATCATTGATTACTCGTCAGAACTAAATGCAAATCCCTTACTTTTCCACAAAGACCTTTTCAAATATGTCAGTATTTTTCTCTGTTATATAATTATAGAAAATAATTTGATTTTAACTAGACTTCTTGTTCCTTTAGAAGATGCATACTTTTTTTTTTCTTTTTATGTGGGTCCCAAATTCCATGAAAGGTTTTAGTTAGGACTTTAAGACTGGTCATTTGACTCCTTGGTCCAACTATGCTGCTTCCCTTATTATGGCATGTTTGGTCTAATTAATACTTTGAGTGCAAGAGGCCCACTGACCTTGCAGAAGTTTCTTTCACTAATATACTGTTAACCTGAACACCAAATTTCTATGCTTTGGTGGAGTCCATTCATCAATTCCCACATCCATAAAAGGTAGACTCTAATTCCTATTTATTTAGAAGTACTTTAAATGCTAACTTTTGCCAAAGTGGGTTAAAAAGATCTCTGAGAATAAAGATTACTGTTTGACCACCAGAATCTGGTTCAGTGTTTGTCAATCTTTCTGTGTGACCTTGTCCCATAGATTAAATGTCAGATCTAAGAAAGGATGATGCAGCTTCCAGTGTTTAGGTGTTGTTTCATATCCCCTTCACATGGAATGGGTGCTGGATGCCTAGACTCTCTATACAAGGCCTTGGGAAATTTAGACACCTCAGCATGGGATCCAGCCAGCAAAAGTCAGAACCTGCAGAGTGTAGTCCCATAGAGCAGGCCAAACACACAAACATGAAAGAAGATGGGCATCCTAAAAAACATCCCTTTCTGGAGCTTAGGTTTCTCACTCAGGGCTACAGTGAGGCATTCCCATCCACTGGGGATCCCCAGGCTGGAACCCTCCTCAGATGAAAGAGTTCTTAACCCATTCCTTCAGAGAACTGAGCACAGTACTCTCTTTTTATACACTAGCTTGTTGGTTACAGCAGACACCTGGAAGTGGAAGTCTTTCCTCCTCTGCTAGACAGGACTGAGACTCCCAAAAGAGTGTGTTAACACCAAGCATAGAACTATTCTAGGGCAGGACAACTGCTGTTGAATTGTAATGAAGAATGCAAGATTCAGCGAGCCAGAGAGAAGGCAGAATAGGGAGTGAGATTCCATCTTAGTAATTGTGGCATTTACCTGTGAAGATGCAGTCATGGGTTATAGTCCTAGGGCTGTTTCTGTATTTTATATGAAATAACCATCAAATAAATTAAACAAACTATGCTAAAACCACAACACAGGAATTCTCCCTCCCAGGAGAATGCTGTAACTTCAAGTTTCCCTTTTGTGCTCCTTCTCTGGCTCAAAGACCTCCTGCTCAGCTTCAAGAAAAGAAGTGGAAAATGCCCCATTGGCATATAGTACTCCCTCTGGTGAGGTGGGAGTTGTGGGATTGAATCCCCTCAGTCAGAAGTAGGATATGAACCTGGATCCTCCTACTCCCTGAATGGGTGCATTTACTACTAGACTATAAAAAAGGAAACTACCACCACTACCTCTTCCTGCAAACATTTTTTAAACAAGAAAGTGGCGCTCAACTACATTTTGTGAAAAGTCTGATCAGATGGGTATGCTGGGCTAATCCCTATCTGATTTAGGCATGACCTAGGCACCAATATGCAGTTCCAGGGACTGGGCAGGATTCAGGTGCCAGGATAACTTTAAAGTAAAAAAATGTTGGGTGCCTATAGATCGGAGCCACTGCCAGGGCAAAGTGGCAAGCAAGGGGTTTTTTGATGACTGGAATTTTGAATTGAGACACCTAATGCTCTCTGAGGTCCCTAGAGTTTTTTTTTTTTTTTAACTGGTTACTAATCCATCCTCATCTGTGCCTCAGTGCACTTCCCCAGTAGCACAGGATGTTTCAAGGATGAATATCATAAAACATGTTGCATTAAGGAATATTGCAGAAGTGGGGACACATAAATATTTAGATTATTAGTCCAATGATAATCCTCTACAAGGGCATTTCCTGCAAGCCTATGATTTGATGGCACTGATAGGTAAGAGGTCAAATAATAATAAAAAAGACACACTAATGTGGTGCCTTTACATGTGATATTAACATACCATAATAAACTCTGGTGCATACTGTACTAGAGTTTATTGCTCCTGGGCATGACATTTACATTATACCTGGGACCTCAACATGTTGAGATGGGTTGGCTGAGGGCCTGGTGGGTCAATCTGCTGATCATGGGCTGATCCTCTGACCCTCAATGTGCTGTGGAGGGGCTGACTGGGGCATGTGGACTCCAGGGCAGGGCTAGCCAGCAGGCACCTCCCGCACTGAAGCACCCTCATGCCCCAGCCAGCCAGTCAGCGTCCACATGTGCATTGCTGCAGAGTAACACATTCTGCCAAGTGCTAGTATTTACAGATACTATCCTGTGGTAGAGTTAATTAATTTAATCCATCCTAATAGGACCACAGGTGTAGACGGTGATATTTTAGTACAGAAATAATTAGGCAGCTCCACAGTAAATGTCTTGTGCAGATGTGCCCAGTGCGAAGCAATAAATTCTGGTGCAGTTTGTGCTGGAGTTTATTGCTCCTGCAATAGACCCCAGCATTTACAAGTGCACCCGGGACCACAGCACATTGAACTGGGGCTGCACAGCCCTGGCTAGCAGGGGACCCAGGGGGTCAGCCTACTAGCATGGAGCTGCTCTGTGTGGCAGAAGGCCACCTCTGTTTCTCCCCAAAAAACTTTGCTCTGTGACAATTTGGTTAGGATGGCCCAGCAGAGGATACACACCTTACCCTATCTCTTTAGGTAACCTGAGCTGGATACATTCCTGAGGGAAGGGGGAAACCTGCTCACTTTGCCTACGGGACTGGCATCATATACCTGGGTGAGGGGCTTGGGCACCCTCGCGGGCTAGAGACTGCCAGTCTGCCCAGCAACCAGTGATGCATTTCAAACTGGTTGGCTGACAGCCAACAGGTGCTGGCCTCCATTGGACCAGGTAAATGAGGTCATAAGGGCTATATAAGTTAAGGACTGCCCAGGAGGAGGGGGAAGCAGCCATGGGGAAAACTCAGAGAGAGAGAGGAGCTGGACCATCTGAAATATGCTCTCTCTCTCAAAACTCATGATCAAGGAACTTCCTGCCTCCAGAGGGAATCTCCACGTGCCTCTGGATGATACTTGTGAGTAAGCTACCTGACATCTAACTAGATAGATAGTTTGTAGTAACTTAGATGCATGATCAGAGGCTACCCCAGCTACCCTGTTTGCTCTATGCAATTTCTCCGGTACTACTCAACTCTGTACCCTATTCCAACCCTACTCCTTGTAACCAATAAAGTTTTCCTTTGTATTTAGCATGGGAGACTTACTGGGAGTGGGTCTAGATTATGCCTTTGGGTCCCCCTGGTTCGACTGACTAAGGGAGACCACTACTTGTGCTTCCAACTGAGGGAAGCACCCCAAGATCTTGAAGTGTGTCAAGTAACCTCAAGGGCTACTAGACCTGTGTTTCCCAGGGGGTACAGAGCCAGAATCAAGCCCATCCCTGGGTGGTGGCAGCTCTACCCCCAGGATAGCGGGTGTGCTCCAGGAAGGGGGTCGGCCAGATGTGAGGCGCCCCCAGAGAGGCACTTGGAGCCTGGAAGGTGGTCAGGCGCAGTGAGGTGGGTGGCTCAATGCAGGAGCACCCCCTACTGGCCTGCCACACTCTGCCCTGACTCAATATGGTGCGGAGGGGCTGGCTGGCACATGAGGGTACTACTACAGTGCAGGGCTAGCCAGCAGGCAGCCCCTGCACTGTAGCACCCTCATGTCCCAGCCAGCACTGGTCAACATCTTGACATATGTTGCCATGGGGTAAATAAAATAACTCTGCGGTAGGATAGTACTTGTGTTAGGCAGTATTAACCTATGGTAGAGTTAATTAGTTTACTCCAGCCTAATAGAACTGCACATGGAGAGGGTGGTGCTTTACTGTGGAGCTAATAAGGCAACTCCACTATAAGTGTCTCGTGTAGCTGCCTCCATGGTTAACAATAATTTTGGTAGTGTTTGATTGCTAACATCCTGGATTATGTCGACACCGAGAATTAGAATCAACCATAAGGTCACCCTTTAGCCATCTGCACCAAAGTCCCCTGGCCCTCAGATGGAACCCTGGCAGTGGTGTAGCCCAACTCTGGAAGCTCTTCTGGGTTTGGGAATTGACTTGAGCTCCACTGACTTCCTAGCCTACAGGATATTTGGAATTTGAGCACTGCAGGCCCTGACCACAGCAAGTCCACCATCAGCAGTCCAACATTTCTCTTTTCCTTTCTCCACACTCTCCTTTCTCTACCTCCCAGGAGTAAAGACAAGTTGAATGACTCTTAGAAGTGATGTGCTTCCCATGGTAAAAGGGAACTTGAAATGCATCTTAGCATCATGCTCAAAGCTATAAGCACAGTGCAGCATGGTTGGTATAGGCTACAAGGTGTAGCACAGATTTAGGAAAAAGAGCTCATTATGGTCAATTTAAATATCAGTGTAGATTTACCCTTAGCATTTAACACTTGCATCTAAACATTTCTGTAAGATAACTATTGTTTCCCTTCTTTTGCAGATGGGAAAAATTGAGGAACAAAGTTAAAAGACTAGCCCCTGGACTCACTAGTAGACCCAGAAACAGAAACAGTTCTGTAATTAAATAATTCAACAGCACTATTTTTCTGAAGAAACATCTTACTTGCATTCAGTTTAAAGTTTTCTTTAAACTGCCTTCATTCAGTACACTCAAATAGTTTATACTACTTGGGTCAATGGAATTAAAAGATCTGAGTTTTCAAAAAAGAATTTTCCAAAGCAAAAAGATTTGGCAGAAGTGTCTCTTAGTAGGAATATTTGCAACAGTGTCCATAAAAACTCACTTCTACTTCTGTGAATTGTGGATAACAGTAATGCACACTTATCTTTACTTATCTGGCTGTATGGAAATCATACAGTGTGCGCAAGGTTTTTCAGTATTAACCCATCCTTAAACTCATTTTGTGATGCAAAACTCACTCTCCTTCATCTCTGCGTTCAGATCCCTGCCCTCCTGCCTGCATGTCACTCCCAGCAGAAATAAAAACAGTGAACATGTGCCTGTTTTCACAGTTTTCATTAATCAAGAAGGAATAGATACTGTCATTCTTCTCAACACAGTGCTCCAAGACCTAATTAAGTGAACCAGATTCAGGGCTACTTTGGATTCAGAACCACTGCAACTGGTCTGAAGATTTAACCCAACGCAATTACCTCTGGAGTAAGGCACCATTCAGAGTGAATAAGTGTGGTTGAACCGGGTGTCTCAGTGATCTCTGAGAGATGCATCTGTCCTGTAAACAGTCTTCTTTAAGGCAGGCAAAACAAATCAAAGATTTTTCATCATATTTTCTTTCTGTTAATAACTAATACCAACTACACAAAAGGAGAAAGAGCTACCTTTAGTCATCAGAGAAAAGACTTTGAGATTTTTTTTTTCTTATTGCAGGTTATGCCATAGTATGTGTACAATTTGGAAGCTATTACTATACTACTACACTACTGTAATATGGTACTGTACTACTAGTACTGAACTATGAGTACTACTGTACTATTATTGTTTCAATAATATAATAGTTTACATGTATTGTATAAACATTTTGATGCTTTGGAAAAATAGAAGTAAAGGCAGTCATCTTGTGAATTTCAGCAGGCTAGTTGTTTCCAAACAATATTTCCAGACTGTGAGAAGAACATTAAAAGTTGTATTATGATGATGAAGATAGCCAGGTAGCAGAGATGGTTAAAGAATCGTGTACAGGTGGCAATGACAGATGTTGGTAGAAGGTGAGAGCAATATGCAAGTATGAATATTTTGGAAAGATGCACTCTACCTGTGTAGCCCAGCGAATTGTCATCATTATCAGAGGTGGGAAGTGGTGTCCCGCTGTCGTTCCCCCTCTCTAGGTCATCAGAGTCTGTCGGAAACAACACCAGAGCTGCTGATGGGGTCACAGTAGTAACAGTAGTTGCCATTTCGATCAAAACATGCCCAGACACAAATAAATCCACATATGACAGAAAGACACACAGTGACAGCACACAGCATGCTTCATCCTTCCACAGCCTGGGTTGTGATAACCACTGTAACAGCTTCAGTAACATTGCTTATAGTTCCTAAGTTCCCTATCTGTTTTGTGTCTTTATTCCCCTACTTCAGTTCTTTTACTGCACCTTTACTCTTACTTCACAGCTTGTGAAGTGCTCTGTCTACACTCTGCGAACAGCCAGCACAGACTGTGGTGAGCATATGGAGAAGAGAAGGCAGGGTAGTTGAATGCTAGCATTGCTAATTTTCTACCTTATTGTTAATCAAAGCTATTGACTGTGATCACTCCCCATCATCGCTTCATCTCCTGGCAATTACAGACTCAGGGGACTTCACCTCTTTGTGGGGAAGGGGGGGGAAACAGTGTCTTGTCAAATAGGGGCGGGGGCAGGGCTGGAATAGTATACCTACTCAAAGGGAGGGGGCAGGGAAAGGGCTAGGACTCATCTATGAAAAGGCAACAGTTTATCATTGTAAGAAAGAGATAAATTTCCTGAACTGAAAGATTCGCAAAGAAACACTCTGTTTCAATGTCATGGTAAAAATAGCTACTCAGAGACATCATGTGTTTTAATACTTGGTGAGATAAATTGCTTATCTAAAATAGTACCAAAACAAGGTGAAGACTCATAATAATGAGTCAGAATAGTTAAAGGAATAAAGAATCACACAAGGTCTGACAACAAAACAACACGGCATAGTAGTTTGGCAGTGCACAAAGGAATTCTCTACTTCATCAATATTGCTACACCTCTATATATAGCTATATGAGACACGGTGTTAAGTTGCATATACATTTAACCTTCTTTATTTTATTCTCTTTAGACAAATAACAAATAGGAAATGAAAAACACTGAATATGCTAGTAGAAGACAAACACATACAATACAACCAGCTAACATGATTTTAAGAACGTTTGCGCATGAGAAGATATGTTGACCTTGTTTTCTCCTCTATTTTGAACCGTAAGTACATGCTGATGGCTAATTCATTAAACATTTTAAAGAGCTTGCATAAGAAAGACATGTCTTACCCTAAGCACAGTTGCTGGACTATTTTTTTTGCTAGATGTTAATGTTTCTTTTAACAAGATGGACACAGTGACATTAAAAATCCTATTTTTATTGAATAATTTTGTTGAACTTGCAAAAAATATCATAGACAGCTAAATCACAACGATATCAGTGATTTTGTCAATGCATCTAATTTCTATTACTTTTAAATAGACAGATACACAATACACAAATAAAAGTTACTTCTTTCTTCTTGAAAATCCCATTATGAAGAACTGACTCAAGAAGCCCATGTCCCTTTCAGTAATTATTAAAAAATATTAAAGACAAATTAGTTAGGATACTGCACCAGAAACTATATATATATTATACATGGGTACATACATTTAAATATAGTCAATTAAAAATGATAGTGTCTTTTTACATGTCTGTTGTGGACATTTTAAAAAGATAAGCTGTAGTACTAAGGGCAGATGCAGAAGGTAAAATATATGCATTTATTGACCGATTCATCTTTCCCAACTCAGTAATGAACAATGCCATGTACCTTCTTAAAATATGCTCTGAAAATGGCAGTGTAGTGAGTAGATCAACATTCTGCCTCTACAGATTGTTAATTTTTATTTGCATGCAGGCTTTGATTGGGCCAGAATTTTAGTGAATTAAGAGGCAGACTTTATTGGTGTTTATACATGTGTTTTGGGAGGCAAGGAGAGGGGTGTGCTTTAATTACAGCAGCTGTCAGAGAGCCACTTTAATTAAAGAGCCTGGAGTATCACATGTATCAGCATCCCTGCACTGAAAAATGGTGGCAGGGACAGTTTAACTAAAGCTCATCAAATGAGCTTTAGTTGAAGCACCCTGACAGCCATTTTTCAGTGCAGGGACACTGATATACATGATGCTAGAGTTGGCTGGAGCGTGGTAATTACTCAATTAATCAAGGCTGCTTTAATTACAGCGCGTTACAGCAGCCTTGATGCACGTGTAAAGACACCCTATATTTTTACTACTTTCACTCACGCAAATATCTGTAAGCAGCTATAAAAATACTGTGATTTGAAACAGCCAGCCTCCTGACAGTCATTTTAATTCAGTAATTGACTTGAAGGAGATTTGGCTAATAAAATTTATTTAAGATTCTTTTTATCAAGTAAAGAAATCAGTGTCTTGCTAAACCACACTTGAGGTATGTTTCAATTTAACACACATTGCTGTATGAAAATACATAATTAAACCACTTTTTTCCATTCTAAACTGTCCTACTGCATTTGCAGCTATAAAAAATGGGAACAGTGTCAGTAAGAAATTTCAGATATATACATACTCAAGCTATTTTTTTTCATTTATACAATTTTAGCATAAGCTATATTTTCAAACTTGTGTGAGGTGCCCAAATAAAAGAACTCAACTTCCAAAACTGTTTCCCACTGAGAGAAGCCAATGGGAGGTGAGTGCAGCCCCTTCAAAAATCAAGCTGTAATTATTTAGGGCATTTCACTACTCTTTTAAATCTGAAAAGGTCAATCTCTGTCTTTCTTCATTCTTTGCTAGACTTTTTGTAATATTGGCAAAAAAGAAAATGGGTTGTTTTTTAATGATAAAGCCATTGCAATTTATAATCCAAGACTTGATTTATCATGTTATTTGTTGAGAAACATTAGGTGGGTTTTTTTGTTTGTTCATTTTGGGTTTTTTTTAACTCAATCATGAAGAATATAGTATTTCAACCTACATAAAAACAGAGATTCTGTATGGTCCCTGTTGAAGGACTGGAATAGGCTCCCAAGTGAGGTGGTACTCTCTCCTATCATGGGGGTCTTCCAGAGGAGGCTGGACAGGTATTTGGCTGGGGTGATATTACCCCAGCACTCGTTCCAGCCCAGGGCGGGGGGTCAGACCTGATGATCTGTTTAGGTCCCTTCCAACCCTAAGTACTATGATACTATGATACTATGACTGCATTCACTGACAGTCAACGAAATTCACTTCTCAATCCTGATCAATGAAATTCATGCCACAGAGCAGAGGGCTTGTAATGTGGGCCATACAGATGGTTTCATTGTGCTGTATGAGCTCTTCTGAAGGAGCATGAATTTCATCCTGTGTCACAGGGTAAAGCATATTCACTTTACTCAGGCAACCCAGTTGAAATTCAGTCATACTGAGAACTGCTGAAGGAACTTCCACTGATTTTAATAAAATTGCTTCATACTTAGGCTGTGGCAGATATTAAACCAACACTCCAATTTTACAGTACCTAACTGCTCAAATAGTTGGGAAGGGCACATTCCCTTGCACCTACCTATATTTTTTGATGCCTATAGGGCTGGGCATTTTATTTTATTAAGCTTTATTTTCATGGAATACTTCATGGTGTTTCAGGGAATACTTCATGGAATGACCCAAACTTATTAATGATTTTGGTTCACATCCGGTAAATGCATTTGGGTTGACTATTCATTTTTGGGATGTAGGTGTCATTCACAAAAGGGAGGAGGTGTTGTAGATGTACCCTGTACCTCAGTAGTTAGGAGACCAGTGGAGTAGGCCTGGTTTTAAACCTGTCTTATTAAAATCAGGACTAAAACACAATACCCTCTCGCTGGTGAGTGTCCTAAACATTGGCTTATAGATTCACTCACACCTTTAAGCTCTGGCTCAATGAATATTTCAGTATTTTATACAAAAGATACAGACATTTGGGCAGTTTAGAGGGAGGTTAGATGGAGTTAAAAATGGCCACCCAATTTAAGTTGGGATGGGGATGCTAGCTATGGGGAGAATTGGGGGAATCAAGGGGACAAACAGACTTGGGGGGGCAGTTCAGGGGGATCAGGGAGAGCAGGCAAAGTCCATTCGGGGATTGAAAAGGTTGGTAGCGTCCAAGAGGATTTAGCAGGATCAGGGGGGCTAGTGGGGTGTGCAGGGAGACTTAGGGGGATGGGACGACTATATCCCCCCTGGGATCAGGGGCTATTTTTAGCCCCCATACTCCCTCTACCCCCAGACAAAAAACCCATAGGTGAGGATGGCTTTGTTCTGCTGCTTTGTCTCAGGAGCCATTAAATGCTATCAAACATTTTATTTGAGATGTCCCTAAAATACTGTATTGTAAGTGACTCAGAGATAACACAATGTAAACATTGCCATTTCATATAGGATTTTATTATATGGTAAACAGTTACAGTTTATTATATATAGAAAAGTAATCTCTCATATGTTAGGTGAAATTCAGGCTTCACTCAGCTTGTAAAATTTTTACACTGAATTCAGAGGGACCAAGAATTCACCCAGGTTGTTTTGTGACAGCAGTTCTTTAACATCCTTTTGCAATAGAAAATGTAATATGTTACATATTTTATTAACTGTATGCTGTTTAGCTTCTGATTTACCACGAGTCAAGTATTATTCACATGTACTTAGGTAAATGCTAATTTTATGAGCTTGGTACAGCCTAACAAGATTTATTTCAAACAATTTCTTTGTTATCCTTCTGAAATGATCAAAAAATAGTTCACTTTATGATCACCGTGGATATATTTTGTTAGGTATATGCTGTAAAAATTATCAAAACGAGTCGACATCCTTTCATGCCATGTATTCTCCTTTTCTAAATTGTATGGTGAGTACCATTAAACACCTCCCTCCACTAACTTTTTCTCTTAAAATAATAGAGAAACTTTATAGATCATAAGTGGGCATAAATTCTATGCAATGAAAAATGTCTACTGGAATTTCAGTAACTATTGTTTCATTTTACCTCTAGAATCTGAGTTGTAGTGTGTCTTTTGAGCACTTATTTATGATTGATTGATTTTTTTATTATCACCATCCAGCCAAAATTTTCTAGGTAACGGCTATAATTGATATTTTGAAGATGGCTATTAATGAAAGCTTATGCAATAACAAATTAATATAAACTACTATCAATATTAGAATTGTGTTCTACAGATTGGATCAATTCCCATTGATTCCCTCCCACCGTTTAGAAGATCCAGGGAAGAGACATCAGAAAGAAAGCCCTGAGTACACTGAAGCAGAGATCTAAAATGAGGAATTACAGAAGTATTTTTTTTCTTTCAATTCGGAATTTTAAGGTTATGACACCTAATGTTAAGATTAACTTAAAACTCAGGCTTGCTTCTGTTACATGGTGGCTTAATGTATCATGTGTTTGCTGTATAAATAAATAGTACACTTGATCAAACACAGGTCTTAGCTACACTTGTATAAATCTGAAATAGTGTGGACTTTTCCTAGATTTTAACCAGAACCACAAGAGTTAACATAATATGAAGTTTTAAAAAAATCCTGTAATTCAATTCTGAATCAAGAAAGTCTACAACTTAATTTTACTTTATTTTGATCTTTCACATTCCAATGCTTTCACTTTTTGTATTGGCAGGAATAGATTTAAACAAGTACAGCACTTAAATGAGAACTATTGATTCAGTTAAGTAAATTATATATAGATATATCTGTAACAGTGAGAAGTGTGTTGTGTATGGTAGGCTCATACAGATATTATTCCTACTATGGATTGAAATGGTATTAAATATTGATTTACAGAAAAGCTTCAATTGCTTCAAGAGATACAATTATATTTTGTCAGGCCTTTAATAAAAGTTGATATAACTTTCTAACAACATATTCAAAAAGGTCTTTGGCTGCTGTAAACTGACACAGCTCCATAGACTTCACGTGGAATTACAACAATTTAGATCAACTGAGTATTGGCCTTGTTCTGGGAAGTCTGCAATGCAAGTGGACACACTAAAAAGATGCGTCTAAACCTGTGGATTAGGGTAGCACTATCTGTTATGTTGGGTTTGTTCACACAACGTAGCCCTAATCTAAGACTTTGGACACTAACTACTGAAACAGAAATAAATCATTAAGTCTTCCTTTTAACAACACCTAGAACGCAGCTGGCCTAGCAATTTAGCATTGGTTTTCTAAGAAATGTGTAGGTGTATATGTGCATGTGTGTGTGTGTGCATGCAGGGGCATATGTAAATAAGGTCCAGAATAGTCACTGAACAGATACAAATGTCATGTTTCAGCTGAGAAAAGCTGGTTTGTTAAATGTTGTAAATGCCTTAGACCAGATTTCTTCAACAGTGAAAATAGTGAACTATATTAATTTATATTCATTGAATATTGGATTTCAAACAAGGCTGTCCAGTTAGGAGCCCATGGGCCACATGTGGATCAAAATGGGTTAAAATTGTGACCCTGGGCTCCTTCCTGGCTGCTTTTCCAGCTGCAAAGCATCTGGAGTATCTGGGCTCCCTTTACCTCCAGCTTCCCTTTCCACCTCCGGGGTTGGGGCTGTACATCCCAGAGTGCTGGGGCTAAGGGAGTTTGCAGCTTAGGTAGAGTGACTATATGTCTCTGATTGGCTGGGACAGTCCCAGATTTTGAAGGCCAGTTCTGGCTGGCTGGTGAAAACTAAAACAAGCATCCCAGGTATTGGGCATAGGGAAGGGAGGCGGAGCGGCATGAGTTGTGAAATAGGAAGCCCTAGCAGACAGCAAAATTACCCTAATAGGTTAGCTTGATTAGTGGAATGACCATGGAAAATACTATTATTAACACCTGTGAAGAAGATAATGGGTCATTAATGGACCACTGATTACTTAGCTGCCTGAATAGTAATACCAGTGGTGCCCTGCCCTGCCCCCATGTCTGTCTGCAGCAGCAGTGTCTGAGATTTCAAATTGTACCATATGGTCACCTAAGCCTAGGGCACCTGAGCAGCACAATATAGTGGGGGAGCCTGCGACTGGGGGAGCTTAGTGGGAGGTGGGACACCTGGGCATACAGTGAAGTGATGGGGGCATGTAGTGTGTGGCTTCAGTGGCAAGCTGTGGAGGGGCTGGCTGGCTGGGGCACAAGGGTGCTCCAGTGTGGGGCTAGCTGGCAGGCAGCTCCTGCGCTGAAACACTCTTGTGCTCCAGGCAGCCTCTCCAGTGTCTACACGTCTGCTACTGTGCAGCAAAAAACTCTGCAGCAGGATAGTACTTATACGTACACATCCTAACCTGCTGGAGAGTTTATTAGTTTCCTGCAGAAAACATGTGTAGAAGCCAAGATGTTTGCTGTGCAGCTATTTAGGCAACTCTGCAGTAAGCATCTTGTGTAGATGTGCCCTACATTATCAAGAAATTATCCTTTTACATCTGCATTGAAATACAAATATGATGGCTAACTGTCATCAGTAGGCCATCTTGCCATTTTCCCAAGGTGAGCTGTAATGAGCCCCATGCTATGGAACAAAACTCCTGTAGGAAAACCTTCAGTTACCACACACAGTCACAGAAAGACCTGGGACTGCACACACCTTTTATTTTAAAATACATGTTACATAAACTTTAAAAAAGAATGATCTTCAGATAGTCATTTTTCCAGTAGGTGATAATATCGTCATCATATAATCCCCAGACACTCATTCTGTACACCATAGTAACAATTATTTTGGAAACAAGTTCTGCACCGTATGATCTTCAATGCTAAAAGTACTGGTTTTGCTTGCAAGCAGTTTATCATAAAGAGGTACCATATAAGTATTTAACTAAACAGCAACTATTCAGATACAAGGATTTAATTTATAGGAGTTGATGTCAAGCAGACATTGTTTTCATTCAAATTAATTACCAGAATACTCCCTGGCATTTCCTAACCTATTTAATTGTCACTGCTGAATTGCTTCACTGCTTCTCTTAGGACCTTGTTATACAGTAATTTTGGGCAGCTCCTGGAACATTTAGATCTTGGATATTCCACATATTAACACCTTAAAGTGATTTTAAGCACTCATTATGCAGCTTAAAGTTACATTGTTGCAAGCAAGGAGGAATATAGGTTGGATGAATGGACTGTAAGGTGGATGGAAAGCTGGAGGGAATGTCAGGCTTAATGGGCAGTAATCAATGGCTCAATGTGTAGTTGGCAGCTGGTATCCAGTGGAGTGTCCCAGGGGTCAGTCTTGGGGTCTGTTTTGTTCAATATCTTCATTAATGATCTGGAAGATGGAATGGATTGCACCCTCAGCAAGTTTGTGGATGACACCAAGCTTGGGGTTGTAGTAGATATGCTGGAGGGTAGGGTTAGGATTCAGAGAGACCTAGAGAAACTGGAGGACTGGACCAAGAGAAATCTCACGAGGTTCAATAAGGACAACTGCAAAATCCTGCATTTAGGATGGAATAATTCCATGTTACAGCCTGGGGATTGACTGGCTGAGCAGCAGCTTTGCAGAAAAAGGACTTGGGGGTTACAGTGGACAATAAGGTGACTATAAGTCAGCAGTGTGCCCTTTTTGCCAAGAAGGCTAACAGCACATTGGGCTGCTATTAGTAGGACTGTTCACAGCAGATCGAAGGAAGTAATTATTCTGCTCTATTCTGCACTGGTGAAGCCACATCTGGAGTACTGTGTCCAGTTTTGGGGCCCCCACTACAGAAACGGTGTGGACAAATTGGAAACAGCCTAGCACAAGTCAACGAAAATGGTTTGTGACATATGACTTCTGAGGAGAGGCTGAGGGAACTGGGTTTATTTAGCCTGCAGAAGAGAAGACTGAGAGGGACTTTGATAGCAGGTTTTAACTACTTGAAGGGGGGTTCCAGAGAGGATGGAGCTAGACTGTTCTCAGTGGTGACAGATGACAGGACAAGGAGCAAGGGTTTCAAGTTGCAGCAAGGGAGGTTTAGGCTGGATATTAGGAAAAACTTTCTCACTAGCAGAGTGGTGAAGCACTGGAACAGGTTATCTAGAGATGTGGTGGAATCTCCATCCTTGGTGGTCTTTAAGGCCCAACTTGACAAAATCCTGGCTGGAATGATATAGGTGGGGATGGTCCTGCTTGGAGCAGGGGTTTGGACTTGATCCCTTCCAACCCTAATTTTCAATGATTCTATGATTTACTTCAGGGCAGGATTATCCCTGATCCACACTACTCAGTTCTTGTTCCATGAAGGTGTGTTCACCCCCCACCAATGTGCTGCCCAAGTTGAAGTCCTCCATTATCCCAGGATCTCTTACATATACACCCATAAAGCAGGGATAGAAGCCTGTCCTGGCTCACCAGCCCTCTAATAGCAACTTACAGCTACAGCTCCTAGTCCTGCCCCTGCTCACCAGCCTTATAGTGACAAGTCACAGCTGTGCAGGTGAGGGACAGTCAGAGAAGGTTTTTAGACTAAGAGTGTGACTGCTCCAAATGCCAAGCTAGCCCTAACACCGATCAACATTTGCCTGGCTCACAGCATAATGTGTAAGAAAGCCCTCAGCAGTCCATCCCTCCCCTATACTTCAGCATTTGCCAGTTTTAGATCTCTTGTGCTCCCTTCTGACATTTGTTATGGTTACTGCCCCTTTTAGACAAAACTGAAGGTAACAGCTATTCAGGCTAATTAAGTGGTGCTTGAAGTTAGTTAACAGGTGGTGGCCTCAGCTGCTGTAGCTGCAAGGGTAGATAGAAACCCATCCCTACCCTAAATAAGGCACCATGATTAATTAGGACAAGGAGCCATGTATTAATAAGAGGGGAACAGATTTCTACCCATGTTTGCTTCTCTAAAACAACAAGGCATTTTTCTCCAGGAGATAAGGAAATAAATGGCTGCCTTGAAATGCACAGCATAATCACCTATAGTATGAATAATATGTCATGTGCATTGAAGGTGCTTTAGGTGACCTTTTCTAGCTTCACTTTTTGGACTGTTAATATGTACAAATCAAGCTTTCTATTCTGCCATGCCCATTTGTTTTTTTAAATTACCTTGTATCAAATATTTGTCAAATGATAATTCCCACAATAATGAAAATGATTAATAACAGCATTTAAATATCATTAGCTATAGGTACGTCAATTTTAGGAAGGTGTTAGGGAGCAAACTGTTCTGCTCATGTACAACATTTCTGATCAGAGACACTGGGCTTGTTGCTGCAACCTTGAGTATCCTATTTACTCCAGTGGGACTCTTCTTGCAGTTAAGGGAGGCAGAACTGACTTCTAGTCATGTTTGGCTAACTCAATGGGACATTTTATGATTGTTCTGTTATGTGGTTAAATGTCCTAGCATGGAATCAAGTTAATTTTCTCTGAACACAGAATTTAAACACAAGTCTGCATAGATGAATTAGTGATGAATCTACTGTTCTACTTCTCTACCCCTTTGACAGGTTTTACTCAGTTAAGTAGGCTTTTTATTTTTTTCCTCATCCATAGACCATTGGGAAAGCTTATGTGTTATTAGTTATGCTTCTGATAACACATGAATTTATAGGTCATAATTCAACACGTCATGACTAGTTTTGCACCACTGTGACTGCAAACTAAATCTAGTGTAGAAGTGTTTTGACATGAGCTGCGTACATTTCAAAAGGTGTGAAAAAGTCCTCTGCATCCAGTCACAACCCTTCACCTTTTTTTGTACAACTTTCTAACCCTGGGCAGCTTCTGAGCTATGAGTGGAATATTTTAAGCATGTTTGTACAATTAATATTTTATTGTGCCCTAAGCAGAGCTCAGCATGAAAAGTATCATGGAGACATTGTACAAACATATGGTAAATTTTAGATGGTTCCAAGTGATTTCACACTTGGATGAACACATCCAGTGATATGCTATCTTCCTACAAAATCTCACTGGCACCTAAAGAAAGCCTGGCTGTTAAATCCAATATACGTGCTTGGAAGTCTGTGGTAAAAAACATAAAAATCCCAGAAGTCTCTTTAACATATACCTCTGGCCACCCAGGTGTTTTTCATTCTAGTAAACAGTTCTATTAGGGGCCTTGTTGTGATTTCCTTTGGCCTCCACTTCCCAGGAATTGCAAACACAGAGAGGGGTTACAGATAGTTCCATCAAACAAATTTCTTCTACGAAATGTGTCCAACACATGCTCCTCTGTGCCTTTTCCTCCTTACTTTCAAAATGCCCTCTAGGCTTATGGAGCCTTAGTTATGTGGATCTCCACAGAGGAGTGTAGTCATAACATGATGTAAAGAACCCCTTTCTTCTCTTAGGCCATGTACAGATGTTCCTTGGAGTCAATCTACAATCATGCTGCTTACAGTGGGTCTGGGGGCAGGGGGGCTTGTCCATCCAGGTCTACACATTTTTGTGTTAAATTGGGCAGGGTTAGTCTGCTCTACATAGTTCACTTCCTAGGTGATCTAAGTGTAAGATCTACATGTTGGTGAACTAAGTTTGACATTTTTTTCCTGATCTAAGCTATCCATTCTAACCAAGTTAGCCATCTTTTGTCTGATCTAACCTCCTCGAACTTGTGTACAGTTTCACACTTAGGTTGACCTAACCATAGTTAGATCCATCTAAGTGCAATGTCTGCACATACCCCAACCGTCTTTTATGCTTTTTTTAATGTTCTCTGCTACCCACTACATAGCTGAGAGGGGAGCATGAGTACCTTTCTAAAATATTAAAAAATGATCTGAAAGCTAAGCAAGGATTTTGAATTCACTCACATGATACAATAATGATTCTTTGTGGCTTAGTTCAGTGCCAAGGACAAAGGTAACTTGATAGACTATAGCAGTAAAAGAATTCTGAAAGGAGTAGTGAAACAATGCAAGTAGTGATGCAAACAAACACTCAAACTGACACCTCATAAAAAGCAAGAAGTCATATATATACTGAATCAGTACATCACATGTAGGCTTAGATTCACAATAAGGCCCTAGTGTCAGAACATATCTATGCAAAGGCTGTAAATTATTCATCATGCTAAGGTTTCCTTTCCAAGAGACTTAAAGACTCAGAGATTTCAAGTGATTCTCATTTGCAATGAACATTTTCTATCTATATTATTAGTATAGAAAGTAGAGGCGATTGCTTTTAAGAAGCTCTTTTCCTTCTGTTATTCAGTCACAGATTTTCCTTCTGCAAGGCTTTTTCTAAGTGCAAAGGGCAGTAAAATATATGCTATAACGGGCATATCTTTGAGGCTAGTGAAACACTGCTACAGTGTTTCACCTACCTGTATTTACCTGAACAATTATTTGTTGGTAGAAGTCAGATTCTTAGTAAAACAAATGATTCAGTATATAAGCATTCGTCTGCAAAGTTTAACAGTAGGCTTAAACAAGTTATCTCTCGATAAAACAACAAAATGTTCACATTGGCTGGATTCAGAAATCCCTTAATACACCAGTGAATGCTTCAGACAAATAAGAGGAAGAACCACAGATAAAGAACCAGCAATGATCATCTAAGCCATAATGAAACTTACATGTATAGCTTAGTCAGCTTTAAAACCATGAACTGTAAGTTAGAAAAAGTCTTAAGGACAGGTGTGAGTTAATTAAATACTACCATAGCACTTTTTATCTGAGGATCTCATTTCTCAGTGCGATTAAAGTGAGATTCAGAGAAAAGCACAGGGTCAAAAATTACTCCAACTTTATGAACTCAAACATCAGGCAGAACAAAACCGCAATGTAACAAACCAGACAAAGAGTACAATAATCAATAATTGCTCTATTGTGTCTGAATTCTGCCCTGCAAAATTAATATTAGGCAATTGTGCAACACCAAGAGAGAGCCAGGTTTTTACAGGGATGTACAGATAGCTTGGAGTATTGCTAATCTGCAATAGTGTATATACTGAACATGAGTATTCTTAGCTGGAGGCAGCAATTTCAAAACAAAATGGATCCATAGGAACCTCAAAAATAATTATAGTAACATTAAGACACAGGACCCAAAGCAATAAAGCATGAACATCTAAAAATGATGCGTTTTAAATCACACAAGATTTAAGGGGAGTACAATATAGGGGTTTAGTCAGTGTGAACAATAAACAAACCCAACCCTCCAAAAGTGGTGTTGGTTAACAGTATCACATCTGGGAAATACGGCTGAGAGTAGGACCTAAATCACAGCCTTGCAGGCAAATGTGTAGAGTGCTTTGTTCAGTCACAGAATTGTGCCCCCATACCAAGAAGCCTCTCAGATAAACTGTCAGGTAATACATTCCTTATTTTTCAAAATAGCAAGGTGTGATGCTGCTGAGGTTATTAATATTAAAGGCCAGCAAATCAGATTTTTAATCCAAGAAGAGTATTAGAATAATTAAATTAGCTATGAAACAGTGCTTCATTTAATTGAAAATGGAAGCACAAATGCTCACTGGTGGAGATACACTAAAAATATATCAGGTCAATGAGAACTGATAAATTCCTTTAGAGAGACTTTAAAAAATGCTGGCTAGGTAGCAGCTCTGATATCTCTTGAATATATTAGACAGGAACTAAAAGGATGAGAGCTTGAACAGTCAGACCCCAGTTAGCAAACCCCATGTTTTATTAATTTATCTTTACTTTTGTTAATTGTGTCACTGCACCACATGATTAAAACCAGATGTGTTAAGCAGGGAATTATGCTTTGCCCTTAACAGTATAGGAAATCTTTCCTACATATAAAGTAACTTGCATATGTTTTATGTGTAGTGCCTAGCACGATAGTTCCCAACCTGGGAGCACTACAGTATCATCAATAATAAAAAAGAACAACAATATTCCCTCAACAACAATCAAACCAAGTACAAATAGCACACTTAGCATAAGAGGCTGACTGTCAAACCTGAGCACTAATTAGGCATCTAAATCTGACTTCAGAAGCTCAAGCAAACACTTATGCACCAAGTAATGTATGGTGTTCAAGTGGTTGTTTGGAAGCTAGTGATAAGATTTAGCTGGACTTATTTGAAAATGTAGTGTGCTGTAGTTCTTTGCTTGACTTCCAAACTAAAAATACATAAATGTAAATCAAAACACAGCAAACAAAATGACTGATACATGCAGAGCATCACAGCCAGATTTGAACACTGATACAACTATAAAAGTAACTAAGAAAATACCTCCAAAATTTGTATATTATCACTCTCTGTAAAACTGAAAGACCAAAAATAGTATATGTTGGTTTGTGCTAGTATTACATTCAAACAGTATTTTACCTTCTTCATTTTACTGACTCAGGGTTATAAAGAAGGAGCATATTAAAAACAGAACACAGGAATCTAGAGAGGAATATGAACATATATGATATTAAAGGCAGCAAGTCTTCCTTCCTAGCTGAGAGAAGAATTGTGTGTCATTAGATATTAGAAAAATGGGAAAAATATTAGAATGTCTGAAAAGAGTAAAAATATCAAATTAATAGAAAGACTGATCAGGTAAAGGATAGAGCAGCAGTCATTTATCAGATAAGAATCTCCAAGCAATTGCAGAGTCGGAGCTGGGAGTTCATCACTGCTGGGGGGCAAGGGGACATTATCTTTGCCCAGGCTTTGGTGGCAGAGCCCACCCAGCAGCAGGCAACTCCTGGGGGCAGGGAGCAATCTCCTGCCTTCTGCTGCCTGGCTGACCAGGATCCCATTTGCTCCCAGTTGGTCATATACATATGTCATACTGTGTAGTATTACTCCTGAGTAAATTTGCTACTTGTATTTACAGGTAGCAAATTTACTCAAGATTAGAGCACATTACTGTGCAGTAAGTATCTGCACATGTAGACTGTGGTGCTTACTGTGCAGTAATGTGCTCTAATCTTGAGTAAAGTGATGCTTGAGTAAATTAGATGCATCCACTAAGAACAAAAATAAAAATAATACATGATCCGTTTCCATCTAATTATTTTCAATTTGCTGAATGGCAGTGTTTTAGGAAATATTCTTAGTTGTAGCAAAGAATTATGCTTTCATAGTGGCAGCAAAGAAGTCAGTTTCAATAATGCAAGATAGAATTTGTAAAAATCTAGGTAGAAAAATATAAATTTGTCTGAATTTCACACTCTGAATAAAAATTTTACCAAAACAGTGGGAATTAACAGCATGTCACTCATGTGGATACTGGATATAGATCAAGTTCCAGAATGAGATTGATAAGTCAGAACATGAGCTCAGTAATTCTAGAGAATCAACTGGAAATTCAACAGTTAGAAAAACAGCAATTATTACAGAGTAAATAAAATCCATAAAAATAAAATAAAATATGAATTTTCCTTGGCAGTGTAATATCAAACAAAATTTGGTTGAATTTAACCTGATTCCTCATTTATCATAGCTAGAGGGTAAATCAGATAATGACTATATTGATTCTCTTTTGCATTTATTTTTATATGCATCATTCAACTACGGTGAAATTGGACATAGAATCCAATTTTCAATTTGTTGTTGCTCTCAGACAATTCTTATTTACTTGTTACCATAAGATATTAATAATCAAAGAAAAATATATTTAACAGATAAATATACTGAAGTTGCAATTAAGGAATTAACAACAATACCACTTTTTGACAGGGTACAATTGTAGGGGATGCTAAAGTAGTTATAACATGAAAGACTATAAATATTATTGTGTCATATTATTGGTCACTGTTGACTTTTTAATGGCAATTCCTGCCAATATTATACATATGGTAGAACTTTTAAGATGCATGGTATATTTCCTAAAGATTGCCTTCAGGGTACTATGCCAGTTTATAGTAGCTGAGGATTTTGGCCACAGTTTCAGCACATACAGTAATAGTGTGCCAACAACTAAGAATTTATGGGAACTTTTACTTGTGTTCTGGAGGTGGAGGGTGGAATGACACTTTAGAGTGGCTCCAAAAGCCACTTTAATTAAAGTGCCACAGCATCTCGTGTATCAGCATCCTAACACTTCAAAATGGTGGTGGGTGCACTTGAAATAAAGCTCATTTGACAAGCTTTAGTTCAAGTGCCCCCACCACCATTTTGAAGTGTGAGGATGTGAATAAATGAGATGCAGGAGGCTGCTGGACATGGTATTTAGCAGACTCGATTAATCTAGTAACTACAGCATGTCAGAGCAGCCTCTCTGCTCATGTACAGGCACCTTATGATTTTTCAGAAGACAGATGCAGCTTGGACCATGGACGCTGTCCCACTAATTTCTTTAGTTCATTCTCCTGTCTATAGGAGAGCTCACTCCCTAACTCCTGCGCTGTGAAAGTGCCTGTGAAAACACTAATGTTAAGCCTTGACCTTTCTATTAAAATAGCCAAGCAACTAGAAAGGCTTTTTCTGTTCTGATGGAGGACAGAGTAAAAATATTCAGAAGATACAGACAGCATGGACCATGGTCATGGTGGTTCACATATTTTTTCTTCAATGTCTTGTGTAAGGCACTGAAATACAATGCAAGTCAGGCACCTAACTCTAGTTCCCATGGTTCCTGAGAAAATCTCATTTCAAATATGCCTGGAGAATGAACATTTAAAACACTTTCAATGCGGGAATTTCACAGGAAGCTTTTAGAATTAGATGCTCAACTCTTGCTGAATTTCAGTGGCAGGCAGGTGCCTAGCTGTCTAAAGCTTCAGTGAAAATGCCAACCTTAATCTTTGTCCTTTCTATTAAACAGCCAACCAATGAGAGAAACTGTCTCAGTTCCATGGGATGGGAGTGAAGGGCTGGGGTTCACAACTAGGCTTTAATTGGATCATTCTGGAAAAAGAGTGAGAGAGGAGAATAAAATGGGTCTAGTCTGCAGCTATAAGTACCTAGCATAACCTAGTGTCAAAGTTTGATCTTAAATATAATGTTCATAGTCAGAAACAACAGTCTTCCTTTTACTCCCCTGGTACAAAACCTAATTCTGGTACAATTTTATCATCACCCTATATTTTGACTTTGTATTTACAAACAAATAATCCAATTGGTGATTAACCCATGATTCCTTAATTAATCCAATTTGTGAATATTTCTTAAATTATGAAATTGTATTTTTTTACTGGTACCTCATTTTATTCTTGCAAAGATTTTGTTGGTCAGCTACCTGATTCATAAACACCCTCCCAGTCTCAAAGAGTGAGTTTCTTGCTGAGCCTCGTGGCATCTTTTCAAAGAGAAACTATATAGTTTAGCTAGCAGAAAATAAACAATGCTGAAGATGCAGCTTAGCAAAAACCTTTGAATTGACTTACACTAGACTCTGAAGGTCAGCTTACTAAGGGAAGCTGCAAGGTAATAGATGAAGTCTGATTTTCAAATACGGGGAGGGGGTGGGGAAGCATGAACTGGGATTCGTGTACGGCACCTTTTAAGAAAACAACTTGCAATTTTTTTTTGGTTAAGATAAACTGGAAACAGATATCTGAAGAAAACAGAAACAGATTCTGCATTATAAACATGATTAGTAAAAGTAACCCGGTGACTCATAGAGCACACTATCACACTGAGAACCTGGACTTGAAAATAGACCCATAATTTTTGCAGCTGGGGTTGAAAGCACTGCAGAGGTCACAGAGGTGCACTACAGCCTCAGGGGAGAAACTTTTAGTGGCTGGAATAGTGCTGAGATACAGCAGCTGTTGAAAGCGGAGGGGATGAAATTATAAGAGAGGAAAAAAGCAAACCAGAATGGCTGAGGGCATGAAAAATACCAGAACCTCACTTTTATTCATATAAAGTCCCCAATATTTGTTTCAGGTAGATAACAAACAACATTTGAAACTCTGATTTGACATCAAGTCTTGCAGATGAGGGGGACAGACTACACAGATAATGAACAAAATATCTATAAGGAAAATATGAAATGCTGCATCAGTCTCAACAAAATTCGAGCAAGCAAAAAAACATTTCCACAATAACTGTTGGGACATATGGAATTATGTAGAATTTACTTTAAAAAGAACATTAAGATCACAAAATTAAGCACTCAGAAATTCAGAAATGCTAGAAATGCACAGTCAACAATCCTTAATATATACTCCTTGCACATAAAAGTTGTGACAGTTGCTAATTGCATGACCACAGTTTTCCCCCACAGGATCTTATCTTATTCAGGGGGCAGGGTGGCTGGTTCTTATTGCATGAATAGCTAGTCAATATTGGCTTTCTCTTTGCTGTTCATTGTGTGACCTTATGGCTTATATACTGCAAACTATTCAACCCCTGCTCTGAAGATGGAATGACAAATTTTCACATGGGCTTATCCATAATATGCAAGTTCTTTACAGACAGTTAGAGATGCCTAATATCTATTTGGATGTAGGTCTCCAAAAATACCTTTGAGAAACTGGGGCCAAGGGATTGCAGTGTTAATTATTTTATTTTCCCAATACACCTGTAAGCTAAGGAGATATTGTTATCATCCCTGTTTACAAGAGATTAATGTCATGAGTTTTGTACTAGTTTATTCTAGTTTGGACTCTAAAATCCTGGGCTTCCAGTTACACAGGAAGATGCTTGGAGTGCCTGAGGATCCTGGCTGGGCTGGGGTTCCAGGCTTTGCTGTGTACCGCAGAATCCTGACATCCTGGGAACATTTGGCAATGAAAATGGTTTGGGGACTGCACACATGACTTACGAGGCGAGGCTGAGGGAACTGGGTTTATTTAGTCTGTAGAAGAGAAGACTGAGAGGGGATTTAATAGCAGCCTTCAACTACCTGAAGGGGGGGTTCCAGAGAGGATGGAGCTAGACTGTTGTCAGTGGTGGCAGATGACAGAACAAGGAGCAATGGCCTCAAGTTGCAGCAAGGGAGGTTTAGGTTAGATATTAGAAAGAATTTTCTCACTAGGACAGCAGTAAGCATGGGAACAGGTTACCCAGAGAGGTGGTTGTGGAATCTCCATCCTTGGAGGTTTTTAAGGCCTGGTTAGAGAAAGTCTTGGCTAGGATGATCTAGTTGGGGATGGTCCTGCTTTGAGCAGGAGGCTGGACTAGATGACCTCCCAAACTTAATCTTCTATGACTTTTATGAACATAGCTCTAGTTAGGATTTGGGTCTTCCAACAGAAACTTAGAAAGCCTGAGAACCTCAGCTGTAGCTGTGGAATTGAAAGACTACAGCAGAAGTGAGCAATTATTTTGGCTGGAGGGCTGCTTAACAAGTTTAGGTGACCTGCCGAGGGGCGCATAGGGAGTCCCGCCCTTGACAATTGCCCAGCCCCCTGGTTGCCATATTGGGATTGGTTGTTCCACCCTCTAACCCCTGACCTTTGCCATTGGAAGTCCCTCCTCTTGCCCCCTGGAAATACTTCTTTTAGGAGGGAAGAGTTGCCATCTTCGAACCAGAAAAAAACCAAATCATACACTAAAAGTCAAACACCTACTATAACATATTTTAATTGTATTGCAAAAAATATTTGTCATGATTTGTGCTTGCACACTGTCTGTAGAGGGGATTGCATAATAATTCATACATAACGTCTTACTCTTGTGTCTCATGTGTGGGGTTGTGGAGTGTGGTTGGAGGTGGGGGGTGTATATGGTGGGGTGGGAGGTTGAGTGTGTATGGTAGTGTATGTGTGTATGGTGGGGTGTGGGGTGTGTGTGGGGTTGTGAGGGGATGTGGCTGTGTGTGTGTGGACAGGCATAGGGTATATTGTGGATTTGTATATGTGGGGTTTGTGGGGGCAGGGTGTGGGTGTGTGGGGTTTGTGGGGTGTGAGGGAGGGTGGGGTGTGTGGAACCCCCCCACCCCCACACGCCCCCCCATTCAGCACACAGGCACCGCAGCTGGCAGCAGCAGCAGGTGGGGCTGCATGTGCCCCATGCAGATGTTGGTACTTGGCGGCATGTGGCTCCAGCCTGCAGTGTGTGTGGGGGCGAGAAGCGCAGCCTGTCTGGCCTGCCTCTATCATGGGGCCTCTGTTCAGCTCACCTGCAGCTCCTGCACTTATACAGCACCAGGGGAAGCCCCTTGCTGGAGTTGGCTGCCTTCACTGCCCACTACCATGCCAGGCTTTTAGGTTTTATACCATGGAGCCATTACTCTAAGAAGTTCTTGGCAACACTTTTTGTCTCTGGCTTCTCATCTGTCTTTTAAAAGTACTGGAAACCATTTCTGACTGAACAAAGTATTTTGGAGGTGGGGCTTATCAGTTTAATTTCATGTAGACCTTTTTTAAATGTATCTCTTTGATTATTTATTAAAAAAAAAAAATCCTCAGCATGATATTTTTCTTTCAAAATAGAACTCCCCTAACCCCAGAATCTTACTACCTTCTGCAGAAAGGGGATTCCAACTTCTGACAAGCTTTGAAACTAGCCACTGCTCTGGGATTGGTAGAGAGACATGGTCACAGAAATGGGTGCGACTGACAGGTTTCAATGTACTTCAAATACCTGATTTCCAGAACTGTACTTCCATAGATTCATAGATGTTAGGGTCGGAAGTGACCTCAATAGATCATTGAGTCCGACCTCCTGCATAAGCAGGAAAGAGTGCTGGGTCTAGATGACCCCAGCTAGATACTCATCTAACCTCCTCTTGAAGACCCCCAGGGTAGGGGAGAGCACCACCTCCCTTGGGAGTCCCGTTCCAGACCTTGGCCACTTAAACTGTGAAGAAGTTCTTCCTAATGTCCAATCTAAATCTGCTGTCTGCTAGCTTGTGGCCATTGTTTCTTGTAACCCCCGGGGGCGCCTTGGTGAATAAATACTCACCAATTCCCTTCTGTGCCCTCGTGATGAACTTATAGGCAGCCACAAGGTCGCCTCTCAACCTTCTCTTGTGGAAGCTGAAAAGGTCCAGTTTCTCTAGACTCTCCTCATAGGGCTTGGTCTGCAGGCCCTTAACCATACGAGTGGCCCTTCTCTGGACCCTCTCCAGGTTATCCACATCCTTCTTGAAGTGTGACACCCAGAATTGCACGCAGTACTCCAACTGCGGTCTGACCAGCACCCAATAGAGGGGAAGTATCACCTCCTTGGACCTATTCATCATGCATCTGCTGATGCACGATAAAGTGCCATTAGCTTTTTTGATGGCTTCGTCTCACTGCCGACTCATGTTCATCTTGGAGTCCAGTAGGACTCCAAGATCCCTTTCCACCTCTGTGCCACCCAGCAGGTCATTTCCTAGGCTGTAGGTGTTCTGGAAATTTTTCCTCCCTAGGTGCAGCACTTTGCATTTCTCCTTGTTGAACTGCATTCTGTTGTTTTCTGCCCACTTATCTAACCTGTCCAGGTCTGCTTGCAGCTGTTTCCTGCCCTCCGGCGTGTCCACTTCTCCCCATAGCTTTGTGTCATCTGCAAACTTGGACAGAGTACACTTCACTCCCTCGTCCAAGTCACTGATGAAGACATTAAAGAGTATCGGTCCAAGGACCGAGCCCTGCGGGACCCCACTGCCCACACCCTTCCAGGTCGAGACCGACCCATCCACCACGACTCTCTGGGTGCGACCCTCCAGCCAATTCCAACCTGCTTTCAAGGATGCTGGTAGGATGTACAAAGTAAACAAAAACTATTGTTTCTTCACCAGCTTTAAATGTCTGGCAAACATCACCAAATGGGGTCTCAAACTGTTTCCCCTTGGCCTGTTGCATGTAATTAGTGTGGTCCCATCCTACATGAGGTAGAGACAGACCTGCTGCCTTGTGCCCTATGCTTTGACATTTTTGGAGCATCCCAGGACTTGTGACAAGAACACCCCATTCCAATGATGAGCAGAGGGCTAATTAGCACATGGATCACACATACTGAGCTGTGGGGTCACCATGGCTTGAAATGCTGTCGACTCTGCTGGGGCCCAGTCAATGAACTATATGCTAAATCATGAACCTTCTGTTTTTTGACTAATATAATGAATACTTTATATTAGATATAAGTAGGGGAAGCCAATATGGAAATTACTATAGACATGCCTATTTTGAAGTCAGTATTTTCAAATTTGCCATTCACTTCCATGTGTTCACAGAGAGCAGCCTGACAGTAATGGGGGGGGAGGGGAAGGGGAGGGCACTTGATCCTCAAGATTTATTTTTCCTGCTGTAGCAATGGGAGGGGGACAAATTCAAAACAAACCTCCAATAATTAGATTATTTACCTAGAAAATAATAACAGCTTTATAAATTTTCCACATATAGAATCAAATTCTTGGGCGATCATTTAAGGTCATCTTATATTCGAGTAAATATGCTAATACTTTTTTGTAATAGGTTGAGTAGAATTCCTATATGCTCAGGGTCCCTGTCATACATATGTTTATATTCTGTTATTTTACATCTTTAATTATTAAAAATATTATTTAATTTTAAATGTTGCTATTACCATATCTAGTCTGGCTACTTTAAAAAACAAATATGAAATGAGAACTTTGGATATGTACTTAGGAGATTAGACAACGCCCCCAAAATACAAAAGCTGTTACCATTCATACAATTTATGTATGGGCATGAAAAGACAAATGGGTGGCTGAGATAGAGCTGTGAGTGGTACCAGGACTCCATCTGCTGCAGAAAATAAGGTCATGCTGAGGGCATCTTTACACATGCTCTGGGATCGGGGGGAGGGGGGGAGTGCTTTAATTAGAGTGGGTTTCTGGAGCCACTCTAATTAAAGCATCCACAATGCGTCAAAATGGTGGTGAGGACACTTTAACAAGCTTTAGTTAAAGCACCCCCATCACCATTTTGAAATGTGGGGATACTGAATACACATGATGCTGAGTTTATTGGAGAATGCTAATTAGCACACTTCAGTAGAATCAATTAATTGAGTCTGCTCCCTTGTATTCTAATTAGACAGCATCAGAGCAGGCATCAGGCATGTGTACAGGTGCCCAAAGGTTTCATTTTACAAAGCGGAAACAATTTGCCAAATACAGATTATTTTGTGTGAAAGTAACCTTTTTTTAAGGGAAGTGTGACTCAAAACAACTGAGGAAAAAAAAGGGTTAAAGGAGAGATGGACAAATTTATTTTGAAAGAAAAGATAGTTTAGTGGTTAGGTTGTTAAATTGAGTTTGGAATACCAAATTCAATCTCTAATTCTGTCAAGAACATACAGTGTAACACTGAACAAGTCAGTGTGGGCCATATCTTTCATAGATGCTAGATTCATAGATGCTAGGGTCAGAAGGGATTTCAACAGATCGAGCCCAACTCTCTGCCTAGCCAGGCAAGAGTGCTGGGGTCAGATGATCCCAGCCAGATGCCTATCCAGCCTTCTCTTAAAGACCCCCAAGGTAGGGGAGAGCACCACATCCCTCGGAAGCCTATTTCAAATTTTGGCCACCCTTACTGTGAAGAAGTTTTTCCTGATCTCTAGCCTAAATCTGCTCTGTCAGTTTGTGACCATTGTTCCTTGTTACCCCAAGAGGTGCCCTGGTGAAGAGAGCATCTCCGATCTTTTGCTGCATCCCCTAATGAATTTGCAGGTGGCCACAAGATCACCTCTCCGCCTTCTCTTGCGGAGGCTGAAGAGGTCCAGGTCCCTCAGTCTCTCCTCATAGGGCTTGTCCTGTAAGCCCCTAATCATATGAGTGGCCCTCCTCTGGACGTTCTTGAGTCTATCAACATCCTCTTTGAAGAACAGCGCCCAAAACTGGATGCAGAACTCCAAATGCAGTCTAACCAATGCCGCATAGAGGAGAAGTATCACCTCCCTGATTTTACTTGTCATGCATCTGCTGATGCATGATAAACTGCTGTTAGCTTTGCTGATGATTTCATCACACTGATGACTCATGTTCATCTTGGAATCCACTGTGACTCCAAGTTCCCATTCTGCTTTTGTGCTGCTGAGAGGGTCACTTTCCAGCCAGTAGGTATGCTGGATATTTTTGCACCCTAGGTGCAGCACTCTGCACTTTACCTTGTTGTACTGCATCCTATTGTGTACTGCCTACTTTTCTAACTTGTCTGGGTCTGCCTGCAATCATTCCCTACCCTCCAAAGTGTGCGCTTCACCCCACAATTTAGTATCATCCACAGACTTAGACAGAGTACACTTCACGCCCACATCCAAGTCACTGATGATGATATTGAAGAGTACAGATCCAAGGACCAAACCCTGCAGGACCCCACTACCCACATCCTTCCAGGTTGATACTGACCCATTTACTACCACTTTCTGGGTGCGACCACTAAGCCAATTTGCAACCCACCAGACCATGTAAACATCTATGTCACAGCCTTTTATTTATGAGAATAGGATGAGATACTGTATCGAAGGACTTGCTCAAGTCCAAGAAAATGACATCCACCTCTACTCCTGCATCTAAGCATTTTGTGACCCTATCATAAAATGAAACCAGATTGGTCATGCATGATCTACCTGCTATGAATCCATGCTGGTTTCCCTGCTGCATTATTTTTCCCACTGGACTCCCACAAATATGATGCTTCGAAATCTTTTCAAACACCTTTCCAAGGATGGATGTGAGACAGACTAGCCTATAATTACTCAGATCCTCCTTCCTCCTCTTCTTGAAAATAGAGACCAAATTGGCCCTTTTCCAGGTGGTGTTTAACCATCTTCAAAGCTGTTTTAACATTTAATTCCTTTTCAGGTGAATGAAATGCCTTTGGCAATCTAGTCCTCTGGGCATGTCTAAACGAGACTTTTACTGTGACTAATTAGCTGTGCAGTAAATGTTGTGCATCTACATGTGTGCCCCTATAAGGCTGGAGTAAACTAATTTACTCCACAGCAGAATAGTACTTGTAAATACTTGTATTTATAAGTACCATCTTACTGAGGAGTAAAAAACTGCAGCAGCGCACATGCAGACTCTGAAGAGGATGCCTGGGGCATGAAAGTGCTTAAGTGTGGGGATGGCCTGATGGCTAGCTCCACACTGAAGCACACTTGTGCCCCAGCCAGGCCCTCTGCTGCATATTGAGCTAGCGGGGAGCAGCCCTGGGCTGACAGGCTGATCCTCTAGGACCCCTGCCAGCTGAGGCTGCTCTGACCCAGTGCAACATGCTGCAACCCAGCACCAGAGTTTATTGCATCTCATTAATATGCATGTGTAGATGCACCCAGGCTCTCCATTCCTTATCTATAAAATGAACTTCAGACAGGTATGTTTCTAAAGCAAAGGAGTGCTTTATTAATCTGAAAAAAGGAAGTTTGATACAGTCTCATTGCTAGCTGTAGTAGAAAATAGCTATGATTACTTCTACAAAATAGTGTTAATAGTTCTTCTCTACCTTCAGGAGTCTTTCAAAATTAAATATTTGAATTATTGTGACAATGCAGGCCATAAAATTATATAAAATGCCTATGTAAGCACTGGAGATTTAACTAGTATAAGATCAATACTAGAGTTGATTAGTGTCCCCTTTAGGACAGGAAGCTGTGGGTGCCTATACACATGCAGCATGGCTGCTCTGACTTGATTAATTGATCAGACTTGATTAATTGAGTTTGCTGGAGTGTGGTAATAATCGCACCCCAGCAGACTCCAGTGCCATGTGCATCAGGGTCCCCACACTGAAAAATGGTAATGGGGGGGCTTTAACGAAAGCTCATTTGACAAGCTTCTGTTAAAGCGCACCTGCCGCCATTTTTCAGCATGGGGATAAGGATACATGTGATGGTCTGGGAGCTTTAATTAGAGCGGGTCTTAGAGCTGCTCTAAATTAAAGCACCCCCTCCCCCAACTCCCAAAGTACTGGTATAAGTGCCCTGTATTTGTATCATAATTACACCATTTTTACCATTAGCCACTGTGTATTTTAGTTACATTACATTTACCAGGGCACTTCAGTGGAGTTAATATAAGCAGCATAATTGACTAGATATGTGTGTAAAAATAATTTGCTCTAGTTATATCACTCATATCAAACACACTACTTTCTTCTGTATGAAGGGAAATAAGTGGTGCTGGTAAGGTTTTAACTACAATTGTCTTCACCAGTTAAAACCTTATTTTCCTAGTATGAGATTCACTAAATTTAAAACAACAGTCATGTTTACAGATAACCTAAACTGATTTTTCTAAACAGTACAGTTTCCAATTAGTGTTTTTATTAGTATTAACTACAAACCTTTCTTGCAGCTGTTTCTGCCAGTGGGGAGTAATATCTTTTGTTACTGTTCATTGTATATCGATGCAATCTCTTTCTAGTTTAAAAAATTACAATGAACTGTTTCACAACACATTGCTGTGGGATTCTGGGGTTAATTCAAACTTGAAACTACATGGGAACCTCATGGTTACCCCCAACCCAGAGAATAAAATCTGCCAGTTTCACTTAACCTAAACTCAGGACACTTTTGCACAGCTCTAATTAAAAGCAACAGCAGCTGCCTCTGATTGTTGACTGAATACTTCATCAGACTCTCCACCATACAACAAAGGGTAACCCAAAGATTTTGCATGGAGGTGTACACATGAAAATTATCTCTTGTAAGGTTGGGGTGAAGTGTTGGGAATGTATAGATGGGGAGCGTGGGGGTTAAGGTTTTTTGTAACTGGATGTGGGTGGGTTTGGGAGGTGTAGATAGGGTGGGGCAGAAAGGTTAGCTAGTTAAGGGTGTGTGAAACAGGCTGTATTTGATTAAGATTAAGAACTGGGCTGATTCAATTCACCTGAATCCGAATCTGAAGATTGGATGCTGATTTGGAGAATCAATGATTCAGCCATAGACACAGCTTTAAATGTTTAAATGTTTTTTCTGCATACCTTCAGGTAGCAGGAGTGGCTTGTGAATGCTGAGATGGTGGGGTGGATGGAGCATCCCACAGGAGTGTTGCTGGGGGGGGCACATGCTTGGTGGTGAACCTGGAAGTGGACTGGATGGACCCTGGGTGCCTCCCCAGACCCAGGAGGCACCAGTCGCTGAGCTGAGAGGCAGGGGGGAGTCCCTCCGCACACTCCCCTGTGGACCCAGAAGTGGACTGGAAGTGCTTCTGGTCCAATGCTGAGTCTGCTGGGGACCTCCCACATGCTCTTGTTGGATGCTCCATCCACCCCACCATCACAGCATTCATGAGCCACCTGGTACCTTGATGTATGTGGAAAAAAACATTTAAAGCTGTGTCTACGTCTGAATCATCAAATCTCTCCAGAGCTCTCCAAATTGATTCGGAGGGTTTCAATTTGATTCAGAGAGATTAAAGGGTCTCCTGATTCGATTTGGACTTGAAGATTTGACTGCCAAATTGGGCCAGAGCTCCACCGAATTGAATCAGTGACTGAAGCTTCAGCAACTAGCCCTATTGCTAGTGTGGGGGTTTGGGAAGGAAGGCGGTGGTTGTAGAGGTGGAGGGGTTGGAGTTCTCACTCTTTGTGGTGTTCTTAGGGGAATCCTGATTGCTTATTTATTGTAAACTGCTCAGAGCCTTTTGGATAGTGCATGATATAAATCTAAATTAAAATAATAATAATAATAATAATAATAATAATAATTTACTTCAGAAATTAACTTTCATTCTCTTTTTTCACCAGATAAGAACTTTGCTGAGTTTGGATAACAGGCCGAGAGAAAACAGTCCCAAATATTTTAAGTGACTGGCTTTTAACCAAGCACAACAAGGATGACAACCTTGAGAAAACGCCCAAGAAATGAAGTTATGCAAGTCAACACAAATAAGTCCCAATAAACTTTCATATCTGTGCACACTAAGATACCATATTTACTCAAATCCAAGATGATGTCTCCCCCACCGCCCCATCAGCATGGGGACAAAGAAACCTTGTCTTTGATTTGAGTACCACCTTGGGACAGCTGGTGGCTGGCTCAGCTCTGGCTTTGGCCTCAGGGTCAGGGCTGAAGCTGGAGCTGGGCCACCCCCTGCCTGAGGCTGGAATGGCTTATCTGGTGGTGGAGGGGGCATGAGGCTGGTGGAGCACAGGGTCTGGGGGGAAACCTGCAACCTGCCCCCCACCTCCCACCATTTGCCCCCCTGTATTTGTGACAGTTTCCCGCATAAAGCTTTCCCCTCTGCCTTTACTTTCTGCTTCAGCTCTAGTACCTTAAGCCCCAAACTGACCCAGCCAGCAGTTGTCACCACTTCTCCCTGGCCAGGCTCGGCTGGAGGTAGGCTGGGAGGGGGTTGCGACTGCTGCTGACTGCCCCCAGAGAAAGAGAACTGCAGCAGAAAGCAAGGTGGTGGAGTTGGCAGAGTGAGGGGGCAGGCTGCAGGGGGAAGCATGGAGTAGATGGGCAGGTACAGACACAGGGGGCAAGGGCTGCGAGCAGGCAGAGGCACTGAGGGCCAGGCACTGGGGGCAAGGGGCAGACATTTGGGGGACAGCCACAAGCACAAGGTGACAAGGGGCAGGGGTTTGGGCCCCTTAGCCTCCTGCCACTGCTTTCCCCACCATAGCAGTGGGGAAGAGGGGTGGTGGGGGGGATTTAAGATGGCCTTCTACTAATTAGATTTTCTATATTACATATTAGAAGAAATGTATACTTTTTCATGTATAGAATTTAATTATTGGGGTCATTTTAAATTCAAAGTAATCTTGCATTTGACTATGATATGTTTTGTATGTGTCCGTCTTCTATAGCCAAACTATTTTGGGTATTTTTTACAGAGAGTCATAAAAATTATATTTGTCCTCTTTCATATCCTTGTCTCTGTAAGGCCAGAGGAATGGAGTTACTTAGTTACAACAGTATGGGATGGAGGAGAAAAATCATTAGAGAAAAATCTCTAACGATGATCTGAAATGACTTTTCCATACATAGCATTGCAACATTATTGAAGTCTACTGTCTTGGGACCTTCCGTGGCTAGAGGCAAATGCTATCATAAAGCAAAGCTAGAAAGCTGTCCTCTCTCGTGCTTTAAATCTCCTATTTCTAATGTTCACAGTGTATTAGATAACTGACCTTCCGCCTCTCTCTGATTCTGGACAGACTTATCAGCAGTAACTTCAGGAGAGTTGCCTTAATGGGCAGACTGAAGGAGAAGCAATCCCAGGTGAATTACAAATGCAACTTATCACATTGTCCTGCAGTTGGATCAATGGGATATCACCACCCACAGGAATGTATATATAAAATACATACACATGTGATAGAGATGTCTGTCTGACAAGTTGCATTAATCATGCACCAGTGGCTCTCCATATCTACATCCTGTTTATTAAGCTCCTGATCCAGTAAAGCACTTAAGTAGATGCTTCAACTCAACTTCAAGCTCCAGGAAGGTGCTTAACTTCTGATTCAGGAAGGTGCTTAAGTATGTGATCAGTCCTGAAGCCAATAGGATTTACTCACCTGAGTAAAGTTAGATTTAGGTTTAAATGCTTTGTAAATTTGGGGCCTACTACTGCAACACCTCTTGGCTAATTATGAACATTTCAAGGCGCATATGTATTTATCGATTTGCACAACACCTATCATGTTTTGGGTGTTACCATAAATTAATATATCAGTAATAACTATCTTTGCAGAGGTATGGGTTGGTTCAAACAGCTACCACTAAAAACCAACAGGAAAACCAACCACAGACATATTTCCTCTCTCCCTCACAGTGGCATTTCATTTCTGCTCACAGCATCTCTCTTGCTCCCCATTGAAACCCCAGCGCTCAAGTGCTTTAAGGTTCCCTGTGGTTTTCTCTCTAAAGATTTCCTTTATCTTGAGAGAAAGAAAGATTGTTCTGTGGTGAGAAGAGAATTATGTGCTGGTGGTTAAAATTCATTCTGTTTGCTGGGGTTTCAGTGTACTACAAGCTTACTATAGATGCATACCACATTGATATTTGCCAGCTATTGTTAGAATTGTTGGTTTTGCACTTTAGAAATAACACATTAAAATATATGCAAGAAACAAAAAAAGAAAACTGTGAATAACAGGAGAAGGGCACAGGTGAATGTGCTAGGGCCCAAAGTGAGATGAAACAGTATTTCTTCCCTACTTGAGTTAATGAACTAAAATAATGTATAAGGTGCACATTAATTAGCAGAAAATGAATCAAAATAGTTACTTTAAGCTTTTGCTTCATAAAATACTAGGTAAATATTAGATTAATGACTTGAGTTTTATTGAGTAAATGAATGTAAAATGGCTTCATTCCCACAACTATAACAAGATTTAGATACTTTCTGATTAAATTAATGGGACTACAGAGAGTTTAAAGTTCAGCATGTAAATACATCCTCCGTTTCTGAGCATTGGTAAATATAAGTTGATAGTTTAAATTTTTGTTTCTTAACTCACCCAAGGCTGTCATGTTTTAAAATGATTATTAACATTATTTTAATTCTAAAATTTGAATCCATCCAAAATATATAGTATAAACTATGAAGGTCAGGGTGGAGAAGGGCACAAAAGTAACAAGAAAAAGGAGAGAAAGAGGAAGAAAGGGAAAGTTTTGTTGAAAAATGTGCTTGTGCTGCTCACATAGATAATTGTTCTTCAATGAAAGTTTTATGAGGGTATTCATTATGTGGGTTTAGTATGCCTGTGTAACTGCTGAATAACATATAGTTTAAGCGCTATAGAGTCAATAAAGTCCTACCAAAGGTTTTAGGTTCTAATGTGTATGTATGTGTATATATAGAGAGAGGGGATTGCATAATAACTCATAAATAAAGTCTTACTCTTGTATCTTGTGTGTGGGGCATGTGGTGTGGTTATATGAATATATGTTTTTGGATTGTAAGACATCCTTTTGTTACAATACAAGCTTCTTTTATGAGGAATAAAATGGAATAATTTACACACTGTTTGATTTCCTAATTAAAGATTTTTATTATCTTTTAATTAAACAAAAGGCAAATGGCAAGTGTGTACCAATAAATGCACTCATCATTACCAAGGGACTGTATAAAACTCTCTGTTATAAAATCCAGCTCCAGCTCTCTGCTTATCTGATCCCTATGCTCTGAGACAGAATAGGCTAATGTGGGCAAGATGTCTCTTTCCAATGATGTAGCGGGGCTACATCAGTAATAGCAGCAGTGGATAATATCAAGGGGGAAAAAAAAAAGTGATGTTAGAAGGTCACAGAGTCTTCAATAGTTTGACATGCCACATGCAATGTATTAATGCCCTAGTTCAGCAGCATTTCAACGTTTGTGGGACCATCCCTACACTGCAAAAAACCTACATATAAACTTAATACAATGTTTTTCATAGATTCATAGATGTTAGGGTCAGAAGGGACCTCATTAGATCATCGAGTCCGACCCCCTGCATAGGCAGGAAAGAGTGCTGGGTCTAGATGACCCCAGCTAGATGCATATCCAACCTCCTCTTGAAGACCCCCAGGGTAGGGGAGAGCACCACCTCCCTTGGGAGCCCATTCCAGACCTTGGCCACTCTAACTGTGAAGAAGTTCTTCCTAATGTCTAGTCTAAATCTGCTCTCTGCTAGCTTGTGGCCACTATTTCTTGTAACCCCCGGGGGCGCCTTGGTGAATAAAACCTCACCAATTCCCTTCTGTGCCCCCATGATGAACTTATAGGCAGCCACAAGGTCGCCTCTCAACCTTCTCTTGCGGAGGCTGAAAAGGTCCAGGTTCTCTAGGCTCTCCTCGTAGGGCTTGGTCTGCAAGCCCTTAACCATACGAGTTGCCCTTCTCTGGACCCTCTCCAGGTTATCTGCATCCCTCTTGAAGTGCGGTGCCCAAAACTGCACGCAGTACTCCAACTGCGGTCTGACCAGCGCCCGATAGAGGGGAAGTATCACCTCCTTGGTTCTGTTCATCATGCATCTGCTGATGCACGATAAAGTGTAAAGGACCATCTGCCTCAATTAAGTCTCTTTAATGTAAATGAGACATAAACATGCACTTAATGTTAATAAATGCTCTGCTAAATAAGGATGAGCTGCTGAATCAGGGCCCAAGAAAACAATCTTAGCTCCATATTTCAATTTATTTTCGTTTGTCTTTATTTAATACAAACTCTTAAGCATTATTCACTTTCATGTATTTGCATTCATGATAATATATAGATTCATGTTAAGGAGACCCCAACTATTGCAATGCAGAATCCTCACTTTGTATACTTCAGCAAAAGTATGAAAATACGTATTACATATAATGTCCCTCTCATAAGATGAAGTGCCAGCTTCAATAATCATTTGCTATTCTTATTTTAGAAAAATATGATTTCTTTTCAACCTCCTAATTACAATAACAAATAAGAAGTCATTTTTGGTAATAAGGAAAGAAACTGGCACGGAACCATAATAAAGGAAAGCCAGCTGAGGAGCCTGCTACAAAACAATGCTATGTATAATTGGTGTTTAATTATGCAGAATTAACAAATGGCAGCAGCACTGGTTGTATTACTTGACCAAGGCTCTTTGCCAAGTCAACAAGCTGGTTTAAATGGAGGAAGTAACCCATTCGGTTATCTGATGCCTTTGAGTGGAACCCTGACTGCTGTGTTCTTCATATGTGTTGCCAAAAACATTTAGCAGAAGAAAGAAATCTGTTGATTTGTTAAAGCAAGATAAATTTCTGTCATTGATATGGGTGAATGCACCAATAAGATCATAAACAAAAAGTTTTCTAAACATTTTATTCATCTTGTGCCAGAGGTTTAGAAACAGCTACAGCCCAAAATACTAATTACTCTGAATGTGAAGAGTTGGTATGTTATCCAATGGAATATCTAATGTTTATTTGAATACAGTGCCTTTACTAACCCCACTCCATAAACACATATTAAACACATTTAAACAATATGTTCAAATATTTGCTTTAAAAAATGTTTCAGTCCATAGCTCCAGCCATGACTCAGCTACAATTTGATATGAATGGAAGAAAACTGGAGAAGGAGAGGTCAACAAGCAATTTCAAGGACCACTCATATCCTGACTTAATTCATCTGAGTCTCTTGTGAATTTTCCCTTCCTAAATCCCCTTTCTGTATTTAGGCCCACTATGGTCTTCCTAGTCCAATTGGTAGCAGTAAAAGATACACTACAGTACAACTTTTTTAAAAAAAGGAGGGCCCTGAGGGAGGAATCAGGAAAATCTATGAGTCATTTCATAGCAGTTTGTCATATGGGCAGAAAGCCTACTGAAGGGCATTTAGAGTGTATGGAAAGTCTTTTGGAGCTTAGATAGAGAAATCTGGGGAAAAAGATTGAGTAGAGGTGAAGGAACAATCACTAAAATGGTCCTTTTTATGGTTTGAATTGGTGGGGTTAAGATACTGATTGGCCTCAAGCTTTAAGCTCATGGTTAGACAGTATTCAAATTTAAAGTATATCACATCAACTCTAGTGAGATCAGCTATATTTCGAAGTCCAATGCTTGTATGAAATATCACAAGAACAATCTTGCTGGAAAAAAATTTGATTGTAACCAAACAGAAACCAAGAATAGAAAAGAAGCTTCTTAGGAATTTGGCTCTTTCCAAGAACAGAAAGTGCATTTAAGGACAGGTACAGATGCTCAGTTTCTACTGAGAGAATTTCCAGTCTCCCGGTTGAAACCAAAAGTGTACAGATGTTCAGCCTTTTTCTCCTGCAACAGAAATAGCTACTTTGGAATAAAATAACCTGGTAACAGCCAGGGTTAAATTACTCCTGGAAGAGTTCGTTTTGGGAGACTGAGCACTTATACACTGGGGAGGAGGACTGGAGCTGGGGAAAGGCCAGCTCAGCCTTGAGAAGGTGTGGGGGACAGCTGCTTTGTTCCTGCTGTAGACCAGGGGGTAAGGGGAGCAGCAACAACCAATCCCAGCCTCTTCCCCAAACTGGGCAGACACCGGTTTTGGGAAGAGGTAGAGGGCATTGCTGAATCCTAGCTCCCTCTCACCACCCCACCATCCAACTGTGTGGTAAGGGTAGCTATTTAAAAGCTGGTGGCTGGAAGCAGGGTCCAGGGATTGCTCTGGGCTTGCATATTTATATGGGACTTCATAAAGTTGAGCTTTTTCTAGTGCAAACCTAAGTAAGTGCGAACATCTTCCTTTCCTGTAGATTTTATGGGCCTAGTAAAACTTGATCAAAATCCACTGATAGTTGTTCTTTGTGTAACTTAACCTTTAGTTTAGATTAATTAGATTAACAGACCCAGTATTTCTGCAATGGCTATTAAATAACACAGAAGGAATTTCTGTTTTAGAGTCCTGCTTTCTTAAATATAATGCCAGTCCTGTCACCTTTCTTTCATTTATAGGACTGCAAGGCTCTTGCTCCAATAGTAATACAAATGGAACCTCTCAAATTCCATCCTTAGTACCCGAGCTGTATATGTGTCTATGATCAAATATCAACAATTCTTGAGACTGGGTGAGTACAGCTTGTAATTGGTATCCTCTTAAATGAAAGAAGAGGTGCCACATAATCCGGAAAGAAGTGAAGAAGAAAGTAAGGCATATAGTTTTTGAAGGTATCACTATGGTTCAACACTCTGTCTCACAAATTTAAAAAATCAGTCTTTCAGAACTGTGTGCAAAGGAAAATAGTGGAAGGTGTCATTTGGAAGCCAGTTTCATTTTTTCACCATCTAAAACTAGAATGGTGCTATAGTGAAGGCTCAGCATTGTGACTAGATAGATCTGGGTTAGTGCCTAATTCTGCCACAGCTACTTGAGAGAGATTAAAACACTGCTTGCCATAAGCAAGGGAAAAGTAAGTTTTGACACTATGAACTCAAGTATGTATACAATTATCTGATTGCAATCTATGCCATAGCAGTTTATTAGTGTTCTTGACCTCCAGTACAGTAATAAAGGGGGTCAGCATCCTAGGCACTGACCTTATTGGTTGGGTGGGGGAGAGGGAGAGGAGGCGCAAGTGAAAAAATAGGAGCAGCTGGAGCAATGGTCACTATGCCACTGGTGAAGCAGATAGTAATGCTGCCTCATGTGGAGTTGCCACATGAGGTGCTCAGATTTATAGATTCATAGATATTAGGGTAGGAAGGGACTTCAGTAGGTCATCGAGTCTGACCCCCTGCTCTGGGCAGGAAAGAGCGCTGGGGTCAGATGACCCCATCCAGGTGCTTGTCCAGTCTCCTCTTGAAGACCCCCAAGGTAGGAGAGAGCACCACCTCCCTTGGAAGTCCATTCCAGATTCTGGCAAGCCTTACACCTCTTAGAGATATGATACACCTCTGTTCTCAGCTGCATAGCAAATATATTGACTGCATTAAAATATGCAGCAATGGTGGCAATGCAAATGTAGAAAAGCTGTTGGTATTTTTGCCATCATAATGTGGAGTCCTTCTCAGGGTAGTGCTGACAAGGTGGTGGTACAAATCTTGGCAGACATTAGCATTCAAACCAGAAGAGCTACCAACATAGCCAGAGTCATAGTAGCAGTGTGAAATTTAAAGGGAAAACAAAAAAATATATAGTGTAGGCTGGAGATCATGAAGTTAAATTCCTGTTTCTTTACAAATCTTCTGGCAGTCAGTGATATTATTCATTTTAATACATCTTTCTTACATCTTTCTTTTTCATTTAACTGGATTGGTTTCCTCTTGGAGCTCTATACCACTGCAAATATGTGCTTAGAATTCAATTAAAGTCAATAGGAGTTATGGTACAAATTAAGGCAGAATGTTGATCAAAATGACAGACTTATTATCTTTGAGGGCAGTGGCTTATCCACAATTGCATTTCTTTAAAATATATAATTAAAAGCATATGGATTACTTAAAGAACAATGCAAACAAGGAACCTCCCTTTATTCATAACATGATGAAGTCCATTGACATTTTAGAAACAAGAGAAACTGATATAAAATGTACACATGCAGACAGGGAAACAAACTTCAACCACATTGAGACTATGAGCTTGGGGAGGGAAGGAGATTTGAGCTAACTGGTCTGACCCACCAGAACGCAGTCGGTCAGTAGATACACTGAAGATGCGGATTCCCTGGGTAGTCTATCCTATAGAGACTACAATGGACTCTGAGAACCTGGGATGTTCTCTGACTTGGGGCTTCAGAGAAGACAACAAAAGATGAATCAGAGGTAAAGGATTCAGTCTACAATTTCTTTGCAACTGGAGAACTGAATCCAAGTCACAATTAATAAAAATGACCCAAGAAAAACTTACAGAAAATAATGTCAAGCCACTCTGCATTGGTTTAAATGTTTACATGATATAGTTTATCTTGTGCCTATATGTCCCAGATGAGTTAGCAACCCTGGCTAGGTACAGACATCCAAAAAGCCCAATGTGGAATTAATCTAAGTTACGTGTTTTTTTGTAAGTGGCATGGTTTAGATTGGTAGCCAACAAAACACATATTTGCCTGGGGGTGGGGTGGATCTTAGACTGAGTTCTGCCATTTTTAAATCAGTCTGTGTGTGAAAGTACAGATCAGTTTTGTGTGCTGAATTTCCATTCTGTTATGGGTATGGACAGGTTTCTGATCACTTATACCAGTAGAAGTGTTATGTTCCCTGGCCCTTCTGTGTCTGGCCCTGGATCCATACAAACACGTACAGGGAGAGGGAGAGAAAAACCAGACTGCTTACCTACTAAATAGACAAGACAGATAAGATGGAAAGGGAAACAGAGGCAAAGTCTTTACCATAAGATTACATGACACGTTAATGGCAAACAAAAGACAACCCAAGTATCCTAAATACTAGATCTGTGCTCCATCCACTATATTAAACTTCTATCACCATATAGCTATAGACAAGTTAATACCTCTAAGAATCAGACTAGAATTCTTCAGTTAAAAAAGCACCCAGAGAAGGAGACTCATTGTAGCCAGCATAGCAGAAACAATTCAAAAGTTTCTCCCCCTTTCCTTCTCTGCTTAAAAAAAATTACAAATTATTCACATGCATCTTTTCTCTTAAAGTATAACATTACATTTTGGACTTTTTTCCCTCATTTGATTAAATACTCAGTGTAGGAAAAAATGCACAGTGAAAGATACATTCTGTGAATGAAAAAGGAAGAAAAAATTCATAGTGTCACAGATGGCTATCAGAAAGAAATGAAGCTGGTGTCTGCAGAGGGAATCAGACATTAGTGTGAAATCTGAATAGAAAGGAACACAGCAGAAGGCAATATTTCAAAGAGTGTTTGGCACCAACTGGCATTGTGAGGGTTAATTTACTGCCAGGAACTGCTGGGCCTTTCATTCTCAGTAGACACACAATAGATAGATCCCTGAAGTGCCCATCATAATCACAGATGCTGGGGATTAATGCTAAAATGAAAGCTTCATGAATATTAAAAATATCAAAACTGCTAATGATGTAGCAGTTTGGAATAACATCCAATCTGAAAATCTAAGAGTGTGCCATGCAGACAGAGTAAGACACTGTCTTTTTAAAACTGATTAAACCTACTCAATTTGTAACAGAAAGAGGCTTATGCATATTAGGAGCTGAATTGACTGCCAAACTTTACAAATTGCACAGACTAATTACCATAATTAAGCCTTGGATTGAAGAAGAAAATTCCATTTATCTCCGAATGACTCAGTGGAACTTCAACAAAGAAGGCAAAGAACATCAGATGGTTCCTCCCCCCACCAACATAGTGTTTCAAAAGCATTTGTTGAAAAAATAATCAAAGAACAGAAAGCTAGGAATAGTTTTGTGTGGAAAGTAAGGAAAAGAACATCACGAAGGGACTGATCTTGGGACACTGAATACTTTCAATTTCCCTTGTCTATCAAGGAAGGATATAAAATTGTTTATTTCAAATATACCATGAATGAAAAAGTAATCTATTTTTGCACAGCCATAAGTATCTTGTCACCTGAACCTATACTTAATTAATTTCACTATGCTCCAGAAGTCCTCAATGGACTTAGATCACTTGCAAATATTCTTGTTGCTCTTAGTCTCTGGTTTTGTCCGCTTACATCAACAGTGAGCACTGATTTTCAAGGATAAGATAACAGTGACACTTTTTAGAAGAAAGGTTAAGAAATATTTTGTTTTGATCCAGAAATTTCCACTAGTAAGTCTTTGCTCAGATGCTTAGGTAAAATGTCCTGAATTTTCCAAGACAGTCCCCAGATTCTTGGGGTTGTATCCCAAGAACTTCCTGAAATGGACCTTTTGTTCTCAATTTGAGAAATCAATTTCTGATTGGCACCCAAAAAAGTGTCCTGGTGTCTCTGTCAGTGGGATGTGGCATGACCCTGCCTGATGCCATGTCAATTCAGCTACTGCTTCTAGTTTGGTAGGTACCAGATGGTCAGAATAACTTGAATATGACCATTTTAATTAGCTATGCTGAGAAGGCTAATTTTTTTCAGGCAGTCGTGTGAACATACACAGCCATACAAGCCACATTTATAGATGTTTACAACCAGGCTAGTTAACTCTGCTAATTATCTTACCTGAAGCCTTGAACTAAGATAGCTATGCTAAACAGAACCAGAAATCAGGTAGACTACTTCTGGTTACAGGGGTCTGAGGAGTATCTGTGACCATGTCCCAGATTTTGCCCCCCAAAGTTGATCATTTTACTTCAGAGAATATAACCACAGTATAACAAATCTGAAGACAAAAGCCTTTATTATGGGCATTAATTCACATAACTAGCTAAATCTTTGTCTTGTCCCCTGCAGTACAATACTGTAGAAGGAAACATTTTCAGTTGCAGGTTGGAATGACCCATCTCGAGTCAGAGACAGGTTAGTGGGTGCTAGGACCCAACTGCAGTGTATGCTTTTTCTTGGGGTGGCTCAAGGAAAGCGCCAGCAGCCAAAGCCACCTACCACCAAATGCCACCAAGGCTCCAAGTTCGTGGGTGAGATCCAATGACTTTGCATTGGTTTAAATGCTTATGTGATATAGTTATTTTGAAGTAGATGACTACATATGAAAACCTATCAAAATTGGTAAAGAACGTTTAGAGAACCTTAGAAACTCTCTTCAAACAAGATCTCTGTTAAAAACTGGCTAAGGTTGCAAAAGTGCATATCCCACTGAACACAAACAAACACCAAGGAATCACTAAGACCTCATCTAGCCTTTGGAGCCTACAACTATTAATTCAAATTCTTTATTTTTACAATACACATACCACTTTTTTTCCACAAAATTGACCTCCAGAAATTCTAACCTCATATCCTAACTGTAGGAAAAAGCAAATACTACATCTCTTCATGACATTACCTAAACAGATTGTAAATGCCAAAATGATAGACACTATTACAAACTATTTCCATTTATATAACACACTTTTCCTTCCATTTTAGTCACCTAATAAGACACAAACAATGTAGGTTACTACTACAATAATTCCTGCTCCCCCATTCATTCAGTTTCTCTTGGGGGAAACATGCCCCCTCCAGAAGAAAGATCTTTCAGGTGTAAACCTAGAAGATATTCCCTGTGAGAGAAACTCTCATGCAATAATGAGTATCTGTAAGATTCTTTTTCGGTCTAGTCTGGGAAGGGACTGTAGCCGTAAGGCGAAGTCCCTCACATGTTTCCTAGGTGAGTGGCACGGGCACTGATTTCAAAGCTGGGAAGCTAGGAACTGGGTTTGAGGTTTCCCTGACACTGCTTTCCCCCTGCCTCTGGCTTTAAATTGTCTCATCTGCAGCTCATCTGCAATGACAATTTAAAATCAGGGTGGCCTCTGTCCCCTTCCAAAGCTGTTAAGGTGGGGCTGGCCCCAAGAGGTTGCCTGTAGATCTTTAACTTTGTAGAGCAGAGAGGGTTGCTGATTGTTCAGAATATGGAATTGGGGTTGTGAAGTAGATGGTCAGTGTGTATGATACAGGTTTTTACTTGATGACATTGTTTAAGTGTAGCCATAGGCAGGCTGTACAGCCAGGGGGCTGAAACATATGTATGTTCTTGCTCTCAGGCTATTTTTTCCACCAGTAAAAATTTCTCTGAAATAAATGCCTGCTTGTGGCTACATTTAAAGAATGTCACCAACTATTCCATACACCAAAAACCTATATCATATACACTAACCATCTGCTTAACAACTCCAATTTAATATTCTGAGCAATCAGCTCCCCTCTCTAGTCTACAATGTTAAAGTTCAAGCTTGAATGTTTTTCATGGAGTTTGAACAAAAAGGTATGTGAGAAGAGAACATTAAATCATAATACTAGATTACAAGATTATTAGGATTGGACACTATGTTTCCTATTTCTTTTAATAGTTGTGTTGGTCATCCAAGCACTATTAGCTTTTTAAAATTTCTGTGTGTGTGTGTCGGTATCCCCCTTGGACAAAATGCCATCTAAGTGAATAGAGGTGTATAAGCTGGTAGAGTAAGAGAATAGCCAGTATTTACATTTTGTTCTATCTTATACTCATTATTTTTGACAATGCAAACAGTTACATTTATTGCATAAGAGAGGTTGCAGTCACTTTTCTTTTCAGTTTTTCTTTGTGTGCCTTTTCTTTCCCCATTGTGTAGGTCTGCAGTGATCAATGAGCAAGTCTGGAAACACTTATCTGCTGCTATTACTTGCTGCTGGAAGAGAGGATGGAATAAAATATCCTGAATCCTAATTTTACGAATGCTTTTGAATGAAATTGACAGCACAAACAAATTCCATTTTCTCTCATTTCTCCATAATTCTGTAGCTAGACATTTCACAGCCAGTTCTGTGGAAGTAGAACCACAGAAAAATTCAAGCACTGCTTCTTTCACTAACATCTGTCATGTCAATTTTATTTGCAGCAGATTAAAGAACAAGTGACATCTAAAGGCAAGAAAGTATTCTTTTAATACTCCACCAGTAAGACACTGATTGACTGAGCTCATAATAGCCATTCACAGTTCAACACCTTCATTGAAAAATGCCAACACTTAAGATGTACATGTTTCACCTGATTCTTTGTTTGACAGATCATTCCTTGAGTATTTGTATAAGAATCAGCTTGTTATGCACAACACACTTTAAGATGACTATCTAAGAGGCCGTGTCAGAAAATTTCAAAAGAGTTTAAGGAAGGCGTGGGGAGGAGGGAGAACAAAACAAAATAAAACAAAACAAAGTAAAGCAAAGCAAAGCAAAAAGAAAATAAACTGAAAAAAACCCTTTTGCATGTGGATTTTGAAACAACGTCTAAAACATTTGCTGCTAAATAGGATCAAGTGTTACAAGAAAAATGCACAATAACCTAAAACAGTGTAGGCAGGATTATTTAGGTGGCAGTCCCTTTGTCAGCTACTGGCAGGCAAAGTTCAGACCTTGTCAGACAAGAAAAAGGAAGATGAGTTTCAGATGTATTTGTAGTCCGCATATGCTCAATTCATTATTCAAAGATCCAGTTCATTATTATTTTTTTAAAAATTGCAACAGTCCACTTAAAATATCTTGGTCTAATCTAAAAATCTAGATTATACTTTAGAATTGGAATTAGAACTTGTCATTTAAAGACATACAGGTATAACATGTTCACAATGGGTGCAGACAGAAGTTATGTTTGTTGCATGATCGTCCCCCTGCAAGCGCTCTACAACTGTGCCATGAGACTATGCATGGCTGCAGAACACTTTTAAAGTGGCCAATCATGTGACAAATTAACCCTTATCAGGGATCAGGGATCACTTTGGAGTACCTTAGGCAACTTGTATTCCCTAGGGTTTATTTGTGGTGTGATTGGGGCTGTGAGTAGGAAGGGAGTGGGGAGGCGGGAGGGGCAGTGAGTTGCAAGCTGGGGTTTGCCTGGCCGGAGCTAGATAGGGGTGGGTGGATTGGAGCCCCCCCCCCCCCCCCCAGCTCAGGCCATGCAAAGCACAGCTGGCAGCTTGCTCCCTCTCCCCGCTCTTCCTGCTGACAGCATGGAGTTGGGAGGCAGGGGCAGGGCTAGGGGAGAGGGGCAGCTCCTTGGCTGCAGGCAGGCTCCTGCAGAGAGGCTTGATTTCCTCCCCCCACCCCAGACCCAACAGGTGAATGTCTATTGGGGTCAGGGGAGGGCACTCTAACTCATGGCGCTTTATGTAAATTGCCATGAATTAAAGTAGGGCCCTGCACATCTGTCAGTGCCCAATTAGCAAGAACAACAGGTAAGATGAACACGAGCCAGCAGTGTAACGAGGCCATCAACAAGGCCAATCACACCTTGTTGTGCATTAGCAGGTGCATAACTAATAGATCAAAGGAGGTGATGCTCCCCCTCTTTGTGGCACTGGTCAGGCCGCAGTTGGAGTACTGTGTCCAGTTTTGAGCGCCACACTTCAAGAGGGACGCAGAGAATCTGGACAGGGTTCAGAGGAGGTCCGCTCGCATGATTAGTGGCCTTCGTGATAGACCCTAAGGTGGGAGGTTGAGAGAGCTGAATCACTTCAGCCTTCACAAGAGATGGCTGAGGGGAGATCTTGTGGCTGCCTACAAATTTATTAGGGGAGGTCAACGGAGAATAGGGGAAGTGCTGTTTACTAGGGCGCCCCAGGGAGTGACTACAAATAACGGGTGTAAACTAGTTGAGAGTGGATTTAGGTTAGATATTAGGAAGACATTTTTCACAGTAAGGGTGGCCAGGATCTGGAATGGGCTTCCAAGAGAGGTGGTGCTATCACCTAGCTTGGAGGTCTTCAAGAAGAGGTTAGATAGTCACCTGCCTGGGGTCATCTGACCTCGGTCCTCTTTCCTGCCAGGGGCAGGGGGTCAGACACGATGATCCATTGTGGTCCCTTCCGACTCTACAATCCATGAATCTATAAGCATCACAGACTATCTTTATAATAGTACCACCATCAAGGAGCTTTAAATAAAGTTGTTATTTTTCAAATAGGAACATGGATGCCAATTTTTACAGATGGGTGATATGCGGATTTCTAAAATTACTCATTTTTCTTATCAAGGTATAGAAAGACATTGTGCAGCTCTATATCAGCACTCTTAGGGTTCTCTCTTATCTACATCTCTTTATCACTGCCATACTTGACAGTTGGGGTGAAATCCTCACCTCTACTCTAGTACACAGGAAAGAGGACTGAGTAGTGAAAAGAGACCTCAAAAATGATGGATCCCATGAGAGGAAGAGGGACTACAGCACACAGCACTTCTGACATTCTAAGAAACACCGATCACATGTAATTTCACTCCTGGTTGTTAAGCCAACCATACCCACACTAAAAACTTTAGAAAGCCTGATAATGAAATAATTAAATTCTGTCACTTTAAAGGCATACTTAGCACCACCAATTGGGGAAGAAATGAAACATGCTGACTAGGATTTATTAATCTTGAGCCTTTAATTGGACTACAGTGCAAGCAAGGAACTTCAGAAATGCAATGTTTTAAGACAAGAATTTGGACAAGCCTCCATACTGGCTACATAGAAACACTCGTTCACATTTTATACCAAAGTATAAATCTTTACTCATTTGAAGCCTATAAATATAGGTCAGCTAATGTTGGATACAGTAATTTAGAGTCAGGAAACAGGATGCATTGCTTTTTACCTGTAGGTTAGTGGTTCAAATTCATGTAGATTAACAGTGACAGAAAATCAATACAAGCCAATGGCTGTTTGGTAACCCATGTATGAACTGTGTAGGTGGTCTAGTACATAAGTACAGTTGCTAATATTTTACATTTCCTAATGGCAAAACAACTGGGAGTCTTAGCGGTAAAGCAAAGTGGGCATGGAGAAAGAACTACTTTCTTAATGATAGGGGTGTTTCCTATAATACAGTGTTTTGATGACACATGGCTACATGCATGAGGAAGCTTATGCTGCCATTAGTCACGTTTCATTTGTTCTTTGATACATAAGAGCTTTCAGTCTTCGTGTGTTGTCAATGTGGCATTAACATTTACTAAAAATCAATGTCTATATATATCATATGCTGACTTTCATTTAAACAGAAGTCTACTCTGTCATATCTGCTGTGGTCACTTCTCATGGAGATATACTATGATAAACACTTTGTTTTGTATGGTTACAATCATGGTGCGACTCATGGGAAAAGGGCAGGGAGAGGACAGCTTTATGATAGAGGAAATAGAAAAGGAGTGATAGAGTGAAAATAATCAAACAGTCCAATACTTATGGTTGTAAAACAAAGAAAAAAATAGTAAAATAGGAGATGACTGACCACCATCTAATCACTTAAGTATAATTGATGATGAGATCTTTAAAGAAAAAAATAGCAAAAAGAAAGAAGGAAAAGGGCTCCTATATGAGTCAATTCTTCTCAGCGTTTTGAATTTGTCCTTCCAACAATTCTACATCAAATATATTTCAAGACCATGACGACATATGACCCTATTTTTTCTTCCCTAATGCAGCAAAGTATGAATTTTCAATGCCAACATTTGTCTCAGAGCAGCAGAAGCATAATTATGGAGTAAAATCACTGTTGCAATAATCTGGAAGGATTGCTTTTTTGATATATCAGTTTTCTATTACTGGATCACAGTTACTGAAAGAATTTTGACAGTCAAGTCTCACCAATCACTTTCTAAACAGTCTTTTGGACCACTCTGCCATTAAGATCTAGCAATAAAGTTGAGTGGTTAGAGTGCTTTCACCATCAATACTTATGTTACACATTTTTGCAATAGGTTGAAATACTGTGGAATTACCCAAGAAAAATAATGTTAACCATCTACAGAATAATAATAATTTAAAAAAGAAAGAGAAAAAAGAAAGTGTAATTTTAATGCTTTCATTAATCCTTGGTGTATCATGGACCTTCTACATTCCTTATTTTCAGTAGCATTTGTTGCAGGCATCAGATTTTCTTTTAAGCCAGATACTTCAAAACCATAACCGATATAACTTTTTACTATACAAAGAACTGATGAGTTTTAATTTTTTATTTTCCTGCCCTTATGCAACTCAGTAACTCTGGGCATCTATACATGTGTAGGGAGGCTGCTTCAATGTGCTGTAATTACAATGCATTGGAACAAACTTGATTGATTCGATTAATTGAGTAATTAGCTTGTTCCAGCAGATTGCAGCATCATGTATATCAGCAGCCCAGTGCTGAAAAATGGCGGTGGGAATGCTTTAACTAAAGCTCGTTCAATGACCTTTAGTTGTTAAAGTACCCCTGCTGCCATTTTTCAGTGCATGGATGTTGATACACAAGATGCTTTAATTAGAGTGGCCTTTGCAGCATGTCTATAAACATCATTCTGACTACTATCACTTTGATTAAAAAATTGAAGTAATTTTTGCATCTTGAACCTGCATTTTTAATTAATGTGGAAATAGTGATAACACTCTATGTTCTTCCTGTTAAAACACATATGACTTCAGTGTTCTGCTTTTGGTTTAGGCACTGTTTCACCTTTTCATCTCTGTATAGGCTACTATAAGCAGATTATGTCACCTATGGGCTTCTCCTGGTAGGCTTCTGCCCCATAAGGAACTTTTCACCCAATCCTCAGCAATAAACAGTCTTTAAACAAAGAAAATATTTTTTAAAAAGCCCTTAAAATTGTTGCTCTGGCCTGGGCACTTGGTGGAGAACCCTGCAATTCAGATCTTAGCACGGCCTTCTGGTCCCTCTAGACAATCCACGGCTCACAACTGTTTCCTCTCAGCAATTTCTCTGGAGTTTTAAACCCCCAGTGAGGTGTTCCCTCTTCAGCAGCACTCCCACAACTGCTGCTCCTCAGTAGGGCTAGCTGCCCCTTCTCAAGGGGATAGGCCACACTATCACAGCTACTTAGCCTCTCTCTACAGTCAGTTATTCCACCTGTAAAATGGGAGTAATAGTACATAGTATGCTGTGAGGCTCAGTCAGTAAATATTAGTAGTGCATTTCAGTATACTAGAAGGTACAGTTCAGTATACTAGAATTAAGATATATTAAAATATGTGCATACAAAGGACAAATTAATATATGCATATATATATATATATTAAAATATATGCGTACAAAGGACAAACTAATTTACAACACCACTAGTGACTTCACTTGTGCTAAAAGCCAGAATGGTTGCATACACTTGGCAACACTACTTCCTGAACCACTTTAAAGCTACATGATTCTGTATGAGTGACAAGAGATATGCACTCCTGCATTTAATAGGCTGCCCATGCAGACTAATAATATACAAGGTTACTGCTGACACATGGCTACCATAACCGAGCAGTCTAATTACAAATTAAATACATTTAAATACATCTCTTACATGGGCAGGAGTAGCAGGGTAGAAGAGGGTGCAGAATGCCTAATCATCTGCTATGAAGTGGTGAAGCATGGGACACATTATTCTCTGATATACTATTCAGAGGTATTACTTCCATTATGTTTGCTCCTGTTCTGAAAACGACTCTAACAACTGGGCCCATTATGTCCAATTTTTGACTCTGCTGGATGCTTCAGAGGAAGGATATCATCCCAATAGTGTACTTAGCTTACTGGACAATCCTGAATTAAACTTAAAACATCAATTTATGTCCTGGTGTTTGAGATTAGTTTATAATTATAAAGGTAGAAAAGCTTGGCATATAGAGCACGTTGGCTACAGTTAACACAAACACTTAAAATCCATGCTAAAGTCTTATGAGGTATCTGTAATATCTCCATAACTGTTAGTATCTTACACAAGGACAGTGACCCCAATTAACGTGCCCGGTGTAGAAATCACTGCCATATGTAACATTTATTTAGGATGCAAAGTAGAAAGGAGATGACTAGAAGAGTTTGAAGCCATTGGGAGAGGAAATACAAATATTTTCCAATATTTTTATTCCTGTACTATGGAAGTTTGCCTGGTTCTCTCTAAGCTATCTGCAACCACATCTGCCTTGTTATTTTCATCACCACTTTTAGATGCAGCTGCACCAAAACCTAAATATGGGTGAAATCAGAACACCCATCTGTGTTTAGCATATATCACCACAGGCACCAGAGTGGCAACTATGCAAATAAACTGATTAATCAGAAGGTAAATTATGCTTGGGTTACTCTTCCTGCATTAGGAATGCTTTGATACTGAGATTAGGTATTGTACAGAGGAGCAGCGCATAGGGGAAAATGTTATAGCACCCTGTGAGACTATTTAAAGTCCCTTACAAGCACATTTCCTGTGATATTTAGATTATCTTTTCATTTGTGTGGACAGGTTTGTATTTCATTAACTAAGTGAAGCTTGACAGTGAAGATCCAATCTATAAAATGTTAATATCCAAGATAAAACATTTTCAGGGTGAAGTAATTCCTAAGTACTGGATGTAATTTTATTTACTAAATTCCTCCCAGAAATTCTTTTATACATCATCCGACTTTCTCACCTTGCCAGCCCTTGGGAGTTTGCTGTTGAAAGGTATGACATTAAAAGTGGAGGAAGTATCACAAAAAAGAGCATGATTGAAAAAAAAGCAAGAAGTATGGAGCATAATAATGTGGCAACAGGGATTTCTTTGTGGTGTTCCCCCTCCAGCCTCCAACAGGAATGGGGGAAGGAAGGGGAGACCTATCATATATTTTCTAAAGTTCAAATTCTAGCAGGCACTACATATAGATGCATAATCAGATCAGTCTGCAAAATGTAATTCATTTAGTTCAAGCTCTTGTTCAAAGCACAATAATCCCTATCTAAACCATCCCTAAAAAACTAGCAACCAATAAAAGATCTGGGCCCAACATCATGACTTTAGGGCAGGAGTTGGCTACTACTTTTCATTGTTCCCCCAACTCAGCGAGAGAGAGAATGGCTATTCTAGAGGAGTTCCGTGTGGTAGGGAAAATGTGTTGTACTGGGATACCTACATTGGAGAGAGTGGCTTACTGACTCACAGTTTTTGTCAGTGGCTTTTAGGCACAGACCCTTGATTATCCCTATCACTTGCAGCAATAATTACAGTATGGTATTTTGCATGAGTCTGCTGCTAGACTGAACGCAAGTAAAGTTGTACACTCTTACTGTACTTTCAATATCCAGACTTTGAGCCCACATTTTTACATTACTTTTAACTCAGTGCATTTTTGTATGCAGGTGCATTATTTCCTGTTGATATACTTTTTGTTCTTATTCAGCTGCATAAAATAACATTTGGTTGCTGCTGGGAAAACTTAGCAACATTGGTTTATAAGCTTATGATACTTCACAATATAAGGACGTGACTGTTTCACTGCACCAGTAATACATAAATCTCTGTGTGCCCTGGGCTGTATTATCTCAACCAGTTGAGGTTACTTTTCTTGCAGAGAAGATTTACTACTTTTAACCAAAAAAGCAGAGTGCCAGTGTGAGAAACAGATTTTCACACAGACATCAAGTACAATATTCTGTTGATAGGTAACCTGTTAACAGTTACCTGGTGAATCTCAATACCATAGGCTCATGCTTTTGTAGACAGCACTAATGCACAGGATCCATTATTTACACTACAAATATTTATATGTGAACAGGAATCTTGTGTGTCCAGCTCTCACCTCCCGGAGTACGTAGTGGCTTTGGACAGCAATTTGCTCAGAGGTGGAGGTCACTCACTGGTTATTCTCTCTTGCCTTGATGCTGTTTGCTCCAGCAACTCTCCATGCTTTCAGCAGGTGTTGGAAACAAGATTTACATTCAATATTAGATATTCTTCAGGAGTCTTCCTTGCTTGTAATTGTAAGTGGAAAGATCTGGAAAAAATCCTATTTTTCTGACTGGGAATCCTTTCCAGTAAATAGATTTAGCTGGTGCTCATATAAGTAGCTTACCTGAAACTGCTATGTTGTCCTGCAATAAGCAAGACATTTGGGTGGACACACACATTAAAAGAAATGCTCTGACTACTGCAATAGCATAACTGGGGGTGGAGGGAGGAGAGGGAAGGTGAATTGGGTAGCAGCACCTTTAGAGGGAGGCTATAAAAATAGCTGCCATTGCAGCTGACTGCTGGCCACGCTGCTGGCAGCGACAGTGCAGCAGTTGGTGATGTAGCATGTGCTGCCACTACTCAGAGTGCAGAGTTGCCCTGTTATGCCTCTGGACTCAGAGGGTGCATCCAGAGAAGCACAGTTGTGCAAACATGTTTGCAGCACCACATACCTCACAGTCTGGAGTTCTCTGTACTGTAACGGCACGCTCAGGCAGCATGTGCTGCTAAAAAGCAAAGCTGGGCCACTCAGAGCTGTGGTGCAGCTGCCGGCCAGGCTCCACCCAGCCTGATTGCCGTGGCTGTACCTCCACTTCCTCTTCACCAACTGGGACAACTTGTCGTAAGACAAAGCATGCGTGGCATGGGCGTTCCCCAGGGACAAGAAGCAGCGGCACAAGGTGCACTGCCACCACTTGTCCCCAGGGAACCAAATATCCACACACATCTGGATGTTCCCAGACATGCCGCTATCTACATAGTACACAACGTCACCTGTAGAACACCTTGCAAATGACTGACTAGCATTTATCATCTAAACTCCTCAATATTTTCCATAATATGTATCTAAAACTGAATGCAAACCCTGAGATCCATCCATACACTTGGATCCTCTTAATTTTGGGAAGAGTTACAGTAACCATGCCTTCTCTTAGAAATCTTGTCATCAGTTTCTCATGCCTTTGGCTTTCTTTTTGGAACTAATTAAGGTACAGGTATCTTTAGTCAAGATACCTCTCTTACATGGGCAGGAGTGTATTTAAATTTATTTAATTTGTAATTAGACTAAATCAGTTAAGTCTGATACAACATCTAATTAGGCTTATCTTAAACTGGGTTCAGCCATTTTGAAAGTAGTTTACATACAGTGAATTTCTATTATGTTACAGGTTTGAATCGGTTTCTGATCACTTATACCTGTTTATGTATAACCCTAGCCTTTAGGTTCCTAATGCTATATAGAGCTAAAACAATTTTGGCATTGGGAACTGGACTCCTTTCAATCATTTTAAACATTTTTAAGTCATTTGTCCAACAATTTTTTATACTGCTTACCAAAAAAATATTATTGACCTACATATACAATCTCATGGGAAATTTACCATTTTTCCCCTCTTATTCAAAATGCACAGTATAAGGGAAGTTGTAAAACATTTCAGTTGGTGTTACCACTAATGAAAATGCCCAGATACTGTAATTCTATTATATTTTGTGATCAACTATAATAAAGATTTGGATGAAAGTGACCAGCTGCAACCTATCCCAGGTACACAAAAATCAATGCCTGTCAGGGCAAAGAATTCAGAAGATTTTTGTATCCACAGAATCTAATACGGCATATACCTAATATTAGTCTAAATAGTACACAAATTCCAGGGTCTGCTGGGTCCATCAATACTAATTTTGTTTGGATCAGCTGATTTTGTTTACATCCAGAAATAATTAATCAAGATATGTGTGTCTAATATGAACTTCTCATTCTTTTTTTGTTCTTTCTTCCATGTTGGAAATTTAAGAATGTAAGACTGAAAGGGAACTCCTGGGTCACTGTGTCCCATTCTCTACTGTCACAGGCAATCACAATATACATAATATCTTTTAAAAACTGATGAAGTTCTTTTGACAGTCCGTCAAAGGCCTGAATCTTTCTTTTGACCTTCATAGCAAATTGTAAGGAAGATTGATCTTGTTTTGCATTGGAAGAACTATCTCTGGCTCCTGTTTTAGAGTGATACAGATAAACATGAGCTGCTGTAGCAAGAAATGTAATACAATTTAGTAAAAGAAATAAAGTGATGTAGCCAGTTAACTAGCATATAAAAAAATAAACAAAATTTAGTAAAAAATGTTTTTGTGGGGAGAAATTTGTTAGGAAATTATGAGCTAGTAGTTTCCATATTGCAAAGGTAGTTATAAGAACATTACACTTAGTCCTAAAATCCATTTTAGATGAAGCAAAAATTGCTTTGGATTATGAATCTCACTTCAAGCTATGTAGTACTTCATTCCTATGCAGTAATGACCACTACAAGCAGAAGAATTCTACCGCTCATCCATATTTAGTTAAAAGCATTCACAAAGCTGAAGCTCATCACAGAATGTAACAGTTGCCACAAATTCAGCTCAGTTGTATTCTATCCAGTTTGCTGCATCATTAGCAGTGCAACCAGCAGAGAGTGATGAGTACCAATGCACAACAGAGCAGTTTTGCATAAGAATAGGAGCTTGATGAAACTGAATTATGACTTACATCTGGATAAACTGTATATACAAGAAAGCAATGTGGAATTTAAACTGGAACACATTAATGTCAGCCTTCTGGCCAGGAGCATAAATCTTTTGAAGGCCTGGAAATGGGAGTGGCTAAAGACAGTGCTGGTTTGGGGCTAAATAAGAATGCTTTAAAAACAGACAAATGGAACAAGTTTTATACTCATTCCACAAGGGTATGAAGATGGACTCTATTAAAAACATCTGGAAAATATTGGCAATGGCTTATATGACATGTGTGCCTTTGAGCGAAGAACATTAAGTGGAAGGAATTGCCAATTAATGGCTGGGTATACCATCAGACCACACTTTGCTGCTGGGGAGGCTCTTTCAAGAAGAACTAATACAGTAAAAAACAAAACAAAAAAAGAAGAAGCCATTTTAGTCACAGTGGGTGCATCTACATGAGCTATTAATGTGACTCAATAACCTCCAGTACAGTTTATGCTGGAGTCAGCTGCTCTCAGGCACAGCATCTTCATGTGCGCTTGGGACCACAGCAGTTTGAGTCAGGGAAGAGCATCCCTGGGCTAGCAACAGGCTCAGAGGGTCAGCCCCAGGCTCTAGTCGGGTGGCAGAGGGGCTGGCTGGGGCACAAGAGTGCTGAAATGGTACAGCCATATGGCTGACACCCAAAGCCTGATGCCAGCCTGGGGCTGCTCTGTCCCAGGTCAAGCTGCTCCAGTCCCTGTCACTGTCCACACATACCTTTTGGCACAGTAAATGACTCTGCAGAAAATAGTACTTTCACCAATAGTTCAGTACCCAACTACTAACTTATGGCATAGTCATTTACTGTGCCAAAATGCATGTGTGGATGATGACAGGGACTGCAGCAGGTTGAGCTGGGGCAGAGCAGCCCCAGGCTGGCAGCAGGCTTTGGGGGTCAGCCACACGGCTCTGCCATTTCAGCACTTGTGTCCCAGCCAGCCCCTCCGTCTGTTTTTAAAGCAAATGATTCTGCCATAAGATAGTACTGTCTTAGACAGTACTATCTTATGGTGGAGTTAGTTAATTTACTGCATCCTAATACTGGTGCCTGTGTACACAGTGACACTATACTGTGGAGCTAATTAGTCAACTCCATGGTAAAGCGCATGTGTAGATGCACCCAGTATCTCAGGAAATATAACATCACTAATTGATTTACAAAGAGCCATGTTCCTACTTGCTTGATGGAAGACTGGAAGTCAGAATGTGAGAGCCAGGATAAATCAGCAGAACCATTATTGACCTAAAAGCAAACACGAGCTGCTGCAACGTTCCTGAGGTTAAGCTAACATCACCTTAAAACATTTGCATCTAAGTGGGTGAATTCTGGAAGAAGGGAGATGGGTCATGGGCATGGAATTTAATTGCAAGTTTGGGGAGAAACTGAGCATTTGCGAGAATAGGTGGAGAGCAAGTCCATTAGAGTAAATTGGAGAGGACAATGAATTCAGAAATAAATTAATGGAGTCAGTTTCAGCTTGCTTCCTCTGCTGGAAGAGAGGGAACTATGTTCCTTTGACATGCTACTTCATACTGTTGACCCATGGAATTGGGAGAACCTGTCTCTTTTACACATTCCTGGACCAATTCATTCCTCCCCTATACATATGCCAAAGGAGCAGAATATTTTGCCATTCCAGTACAGTAGAGTTTACAAATCTCTTTTCCATAGGCTTCTACAATCTTTGAAACTAATGGTTTGGGGAGTAAAAGAACATGCTTAATTATGTAATTCAGGTCCTGGGAATAGTATTACAATCAATTAGTCTCAGGTTAGCATAAACATAACACTTCAATAATCCTTCTTTTACAGTTCTCTATTTCTGGAGTCTACTCCAAAAAATCTTTTATATGAAAACAAGAAAGACTTTGTCAAAAATCAAAAGGCAAACACTGCTAAACCGTTATAGCTTTGGAGATAGCAATCTAAATAGCTCCTAAGAATCATGGATATCTCATCCAGAAATTAAGACAGCTTTGTTTTTCAATTTGAGTGAGTCAGACACATAAATATTTTACTTTTAATTCAACTGCATCTCATGCAGTTGATGAGTCACTACAACTCTGATATCTGAGGAGTCTCACTTGGGGAGGTCCTGGAATTGTGTTATGGCTCCCAAGTGAGTGCCAGCAGGAAAGTCTGTGAACTTTTTATTTAAAAGATATAAACATATTTTGATTTCATACACTCAAAATATATGTAATGCCCCATAGCACGTTTGCTTCCTGAACAACAAACAATTTGGCAGCCAGAAAAAATGTTTGCTTTGTAAACAGTGCTTTTACTTAAGAACACTGTCACAGATTCCACCATGAAAAACAACTAGGGTCAGAAAAGAAACACAATCCCTAACATATTACCTTGTCTCTAAACTCTTGAAATTAATTGTCATGAATTTTTTTTTTTGTGATAATGTGCCAAATATGCAGAGAACAATCATTGATATGAATGGATGATTCAACAAAATATCAATGTGGTGGATGTTATACATCTTTGATTGTTGTACAATACCAAACTTCCTAGGGACATTCAACATGAAGCTGCAAAACAGGACTAATTTTGAGAAAAAATATCAAACCGTACAGGCTACAGGTCATAATAAGAAGTGATGCAAAATATAAAGCAAGAGGCTGTAGCTGTAGCAAAAAGGTGACTAATATAAATGTGAAAAATGGAAACATTCCCCTTCCAAGGTATACAGAAATAACTTGTAATGCCTCTTTGCTGTCTGTCTTCTTCTAGCCCTAGAATTTCACATGCGTGGATATACCAACTTGTGGCACTTTTAAATTTGACTCATACTGTGAAAAAGGCATGGAGCCAGCTAAGGATTGAGCATTCAGATGCTAAGTTCAGTCCTGATTTAAACATGTGCAACATCATTGACAGACATCAGGTCTGAATCAGGTCCTTTGGGCTTGTGGTAAACATGTTGCATTTGTAAGGAAAAAAAACCCCTATAAATTGCCATATTGCAGCACTAAAGCCCAAACTAACAAAAAACCTTCACAACCTTGTGAGCTGAGCAGTCCCCAAGAGACCACTGACCTTGACTTTGCAGCAGGCTAACCAATTCACAGATGAAAGGTAAACCTGCTGCAGATGTCCTGACACAAAACAAAATCCCCAAGTCCCAGGCTATGAGTTATGGAATTTGTGCAAATTAGCTCCCTATTGCCTTCACTCTACAACTTCCAATCCTCAGAAAGAATCTCTCTATAGCTCCCAGGATAGTGCAGTATGAGGTGGCACAACTTTACTGTGCAGCTGTCAGTAGGGAAGGATTAGGTGTGACCACAGTATTATTCTATCTTTCTAAAAGTTACCGTTAATATACCTTTTACAATAATACTATTCAACTATGAATTCTGTATTGTACATACACACAGACAGACACAGAAAACTCCATGCATATACACAAGCACAAAGAGAAAAGCTGCTTTTATTTTCAGCTAGCCTAGCTAAAGCTGTAATTGTGTATTGATATTTACACAAGACCCTGGTTTCAATCAGCTGCTAATAATTTATGGGTAGCTCCTGGGAATATTACTGTCACAATTGTCAGAGAAAGCACTTTTCTCACTATAAACGTATATTCATGCAGTATAGGCACAGGACAGATGAAACAAAAAAAAAAAATTACAGTAAAATACCACAACTTCTGTGGTTTGTCCAGTGTGTGTATATGAATAAATATGTGCATATGCGGTTGTGTACTTTACACACACATCATACTCACCCACTCCCTACATCAAGAAAACTATCATATTGCTCAAATAAAATCTCAAGAAATGACACAGTTCATCTTGTACATGCACCCTAAAGTTTGCCTATACATAATATCTTTGGAATGTGTGGACTACAACCTTAACCTGGCAGGCAGTATCAGTGGAATAGCTGCCTTTGCATGCCTGCCACTGCTGGTGGGTGGATAGGTTAATTGACAGGGTCAATTAACCTTCCAGCACTGTACAAATGCAGTTACTATTTCAGGTTCTAGAAGCAAGCTGCACAGAGCACATGATATGTTTCTGCCTGGCATGGTAAATTTGCAATGTAGATATAGCTTTTAGTTACATGTGTGCATACATGTGTATGTGTTCAGATACATGTATGTATGTATGTATATTCATTTTTCTATCATTCCACTATTCCCATTGTCCTAATGGTATGGAAATAGCTTTACTGAAAATGTAAGGGAATCTCTTGTGCAGTGTGTCTACAACCCTGCGGGTACCTTCTTCATTTGATTTCTGCTTTGTTGCAAAGATGGGTTGGTAAATAAAAAAGGAAACAAAACAGGCACTGCCTATGTGTGTTCCTTGTGTGTTCTTTCAAAATGTGGAACCTAACAGAACATGACAATGATTCTAACACAATTTGGGTTTAAATCTCTAAGATGTTCTTTCATGTACTTGAGTCTGACTACCCTTTTCAGTATTTCATCTTACGGAAGTACCTCAAGCTGCCAAGTTCCCATCCATACAGCACCTCATTTCCACCTTTGATGTTCCTGCTCGCTCATTTTCATGTTTCTTGAGTCATCTACAGCAGGTCCATTTCCCTACAGGTACAGTGAGTTTCAAATCAATGAACACATTCCATGAGTAATTTCATGGAGACAAAACTATCTCGTATCACTGCCTCCTGGAATTCAGCAGCTTACCATGAAAGCTGCAGAGCTATATTTTATCACTGGTGTCAAATTTACCAGAAAAATTTTTTAACATGGAATTCCTTTAATGTTGGCTGCAGTTTTTAGTCCTGGAAGGCATCAGAGAAATACAGGGGCCCTATTTGAATGGATATGACTCCCAGAGTTGAAACTGTTACGGATAATGGAATGTGCTTTGCAAACAATTCCAAGTAAAGTTACAATGAACTCATGAAAACATGGCATTTTTCTTTTTTTCTTTCAATGTTGTATAAATAAGATAAAATTAGGTTTCAAGGGAAACATTTTCACTACTTTGTTTTCCTAATTTCATTTACAGAACTCCACAGAGAATCCAACAACACTAAAGATGCAATTCAATGAAATCACATCATTATTTGGCACCTATGTAATCCAGAAGATTTTCTGAAAATGATTGTCACCATCCAACAAAACTAAAGCACTGCTGGAGATAACTGACTCTAAAAGAACCTGTAGAATGCATTTTAAATTAACCACAGAGAGCCTGCACCCTTCTTTTACTAATAAAAATATTGGTGCATAACCTCATCAGTTGTAAATTAATATTAAATTTCTAACAAGAAATATAACCCATTTCCACCAGCTAAATTAACTGGCTTATTAATCAAATAACAATTTAATAGTATAGCCAGTACAAATAGGCATTAATTAGAATGTTACTTCTCATGAAAAGGGTAAGAATGCTTTTAACTCCTGGTAAAATATTAAACAGTAAACCACAGAAAATGAAGCAATCTCATAAAAGGTTGGGATTTTGTTAAGCACTACAGAAGGTTTGAAGGGATGCTCAGCAGTCACTCTCAGAACTTATTCTTAAGCTAATTTATGCAACTTTTTTCAACCCAGCCTAGGATAAAAAGGGTGGAATCATTTCCTCATGCTTTACAAAAAAATCTGGCCAATATTTTAATATATAGATGCTTAGATCAGGCACATAAATAGGTGGCCTGATTTTCTAAAATGCTAAGCAGTAAATTGACCTGCTAGCTTTGCCAGGAGAAACAGACTACTCAGCACTTTTCAAAATCAGACCATTTAAGGTTTCTAAATATGAACGTGGGGACCTTGCTTTAAGCACCCATTAAAAAAACCCAAACAAACCTTGATCTTCACCTAGCCACCCCAGAAGAGAATTTTTAAATGTTATGAGAAGACTTACAGAGAAACTGTTTCTAAACTTAACCATGGCATTTGTTTCCAAGCAAATCCTGTAGTAAATCATACATACTAAAAGAAAAATGAAATATGCTTACGGCTTATATTTTAGTGCATTTGGCACCAAAACACAATGAACTGTACCAGCAGACAATAACTTCCAATTATGCTTGAGTTACAGGAAAGCAATATTTTAGATACGTTACAGTACAAGCTCAATGTTTCTGAGACTATAAAGAAATTCCGGAATTCCTCAGGCACGGTTCTGATTCTTGTGCCTTAGAGAAGATATAAAACAATTGTTTTATGGTTAATCATTGAAGTCTTTAGAAGCCTTGATGGGGAACTGCTACTGCCATCTGCAGTGAAACAGAATAGGCATAACTAAAATGGTGCACAAGATATTCTTTCTGCATAAACTGAAATCTGCTGAAGTCATTCCCGTGAACAACCACCTGCTTCTGTACTCCATTTGTTCTGTTAGCAAAATGAATTTCAGCTTCAAGATAACTTCTCAGTAAGGAATGTATCAATTTAGTAAAATATTTTCAAATAATTTTGGACCGATTTTTTGTTTAGTGTTAATACATACATTTGTATCCTTCAAAATGAAGACTATCAGTATATGAAGATGTATCATTCTCTCATTTAGAGAGGAAATACTGTAAAGCAGAATTTGTAGAGGTTGCCCATGGTTTATTTTAGTTTTATATCCTGAACAAAAATGATATGAAACCAAAAATGTTTCAAAAGTATTTTTACTTAAGCAGACAGAAAGATGGGAAACAAGCAGTTGAAGATAGAAGTTTCAATGCAGAGGTTTCAATTAAATATTTGGAGTATTTCATTACAGTTACATTTCATATTGAAAAGCTTTCCTCCGTTTCTCTTTTGCATTATATACATGAATACACATCATGCTTTCAAAACAGGATTTTCCTCTTTACTTACTTACTTTCCTATTACCTTTTTCTAGACAGCTGAAGAGATCAAACACAATGGTTCAAAACAGTGCTTTCATTTAAGTCTGTGTAATCCAGTTGATTTTAGTGTAATTCCACTTACTGGTAATACTAAAACAGTCAAACAAACGTGCATAATAGAGGAAAGATAATTGCGGCTGCAAATGGCCACAGCTTTATCAGACAAAAACATTTATGTTACAAGTAGCCAATACATAGCCTGTGTGATCCTCACATTTACAACCCTTAACATATTGAGTAGCCATAACGGTTTTCTGAGTTTCCTGACCCCAGGCTGCCTTTCCCTGCATCTCCATTTGACAAGTCCTGTGTTGAGACTTCACTGTGCTCTTCTTGGGGAATGACACAATCAGTTCTATTACCTGAACAACTCTTTGTCTCCAGTTCAAATCATGATGCCTGCCTAAATGCTATGAGCGATATGCTTATACTGGTAATTGGCTACTGGTTGGATACTAGACTGGTTACTTCCCAATTTTCCTCTCGAACCTTTCACAGAATGACACATTTAAAGTGGACAGATCCCCACACACGGGAGACTGTGCCTGTCTACCATGAAAAAGAGAGAAAGGAAACATATCTGAGGGCACTTAATTGTATATGTTATGCTGTCCTGAAAGTTTTGGCCCATTGGGTAAAATGGGCACACAAGGGGCCTGCTCTAAAGCTCCAAAAAGTCCAGCAGAAAATGTTTCGGATCAATGGAAATTATCAGTTTAAGCATCTGTACTATGCTCTCTGCTTGAACATCTGTTCTGTAGTCCTTCAAATTAGGGTAGAAGATGTATAAGGTACAAGAAAGGGAGGTGAACATCTCTACGGCAGTCCTCTTCTGACACGGGCTCCCTATAGGACCCATTAGCAACTTAACTTTGTCTGGTAGTAGTATTATTGGAACTGGTCCCTTTGAAATTGTTCCCTGCATCGTTCATTTGCCAGTTACAGCTCTGACATACAATCAATTTCCCAGCATATTCAGTGGGGAAAGCAGGTTGCATCTTTACTTAATACAATTCAAACAAAAGTAAGGGAAACTCAGACTCATAAGGCAGGGTCTGAACAGGGATTTAGCTGACTAACTCCAATTTCAGTGAGAGTTCAGATACTTCAATAGATACCTCTACTTTCTGCGACATACCTCATAGTCTTTACGAAAACTAATGGTTAGCCATTTCCAAAGGAAGAGAATTCCCCCTATGACCTAACTTTAAATGTTTCCTCACGTATGCTATATTTCTTGCGCTACAGTCCCTATTTATAACGCACAGAGATTTAAGTCTCTTTTTTGTCTGTTTCTTGCAAATGCAGTAAGATTTAAAACTTCTCTGCTTCTCTTATATATGAAGAAACACTGTTTTAAACTTGACAGCTCAGTTTGCAGTAGTGTCACACCAGTTATCGCTGAACAAAAGAAATGGCAAAGATATTAAGAGCCCCTCCATGCAGTACGTCTTGAATACTTCCCATACTTTGTATCGGTGCTAATACAGCTTTGTTTCTGAAATGGTCAAATGAAAAAACAAAACATAATAAAAACTTCACATTTTTGGTCACTGAAACTCATTTTCCTGACAAATGAAAACCGTCTATTCAAATGTGCATCTTTAAAAATGTGACCTTAGGAAGAAGAGCGATTTCATGCTAAAAATACAGCTCGTCAGTGAGGACAGTCATTTTCAATCCCACTGATTGTAGCTTCTCAGTCACTTAATCAGGCAAAAAGCATCATAAATCCTCTTTCCATTTTTTAAAAACTTTTATGGTGCTTTCAATAAGGTAGTGAATATTCAGTTCCAGCTGGCTACCAGCTCTCATTTATCAAATTATATTTTTAAAGCAGTAACAAAATTATGATGTGCTACACATTTTTTTCACTAAACAGTAGATGGTTTATATTTTAACAACAAAAGTCTTAACTTTCTAACCCAAATATGTTGTTCTTGTTTCTGTGCCTACATGTCTTTTTGAGTGCACTTTCTAAAGACTACTGCTAATAACTGAAAAGACAAGAGAGGTAGTTTAATAGACTGTTTTCAGCCAAGATAAATAAGGATTTATATTCATGACTCCAAGCAATATTGTTTTTTTTAAAAACATAAGGTCATACAAATTTGGTATCCAATAAAGACTGCTTTATACCACCATAAACCTGGCAAATCCAGCTTTCTATACATTCTCTCAGCCCAGGGATGTGTGTAGGAAAATTACATGTGGCCAAGGTGTCCCTGTGCTCTTAGGATAGGGCATAGAAGAGCCAGAAGAGCCCTCCAGGTCTCATTGGCTGCTGATGTGATCCCCGGTAGAAAATAGGGCAAATGCCAGATAACCCTGATACTGATGAAGGCTTTAAATCAAACATGTTTTATTTGCTCCTAGTTTTCCAAAATGTGCTAAGTATAGCTTAGATTCTAGGCTTACACATCTAAGGGAAAAAAAAATCAGTGACAAATTTAGAAGATGCTGTATAATTCAATTTTTGACTGATTTTTGAACACAATGATACCACTCTAGTACTTAGATACACACACACACACACACACACACACACACACATGCCCCCCCCCCCCACACACATGCTTGGCCCCTGCCAGGGACAAGAAGAGTTGCATGCTCCTGCTGGCCATGGTGCTGGCCCCAGCAACACCCTGCCCAGGCCCCAGAACAGCTGTGTACCCAATGTTGGGGGCCAGGGCACTGGCTGTGGGAAGCTCTGCCCGACCCCCTCCTCCTGCATTCACTACTTCAGCCCACCTACCCAAGTGCCCACAAACCCTCCACCCCCTGCCCACTCTCAGCACCACTCTCAGGACATGCACAGGGGTGAAACAAAAACAGTTTATTACCCTCACACTACCCACCCCCCTCCCTCCTCCCTCAACAAATAAAACCCCTTCTCCCCACCCCCCTCAACCAACAGAGCCCCTCCACCACCTTCCCCATCCACCAACAATAAAAAACCCACTTACAAGTGGGAAACTACAGCCAAGGGGAAAACTATTTACACTATTTTGCATCTTCAAGGCCAGAGTGGCGGGTAGTGGAGGGGGCTAGGGGGCAGGGCTCCGGGGAAGGTGCTCAGCACCCCAGCCCCTGGATGTTTCTTGTAGCTGGGTGCAGGATGGCCCGTAGTGGCAGGGCAGACCCAGCACTAAAGTTAGCACCAGGTCGTGTCTACATATGCGTTAATGTGCATTAACAAATCATGCCTAAATTTGATACCTGCACCTGCACGTGTGATTAGCCCAAGTGAATGCACATTAAGGACACGCATGTGTAGACACAAGCCCATAATGAGCATTAATTTAGGCTAATGCACATTAACGCGTCTCGCATAGGCATGCCCTGGGTGTGCAAGAAGGTAGGATGGACGAACTGGCAATATAATACCAGGTTGCAGTCTTGAGAAAAAACTCCTGCACTGGGGTGGGAAAGGCGTACCAGATATCCCTGACAGATGTCTGTCTTACCCACTGGCCCCTTGGACAGTTATGCAGAGCAAGAAATGAGCTTTAGGCAACATTGTGCTTTGCTCTTTCCATCAATGTCCACTTTAACATTTCAATTCTCTGTGGTCACAATCAGTGCTGGAGAGTTTCATTGTCAACATGCTATCTGCAAGCCCTGGATTAGAAACACTGTTTATTCTGCTCTTAAAAATCTCCAGTGAAGGAGATATCCCTGATCTAGTGTCCTGTGCCAGTGCTTTTATTTTTTTAAACCATATCCAAACTAAATTTTTGCTGATAATTAGTTGTGATAGCACTTCCCTACGTCACAAGGATGTTTTCATGGTATGAATAACAACAAAAATGCAGAGATACTCATATTTTATGGTAACAGGGGTCATATAAGGACCTTAGATAACAACCGCAGCCTCAGAGGTATGTAATTGTAAATAGCATTAGTCCCATGTTTAAAGATAGAGAGAATGAGGTAGAGAGGTTTTTTTGGTTGTTTTTTAAATACACACACAGATAAATTGATATTTGCAATGTGTCTCTCAGGAATCTTTCTTCAAAAAGATTGTTTGCTAGAAAAGCAATGAAAAAGAATATCTAAATAAGATTATATATTATGGACTGGAGCAAAGTAATACTCCCTTTCTTCCCTTGCTTTCTTCTGAGAGGACCCATTAACTGTCAGTTACATGTACAATTCTAGTTATATTTTTGTTTATTACTTTTCAGCAGCTCTGTAATCCTAGAGGATGAAAATATTTTCCATTTGCCACAGTGACACGTGCTACGAAGAGAAAATATGAACAGCTGCAGGCTTCCCCAATGCTGGTATTAGGTAACATGCTGTTCAAAACTTCTGCATATCTTTCTTCCTAACTTCCATTTGGTCCCCTGCAGTGAGATCCCTGGTAATGCTGCGAGGGCTCCTTGAAGTGAAGTAAGCTCCTCAAAATGAAAAGGCCCGAACAGATTATTGTGATGAAGATTTTTTTAAACCAATTTAGAAATACACTGTTTCAACATCTTTGTCTCTCCTTTAACTTTCTGGACTTAAATCAGCCATATATACTGAGTGTGATACCTCAGCATTCAGGCTTCCTTCATAGTTGAAAAAAAAATCCTTCGCACCAAGGCTAGGCTGCAAGAGAATGAGCCAGAGGTGTTGAAACCTGTTGCCATCCCTTGCTGGGGAATTTACAATACATGTCAGTGGTATGAGGTCCATATATAAATAAAATATTATTATTTAGGATGTTTACTTTAGCATAAGCTTGTGAAGTATTTCTGACATTACAGAAGTACTTCACCGGAGGCCATTATGTAGACTGGACTCCAGGCACAGGAAACAAAGAGCTCTATTCATAACAAAGCTAGGACAATGTAAATATTCACAACAGGAGTAAGTCTTTCAAAATATAGATTGAACAGGATTATGATTTATTGAAGCCTCGTCTCTCTACAGCAGAGTACTCAAGAAACGTGCTTATTCTAAATCCCTTTTTTTGGTTTGTCTTTGAATTGGAACCCAAGTCCCTGCTCTTCTTGAATTAGAGAATATCTAGTCACAAACAAGGGAAGCCATAGGAAGATGGAAAATACAAGGTGAACTTCATTGTTAACTCATGTTCCTGGTAAAGTGCCAGGAGGAAATTGTTTGAACATCAGGGAGGATGGACCTAGATTTAGGCTATGTATTTGGGGCTCAAGAGACCTCTAAGCAGATTCAGCAGAGATTGTCAGTTACCATATTATACATACAAACACATGCATGCACGCACATAGTATTTATAACAATAGGCCCTACTCTAGTTGAAGTGTTTTTGCAGGGAAGAGGAGTTTTGAGTGTAGCACTGTCTTCAAGAGCACATTTTTTTGCCACAATCTGTTTTTCCTAAGGATACTGCCCCTTTGTAAGGTTCCAAACCCCTGCGTAGGCCGGAAACCCCCTCATGTTTGTTTCCTGGTGAACTTCAGTATTTTTATGCTTTTCAATTGTTTTTCCACTGAAGAGGAAACATATATATGGAACGACTCATATATGGAAATATATTCCTATAATTCAGCCACCAACCCACCCATTTTTCTAAATTTCATACCATCCTGGGACAATTGCTTTAATAGCACACCAAATTTTCTTCTGCCCCATATTTAACAACACCTTTCATTTCATTCAAACAACATTTAATTTATTTAAAGTAGTTATTCTCATACTTTTTGGCTAAGTACATACAGTCAAAAAGCCTGAGGCTGAACTGATTCAATCTTCACAGGTTAGTCTAAACTGTGTAGATTGAATCAACAAGCAAGTGAACAGACATTCACTTTTGGTTCTGAAAATGCAGCCACATGCCTGTAATGGCCCAGGCCAGAAACTGCTTGGGGGAGGGAGGGGGGGGTTGTAGCAGAGGGTGGGGGGTGCTAGATCATGCTTCCCTGTTCAGCTGGAGCAGACAGCTTGGGCCAAGGCTAGCTAAGGTTGTAGGGGAGGTGCAAAGCATCCTGGGATGCTGGGGGACTGTGAGTTAATTCAAATCTGGAGGGGACCTGGGACAGAATTTCAATAAATTAATTTAACTTAAATCAGTTAAGTCTGATACTACATCTATCCAGGTTTATCTTAAACAGGTTTGGGCCATTTTGAAAGTGATTTATGTGTACTAAACTTCTGTTGTGTTACAGATTTGAAACAGTTTCTGATCACTTATACTGATTTACGTGAATTTCTGTCCCTAGCCTCTGAAACAATTGACCATTATCAGCCTCCACAGGATGTTATGGATCACTATACCTCATAGTTTCATAGTTTTGTATTTGCTAGGGTCGGAAGGGACCTGAACAGATCACCAAGTCTGACCCCCTGCCCTGGGCAGGAACGAGTGCTGGGCTCATAATACCCCAGTCAGATATCCATCCAACCTCCTCTTGAGACCTCCTTCTCAAATATTTCATTAAAAATACTGTAAAGGCTTGATCTCATGGACTGCAGCTTGATAACCACTGATTTCAATAGAATAAAAATGGAAATTAAAAGGAAAAAATATTTGGCCTGGCGCTACCACCATTTCAGCAAAATTAGATGGTGCTATCATTTTATCAGAAATATTTTGACATAATCATTATCCTGACTGTATCTTTGCACATGGTACATCCACAAACAAGCCCTTAAGTGTCACTCTTCTCAGACAAGAGAATCCTCCATTTCTGGATAGAACCCAGACAGAAAGTTTAAGAATGCACAATTCCTGTCAAAGAGCGGGGAACTTCACTAGCAGCACCAACAGCAGTTATGGCCCTGACCCTGCCATTCTTCCAGTAATAAATAGGTATTATTCAACTGAATTCATGACAGTGTTACTATGTCAGGGACTCACTGAGGTCCCATAACAGTATATACAAATCTTACTTCGCCTTTGGATAGGACCAGCACTCCTTTCACTAAATCAGTGGTGGTGGCAATCCCTCGATTTGAAGATGATTTCTACCACAGAAGTAGTTATAGTTCTTTCTGCAAGGGTAAGTAGTCTGTAGGCCAGGATTTATCTCCTTTTTCTTCCTCAGCAATCTCTTCCCTGCCTCAAGGGCAAGACACTTTACCTCAAAATGGGTACTTGCTTGAGGTTGCAGTGCCATTGGAGTTGGTCAGCAGCTAGTTCCTCCCAGGTCTTGATGTCTGTATCTTTTTTCTTGAGGTATGCCTTCAAAGTGTCCTTGTAGTGTTTCCTCTGGCCACCATGAGATCTCAGGCAGCTATTAAGTCAGAAGCAGAGCACCTGCTTTGGGGGTTGAGAGTCAAGTATCCACACACAATGTCTGGTTCAGCAAAGTTGGTGCTTGAGGATCACAAACTAAGTGCTGGTAAAATTGGCTTCAGCAAGGATGCTGCCATTTGTGCAATGATCTTCCTATTTGACGTGGACAATTTTCTGGAGGCATCACTGGTGATACCTCTCCAGGCTTTTGAGATGATGACAGTAGGTCACCCACATTTCACATCAGTAGAGGAGAGTGGGGATGATGACTGCATTGTAGACTTGGATCTTCGTGTCTTTGTGGAGATCTCAATGAATAAAGACACACCAAAGCAATTTTTCAAAGGAGACATGTGAGCACCAGATCCTGTTCTGGGTCTCCACATCAATATTCACTCTCTGAGAGAGGTGGCTACCAAGGTAGGGGAAATGCTTGACTACCTCCAGGGTCCTATAATAACACTGAGGTCCCACACCATTTACAAATCAAAATCTTTGAATAGAACCAGCCCTCTTCTCACTAAATATGCTTCTGTCCAAACTCTCATCTCCTCACAGTCGATTAATATAAAAGATGCTTTTGAAAATAAGAAAAAAATATGAATTAAGCAACATTCTGGAATTACATAAAATAATTATCATCTTCTGACCATAAGCTCCAGGGGAAAGGCACTCTGGCAGAAAATGTGTACATAAGAGTGCTTTGTAGGTTAGATGGCAATTTAAATATACTGTAATGCTATTAATAAATTATGTTAATACTAAATATATTCACTCCAGAGGATTCCAATTAATTGAGCCACCCTCTTTAACTCTATCTGAATGATAAGTACACCTAGATACACACAACCTTGAATTTCTCAAATCTGAGCACTGCAATGTATCTGGACCTGAGTTTGACGTTATTAGCCATAAGCTGAAAGGAAATTTCATCTTTATAATAACATGAAATTAAGATTAGACCTTCTGTCTTGCAGAGGGTAGAACAAGTCCCACTAGGCATTTTTATGCTGAGCCAGGCAGGCTTTGTCTGGTTTCAACTGACCCTTCCACAAGCTTGTAACTTTCTTTTCCTGAAAATGAGTAGCATTCAGAAAACTGTGAAATTATTTCTCCATCATGAAATGACAATGAAAAATCAAAGCAATTGCTTTCTAAACTGATTTATAATACCTGTTTTCACTTTGATGTGAATAAATAAGAAAATATCAGAACCAAGAATAAAGATACAATGGTCAAGAAATGTTTTATCCATATATGAGCAAGATGCTGAGAGGCACAACAATCAGTCAAAATTTTACTGAAGGTATAAAACATATAAAGAGACTCAAAGGTTATAATTTAATAATCTTAACTCATACTTCCTCCTCTATACCCAATGAAGCCTTTGAACATTGAGCACTAATAATAAACATGAATTATATTTTGGTATCTTATTCAAAAAAGCACATGATTGCTATATGTGCTTAAATTGGTGTGTAGAATTACTACATGTAAATGTGGATTTCTAGATATCTCTGAATCCATTATGTAAGCTAACAGGATTAGCTAGCATTAGTCTGCCATCCACAAGGAGTGTGATATGCATTATGACCTGCAGCTCTCTCATGGGAGTCAAAAGGTCTAAGTTGAGGCATGCATGATTTCAAAGCAATTCTTGGCACAATTAACTGCTTGACCTGCAAGATGAACAAGCATATCATTTAATTAATTGCCCAAGTCTTTTGAACAGTGCTGTTCATTTTTCTCATAAGTACATGATGATACACTGCTGCTGGTTCTTATGGAGATGATCAAAAAGATTACACATTAAATGGCCTGATGATTAATCAAGATGGCTACTTTTCATGATGCCATTTATTTGTACCACGAACCTTGATTATATTAATATTTGTAATATTGCTATAAAAACAAAGTAACAAGAACAGTACCAATAGTACCTATTACTCCTATAGTGATTGCCTCCAGTATTGTTGATGATAGGAACAGTAAAATCAGTTGTTTACGGTTGTAAACTATATAGATCTTAAAATTATTTATATACCAGATATGAAATATAGTACTTGACAGTAAATTTAGTTTTGATTGATTTTGATCTAAGCCATATATAGATGCCAACCCTCTCTGCAGTTTAAGGAGTTAAAGTAAAAACTGGAACAGGTTAGCTGAAAAAATCAATTGATTTATTCATCATGTGTGGACAACCCTGAACACACAAGAACCATTTGGAGAAATATATTTTACTATAGGTGAAGAGCACAAAGACAATAACATATGCAATGAAAAATTATTAATGTTTAAGCAGGACAGTTTTAATTATCTACAGTACCTAGTCTTTCTTTTCCTTCAACCCTGTAAACTTAGCGTTATAATTTATATGCACACATGGTAATGCATGTAATATAATACATGTGTGGATTGTAATTCTTCTTTCAACCCATTATATATATTAAAGTACATGCATGCTTGGCTTTCCTACACATAGTGTTAGCTGGAAAATGCTTGAATACCTATTTATTACCATACTATATAGAAAAGGAAGCATATTTGCCATAGCATTTGCAATGTTGTAGTTTTTTACAAATCATGGGCATGGTATGAAATAAATGACTATTTTCCCATGTTAAACTGTGTCAAACACTTCACAGTGAAATGACTGAATTTTTGGCCTCTATAGGGCCCCAAGCAAAATTTGTTTGCAAACAGAGGGCCCAAAGTTCGTTCCCAAGTCACTGAATCATTACAGCCTGTTTACTATGCTGCATTTTCACTATTATATTTTAGCATGCAGACCAATGTATACTTTACAAACATATTTCAATGTGTTGAAGTGACTTATGCAGCATTAATCCTTCCAATATGAGTGTTTTTCAGACTGCCAGCCTAATGTATGCTGTGGAGAATGCATGGGATATAGTTTTGCAGCATCAAGTGATTTAAATCTGCAATAGATAAAATTCTGCCTTAGGGGCTTTTGTTTCTAGGTTATTTCCAAGGTCCTGTGGATCCACATATTATCCAAGTTAGCCACTTGTCTGAATCTGTGGTAAATTTTATTGTGAGACAAAAGAAATGTATTCCATTGTATTCAGTGAAAATAACTGTGTCTGCTGACTGATTTTTTATCCTTATAGTATGGGATATTTTTCTGGTGGCATGTGCATTTTTGCTGTTTTCAATTGATTTTCACTTTTTCCATTCAAATCTAAAATACTGTTAAATCCATGCCACTTGTAAAAAGAAAAATAGATAGATAGATAGATAGATAGATTTAATTCATATGTTAAAAAACGCAAGATTTAGACTGTTTATGCATTACACAGTCAAGTTAAACTGTCTAGGAAACATGGCTGGCTTGGTCTCACAAATTCCCCCAAAAGGGGAAAGAGGAGACCCATCTGTGTTTTGTTTTACTTGGCTATTTAAAATAGGCAACCCTTTTTCTAGCCTGAATGTTTTCTAACTTATCACGTCTGTACATGGTTTAGATTGTAAGCAAGGAACCAGTCTTTTATACACTTTGTAAAGCACATGTACATTTATGGCACTACATAAATAACTTGTTATTTATAACAAGACTATAATAACCAGCTTTTCTAACTTGGCTTTCAATATATGTGAATTCTTTTTGATCACACAGTTCCTCCTTGCCCTGAAACCTGTCGCTGTTAGCAGCATTAACGTTCTAGGACACACAGTAACAGAATCTCAGGATGGCTTAAGGAACAGCCAAGGAATGTATAAGCCTGAGCCAATGGCAATTAACAAAAATGTTTTTACACAGGGATAGAGTAGGAGATTGCCAGGAAATTTAGTTGCAGAGCTAAAGTTAAGGCATAAATGTTTTCAGATGAAAGAGGCTGCCGCTAGGGGCTAGGGACAAATTTTACACATAAATCGGTTTGAGTGATAAGAAACTGGTTTAAACCTGTAACAGAATAGAAGTTCAGGGCACATAAATCAGTTTAAAAATGGCTGAAACTGGTTTAAGATAAACCTAGCTGAATGTAGTATTAGCCTTAATGATTCAGCCTAAACCAGTTTAGAATACTTCTGTCCCAGACCCCTTCCTGGTTCAAGTTAAATCAGAATCCCCCAGCATCCCAGCATTTTGCAGCCCTGGGCTGGGCTGTGCTGTCTGCTCCAGAGAGCAGGGCTGGCCCTGCCCCTCTGCTCCCTACCTACAGCAGTGAGTGCTGGCTCACCAGCCTCACTGGCTGGCTCATTGGACCTCCCCAGACAAACCCCTGCTGGGGTTTGGGGCCAGAGAGTGGGGTTAAACTTCCTTTCTTCCAAGCATGGATCTTCCCTGCCCTGCTTACTTAGTGCTGGCTTTAACTGTGGACTACAAATCCTAGAGGCACCTGGAAGCAGGAAGAGGAAGTGATGAGCAATGCTGCAGAGTCCTGCTGTTATGATTCTGGACTGCAAATCCTAGAGACCTTGGGGTAGCAGGAAGAGGAAGCAAACACACAGCCCATGCTAGCTATGTGCCAGATAGCCATGCTCTAGCACCCCCTTGCTTTTGGCTTGAGCCACTGCAGGCATGGGGCTTCATTTCCAGAATCAAAAGTGAATGCCTGTTCATTTGCTTAATGGTTCAATCTTTTCATCTTAGATTAACATGCAAAAATGGAATCAATTCAATCTCAGGGTTTTTGACTATTTGTACTTAACCTAAAAGCCAAAAATCTTCACTCCTCTTATTTTCTCTGAATCCTTCCTTTCACTGAAGTACTGAAAGGAACTCTTGTTATTATAAATGTTCCAGTTATCTTAGTACTTCAATTTTAAAAAGTCATTTAGATTTTGAAAATGCTGTACATAATACTAGCTCCAAAATTTCCAAGTGTTCTCAATTTCTGGGTGCCCAGATGGAGAAACCTTTCAGCTAACAGTAAGCCATGTAGTTCTTACTCACCTCAAATGAAGCTAAGAACAGTTAGCTTTTCTGAAAATGAGGGTCCCTATACACATTACAGGTATTGCTCAACTAACTGAGTAATTGTACAATTACCTTACAGACAGCTCCATGTGCAAAGTAGCTATCACATAATACAAAGCTTCAACCAGCTATAAAGTTAGACCTTGAAAATATGTACTTACTTTATAGCTGGTTTCCATCCAGCGTTAATTTGCATGTGTAGCAGGGTCTTTTCTACAGCTGGGAGACTCATTAGCTGACAAGACTCCCAGCTGCAGGGGTACACCATCCATGCCCAGCATGAAATCCCCAGGCTTAGAGGATCATGGCATCCATAATCGTCAAGGCTCAGGGGTGTGTGAAACCCCCAGGCTCATATGTGCATCCAGGGCTGACAGTCCTTGCACCTGACAGGGCTCATCAGATGTGGGACTCTCAGTCCCGGCTGTGCATGACCCCCACAGCTGGGAGACCCCTGAACAAAGAGGGTTTCTAGCCATGGGGAGCCTGCTTCTGGCTGATTCAGGGTAGCCCAGGATCAGGCTCCCTCTACACCAGCAATAAGGTGTGACTGGATCTAATGTGCGATCCCACAATTGTGTCCCCTGCCATGCATGTGTGGAATGGCAGGAGGCACGATTGTGTGGATCAAGCATTAGTATTAATCAAACATTTACCTGCATGTGTAGAGGGAGCCTGAAAGCCAGGGTGCACAATTCAGAGGCCACTTTTGAAAATATTGGCCTACTTATTTAGAAGAAGAAACATCTTTGTCTTACGAGTATAGTAATCATCAAAATGTAGAAGCATTATAGTCTCACATTTTTTTTAGCAGGACTGTATAAATACCAAAATGCAAAGAGGATCAGGGCTCAAGAACAGTTGAAGGAGACTGAGGAAGCAAAACCTTCAGTTCAAAGCATCTCCTGACTCCCAAGGCAAACCTAGCCTTTTTTATTTTTGTCCTTTCTCCATAATTGCTTTACCATCCACAAGTCTCACCATATGGTAGACAAGGAAAAAGAGAAATCATTGAGCTGCCACTGCTTTTTCTTGTGGTATTTGAGTCTGAAGCAGCTGATATACCTAAGGAAACAGCAATTGGAGACAGACAGGCAGGAGTAGAGAGACATGCTGAGAAACAATTCTTTCTCTTGAATGGTATGGTCAGGAAAATGCATTAGCAACAGAGTCAATTGACTGATGGTGTAGAGGGAGCCTGATCCTGGGCTACCTGGTAACTCATCCATACTTGCCTGTCAAATATTGGACAGATATTCTATTGATTTGTACAGGTCACTAAACAACACATTGGCAAGCTAGCATCACACAATGAAAAGTAAGCCAAAGAGTGACAAATGCTCTGTGCATTTCAGCCTAAATTATGAGAGAAAGAATGGAAACATTTTCTGATGCTGATCTGTCCCCAGAGCTATTTAGTCTCTTTCCCTGAAATTATTGCAACTATGTATACATAAAGAGGGAATTAATTGGCTAGCAACATGTTTTATTAATATTGTGTTGACAATTCATTTTTTGGATTTATTCTGTACAAGTAAAATAAGATTATATATGGCAATTATTAATTATATCCATTTAGAATTATATGCAGCTATTTAGACAGCATCTTCTCTGTCTCTGCTCATGACCAAAAGTGTAAGCTGTTGAACTCCACAGCCATAGCTTTCTCTATCTTGGACATGAACAAGGGGGACCACAGGTTTTTCCATTACAGATTTCATCTTGAATCAAGTGGAAATGTATTTGTTTCCTTTGGCAAAAGAACAGAATATTGGAAAATGTATTAACTTGTATTATAGCAGTCCAGCTTATTTCATGAATATGTCCACCACCCTGTCATAATTTGTTTTATAAAGGAAAAAATTGATATGTTATCCATTTATTTTTTGGTAAAAGGGAAGGGGCTAAAAAAAGAATACAAATGTGGTAATGTTTCCTACTTAGTCTAATCTTAACTACCAGGCTACATTTGACTGGATATTCACGTAAAAAGGTAGGTAAACACTTTACATACATACATACATACATATTATATATATATATATATATAATTTTATTAGCATACATGCTATAGATAGATAGATAGATAGATAGATAGATATAAAAATATATAGATATAGATATAATGCTACATATAGCATTTTATTAGTGTATATATCTATATCTATATCTATATATCTCATCTTAAGTGTTCAGTAGAAAAATTTTCATTTTCCTCAGATGTTGCTCTCATCAGCAGAATACCTATGTCTTTTAATATAACCTTTCATACCACAGAATTGGAGCTTATGACAAAATATTAATATCTTGTGAGGTAAGATATCACCATCCCTAGTTTTCTAAAAAGAATCTGATATAAAGAGATAGTAACTGACTCAGTGAAGAACTTGAACCAAGGTTTCAGAGTCCTAGTCCAGTGTCCAATATGGTCTTTACCACAAAACCATAGTTATTACATGCTGAAGTCAAGCTGATAGGGCAAAATCATGAGATTCCCTTTGGTCCAATCCTCCAATTTGTCTAAGTCACTCTGAACCCTAGCCTTACCCTCCAGCATATCTGCTACACCCCCTAGCTTGATGTCATCTGCAAACTTGCTGAGGGTGCACTCTATGCCATCTTCCAGGTAGTTGATGAAGACACATGTTCCCTAGCTCTGCTCCCTCTCTAATCTCCCTTGCTCTGAGAATGGAAGTGGGAAAGACAAGGGAGGGAGGTCTGTTCTGGGGTTTCCCCAGCCATGCTGTAGGGTATGTGTCTCTGTGGGGAGGAGGGGGCGGGGGGGATGGGGACACAGGGACAGGAATGCAGGGTTCAGACTGTTTTGCAACCAGGCATTTTTAAAGTGCTCTGCAATTGTGCCCTTTTGTCAGTGCATGACTGTAGAGTGCTTTCAGTGGCCAATTGCACAACAGCGTATCACATCTGTCAGTGCCAGCTGACAGCTTGCTCTCTTCCCAGGCAGGCAAGAGGGCAGGTTGTCAAATAAAGATCAGGGTTGGCTCAGAGAGCAGCTCACCTGTGTAGCTCCCAAGCCAAGAGGCTGAAATACATGTACACTCTTGCTCCCATCCTTTTTTTTCTATTGGTAAGAATTTCAGAGCTATTCCTGCAGTAGAAATGGATGTCTGGCCATGGCCTAAGTCTGATAAATCTGGATTAAGTCTGCCATGACAAGGAGTCTTACAATAATCAACCCACCACAGACCAGATCTATACACAGTACAATAAGAGCAGCATCTCCTGGACTCCACCTGAAGGCTGCAGCCCTAATCTGGACTTAGATATAAACTGTTTCTGCTTCTGTGCCCACTTCAAGATTGTCAAAAAGCAACACCAATTATGCCTTAGACCTTAGTCTTGTAGAACAGAAAACCATGCTCAACCTTAAAAACAACCTGGACATTATCATGCAACAAGCTGATAAGGGGCTTATTGTGCCACTGTTGTCATGGACAGAACTGCATACATGCAGGAAGCCAAGAGACAACTTTCCAGCAAAGAGTTTTACCAGCTCCTGACAGAGGACTGCATGGCACAATACCAGAAGGAACTAAATAAAACTCTTAAAGAAGTTCTCTCTCAAAACACAGGGGATGATTACTGCTACCTCCTGGGAGCCCAGGCCAGGTAACTTTTACGTATTACCCAAGATTTACAACTGGGCAACCCAGGACACCCCATTATCTCTGGCACTGGCATCATCACAGAGGGAGTTTCTGGCTACATTGACTCTAACCGATTCCCCATGTGGCACTGGAGCTGCCAACTATTTAAAAGACACCACAGATTTGTTAAAGAAACTGTGGACTCCATTAATAAGGGTCTAGCAAATGCTGTATTAGCTACCATGGATGTCATGTTGCTACAACAAATGTCCTTTATAAGGACAGATTACAACTCATAAAAGAACATTATTTGTGACAAGAAAACTGCTTCCATTTCCATTAAGCTCTCTCACTTTGTCCTCACACACAACTAAATGTGGGGCTCAGGGACTCCTTATACCTACAAATGAATGGCACGGCCATTATCATATGTATGACCGCTCAGTTTGCCAACATATTTATGACAGACTTTTTCCTCCATAGCTGCCCTTCCATCCCCTTGATACACCTCAGGTACATGGATGACATTTTCATCATATGGACACATGAAAGGAAACTCTAGAGAAGTTGGATGGGATGATATAATAGGGGATGGTTTTCTTTGAGTATGGGGTTGGTCTAGATGGCCTCCTCAGGTCCCTTCCAACCCTAATTTTCTACGATTCTATGAGTCCATTAAATTTCACCAGGATTTTAACCACTTTCATGTTTCCATCAAACTAACTCTGGAATATCCACCAATGTCATATCCACCATCACCTGCTTAAAACACCCATTTACTGTGTACACTAGACAGACAGGATGTTCTGTATGTATAAGAGTGAGTGAATATTGAAGAAAGACACAAAAGCATGTGGCAGAACACTTCAACCTCCCTGGACACTCCATCGCTGATTTCAGGACTACTGTTCTCAGGAAGAAAAAATGTCTCCTCTCCTCTTCCCTCTTCCCCCTTGTCTTTTATATTTTAACTTCTCTCTCCTTCTTATACATTGCTTTCTGTTCCTATAGCATCTAATGAAGTAAGCTTCAGCTCACAAAAGAGTGCTATTTCTATATATTTTATTTAGTTAGTCTATAATCTATCCTGCTGTGACAGGACCAGCCTGTGAGGGATGCTGTGATTCCCTCTGGTGACTTGTCTTAATTATGAACCCCTCCAGTTCCTCAGCATGCCCCCTTGAAGTCTCACCTGCCATGCCTTAATGTCACTGTTATGTACATTGGAAGGCTACCCCCACAACCCCAGGGCCTGGAGCGATTCTACTAGCACTGCCTTTAGCTGTACTCTCAATCCTGCTGGTCTCTCTGTAGGACTCTGACCCCTCCAGAGTCTGGTTCCCTGACACTGCACCTGACTGGTCTGAATCATGTCCTTGAAGATCCTGATTGCCTGAAGTGCAATAATCATAGCTTTCAGCTGTCCCCATAGGCATGCCCATGCCTTGCAGATTTCACTCAGTCATTCATAGAGAATCACAGAGAAGTAGGGCTGGAAGGGACCTCCTGAGGACATCTAGTATCATCCCTATGCAAACCATCCTATATAATCCATAATCTACATTCTACATAAGACTACTCTCAACCCTGACGTGACACATACCTAACAGCCTAACCTGCCACAGGTAAAGCAGGGGAACCACAGCAGCCAATGCCCTGCTTCTGTAAAATATTGTCAACATATGCTCAAAAGGTCCCAACAGAGACCGGGGACACCCAGTGATGCTTAACTATTTACCAGTTTAATTCTACAATATAATATAAAACTTATAAATGTGTACATATATAAATATGTACATACATATTATTTACAAATATAGGTTTACAAAGATATTCACTCTTATTAACCCTAAACCCGGCAATCTTGGCTAGATATGGCAGAGAAAGGCACTATATTAGCGCAGGCCTTGACCCTCTTTGACCTTCTGGTTAGTGTGTAGCCCTTGCCCTCAGCAGGGCCCTCCAGGCAGGCAGCCAAGGGAACACTCCATGAAAAAACACAGGTTAGACAGTAAATCAACAAATGAAGACCTGGCAGTGATGGAGCAATAACTGAACATGCCTAAGTGAAATTACATCAAATAAGATACAATGCATAAAGATAACCAATTTGATAAATTCAGGTATTGAGTCAGGGTTGCTTTAGAAGGTCCTACTAGCAGGCTAAATAAAGCAGCTTACAGTCCCCTCATAATACCACAATAGGGATGCAAATTTACAGCAAAAGTCCCAACAATACAAGGAACCATAACACAACAATAGCACAGCAACTGTGCCAAAGAAGAAGTGATACCAAGGGAAAGAACCTGTTACCTTAAGGAAACATCATCACATGACTAGTTGTGGGCCCTGTAAGCACGCACCACCCTTAACAAATGGGGCCCTTAGCTCTTCTTTCCACACAAAAGGGGTTGTCCCTCCTCCCCATCATGGGGCTTCCCTTTAATCACCCAAATGGGGGAGGGCCTCTCCTCCCCTGTGGAAATCCTCTTCTCTTCCCTTCTTGGGAACTACAATCCCCTTTATGGGTGACTCATGACTCCCAGCAGCTCTGGTGGGCTTGGCTCATCTCTCTGTGGGTTGGCTATGAGGCTTTCCCCCTTGCTGGTATGGTCACTCTGTCCTCCTGCTACTTGTCGTAAGAAGGCCCGAGCTGCCTTGTGCAGCTACCTGGCCTGTCAGCCCTCTCTCAGCCCCTGTGCACTACCCTCTGCTTTGAAGGGGCATCTGCCTTGTACAGGGATTGGGACCCATGCTGCTTTGTGCAGCTGTGGCGTCCCATCAGCTCTGCTTGGCTCTCTCAGCCCCATGCACCACCCTGTGTACTGAAGGGGGCTCCTGCCTCGTGCAGGGCTGGGGACCCATGCTGCCTTATGCAGCTGTGGTGTCCCATCAACTCTACTAACCTTGTCACTTCTCTGTGCACCAAGGGCTCCTTCTTCATGTAGGGTTGGGGACCCATGCTGCCTCATGCAGCCACCCAGGTCCCGTCTGCTCTCTGGACCCTCCGTGCACTGATGTTGCAGCTCTTTCCTCAGTGGGGCTGGGACACAGATGCCTGCTGTTTCCTGCTCAGCAAAGGCATCTTCAGGGTGCTTCTGGGGCAACTGCTCTACCCTGCTGGTCAGCTCTACCAGCTTTTCTGCAGTCCCGTTTTGTCATCCCTCGTCGAAGCTGCCCATGTGCTGGGCACACAGGCTTTTATCCCTTCTGGAAGCTCCACCCCCAGCTTAGAAATGGACCAGTGGAAATCCTGAGGGGTTAGTTCCACCTCAGGCCCTCCTCTTCACCTTGCCCCTAGGTCAGGGTGGGGCAAGCCTTCCTTCTGCCTTCTCCTGATTGATGGGGAAGGCAAATGCCCCACCAAGTGGCCTGAGCCATCCAGCCCAAGCTATCAAACTGTGCTGCCACGAGCCAGCCTGCCACACAAATGGTCCTTGGGTGAAGAATTCCAAAGTTAATGGGAGTCAGGCTGTTTCCCAACAGTTGTGCCTTTGAAAATCTCCCCGAGTTGCTTAGGTAATTTTGCCAATGCTTCCTAAAAATGGGTTGTTGGTTGTAGCTGTATTGGTCTAGGGACATACACAGGTAAGGTTATTTGGGTAGATGTGGTATCTTTTATTAGACCAACTAAATAGTTGGGAAAAAGTTATTTGCAAGCTTTCAGGCACAAACACCCTTCTTCAGGCATTGGGAAATCTGCTGCTGTTTTGAGTTCTCCAAGGTAGGAAAGAAGCTATAATAAACAAGAAGCCTGTCAAGATGCAAATGAGTAGAAGTTTGGAAGACAAAGAGATAATCCTCAAAGGGAACTTACAAAACACCTTTTCTAGAGAAGCCTATGAACTTCGCTTCATAAATCTACTGGAAACAAAAAATCAGGGACTTAATATAGATGTTGGATTTATGACACATTAAAACCTGCCCAACATCTAACACACCAGGTGACCTTCCTTTAGCTGACCACTGGCATTCCTTCACACTTTTCTCTCCCTTACCCCTCTCCCTCCTATCTCTACCCTTGTCTTCCAAACTTCCACTCATTTGCATCTTCACAGACTTGTCACGATTTTAGCTTCTTTTCTACTTTGAAGAACTCATAACATCAGCAGTCTCCCATTGCCCAAAGAAGGATATTTGTGTCCAAAAGTTTGCAAATAACTTTTTTCCAACTATTTAGTTGGTCTAATAAGAAAAAATCACATCTACCCAAAGAACCTTGCCTTCTTTAAAATGTGCATTGATATTTTAAGTAATTCCATTATTTTATGTAATTAATAAACTCTTTCTAAAACATTTGCTGCCCTGAATTAATTGTAATTTTCTTTTTACTTGTTGTCCAGTATAACCTATAAAAAGTGTGTATTAAAAAATATCACTTGTGTTGAAAACCCCACAAATTATACACACAAAAATCAATCTTTTCCAGTAAGGATGTTGAATGATTTTTTTAAAGGCCCTTCTTCCCAAAAGTACCATGATTTACTGTTTCATGGGGATTTTGAATATAATTGATAAATTCAAAATACATTATTTTAGTTTCAGTGTTTTCCTGGCAGGCATTTTAAACTTTTTTTTGTCTCACTGAGGTATAACTCATTCACTAAAAATCCTCGACCAACTAAGTTGACTGCCATGAAAAAAAGCCATCAATCATATTGACTAGTACTAAGAGAAGCCAATGCCATATTAATTGCACACAAAATCACTTGGATTTTGCAAGTGATTCTCTAGATCAGGGTCCCAGGCCTGGATTGGGATGTGTGCAACTACTAAGCATTCTTACTATAACAAGAGTTCAGCAAATCACTTAGTATTACCAAAAGATAGGCAAACAGGAGGAGCTGCTGAAGTTTTCGTTCAAACCTATGTTGTGTCAAAAGGTAGTTGGCTGGTTATCATGGGGGGCTTGGGCCAGTACTGCCCAGAACGAAGGCTGAGTGTTTTAATACCATAGCAACTGTTGCAATTCTCAGACACTAGACTCATATGAAATCTCAGCCAAGTAACTGCCAGTGTTAAAGAGGGCAAAAAAGTGGAACATTCCTAAAATGAGGAGCGTACATTCAGTGTCACTTTATTAATATAATTCTGCTACATTTCTAGAACTTCACTTTTTGGTGACAACTCTAATAGACATACTGCATAATTCTCTTTGTGGCAGCAGTTGCAGAGGAACTCAAAAAGACTGTTCCATTCTAAGTGCAGCCGCATCAATTCTAGAGTGCTAAATCTTTGTTCTTGGTTTTGCGCTTCAGCTCTTTTCACTAGCACTTTATAACTTGAGGGGATATTCTCATCTAGGTGTGTTAGATGTTTCGTATAGAAATCCCTGTGTGCGACAAGATTATTATTCTCTAGTTTTTCCCATTGCATAAGGTCTGACACTTTTTGGGGGGGGGCAGAGAGGGGAGAGAGGGGGAGAGAGGAACGGTGAGAGCAAATAGGGTAAAGTGTGTGCCCTTTGCATATTTGGTTATTTTAGGTAAAGGCATTTTTTTCAGTTAATCTATGCAATCTCATACTGTCATCAGGTATAAGAAAAGATTAAAAAATAACACTAGCAGATGACAGAAAAGCATTCTGTGGCAGCTCATGTGGAGATTAGTAATGATCAGGAGGATACATTTTCATCAGGCTCTCAGACAGGTCAAAATATCTTTCAAGACACATTTTTAATCCGATAAGTAACAGGAACTGTTGACCTAATGCCCTAAACTTTCTTTCAAAAGCCTAGTATTGTGTGTGGTATCTACATCTGTGTTTAGGGAGTTGAAATCCAAAAATATACAGAACAAGCACGTGTGTGCATATGTGCATGGGCATGCATTCTAAATCAGCTTGTCAGTACTTCAAGGTCCATCGAAGTATAGCCCCCTCTTCTAACAACTACTCGAGAGAAATTTCACTTGGATTTTTTAGGGCCAGACAATTACCTGAACTGTAGCCATTTTTGGCTGCTCTAGTAGTACAGAAAGACTAAGTGGTCTGCTAAGAATTGCCTCAGCTCAAAGAAACCTCAGATGAGAGAGTCAGAATAACTGCTTCTTCATCATTCAATCCATAGCAGGCATGCTTTTGGGTCTGGCCAAAGTGCTGTTTTGTTTTGGAGATCTTTACTGTTTTGTCACTATGGCTAAGGACAGACATTACACATAAACTGGCTTAAGTGATCAGAAACTGGTTTAAATCTGTAACAGAACATGTGTTCAGTACACAAAAACCAGTTTGAAAATGGCTGAAACCAGTCTGAGATGCACCTGGTTGAATGTAGTATCAGACTTAACTGATTTGGCTCGAACTGGTTTATCCAGTGTCTGTCCCCTGGGAGCTGACAGATGTGAAAAAAACAAAACAGCACTTTACCAGAAGAGAAGCGCATTAGTTTGACCCAGCTCCCCAGCATCAGTATAGATCGGGCACTTCAGCTATTAGATTCAATCAGCTTTTAGATAAAAGTGCAAAAAAGCCCGCTGAAGCTGGGTCAAAGTAATGCAATGCCTCTTCTGGTCATGCGCTGCATTTGGTGCGGGGGCATGCCAAGCTGAAAGTAAAGTGCTTCTTTTGTCATGTCTGTAAGCAGCCTATGAGGATGCTATCGTTTAATCTGAGAAGAGACCAGGCTACAGAGATCTGAGGGGTTAAGGATGCATAAGAGGCTATATCTAGTCCAACCATGGGCTGCATTTTACAAGCTCAGCTTGTCTGGATCCAAGGACTGGGGCTTCAGAATCTTTTCATATTAAGTGGGATTATCTTCATCACTAAAATACTGCCTTGTGCATCACACCCATGCCCCCAAACAAGACACAACCTTTGCTTATAAGATGGCAGAATAATTATTTTTCAGAGTTAGAGCTGCATAATGCAGGGACAGAGCCTAATCTTCAGCAAACTTACCCTTTCTTTCCTGCTCAGGCAAAAGCTAGTTTTAACCTTTGCACAGATGAGCTGCCAGCAGCTCTTGGCTACTCAGCCAAAAGCTCAAACTGTAGCTGCTGTCAAAGACTAGACTCCATGGGCAGATCTAGAGCTAAAACTAACCTGTTGAGCCTGCCTCAGCTGCCTAGTGCCCCCCCCCCTCCCCCATGCCTATGCCTGTGCCTGTCCCTGTCCCCACCATGCTTGCCCCATGCCATGCCCCTGCCTGCCACATGTTCCTCCATGCCTGTCCCCCTGCCATGCACTCGTTGTCCCCCATGCCTATGCCTGTCTTTCCACCCTGCTTTCCTCACCCTCTGCTCCCCCTGCAGCCAGCTCCTCCATCCCTTACCCCTCATGCTACTTTCTAAATCCTACTTCTGCTGCCTCTCTCCTCTGTGCCTACCACCCTACTCCCTGCCTCTGTCCCTGTGTCTCCCCAACCTGTGCCTGCTCTCCCACTCCCTGCTCACCCCTTCAGACTTTCTCCTACCCCCTGCTCTCCTCCCTGTTCCTGTGCCTGCTCTCTATTCCCTGCCCTCATACCCTTTGCTCCTCCCCCCAATCCCTTGTCCCCCTAAACCATGCCTGCCCTCCTCCTCCCTGCCTGCCTTACCTTCAGCTGCAGCACTGTTCCCTGGGACAACCAGTAACAGTGGCAGTCCTAGTCCAGCCCCAGTCCAGCCCAACCAAGGAGAAGCAGTGGCACTTCCCAGCCAAGGTGGGTTGGAGATGGAGAGACCAGAGCTGGAGAAGAAGGTATAGGAGATGGGACAGCTGGGAGGAGCAGGGGGTGTGGAAGCAGTTTTCAGGTGGAGTGAGTGGGGACAGGTGAGGGGCAGGCTGCAGGTTCCCTTCCACACACACCATGTGGACTCCCCCTGCACTCCTCTGGCTGCAAGCCTCCTCTCTTGTCAAATGAGCCATTCTGGCCTGAGGCAGGTCCTAGCTCAGCTTTAGCTTCAGCCCTGAGCCCAGGGCCAAAGCCAGAGCTCAACCACCAGCTGCCACAAGCCAGTAATTGTATCCAGGACAAAGCTTCCCCCCACTTTCCCATGTTTTTTTTTGGGGGGGTGGGAACTCCCTTGCCACCATGTTGTCTGGGGGGTGGGGGGGTGGGTACAGCTGAGTATATGGATAATACTGAGTACAACCTATTGGCTTTGTTTTGTTTTGCTGTCTAAGCAAACATACTATCTAATACTCTGGAAATGTAAGGGACCAAACCTGGTGATGTTTTGTCAGTCATAATTCTTTACTGTCATCCATCCATGGGACAATCTCCCTCGCACACCCATTCCTTTTGATGAGTAAACAATAGCTAATTAAATCTTCAAACTTTATTGCTCCTTGTTTTCTGTTTCTGTAATCTTTAAAATGTTTTCCCAATTAGGAAGGAAGGAAGGTTGGTCCTCCTGGTCTCTCTACTCCCTCTCCCCCCTCAACATGCATATATCACTCTTGTTTGCCCTCCTGGATGACAAGATTATGCAGCCATAGACAGAGGGAATGAGAGGGAATGAGGAAATTTTCCAACTATTCTGGCAGAGGGATAGCCTGGTTGGCTATAGAATTTCCTTAGGACAAGAGAGGCACTAATTAACTTTAGTTCGATTAAGACCAATATTTGCTGTTTTTATTATGAAATACTTGTAAAAAATAGGATTGCATAGCATTGACCTAGTCTGTGCCAGATTTTGCTTTCTTTAAACATCAGCTTCTCCCTGACCGTAGCACTGGATTTTGAAAGGGTGAAGGGTGCAGATAGTATGGTACATCATCACATACACCACATCACATATGGTTTTGAATAGGGGAAGCGATGCCAAAAATAAAAATGCTTGAATACAAAATTAAAAGTAAGATATACAGTCTGAAAGCAGAAGGAAGACATTAAATGTAATGAAGTAGCTTCATTCTCATACTCACAGGCAGTGTACACAGTAGAAAAGCTGAGGGCCTAATCTTACGGTCCCTTAATCAAACAGCTGACCTTGCTGAATCCAGGGGACTAGAGCTACTCATGTGAAGTGAGTGAGGACCTATTGCAGGAGGCTCAAATCATCTAAGCTTTTAGCAAAATTTAAACAAACGTGAAAACAATTGCATTTCACTGCTAAGTTGCATGTTCCCCACAGAGAACTCGGGCAAGTAAGCCAAACTCTAATTTAATTACGGATCACCTTACACATCATTTAATGCATTATTAGGGACTTTTTTTTGCCATTACATTTGTTACATAAAAATGCTACATAAAACTGCCACATTCTCAAACACACTGGAGTCTCCTTGAAAACACTGACACCTTCAGTGAAGCACTGGAAATTAAGTAAATACAGTAAATTACAGAGACTGTCTGCATTAACTGTTCAGTCTCTGAAATATTTTACATTTCTCTACAGGTTTTTCTAAAGTTCCATTGAAACCGGCTAATTAAGAGAGAAAGTCCTACAGCTGCATTTGGGAACTGTGAATCCAGAATGGATTTATATATGTTACAAAGATAAATTAATAAGCACAGAAAATGACTGGTAAAATCATCCTTTTTACTTGGTTAGATTCCCCTGCAAAATAAGATAAATACTTATTTAGGCTGGATTAAATTGTGGCTCATGATTTCAAAACAACTTTGCCCCTACTTCTTAAATGATTAAAAGTATGAGAGAGGACAAAAAAGCAGGCAAAAGAAATTGGCCAAAACACGCATACCCACATTTTGGCACTCATGACTTAGGTCTGAGAACTGCTGAATAATCAGGGGTATTGACAGGCAGATGGAGCTGCTCAATGCCTTTGACAGTCACATGATTTGTATTTAGCTGTCTAAATATGTAATGGGAGTTGCACTCCAACAAAGCAGTTAGCTTGTACATAAGCCGTACATATTTCAAACTCTTTAAGAATAGTAGGACTTAAACAATGGGACTTACAGGTCATTTCTACACATGCTCTGGGAGAGTGGGGTAGACTTTAACTAGAGTGGCTCTAAAGCACCTAGAGAATCTCGTGTAACAGCATTCCTGTGCTTCAAAATAGGGACGGGTGTGTTTTATCTAAAGTTTGTTGGACGAGCTTTAGAATTTAGATAAAGCACCCCTGCCACCACTTCTAAGTGCAGGGATGCTGATACACAAGATGCTGGAGGCTGCTGGAGTGTGGTAATTATCATGCACCAGCAGACTCAGTTAATCAAGTTTGCTACAACATGATGTTGTTACAGCATGTCGGAGCACACTGCTTGTATATGCCAAAGTTAGGCACTTGACACAAGTGCTGTCCTGAGCTGAATAGGAATGGCATTATGTAAGAATTGCTATTTACTGGTTCAGACCATAGGTCCGTCTTTCCCAGTATCCTGTGTCACACACTGGCAGAGAGTGGGTGCTGAAATGGAGAGTGAACAGAGTACAACCAGGGTTTTTTCCCCTATTGTTCCTCTCACATTTGCAACCTTCAGTATTTAGGGTCTAGGAAATTCTTATTCAGAGACTGTTCCCCTAACTCCCATGCTCATATAGCTTCCAATGCCCAATTTGCCCAATCACTTTTTGAATCTGGCTTAACTATCAGCTTCTACTACATCTGGTGGCAATGAGTTCCAGACTTGAATTCCATGTTGTATGAAAAGTAATTCACTATCTACTAGTTTCATTTTATGACTCCCTGTATTGTGAGAAATAGTTAAAAATACATTCCTATTTAATTTCTCTTCCCAGTTTAGTATTTTGTAAACCCTTATCATGTCCCATCTCAAATATCTCTTTTGCTAAACTGAATAGGCCTAGCCTCTTTAGTCTCTCCTCATATGAAAGCCCCTCCATACCACTAATTGTCCTTGTTAACCCTTTTCTGTACCATCTCTAGTTTTCCTAGATCCTTTTTGAGGTGCAGGGACCAACACTGGGCACAGTATTCAACATGTGGATGCACCATGGATTTATAAAGGGGCATGATGATACTTTCTGTTTTGCCTAACATTTACTCCTTAATAATTACTAACATTTTTGTCTTTTTGATGGCTTCTGATCACTGAAGTGATACTTTTTAGTGGATGGTCCACAAAGACTCCCAAATTTCTTTCTTGTGTAGTAACAGCTAATGTAGAGCCCATCATAGTGTAGGTCAATGATTCTCAACTGGGGACATGTGGCCCCCTGGGGGGGGCTGCAAACAGGTTTAAGGTGGTCTGCCTGGCCCAGGCTGGCCTGGGGAGGAGCCACCTTAGCACCCTGGGACTGAGGTGAGTCCCAAGGAAGGGGTGGTGGCAGGCCCACCCCACCTAGTCCCACAGCCTCTGACTTGTGGCTGGTGCTGCAGGTAGGCAAGGCTTCATGCTGCTGCTACTCCTCAGGTGAGTGGGGTGCTGGGGCTCTATGGCAGGGCACTGTTTGTGCCTGCCACTTTAAGGGCCTGGAGCTAGCAGTTGCCAGGTTCCTGATGAGGGCAGCCATTTTGAACCTAGGGCTGCCCATATAAACAGGGCAGTTTTGCTGCTGAAGGCCAGGCAACTACAATCGCCTGGCTGCAGGGCTTCTGGTATCATCTGGAGATAAGGGCAGGAGCTGTAGGGGATGGTCAGGAGGCTCCTGATCCTGGGCATGACCTAAAACTGCACCCTGCTGGGAGTGGGTGGCCTGGTGGGGCTACCAGTGGTGTGGGAGCCCCCAGAAAATGCCAGGCCAGTTACCACTCCGGTGAAAGGTGGGTCGAGGTGCCTTAACCCCTAGCCACCACAACTGGGTGGGTTACCCCTTCGTAGGGTCTGGAGGGTGGACCCCCAGAGAGAGAGAAAAGGCCATAGACTCATGCCTGTCTGTACTTCCCCTGACTGGTTAATGCTGGGGCCAGGACCAGAAGGGTCAAAGGGCCAGGAGCCCACCACGAGGAATGCTCAAGAGCTGAAGGCCTGGGGTTCTGGCTGGCCTGGAGGTGGGCCAAGACTAGTGAGCCAAAGGTCTGCGGGGGGACCACACCCAAAGCGGAAGCAGTTCAGGGAGTTACGCTGCCTAGTATGAAGGCAAATGAGACTACCTGAGGAGAGGAATCCAGGCAGGGTTCAATTAGGAGGATTCTGGGGCCCAGTGTGGGGGCCAAAGATGATGATAACATCTAGATTCCATCTGCGAGGCTTGGGCTGCGGTGTAGGGGAGGAACAGAGTCACAGATAGCACTCCCTGGCATCAGGGCAAAAAATGGGCAGCCTCCCACTTAAGATCAATTAAATAATTAACAACAAGGTGTGGCAGGAGAGAAGGTGGGCGGTTAGCTCAGAAACAGGTGGGCAGGCCACAGTGAGATCGGCCTGGAGCAGGTCCCTTGTTACAGGCTCCCTGCTGCCGAGCCCCACCTATTGCAACCAGGACCATGTGGGTGGGCCTGGGGAGCTGGACAGCACCAGCTGGCAGCTGGGTTGTGGAACAGGTGGGCCAAAGAGTTTTTATAGCATGCCAGAAGGGCCTCAGGAAGAAAAAGGTTGAGAACCTCCAGTGTAGGCAGCTTCAGTTATATTTGCCCATGTGCACCACTTCACACTTATCTGCACTGAATTTAATCTGCCATTTAGTTCTTCATTCACTCAATAGTGCCAGATCCTTTTGTAGTTCCTCAGAGACTGTCCATTTTGAATAATTTTGTGTCATCTGCAAATTTGGCCACCTGAGTAATCACTCCCTTTCAAGATCATTTGTGAATATGTTAAACAGCACCAGTCCCAATACATATCTCTAGGGACCCCACTGTTTACTTCTTTCTGTCCCCAAGCTGACCATTTATACTCTTCATTTTCTATGTTTCTGACAATTTCTAATCCATGAGTGGGCCTTCCTTGTAATCTCATGACAACCTAACTTCATTAAGAGCCTCTGATGGAACACCTTGTCAGAGGCTTTTTGGAAGTCCAGATATACTATGTGAAGTGGATTACCCTGACCCACCCGATTATTAACACCCTCAAAGTACTGTGGTACACAACTTTGTGCTCATGGAGCTGGGTGGGGAACAGGTTCCCCAGCCCCCATCAGCAGGAAGCTCCTAGTGCCAGACCTATGGTTGTGGGGCCAGCACTGGGAGACCCTTATCTCACAGCACCAGTTCTGCAACCAGGAGAGCTGGTGCTAGGAGTTCCTTATTTCTCAGTGCCAGCCCTGATGTAGCAGAGCTGGTTCTGGGAGATAAGGGTCTTCCAGCCCAAGTCCTGTCACTCTGGAGCAATTGTGATCTTGGAGCAGGGGGCTTGGAGCTCTCTGCTGCCAAGGCAGGGGGACACAGTTCCTGCCTTGGCTTCAGTAGCAGAGACTGCCTTGGCAGCAGGCAGCTCCTTGGGGCAGAGAGCAATCTCTCGCCCCCTGGTGGCCAGATGACCGGGAGCAGATTTGCTCCCAGTTAAGCATCTACATGAACACTACTGCACTGTTACTAATCATGAAATCATTTGCTATTTGCAATTTTAGGTAGCAAATTTACTCACAATTAGTGAGACTTACTATGCAGTAGGCATGTGCACGTGTAGATGCACATGCTTACTGCTGAGTAAACTATATTACTTGGCAGTAAAGCATCTCGTGTACATGTGCCCAGGGTGAATGCCAAGAAGTCCTGGTGATTTGCTACTGTTTAGTTTATCAATTTCCTCTATGACCTCATGTATTGAAACCCTAGTTTGGGTCAGCTCCACTGACTTGTCCCTAGAGAGGTGTGGATCTGGTGAGGGAATTTTCTTGACATCTTACACAGTGAAGACAGATACAAAGAATGCATTTAGTTTCTAGGCAATGACTCTTTTTAGTGCCCCCTTTACATCCTGATCATCTAAAGGCCCAACTGACTCCCTGGCAGGCCTTCGGCTTCTAATGCATTTTTATTGTTACCTTATATGTCGCTAGTAAGTTTCTCATCAAATTCCTTCTTAGTTTGTCTCATTGTGCTTTTAAATTTGATTTACTTTAATCTGAGAGTTTGTGCTCCATTTTATTTTCCTCATTAGGATTTGCCTTCCATCTTTTGAAAGAAGCCTTTTTTCTGCTTCTTGCCTCTGCAACTGCCATTAAGCCATGCTGGCTTCTTTTGGTCCACTTTCTTTTTGGTTTGTGGTATGCATTTGCTCTGTGCCTCCAATATGGTATTCTTAAAAGTCCCCATGTTGCTTTCATGTTCTTCACCTCCTCAGGGGCCCCTTTTCATTCTTCTCTAAATTGATTCCTCATTTTGGCATAGTCTCCCTTTTTAAAGTTAAAGGCTACTCTGTTAGATTTTCTTCTCGTCTTCCCTCCTACATGGATGTAAAACCCAATTACAGTGTGGTCACTAATGCAGAGTGCCTCAGTAACACATACTCTTTGTACCAAATCCTGTGGATTATTTAGGACCAGTCAAGAATGATCATTCCTCTTGCAGGTTCCAGGAGTAATTACTCCAGAAAATAGAATTAAGTAGAAGGATTAAGGTGTGATAAACTAGAACATAGGAACATAGGTTTGAAAGTGTTTCAGGGTCTCTAAAATTAAATCCTTCAACAATAATGTTGTATTCCTTACAGTGGTATGGGATAAAGCTGGACAAAATCATTATAGCAAAACAGATTTTCAATGAAGTAGTAGATTTTTGATCTTTTCTTTTAGTTCAGAAAATGTGTGATTTGTTTTCCAAGGGAAATAGAGATTTCTTTTTAGCATTTTTGTCAAAAAATAACTAGAACTTTACAACTTAAAATGTGGTGGCTATATTTGGGGGCTTGTTGACAGAATATTTTGAGAGAGAAATGTATATATTTTTTCCATTTGTATAGAAATTTTTGGCAATTTCCCCACATCCACATTTTTTACAAGCTCTAATGTTGACTAATGAAACAGCAGTAGTCAATATGCAAAGCAATGAGAAAAGAGACTGGGAATCAAATCAGTCTTATGTTCTAATATGAGTTTTGACTTCCTGTGACCTTGAGCAAGACACTTGTCCTTATTTGTATCACAGTCAGTTTAGCTATAAATTGGGTCAACAGCACAAAATGAGGTCACTCAGGAGAAAGCAAGAGTTATCTGAACTGTATTAGAAAGTTTACAGAGGTAAAATAGACCCATCTGTTATAGTAGGTTTCAAGTCACCCTAATGACATTATTGTGAATTTCATAATTTTAATACAATTAAGATTAATTCCAAAATTGCTACTTAGGGAGTTTAGCATGCAAGCTCTTTTTGTGATTTATTTGCTGAAGTCATTGGAACTACCCATTTTGCTGGATCAGTTTTAGAATGATAATGTTAAGATGCGTGTGTGTGTGCGTGTGTGTGTGTGTACACACACACACACGCACACACACACACGTACACACAGAGTAAAAGCTGTGTTAATCAGCATTGTATTAACTGAAATACTCTATTAACCAGAATTTACAATATCCCCCAATACAAATCCTTACTTTAGCAACCAGAATCTTTGCTGAGTCTATCCAGCATGTGCATAACATATTTCTGTTGTTTACATTAGTTAGTGATGCTGCTAATGGAGGACTTGCTAGGAGTCTGTGGGGGAACGGGAAAGGGATCTGTGTGGGTCAGGGTAGGCTGGGGCCAGTATAACGCTCAGATAACCAGAATTTTTAGATAACTGGTACCCCCCACCTCACTCATACTGGATAACAAAGCTTTTAGTGTGTGTGTGCATGTGTGTTAGGGCTGTGCAAAATTTTGGCAGCTGTTTAATTTCCGTTTTGGTAGCCATTTAGAATCTAAATCGAAACAGAAGGCTCTGAGACATCTCCAAAATGAAACAAGGCATCTGAAATGTTTTGGAAATGTTTCAGAAAATTTCAGTGTTTCAGAGCCAGGCTTGCAGGGAAACAGCTCTATGCTGCTGCCCTGCTGCATGACCTGGCTCCACAGAGAGCAGAAAGCTGTGCCAGGGGTCTCCTTGCCACCGCTGCTTGCTCTGCACTGCCCCAGTGATGAGGGGCTGCACGGGGTGGGCAGTGGTGGCAAGGAGACCCCGGTGCAGATCTCTGCTCCCTGTAGAGCCAGGTAGTGTGGCAGGGCAGTGCTGGTTCCTGCCATGTGACCTGGCTCTGCAGGAAGCAGAGATCTGGTGTAGCGCAGGGTGAACAGAGGTGGCAAGGAGACCCCTGGTGCAGATCTCTGCTCCTTGTGGAGCCAGGTCACACGACAGGGCAGTGCTGGTCCCTGCTGCATGACCTGCCTCTGCAGGGAGCAGAGATTCACGCTGGGGTCTCCTCACCGCTGCTGCCTGCCCCCCGCAGCCCCATGTTGCCAGGCAGTGCAGGGCGGGCAGCGGTGGTGAGGAGACCCCCCAGCATGAATCTCTGCTCCCTGCAGAGCCGAATTGCGTGGCAGGGACCAGCAGTCTTGCTTGCCACTCTGAGCTGCTTCCCTGCCCCGTGACTTGGTGTAATAGGGATCAGAGATCTGTGCGGGTCTCTTGCCTGCACAGAGGGCAGTGGCCCTCTCCCAGATGAGCCACCCACTGCTCCATCCTACTCCCTGCTGGTGCCCTGCAGCCCCCAGCCCCCAGCCCTGTGTGGCTGGGCAGTAGGGTTGTACGAAGTTTACAGCTTGTTCGAAACAGATTCAGAGGAGATTTGGCGGAGGTGAATCTCTGAAGCAGATTTGGTCAAAATTAAACAGGACAATGATCCAAAACACAAAAACGAATCACTATCCCCCGAAGCAGCTGAATCCAAAACCGAATCAAAACACAGCCATTTCGCACAGCCCTAATGAGAATATATATTTATTGCCATCATTCAGCATGAGCCATGCAGAGAGGCAACTCAGGATCACAGCAGGATACCAAGGAGGTGGAGGTTTAGTTGTCCAAGTGGGATCATGCTTACAATAGGCAGGGAGTCAATGCCTATGGCCTGTAGATGGATCAATCCAATGCCTACATGGACCGCAAAGAAAAAGTGCCATCTGGAAGCAAATTCCTTAGCTGCTCATCATGTGTAGACACCTATGAATGCTACAGCACTATAGCGTGTTGCTATGGTATCACATGTAGACATGCCCTTAATGTATTAAAGCTTAATTATCAAGCCTACAAGGCTTCAGAGTGAGACATGCTGTCTGACAGATCAGTTTGAATCTCAGTGATATCTTGGCGAATAAGAAAAAAGATTCATTCTGATCTCAGGTTCTGTTGCTGCCTCTCCTTAACCCAGATCTGAACTCCAATCTTGATTTCCTCATTTGCCCCTTCTCAAACACACAGATGAAATCACAGTACATAATACTTCTGCATCTGAAGATTCCAAATGACCTTACATAGGGAGAAGGTAAATAGCATTACTTGTACTTTGCAGATGAAGAATAGAAGTGAAGTGATTTGCCATAGTCACGCAGCAGCTCAGTGACAGAACAAGAAACAGAATATGGGTAGCTTGATTATAGGACTGGAATCTTAGCTATAGGACCACAGTTCATCACACAATGAGATTAAAGATTCTCTCAGTATTTATGGTTTGGACCACATGTTCTTGTTGCAACCTGCCCTGACCCTAAGAACTCAAGTCCTCCCCTCCAGGAAACCTAGTCTGAGATGAACAGAGGTTGCACATGCCCTAGCTGTGGCCCAATCACTTCTATTCTTGTTGCTTTGGTCAGCTACTCCATCTGTGGTCAACTATTCCATCTGCATGGCATTACAGAACGTAAGAACTTTCTTATTAACAAACACTCTGTCCAACTGTTAGTGCAGAGAACCACATGCCAACACTAATGCAGAGGAGGACCATAAAGCTTTAGACCAGTAGTTCTCAATTGGGGGTGCTGTGAGAAACTGCCAGGGGTGCTGTGGCACTGGCACTGCCACCACTGGGGGGTCAAATTGCCCTGTGCACCTCTGTTTTTAGGAGGCAGGTTGGAGCAAAGCTGAGAAGTGGCTGCAGCAGAAAGACATATCTGCCTGTATTGTCTTATTCATGTAGGTCGCTTCTCAGTTCAGCTCCAGTGTGCCTCTTGAAAAGAGAGGCACGTGGGACAGTTCCATCTTCCCCACGTGCCCCTGTTTCCAGGACAGGTCTGTAACAAGCACACACACTCCAGTCATAGCCACTTCTCTGTATGGTTCTGTAGGAGGTGTGCAGCACCTTGGATGCAGTAGCAGTGGGGTGAATATGATTTTAACAATCAAATCAATAACATTAATTAATACTAGGATAACATTTATAATAAAATATAGTTAGTATACTTATATAGCTAGTATTTTTATATACTTTTTAAATGAGGTACTGGTAAATTTTGAAAAGTTTTGGAGGCATGTCACCAGTGTAAAAAGGTTGAGAACTACTACTACAGCCAAACACAACTCATATTGAGAGTAGGGAAGGAGAATAGGCAAGGGTAAGAGATGAAAGTAAAAGACTCCTGCAATACTCCAAAATGAACTGTTCTAATACTGATTATATATGCCAACCTTCCTCTTTGAACAGAAATTACTAGGGAAACTGCTTTTGACCTATCTGAATCACCATCTATAAATTGATTGGATAGTATTCTAGCTATTCAAGAACTTTGTATCTATACAGCTCTTAGTACATTTTTTTGGAAAAGCATAAGTAAGCAAAACAACTGTATAATATAGCAATAATCCTGAAAAATGAAGTACAAGGTACTGGTACAATACAATCCAGTGAAATCTGCACATCTGATGAAATCTTACTACTCTTGCTAAAGAACTGATACTTGAATTGCATGCATACCCTGGTAATGGTAGGAATTTTGAAAGAATGCAACATTGGCTTAGCATTGTTTTCACTGAAAATTAAAACTGCAGCTGATTTCAGTGGTGGCAGAGTTAGTTCAACGGTGAGCAATTTGCAAAATTCTACCCCAAACCTGTTCTCAACTACATCTCCATTTAAAACAGGACAATTGGATGAAATTAAAGTTCAAGAGCTCCATTGATTTGATAATGTAGCCACTTGTATTCCATTCTAAGAACTGAGGATAACATTTCCTGCTTCAAAAGCCATTGAAAATATACATGGTCGAACCCATCTGTCATGCTGTTGAAGCCAGGAAAATACATCTCAGGGTGTCTCACATCTCAGGGGTTTGGTTGGGCATATTTTCACACAACTCGAACCCTTGCTGATACTTATATTAATCTACTAATAAACATAATTACCACCTTTAGATAAGTACGTTGAACAAACATCACTAAAAATTGGTGGATGATGTATAATTATAGCAAGCAATGAGTTTTTCTTTTTTTTTCCTGTGGTCTCGTCCATGGGCTTTACAAGAACTATCATTTGAAGTCCAATTTTTTGATGGGTCTAAAGCGGGAAACTTCCATAAAGTAAAGAAAAAAACCTCTTCAGGGACGAGTTGGGAAAAGCAGGAGTAGGGGTTGGAATACACCCTCTTCTGTCATTGTCATTATCGTTGTTGCTGCTTGTTTTGTGATCACAAGAATGATTCCAACCTGTTTTTTTTTGTGGTGGTTGCATTTCTAATTCTAAACTTTGTAAACTGAGTAAAGAAGAATCCTTAACCAAGCATGTTAATGCTGAGCACCTTTAATTTGGGATCTGGAAGAAGTTTTCCCTAGCCAAGCACAATGGAACAGACCATGGGGTTTTTTTCACCTTCCTCTGGAGCATGGGGGTTGTTCCTCTCCTTGGATCTTCTGAGCATACATATTAATCAACTACTTTGCCAACATGACATTTGCAAGGCACTGGAAGTAACCTACTCTCCTCTGGTTTTATCTATAGCATGTAATAGAAGGATCTAGGTGTTTCAAGTGTCATTCCTTGTAGTTATGGGGGAGGGTTGGAAGTGGTGAGTAGGGGAATGCTTGGGTTAACTGCTTGTAAACACAGGGGACTGTATTTGATAGGGATCCAACAGGCTTTTTCTAGCCCTATCTCCCTTTCTTTTTGTTTGTCATAAGTGATGAAGTGAGGAAGTAAGTGCATGCAGAATAACTACTTGCTTGGGGTACTTTCATGGGCTGTAAAAGATCTGCTCTTTGGCTGGGTACAAACGTTTGAAAAGCCTGAGGCAGAATTGATCGGACACTGGTTTCTGTAAGCAACGTAGTTTAGATCAATAGCAAACAGAACACACATTTGCCCCAGGGAGAGGAGGGAGGTGGCAAATCTTTGACTAGGGCTGTTTTTAAACTAGTCTGTGTGTGCTGAACTTCAGGTCTGTCATGGACATAGACTGTGTGCCAAACTTTTGTTCTGTTACATGTATAGACCAGTTTCTGATCACTTATACTGGTAAAAGTGCAATGTCTGTACCTGGCCTCCATCAGAGAAATATAGGACTTCTATCTCATATCCTGGGTTAGTGACCTCACCTCCTGGATGCTGGCTATTCTGGGGTGGGTTTTTCTTGTTGGCTTTTACTAACACTTTGAAACCACTTGTTTCCATTTCATATCACATGCAGAGAGAGATCATCTCTATCCTGAAGAGCTATTCAACTGACTGTTACATCATCACTGTTAACCCACACCTATTTTTGTTTCAGTTTTTGTAATTACTATTATTTTTTTGGGGGGGGGGGAGGGGAGGGTATTTGTTTTTAAAGACTCTTCAGCCTGGTGAATGATTTTGAATCATATTGCACCGGGTAGTGTCTTTAGCTGCCTTTTGGGCCTCATCTTTAGTGGGGGTAAAGTTGAATAATTTATTGATCTGGCCTTTTATTTCTTGTTGGACAGAATCTTGTAGAAAGGAATCCATTTTTAATAGATAGTGATGTGGATGGATTTAGTAAAAGAAGGAAAGAAGAAGGAAGGTGGGATAGAACTACACAGGTAGACTTTTATTTTTGTAAACTAGGGGTGTCAAGCATATAGCGTGTGGGCAGGATCCAGCCTGTGGAGCTATGTCACCTGGTTGATGGGCTTGTAGAACCAGGATTTGGGGCTGGGACACATCACAGACATCCAGTATATACACCCTGTCAGAGCGGGGGGGGGGGGGGGGTGACTGACACCCCCACTGCTGAGTTAACCCATGACTGCTGCCATTCACCCCATCACTGTCATGGCATCTGGATCTGGCCCATAAGTAGCCTCTCATCTGATTCTAGCCTGGGGGTTGAGTAAATTTGACCCCCTATTGTAAACAATTATTCCATGTCTGCTCTGACATACGTGGGCAGACAAATTTCCCTCTGTGCCAGAACGATTAGGCCAATGGAACCTTATTATATTTACATTTACATATTGTTTGGGAATGGCTTAGCAAAAATACAGGTTAGTGGGTGGAGGGGAGTTGGAGAGATGACGTTATTTTTGGCACTTGAAATGTTTGCAAAGGAAACCATATCTAAGGAAGTGCAGTTAATGAAAGAAGTCTGTTTAATCAGCATAAAATAAACAGTTAAAAGCAGGTTGCACAGAGAGAAGCAAAAAAGAACTCAAGTAACTCGCTATGGTATTGTTTTCTTTTCTAGCTCTGCTCACAACAGAAGCTGATCAACAACTGTACATAAATGCCTGAAAAGTTTATTTTTAGTTTCAACGCAGAATTCCAAAGGAAAAAAAGGGCTCTTAGTACTACATGGCACACAAACCTCCCTGAATCTTCTGTAAGACCTGTGACAAGCTCTTCAGGTAATAGGGAAAAGCAGAGAATCGATGAAAAACAATTTGTACACCAAATACAAGTGAAAACAGTAATGAAGCAGAAAGACCATATTTTTAACTGGAAAGCTACATTCTCTGAATAAATAAGCCTCTCTTAACAATGTATACATAGATACGAGTGCATGCTGAATTCAGGACTATGTTTCCTTGTTGGAAATCTTAAAATTATCAAATCCTTTTACCTGAGGGGAATTTACAAAATGAAAACCTGAATTTTCTTTCAAGTAGTAAACATTTCTGATGTTATTTTGATCTTAAACAGCTAAAAGAGCTAGACAGAAATGGTAAACAGGCTTTCTTCCTCCTCCCACTCACAGAGTCTCATTCAATGGCAATTTTATTCTAAAAGAGTTTAAAAAAGCTGAGTTGTCTGGAAGAGGGCCACTGGCAGCAGTGTTTTCCAAAATGCCTATTTTAATCATTACTTTTATTTGCTAATTAATTTATCAAGGCCACATGCCCCAAACACAAGTTTTCATCGTAGTAACTCCAGGGCTTATTTCCAAGAAGAAATCTGCCAAGAGAATGTGCCACACAGAGATTATCATCTCCACCCACTAAATTCCCCACCCTCCAAGAAACCGTCATGCATAGGGGCCACTACTATACAAAGGCAAATAGGTTGGAATCCGCAAAGAATTTTCTTTTGTTTCATCATTCACATGGATTTGTTATCCCCATGCTAAAATTGGTTACCCAGCTACACTTGGTACTGCACAAACAAAAATAGTAGCCTACAGCTTGTATTTCAGAATGCTAGTTTTATTCATCTGGCTTCCCACACCCAGATGTCCTATCTTTTTATTGCAGATTTTACTAGTATATATAGTGAGATGGGTTTAACTTGCACTTTCAGATGTCTATGCAGAGAAGATAGAACAGGGTATCGTTGATTTATCTCATACTATAAAAACAAGGGATGATTTAAGGAAATTGAAAAGCATCAAGTTCAGTGGAACTATTGATAATCCTGCCTGTACATGCAGTGGGTGGGTCATGTGGCCTGCGCTGGCTGTTCTGGAATTTGTAAACCTTTATTAGATATGCAGAGTCAGCAAGTTCCATGTAGCTAGTATGGTGGGGAACCAGGAGGATGGTGCTGGAAGTGGTAGGGCTCCTGGAGGGCCAAGAAGGAAAGCTTTAGGGTTGTGATAGGAGTGATCAGTCATCAGATACAGGACCTCCACCTGACACAGGAGGTGCATGGTCCCACTAGGGGGAATGCCATACTGGATCTGGTATTGGCAACAGGAGATGACATGATAGGGGACCTCCAGATCGGTAGCCATTTGGGAGACAGTGATCACCTAATAATAGAATTCAACATAAGATGGCGAGTGGGTAAGGTAACTAGCAGGGTGAAAGTGCTAGACTTTAGGAAAGCTGATCTCAATGCACTCAGGCGATTAGTCAAGGACGCACTGCAGAGTAGGAGTTTTGAAGGGATGGGAGCCCAAGAAGGGTGGCTGTGCCTAAAGGAAACGATCCTTCAGGCACAAAGCATGACAATCCCTGAGCGAGGCAAAAAAGGGAAAGGGGCCAGGAGGCTTCCCTGGCTGACCAGAGAAATCCAGGGCAGCCTAAGGGCCAAAAGGGGAGCACATAAAAAGTGGAAACAGGGTGAGATCACTAAAGATGAATATACCTCCTCTGCTCGTGCTTGTAGCGAGGCAGTTAGGCGGGCCAAAGCTACCATGGAGCTGAGGATGGCAACCCAAGTAAAAGACAACAAGAAATTGTTTTATAGATATATTGGGAGTAAAAGGAAGGCCCAGGGAGGAATAGGACCACTGCTAAATGGGCTGAAACAATTGGTGACAGATAGGGGGGACAAGGCTGAACTCCTCAACGAGTTCTTTGCCTCAGTGTTCCTAAGTGAGGGGCACGACAAGTCTCTCACTGGGGTTGTAGAGAGGCAGCAGCAAGGTGCTGGACTTCCATACGTAGATCCTGAGGTGGTGCAGAGTCATTTGGAAGAACTGGATGCCTTTAAATCGGCAGGCCCGGATGGGCTCCATCCGAGGGTGCTGAAGGCACTGGCCGACATCATTGCAGAGCCACTGGCAGGAATATTTGAACGCTCATGGCACACAGGCCAAGTCCCAGAGGACTGGAAAAGGGCTAATGTGGTCCCCATTTTCAAAAAGGGGAGGAAGGAGGACCCGGGCAACTATAGGCCAGTCAGTCTCACCTCCATCCTTGGCAAAGTCTTTGAAAAAATTATCAAGGCTCACATTTGTGAGAGCCCGGCAGGGCAAATTATGCTGAGGGGAAACCAGCACGGTTTTGTGGCAGGCAGATCGTGCCTGACTAATCTAGTCTCTTTCTATGACCAGGTTACAAAACGCCTGGACACGGGAGGAGGGGTGGATGTCGTATACTTAGACTTCAGGAAGGCCTTCGATACGGTATCCCACCCCATACTGGTGAACAAGCTAAGAGGCTGTGATGTGGATGACTGCATAGTCCGGTGGGTGGTGAATTGGCTAGAGGGCCCAAAGAGTCGTGGTGGATGGGTCGGTCTCGACCTGGAAGGGTGTGGGCAGTGGGGTCCTGCAGGGCTCGGTCCTTGGACCGATACTCTTTAATGTCTTCATCAGCGACTTGGATGAGGGAGTGAAATGTACTCTGTCCAAGTTTGCAGATGACACAAAGCTATGGGGAGAAGTGGACACGCCGGAGGGCAGGGAACAGCTGCAGGCAGACCTGGATAGGTTGGACAAGTGGGCAGAAAACAACAGGATGCAGTTCAACAAGGAGAAATGCAAAGTGCTGCACCTAGGGAGGAAAAATGTCCAGCACGCCTACAGCCTAGGGAATGACCTGCTGGGTGGCACAGAGGTGGAAAGGGATCTTGGAGTCCTAGTGGACTCCAAGATGAACATGAGCCGGCAGTGTGACGAAGCCATCAGAAAAGCCAATGGTACTTTATCGTGCATCAGCAGATGCATGATGAATAGGTCCAGGGAGGTGATACTTCCCCTCTATAGGGCGCTGGTCAGACCGCAGTTGGAGTACTGCATGCAATTCTGGGCGCCGCACTTCAAGAAGGATGCGGATAACCTGGAGAGGGTCCAGAGAAGGGCAACTCGTATGGTCAAGGGCCTGCAGACCAAGCCCTACGAGGAGAGACTAGAGAAACTGGACCTTTTCAGCGTCCGCAAGAGAAGGTTGAGAGGCGACCTTGTGGCTGCCTATAAGTTCATCACGGGGGCACAGAAGGGAATTGGTGAGTATTTATTCACCAAGGCGCCCCCGGGGGTTACAAGAAACAATGGCCACAAGCTAGCAGACAGCAGATTTAGATTGGACATTAGGAAGAACTTCTTCACAGTTCGAGTGGCCAAGGTCTGGAACGGGCTCCCAAGGGAGGTGGTGCTCTCCCCTACCCTGGGGGTCTTCAAGAGGAGGTTAGATGAGTATCTAGCTGGGGTCATCTAGACCCAGCACTCTTTCCTGCTTATGCAGGGGGTCGGACTCGATGATCTACTGAGGTCCCTTCCGACCCTAACATCTATGAATCTATGAATCTATGAATCCCATAAGGGCACTCTTGCTGAGGCTGGCTAATCCTCACTAATAAACAACAGCTGAAGCTGTCTCACTAACGAGCCTCCAAGGGGGCACACTCAATGATGACCATCAGCAGCAGAAACCCCCACAGCGTTCCCAGAAATTGCAAGTGGTGGCAGTGATCCTGTGAGACAACAAAGACCCCAACTGGCAATCCCTAGAGCTGACAAAGCTGTCCTCCTGGGGCAGCTGCAGTAACTCCATATGGCAGCAATCCTACACAATATGAGGAGATGACCATGAGAGACAGCAGAGACCCTAGCAGTGCACCTCAACAGAGACTCCAGTGGTACTTCCAGAGAGCAGCCATGATCCCAAGAGGCACTTCCTAAGGGAGTGGCAGGTGGTGACCCAAATTTATTAACATAACTCGTAAGCAGACTATAGAACTGATTTCCAAAAGATCACTGACAGAAGCCATGAATTTAGCAGAAATCAGGAGGGAACTTATCTGAGCTAATAGTGACATCTAGATTTGAAGTTGCTGGACACTTCCAATTACAAAACCCAATGCTGAGTAGCTTATAACTGCAACAATTTCACATATTTATTCTCAGCTCTTTTTCATTTTGGAAAGCTCTCTCTAGATACAAAGCTTGGAAAGTTCATGACCCCATGTAAGATAGTACAGTTGGGTAATGACCTCATATGGCACTCCCATAGCTCCACATAATAGAATTTGTACTTTCCCCTCCATTTGTTTTATTAAATGCCCTAAAAACTATGTACAAACATCATTATAAAATTAACAGCTGTTTTTCCACAGGATCCCTGCCTCTGCACCAGGTGGATTTTGCTTGATGGATGAAACAGGAGTGTGTAATTTGTGGCAGAAATTAAATGAATTGTGGTAGAGGTGACCAGAAACTGGTTTTCCTTCTCCATGGGAAAACCAGGAATTAACATATATCCTTCAAAATGAAACAAAATCAAAATGTGAAATTTACCACAAAATAAAATTCCAAATGTTTATTTCAAAGTGTCTAAGTGGTATTTTATTCTAACCTTTCATGCAAGTGGGCTAATAGGAGACCAGGCAGATTCTCTAAGGACCACTGTAAGACTGGGTTCCATCAGCAGCCTGACTGGTTTCGATCAGAACATTAGTGAAATTAACATGGTCCGTCTGGTACAACATTTCAGGTTGAGCAAATCTCAATCTCCTCATGGGAAAAATGTTGTGCTGGACAATTTCTGATACAGGGTGCATCTGTGTGTGTGCTTTACTGCGGAGTAGATGAATTGGCTCCACAGTAAAGTGTTACAGTCTACACGAATGCCAGTATTAGGGTGCAGTAAACTAATTAGCTCTGCTGTAGAAGAGTACAGTTGGGTACAGCACTATCTTACAGTGGAGTACTTTACTGCACTGAAACGCACATGTAGATGGTGACCAAGGACTTAAATTGTGCCTGGTCAGCCCAGCCAGCTGGGGACATGGTCCGCTTCAGCTCAAATTGCTGCTGGCCCAGGTGCATGTGTAGAAATTGCACTGTTGACTCTGGTGTTAACTGCTCTAAAGTTTATTGCTTCACATTAATTTCACATGAAGATGCACCCACAGGGAATGAGGGTAGCAGAAAATATGGCTCCATCATTAACATGATTGAATACTCTTTTCAGAATCATATTCTCTCTTTGCCACAGAGTTTTTGTATAATTATGCGAAGGCAACTTAAACCAAATTCTACATGTGCCTCTCCTAATTCTGTTTTCTTCATCTAGTGTGTACTTAGTGCCTGGTACTTGGTTTGCAGAAATGCTGAGTACTCACTGTTAAAATAGTATTGAATGGCAGCTGTGCTTTATATATAAGCACTATATAAACACAGTGCTATATAAGCTTTATATACAGTTTATGCACATATGAAGTGCTACATAATGTTAAGAACTGTGAAAATCAGATCCTCTGTTTCTCAATCTGTTTGCCTAAAATTAGGAAACACTATTGACCTTCATCTCTGTGTCCCTGTTCCACACCTGTAAAATAGGAATAATAATGTCTTCCCTCAGCTTGCTGGGTTTATGAAAATAAATTTATATTTGTAAAACTCACAAGCTGTAGTGATGAGCTCCCTACAAAAGCCCATGGTTTGAATAGTGGGCAGTAAATAAACCATAGGCCTGCCATTTGAACCATGACATAAAAACAATATACTGAATAGTTGTTCATTAAGTGATCACTCTCCATTCTATGTACTTCATGAGGCTGGAAGCCTGAGGCAAAAATTTCTCTATGAAAATATGAATATGTTATTCAAGTGTGTATTGTAGCCTATATAAGAGGAAAAAAACAAGGTAACTTAAAATCTCTCATTTCCTAACTTTTGAATACTTCGTTTTGGAAATTAGCATAATTTTATATTTGTGCATAATGTAAATAACAAGAGCTTATAATAATAAATATCAAACAAGAATAAAACATGAAAGAGATGTAAACTCTTATGCTTCAAGTGTTCAGCCAATTTCTAACTAACTGGATTTAGAAGTGGAAATATTCTATGACCATCAGTTACTTCCAAAACTACATATTGAAGAATATCTTGAACCTGTTTCTGAAGCTGCTGCTAACTGTACTGGACAGACTTGACCCACTATGGTAATTTCAACTTCCTTCAGGGCTAGGTAGTATCCATTTCTTTCAGTGAGAGTACTCACAGAATAATGTACTACACAGTGGGCACATGTGCACAGGATGTTTATTGTGCAATAGGCTAATTAGCTTCATAGTGGGTGCATCTACATGAGACGCTAACTGCACAGTAACCTAATAACACTGCGCAGCAGTGTGCCGGACAAAACACAGGCTAATATGCTACTGCACAGTAGTATTAGGCTACTGCACAGTTAGCATCTGAAAAAAACCTGTGTGCCTGTGCTATTGTTCAGCAGCATGAGTTACTGCACATAGATTTAGTACTTGGTTATCCAAGTACTAGACTTAATGTGTGGTAACTACAGCAAATTAATGAATGTGTAGACACATCCAGTAAACTTGGCACATTTACAAATGTGCCCCTATTAGGCGGGAGTAGACTAATTTACTGTGCAACAGGATAGTACCTGTAAATAACAGTAAACACAAGCAATATCCTGCTGCAGAGTTTTTTATACTGCAGCAGCGGATGTGTAGACGCTGCCCTGGCTGGCTGGGGCACAAGGGTGCTTCAGTGCAGGGAATGCCTACTGGCTAGTATCATAATGAAGCACCCTCATGTCCCAGCTAAACCCTCCATAGCACGTTGAGCCAGGGGGAGCAGCCCCAGGCTGACAGGATGAATGAGCTGTTGGTCTCCAGCCAGCCAGGGCTGCTCCGACCTAGTTCAATGTGCTGCAGCCCCGGGCGCATACGAAAATGCAGTACCTGGGAACAATAAGCTCCAGAAATTATTCATACACCTTAATTACATGTGTAGATACACCCAGCATGATTAAAAGTTGTAGAATACAGCCAAAGTTCACAAAAGCAATACTCAGTCAAAGATTCAGAGCGCACAGAAGATTTTTGGGGAATTGCTGCCTTTTACTTGTGAACATCCTCCAGAGGGAGTGGCAGAAACAGCTTTGTTTGAAATATTTAAAATTAAATAAATTATTAGAATATAAAACCAGTGAGCAATCCTACCCTGGTAGAGGGAAAACTAATTGTTCTTTCAGGTTCCTCTCACCTCCAGCATCTACATATTTGAGAGTAAGTAAGTTACACAGTTGCTGTAGTAAAAAGCAGCACAGGGACTGTTCTACCTTCCATGTTATTTTACCACTGTAGCACTGTCAAAACCAAAGTAATGGTAGCCACATGGTCTGGTGTTGGCCAAAATTAAAACAATTTAAGTGTAACATAGTTTTGCTGCTAAGTAGTCTCTCTACATGATATGAATGTTATGTAATGGTTGGAACAAAGCTCCATCATCCATATTATGTCCACAATTTCTTTGTGAATCACAATGGAGGCAGCATTTACCTCACTGTAACATTTCATATTAGAAAAGCACTTAGGCCTAGCATTTAAGCATTCCCCTTAGGGAGTAAGGGTTTCAATAGGAGTTAAAGATACCTACATGCATTGGTATATTTAGCCTTTAGATCTCTGATTCAGAGAGCTAGATACATTTTAATGGAAAGCTTTTAGTTTGATAGAAAATGTGGTCTTGCTAAAATTAAAACTGGTAGGTAGGGAAACAAGTTCCTATCCTGAGTACAGGACTTCCATCTGATGCAGGGGGTACATGGTCCCACTAGGGGGAATGCCTTGCTGGACCTGGTATTGACAACGGGGGATGACATGGTAGGAGACCTACAGATAGGTGGTCACCTGGGGGACAGTGATCACCAAATAATAGAATTCACCATAAGATGTCGAGTGGATAAGGTAACTAGTAGGGTGAAAGTGCTACACTTTAGGAAAGCTGATTTCAGTGAACTCAGGCATTTAGTCAAGGACGCACTGCAGAGTAAGAGTTTTGAAGAGATGGGAGCCTAGGAAGGGTGGCTGTGCCTTAAGGAAACGATCCTTCGGGCACAGAGGGAGACAATCCCGATGTGAGGAAAAAGAGGGAAAGGGACCAAGAGGCTTCCTTGGCTGACCAGAGAAATCCAGAGCAGCCTACGGGCAAAAAGGGGGGCATATAAAAAGTGGAAACAGGGAGAGACTACTAAAGAGGAGTATACCTCCTCTGCTCGTGCTTGTAGGGAGGCAGTTAGACAGGCCAAAGCTACCATGGAGCTGAGGATGGCATCCCAAGTTAAGGATAACAAAAATTGTTTTTTAGATATATAGGGAGCAAAAGGAAGACCCAGGGTGGAATAGGACCCCTACTAGATGGGCGTAAGCAATTGGTGACGGACAGGGGGGACAAGGCTGAACTCCTCAGTGAGTTCTTTGCCCCAGTGTTCCTAAACGAGGGGCAAGACAAGGCTCTCACTGGGATTGTAGAGAGGCAGCAGCAGGGCGCCAGACTACCAAGTGTAGACCCTGAAATGGTGCAGAGGCACTTGGAGGAACTGGATGCCTTTAAGTCAGCAGGCCCGGATGAGCTCCATCCGAGGGTGCTGAAGGCACTGGCTGACGTCATTGCACAGCCACTGGCAGGAATATTTGAACGCTCGTGGTGCACGGGCCAGGTCCCGGAGGACTGGAAAAGGGCCAATGTGGTCCCCATTTTCTAGAAGGGGAGGAAGGAGGCAACTATAGGCCAGTCAGTCTCACTTCCATCCTTGGCAAAGTCTTTGAAAAAATTATCAAGGCTCAAATTTGCGAAAGCTGGGCAGGAAAAATTATGCTGAGGGGAAACCAGCATGTGTTCGTAGCAGGTAGATCATGCCTGACTAATCTAGTCTCTTTTTATGACCAGGTTACAAAACACCTGGACGGAGGAGTAGGGGTGGACATCGTTTACTTAGACTTCAGGAAGGCCTTCGATACAGTATCCCACCCCATACTGGTGAACAAGTTAAGAGGCTGTGACTTGGATGACTACACGGTCCAGTGGGTGGCAAATTGGCTAGAGGGTTGCACCCAGAGAGTCGTAGTGGATGGGTCAGTATTGACCTGGAAGGGTGTGGTTAGTGGGGTCCCGCAGGGCTTGGTCCTTGGACCGATACTCTTCAACGTCTTCATCAGCGACCTGGACGAGGGAGTGAAGTGTACTCTGTCCAAGTTTGCAGATGACACAAAACTGTGGGGAGAAGTGGACATGCCAGAGGGCAGGGAACAGTTGCAAGCAGACCTGGACAGGTTGGACATATGGGCGGAAAACAACAGAATGCAATTCAACAAGGAGAAATGCAAAGTGCTGCACCTAGGGAGGAAAAATGTCTAGCATACCTACTGCCTAAAAATGACCTGCTGGGGGGCACAGAAGTGGAAAGGGATCTTGGAGTCCTAGTGGACCCCAAGATGAACATGAGTCGGCAGTGTGACGAAGTCATCAGGAAAGCTAATGGCACTTTATTGTGCATCAGCAGATGCATGACGAACAGAACCAAGGAGGTGATACTTCCCCTCTATCGGGCACTGGTCAGACCGCAGTTGGAATACTGCGTGCAATTTTGGGTGCTGCACTTCAACAGGGATGTGGACAACCTAGAGAGGGTCCAGAGAAGGGCCACTTGTATGGTTAAGGGCTTGCAGGCCAAGCCCTATGAGGAGAGACTGGAGCACCTGGACCTCTTCAGCCTCTGCAAGAGAAGGTTTAGAGGCGACCTTGTGGCTGCCTATAAATTCATCATAGGGGCACAGAAAGGAATTGGTGAGGTTTTATTCACCAAGGCGCCCTCGGGGGTTACAAGAAATAATGGCCACAAGCTAGCAGAGAGCAGATTTAGATTGGACATTAGGAAGAACTTCTTCACAGTTCGAGTTGCCAAGGTCTGGAACGGGCTCCCAAGGGAGGTGGTGCTCTCCCCTACCCTGGGGGTCTTCAAGAGGAGGTTAGATAGGCATCTAGCTGGGGTCATCTAAACCCAGCACTCTTTCCTGCCATGCAGGGGGTTGGACTCGATGATCTATTGAGGTCCCTTCTGACCCTAACATCTATGAATCTATGAAGTTGATTTCAACAAAAATTCTCATGAAAAGAACCAAATGATAGTTTCATATTTGAAAATTCTGAATGTCAAAACTTTGTTTTGATTTTGATTTTTGTATTTTTAAGCTTCTGTTTTTACACTGTTTCTTGACTTGTTGGTAGCGTTAGAGCTGAATGTACACAAAATATATTGTCATAACAAATTATTTCATTACATCATGAACAGGATATACTGATCTAGAAAAGATGATGTTTCAATTAATACTAAGCAGAACTTCTGTTCAATTATTTTTTAAATAAAATAGAAAACTCCAGGTCCAACGTTAGAATATAATGTGTCAAGAGTAGTAGCATACATTGTGAGCTGCTACTACTCACAGCATGTTATCAATTAGTAAAAAATATAAAGATAAAAACACATAGTAAAGCAAAAGTTTGAAACTTAATATAATTTTTTTAACAGAAAAACCCTACTTCATTTTTCCAGCATGTCAGATTCATGGGAAACATTTTTTTAAAATGTTGGTTGGAAATAAAAATACATTTTAACATATCAATGTTTTCCATTAAATTGAAATCCAGAGTTTTCAGGAGCTCTAACTGTATATCCATTCAAAGCATCATCATCATCATTTATCAGCAGCAGCAGCAGCAACTTTTGCAAAGATTAGACACGCTGGATCTTATATTATCTAACATTAACAGAGGGATCCAAAAATATTTTTATTTGATTGCTCTGGAAAACTAATCTTGACATATTTCTTGCTATCTGCCAATTTATATGTCTAGCTTCTCACTGTGCAAATGTGTGTCACAAAGCTTATGTGCAATAGGTTATTATTTATATGGCTTTTGTATTAGATAGTTAAAGCGCATCAGAAAAAGGGCCAAATTCTAATCTCACAGTATTGTACCACCAGTTACATCAGTGCCACTATGTATGATTTAAAGTGCTATAAATGAAAGGGGAGTCAGGCTCATAAGATTTTGTTTCTTCTCCTCACAGTAGGATTTACTTTTGAATTCGATAAGGCGTTTTGTTGCACATAGAAAATATTAATATCATGGACTCCACATGCTGATTATCTAATGAAAGTTTAACAATTATTTATAGCAACTGTCATGATAGCTAAAAGGTTTTTTTTACCTTTAATAAAGACATTTAAAGAAAGTGTCTGTAAAGCAAATGAGGGAGCGTGTGGTTCACAGCTACACTTTCAATTCCTTGCAGCCTGTTACAGAATAAATTATTTGAAAGATCCTTAACAGCCTCCTGCAGCAAGATTGAACTAGAAAAGAAAGTGCTGGGGAATTATTTTGAGAGAAGTGAAATACTATTTCTGCTTTAAAATCATGCTAAATCAAGGTATTAGGTCTTTCCCTATTGAGCCTATGAACCTACCTGCATTGTGCAGCTGAGGCCTACTGGTGTTTCTCATACCTAAGGGACTTTTTGATAATGTGCATTTCAGAGTATGAGCAAAAAAATGGAAATGCAGGAGATGCTGTGCCAGATGGAATCAGAGGAAAAACTATGCTGGGCTGATATTTTGCCTCCTTTCTTTCCCCTCTATTCAGGAATGTCATTTACAAATGGGAGAGAGAGTGCAGGGAAGTGGGGAACTGAGTGGGAGAAGGCAGAGGCCATTGGTACAGGAGCTTGAGTGTCAAATGAGTATCAGTTGAGGATGGGAAGGCAGAAGATGCAGTATGAGGCAAAAGAGGCTACAGAGTGTATTAAGGAAAAGAAATATATAGGGAAGCACATAATAAAAAAGAACCATAGAGGAAAAGACTCACAAAGGCGAATACTCTATATGGTGGAGAAAGAACAACAAAGGGTTCAGAATGACTAAAGTGCCTCAGGAGTCTACATATCACTTTGAAAAGGTGGACTTTTTCAAAACTGACTCATTAACTTTCAAGGAGATTGACTTATCTCAAACTATGACTTTAGCGCTTTTAAAAATTTTACAAGAAATGAAAAAAAAAATTTTCCTCAGGAGAGGGAGAGGGTTCATAAATTATCTATAGCTGTATCTCTCTCTCTATATATATATTTAAACAGGATAATGTTATAGAAAAGGTAGATCAAGGGAGCTAGAAATGGGAAAAAAAGAGGAGAAGGCTCTGATAAGAATACTCATGATACTCGCCTGCCAATCTGGAATCTGCCTTTATACAACAAGGACATGCAAACAGAGAAGTAGACCATATAGGTAAAGATCCACCTTTGAAAGAGGTCAGCTACAACACAACACCCTACCTTCCCTCTCCTAATCGCAAACCCCTGATGGTCACATACCATCCTCCCACTTGAACTGATAAGAAGAATCATCAGTCACAATTTATATTAAAAAAAAATAAAAAAAATCAGACCTTGAGAGAAATATTCTCATCCCCTTATTCCTTGCTTTCAAAAAACCCACTCACCTCATCAGGAACAAACTCCACATTGATCAACAAAACTCAAAAGGAGTGCAGCTTTGCCTAAACAAGAGATGCAAAACCTGTCAAATCATCTCTACTGCTACACTGATAAGCACCTCCCCCCCCCCCCCCCCTCCTGCTGACAATGAAACCATCAGATTCCATGGATCCCAAACATACATCCCAGAATGTGGTATATGTCAACCAGTACACCAAACACCCTCAAGGAAACTATGCGAGTGAAACCAGACTAAAACTATGCACCAAAATGAATGTTCATGGGGAAAAAATTAAGGACAGAGATACACAAAGGTGTATTTTTTCCACAGAACAACTGTTGTTCACTTTCTAATCTCATTATCTTTGTTCTCAAGGGAAATATATACAACACCTTCGAAAGGTAAGCCTGAGAACAAAAATTCATTAGCTAGCAAGGCATTAAGAACCAAGGACTGCATACAGTTATGGATTTCATGACTCAGATTATAATCTATTTGATTTCTGCTAGAATCTCTTTACTCCACAAATATTAACACTCCCCTCCTTTTTAAAAAATGATTTTGGTCTTCCACTAATCAAGCTTTCCTTTCTTCTTCAATTTTCTTATAGGTTAGCTACTCCTGATAACATTTTCTTCACCTGTTTCATAACCCTGCAGACTATTTTTACCACTACCTGAGCCTACTTATTCCTCAGACCTGAAGAAGAATGCCCTGCATACAAAAGCTTGTCTAAATCTAATCTGAGCTGTGCAGTTGGTCCAACAAAAGATAAACCAACAAAAAAATCCTTGTTTCTTGCATATCCTATCCTGGACTATCATAGCTACAATATTACTGCAATACTACCAAACTGGGATGAAAAATAAATGAAGGAAGCCAATGGGATTTAGGAACCTTTCAAGATTTTACCTGACATCAGAAGGAAGAGAGGAACAGGAAATGAAAGAGTCAAAATTTAAAAATTAAGACACACATGCTTTTACTAAGTTTTAGTATTGTGCTCTGTAGATCACCATATGGAATTCTCAATCACTCAGTGACTTCTGTGAGGTCCCCATGGTACTAGTGGCATTATTGTGTATGGGGCAGCTCATAGTTGTGCTGCCCAAATGCAGAATAAATGCAACAGGGCTTGTCTTCCAACACAACATGTCCATATAGAAGTTACAAAATGTTTTTGCCAACATATTTATATCAGTCAGGTACAGAAAAAACATCATGTCCCTTACTGATATAGCTATGCTGGAAAAAACTTGTAGGTATAAATAAAACTGTAGTACAATAAGAGACAGAGTACATTTTATAATTATATCAATTTTCATTAGAATAGCCCAAAAGGTACCTTCTCTCACTAAGCATACCTAGATTTAGAAAAATACCTGCATCTAAGCTTGTAGTAAAGTTCTATTTACAAATATCCAATGGATTTGGCACACAACAGGAGCAGAAGCATACAACAGAAGCTATACAAACATCTACGCAGGGTGAAATCTTAGTTTAACCTTGTGAGGATAAAAAATCCTTAATTTAATATTCATTGACCACCATCTTAGTCCTTAGTTCTGATCAATATTAATTTCTAATGCCAGTAAATCTTTATACTACTCCAAGGACAGGAGAGTCAATAATGACTTATTATAGTGAAACATGAAAAATTAATCTTGTATGTTTTTAAAAAAAGTAATTACCAAACAGAATTAAAGCCTATAAAACAATATCAATGGAAAGCAGATCTACAGGTGCTTAAGACTCGTCAAGCTACCATTATGAGTTTAGATACCCTAAACAATTTGAGTAGCAAAAGTCTCATGTCACCAAGTCCATCTCCCTGTAACCAAAGAGACATTGTCCCAGATAATACATTCTTCTATATTTTAGCCGGTTTATGTTTATACACAAACAAGCAATTGAGATTTTCATGAGTTCCTGTTGGGAAGTTAATAGGCACTTTAACAGGTCTCAAAAGAAGGCGCCATTCTCAAACTTTGTGGCAAAACCAGGCAATCCTGTTCTTAACCTCATCCCCTTATTTTCAAATATTCATCAGGATGAATGGTGAATTCCAGATTCCACTAAAGTCAAGGCTAATGACAAGGCTATTATTGAGCCATGATTTCATGGAATGATAGAAAATTTGGGATCTAGAGAGATCCCATAATCCAACTCCCCTGACCCTCCCCACTGCTCAAGGAAGGATCGTTCATGTCTAAACCATCAGAAACAAATATCTGTCACCTTCACTTAAAAACTTCCAAAGATGGAGATTCTACAACCTTTCTAAGAAATTTGTTCCAGTACTTATGCATTCCCATAGTAAGTATGTTTTTCATAATATCTAATCAAAATCTCTGTTATTTCCATTTAAGCCTATTATTTATTATCCTGCCCCTGTGGGCACAGGACCAACTGATATCTGTACTTTTTATAACAACCCCTTTTGTATTCAAAACTATTACCAAATCCCTGAGTTTTGTCTTCTTTGACTAAATAATCTTAGTTTCTCTGGCTATTCCTTGTATGACCTCTAATAATATTTACCTTTCTTCTCTGAAATCTTTCCAGATCCAGGCATGGAGTGACCTTGCACATGGAACATGCCATCTGGTCTGCAGGGCTCCTCATGGATCTGGACATTTGGGAGTGGGGGAGGAAGGGAGCAGTAGCAATGTTTATTGCCATGATTCTAGAAGATGTGGTAATTAAAATTGCCACTACTTCCTCTGCTGCTACATTTCCAGAGCCATGGGGAGCTTTAGACTTTTTCTGCAGCACAGCAATGCATCCCCAATTTTTGTTTGCATATTTGATTGTTTCTTGCTAGGTGAATACTTTTGTTCTTATGCTTATTAGATTTCAGACCATTTTTTCCAAATTATCACAGTCACTTAGATGCTAATCTTGTCCACTCATTTGTGCTACCCTACCATTTATGAAGAGTGTGCTCTTTTCCATCCTACAAGTCATTATGGAAGACATAGACCAGTTATGGATACAGAAAAGACACCTCAGGGACTCAACTTGATACTTTCTATCAGTCTGACAATGAGCTATGGATTACAATACTTTGAGCATGTTTTTCTAACCAGTTATATACCCATATTATAGTTATTTTATCTAGACTGTTTTTTATGAGGCTATGGTGACAGACAAAAGTGTTACTAAAATTGAGGTATAATCACATCCAGGGCTCTCCCCCCATTGTATTAAGCTCACAATCTTGTGATAAAAGGAAACCAGGTTGATTAGGCATGATTTGCTTTTGACAAATCCATGTTGGCTGTTAATTATCACTTCTAGGTGGTCACTCTAGGTGTTTACAAAATGATTGTGTGATGACAGTGCTCTTTCCATGTATCAAATTTAGACTGATTGATCTGTAATTCCCTGGTCTTACTCTTCCCCTGTTTTTAAAGATGGGCATCATATTTATCCTTCATCTGTCTCCAGACAGTAAATCACCTGCATGAATGTTCAAAATAAATAGCCAGTTTCACTCTAGGGCACTGTACATTAAGCAGAGAGTAGCATAAGAAAAGGGGCATCTGAAAGGGTAGGCTGGCAAAATAGACTGTCACCATGTATCCCTGCTTGTTTTAAACATATTTTGGCTCTTAAAGGCTGTGCCTATGGGACCAACATCACATTGTTAGTGAAAAAATGTGTAGAGTATAAGATGAACAGGGCAGGCAGTATGACCAGAAAGATTATGCAGATTAAGATAGTAAAACATAGAGCATGTGTATTGTGGGTTGGGTTCTTCTAATATCATAATCATACGCAGGTTTACATATAGTTCTGTTTGGCAGATGTCAGAGGGCTGTGACATCTCTGTTATTTTCTATTACAAAAATGTGAAATCCAAAACACTTATAGCAAAATACATTTTAACTAAGGAACTAATTTCATAAGATATATTCCAAATATTTTACTGACTTTTGACGTTGATGATTAAGCAGAGGTACTGGCTACCTCCTAACCAAAGAGGAGAGTAATCAATCAGAGAACAATATTCAAAGATCTTCATCAAGGATGGTGGTAATCTATCTTTATTACACAGTTAGCAATCTCTCAGCTTGGCCAGGAGGAACACAAAAGCTTGCTGAGTCTACCTCCACCTTTGCCTCTTTAGCAGATGCTAAAGTAATTTTTTAAAAGATCATTAGAAAAGAAAAAGAAAAGAAAAAGAAAAAATACATTATAATAATTTTATAGTCTATAATTTACTTGTTCTTTGATTCAGCCTTGATCTTTTCCGCATTATTGAAATAGCTGATTTTACTGAAATGTAATTTATACCTACCCTAATTATACAACAAAGGAGCCTCAAGGGATTATGTGGGAAACCAACTATACATTCTTCATCATCATAAATATTGTATAACTTGAAGGTGTACTTTCAAAATTCTATTCTCAGCATTTCTTAATGATATTCAGAATTCCAGAACAAAATAGAGTGTGATAGTCTAATGTTTGAACAAGTACTACTGCTTGTGCATTATTTTTCGATTAGTACAATATTAATCCTACTTTATAGTTGAATAATCTAATAAAAGATAATATTATTATGGTGCCTACTCATACTGCAGTAATCAAAGATCTTTTGAAGTTTCCATTGAAAATATTTGATCATACATTTATAATGTGGTTTTAAAACCTGTACCAGAATGAAAATTAACAAAGTCTTAGCCTGGGAAAAAATTCCATATATATTTAAAAATATATATATTCACCTGTGTTCAGGCCTAATGTAATAAATAATGTATATGATATAATAAATAAAACACTTCCATATTTTCATTTTTTAATGAAGACCATTATTTCAAAAAGGAAAAAGAAGAATAATTTGATAATGCAACCTACATAATGACTATGCACAGTTACCTTTTCTTCAAGCCGTTGTTACTTATTTTTCTCATAAATAGAAAAAGGAGAAAAATACTCAATGGAACCAAAGCAACATAAATATATGTTTATAAAAGTTACACTGGACATTTCATTCTGTATATTTCCTGGCGTGGTTAATTTTTTCTTATACAGAGTATTCACATAACAACACTTTAGGACCCACATAAACTCTGCCTTGATGTTTCAAGCATCCCTAATTTTGAAGGGATTGATTCTACTTCTCAAGTTATCTCTATTACAAATTTCCTTGATGTCATTTTTGCTTTTGTTGTTTAAAAATGGCAATAAAAAGAACGACTCCTTAAACTGATTAATCTTTCAGCATTTTAATCTTCCCACAAAAAGCAGATGTTTTTGTGTTCTTTACTTTGGATCTTTGTTGGCCACAATTCCTCTCTGCTGACTTCTAAGACTGCAGCAACATAGCTTGGCCCCCCAAGCTGTAGAGAGCCCAGCCAGTGGATCATACTGATGGCTATTTCTTAAAGGCTGTTAGGAACTTGAAGCTTAAACCATCCTAAAATTACCTTATTTTTGAGACAAGTAGTTGATTTATGGGCACAAAGAGAATTAGGTGGAGTAGGAGTCAAGTTTCTTGAGAACAAAGAAGATGCAAATGAAGTGTCCAGCACAAATAAGGCTGGGGTGCTCAACCCCCAGCCCACAGAGCTGTTATCTGGCCTGTAGGATTCTCCATAGGTTTGCAACTTTGCTGGCAGGGGAGAAGTAGCAGCTAACTCCTACTCCCTTACTATCAAATTTCCAGCCCAGGTGGGAAGAGGTGGGAAGCCTTGGAACTGGAAAGCATGGCTCTGACTGCTGGATTAAGCACTTGGACCAATTAGGATGGCACAGGGTACTGTAAGACTGAGCAGGGCCAATTGGGGTGATACAAGGCCAAATATGCTCAAGTACTGCTCTAGTTATGACTATAAAATAATATCCTTATCCCATTCATGTAAGCACATTTGAACTTTTAACTATATTCCAACTGAAGTTCTCATTAAGTGTGACAGTAACTATTGCTTAGAACTAATTTAAAATATATACATTAGGTCTAGACACATAAAATAGGCAATAATAAATCCAAGTTCTAAGAAAAGGAAAAACAAAAACAAATGTGAACAGATTATACAAATATAACAGCAGATCATTTGATTTAATTTTTTTCTAAATTAAAGAAATAATTGCCTTTTTATTCTACATTAGTTTCAGAAATTGCCCTTTTTCTTTTCATTTATTTATTTATCTTTGGTAAATGGCAATTTATCTAACCATGAATGTTTACAATAAAGTACCTGAAATTTTAAATAGAGTCATGAATTATTTATCCAAGTTAAGAAGTTGTTCAAGGTAGACTTTTTCTAAAGGACCTTCTGATTTATTAGACAAAAAGCCTTTTGTCTGTTTATGCTGTACTTTTGGATCCTGTGTTTCTATATAGCGGATGATTGCTTCATTACCAGGTCCTTCTCATTCATTTAAGAATTTATTCAAATTGTTACATTGAAACTTTCACCCTGTTTTTATGGCCAAGTTTAAGAATTCACATTGTAAGTATGGACAAGGGGTTGTTTTTAAAGGGAGAATAAATATTAGCAGACTCCTAATACTTGATGGTGACAAAACCAGCAAGAAAAAGATGCTATCTCCAGGCTGGGCAAGCCAGCTACTTTCTTTCTGTCCCTCTTCCCTGGAGGTGACAGGGGACAGAAGAGCAGAGGACTGTGGTTTTCTGGGAATCCTAGAAACCCCCGTAGCCCTATGCATAACTGTACAGGCATCACATTCATCACTATAAAACATAATAATACTGAGAAGTTCTTCTTTGAAAGTTTTAATATTTTGTTCTGGTAGTGTGATGTTGTAGCCATGATGGTCCAGAAAATATGCGAGAGGCAAGGATTTCTGTGGGTGACATCTTGTATTGGACCAACTATGTAGCTGGGATATATTTAGACAGGCTTTCAAATATAAGACATTCTTTTTCAGCTCTCTGATTACAGGAAGCCTGGCAAGTTAAGCACAGCATAGGGGAGAGGCTAAGAGTAGACACACAATTAGCAAGTAAAAAGAAGCTGAATACTAGGAGATCAAGACCTATCAAAAGGGGGAATTGGGAGGGGTGGGGGGTTGCAGGTCAGTCTCATCTTCCTTGTCTGGGAAGTATTCAGGAGTTGGATAAATCATAATGTGCCATAAATTCCATATCAGCATAGGAGGTGACCAGTGTGGGGAGGGAACAAATCATCCACTTCATCCTCACCCACAACTTCACTTTCAACAATTACCACTTCCTTCAAACCATGGGCACAACTATGAGCACAAAGATGACCCCCCAATATACCAACCACCTCTTCATGAGCCATCTGGAGGAAAAATGTATAGAAAATTGCACCACCAACCCTGCACTATACCTGCATTGCATACATGATATTTTCATTATCTAAACTGAACACCTGAACTCACTTATTGACTTCCACTACAGGTTTAACTACCATCATTCCTGATTAAACTTTATCTGGAATACCCTTACACTAACATCAACTTTTTAGACACCACAGTACACATCTGCCCCCCTATCCTGTGCTTAACTTGCTGTGCCTGGCTTCCTCTAATCAGAGACCCAAGGAAGAATGTCTTACATTTGAAAGCTTGTCTAACTTTATCCCAGCTGCCTAGTTGGTCCAATAAAAACATACCACCCTAAGAAATCCTTCCCTCTTAATACCTTGTGGCACTTTCAGTGTTTTTGTAGTGGTACAAACAGCCAGTACACTCATTTTTGTAGCGATACTAGGACATGTTTACCACTACAAATGCCATACCTGTCTATGCTGATTGTGACTGTGGAGGAAATGCAACACTGAGATTAAGGTTTGGATTAGAGATAGGAGACAGTATGGGACAACAGGGTCACATTACACCACAAGTTGCATTATGACTTTGCAGCTTAATGAGCATCGTCTTACTGAGACAGCCTATAAAATACCATTTTTTCTTTCAACGCAGACATTTTTCAGAGACCTCTGTTCTCCCAAATCAAGCAAACAAAAGTAACAATCCAAAACACCAACCCACCAAACTTCTATAAATTTATTATCTATTGTACTAAACTGACTTATTGGGATTGATATACTGGAAAGAATATTCAGTAGACATAATCTAACTAATCAAGAGCAAAGAAAAGAGGATATCATATGGTAACAGGTCACCAGTTTGTTGCTTAGTCATAGGATCATAGGAAAGTAGGGATGGAAAGGACCTCACAAGATCATCTAGTCTTGATACCTACTCAAGGAAAGAACATCCCTGACTAAACCATCTCAACCAAGTGTCTGTCTACTGCTCACCCTTTTCTCTTAGAGAGCTTCAAAACTCAGTCTCTGAATGCTAAGAATGACTAATGAAAAAGTGCCTCTTCCAAAGGGAGCCTACAAGAATCTGATTCCCATGTAGCTTCACCCTGGCAAGGGTATAATGGTGAATCCACAAATTCAATCTCCAATTCTAATTGAAAATGCTTTATGTGCTGAGCCTGGAAGTATCTGTGATAATCTCATGATCAGTGTTGTACAAATGAATTTGTGCCCAACTGTTGAATCAGCTGAAGTAACTTGAAGTCAGTTATATTATACTATTAGTTTATATGATGTTTTACAAATCTGTGCTCTTGAATACAGCATAAAAGGCTGAATGTTCATTTTTTTTTTGTTATCTGTCAAAAACAGCTGATTCTGCAAACTAAACCTAGCCTAAGGTTTAATTCATGGGTCATCCCTCTTGATGTGTGCTAATTTTATACCTTCCATATTATGTACTTCCTTCCTTTACTGCATATTGATTTTTATTCCTATTGAACTATGCAGTTACATTCCTCTTTTTTATTTGCCTTTTTATGTACTTAGGTTGCCTGAATTTATCTATTATGGCAGAGGGCACAATTACATTTAATGCATTTGCTTTTACTGTACACTGGCTGAAAGTCCCATTGTTTTTATATACATTACATGGGAGAACTGTAGAATTATCTGTGTAACAAATTAGAAACAACTGTGTGTGGATAGGGTTATATTAAACCAGAATATATTCTTTTGAGTGTCTAAAAAATCCCATTTCAATATATATCTATATCTATATATAGATATATATATAATTTATTTATATTTATTTATTTCTAATTATGCAGGGATAACACACACACACTTCACACACACAAATAAATATGTATGTGTGTTATCTCTGCATATTTAGAAATAAATAAATATAAATAAACTATATATATTTATATTTTTGAAATATATATATTCACATACATATATATACACATACATTCTTCTGAAAGAAGAAGCAGATATAAAGTATTCCTTTTCTTTCTTATTGAAAAGCAATGGATTATACTTTCATGGGAGTGCCCATTATTTTAAAAGATTTTGCTGATTTATTCATTATTAGTTAAATACAAGCATTAGTTGAAGTAATCATTCAAAAGTGTAAACGAGTTTGAGAAGAGGTTAAGAAGCAGGTAAAAATTAAGAATGCATACACAGTATTCATAAACTATTTTAGATGATACTAAGGGCATCGACACACATTATATTTATGAGACGATTAACAAGTTAATTGTACCACAAATGGCAACAATGCCACACGTTTGCCCAATTTATGGCCCAATAAAATTGCAAACCAACTATAAAGATGTGGTACATCCATCTCTGCCCCCGGGAGCCTTTCATCACTTGCATCCAGTGGCCCAGGCTGGGCTGCTAGCAGTCAGCTGGAATTTGTCCCTGATCCCCATAATTGTACGTTGTGCCATACAACATATGGCATAGCAGGATGTGCAGTTGTTGGGATGAAGGAATCGGATGCCATCATGCAATTATTTAAATAATCTCCCAGTGGCTTTAGAATTGTAAGCCAGTATTGACCTATGCTAAAGATAAGGGCTTTATTCAAAGAAACTATCATTATACCAGAGCATCTTCTTCCCCACACACCCTATCTGTCTCTCACAGTATAAGTGTTCATTGACTGTATCCAAAATATGTATTTTCAGAAATACTTGAGTAATGTATATGGCACAATTTATGGCACTATGTACATGGATATTCTCCAATATTTTCTAATTAATTTAATATTTGCTATCTTTAAGTAGATGCTACAATGTTTCACAATTTTTGAATGCCCTGAATAGATTTAAAATATTACCATATGAATTCTTTACCATATACAGTAGTAGTGTCAAACTCATTCAGCCTCCTGGGCTGAATGTGGTCCATAGGGCACCTCACAGGTTGTATCTGGACACGACAGTTGAGTGAACACCCTGGGCAATTGTGATCATAGTATTTAATGTCACTCATGCCACACTGCTGACAAGCATCAGCAACGGGGCTCCATACCTCAGATTTTGACAATGTGCCCCACTTCTCTTGTCCCGCCTCTGAATTCCCAGTTCCTCTCGAAGCCCTCTGGGCTGGATGACATGGCCCTTGGGCTATATGTTTGACACCCTTGATATATGTCATTAACACAAAGAATAATGTAGTAATCTGAAGGACAGAATATTGTCTGCATTGCATTAAGAAGCAAACATGTTTGTTTCTTCATAGAGATATGCTGCTAACATGAAACAAACGTATTAATAGTAAAGTTTCTTCTTATTTCAATTTCTGGTGACCTAAGAACTCTTACTTGGGGGGAGATGGGAGCAAAGAAAAATTTGGGGAGTTAAATTCAGTTGTGGGTTCATCTTTGACAATGTGGGTTTACACAGCAGGGGTAAAGCTGGCTCTTGGTGTCATATAGCAAGATAAAGAAACTGATATTCATTGCCCAATAGAAAGTACAGCTGTAGAAGAACAACAGTATAAAATTACTTTGACTGTATAGCTTTACAGGTATTTAAATGCCAGAGTAAAACATGTGTTAGGAATAGTCTTGCACCACATCAATCCCTTAGAACATTATAGAGGATAAGAGATTAATCTGCCAGAACCGGGAGCAAAAATGTCTTGATGTTGGTTATACAATGGTATGTTTATACAGGAGTTAAGGGACTGAATATATGAAGACGTCCAGACATGATGTTGCTGGAAAAACAAAGCCTGTTTGCTCCTAGCACAGTGAAGAAATTGTTCTATAGTTGGCCCCAGAATGTTGCCAGTAGGTGTTGAATTCTTTGTCTTATGATTGACAGACCCACAAGTGAAACTGTCCAGAAAAAGCAGCTCTAACTTATACTTGAGAAGCAAGTTCTTGAAAAACAGTGACAATTTGTATCTGTTCACTTGTTCATTTTGCTTATAATGCTCAGTTTCTTTTTCCTAGTCTGTCTTTTCCAGGGTTAAGTGTCCCCATCACAAATAGTTCAAGGGTCCTTTCAGTACTACAAAAAGGCTGTAGGGCAGGTTTTAATTGGCTCTCACACCATTTCCTATTGTGCAAGGTGAACCCCTTTACACAGCATAGAGCTTATCTAGCTACCCTCATGCCAACTCCCAGGTCCCTGACACACGTTACAATTATAGTATAATTAACTGGTTAACTGGACAATACATTTAGACATACTATGCATGCAAAATAACTCATGACAGAAATAGTCAACCAGCTGCAAGAATAGCCAAGCAGCCACAAAAAAAGTTGCTTGACAAATGTAGAATGCAGTATCGCCAACCCCACTGTATCAAAAACCATGAGACAAACACTTAAAAATTAAAAGATTCGGAATGTAAATCATGAGATGCTATTTTTGAAGTGTGTGTGTGTGGCAGGGGGTTATTCATGAAGGTGTGAGGGTTGTGGGTGTGTGTGGGGTTTGGAGCTCAGGGAGAGGGAGTCCCCACACACCCTGGCAGGACGTGGGCAACTGTGGGTTAGGAGTGAGGGGCAGCAGCAGGACGGGGGGGTGGGGGGAGGGCTGTGGCTTGGGAGTGAAAGGCAGACACACAGACACACGCACACAAAGAGACAGCCACGCACAGCTCTGTTGCACGACTCACCCAGCCCCGGGGCCCCATTCACCCCAGCCCCTGCCCCTGCCCCACTTCCTCTCTCACCATGGGGGCCTCCATCTCCACCCTCCCTGCCCTCCCCTCTACCCCTACCTCTCCACAGACTTACCAGCTTGACACTCTTTAAACTCTCCAGAGGAAAAAATTCCAAGATTTGATATATCAGGAGACCAGGAGTCAGAGTTAATTTGACTTGGAAATCAGGAGTCTAGTGATTTTTTTCATGAGAGTTGGCATCACTGAGAACGTTTTTGTATCTGGTTTTTATCAAACTTTAATCTGAATGTGTGGCTAGTCACACATAGGGTGCTATAGAGTTTGGCCAGATCCTCCAGCATCCCAGGGTGGACTGCGCTCTTGCCCTCCCTCCACTTCCTGTAAGGGGACTCTTTGTGACATAGGCTGAACTCTGCTGCCCCAGGGTACCTCAGCAGGAGATGACAAGAATCACTTCCCTCCTCTGTTTCCCCAACCAGCCTTGAAAAGTGCTTCTTTAAGTAACCATTAGCATCTCTTTCCTATGTGAATCAGCATGTAAATAAACATGCATTACTTACACACAATAGTAATCTGAGAAAGGGGGAGGAAAATTGTTTGGAAAGCTAGGCACAAGGTGCGGAGAGAGGAAAAGCATATACACAAGAGCACCTAACAAGGTTTTGAAGCCCTGATGCTGCTGCTCCCTTCCTTTTGCATGGGTCTCTCCTGCTCTACACAAGGATCACTGCTCATTAGCTGCAGAGCTGAAATGGGAAGGGGGCTAAGAGGCCCTGCCAGCTGTTCTGCAGGTCCCCTTACTGGTGAGTGTTGGAAGAGCAAGTTCCCAAGGCACTTTTCCTTCTCCAGATAGCTTGCTTTGGGAACATAAACTAGGTCACATGTATAACCATTTCCATGAAACAACATTACCTGTTTTTTGATGGAAATAACATTATTTCCTGCCTGCCAGGGGCCTCCGTGCATTGGACTCATCAGCAGAAAGATATACATTCTAAGAAACCAGTGCAGCTTCTTGGGCAACCAGGTATAACTCAGAGCAGCTCTTAAAATTTTTGGAATTACATTGTGGACAGGACTGCTTTTGCTGGGCCACATTTGCACGCATAAAGCTGTGCCCAGCCTATCTAAGCCACATCTAAAGGAATATATATTTCCATATATAATACAAATTCTTCTGCAAGAGAGCAGCATTCTGCCATTATTAATTAATTAATGTTATAGGTGATTAAGGATGCAAGGTAACATTTTACAAGAGCCTAACTCCCATTTTAAAAAATCACTTAGGCCCAAATTTTTAGGGGATTTAGGAATCAAATTATCACTGAAAGTCAGACAATACAGCATATAAATACCCTAATTTACACATCTGACCCTAGGAGCTTGTTTCTATAGGGAAGTTACTGTGAAGCAAATTAGGGTGTTAATTTACAATGCTCTAACTCTTCTTCACTAACTTCTTCTGTAGACGTACATAAGATAAGTAAATTAATTTTCAAGTGAAACAAAGAGCCTCACACTTGCTAAGTTTTCACCCAGGGAGATAGTGCAAAATAGATAATGGCTTGTTAATTTGCATTTTCATTTGCTTTGCAGAAATTTCCTCATATATACAAAGCCTTAGAGCTCTTGCCAATCAGGTGCTGCAACATGCAGTGGTGTAATACCTGAATAGCTTAAGTCTTAGTTTCTTTTGTGGTGAAGTCTCACAGGCTGGAAACAGATATTCTCTTTGGAGCATGATCAACTGTGCCATGATATATTGTGGCACAGTGGTTCACATTATGCAAATCTAGCAGATGTCACTGGGGCAGTTGTCTCCCAAGGTCAGTCTCCTCCCCTCCCAGGGATTCAGGGGCCTGAACCTGGAAGTAAAGGGCCCCAGGCGCTGTGTTGCAACTTGGGGCATGGTCTGTAAGTGGGAAAATCTTAGGGAAGTGCAAGCAGAGGGGGTGAGGGAATGGTTCCCCCAGAATGGGTCTTGAAGCACAGAGAGGGGAATGTCTGTAGGGATTCTACCCTCCGCTTTTACGTGGCCCTTAACTGGGGGAGCAGCACGATAGGTGCAGTGGTATCCAGTGCACTTTTTCTGCTATCACCCCTGGGGTTGGGTACCATGTTCAAGTGAAGGGGGGAACACCTAAAGGAGACCTCTCCACTGTGCCTGGCAGACATATGCTGAAGGAATCCCTTGGTAGGCCCTGTTCTCCCACAGTCTCCCACCATAACTAAGCAGAAGTCAGCATAAAAAGGCAGCATTGTTATTACATTATCATTACCTTTTTTGGTGCCAGTACATCTAAGCACTTGTGGTGCACAAAAGGGCTATGATGTCTGTTCACTTAGTTTTTGTACCTTCTTAAAAATTCTTATGGTAGCACAAAGTCAACATCTGTGAAGCTATAGAATCAGTATTCCTAAATTCTATCTCATCACTGACTTCAGAGTACCTTAAACAACAAAACTATAAAAAACACCTTGAACACAAAATTGCATAACTAAAATCATCCACAGATCAGATTATAGTAAGTATGGTCTCAACAGAGGCTCTGAGTAGACTAGCTTTTATCACTCTTGGACTCCTCAGTGGGTTAACTGCTTTGCTTTTCCCTTCTGACCTCTTGAATCCACCTTCAACTCTCTCAGCAATGCCCTTCCTCTTATTATCCTTTCTTCCCCTCTACCCTATCCTTTGCATTTAAGAAGCCAGGACTATGCATTTAAATGATTCTTTTTCTATTTAGTACCCCTGTTCTCTGCAAGTCCATTCACAGCATCTGATGAAGCATTCTGTTGCCTATGGAAGTTTATGCCTCACTGAATGAGTTAGTCTCTAAGGTGTCACCCTGCCCTCCTGCCTGAGTTCAGAATAATAGGGCTAACAACCCCTCTCTAAATCCCCTTTGAAAACAAAACATAAAAACCTTTGGAAAACTTTATCTTCTGTCCTTAAAATGAAATGTTTCAAATGGTGTTCCTTCTATTTTAAAGAAGTGAAGGATTAGGATTTCTCTAAAGATTCAGAACCCAATGGTCTCTCCTAACAGATATTTTGCACTTGTTCATGAAAGGAGTTAATAGGTCCTCCAAAAAACTGGGCTTCTGATTTATTTCTGTTGTTCAAGACAAGAGTTGGAGGCCCTAGTCTCTTGTGTCTGCATTCCACAAAACAGGAACTTGAGTTACAAGACTGTAGATTCTTTTGTCGCCATGATGTCTTACTGACCAGGGTAAAAAGTATTATGTTTGAAACCTCTATTTGGTTTTCTCTCACATAGTAGTCTTTTTTTTTTTACTTCAAAAAACAAATGGCATGTGTACCATTCCAAGGCTAAATGGAACAAGGTAATTATAATGTTTTGTAGAGAAGTATGTGACTTCTCATTCCAGGCCTACACTGCCATTGTTGTTAATGCTTCTGGTTGGGAAACATAACACATTTGCGATTTGGCACCATTACAATGAAACAACATTAGCTAATGGAAGAGACCTGAAAATGATAAAATTAGTTCGTGTTTGCTTTGCTTAGAAGAATGACCAAATAGAAGCACATATGTTCAAAATCAGTCCCCTCAGAAAAGTATCTGCAAGAGCTAGCTGGAAAGTATTTTCTGTCAGCTTTGCAACCATAGCAAGCAAATGAAACAATGCATTTTAGGTTACAGCTGTTGTGTGATAGGGATCAAGAAGATTACTATGGATTAAATTATGATTAATACAGCACCACAGACACAGGGAAAACCTTGCCTCCAAATATTATGTTACTGAGCTCTCTTCATTTCATTTCATCCAACATTTCCACTTTAGTCAAATATCAAAATAAGTATATATTCTTTATAAATTAATGTCTGTTTGTGTGGTTATACTTTTCATATCTCCTTTTCCTCCTACATGCCTCCTGCTCAATATATTTTCTTATGGAATTACAAAATGTTTTGGCCCTGAGCCTCAGATTCAAAAAGGACCCTCATTCAGAAAGAGGGTTTATGCATGTGCTTACTTTTGAGTATCCATTTGTTTAAATGTGCGTGTGTATTTAAGAACCTGCCTTAACAAAGATTTAGCAAAGCATACCTTTAAGTATTTAACTGAACTAGGGTCTAAAATAGTATAGAGAACTTGGATGAGTGCAATGCAATTAATACTCACACAACAAATTAGTTTGGGGCATTAATAGATTGAAAATAAACACTGAGTGTTGCCAAGCCAAAATTATGTTGTTTTTCAAACTCAAAAAATGATTTTGTCATTACTTCCCTAGTTTTTATATTCCTACCATAAACGGAAGAATTAAAAGAGTAAAAAAGTATTTCAACACATTTTCTGGTATGCCAAGCGCTGCATATAGGTGACCCTACATAGATTACTAGGTTTTAAAAAGATTAAATGAAAGTATCTTCATGCTCCCCTGAAGACATTATATAGATTGGTGGGCCATTTCTGCCTAGAGTTCTATGGTAGGTCATACAGAAAGCTGCTGTGACAGGAGTCAACTCCCATGGCCTGGTCACAGTACTGGCCCACCCACCTGTCTAAGGCAATCTGCCCAGTCTCTCCTGCCATGCTTTGTTGTTAAGATACTGGTTGTAAAAATGTGGGAGGCTGCCCATTTATGCCCCCAATGCCTAGGGGTGTACACACAACTCCAACTTCCCTTTATCATGTCCCATGCCTTGCAGATGGCATCCTTAAGTTGCTCTCTGCTCCAGCTTGTGGCTGGGCCAAACTCAGCCCCTTGCTAGGCCTCATGCATTTGTCCTTTCACTCCACCCCATTGAGCCTCATTCACCCCACCTGCTCTTACTCAGCCTGTTGCACTCTGTCCACTCTCACTGGGCCTCTTGCATGCTGCACCTCACTGAGCCATACCCAACCTGCCCTGCTCCTTTGAGCGACCCCATAGGCAATCAGGCTTGCCTACTCATACTCTTTGGCTGGCCAGCGTGCAGCCTCTTGGGCCCTCGCACGATCCTCATTTGAATGGTGAGCAGCCAATTTGCCTTGCCTTGGATGAAGCTCTAACCCAAGTTCCTCTCCAGGTAACCCATCACTCTTGCCCCCTCATTAGGGCCAACTACTCACCCCTTCCACCCACAACTCCCAGCGGCTGCATCACTTGGTCTCAGGCCCAACTACAGGCATCTGAAGATCAACCTTGGCCTCACTGCCCCCTCCTGGGGCTTCCACTCTTGCCCTCACTCTAGGGCCTACCACTCACCGTGCCTTCTCTAGGGCATCACTACTATGGCCCCTTCTGACTAGGGTGACTGGGGCCTTACGCCCCCACATGGGATTGTCCCCACTACTCACACTGGGCTCAGGTGCCTCTCCTTAGGTGTGCCTGCCCCACTATACTCCAGTCTTAATGCCCCACCAGATGGTGGGGGCTGGAGTTATCAGGTGCCCCTACCCACCTTTCACTGGGGAGGTAACTGGCCTGGCATTTCTGGGGGACTGTCCCACCATGGACAGCCCCACCAGACTGCTCTTTCCTGGCAGGGTGTAGTTTCCAGTCATGCCCAGGAGACCTACCTGCCTGGGTCTAGTTCCCCTGCTAGGGCTCCTGGGTGAAGTATTTAGGCTCTCTCTTTCCCTGGACCCAGCTCTCACTCTGACCCTCATTCAGATACCTTCCATCCACAGGCTGTATTGCAGCCTCCTGCATAAAAGCCTGCATGCTGGCTGATCCCTACCATCTTCAGCTGTGATGTCCCCTCCAGGACCTTCAGCCCTTATAGGCACTAGCCCCACCTCCAGGCCAGTCAGGGTGCCAGATAGTTCACCATGGTCCTGGCCTGCCTCTCACATTGGACTTAATGTGCCACAAACCATGTGGCACCCACAAGGACAGCCCAGCCTGAAGAAAGAGAACATTGGGAACCTGCAAGACATGGGGTGGCCAGCACTATGGCACAGGTAAGAAACGAGAAGGTAAGAAATAAGGGGCCCCTTGGGACTTGGAGCTGGGGTGCAGCAAAGGCACCTGTCGCAGGGCTCAAGTGCCTATATACTAATGCTAGGAGCATGGGAAACAAGCAGGATGAACTAGTGCTCCTGCTTGCACAAAACACCTACGACTTAGTAGGGCTAACAGAAACCTGGTGGGATTCGTCCCATGACTGGGCGGTACATATTGAGGGTTATAGATTGTACAGAAAGGACAGGGTGGGGAAAAAAGGGGGAGGGGTTGCGTTCTATGTCAATGAGCAATATACATCGGCCCTCATCAAGACAGAATCAAAGGATGAGGAAGTAGAAGGATTGTGGGGTAGGCTACATGGGGGGGCAAGGAGAAAGGGATTTGGTGGTAGGGGTCTGCTACAGACCCCCACACCAAGGGGAAGAACTAGATTCGGGGCTCCTGAGGCAGCTCTCGGAAGCCATAAAAACTAGGGAGGCGGTAGTCATGGGGGATCTAAACTACCCAGACATCTGCTGGGAGACACAGACGGCAAAGTCCCACCGCTCACCCAGGTTTCTAACCTGTGTACAAGACCTCCACCTGACACAGGAGTTACATGGTCCCACTAGGGGGAATGCCATACTGGATCTGGTATTGGCAACGGGGGATGACATGGTAGGGGACCTACAGATCGGTAGCCATCTGGAGGACAGTGATCACCTAATAATAGAATTCACCATAAGGCGTCGAGTGGGTAAGGTAACTAGTAGGGTGAAAGTACTAGACTTTAGGAAAACTGATTTAAGTGAACTCAGGCGATTAGTCAAGGACGCACTGCAGAGTAGGAGTTTTGAAATGATGGGAGCCCAAGAAGGGTGGCTGTGCCTTAAGGAAACGATCCTTCGGGCACAAAGCGAGACGATTCCCGTGTGGGGTAAAAGAGGGAAAGGGGCCAGGAGGCTTCCCTGGCTGACCGCAGAAATCCAGGGCAGCCTAAGGGCCAAAAGGGGAGCACATAAAAAGTGGAAACAGGGAGAGATCACCAAAGACGAGTATACCTCCTCTGCTCGTGCTTGTAGGGAGGCAGTTAGATGGGCCAAAGCTACCATGGAGCTGAGGATGGCATCCCAAGTAAAGAAATTAACAATAAACAACAAGAAATTGTTTTTTAGATATATAGGGAGTAAAAGGATGGCCCAGGGAGGAATAGGACCCCTGCTAAATGGGCAGAAACAATTGGTGACGGACAGGGGGGACAAGGTTGAACTCCTCAACGAGTTCTTTGCCTCAGTGTTCCTAAGTGAGGGGCACGACAAGTCTCTCACTGGGGTTGTAGAGACGCAGCAGCAAGGCGCTAGACTACCATGCGTAGACCCTGAGATAGTGCAGAGTCACTTGGAAGAACTGGATGCCTTTAAGTTGGCAGGCCCGGATGAGCTCCATCTGAGGGTGCTGAAGGCACTGGCCGACATCATTGCACAGCCACCGGCGGGAATATTTGAACGCTCGTGGCGCAAGGGCCAAGTCCTGGAGGACTGGAAAATGGCCAATGTGGTCCCCATTTTCAAGAAGGGGAGGAAGGAGGACCCGGGCAACTATAGGCCAGTCAGTCTCACCTCCATTCTTGGTAAAGTCTTTGAAAAAATTATCAAGGCTCACATATGCGAGAGCCCGGCAGGGCAAATTATGCTGAGGGGAAACCAGCACGGGTTTGTGGCAGGCAGATCATACCTGACCAATCTAGTTTCTTTTTATGACCAGGTTATGAAACGCCTGGACACAGGAGGAGGGGTGGATGTCGTATACTTAGACTTCAGGAAGGCCTTCAATACGGTATCCCACCCCATACTGGTGAACAAGTTAAGAGGCTGTGACTTGGATGACTACACAGTCCGGTGGGTGGTGAATTGGCTGGAGGGTCACACCCAGAGAGTCGTGGTGGATGGGTCGGCTTCGACCTGGAAGGGTGTGGGCAGTGGGGTCCCGCAGGGCTCGGTCTTTGGACCGATATTCTTTAATGTCTTCATCAGCGACTTAGACGAGGGAGTGAAATGTACTCTGTCCAAGTTTGCAGATGACACAAAGCTATGGGGAGAAGTGGACACTCCGGAGGGCAGGGAACAGCTGCAGGCAGACCTGGATAGGTTGGACAAGTGGGCAGAAAACAACAGGATGCAGTTCAACAAGGAGAAATGCAAAGTGCTGCACCTAGGGAGGAAAAATATCCAGCACACCTACAGCCTAGGGAATGACCTGCTGGGGGGCACGGAAGTGGAAAGGGATCTTGGAGTCCTAGTGGACTCCAAGATGAACATGAGTCGGCAGTGTGACCAAGCCATCAGAAAAGCCAATGGTACTTTATCATGCATCAGCAGATGCATGACGAATAGGTCCAAGGAGGTGATACTTCCCCTCTATCGGGTGCTGGTCAGACTGCAGTTGGAGTATTGCGTGCAATTCTGGGTGCCGCAATTCAAGAGGGATGCGGATAACCTGGAGAGGGTCCAGAGAAGGGCCACTCATATGGTTAAGGGCCTGCAGACCAAGCCCTACGAGGAGAGACTAGAGAACCTGGATCTTTTCAGCCTCCACAAGAGAAGGTTGAGAGGCGACCTTGTGGCTGCCTATAAGTTCATCACGGGGGCACAGAAGGGAATTGGTGAGGATTTATTCACCAAGGCGCCCCCGGGGGTTACAAGAAACAATGGCCACAAGCTAGCAGAGAGCAGATTTAGATTTGACATTAGGAAGAACTTCTTCACAGTTCGAGTGGCCAAGGTCTGGAACGGGCGCCCAAGGGAGGTGGTGCTCTCCCATACCCTGGGGGTCTTCAAGAGGAGGTTAGATGAGCATCTAACTGGGGTCATCTAGACCCAGCACTCTTTCCTGCTTATGCAGGAGGTCGGACTCGATGATCTATTGAGGTCCCTTCCGGCCCTAACATCTATGAATCTATGAATCTATGAATTGCCCTTCAGCCTTCAGGCCCTTGCCTTCCTGCATTGACCAGTCCCTCCTAGGTCCCTCCTAGGCCCCACCATAAAGCCCTCAACCCTAATGCAGGTCGGTCTAATGCCCCCATAATGCTGGCTGAGGCCTCCCTCTACTGGGCTCACCCAAGACCCTGGCTTCACCCCTGCCAGATCTATTCAGGGGTTTGCCAGGTCCCTTTGTAGGCCTACAAGCTGTTAGCCCCATGCCTAGGCTTGGCCTTGCTTTTACTAGCTCCTACTCTTCTTCCATGGGCTCAGGACCCCACTGGGCCCTGTTGATACCTCCTGCCATCCCCCTAGTTCCTCTAAGGTGTTCCAAGCAGTGGGTCAGCTGGTGTTGTTGCTTCCCAGCTGCCAGCAGCAGACTGCTGCCTCAGTCCTGAGAGCCTAGATCTAAAATGGCCACATCATCAGGGATGGCCCACACCTGCCAGTTGCCTGCTCTCAGCCCTTAAAGTGGCAGGCATCAAAGGTGCTCTGCCACAGCTGCTCTAGCAATAAGTAACCAGGCATTTTGGTGCCTGGTGCAGATCATGTGAAGAGCACCCCATAACAATGTTTATTATGTATTATTGTTTACTTTTTTTTAAAGAAGACACATGCAAGATATAATGTGAGAATACCTTAAGTACATACAAATATGTGTTTGGCACAAAACACGAGCAAAATATACTACACACAAACAACAGAATGTAAGGTAGGTACTATGTCAAGATGTCTGCAGAAGTTAAACAGCAAGTAAGGAGCAGAACAGAAAAGCTAAGGGTCAGTAATAAAATAGTTTGAGGAATATTATATACCCAAACAAAATGAAACCTTTGAAAGGTATAATTTCCATATGAGACAGAAGAAAGAATGTGAGACAATAGAGTTTGTCAAAGACCTCAGACTGCTGAGCTAGACATGCAACTTTGGAGACCTAAAAGAGTCCATGATTAGAGACCAAATAATATTGAGTATAAGGGATACAAGCCTCAGGAAAAGACTACTACAGCAGTGTTTCTCGACCCATGGGTCATGACCCAAAAGTAGGTTGCAAGAATGTATGAAACTTTTGTGAACAAAATTGAAAAATGGATTAAACTTTAAAGACGGCTCAAACTTTAAAAATGGATTTTCCTTTAAGGGAGAAAAACATGGGAAACCCTGGCTTTTCACTTGCAGACTGTCAGAGTTCCAACCTGCAAGGGGCTTCTTGGGTGCCCTACCCCCTACCTGTCCCACCCCACACACTGAAGAAATGGGAACTGGGGGGGCGGGGGGCAGCAGGTCAGGAGTGAGAGGCACTGAGTTGACACTGTCCATCAATGTTTATAAATGGGTCCTGGTGCAAAAAAGGTTGAGAACCATTGTGCTAGAGGATCCTGAGCTTAATTTGGAAAAGGCAGTTAGAATGTGCCAAGCAGCTGAGAGAACAAATGCCAGGCTGCAGAACCTGGAGGAAAAAACATAATAAGCTGAAGTAGACAGGATTACAAGACTGAAAAATACTAAGGCAACATACAAACAATACAGAATATAGTCCAAAAATAAATTAAATAATTTACTTGTGTGAAGACGGTAATTAATTTAATATCATATCTCTATATTGTAAAAGTCATTACATTCTGGGTTTTTAACATTAAATATGCAGTTATACTACATTATGACAAAACATTACTTCCATTTGATTTGGCACCCCCAATATGAAGATGCCTGGTGTTGCTACACTGTTGGCACTCCCTTTGGTATTATACTGAGTAGTTAACCCTATTTCCTGAAGACAACAAAAGGTACTGGGGACTCCATTGGTGCAAGGCAAAGAAGGAACACTTTGCATGGAGGTTCTGATTCATGAAGAGCCTGAAAACACTCTTCAGATTATTTTGATGTCAGTCCCTACTTTAGCTTAACTAAAGTATCAAATGCTGGCTGCAGTGCAATGTCTCCCACTGGTGTGAGTGGATATGAGAGGGGTGAGAGTTGGGATGGGGGGGAAGAGTAGTCTTGAAATACAACAAAAGGAATGATCTATCAAACACCAGGTTTTGTCTCTCTTTCTCAGAGGATGATGATAGAGGACATCTTCCAGACGATACAATATCAAAAGAAGTAAGCTCATATGTAAGAAAATTTAGATAAAGTATGAGCCATGAAAGAGACAAGTAATGCTAGAATAAGGGGGGGAAAATCTTCAATAAGCTATTTGGAACATGGACTTCTGAACTCAAGATATCTGCCCCTTGAGCTTCAGAGTGATCCATTGTGTCATCACATGTGCAGGTCACTTGCGTTTTCTTTTCTTTTAGCTGGCCTGAAGGTTGTCATGTCTTTTAGAAGAGAACCAATCCAAAAGTGATTCATATTTTCATCAACTTTAGGGATTGACTACTTTAATGAACTCTGTATTTGGCTGAAAGCAGTTATAGAATCTCCAGTTATTTTGGTATGTAGCAGCCAAGCTATTAGATGGGGAAATCCAACAACTACACCCTGCATGTTTTACTTTCAACTTGTTTGTTTCTGACTTCACTTCATGATGCTGGACTCTAGCTACATCCTCTGTTTTAAATCCCAGCATAACATTTTTGCTCCATAAGGTTATTGTTGCTTGCTGATGCAAGTGTAAAGTAATCAGGAACCAGGAGGGCAACCAGCTATCAAATTCCTTATTGCTTAGCTGTTTTAATTTGGAAATTGTTATCTAAACATCACAGTATGGAATCATAGGAGATGGTTAGTTTTAAACTGTGCATGTAGAAATGAGAGAGACAGAGAGAGAGACAGAGAGGAAATAACCCATTTAATTTATGAATCATTTTTTGGACAACCTGGCTGTATCTAGATGAGTGCAGACATTTGGTTCCCCAGAAACAAGTAGCAGTGGTGCACTTTGCACCACAGCTACTTGTTCCAGGGGAATGCCCATGTCACGTATACTATGGTGTGCAGGAAGTTGCCCCAGGTGGCATAGGGGAGGCTGGGGCCAGCACTGTGCTAGACCCAGCAGCTTTACCTGGGTCATGGGGCTGCAGCAGCAGTGATCCCCCCTGGCAGATCCTCCCTGTGGCTCCAGGTGGCTCGAGTCCACTTTTCAGCAGCACATGGTGCCTGTGTGTGTGCTGCTCCAGGTTTTTTTGTGGGTTTTTTTTACCCTTGTGGCCCTGCTTGTCTGGATGTACACTCAGAGACTCTTATCACTAAAGACATTTTAAACAATTTTGTTTGTGTATGCACCATTTAAAATGTCATCTTATACTTTTTATTCTAAATTATATTTTGGAAAATCTCAGGAAAAACAACAGCGAATGCCTGATCTATACAAAAATGTCAATGTTTAACATTTGTGAAAGGTATCATATACATGGTATAACTAAAAATAAAGGGCCAACTTCTTTCTAATGTTGCTCCTATTATGTCAATAAAAATCCGGGGTCTTTTAAGAAGATCAAACAAATTCAAAGTAACACTGCAGTTTTCTTCCATAGATCAGGAAGAAAAACTAATTTGTGTGGTTGAAAAGACTAGCCTTCTGCAGAGCTGGATTTTATTCTGCTTTTCATTTTCTGTAATTGCAGCAAAATAGCTACTCCACAGGGGCACATTAGGAAAAGAATAGTAATTAAGCTTATGAAAGTATAATCTGTGTAAAAATGAATTAGAATTGACTCAATCTAAAACTGAAGTACTGCAGGACAAAATAGAAAGCTAGTTAATTCCTGCATATAGCTTATTGAAATGCATTTCCAGACTTATCAATATGAACTCTATGATTCTTGTTCCAGCTACTATACTTCTCAGGAACTCTAATCTCCATGTAAAATAGAAAAGGTGGTATCACTGGACAGCAAATACATTAGTCTCCTCCCAAAGGTCCCATTTACAGAAATCCAACTGAAAGCCTAAAACTAAATAAATACAAACCCCGCTGATAAATGAGCCCATGCAACCTATCACCACCACCACCACAAATGTGCACATTGTTTTTTCAAAATATATAGAATATGAGCTATTTTATACAAGGCTCATTAGTGAAAAAATCTGTATCTCAGTGCTAATAAAAGATATTTTTCCATCACATTTTCTCCCCAATGGAAGGGATGAAGTGTTTTGATGTCATATAGTATTGTAGACTATTATATAATAATTTTGACCAAGTTCTTTTCTGCTTGCGGGCAAAAGTTAGAATGAAGCTAACAAACATAGAATCAGTTGCTATTTATGCGTGTTTCACATACCAAGCAGCCTGTGAACCCAAATTGGGACATAGGCTATGTATCTACTTCATCTACGGACCTAGTAAAATCATAAAAGACAAAACAGGCTATGGGATGTTTTTAATTTGGCCCAAAAGGCCTGCTCCAAAATCCATTGATATCAACTGAAATATTCCATTCACTTCAAAGTGCTTTGGATCAGGTCAGGGATGAAATCAGTGGAACACACCAGAGTTCTGTAAGACATGTTTTTTTTCACAGACTTCTATTTTACAGCATCTAAATCCAGTGTGGACATGATTAGAACAGATTGCTAAATCTGTTATTTGTGTTTACATTATTATACAAAAGCAAAAAAGAGGTTTCCATGGGACACTCCAGGTTTTCTAGCTGTAAAATACAAAGTCAGAAGTAAAAAAGGCATCACAGCACCCCGCTGTCGTCCCGTAAACTTAGTGCTCTTTTATAACCAGTTCAATCTTCCTCAAAGAGCAGAAGACTAGAAAATTAGCAATTAAACACTATGTTAATTAGCCCATTACTGAATCTGAACCTTAGCAAAATCCTTGGTGATGAAAGCAGGGTAGATTATCACTGAAAACAAGAAAATCATCTGTTTTGCCAGCTTTGCTAAGGATTCCCAAGTATATCCAACACTTAAGGAATCTGATACTTGAAATGGTCTAGTTCAGGAGGATCTTTCTGCATTAGTAATATTATATATAGGGTGACCATATGGGACAATGTGAAATCTGGGACACTGCTCATCCTCTGCCCCCACCTCTCAAGTCAATGGCACTGCTACAGAGGCATGGGCAAGGAACCATGGTACAGCTCTGGTATTACTATTCAGGCAGCTAAGGGAGTCAATGGCCCATTAATGACCCATTGTTTTTTACTTCACAGTTAACAATCATCTCCACTTTTTAATGGTCATTCCACTAATTATGGTAACTTATTTTAGGGTAATTTTGCTGTCTGCTAGGGCTTGCTATTTCACAGGTCAGGCCACTCTGCCTTTCCACCCCATGCCTGGGACACTCATTTTAACTTTCACCAGCTGGCTAGGACCGGTCATTGAAATCTGGACCTCTCCCAGCCAAAACGGGATGTATTGTCACCCTAATTATATACAAAATTGCTTGTTTTTCCATTGCAAGCTATATTATATAGTGACCATGTTACTTTTGATTGTCATTCAGCTTTAAAAAAAAATATTTTAGGCATTTTAGAAATACATCATCATCCATCACTGGAAACACTGATCTCATATGTGAAAAGAAATTAGGAATCATATTAAGAATGATAAAAAAGGGTGCTAACATCTTGTGCAATATCGTATTGGGATTTACTGAATGTACAAATATGTTTAATCAGTGTGGTTGAACTACATTCAGGGCATGCATGATAACTATAAAGCTTTATGAAGAAACTGTAACTACTGCAATTGCTTCATAGGTAATCAAACAACTAGATTTGTATAAAACAACCATTATAAATAATGGGTAGGAACAGATTCATTTGCTAAGAATATATACACATTGCAATACTATGAAACAAAAAAATCTCAGCTACACCATCATTTATGGTCATCACAGTTCTAGTCTGAGATACACGGGCATGCAGTACAGCATATCCTGAAAAAATACAGAACTGGTTTTGAGCATGCAGGACTCACGCTATTTTTCTGCTATTCAAAACAATGTGCCTACTGTCAAAGGAAAAGGATTTACTTTTGTGTTAGAAAAATACATTTTTTTCTCCAGAAAACATTGTACCACTGGGGAAAAGAGTCATTAGTCAAGTGATCCTCATTTTGTATATGAAAGACTTGCCTAGTGTATTTCACATAATGTAACGAAGGTGACATGCTGCAAACAAAACCAATAAGATGAAATACAAAGGTAAAGGAAAGGCAAGGAAAGGAAACAAAGGAAAAGGAAAAGAAAAAAAAATGACTATCTAGCTTTTGCTATTACATGTAAATATAAAAAACTCTTGTATATAACAGCTGGTTGGTGTTCAGTGTGAAATGCATTGCTGTTTCCTTTTAGATGCTACTGGACAGGTGTTCTCATCACAAAAACTGTGACAACAATTAGCAGCAGCTGACACCATTGTCTCAGACAAGCTGTAAATGAGCATAAAACAAAATGAAAAAATAGTCAAACTTCGAAGTAATCTCTGTGGAAAAGAACTGACGTATTAGCAAGGGCCACTACTTAAACTATGCCTGCTTTTTAGATAGGGTAAATAGGGGACTAATTTAATTTACATGTGCAAATTGTAAGCATGGTTGGTAAAGCAAGTAATTTATAAAGCAATTATAAAAGACATCAATTGCACAAAATATGAAGTCAATAGAATGGGGTCTCCTTGTAGTTTTACAACCAGTGAGGTGATCCACTACTCTCTCCCATGCACATGAGTTTAACACATCATTATAACATATATTCTAATATATGAATGAACTCTCTTTATATCTGATTTAGGATAGATCCAGTTTTCATGACACTACGGCCATGATTCCATCTTGGGTCAAAGCATTAAAATAAGACACAGGTTTCACTTAGTTAATATTATCTTACAGGTTAAAATTAACATGACTGTCAAGATTTTATTTTATTCCTGCATCAGAATCACTAATCTACAGCAATACTCACAGTATCTGTAAACCCACAATCCACCTGACACCAGAACCACTTAGGTCTCATGCTATGGCTGTTACCTAGGTAACCAATATTTAGCCACAGAAACAGAGTAAACATACAGTGAAGAAGGCCTTTTCCCAACCCTGAGACATATAGGGAAACATTTCAGTTTTTAAGGATTCAGTATTTTTCAAGGAATAAAGGAAGCAACATGGGAAAAAAAAACAAAAACTATGCCCTAATGGCAAGCACTCTAGAAGAGATTACATTTAGGTAACATGCCACAGGTGGCAGCCTGGTCTACCCATTTGCCCTCTTCTTACATCTTTGGCATCACCTCCTAATTCTGTCTTTTATGCAGCAAATACAACTCCAGATTTGTCTGTTCCAGACACAACTTTCCCTTTGATTCCTAGAGGAAGTCAGACCAGAATGACAGCCTGACATGTACAGCTGATACTTTTAAAATCAATGGGAATGATGTGAACATTTAGCACACATTCAATTAAAGGTGTAATGGGTTCTGATGCATGGCCCCAACAATTGCTACATGTGCATGGCAGGAGGTGTGATTGTAGGATCAGGGATCAGATCCCAAGTGCGCCATATTACTGGTGCAGCAGGAGCTTAGCATCATCATCCTGGGCTCTGCTTACAGCCAGTCAGCTGACCCTGCTCTCAACCTCAGACTCCCAAGTATCTGACTGCTGGTTCTGGCCTCCAAGGCATATCAGAGCTCTTGGGGGACAATCCCAGCCTTGGGGGATGCAGTCAGTGTGCCTAATCACATGCTCAATTTAAGGTGCAATAGGAATCAGACATAGAGGGCGTTTGTTTATACATATGCTTCGGGAGGCGTAAGGGGTATTTTAATTAGTACAGTTCTGAGAGCCGCACTAATTAAAAGTGCCCACAGCATCATGTGCATCAGCATCTCTGCACTGAAAAATGGCAGTAGGGTGATGTCGGAGGCTGCTGGAGCATAATTTCCATGCTCCAGCAGACTTAGTTAATTGAGTCTGCTCAGACACGCTGTAATTCCAGTGCATCGGAGCAGGCTCCCTGCACGTGTATAGGAGCCTCAAGTTTTTACACATATTTTTTGTAATAAGTTTGTCTATTATTCCTTGTTTTAACATGCCATTAATTGCATTGTGTGGCCAGGTTACTATTTAAGACATAATCAAATGGTTAATCACACCTTAAGTGTAACATCTGCCAGGTACATTATAGACAGACATACCAAGGCCTAAGAAAAAAGAAACCAAAGATATTGTGGAAAATATTGCTGTCAAGTGGCTCATAATACTGACTGTACAGATAGGTGTTCTCTGTTCACCCATTTTCCTCAGGGCAGTCTTATTCACTCAAGTATCCTAGAACTGGATCCCAAAATGACAGAATCTTACCTTCTGTCTGTCCATGTGGATATCAATCAAAATGGCAGAGGTTATAGATACACTCAGTTGCCTAAAGTAGCAGTATCTAGCTGTGTTCTAACTGAAGTGCTAAAGTCATACCTCATCACAGAAATACCTAGGATTTCATAATGCTTAACTCAATGCCACAAAATGAAATCCAAATTAAAGGTAACTAGGGTGAATACATTCTTGCATTACCACATTTTATATGTATGATATATATTTCGGATTCTGTCTGTCTGTCTCTCTCTCTATGAATTTTTATGTATATATAGTGTTGTTGGTTGTAGCCATGTTGGTCTAAGGACACAGGCAGACAAGGTTCTTTGGGTAAATGTGATATCTTTTATTAGACCAAGGGTTTTATATAGTGTGTGTGTGTGTAGAGAAAGTGGGACCACTAATTATTAGCATACTAGATAAATAAGATTGAAAAACAAAATATCTAGTCATTTAGTCATCTAGTTGATCCCTTTTCTTTCCAGAATATTGTTGTATTTCTGCTTTTGAAGTACAGAAAATGAATATGAGTCATAGCAGAGATGAGAACAAAATGTTATATAAATGCATGAGATTCAGAGGACAATGAAGAGTTTCACTTCAGTCTGTATTTTAGCATAACCTTTTTAAAAACAGGGTCTTGAAGTTGCCAATCCAAAAAGCTATTTTCAATGACAATCTGCAAACTTTTTAGTGATGACCAAACCTTTTTACTGATATATGTTTTATATAATGTAATGTAACCCTTTGGCCAGGCCCTGGACAGCAATAACAAAGGTAAGGTTCAAATTTAGGAGTTCAACACCACCTTTCTAAATCTGGTTTCAGCTCCCACCCAGAATAAAGACCTGATGATATTGTGAGGTCCCTTCGAGGCCTAACTTCTATGAAATCTATGAACACCCCAGTACCCCCAACTGAGCTCTGCGCCATGCAGCTCAATTTTTTATGAACTTTATGGACAAATGTTTTTAGCCTTCTTTTTAATGGATTGTCTTTACATCTAAAGAAAGTAGTTGGAAAGTAGTTTCCTGTCTCAAAGATCTGGGTCTGCTGGCATGGGATGTTCTGACTGGGTTCCACATTTTCTTTAAGCCTATAGTGGAGATGGGAGTGCCAAAAACTTGAATCTAGAGTAGGTCCATATCATATTGATACTATTGAATTTTCTTTAATTTGCAAAAACCATTATTTAAAATGAGTACTATCCTGGTTGTAGTCTCATTTGTTAAACAGATGACATTGCAAAGGCCTACATACTTTGACCTTCCACACCTGCTAAATACAGTGGAAAATATCTTCAACATAATATTTTGGGTTTGCTAAGAAATCTTCAGAGTATATTTCCCAGAAATTTTAGAAATCTTCAAGGGGTAGTGCCTGTGCCTTTGAAAACTACAGAAGAATACCCAAACCAAGTTAATCTGAAACATATTTTAAAATATCAAATCTGAATGCTTTCTCTTGCAGTGCTAGTTTTTGCTGTCATCAAGTTACAGTTTAGCAATCCTGTTCCAACACATTTTATTAAAATTGCAATTGGCAGAAGTTGTTGCTTCCTGCATTTCTGTATTTGCATTTATGAACACAAAATAGCATATTGTAAAGAAGACAGTGAAAATAATGTTTTGTTTTGTAATATATTCTTCAGTAGTTTTGACAGATAAAATGACCCACACATTTTGGCAGACTTATAGGAAAACTCCTGTAAACTATTGTGAGATTGTATTACACTGCATACAGTCTATTGTGAATATTGCTCTCAAATTTTAGGCTTCAAAGACATATTATACACTTAGGATTTTTTTTTAAATAGTCATTTTCATATCCTCAACACACAACATATAGATCTTTAACATATGCATGTATATACAAACATATGTGCATGCATGCATTCTGATATTGTTTCTAGTGGTCTAGAGTCAGTACATAGTTACCTTCTGGAATGGTATTTTTAATTGGTCTCAAATATATGCACAAGACTTCACAAGAAACATTTCTTTGCAGGAGTTTTTTTTATATGTAGTACTCTTTAGCTGGAAAACAACTTCAAGACATAAAAGCCACTTCCTGAAAGTGGGAAATATTAGAGCTGCTTGGTAGCTCTTCCTGTTAAAGGAAGAGTTTGGGTATCTGGCTTATTTCCCCAGCAGGAGATGTTGGGGCAGACGGATGGCTCCTTATGTAGGAAGCTCTGGAAAGGGTATTGCTTTCCAGTGTATGACGCTGCTCATATGCCTATTAGGGGGGTTACCACAAATCAGTTTTTATTTGGAAGGACAATTTTTAACCAGATTGATAAAAAATACCAATGATTTAAGAGACGAATTCTTTACTTACAATGAAATAAAACTACTCTAATTAGAATCATTTGTTGTTAACACAATTCATCTGCTGCTAAACATAGTTTAGAATTTGGATCCATATGAAATCAAAGATGCCAGATGCAGACCCTACTGTCCAGCAATCAATCTTCCTTTTCATTCTGTACCTCTTTTATTGAGCCAGCTTCCTTTAGAACTTCACAGCTGCCCCGTGAGCCTGACCTTCAACCTTCTGCCTCACTTAGTATAACAACTATTATTAACATTGTGGTCTTTTATTGCATATCACCTGCTATTGTCCTTTTAAAGATACACTTTATATCTTTCTAATAAGCACTCCTCCCTCATAAATATTTGGAAGCTTGATGCATTTTCTTTTTTTTAAATGTTGATTTTTTTCAAATGTTTTTTTCAAAATGCTTAATGGGTATTAGAGGAATAACAACATACTATTCTGTATATCATATAATGTGTTAATAATGCAAGAACTATTTTGTAGTTTAAGTGGTTTCTTAAATTTAATTGTATTATCTTAGGCAATTCATATTCTTGTCTGGAAAAGGGAATTTAAGTAATTTCCTGTCTCAAGGATCTGTTATAGCATTCCTGAAATCTATTGATAAGCTACTATCTATTAATGGGAAGTTGACCTGGGTTTTAAGGAAAGCATTAGATGAGATATGTAGATGTCTTGTTGATTTCTTAAAAGAAAATACTTTCCTAAATGATATCTTGTTCCTTGTATTTTAATGAACAGGCTAAATGTATGGAAACAATCCTTCTTGTTATTCCAGAAAGCCCAATTCCAGGACCAGCAAGAAGCAAAGTTTGTAGAGGGAAATGAGAATGAACAGATTTTAGTTTTAAATGGAGGAAGATGTTTTGGCATTTCTTATTTTAATGTATGCCAGTTTTACTAGAGCTACACACTCTTTTGAAAAGGTAAAAAATTAATAGTGAATGATTTTAAACATAATATTCAACTGTCCCCCAAAGCTAACACAAAATAGAAGTTTGGGGCAGATAAAGCATTGAATCTTGGGTCTTGCAATTAGTGGGCCCAATTAAGCAGTTTAGGAATTTCTATTGGCCCTGAACCTAGTCATGGCTGAAGGCAGAAATTTAGGTCACATCCTCAGCTAATGTCAATCAGTTCAGTTCTCTTATAGTCAATAGAGCTAGGTCACATTTTTCCAGCTGATGATATGACCCACTGTCTTTACTGCTATTATAAAACAAGGTATAGTTTTATAAAGTTATAAAACTGAGAAGGTAATAAATAAGATTAACATTAGCCAACATTTCACCTTTCAAATGACATTATTTAAGGAAAAAGATGAATGTAGCAACTGTGCTGTTATAAATTTGTCTATGGCCTTGTTCATTCAATAAACTGATAAATGGTAATTGAAGTTAGGTACAGATTATGGTTGTTCATTGCCTTTAAAAGCATGACACTTACTGTAATTTTGCACTTAATATGCTTATTATAATCCAGCTTTGTGCTAGTACCATTTTTAAAGCATAAATTTTCCCATATAAAAACAACTGCTTAAATTGCCTCTTTCAGTGCTATTATAATTCAAAATTCTCTGCTGAATGTTTTATATTGGTGCACTGTGACAGGGGATAAGGAAGAGAGATTTAAGTAACAGTATAAGGAAATTAATCTTTAGACCCAAACTGCCATTGTTAAATATCCCTATATATCTCTATTAGGAAAGAAGTCAAAAGTCAACAGACTAACCTCCTTATTTTTCCATCAATCAATTGTATCCTGCAGCAAATTGGTTTTAGGATACAAAATCAAAAAGATGAAAAAAAGGATGATTACACAAACATGCACTTCAAGAAGGTAGAAAAAACTATGAGGATGGGTTCTCTGGAAAAAAATATGTTCAGTGAAATAAGGTAAAAGAGTGCTTTCATGTTATAACAGTTTTATTAATGAAATAGTCAAATGGGACCTTCTGGTTTAATGCAGTAAATCTTTACTAAATTCCAATTACTAGTGAAGTAATGGACAGGGGGCAATTTTCTCTGTGCAAGTGAAAGCAATGTGTACTCTTTACGTAAAATTTCTAACAATTTCGAAGACAGGATCAGGCATTTAGAAATATAAAAAGCTATTCCTACATATGACTATTACATAGATATATAATAGATACAATGTTGCTCATTGCTTTAATAAATCTATAAACCTGCATGATTCTGTTGTCTCTAAAGAATGGTGCTGGTTTATTACTTCATCACAGCAAGGGGTCCATTCTGTTGACATGGGGCCATACAATAGCCTACATGTGGGAACTGAGCTCCTACTGCTATGAATGGAAGTCTGGAACAAAAGTTATCAGTCACATTGTATTCACATTTTGTGAAAAAGGAAGTGCAGAGGAACAGCTTGAGAGGAAGGCTCTGGGTTTGGGACAGATTTCAAATTAAGTTATTTTATGATGCAGTTTGTACAAAACAAATGCAAGATGAATTCACTAATGGTGAATTATCTAAACTTTCTGAATTTGGGGTATTTTAAAACTTATACTAGACCAACATAAGTGCACATACTGTACTATACTTGTATGAAAACAGATGTGAAAACCTATAGCATTCAAGTATTATGGTGAACCTCCTTTGTCATAAAAAAGGGACTAGAACCTTACCCAGGTTATGAATAATGGTATAATGACAGAAGACACACCTCTCCATCTTTCAGCTCTTCAACAGCTGTACAGATAAAACAGACCTAGGTTGAAATCTTAGCTCTATTGAAACCAAGGACCCAACCCCATTGACTACCAAAGACCTAAAATTTCTGGGCATGCTGCAGTGAAGAGACCTCTCTTATGGATATGCAGGTGGGCAGGAAGTGGTAAGTCAGGGTTCGAAAACTGGCAGAGCCTTGGCTTTGCTTGCCCCCAATTCACTAACTAGTATATCAGAGCTAGGGAGAAGGATGCAGTACACAGTGGAAATAGGTCAGGATACCACTGGAGGAAGGAGGGAATTATGGTCCCTTGAGCCACAGTTTCTTTCTTGGGACATCTCTGTATGCATGCAGCAATGGTTGATCCTTTTCTACAGGGTGTCACAGAGACAGTCTAGCCCCAAGTGAAAAAAACCCAAAAAACAAAATAAGAAGGAAAAAACAGTGGCTTCCAAGCATCTTTACTAAATGTAGGTTATGTAATGTTGACTAAAAATTACTAATCTTGTAGATGATGAAATTGATCTAAAAAACAGATTTTCTAGCCAAGTAACTTGCAGCTCAATGACTTATGTTTATACCAATTCACTGCTGAACACCCCAAGAGAAACTGCCACCGACAGACTGCATTTTTGTGCCACTATGATTTACAGACTACCATAGGGACAGTTACACAACTGTTTATTTAAACTCACAACTTCTTGCAAATCCAACACAATTCTTTTGTTATCGTAATCTCTTACAGGCACATGTACAGCAAGAATGAAATTGGATATATATGACTTTGCCTGTCTGACTTGTGACTCACAAAGTCCCTCATGTCTAGTCACTAAACTTCTGGGGAACAGCTGCTGGTCCCACACTGAAACTAAGAACATTTGAGCTCTTCTGATTTATGTTAATTCCCGTGGGAACAATGACATGAAAAATGAACACCACTTGTAAACAACGATATAATTTCTTTCAACATTAAAATATATATCTATTGCAAAATATACTGATCTCTTTACCACCTTTTTACTTTGAAAGGTTTATAATGTATTGATCTAAAAGAAAATGAAAATCATTAGAGGCAAATGTAGTCCCTTCCTCTCTGGCCATGGAGGGATTATTGTTTGCAGCAGAAATGTCACAGTTGTTGTATGTGGAGGAAATGGGAGAGGTAAAAGTGGTATTCATTTTATGTGGTGATAAAGTTGGGGTTGGGGAAGGTGTGATTGTGGAGAGATGGTGTTATATTCATCCTCAAGACATTATCTCACTGTTTCTCTGAGGGCAGCAATTTCTTCAATATTTGAGACTTCATAGCTACTTTGTGGCTTAAAAAGGAGAATTCGTTCCTGGTGCTTAGGTGAAGGACAAGGACTAAGGATTGAGGTAAGAGAGGAAAAGGAGGTAGTGCTTGATTTGCTATCAATGTTAATGAAATATGATTAAAGTATCCCTTAACCTTCTTAAAACAATCAGTAACTCTATGTCTTCAGCCATCTTCATGACTGAACAATTGCTGGCTGCCTGCTGTACATTTATTACTCTGACGCACTTATGGTAAAAACATTTTTCAGTTGGCCGAATCATGACATCCAAGCACTATAGGCACAGAGAGCCTTAAACTGAAGGGGACCGGAGAGATATTGCCCCATAAGTTAAAGAACACTTGTGTGTCATAGAGAAGTGGTCATGGGGGCCTTCTAGTGTCAAACTTTCTATATGAAGAGATTGAAGAAAGGAATAAAGGCATGGTAAGTGAGTTTGCAGCTATGACAAACTATTGGCCAGTGAATTAAACAGCCATGGACACTACAGAACATATCACTGAACATGTCTGTAGAAAATTGAAATTTCTCCTGTGTCTACTTCAGGACTTCAGATTAAAATGTTCTATTTAATTATTTCATTTCGCTTGGATTTATTTTTTTTGAAGTACAAAAACATAAAGAGATGACAGAAGATTTTACATTTGTGTGATGTCTGCAGCAAGCAATTTTCTTAACCAAACAGAGCCCAGACAATTTTTTGAATTTCCTTGTCTAAACATTCAAAATAACCAAATTAGCATATTTGTAATTCTATGTAAATGCCACATTTGTTGACCTGTGCAGCAACTGTTTTTATATCAACTTAGTAAAAGTCTTATATAAATATTAACACTAAATTTAGTGGTGAATACCAAGTGCAAAGACCACATACTGAAGGAGGCTTCTTATTATAAGATGTCATATTTTTGCTTTTAATGTTAAATATATGTAATGTATTGATGTGGTACATTGCTTAATGATCCACAGGCCAATAAGTCCAGAGTGACGTATTGTTTCTATAAAACCTGAAGAATACTGCAAAATTCTAGTTGATTTCATTTCAAAAGCCCATGCATTATTCTGAGAATGTTTAAAGCATAGGTTGAACTGGATCCAGCTTCTGAAATATTCTTGACTGGTATAATTTGAAAACAAGGCGTCTTTAATTAATCTGTGGAGGTATTAGTCAAAGATGTCCTCTTTCCCATTTCCTATTTGGAGCCCTTTGCACACAGAATTAAGAAAAATACAGATATCAAAGGGACTGTAATAGGGGCAGGGGAGGAGGAGACAGCATTGTATGCAGATGTTTCATTAATGATTGCCAATCCAATTGCCCGGCTCCCCAGTGTGCAAAAGAGATTAAAGACTTTAATGCAGTTTGGGGTTTAAGGTAAATTACATGGAATGCAACTCATTGGATCTGGGAATTGAACTGCAGCAAAATACAAGACAAACAAACAAATGGCTGTCAGCAAAAGTGATAAAAGCAACACTGAAATGTTGGGACTTTTGGAAACTGGAGTGTACCATCTGGGGAGAGTTGTCTTGCTACTTAAGAACAAGACTCATTCAGGAGATGAAGATAGAATGAAAGGGGAAGGGGGGACTAAGGTGATATCTAAACATGGATTTGAACTTGGCTAAAAATGAACTTGGGTTCAACTCTCCACCCCCATAAACTTCTTAAATGACCTTGTGTAAATCATTTAATCTCCCTATCCTTCAGTTCCCCATCCATAATGGGGGGTAGCAGTGTTCTGTTATCTTGCGGGGAGTTCTGAGGATAAGATAGATGCATAGATAGAGAGATAGAACTGGATTCAATTCCCAACTTTGTCGTAGACTTTTTGTGTCATCTTGGCAAGTTGCTTAAATCTTTCTGTGCTTCAGTTGCCTCATAAATTAAATGAAGGCAGGCACTAAGATAGGCACTAACCTTTTGACAGAAAGCTTTCACGCACTGATGCCTGTAAAATGCTTCTGACACCCTATTGTCCTCCTCTTAAAATTATACATTATGCAACCTGTGATTCTGCTGTCTTCAAAAATACTGAAGTCAGACAGAATTAATATTCTTAAAATCAGGTTTTGTAAATTAACAACCACAGTGCTTTGTCATTTATACACGCTCCATAACAAAATGTGTTCCACATATTTTTGTTATCTCACGATGGCAAGTTTAAAGGTGAGAGGTGTGGTTATTCTCATATGAGAATGAATCTTTAAATCAAAACAATGCTTTTAACATTTATTTTTAACTATTCATACTTCTGTCATTGCTCTAGGATTGGCATGTGGGTTGGCTGTCACCTTAGGAGACAAGGAAAACTAGATTCTCAGTGTGCCATACAAGGCACACTGGAAGTAAATAAATGTGTATTATCAGAAGAAAGCCTTTTCTTAATTGTACTAATCTTGATTCAAAAATAGACTGCAGATTCCTGCATTACTAGGATAATGAAGTCAAACCTCAGTGAACACATTTTTATTTAGGGGAAGAAGTGATTGTTTTCACCTACAAAAGTAAAACCTCTAATTTCTACTGCTTCATCATATAGAGTTCTAAATCATACCCATTGCCCAGCAGCAATGTTATAATGTGTATATCTGTGCATACCCCCACTTTCTCTTGTACTCCACAGACTGTATTGCCCAGGATACCACCCAAAAGAGGATAGAGAACAGCAAATGCAGAGATAAGCAAATATATACTACAGAAGGTGTATTTTGTCAAGAATGAAATGAAAGGGCCATAAGGAATTCAAGCAACTGAATGCTAGAACAGGAACTATACAACTAAATGATACAAGTACTAGAGATCAATATAAGCCCCCTGAGCACTTTCTCTTCATTTAGATTTCAGAGACACATCTTTCTCTCTCAGCCTTCATTTGTAATGCTTGTGGTTAAGTACTGAACGAGAGTGGCTAAAAGTAAAGTAATTTAAATAGTTAAAAGTTTTGTGTGTTTCTCCTTTTAAAACTTTTTGTGTAATTTGGACTTCCTTTGCAACAAGGAAGTCAAATATTATTAATCTGACTTTGAAGAGATTGCATTCTTCTGGTATCAGTATGTGTCAGCACTAGGATAACTGGTTATTTATTTCTTTAAAATCTTATTTTGAAGGTTAATATGCAAATCTTTCTATATTTTATTTATATAAGGGTAGGAGAGGAACACTTGATGTCCTTTGAAGGCTTCAGTACACTGTAACTCACTTTTATAATGTTATGAAATGCCACACGTGGTATATAAAAACCTTCTGAATTACTTCTGCAGTCAAGAGCCAGCATGGGTGGTAACTATGTACCACCTTCCTAAAGGGCAGTTTCTTTAGACAGGAAATTCTTCAGTGGGGAACTATTCCTCTGAAATAGTGTCCTTTCTGATCTTCCCCTAGGGTAGTAATGCCGGTATCCAAATGCCCACCATTCAGAGTTATACTGTACGCTTCCCTCCCCCGAAGAAGGGAAAACCATCCTTCAAACCCAACACTTTGGAAAGCTCTACCCAATCTTCATTAAACCGAATGAATGTCAAGAAGTGCAATTTATCACATTTTTTTCTGTTATTGATACTTTACATTTCTTATGTAGAGTTAATATCCTGAAAAATGTGTATAGCTTAGTTTGTGACTTTATTTATTTTTACTTTGGTCAGTTGTGTCATCCCAAGGTTGGCTGTTATAACAATATTTATGATTCAGCTGTTACCCAATACTTAGTTACCACTGGGGAGATAAAGGAATTTTATTTTTTCTTCCTTTGCCTCCCAATGAACAGGTCAGACACATCACACTGAAACCATTAATTCCAGACATTTTCCTTTTAATGACAGAGAAATAAAGTGCTTTTCACAGAAACCAAATAGCATGGAAAAAACTTTTTTGAGGTAAAATATTTTAAGATCTATCAATTCTTTTACCAATTCACCACTACCATTATCCTTCAAGAACTATGTTTTGACCAACTCTTCAGTGACTGGGAAGTCCTGGATCAATATTATTTCCCATTGAATCTATTAAAAGTGTTTCAAGGGTTGGCCAGTGGGAGGTATTGGAGAGTCAAGTGATGTAATCTTTCTCTGACCCTTATTTCTCACACTTGATCCTACTAGTTCTGCAGCACTCCTGGCCACCAGCCATGCCACAAAGTATTCCTGTTAGTTTATCAGGCTACTCTGTGTATGTGTTACCCTCTAGTCAAATAGACAGTATTCAATTTTTTGATGTCAATGAAGTGCACTTGTGCAAGGTCTCGAAAGTCATCAATTCCCATTGAAAGGTGCTCAGTACCTATAAAGATAGGATCCATACTTGAACAGACTGTTGGTTTTGTTAATCAGGGAAGACAATATACAGCCAAGTTCAGAGGTTTGTCATGTCAATCAAAGTTCTCAACCTGTAGCCTTCCATTTTATTATAATCATGAAGGCAAGACAAACTGCACTGAAAGGAAATGAGAAAAGCAAATGTTATGTCCTATCAGCTTATATGAAATATTGATGATAACTCATGTGGAAAACAAATTAAGTTTATCAGCACCTGACACATGCTCATGCTGAATAATTAGGAATTACTGTAGGTGGCAGATAGGCTAGAATTTTGAGTCAATAGCCAGGGTCAGCTTCACAGCAACCTTTAACTGGAAAGGCCTAGTACAAAGAAGCAGGTTGCAAATGTGAATACCTAAAATGCATAATTTCACCAACAGCAAGAAACTCATGATCTTTCTTCTGAACAATGAAACTTGATACATATGTAGGATGCTAATGAGGATAGGGAAAACCTAGGAGTCAGCAGATAAGCACATATCTTTATACAGGTTAGTAGACTTCCAATGATCATGTCTCAAAAGAAACAAACAAACAAAAAAAGATATTTTTTCCTTAATGAAAAAGTGTTTATATGTAAGTACAGTTTAGCATTGGTTCAAGGACTCCTCCCCCAAGACCAAACCTGGATTATGTTTTGAAAGAGGAGAGGCTGCCAAATCCAGCATTCAGAAAAAATATTACAAACTCTAAATGATAAACTTTGTTGGAGTTAGGGGTTAATTAAAGTAACAAAATAAGAAGAAAGTATTTTGCTCCTTTTGACATTTTTAACTTGTTTGACATGGTGTCAGCATTTTTTATAACATACACGTGTGTTCCTTTTTTAGTGCAAGTTTAATTGCCCCAAGTTAAAAACATAGGAAAAAGTCTGCCTGAATATGGTTTTTTAGAAATAATAATGTTTGTTGTTAAGTATTTCAAGTAGAAGTAGAAGCTATATGTAACAGTCACTGGGTGTGTATACACAAGACGCTTAACTTTGCATAAGTGTAGTTTACTGCAAAGTAAGCATTTGTGTCTACATGTGCACATGCTTACTTCTTAGCAAACCTCCCTAATACTGAGTAAATTTGTTACCTGAAAATGCAAGTAGCAAATTAACTTGGCATTTGGTCAGCTCAGTAGCACTTGTGTAGATGTTTGACTGGGAGCAAAATCTGCTACTGGTCAGTCATCCACCAGGGGGCAAGGGATTGCTTCCTGCCCCTGGGAGCTGCCTGCTGCCAGGGCAGGCTCTGTCACAGGAGCCTGGGTGGGTACTATGTCCCCCTGCCCCAGCAGCAGGGAGCTTCAAGCCCCTCACTCAGAAATTGCCATTGAGGAGTGGGGCCTGGGAGACCCTTATCGGCAATCACGGAGCAGGGACTTGGACTTGGAACAACTCAAGCCCCCACTGTGCAATCACAACTGTGATTGTAGAGCAGGGGTTGGGAGCTCCTTGCATGGGGAGAGTTCCTACCCAGCCTGGAGCTGGCTGGGACCTGCCCCTGACTGGGACACTTCCCAGTCAGCCTCAGGGTACACAGGGAAGCATATGCAGCCTTGAGTTGGCTGGGGACTGTCCTAGTTTGGGCAGTCCACAGCCAGCTCTGGGCTGCACATGAAGACTTTCCCACATAGCCCAGGGCTGGCCAAGAACTATTTCAGTCAGAGGCAGGTCCCAGCCCTGTACCACAATCAGGTGATGGAGGCATGAGCCTTGGAAAGAGCTTCAGGGATGAAAACAACTGCACTGGGCTTGGAAAGAGTTGCTAGCTGCCCCACTGGCAGATGGGGGAAGGGGGTGGGACCTGCATCTCTCCTGTAGCACTTTCCAAGCCCCAGGCCTCTGATTGAGGAGCCAGGGCCAGGAGCTCCCTGCTGCCTGGGCAGGGGGACAGCTGTCTCCTGGCCTGGTGCTCCCTGACAGCCCCTGGGCTAGCTCCCAGGGGAAGCTTGGAGCTCCCCCCGTGGGCAGTAGTGGCTTATTGCAGGGCTGTAGGGAATTGGATGCAAATCTTCTCCCTAATCTCCGCATATGTAGATGCCTACTCAAAACCCCTACTCTGAAGTAGTTTACTACCCAGTAAATCTAGGCTTGAGTAAATGCATGTGTAGATGTGCCTACTGTTTTGTTAAACTCACAACTCTGAACAGGAAATTTGTACACAAAATTTTGAATTTGTTAATGGTTTTATCTGATTAAGATTTAACTTTTTCATGAGGGGCTAAATGTACACCATTAAAAAAGTCTTCTTTTGCCATCAGTTATGACACTGATATCTGAAATACCATAAATGTTTGTTGTTTCCACTGTCTATAGAAAATTTAACAACCAGGTTATCTCAGATAACCAGGTAGTAATGGTTGCCTTATTCACAACGAGCACTTATAAGGCAACAGTTTGAAAAAAAAAATGTCTGGAAGCCTTTGATAAGAAAAACTATGTACTGCAAACATGGCTACTTTTATGTAAGGAGAAATGAGATAGTGTTTTAAATTTTACTGTCATTAGTTGCATAGTTTGGATTATTCACACTACCTCAGGTAGTATATGATGAACCTTGCACATGCCCACTTAATGGCATGATGGGAGCTGTTCTCTGATCTTGACAATTGTGCCTCATGCCATGCCACATATGGATGGCAAGTTCCATAATTGTGAGAGGGAGGATCAGATCCCAGTCATATGTTTACAATTTTCCATATGATTACAAGTGCAGAAGGAGCCCAGGATCATGAAACCAGGCTCCTCCTATACCAGCAAGTTGAAAGCTGAGTGCCCAGTGAACCTGTGCAGTCCCAGAGCTGGGACTAACCATCAGATGACTGTGGATCCCAACCCTAGGACTACAGTGAAGCCAGATGGAGACTCCAGTGTGGTCCAGAGGCTGGAATTGACAATCAAATGACTGTCAGTGTCAGCCTAGGACCATACAGGATCCAGCTGGAGACTCCATGGTGGTACCAGTACTGGGGGGAGCTGTGAGTCAAATCTTGCATGCAGCCAGCATCAGGCTTCATGACAGGGAACCCTGTCACACTTTCAACTTCAGGTGCAATAGAAACCAGCTATATAGTTATTACACATATGTTGGGAAATAATTTCATGGCTGGTTTCATGTTTTGTGGTACCATTAATCTCCTGAACATGTGGCTGGATTACTATGTAAGACATGATTGAGGTTAATTTCATCTTAAGTGTAATGTTTCCCTGGGGCCTTAGACTTGCATTATCTTTTTAGTCTCTGATAAACTTTGGTTTTGAGGAAGAACCCTTTTACAATTACTGCTAGACACAAGAAATAATAAAAGTAAGAGAAAATGGCAGGTAGAGGTACCTCATAGAGCAAGAAGATGACAAAAAAAAAAGTATGCATCGAGTACAATTGCCCTAACAGGAAAAGAAATGGTCAGAAAAAAGGTTTATGAAAAGACATGTCCTGGCAGGTTGCCACTGAATACCTTGGTCATTTCTTGCATCATGTTTTTTCGCCTTTACACAGATTTTGCAAATTAAACAAGTCAGAGCTGATGAGTTATTTACTATGCTTAAACAGCTGCAAAGTTTCTAATGTAACCTAGGTCAGCTTCTGCTTTTGGCCAGCCTATGGCCTAATGCATGTTTAACAACTAGCTGGGACACTTCCACTATGAATGGACACGCAACACTATAAATAACACGGCCTTCTCTCTTTGGCCTTGGAGAGATTCCCTATATTCAATTAGCCATATAGACCTTCAAGATTCTAGTTTAAAATAAAGCTGAAGAGACTAGAAAATTAGGTTTCCTTGACTAGTGATATTTTGTTAATTTTCTTTAGTGTACTAATTGGTCATTGTCATTAGTTTAGATGATAGAATGGTGCTGTATAATCAATCACTCCTTCAAGTTGAGTAATAAAGGCTGGTTGGCTTCCTTCTACTCAAGGGAATAAGAAGAAAAGAATAGCTGCTAACAGCTATATCCTGTGCCTTTCTGAAGGCACATTGAAGGTCTATCCTGGCTCAAAAAACAGAAGAAGAAAAAACTAATCTACCAGTCTTAAAGTACTAAAGTGGGCCAATTCTTTTCTTGTTTCACCACTGACATAAACATCCAGTCAATGGTGGCTAACTTTTGGAGGAACGAGAAAGAGAGGGTTCTTTCATCAAAACAAAGAAACACATGGCAAAACTAGAAGTAAAGGATAACTAAGTGAATTTTACCTGGAGGGATCCTTTCTATCATCTCAGGAAAACCTTTGTTGTCAAAAGAATGGCTTCACAAGAAAGGTCCTGACTGTTTTATGAAGTAGGAAAACATCAACAATTTCTAATACAGTTGGATGGAGAGTTCTACTTTCTAAACAGTCCAGGATGACAAGGACTTTGTCTTTATTAGATTATTTGTTCATATATATATATATATATATATATATATATATATATATATATATATACACACACACACATACCCCTTCAAAAACAATTGTCTTTTTTTTACTTACATCGTAAAATAGAAAACGTTCAAGCAATTTATGCTTTGTTGTATATGAGTTTCTTTTACAGGCCGAAATGCAGAGTTTAACTGGTTTAACAAGTCATATCCAAATTAGGTCCTGCTAAAATTATAACTAAGTCCTGCTCTGTAATTGCTTTCATATAGATGGAAAAATTCTCCTGTGAGGAGGTTAGTACGCCTTCACATGGATTCAGGTTACTAAAAGATCAGTACCTTAGTAGTAACGTGGCAGTCTTTTATCAATTCATATTTAGTCTATTTTGAACATGTTCTTCTCACCACAAGCTTTTTCAAACAAGGAAGATGAAGAAAGGAATCTTTATGAATTTCTAAAGAATTGATGGTGTATTATAAAGCCTAGAGTAAAAAGGAACAGGATAGAAATCTGCTACAGAGGGACCTTATCACTATATATATTTTCAGTATATTATTTCAGTATGTTACTTGAAAGTTTCTGGGTACAAGATTCTGTGGTATAATCCCTGTATTGTACTTTCAGGAAGCAAGTTGTACAGTTTACTCAGTTGGTTGATGACTGCGAACTGAAGAACCACCTATCATTCTTTCCAAGGTGAATTAGATATATTCTGCACAGAATCACTGATCATTCACAATTTGGTTATTTATATACATACACCTATATGCTTAATGAAACACTTTGATCCTACGCACATTGGTTATACTTCTTAATAAATATTTCAGTGATAAACATTTTCTTTCGTTACAATAATCACATTATCATTTTAGGAAAAAAACATTGTTTTCAATTATACTTTTTGAGAGAATGATTTTGTTTAAACAAACTACTTTCACCAAAATGAGTCAGATAATTATACAAGAACACAAACTGAATATTGCAACCATTTAAAACCCACATCCTTAATGCATTGCTGAGTGGTGGCTTTTCATAGATGTGTGCTCCTCTATCAACATCAAGAACTATATTTCTTTCCTGAATAGTCCACATCCTATTTATAAAGTAAAGGCATCACTAAATGACCTTGCTCTTTGTGGATACACACAGACAGAAGGAAAGAATTCAAGGACCTCCTCTCCATCATTCCTCTTTCCTGTACCCGCACAAAAAATAGTCATAATGTCATTCTTTTTGCACTATGGAGACACAAAAGTCCTCTGAGCAACAGCCGTGTTGGAAACTGCTTGAGGACAGGCAGTTGGGAAGTTGCCTTCTCTGCTGCTTGCTGGATCAAGGTGGCAGGGGGAAAGAGATAAGATTACAACAGGCTTCAAGGAGGAAAAACTTCTCCCTCTCCTTAGTGGAGCCACTCAGTCAGCAACTTTCTTTAACCATGGTTGTTAGCACAACATGAAATACAGTGCCCAGTCCTTCAGATGCTTAGCATCTTCTACTTTGAACTCAGCATTCTTCTTCCAGAAACTTTATGATGGGAGGAGGGGAGAGTCCATCTCAGTTGATTGTTACCTGAAAATTATATGGAGCATACCCTATATTTTTACGCTAAATTTTTCCTGCTATGTTATAAGCACTGATCTTTGAATGACCACAGTGTAAGAAAATTGCTCATGGCTCAGTCTTCCAAATGCATATTCAGAGTGGATACCTCTTACACACATTTTTTTTCCTAGTGATTTCAATAGGACTATTTGCATATGAGTTACTTGGTCTGCTTAAGAATCATTGAAATGGGTCTGTATAATGTTACTTCAGGGAACAGTTTGCTTTAGCAGAGATGAAGTTTCACAATAAACAGAAGTTAAGGATATCAATCAATATCTCTCAATAGGGTTATACTGTTCTAGTCTCTTTATTGGGGAAGTTCATTAACTGTAACTAGATGTGTTTGATAATTTTTCAGTGGAGCAGTTTCTCACTGGAGATTTTTTGTTGAAATACATGATGCCACTCTGTTGCTGGGTTATTAATGGGAAAATAAATTATTGTTTAGACCTTCTCTTTTCATTTTGGTGTTAAAATATTTAATTCAAACACATTTCAGCATTTAAATTATATTAAAACATTATTGTATTTTATACAAATCTTATATATTCTATACATGCATATATATTATGCATGTAACATATATACTACTGGAAAAGGACATAAGTATGTTACTGATATGTTATTTTTTCTCATGAAAACTCTACATCTGTGCTAGAGTAAAGCTAACATATATATATATATATAATGTGACTATATATAATATACATAATTAGCTTTAGTCTAGCACAAGAAGTAAAAGAACTGAAAATTGCACATTCTATTTTATATATATATAAAATATATTTCTATACATATATATAAATGTATGTGTGTGTGTGTGTGTGTGTGTATGTTACTGAACTAAAAGGACATAATATTACCAGAATAATGTGTTCCACTGATTCCAAAATGTAACTTTTAAAAATTTACATTCTGGAGGGAATTTTATCTTTTTATTCTCATCTAGAACAAAATCAGTACTAGAACAATTTTCCCACGGATCCAGAATTCTAGTTATCTCTACCATCAACAGAAATTTTTCTGCATATTTATAGTAAGTCTGCTTCTGCACTGCCTTCAGTATAGGAAAACTGTCACTAGCTCAGATCAAAGGTACATTTATATCTCTGCAGTGGCAAGTGATGGATACTTTAGATGAAGTAGTCAAGTACAGATGTATAGATTTATCCATGTACAGAGTGACCAAGCAAGCTCCTGTCATATCCTCTCCATCATCATCAATGCATTACATCCCTAACTATTGTATTTAATAGTCCCAGATGGGCCTATATTCCATAAATTTGTCTAATTCAAATGCTTTGCATGTTTTGTAGCCATTTACCTGGATATAAAATGCGACATCAAGTCAAAATTCTCCATTTACAACAATAGCAGCATTTTACATGTACTTTGTTCATATGTAAATAATTTTATAGGATTTACTGAAATATAGAAATACTCAGCTCTACTTTCTAAGAAAGGTTTACTTTAGCACAAATGTAGGGTCGTAATAAGAAAATAAAAATAAACATAGTAATTAAAAGAACCAAAAAATGTACATCCTATACTAGAGAAAAATTTGCAAATTAAAACCATTATGTGACAAAGAGCCTGGGATGGAGTATGGATAATTGATAAGACCATATGTCAGTCACACTCACAATGAAGCTGAAGGGACCACAGTCTCTAGAATGAGACAGCCTGTCCATACTCCTTTGATACCCTGATGGTGACAGATTAGGTTTGGGAAATGCGGCCTCTAAACCTCATACATCATATTTCACATAGTTTGAAAAAGTTTATTGTACTTTTGAGGCTCAGTCAAATAATCTAAGAGCACTTTGCCTTGCTGTATATCAAGATAAGCTCTGAATAGAAAAGCAAGCGAACAGAAACCAATCTCTTAGTTTGGTTGTTTTACTGTATCTCTTTGAATCAAATCCAAACAGATGTTGGAAATTCAAATAGGTTTTCCTTGAACCATGCTTGATTCCTGTCATATTTACTTATTTTTTTACATAACTACCTAATTGAGCATTAACAATGTAATAAGGTACACAACAGAACCTGAAGAGCAACTTTTTTTTTTGGTTCTGCAATATAAAGGTTGTGTATCACCTCCAGATTTTCAATTAGATCCTAATTATATCATGCCTCATTTAAAGCTTTAGGAATACTGACCCTGTCAACACTACCAGACCATAACATGTCTGTCTTAATTAGATCTCATTAGTTCTGGGCCCAGATCTCATTGTGAACCCTCACTCAGTTAAGAACTGCTCATCTGTTTGGCAGCTGCTGGTGTTACTGAACCTTATTCATCATACAACAAGGTTGTGTCTTGCCCCTTCTACCTCCCCAGGGACACTGGGACTTTTAATACAGTGTATCCCCACTTGGTTCTCAGAATAATGGGGGTTGCTAAAGTAATTACTGACAGTATGGGGCGAGATAAAGGGGGAACCTTTTATCTGTTTCAGGGACAATATGGCAGCATATCACATTGTATTAAACCAATTTCTTTAAGTTATACCCTTTCAAAAATACAAAGTGCTAATGGAACGTGTATTGGAAGATAGGATAATACAACAATGGCAATACCAGGTCCCATATAATGTTATGATTATCCTTTCATTTATTGAAAACCATGCAAATACACTTTCAGTTTCAAGCCAACCTCAGTAGCATAAGGTACTACTAGTGTTGCAGTCCTGAATGTGTTTTATCTCAAACATCTTGCATACACTTTATTTTGTTAAATCTTCACTTAATTACAGTGTCAAATCTTCTTCTATTTAATACTATTTCTTGCTTTTCTGGGTTTGCAATACACCTTGTTGCTTACAAAAAATGTCTTTATTTAATGCCTCTGCCCTTTTCTATTTGAGGATCATTGATTTTTCTTTTGTCTCACTTTTATGGCCTAACAGGCAAGCACAGCTTTTCTTTATTTCCTTCCTTGCTCCTACAGCATCAGAATCATTGATTATATCAGCAAGACCCTGGGAACAGACTTTGATAGTTACATCCCTACCCTATACCCTTTGCTCGTATGAGTAGCCCCATAATCATTAATTGTCTCACTCAGAATGCTTATCTGACTGAAAATAACCTACTAGTATTATAATCTGTACCACAAGAAATTCTTCTTTAACTAGATTAACAGATCATCATAGTCTGGATATGAATTTTCCTAGTTTAAGTTCCACCAAAGACGATACCTCATCAACAACTCTTCATATGTTTACTATAAACATAGCAGAAATAGAAAAAAAAAAAACAACCCTCACCATTTTCATCCTAATAAGCATATTTGTGATAGAGTTATGGATGGCCGTTACAAACTGTGGTAGTATTGAAGTGATATTGTCACAATGGTCCAGGAAATGTGAGAGGCAACAATTCTCATAGGTGATATCTTTTATTGCACTAACTTCATGGTTGGGATAGACATTGACAAGTTTTTGGGTATCAGAGTATCCTTGTTCAGGTATCCTCAGGAACTTAACATAACTTGAAACTGACAACAGTTTCTAAAAAGTCTTACATTGTATTAAAAAGGGGACGACTAATATAGGTTGGTTGAGAGAAACCACAAAACATTTTTCCTGGGTTAATCTGATCTTTCCCCTTTGTATAAAAATTACTTTACACAGAAGCCAAATATCTATATTTGGCTTAATACTACTTTCAAAAGAACTGGCATACTGTAAATGTTACATTTTACCCAGAATTAGAGCTGCAGCCAGGCATTTTGGTGCCCAGTGCAGATCATATGCTGAGTGACACTATGTGGTACTATATAGCATTACTTCCACTTGATTTGGTGCCCCCTGTGCAAGGGGGCCTAGTGCTAGTGCATCACTAGCACTGGCCTTGGTACAGTACTGTGCAGCACAAAAGGCAAAACCAGAGTAGTCTGCTGAAAGGGAGATTTTCTAGTCATAGATTCATAGATTTAGATGCTAGGGTCAGAAGGGACCTCAACAGATCACTGAGTCCAACTCCCTGCCTAGGGGGTCAGATGACCCCAGCCAGATGCCTATCCACCCTTCTCTTAAAGACCCCCAAGGTAGGGAAGAGCACCACCTCCCTTGGAAGCCCATTCTAAACTTTGGCTACCCTTACCATGAAGAAGTTTTTCCTGATATCTAGCCTAAATCTGCTCTCTGTCAGTTTGTGACCACTGTTCCTTGTTACCCCAAGAGACACCCTGGTAAACAGAGCATCTCCGATCCCTTGCTGTATCCCCCTAGTGAATTTGTAGGCAGCCACAAGATCACCTCTCAGCCTTCTCTTGCGGAGGCTGAAGAGGTCCAGGTCCCTCAGTCTCTCCTCATAGGGCTTGTCCTGTAAGTCCCTAATCACGTGGTGGTCCTCCTCTGGAGCCTCTCAAGTCTATCAACATCCTTCTTGAAGTGTTGGAGTACTGTGGCACAGTACTCCAACTGTGATCTGACCAATGTCGCAAAGAGGGAAAGTATCACTTCCTTGGATCTATTCGTCATGCATCTGCTGATGCATGATAAAGTGCGGTTAGCTTTGCTGATGACTTCGTCACACTGACAACTCATGTTTATCTTGGAGTCCACTAGGACTCTGAGATCCCTTTCTGCTTCTTTGCTGCTGAGAGGGCCATTCCCAGCCAGGAGGTGTGCTAGATATTTTTGTGCCCTAAGTGCAGCACTCTGCATTTGTCCTTCTTGTACTGCACCCTATTGTGTGCTGCCCACTTTTCTAACCTGTCCAGGTCTGCCTGCAATCATTCCCTGCCCTCTGGAGTGTGCACTTCACCCCATAATTTAGTATCATCCACTTCACACCCACATCCAAGTCACTGATGAATATATTGAAGAGTACAGGTCCAAGGACTGAACCTGCGGGACCCCACTGCCCACATCCTTCCAGATCGATACCGACCCATCTACTACCACTCTCTGGGTATGACTGCTAAGCCAATTTGCAACCCACCGGACTATGTAATCATCTAAGCCACAGCCTCTTAATTTATTTATGAGAATAGGATGAGATATCATATCGAAGGCCTTGCTAAAGTCCAAGAAAACGACATCCACCTCTACTCCTGTGTGACCCTGTCATAAAGCCATTTGTGACTCTGTCATAAAATGAAACCAGATTGGTCAGTCATGATCTACCTGCTATGAATCCATGCTGATTTCCCTGATGCATTATTTTTCCTTCTAGACTCCCACAAATATGATCACTCAATCTTTTCAAGATTCATAATCTTTTCAAGATAGTCCTAGAAGTCTAATTTAGCTTTAAAGTTTTCTCTTCCAGAGTTCTTAAAAATTGTATTCCAAGCTATTTTAATGATTCTCATGTTCCTTAGAACAACTGATCCTGGAGCCCACATGAGGAGGAGCTAATTTAGATTTAGTCCTAAGCAGTGTACCATATTCAGTCCAAGAAGTAACTGTTGCAGAGTCTCTCTGTAATAGTGAACACAAGGTAATCAGATCCAATATCCTTGAAACAGAAGAAACACCCCCCAAAGAAACCTGCCACTGTAGCATTTAACTTTAAAAGGAGAGCCACAAAAATAAGGCTGTTAGTTAGGGAGAAATTAAAGCGAGGCAGCAGAGAGGGTTAAAAGCTTGCAGCATCTTAAATGTGCATGAAGTAAATACATACTACAAATAAAAGCCAGCACAGACAAATGGTGGAATAAAGTAGGCTACAAGCAGGCAAAAACAAAATAAAATAAAACATAAGTCATTCGAGGCATGGAAGTAATATCCAAATGAGGAATATAGAAAAAATGATAAACTCTGGCAAGTTGAATGAAAAATAATAAGTAAAGCCAAAAAAGAATTGAGGAACAACTTGCTAGAGAAGTAAAACATAGCAACAACATTTCTTTTTAAGAGTCAGGGAGCCATCCAGAGATTCAGTGGGACCATCAGACAGACAGGTTGTTAAGGGAACTGTCAAACTGGATAAGGCCACTGAAGAGAAACTGGATAAGTTATTTGCATCAGTCTTCATTTGTTAGGGAGTTTCCCATAGTGGATCCACTCATTATAGGAAACAAATTGGTACAATTGACTAAATCTCAAATGTCAGTAGAGGAGGTTATAAAGGAAATTGATAAACTAAAGTGTGGCAAATCTTTAGGACCAGATGGTATATACCCAAAGAAGCACAAACTCAAAATTGTAGACCTGCTGTCTTTATTATACAATATATTACTAAAAACAGCCTCTGCACCAAAGGAAGGAGGGAAGACAATGTAGTTGAAACAATATAGTTGAAACTATAATAAAAAAATAGGATTGTCCACCATGTGGATGAACAGGACTTGCTGAAGAAGATTGTTTTTATAAAGAAAAGTTGTGCCTACTGCCTACTAGAGTTTTGATGGTATCAAGAAGAAAATGGATCATAGTGAGGTAGTGAAGTCTGCAGATAACATGAAATTATTCAGGATGGTAAAAATGAAAGTTTACCAAGAGCAGCAAAAGGACTTCACAAAATTGAGTGAAGGGGCAACAAAATAGCAGATGATGTTCCATGTTTCTAAGTGCAAAATGATACACACAGGAAAAACTAACCAGGATACACACAGATAAAGATGGGCTGTGAATTTCCTGTTACTAATCAGGAAGGAGATTTTGGAATTATGACACTGAAAACATGAGCCCTGTGTTCAGCAGGAGTCAAAAAGACAAACAGAGTGTTAGGAATTATTAAGAAGGCAATTAAAAACTAACCAGAAGATGTCATTCTGCTACTGCATAAATCCATAGGACGGGCACATCTTGAAGAGTCCATTGAAAATGGATTTGAACCTTGGTGTGATTTGTGCCCATGTCCTACTGAACAAAGACCTCAGAGATGCTTAGGCTCTGGTAAGGAAAAAAGAAGGTTACGGTGCCCTTCTGACACTGAAACTTAGCCTGCAGCATGCTTTCCAGTTTGTCCCAACACAGACATGAACTGTATTTCAGTTTCCTTCTGATGCAGTACCCTCATTCTCACATTTCCTCCTTTCACCAAAATTCTGTTATGCAAGCTCTAACCAGCTCTCCTTTGCCCTCCTAGCCCCCAGATAATCTATATTTTTTTTTCCTTTTCAGTGTCTCTCGGTTTCTATTCCTATATTTGGCTATCTCAGGATTGTGTGAGCACATAGAATATTTGCTCAATTCCAAGATGAGGTTCTCCCCCTCCCCACAATTCATCCTGCGGAAAACAAAGCCTATACTAAGAATCGGGTATCAGACCATTCCAGCTGGGACCTGTGGGGAGCAACTGTACAGGGAGCCTGGCTTGGTCAGAAACAGCAACAGTTATGATGGTGGTGGCAGTGGCAATCAGAAGTCAGTGCTGGCCATTGTGGGTGCCTGGCTGCATTCGTATGCTACTGGACATAGCCATGAGGGCATCTCCAGAGCCACTCCTTACCTGCCTCCACCCTGCATTGCAAGGAGATGGTGGTGGTGCACAGATTCCTCCATCCAGTCTTCTCTCAGCCACTGGGGTAGATGGGGAGGGAAGAGGAGAGCTGAGCAAGGAAGGAGAAACTTGCACTGCCAATCCTGGATCCCTACACAGCTGCTCCTAGGGGGGCAGGCAGTGGGCAGTAATGGTTGGGTAGTAGGCACCAGGGGCAAGGGGTAGCAAACGGCCTGCTCCCCACACTACCCAGCAGGTAGTGATCTGTCCCCCCTGCCTCTACTTTCCCCTTGCTTGTCTTCTACTTCTGCTTTCCCTACTGCTCACTGCCACTGCTTTTCTGCTGCAATGGTGGTGGTGGTGGAGGCAGGACGACAAATTTCAGATTAGATTCTAGACTTGGAACTTATAAAAAAATATATAATTTTCCATGTCTATCCATGTCAATTTTCCATGTCAATCTAATTATTTGGGGGCTGTCTTAAATTTAAAGTCATCTTGGATTCCAGTAAATATATATTTATCAGTAACTTCAAAATAAGTAGTGATGGGCTATTATTACGTTATCATTTTTATGTGCCTCTCCTGAATTAGACATGCCTTTGACACAACTAACCATTGAACATTTGCAACAGTCCTTAAGTGCATTTTTAGAAAATACTATTTATATCCTAGGTTATACTTTAGCTTAGTGGTTCTCAACCAGAGTTCAGTGAGAACCTGTTAGGGATGCTATGCTGCAACAGCCAGCACACCAGCCTGGAGATAGAAGCAAGGTCCAAGTCAAAAACTTTCCCACATGCCTCAGTTGTTAGGAGACGTGGAAAAGCTGAACCAGGAAGTGACCATGACAGAACCTAGTTTGAGTTTTTCTAATAATCTAAAGCTGACAACAGCACTTTCTCTCACAACAGCTCTTCCCGGTCCAGTCTCATACATGCCTCCAAGAAACGGAGGGGTATGGGATGATTCTACCTCTTGACAATGTCTGCAGCAGAGACATCTATCTCCCCACTTCCATGCTGCCTTTGCTCCATGACCCAGGAGATGCATGTGGGACTAGACTAAGAATGGCTGTGGCATGAGGGGGTGCACCTGCCTGCTTTAGGTTTATCTGATAACTCTAAAACTGAGGCAGTGTAATACTGGGGATACTGCCAGGCATGTGTATGTGCCATTCCTGATCTGGCCAGGCACTTTTACCAGATGGTGTCAACATTGGTTCCCTGGCTGAGAAGCATTGAGTTAAGCTGAAGCAGCACAAAATCAACCAGGGCGCTTCCAAATTTGAAAAAGTTGTGGAGGGGTGCCTTGACCGTAAAAAGTACTGCTTTAGCTCTTGGTACTGGGTATTTAGGCAATTGGGATGCAACAAAACCATAGTCGTAACCCCTCCCCCCAGTTGATGAATAGCCTATTTGTTACTTAAACATTATTTTTTAAAACATTTATAATGAGTTCTTTTTTGCCTCAGGTCAAAGGGCCTTCAGGATATCTACAGAGAAAAAACCTGATATATACCTATAGATATACAGATTCTGAATACTTTTACTGTTTATTTTTTTCCAGAAAGAAAACAGTATAAAGGAAGCCGATTGCATCTTTTTAAAAAGAATGGAATGCAGAGGGATAATATAATATGATTTGAATTTCCTGTACCTACTAATCTTGGCAACCTAATGTACACAACATAAAAAGGAAATCCATTCTTCACTCTTTGCTGTAATAGGTTAAGAGACAGAGCAGAATGGCATAGAAGAGTACAGCTGTGGAAAACCTGAATCAACTATTTTGTGGTTCTAGGAGTTAATAAAAATAATGCTGCTATAAAGGGCCATTTCCTCAATCCTCCTGCTGTTCTATCTTAGGTAAAGATTTCTGCTCAAGGGAATAGGCTTGACATAGTGTGGATGACATTTCTAGGGCCACAGTGAAGACAAAACATTTCTTTTCCTGAAACCACATAACCTGCTCCCTCATCCCACTAGCTTTTTTTATTTACTTTTTTTTAAAGATCCTAGGCTGTTTTTAAGCTCCTCTTTTCTGTGGTACCAGAAACACAGCAAACAACATAAAGGTTGGTTTCACTTGTCAGTCACCAGTATTCTTACATCATGCTGTCAGAAACATTGGCTCCAGGGATTATCAGAAGTAACAAAAGGGTTCAAAAATAAAAAATCAACAGATATTCTGCAGCCCAAGATTTATATGGATGTCTGACCACTATTAAAATTAAAAAGTTAAGGGACCTAAAGTCACTGAAGCTCTTTCCATGGTTTTGATTCATTTAACAGAAAATTTAAGTAGTATCCTACAAGTGGAGGTATTAGCAGACAATGCTAACATTTTGTCTGCCCGTGCATGTGTACATACAAGTGGGCAGACCTACAGATCATCTAAGACATTAACTTTTGCTCATGTACTGCATGTTGCAAACACAATCATAATAAAATGGATTAACACTAAATCTATAAGAGTAATCTCAGAGATGTGCTATTGTAGTTTCCATTTTGAACTCATCTCAGTAATTTTCTTGTCCTTTTACTCCTTATTTTATGCATGCTCAGTGTTTTAAGAGCAGGAGTCTATGGACTATATGGTGAGATCTCAGCTTAATAACCCAAAACAAAAGAAAAACTTATTTTTTCAAAACAACATCGTAGCTTGCAGAAGTACGTAATAAAATATTACTACAAGGATTTAAAACTAACAGGGCACATCCACACATGCAAGCATGTGCGCTTGCAGCAGCTCAAATAGGGTGGCTGTGGAGGGATGTGGGGGGCTGTGAAGTGTGTGGGTAGGTGTGGGTGGATTGTGGGGAAACTGTGTGGGGGGGGCTGCTCAGGAGGGGTGGGTCCCCTGCCCTCCACAGAGTGCAGCCCCCTGCACAGCTCACAGACTGCCCCCCACATGGCTATAGCCCCCCCACAGGAGCCACAGCCCCCAAGAGGGGTTACAGTCCTCCCAACAGGGGCCACATGCAGGAGCTACCACTCCCCTGCAGGGCCCACAAGACCCATCCCCACTTGCTCCCCCAGCACCCTGGATTGCTTCCCTGCCTGGCCCCATGTCCCACCAGCTCCTGCAGCCTCCCCGATGGCTGCCTCACCCCCTGCTTGCACCCCCAGTTCCCCTCCCGATACCTGCCCCACTCAGGCCCAGCCTGCTAGCACTTAAAAAAAAAAAAGCCTCAAACTAACTCATCAGCAGCAGCAGGGGCTGCAGGGGCTCTGGGGTCTCATGGCAGAGCCCCCACCCACGTAGCCCCCAGTCCCCAATTGCCCCTCACCCGGTCCCAGCAATGTGGGACTAAAAAAAAAAAAAAAAAAAGCCCTGCACTCACTGGTAGTAGCAGCTGTTGTTGGGGGCACTGAGGTCTTGTGGTAGAGCCCCCACACAGCATGGGGCAATGGGGCCCAGCCCCAGCCACCTGGCACCCGCATTGCCATTGCCCCATTGTGTGGATGCAGGTGGGGTTGGCAGGATGTTGCATGCTATTGGGAAGCTGAGGCCACTATGGCTGTCACCCAGGCCCTGTGCTGTGTGGAGGGGCCCTGCCAGGAGACCCTAGTGACCCTGACAGTAGCAACTACTGGCCAGTGAGTGCGAGGCTTTTTTTTTTAATTGCTGGGATGCTGGGGCCAGGTGAGGCAGCAATTTGGGGGGCTTGGGAGGCAGAAGGCGGATGGGGCCAGGTGGGGCAGCAATTGGGGTTGTGGCAGGGCAGACAGGGGCTGTGGCTGAGTGGGACAGTGATCAGGGGGCTCAGGGGGCAGGCAGGGGATGGGGCCAGGTGGGGCAGCATTTGTGGGGGGCTGGGAAGGCAGGCAGGGGATGGGGCCAGTCAGGGAAGCAATTGAGGAGCTGGGGGAGTGGGTGGGGGATGGGGCCACATGGAGCAGCGATCAAGGGCTGGGGTAGTGGGCAAGGTTGGTGGGGGTCCCACCATGGTCCCCTCCCCCCTCCTCCAACCCCCCCTGCTATCACCTACTTACTGGCAGGGAGCTTGGGTCCAGCTCCCTGCGGTGGGCAAGTGGCATGCTCCAGCATCGGGATGAGGGCCAGCCATAGAGATTCTCTGGCTGGCTAAAAGAGTATCTCACTGGAGGACCGAGCCTCCAGTTTTTTCATTCCTGCACATGCCTTTTGCAGCGTCTCAAAGGGCTTTGAGATGCTGCAAGATGCATGTGCACACTCGTGTGGATGCACCCACAGGGTGCAGCTACACAAGACATTTACTGCAGGGCTGCCTAATTAGCTCCATAGTAAAGGTGCAGTGTCTATACATGTGGCCCTGTTAGGCTGCAGGAAACTAATTAATTCTTCTGTAGGTTACCACTTGTAAAAACAAGTATTATCCCATTTTTTAGTGCACAGCAACACGTATGGACACCAACGAGGCTGGGTGGGACATGAAGGTACTTTAGTGCAGGGGCTGTCTGCCACCTAGCTCTATACTGGAGCACCCTCATGCCCCAGCCAGCCCCTCCACAGTACGTTGAGCCAAATCAGAGCAGCCCTGGGCTGCTAGGCTGACCCCTGGGGTCCCCTGTCTGCCAGGGCTGCTCTGATCTGGCTCAACATGCTGTGGTCCTGAGCACATTTGTAAATGCACTGCCCAGGAACAATACACTCCAGCATGATATGTGCTGGAGTTTATTGTGTTGCATTAATTGCACATGTAGATGTGCCCACAGAGTGTTGTTCAAATGATCATAGGAAATGATATGATGAATTTGCTTATTTTCTTATAAAAATTCTTGAATGGCCAGACTGAAGTCCTTCTCTCTGTTTTATAATGCCTTCTGTCTGAAGGGGCATCCTACGCATGGGTTTGCAAGCACACATGCATGCCTTCTGGATACAAGACAAAGGGCTTCTTTACACAGTAAATTTAGGTGGCTTCTGGAGCTCTTAACCCCTGGACTTGCTGCACATTAACACCTTTTAAATGGCTGAAGGAACTCATTAGTCAGCTTACAGTTGTGCCATTCCAGGGCAGGAGTGTCTCCAATTCATCTAATTTTGTTCCTGTTCCATTACCATGTGGCCACTTCCCAGAGTTATTCCGCCCAAGTTGAAGTCCTCCAGTATTGCAGAATACTGACTCAGGGACACCAGTGCACAGTGGAGCTGGGCATGAAATGTCCCCCCCAGGAATGTCACACAGAGTAAGAGCCACAGCCCCAAAGAGCCTGGTGGCTTCAGTACCTCCCCCTGCTACCTGGAATGGATCTGCTCCCACTTGCGGTGATGCAGAGAGTGGGCAATACTTGAGCTCAAGAGAAAAAAGGATCTGGTCCCTCAGAGCTCAGGTGGTGCCTGGCTAGCCAGCAGGCTGGCTGGTGGGGTGCAGGGTGATGGGTGCTGCCTGACCTCTGGAGAGAAAAGAATTGATCCACTCAGTCTGAGCTTAAGCCTTGACAGCCCTGCTCTCAGTGCAGAGCCACTGCGGCTCGACAAGACCAGAGAGCTCCGAGGAAGCAGCTTGGTATCATAGAGCTGCAGCAGCTCTGTACTGAGAACAGGGCTGCCAGGTCTGAAGCCTGATAGCCCCACTCTCAGTGAGGAGCTGTTCTGTCTGTTTCAGTGAAACTAGAAAGGCCCATGATGCTGCTTCCTTAGGTCTTTGTGGTTTTGCTGAAACTGACACAGTGGTGGGCCCACTCTTTGCCCATAGGTGGCAAAAGGCCGGGGCTAACAGGGCTTAACTCCTCGAAACTAATTTTGTAGAAGCTGGTGACAGCAGCAGCACCATGGTGCTACCATGCCCTGCTGCTGCATCGCCACCCCCAGCATCCCCACTGTGTGTTCCTTTGCCTCTGTACATAGCACAAGTGCCCGCAAACCCTCCAGATAATATTTTCTCCTGCCACCTATGTAGACTCTGCCTGGAGGGGCAGTGAATGGGTCCTGCTCATCAAGCCTGTAGTGGCAAGTCACAGCTGTGCAGATGGACAGTCAGATCAGATTTTTCACCTTACCATGTGACTGCTTCACTAAGCTGAACGAACAACACTAAGTAAATTAACATTTGTTTGGCTTTCAGCTTAAGGTCTACAAAGATCCTAAGGTAACACCGACTTGGGCTGTGACAGAACCAACTGACAAGCACACTGTTACCCTAGGAACCTGAGAAAGGCTCCTATTCTAGCGAGTCTCTTAGTTGAGATGAACTCCCCAGACAAGGGTCATCATATCAGCAGTTAATTAAATATGTAACAAGGAAACAGGACTTGGATATCAGAATACAGCAATAGGAGTACTGGGCCTGAGCATAACCAAACAGTTGCACCACACATGCATAGCATGACACAATTTTGAGATCAGATCCCAATGGTGCCATTTCTACTTGCCAGTGCTGGGGGAAATAGAGGGCCAGAAGACAAGAATGAGTTTTCCAGTCAATGTGGGCAAAGAGCATTGTGCTTCAACTCTACAGAAGAAATTGTTTTCCTGTCTTTCTATAGTGCCCCATTCCTTAAAAAACACATTGAACTCAACTAGAACTTTCCTCTTTTCTCTTGATTTCTACTGTCCACTATTAATTTTATTTGGAGAAAAAAGGGCCCTGGCAGATGTTGCAATTAAGATGCATTTAACCAGTTAACTGCACCATAAATAGTAACCCTGGCACATAGTTAAGGAATTAAAGGTGCCACAAAACAAGGTCTTCAGTGTGGTCCTGGGAATGGGTCAGCAAACCACCTTTGTCCATTCTAGCCCCAAAACCATATGGGAGTCTTCAACTGGCCTCTGTGTGGTACTAAACCTGGGACCAAGCAGGAGTCTGGAACCTTCAAAATTCCCATCAGTCGAGAACATTTTAAAAGCAGTTTCTTTTCCCCCAATACAACCTAGCAGAGTCAGGAAAAAAACCCAGAAAAATGCATTTGCTGCTATCATTAATCATAAAGATTGACCGTCTTAGTCTTTCATTAAGGCTAAATCTTCATTTGATGAGACACAATGATCCAAAAATAGAATAAACCAAAGAAGGGTTGATTTTGTTAGCCAGTATTGGTTAAGTTTGGATTTTGAAAAACCAGCACTTTCATAGCATCATAGTGATTAGTGTCGGAAGGCACCTAAACAGAGCATCAGGTCCGACCCCCTGCCCCAGGCAGGAACAGGTGCCAGGGTCATATTACTCTGGCCAAATATCTGTCCAGCCTCCTCTTGAAGACCCCCAAGGTAGAAGAGTGTACCACCTCACTTGGGAGCCCATTCCAGAGCCTGGGAGCCCTAACTGTAAAGTAATGTCTCCTGATATCCAGTCTGAACCTTCTTTTTAACAATTTGTGGCCGTTATTCCTAGTAACCCCAGGTAGTGCCTGGGGGAACAGCCTCCCCCAATCCCTGCTGGTCCCCCCTGGTGAGTTTGTAAATGACCACCAGATCCCCTCTCAGCCTTCTCTTGTGGAGGCTGAATAGGTTCAGGCCCTTTAGTCTCTCCTTGTAGGGCCTGCCCTGGTGCCCCTTGACCATCTGAGTAGCCCTCCTCTGGATCCTCTCAATGCTAGCCACATCCCTTTTGAAGTGTGGTGCCCAGAACTAAACACAGTACTCCAACTGTGACCTGACCAGTGCCACATAGAGGGGAAGGATCACCTCCCTGGACCTGCTTGTGATGCATCTGTAGATGCATGACGAGGTGCGGTTAGCCTTACTGACTGCTTCCTCACATTGGTGGCTCATGTTCATCCTGGAGTCAACAATGACTCCAAGATCCCTTTCTGCCACTGTGTTGACAAGAAGGGTGTTCCACAGCCTATAGGTTCCAGCCTATAAGTTGCTGGTTCCTTCTCCCTAGATGCAGTACCTTGCACTTGTCTGCATTGAATTCCATCCTATTCTCATCTGCCCACCTCTGTAACCTGTCTAGATCTAGCTGGATTCTGTCCCTCCCCTCCAGCGTTCCCACCTCACCCCACAACTTGGTGTCATCAGCGAATTTGGACAGCGTGAATTTCACATTCAGATCGCTGATAAAGATGTTGATCAGTACAGGCCCCAGGACCGAGCCCTGGGGGACTCCACTGCCCACATCCCTCCAGGTCAAAAACGACCCATCCACCACCACTCTCTGGGTGCAACCATCTAGTCAATTTGACACTCATCTGACTGTGTAGGCACCTAGTTTTTTTTTAAGAATGTGGTGGGAAACCAATGTCAAAGGCCTTCTTAAAGTCCAGGAAGACAACATCCACCTTGACACACCCATCCAGGGACTTTGTGACCTGACCATAAAAAGAAACAGGTTAGTCAGGCAGGACCTGCCCTCAATGAACCCATGTTGGTTGCCCCTGAGCATTACCTCCCCTGCTGGGCCCTGGCAGATGTGCTCCTTGATAATTTTCTCAAAGGTCTTCCCAAAGATCGAGGTAAGACTGACTGGCCTATAATTGCTGGGGTCCTCCTTTCTTCTCTTCTTGTAAATGGGGACCACATTGGCCCTTTTCCAATCCTCTGGTACCTGGCCAGTGCCCCACGAGTGCTCATAGATTTATGTCAGGGTCCCTGCTATGACCCCCGCCAATTCCCTCAGCATCCTCAGGTGAAGAGCCTCTGTACCTACTGATTTAAACATGCCCAGCCCCTCCAAAAGTTCCCTAACTAGGTCGCCTCTGACCCTAGGCATGGCAGTGCCTCCCCTGGGTCCATCCACAATTCTAGTGGGGGAGATGTCCCAGTCCCTGTTCAGGAATATGGAGGCAAAGAATTTGTTAAATAGGTCAGCTTTTTCATTTGCCGCAGTCACCAGGTTGCCAAGCCTATCCTGTAGGGGCGCCACATTACCCAGTGTCATCTTCTTACTTCCTATGCATTTGTAAAAGGACTTTTCATTATCCTTAATTCTAGTCGTTAGCCCTAGCTCCATCTCTGCCTTGACTTTCCTAACAGACTCCCTGCAGTCCCAAGCAATGGAGGTGTAATCCTCCTTGCCTTTGCTTTGACTCGTATCTTATTTTATCTGAACTCCAAAATTTCTGGAGGACCAGTGAGGTTGGAAATATCACCTGTACTTGGCTCATTCTGATTGTCTATCTGCTAGTTCTGCCCATCTGAAATGAACTTAAAATTTTAAAGTCTTGTGTCTCTCTCTCATATACTTTTTAGTTTAGTGTTTGACTTTCAAGCACTTGTCAAAACCTTATTGTGCTGAATATAGGCAAGGTGGCAAAGTTATGGCTGCTGTGGGAATAGTATTTCAAAATATTCTGACCCTTGTATGATTAAAATCTCATCACCTTTTACTAGATCCCAATCATTGTTCAATACACAAACTGATACATTGAGTGCATGACTGATAACACTTACATGCATATTTAACTTTCCTATATGTAATTAATATGGTACCATGAAACTGTGTCAGCAGGGACTACTGCTTACAAAATAATTAAGGCTCTGTTGATGACTTTTTATGTATTTTGGAGACTATTTATACCCTAGGAATAAAAAGGAAAGAAAGATCCATTCTTCTGATTTAATGAACTTCTAGTGGACAAGTTAGGCCTGTCACCAGTACAGTTTTATTTCCTTTGGAAAACATCTTTGCTGATACAGATCCTCTGGCTTTTAAGGGCCTCTATAATATTATCATCACAAGAAAAACTGACAATAACAAAGTCCATTTGCTGGCATAGGACACTCATTGAAAAAACAGGCCAGCCATCAATAGTACTGTATGTGTAAGACTAAGACATCAGCTAATAACGTTCCAAATTCAGCTTTCACTTTCACATAAGCAACCCTAGGAGCGACCTTGTCTCTTCTATGTCTGCGAAGGACCATGTAAATCACAGGTGCTTTAGATACATTAAATAGTAATTACAGTTTGTCTACTGACCTAAATTAGAGTTGTAAATGCTAATTTAAGGTAGAATTTAATCTTGCTTGAATTATAGTGACCACCGTTAAAAATCTTTACAAATTCCTTTGCAAGTAATTAATGGTATTACAATATTTATTGGGTATCAAATAAAGAATATTAGGGTAATTGTATTGGTTTATAAGGGTAAAATACCACAGATTTTAACAGGAATCATTGTATGTATATGCATCAGTGAAGATTTTAATCCGGTCTCTTCTCTTAATTAAAATGGTGACATACAGTAAATGTCCCATTTTCACAGATACTATGAAATCCCACAAGTTATCATAAATTTTCATAAAAGCATTTTTTGAACAATATTACAGATTTTGCAAAATTAACCAGTAAATGTCAGTATATCCCTATGGGCATTTTTATATGGGTTTGGGATGGCACCAGGCAGTTTAGTTAGAGAGTCATGTGAATTAAAAGCACCCACATGTCACATGTATCAGCATCCCCCAACTGAAGAAATGGCAATGGGGCACTTTGAACTAAAGCTCATTGAACATGTTTTATTTCAAAGTGCCCCACCACAATTTTTTCAGCATGGGGATGCAGATACAAGTGACATGGAAGACTGCAAGAGCACGTCAACTTCTGTACTCCAGCAGACTCAATAAATTGAGTCTGTTCTGATGTACTGGATTTCCATCGCAATGGAACAAGCTTTCCACATGTGTATAGGAGCCCTAAGTTACTGAACTAAAGTGTGATACTACTGTATGTGGGTTTTACTCCATTAAATGAGGCCATTTTTTCAATATTTTGTGATATGCTATTACCATAACATTAATTTTTTCATGAAAATTCTATTCAATGACGGTGCACTGTATATAATATAAAGTATAAATAAAAGTAAGTAGTCTAAGCTTTATGAGTCCCTAGTAGTGATGTTTATCTACTTTTATTGCATGAATATGATCTTGCATTGGAATTTTCTAGTTGACATATTTACATTCTTTTGGATCCTGTTTAATTTCAGCAATGCAGTGTTTTAGACTCATTCCTAACTTCCGACATTAGCTGACACTTTTGAGATGGTGTTTAAGGCCTTACAATTCTGGTGATTTTTAAAGTATACTATTTCATTATCCATGGATGTAGCATATCACCACTGATTTCCAATTAATATGAAAAATTGATCAGACCTATTGTTCAGTAAAATACTTTTGAACAGATATAGTAACTGTGGTCTATGCATGCATTGGCTTGTAAAAGTCATTAGTTTAGAAGCAAAGCAGATAATTGAAAGTTTAACTCCTGAGCTTCCTAAACTTGCTTATTTCTCGTCTGTAACATAGTGTTTCCAATATCACTTGTCTCTCAATTATGTGGAACTGATTACTAATGTTATTTGATTATCTGCGTAGGTGGCAATTATTAGAGCATAGCAGAATACCTTTGGGGAAAGAATAGAAATAAAATCTTTTCATGCGCTATCACTTATAAATCACATCTAAAGCACTTAGAATACTAAAATGTTGATTTACTTTCAAGTGTCCTGATTTTCCCTTTACTGCACACGTGTAATTCCCATTTAGCATCAGTGATGGTTATGCTTGAGTTTCAAAGGGAGAATAAATCCCAAATTATGCAGCTTTCTCAACTGAACATTAGAGACATGATGGTCTCTCTTTACCATAGCTACCATCTAGCTATTGCTCTGGGAAATACTGCTAATAATTGCTGAGGTAGTTATTGTGGGCTAGATTTTCCTGTCCCTTGATAAATCCTGTGGGAGAAATGCCTATTTACCAAATTCTTCCATTGGGAATCAATGCAATGTCTTTGTGAAAGCTATGGCTTGTCCACCCCTTAAATACAATGATCCTATGGAATATTTTAGAGATGTGAATGATTTTCATCAGTTCTACAGCTGGTTGGTAAGGGAATTCTGATAAATCAAATCTGTCTGGTCTTCTTTCACCTGAAAAAAATATCTTCTTCCTTGGAGGTCACTGAAAAAAGTGTTACCTTCTGGGCTTGTGTAGTTTTTCCATCACAATTCCTAATCAATGTCAGAGAATCATGTCTTCCATGACTCCTATATATGCTGTGTCCCATTCTACTCTGGAATCTCAGGAAGGGTTTGCAAGGGATGGCATCATGGAGATTTCTGATCCTTTCTTTCAGTGCAAGAAAAGCAGATTTATGTCTGATGGATGATGGGTCCCTTTTAACCTCCCAAAAGGAGTAGGGTAATGATTGACTTACAATTCTATTGAGGCTTGATCCAATGCCTTGCTTGTACAGCTTTGCCAGATTATGCACTGTGCCAGGACTAATGCAATACTAAAAATACATCTAGCAATTCCGATCTTTTTTGGAAAGCCATATTGGCATCATAGACCATGTGTAGATGAAATGAGAGGCGTGTGTGCATGACACTTTAAGGCGGACTAAATGCTTTTGCACTGCTTTAATGGTATCAGTGTTTGCATGCCTCAGTGGTGTATTGTGCATTAATTTCAGCCGCTGTAGGACATTTGGTGGCATAATGTGCCTTTAATGACTTGGAGCACAGCAAACTAAACTTTGAGGTGTTTTAGTTTGCTGCCCCTACAGCCACAGAGCAAAGCACTGGGCTCCGTGCAGCTCCACGGCTCTGTAGGTAGCCCTGTGGCAGCCCAGCAGCAGCCTGGGAAAGCAGGCTCTGCCCAAGAAAAGCAGCGAGCCTGATCTTTCCCTACCCCTGGAGCCTGCCTGCCTGAACTGTGAAGGGGCCTGGTGCTTCCCACCGCAGCTGCAGTGCCCCCTGGGACTGCCTAAGCTGGGTGCCTGCGGGCAGGTGCTGCTGGGGGGGGGTGGGCTGCCGCTGCCGCGGAGGAAAGCACCAGCCCCCCCCGCAGCCTGAGGACCACTCCACCTGCAGGCAGCTCACCTTCCCCTCCCCGCTGGAGAGGCAGGTAAGTCAGCGGGGTGTGTGCACAACACGAGGGTTTAATCAGCCCTAAATTAAAGTGGTGTTTTTTAAAACCCACTGCTTCAATTTAGGGCCCCTGTTTTGTCTACACATACCCATATACTTTACTAAACCAATTTCTGTCACAGAACTTATTAAATTCATTATCTTAGTGTTATTTAACTTCTCCTGTGTCCTGTCTCAGAGACTTAGATAAAAGGAAAGTAAAGACTATTCACTCCTTCTTCAACATTTCTGAATCAAAATGCCTGGGGAAGAGGATTTCTGTATTTGTGGTTTTGCATATTTCTATACAGGAGTTGGCAGCATATGACCCAGAGAGCCACTGGATTTGGTCTGTGGAGCCACAGGGCTTTGTCTATGTCTGTGCCTATACTGAGACGAAATGAACTGTGTCCACAACACTGCCACCTCTTCTCGTCTCCCCTTCCCTCTCCTCCAGGCTGAATGAAGCCCCCACCAGAGGAGATATTCACATGGCTCAGCTGGGTTGGGGGGAGCAGGGGTGAGGAGAAGGAGCAGTATGGGAGCAGCTTTCAGCTCCCCAGCCCCAGGACAGCTCCCTTTCAGGTGGAAGCTGCATTCACACCACAACCAGGGAAAGGAGGGGTTGGGAGGAGTGATAGCTGTGCAGGCATAGCTCCCAGCCAGAGTTGCTGCTACTCCTCCCTACACCCATCTCCCCTCACTTAACCCAGCCCACTAATTAGTACCAACCTTCCTCCCATATGGATTAAAAACTGTCAGGAGGGGAGCAATGGGATTGTCTGCAGCAGGACCCCCTTAGCCCATGAACATTTCTCACTATAAATAGCATTCATTTGGAACTCTGCAGGTGTTTTAGGAAAGAAGCATAGGTGAATGTCAAAGGGGCAAGTCACTATAATTTAAAGTGGCATTATCTTCATGGTGACCATAGGGATTACCTGTGGGAGTTTTTCTGATACAAGGTTACATTAGGTCATCCCTTTTAAGCAGAACACTCTTATCTTCAGTGGGAAGTTCTGTTTCAAATCTCAGCACCATAATTTAGCCCTTAGTCAGCGTGAACAGCTATGCTTAATTTGGCACCCTAAGTCAGTGGAGGCCGGGTGTAGATGGAGGCATGAGCATCCCCATAAACTGAGTGCACAGGTTTTCAGAATTAGGACCTTGAAATGACATTTTGATATACTGGCAGACTTTTCAACAAGGGTGACAAACAAGATTTGATCAAATGTTCATCCATGGCATAAGATGTCTCATTTGATAATGGTGCATCCATCTGTTAACAATTTCTGTGTACTTTTAATCAGGGGCTGGTCCCTGAGACATGAGCAGTACAGCTCAAATAGGAAGTTTGTTAGCTTGAAGTAAAGTAAAGAAGTAATACTGAAGTAGGATCAAATACTCCCCCTCCCCACTTCCCCCAGTATACAGTTGTGGACACCCTAATTACCTCTCATTCTAGCTCAGGAAGCAACATCACCAGGCCTATCTTGGATAAGCATTTGATGCACAAGGCAGCTCCAGGCAGCGTTGCCTGAACTATTACCTTTGTATGCTACTGCCCGCACTGGAACTAGTAAAACTGCATTATTGTGCTGCTGTATCTGTGCTACTTAGGCCTACTACACCTCTTCCCCTCCCCTCAGCAGCGCTAATTAGTCCACAGTGCTACACTAAAGTGGCTATATTGCTTTCCATGTAAGATGTAGTATGTGCTGCACTGTAGGAGAATTTAGGTGGTGGCAGACTCCTAGCCCCATATACATCCATGCTTGCCATAAATGTATGGAATACATAACCAATGGCAATAAATAATTGCTATTAAAAATAGTGTTATGGACTAGTGGAGCTAGAATAAAATCCTTTACCAGAAAGATATTAACATGGTTTTGTTAAGTTTTTTCTTTTGCAGATTTAAAATCCTCAAGTTAAAACCACAGAATCTTTCCAGACCCTGCCACCCTCCTTTCTTATCATTAGTATTGAATATTTGAGTTGGTATTTTTGTACTTCTAAATACAGATAAACATTTTACAGCTTAAGCAGCAATTCTATGAATACTTTATAACCTGTGACTAACATATAATCATGGCAGCATCCATGCATTTATGGTAAAAGGGAGATGTGTTTAAACACTGGTTACTGATAATGGCATCCTAAATATTGGTGCCAAGTGTCTCCTATGTAAATTTACAGCCAAAGGCAAAATGATCCCATCATGAGGGAAATTAAATTGTCCCTAAATACAAGAACTTCTGGAAACTATAAGAAGGAGACAGTTCTCTGACAATCAGATAGATTAATAGTGAAATAATAAATTAAACATAAACCACAAATCCCAGCCGTCTATGTTCTAATGGTCACTGAGGGACTTTGTAGAGAGTCTTAACATCTGGTGCAAAGGGGGCAAATAGAAACTGGTGAATCCAAACTCACTCATTTATCTGTAGTCTGAATGTAAATGGCAAAATTATTACACTGGCCTGTCACCTCTGTGAACAGTGGGCTTGCATCTGGCTCAGGTTGTATGTGAGGCAAGAACTGGTTTAAAACTTAATCTTAGAATAATCTTTAAAATTTAAATAATCCTAGATAAAGCCACACTACAACAGTCTAGGCATCACACGACAGGAATTTTGCATAAAAAAAGACATTTAAAACTCTATAGCTAGACAAGAAATATGGCTATTTTGCTCCTATGTTCCTTCCAGGTCAGATGAAAGGACCAACCATTAAATCCTGGGAAAGGAGTCCTGGAAAACATTGTATAACAGTTGGTTCTCTTCAGTGTATTATCAGTTTATCCCCTTTCAAATGAAAATTGCTATGCTTGAAAGCACAAAGTTGCAATTTAGAAAACTGATGCCACAGCATACACAAATAATGACCTCCAAACCAATAAAAATGTAAATCCAAATTTAACGGGAGATTAAATACACTGGGAAATTAACATTAGATCAACAATTTGATCTTGCATACAATATCATTTATTTCTCTCTTGCAGTATTTGGCAATAGAAATGTGTATAAGAGCTTGTCTGACTATTTATCTAGAATTGTGCCCACTAGAATTGTAATATTTAAAGACACTCCTTTTTAGTTTAATTTTTAAACATGAACTATAAAATGTTCATTTATCTATACCTTCATTTTCAATATTTGTGCTAGGCTCCAAGTCAGCTTGGGGGCATTTCCATTTTAAAATCTATTTGATGTCCTCAGTAAGAAGTGTACCACTAGCAGATCCGTTTACCTCTTGTAATTTCTACAGCAGAGGCTCTGCCATATGTTTACCAATTTCGTGCTTTCATAATACTCAACAGAGCATGCACTTCTAGCTTTGGCTGCGGGTTACTGCTTTCTTACTCGGAATTCCTTGGCAAGAAACACATTAACCTAAGCAATTTTGTATTATGCTTTTCTGAGGATTGATGTAGCTTCCTCATTTGGCCTTGTAATGCTATGAACAAACTGGAAAGGGAAATCAATAGAGGAAATTCCCCCAGGGCCTCCCAAACCTTCAATTAGTCTGGGGTGTATGTCCCTCAGCAGAATGGGCAGCCAAAATCTGCCCCTGTACATTGCAGTCTACAGAAGCGCTGCATGATACTTTCACATGCCTGTGCACAGGTGGGCCCCTTAGAAAAGAGAGCGTAGCACAAGTCTCGACTTACACAGAATTTCAGAAGGGCTAAAGAGTAATGAGGAACCTTCTCCACTCCCAGCCCTGGATTATCTTTTGATCCTTTACTCAGAAAGACTTTGCACAGCTCATTACGTAATGAGTAAATATTGTGCCTCTTTGCATTATAAAGATTTAAGCATACTTCAATGTTTTTTTTCAGAGCACAAGAAAACAAACATGAGTAAGAATAAGAATAAGAATAAAAAAGCTAAGTAAACAGGGATTAGAGGCTACTGGGCCTGCTTGGAAATTTTACATTACTCCAGTCTGTGTTCAGAATACAGAATGAGACTGAGACAAATGCTTTATTAAAATATCTTAATACCACACTATGGTGAAATCCACAGAACCCACTCCCTGTGTGGAAGACTCTAACACTGAGCAAAGTGTTATGAGCAGCAAACAAATTTCAGAGCTTAATCAATCATAAGAATAATTTCCAAAAGCAATCGAAATTCATCAGCGAATCACAAGCCACTAACCTAAGCAAGAACAAAACTTTTATTCCACTATCATTCCTATCATTACTTTCTTAACCAATAAGAAGCACAGCATGAGCTGAGGAAGTGTTTAGTATTATGGCTAGGTCACTAGGCTGGATTCAGTGCTTGACTTCGCTCTGGATTTAGGTTACCTCAAGAAAGTCAGTTAACTGCCTGGTCCTGCTTTCCCTTCCACATCTATTGGATACAGTTATCTAGTACTTCCTTTCCCTCACTTGCTGCTGTATAGACAGGACAGGCAAGTGAATCAAGGAGGTATGAATCCAACAGTTTAGTCTTCCTTTTATTGGCACAGCAATCCTGTGGAAGCATGGATCTGTAGCAGTAGTGATCCAGTGCCCTGTGTTAAGTACCTAATGTTAGGAACATTTTTTTCATACATTTCATAAAAATAAAGGGTTTAACAGATTACCTATAATTAAAGAAAAAGCAGCTAAAAAAAGGTCACAATTTACAAATGGAAGATTTTTTTTGAACTCTGCAACTATAAAATTGAATGTGTCAAATTTGTTATTGTCTTTCTAGCTGTATTTTAAAATTGGTCACTTGAAATCCATAATGTTCTTAATTACCATTGCAAAATGGCTTTAATATTTTGCCCAATTTAGCTCCTCATTGGAACAGTACGAGCCTTTGTTCTGCACCCTACCAGAATGCCACTCTGATCCCCTTTCCCTGCCTGATTTGCCGTATCTACCAATATGCTGCCTGCCCTCTCCCTATCCTGCTATCTGTCATGCACAGAGGCTATCCATGGCTTCTGTTGCATACATGCCTTAGGCTGGCTACCCCTGCCTCAAAGATTTGAGTGACTCAGAGCTGCAAGGAAAAAAAAAAATCTTCAACCTTATTCTCACACTAGGAATGGAGATTCCTCTTGTTAAAATATATAGTCATGACTACATGGTGTGTTCTGGTCCTTTCTCAACTCATAAGATTTCTAGGGAACTTCTTGGGAACATAGGATTAGACTATGGAACATGGGCGACTGGTGCCACTGTAGTTAGGGGGACACATGCCCCCCCCCCCCCAGTGACTGTAGTATGAATTTTTGCATATTAGTTATTATGCTTAAATGATAATAGTATAGAATTGATAAATCTCTATGATTGTATGGACAACGAAAACTCCATTTTGTGCTTGTTTCTCTGCTTGACATGAGTAGATGAACTTCGTATGACTTGTGTACATGAGTGTCTGTGTGAGAGGCTGAATGGTGAAAGAATGGTAACTATTTGCATGAAAACAGAAGAAGATTTAATTGGTTGTGTAAGCAACACGGTGCCAATGTATAAGTTACCAGCCAGTAAACTAATTACGCTAATTAATGGATGGCGAAGAACTCATCTGTGATCAGGTGCAAAGAAGAAGGAATTTTGCATATCCTGCTATTTGAACTACACAGTGCTTCAAGATCAAGCACACAATGCTTCAGTGGAGATAACCAACTTTACTGGAATGACCTCAAGTTGAGATAACAAGAAGAAACAACCTCTAATTTAAGACTGAGCATGGAAACCCCCCAATGCTGAACAAAGACTTGAAATCCCTATAAAAGTGGGATGCAGACAAGCCAAGATGGGGAATCCACTCTCTGCAACCGCATGGAGCACAAGCATGCATGTCTGTTCTTCCCCCATTCCTATCATCCTCAATAAGCCTGGACCCGGCCATCCAGTGCGAACGTTGAATAACATCTGCTGGTAACTACAACATCTTACTGGAGTGGTTTTGTCTGTATGCTTGTGTATGTCTTTGTATGACTGGTGTGTCCAAGCTTATGTATCTGCTTCACGTAACCAATAAACATGGCATTTTGCCTTATTCCCTTTTTAAGGTCTCACTCTTAATTTGAGCTATTGGCAATTTTAAGTAACATGACCAGTCAACGATTGGAGGGGAGGGGTCCCCCTGCGGCCGATCATGCCAACCGGGAGGTGGCCATGGTACTTCCAGAAGTGGCCGTGGCACTTCATCTGGCACTCCCACTCCCCAGCCGGCATTCACGGGGGGGCACCAGTACTCCCACCTGCCCCCGCTACCCATCACCTAAGTGGTGAGTGTGACCTGTCAGGGAGTGCACCAGAGCTCTCAGGGGATGCACATGCATCCCCGTGCACCCTCTACACATCACCACTGCTATGGAATGTAGTTTCTGAATTCACAGGCAATCACTTTTCCCAGCAATTCCAAATAAACAACACTTCATAACACTTATACCCTGCTACAAAGTACAAAACCAGAAACTTCCTATGACATGCCACAGGTAGAGTTGGACTGGTAAGGGCCCTTATAATGTACAACCACTGTAATGACACTGATATGTAAGCATTGCATATATTCTATGCAGAATATTTCCGCTTTAAGATCTAGTAAACATACACCAATGTCCAAATGATACGTCAACCCATGTATATAATTGCACAAACACTGGAAAATAAGATTTGAAAAATATACCAGTCACACCAGAAGTCAGAGATAAGCTACCTTCTGGATGAATGATCAATTAAGAACACATAGTTAGATGACTATGATACTAGTTGTATTTTCACAACAAGAACATGCACTGATTTGCACTTCCTAATTTTGCATTGACACTTAAGGAACTGATCCACTTGCAGGACTTGAAGGACAACTAGACCTTAACCTGTCTTGATGGTATTTTTATATTAAGAATTTCTTGCAATATTAAATTGTGAATGGAAAGCTTTGATAATAAACTCATGAGACAACACCTGAATGTTACATTCTGCTTAATAACATCTAGAAAATTATAGACCTTTGGGATGAACTTATCCAAAAGAGTTGTCTCCCCTAATTACAACCTTGTTGCTATAGAACTTCCATATACAGTCAGGGTTAGTGACATCTGCAAATGAATTAAACAACTTATCAAATGTTAATACAGGTTTTTTCAGTTGCATTATATAAGCAAACAGAATTATCTGGATTCTACATATTGCTTTGCATAGGCTACATTTCAAATTTCTTTGTTAGTGTAGACAAGCAAGTATTCTGTTATGACAGATCCCAGATCAGATGAGTTGAGAATTGCTCACAGGACTGATTTAAGGTCTTTTTCACATTCCCTCATTCCTATGACCTCTGTGTGCCCATTTAGTCCTCTGCACATGTTGAAGACAGCTTCAGTCTCCTCTAAATTACATCTGCTGGCAGGAAACTCAATCCACCAAAGTGGCAGACATGACAGACAGGATGTATGAAAATTCCAGTGATGCACATCTGCTCTAACCACACCCTTTATGCTGGCAGCACAAGGGAAGGGGGCCATCAGCATACTGTCCAAATACTAATGCACCTTTTATGACCAGTTAATACCATTTATATGCCAAATTTCATTGGCACCAGGAAATAAATCAGCCATAAACCTCTCAGCTGAAAACCTGTCCTGAAGTATATATTAGCATAGAATAGTGAGACAATGCTTGCTAATGGGAACTTGTGGGCTACTGAAAACACTGATTTGTTTTTCTACTTATTAGTAGTTTCAGTTTTAATGCCTAGAAGGTTTCAAAGATAAGCTACTAGGACAGGTGGATTTTCATATTTTATTCTGGATGTTAAAATTAAGCAGTAATTTAATGGCCAGTGAGAATAAGGGAAGCCTGGGAGCAGCTTTTAGAGGCGTGCAACTGTCCCTATGTTGTGAATAAAAAAAGGCCATCATTAATCTGAAATGCTGGTTGTATTTTGGTTGTGAGAGTTCTTCCTTTGTTTATATCTCAGAGGTCACCAACATCAACCACCTCCACCCTCCTCAGTTCAGTCTGTGCCTCAAGCACATAGAGAAGCATTAATTTGGAATTTATTATAGTTAGTAACAATGATGGACATCAATTGAAAGTACTGTGCCTTTAAGGCAGGGTAGAGTGAAGGCAACTTCAGTACTAGTCCTATGACCCAGATGTCCATAATGATTCACTCACTTCACAAGTTCACAATTTTTACCATAAACAAAAATGTTGCCTTTCATTCATCTCCATGTCAATGAATGTTCTGAGGATTAAGGTTAACAGGACCCGCTGCTGCCAGCTCTGTAGCCTGAATAAAGTGATATAATTTGTTCTGCCACATGATCCAAAGACTCTGCTACCAAATGCTGTACTGTTACTATTAGGGAAATTTTATGAGTTCCAAGGCATGTCCTCATATATGAAAAAATGTCTCATACTGAATTGCTTTGCAGTCCATAAATGCATTTTTATCTGCTGGATCACTAACAGTCCCCCCGTGTTTATGCCACGAAGGAATACACCCTGGAAGTTCTGGCAGATGAGAGTAAGTCTGCATTGACTAGAAATGGAGTTCTGGCATTTTATGAGGCATGGAGCCCCATTTTGGGTCCTTGCCTAAAGGAACAAAGAAGAAAAAAATATTGTGACTGGAACAGTATGTTGGCTGTCATTGGATACATGTTTAAATCCTGCCTTTTTGTAGTTTCTATATATAGAGAATGGATTACTTTAAGATGTGGCAAAATAAGGGAAGGGTAGGAAAGAGGGAGGGGAAAGTGGGAAAAATAGAAAGAATATGTTTTGGGAATTGAGAAAGGTTTATTGCTTTCCTGTTTGACAATAAAGGCCAAGATTACAACCACAGCAACTCAAAACAACTTTTTGTCACCTTTTTATAGAGCAAGAAAACTGAAATGTTTTACTATTTTGTAAAAATAGTGAGACATCTAAACATGTTTTACTAATGCATAACTATTTAGATGCCTTGAGAGACAGACCGATCTACTTGAACACTCACTAATCCCATTCTTTATTATTTAAATAACTGGATTACCATAGCAACTAGGAGGTTGGGGCTTGTATTGGACAACCTGAACAAAGATGGTTCCTGCCTCAAAGGCTTCATATTCTAAATAAAGGACAAGTTTAGAGACAACAAACAGATGGACAGACATGGCAATAATAAGCCAGGGTCAGTTACTGATGGACAAGAGTCCTAGGGTACAGACATTACACATTTACTGGTGTAAATGATCAGAAACCAGTCTATACCCATAAAAAACAGAAGTTTGATACACATAGACTGGTTAAAAATGCCAGAACCCAGTCTAAGGTTTGCCCCCCCATGGGTAGAATGTGTGTTTTGTTCGCTACTGATCTAAATTATGCTGCTTACAGAAAACTGCATAACTTAGATTCTGCCTCAGGGTTTTTGAATGTCTGTACCTAGCCCTAGTATATAATTGTCTAAGAACCATCAAGTTTTCTGTTTTTGAATAAAGGCAAGGAAGAGTCTTAAGAAAGGTTTTGAAAAAAAGTACAACAACCATATGGTATGTTTACAGGGAACTGCTCCAATGCATAAAGGACCAGCATGAAGATGAAAGATGCTGGGACCTTATGCTGGGATCATGAGGTGATCAGAGAGTGCCCTGTTGCCACCTCCTCCCTTGTATTGAATGAGAGGTGATAGGCAGAGTGAGAAAGTACCACAACAGATCTTGAAAGCAAAGATAATAAGCTTATATTTGATATCAGAGCAAGGAGAGCTAGCGGACAGAGGCAAACAGCAGGGTACCACATTCAAAGCAGCCTGCGGGTGGAGCTGAGCAGATGAAGCTATTAATTGTCAAGGTCAAAAAATGATGCAGCAATTGAGGCAAAATGATGCCTCATTTTGAACAACTCTGGGCAAGAGTTTTAGCTGCGTGGATGTCTATGCAAAGCCATATCTATATGCATAGATGGATGCACGATTGTGGTAAGGAAGGTGCAGCCATGCCTCTTTCTTCTGGCTCAGCAGTGAATGTTCAGTGAGCTCTTGGAGCAGTGCGCCCTTTGAACTCATGTGCCACAGGTGAAGAGGGAATGGCTCCCTCCCCAACCCCACCATGATCCTGGATGCTCATTGTCATGTCAGTGCAGCTCTCCAGCTAGTTAGCACAAACTCTGGTCACACCTCTTGCTTTCATATGGCTCTGGAATCCAGGGGTGAGCCTTGCTGCTATTTGTATTTATCCCACTTAAGATAAGAAATTAGTAATATAATTGGCATTTTTTTTTCATAATTTACAATTATGCTTTCTTGACTACAGGAGGAATTAAAGACTTCTCAGGATATCTGTCTGTGTCTAGGAGCTCTACACTAATTTAGAAGACCCAGTACTACAATCACTAATGTCATTTCAGGACATATTCTGGTCCTACTTATTCAGAATTAGCACTGACTTTTTCTGAATGTTTACACATGAACAAATCCACCCACAAACAAATAATATTTGTCAATTAAACATATTAATAATCTGTAGGGAATCAAAATGCTATTAAGTCAGCAAAGGCTAAAATGATTTCAAAATGCATATCTCATGGCAAAATAGCATGTGAGAAGGAATAATGTTTTTTCCCCCTCCCCTAATGGAAAAGAAATCAAAATTATATAGTATCTCTCTTCCCACAATAGTCTTTACACTAACTGTTAACATGGGGTTGCAAGATTTTGAGCATTCATTTGGTCTCTTTAGCAAACTCTTAGGTACAATTCATTAGCACATCATTCTTCTCTTTAAAGGGGTGCAGGACTTTTGTAAGGAAGAAACCTACTGAAATGGACTGCACTGGTAGCTTAAATTCTATTTCCCAGTAGGCTCCTGGGAAAAAGGAAGGAAGCCTGGGGGAAGCTGAGCTTTGGCATGCAAACCAAGGGTCAGGAAAAGAGAGTGCGAGTGAGGGAGGCTGCAGTTGGTGAGATGAGTAGCAGAGACTGCAGGGCTTAGGCAAGACTGATCTTAACAGGCTGCAGCTGGTGGAGTGAGTAATGGACCCATAGGAGCTGCAGCTGGCCTGATCCTGATAGGCTGAAGCTGGCAAGACATGCAGGGGAGTCTTGCATGCAGTGAAGCCAATCCGGTGGGCCACAGCAGAGGGGACCCAATTGTAAAGTCTGGAACAAATGGCAAACAGGTGTGCAGAAAAATCGAAAGATGGTTTAAAAGCTCTCATGGTGGAGAAAGAGCTTGAGAATCCCTTGGTATAAATATCCCATTGCTAGTATTTCTTACTTGTCATTTGGTTACATATTGCAAAAGCATTTTTATCACTGGATAACTATTATTCCCTTGTGTCATAGGAAGAAGGGCATAGCAGATCAATGCTGGGATGACAGCGCCCTGAGAGGCATCCCTGGTGGTTTCCGGGGACAGAGTGGTAGCCTGGTAAGGACAGGAGGCGATTTACATTCACCTGCAGGGCCAGTGACAATGTTGATGATAGAGCCACAAGCACAGCATCAGCCCAGTTTTACAAGTTCGTGCTGACTGCAGATTGGCTGGCATGTTGGGGCTGACATCATAAGTGAGAGCCCCAAGCCAGCAAGGAGCAGAGCACTAGGAAGCTTGGAGGCAGGGAAAAGAGCTCCATGGCAGAAAGGTCCTAGCAGGCACCTTGAGCAACTAAAGGGTCCAGTTCCTGAGACTGGAGGCTTGGAGGGGTCCCCAGCCCAGGGATCCCAACTCCAGAGAGGAGTGAGCAAGGCATAGCGCAGGAGAAGGTTGGGGTCAGCACCACGCTGAAGGAAGCTGCACCATGCAATGGCAGACATGAATGGCCCTTAAAGTGCCAGGATTTGATAGCACACGGTTTGTTTGTTTTTTGTTAAGACATCTTTTGTTTTAAAGTTTTTGATGCCCTTTTTATGATGAGGGCTTGATTAACCCATTGGACAGAAGCCTGGATAAATTGTGGCTTGGGATGGATGGAGTTAATGACTTGGGGGCAATGAATGGTTTGAGACCAAGGGAAACAGTTGATTCCAGGAAGATTCTGATTTATTTAGACTCTGAGGGAATGCATGACTGACAATCACCCGAGGTCACAGAGTGACGTGCCAATAAACTAAATGGGACATGAATAGACCATTTGATTTATAAAAAAGTTGTTTTATTTATCAATGATCCGAGGAAGTTAATGAAATGTAACTGCCAAAGCGTGCAGATTGATTTGCATTTGGATTGAATCAGGACTACGTGAATCATTCAGGTATTGAGAATATTCATTTGCTGTCTCTAATCCATGCACTTCATGACTCCCTGCTGAATGTGGTAAGGGTGAAATGTGTGCTGAGAGTATTGCCAGCTCAGAGCCTATTCCTGGCTAGAAGGGACTGTGGAGTGAATTTCACTTGCAGACCCAGCTGGTGTGCGGGCAGGGTGAAAGTGGGGCAGGTGAGCCAGGGGGTATACTCTGCGAGTGGAACATACTATGGGCCAAACTGCCTGTGCTGAAGAGCTGGCACCCTAGACTGGAGCACATAGACCTTGTGGCAAAGTTGTCCTTGGCACCACCACATACACCTTGTTATGTTTATTGCCAGGGTATGAATCTTAATGTTTATTCACTTGCTATGCCTATTCCAATTGCATAAACTTTAATGCCTATCTGCCTGTTATGTTACCTCCAGTGTATGTATTCTAATATATTCAGTTAGGTTTATAATCTCATAAACCCAGTGGCCTTCTCATTTACATACATTTACCTCAATGCTATTTTTGATAGCATCATATTAAGAAAAAAAAATGCTTTATTCAAAATGGCTCAATAGCACCAAAGAATCTTGGAACATGTTGGTAGGAATTTCACAGCACTTTTTCACATTTAATTTGAGCTTGTATTAGTAAAATGTCCTCCAATTACCTTTGTCATTGGTAAGAATAAACCAGGCTGTTCTCAATGAAAAATGGCTGCTAGACTATTGTTAAGGCTATGGACAAGAAATATTTGGTGACAGGAGAATGTGGTTTTATCACACAACCCAGTCTTTTAAGTATACATGCCCACAAAAGCTGCCTCTTCCCAAACTGTAGTGTGCTAGAGAAACTCATCAGAAATGCTGTTGATTCTTAAGCAAGAAAAGGGGAGAGAGATATTTATAACCTTTTCTCCATTCCCAGCATACCTTGATATTAAGCTGGAAACCCATGAAAATCTGGGAAATTACAGCTCTTGTACATATGCTATTTCTGGGTGGAAGCTAGAAACAGATTAAGTTGAACTACAGCCCACCCTTAAAAGACCAATGTGTCTTATTACAACTGTACTGCAGGGGCTCCTTGCACCACTTAAGCCCCAAATTAAGTATTTCACATACTTCATGATGGGTAATAATGAATAATCTCTGTTCTTATTAAACAGAACTGACTTTATTAAAATACATATGCCTAGTATTCCTAGATATCAGTAAACATATTGACTCAGAGTTGTCAATTCTCTTCATTTTAGAATAAGTCATGGTATTATACAATTTTCATAAATCCTCAGCTCCTGGTAAACTGTAATTGTCATCTAATCTCAGCTGTTACTTTCCTTAAAGTCAATTTCTAACCTTTAAGCTTGTGTAAAAAAGCTTGAAAAATATTGCCCAAGTGCACCAAGAGGCCAAGAACTTTGTTACACCTTATGCTGTGGACCACACAAATGTTGATCAGTGTTAATGCTAGCTTGGAGTTTGGGGTAGTCACATCCTAAGTCTAGAAACCTCTGACTGTCTCCAATTTGCACAACTGTGACTTGCCACTAGAGGCCTGGAGAGCAGGGGCAGGACTAGGAGCTGAAGCCGTGAGTTGCCATTAGAGGGCGGGTGAGCCAGGACAGGCTTTTATCCCTGCTTTCTGGGTGGGGGTATGAAAAATCCTGGGATACTGGAGGACTTCAACGTGGGCAGCACATCTATCGGGAATGGCCACACCTTAATGGAACAGGAGCTGGGTAGCGCAGATCAGAGATAATTCTGCTCTGGAGTGGCCTAAGCATAAGGAGTGCTTAAAACCACACACCAGGGGTTAAGAGCTCCTTTTATTAATAAATGGAATAGGGTTTTTCCTATTAGATAAAATTAAACAACGTGGGATCAAAATTAATAAAAACCCCAGATCATGTTACTTTCTAGTTTTTGAGAGATTTTTTTCTAGTTTTTGAAGATAGTATTTTGGTCATCAGGGCCTCTGTTATAATGAATAGACGGTAACTGCTTTTTTTCCCATCCTTTGAAATGTTACTAATAAACTAAATCAATATTAATACTAAATCAGCTACATTATGGGGTCAGGAGAGTATATGACCTTTGGGAAATATTTAATCCTAAGGATTGTGGCTTTAAGTAGCTATTTAAGTAATAGGTGATAGTTTAAATTACTTTTAATTTAGGAATGTGATAATCTGTACTAATTGTTCTCTAAACAAATAATATAAATAATATCTGTTTTATGGATAACCAAGCCAAAAATGTGACATAGGTACACTTCTAATGCCAGCAATAATCTAATCTCAAAACAAGGTTAGAGATTTTAAAACAATATTTAACAATGGGAACAAGACTATAAAAAAAAGTCCTCAGTGTTTTCCTCATATTCCCTGGAATATTTTATAAAACAGAATTGTGTTTTTTGCCTTATAACCTCAAGGACATAGAAAAGCATGGACTATAAGATTTTGGACACCTGCCTACTACTATAGTTTCTGCTACTGTTTTCATCCAGAGATTATAACACTCTTGTCCACAGAACACAGTTATTTCAAACTTTTAATGAAAAGTGCTATTTTTAGGGCCATGTGGTTTGCAAAGCAACCTCTATTGCTCTCTAAAGGTTATTTGGTACTAAATGAAAACATAATTCTGTTTTCTTTTCACACTGGTGATACATTTATAAATATATTTATTATAAATGTTATCTAGGTGTTAACACACTATTTATTGTAGAGCAATGGCTCCCCTAATGAAAAAGATATGTACAAAGTTATTCTAGCCCTTTAAAATGTCTCCAGGACACTGTAGGGATACAGTATAGAGCAACGCAGACTATTATACAGTTCCCTCTATTGCAAGCCAGGAAAAAGCAAGATAAAATAAAGAGGATAAAGTGATACATATTTTTCTTAAAGTTTGGAATGGAGGAACTGTATTTTCTCTACTTTCTGTCAGAAGTCCATGGAACCCCATCTGTCAGCCAACTATCTGATAAGAACTCTGGGGATCAAAGGTCAAGGGATAGAGGTAGTTACACTTTATGGCTCTCAATCCCCCAGGAGGAGATGCAGCACAGGATGCTAAAAGTATCAAGATTATATTTTATGATGTTCAGTGCTACACACTAGAAGACAGAAGAAGATGGGAGATGAACACGAGGTAGCTGCTCCATGAGAAAAAATATTGTTACGTATTAGGCTCTAGAGTGCCACTCTACAAAAGCAGTAAGAGAATAGTAGCCCATCCCAGAACAGTTACCCTCAGATCAAAGATTATCAGGAGGGACAAGAAACATTTCCAGAATACAGTAGTTGCAAATAGTTTTACTGACTTACCAATTATATTGAATTTTATAGGCAATGGGATTTTACAGAAGCCTACCAAGCTATTTTTTCTCTGGTATGCAGAGGCCAAAATCATCAGTTAGAAAAGACTGAACAGAAGGGCTTGGAAATACAAGTGATAAGAGGATGACTCAGAGACATGTACTTAATGTGATTAGGGAAGGATCCATGGCAATGAAGTTGCACCCTCCTTTGATTTCTGCTCCAACCAAACTTTAAAACCAACCACCTGGAATAGGCAACAGTATTTCTATTCAGGCAGTGCTAAGATATTGTATTGATTCCATGGCTCATTATTAGGAACCTACTTAACTTGCAGTGAGACAAAGCCATTTTCATGACTTTGTGCCAGCATGAAAAGCCTAGGGGAGAAGAGACAAGGAAACAGCTACCATCTTCATTGCTGACAGCCCTTCATCTGGCTCCTGCTGCCCAGTACTGATTGGCAGAGAGGCTCTGGGTGGTAGAGGAGGAGGAGAGGCAGCTGCCATCTTGTCTCCTGCCCCCTTCATGCCGCCCCATCAGCCGGCACCTTCTCCCAGGTGGTTTGATAGGTCTTTCTGGGATGAGAAGACTTAATCAAAACTTATTTTTATTATTATTTTTTTCCCCACAGATTTTGCAGACAACCCTGGATTTTGTAGTTTGTGGTTTTGTCGTGAAACTGCAATTTAGTCATCATCTCCCTAGTCCCTAGTCATCATCTCCCAGATTCCTGGAACTCTCTCCACTCCACAGGTGTTGATGACCTTTTACCCTTTTTAATGACCTTGATGATCGACTATTCAAACTATCCTTTCTTCTGCAATATTGCAGTCTGTTAGGCATTGCTAGCAATTTCTCTTCTATTCAACACTTAGTAAAGTTTCAAATTTCTCTTTAACTGGAGAAAAATAAGATGTATAGTATGCACTGATGTTCCACACCATTTGCACCTCCCTATTCAAAAGCCTAGATCTACCCATGGCTATGGTCATAAAAAAAGACAACATGAACTAGCATTTACCACTCATTATATTTCCAGCAGAGATACTAATGACAGCAGTTATTAATATCACAAAATGCTTAGATGTAGGAGTGGAGGTGGATGTCATTTTCTTGGACTATAGCAAGGCTTTCAATATGGTATCTAATCCTAGTCTCATAAATAAATTAAGAGGCCGTGACATAGATGTTTACATGGTCCAGTGGGTGGCAAATTGGCTTAGTGGTTGCACCCAGAGAGTGGTAGTAGATGGGTTGGTATTGACCTGGAAGGATGTGGGTGGTGGGGTCCCACAGGGTTCAGTCCTTAGACCTGTACTCTTCAATATCTTCATCAGTGACTTGGATGTGGGTGTGAAGTGTACTCTGTCCAAGTCTGTGGATGATACTAAATTATGGGGTGAAGTACACACCCCGGAGGGCAGGGAACAATTGCAGGCAGACCTGGACAAGTTGGAAAGGCAGGCAGTACACAATAGGATGCAGTACAACAAGGACAAGTGCAGAGTGCTGCACCTAGGGCGCAAAAATATCCAGCACATCTACTGGCTGGGAATTGACCCTCACAGCAGCGGAAAGGGATCTCAGAGTCCTAGTGGACTCCAAGATAAACATGAGTTGTCAGTGTGATTAAATCATCAGCAAAGCTAACTGCACTTTATCATGCATCAGCAGACACATGACAAATAGATCCAAGGAGGCGATACTTTCCCTCTATGCGGCATTGGTCAGACCACAGTTGGAGTACTGCATCCACTTTTGGGTGCTGTACTTCAAAAAGGATGTTGATAGACCCGAGAGGGTCCAGAGGAGGGCCACTCGTATGGTTAGGGGCTTACAGGACAAGCCCTATGAGGAAAGACTGAGGGACCTGGACCTCTTTAGCCTCTGCAAGAGAAGGCTGAGAGGTGATCTTGTGGCTGCCTACAAATTCATTAGGGGGATACAGCAAGGGATCGGAGATGCTTTGTTCACCAGAGCACCTCTTGGGGTAACAAGGAACAGTGATCACAAACTGACAGAGAGCAGATTTAGGCTAGACATCAGGAAAAACTTCTTCGTGGTGAGGGTGGCCAAATTTGGAATGGGCTTCCAAGAGAGGTGGTGCTCTCTCCTACCTTTGGGGTCTTTAGGAGAAGGCTGGATAGGCATCTGGCTGGGGTCATCTGACCCCAGCATTCTTTTCTGCCTAGGCAGGGGGTCGGACTTGATGATCTGAGGTCCCTTCTGACCCTACCATCTATGAATCAGTTCAAAGTGTTGGTGACTTTTCATCTGGAATCCTATGTATAGCTCTGGTCATACATATTTAAGAAAATGAATTTAATCTGGAATAGTTGTATAGCAGGGGTTTTCAACCTTTTTTTTTTTTGGTCTAAGTACCCCCGGCAGTCAGATGCTGAGGGGGGGTAGCACATGGCCAAACACTGAAGGGAGGGGTAGCGCACAGCCAGATGCTGAGTATTTGTTGGGTGGGGAGGGGTAGCACGTAGCTGAACGCCAAGTGAGGGGGGTAGCATGTGGCCAGACATAGAGCAGGGAGGCAGTGATGGTGCATGGGGATGGAGTGCCACCACCTCCCAGGAGGCAGAACAGGGATGCTCACTGGGCTGGGGTGAGGGCAGTGGTGCACCTCTGTGGGGAGGGGAAGCTCACCGGACTAGTGTGTGGTAGTGGTGGTGACTGTGTGTGAGCTTCCCTGCCCTGCAGAGAGATGCTGCTGCCCTTGCTCCACCCTAGCCCTGCTTCTGGGAGGCAGTGGCGCTCCATCACTTCCCATCCATGCATACTCCCTTGAACTGGTCCAAGTACCTCTGCGGGTATGCCTACTTCTGGTTGATATCTGCTGGTGTGTAGAATATGTATTTGAATGATATGGGAAACACATTATGCAGGCACAGTGAAAGTGGGGATAGGTTGCATTACTTTGAAACAGTGCAAAAAACTTGGAATGTGGAAATTAGTCTAAATCTTTCACCAGACAGTTCTCTAAACAGGATTCTAGCATCTAAATTCATCAGAAGTTGACTTTGGATGAAGCACTTTTCTGCTTGCATTTTGAATATCTATTACAAGAACCATTCTTTGTGAATCATGTCTGCACACTTCTAGAGAGGACTTGTTGGCAGGGTAAATTTCACCAAACCACATTCCAATTTTTAGGATGCTAGTTTTCTTTGGAGTTTCAGTTTACCTTTGCTAATATTTGTCATTGTGACAAGAACTATCTATTATGAAATAGAACAATAGGGTGTCCACTTCTGTATGCCTATAACTTTAAAAAATGCAAATCAGCACTCATAAACAAGCACATTATAAAACCTAGGGCCTTGCTTCATCTCCAAGTGGATGTAAGATGATGTTCTGTAGTGATTTATGGTGATTCAAGCAAAGACTCAAACCCCAAACGTGCTCCTACATATATTGCTCTATTTCAATCAGTAATAGTACATAGCTGGTGTAATAACTATACTCTTGTCCAGATTCTATCACTAGATAGAGCAGGGGTATCACTCATCTCGCCCCATGCAGCCCTGATTACATCAAGATATAATTTGCATCATAACAGGCATATCACAGGTGTTTAAAAGCTAGGCAATTAAGTTGAATTAGTCATGATTGTTTTGAGGCAAAGAGTTAATCTGAATAATTGACAGGTACTTAATGTGGGACAATGTGCTTGTCTAGCTGAAAGGTCTGGCGTTTGCTGTGACACAAAAAGGTCAGGTGAGAATCAAGCCTTTAATCTCTCAGATCCATGGGCAGCATCAGGGACCAGATTTTATGGCTCTGCGGGCCACATCCAGCCAGTAGGCCATATCTTTAACACTGCTGAGATAAAGGAACTGAATTTAAAAAAATGCAGTCACTCAGACTCTACTACTGTTACTTGAATTGAGTAGAAACACACTCCTGGAACAGCCATATTAAAGCCAGTGAGATTAACCATTGAAAAACAAGACTGGAAGGGAGCTCAAGAGAGTTTGTCCTATGCTCCAAGGAGGGTTCAACAATACCCAAACCATTCCTGACAGATGTTTGTCATTCCACACATTTTCCAGGATTTAACTTTTCCATGTTGTTTTTCCTGTAGGAAATTTTTCCCTTCTAAGGTCTTACTACTTTGTTTCAATTCATTCCCTCTTTTCCTAAACCTAGTAGACATGAGTCCACTCTGCACTAATATTTTTTAACATATTATGACACTCTTACAATGTCCCTCATAACAGGTCTTTTATCTACAGTAAAGAATTGCAATTCTTTTAATCTTTTTTCACAGATCATATTTTCTAGACCTCTCATCATTTTGGTTGCTTTCCTCTGATTGCCTACACTCTTTCTTGAAGCTTTGTTCCCAAATCTGGACAAGGATGCCAGATGAGTTAGGGTTAATGTCTGGGTTTTCCCAGACATGTCCTCTTTTTGAGTCCTCCCATCTCTGCCTGGGTGGTTTTTTTAGATATCAAGAAATGTCTGGGATTTTGCATTGCCTTTGCTCAGCATCAAAGCTTTTCCCAGCACTTCCTGCTTGCCGTAGCAAGGAGCTGCTTGGGGCTGATGGCAGTGGGGAAAGGTGACTGGAGTCAGGGGCATCACGTGCGTCTCACATGTACTCCAGCAGTTGCAGGCAGGTAAGTCTATGGGGGCAGGGGGAAAGGGGTTGGAGGGCCAGGACTGGAGATTGTCGGGGTATGTGTGTGTGTGTGTGAGCACTGGGGAAAGCTGTCCAGGCACTGGGGCTGCAGCAGGGAGGGGAGGTGTTGGTGGGGTGTCTGCCTCTCTAGCATGGGAAGGGGGGAGGGAGGGGGCCCTTTGTGGGGGCAGCAGGCAGCTGCAGCCAGTGGCAGTGGGGCCAATCCCTTTGCTCCCAGGGGTGAGGCAACTGCTGAAGAGCTGTGGCTTGGAAGTGAGGGGGACCAGTGGGGCAGGAGGACGGCTGTGGGCTGGGAGTGCAGGCACAGGCAGGGCCAAGGGGCTGCAGGTCAGGAATATGAGGTATCAACAGGGATGGAGGGAGCTGCAAGTTGAGTGAAGGGTACCAGCATGATCTGGGAGGGAGGGTACTGTGAGTCAGGAACGAGGGGCAGCAGCACAGCTTGGGGGGTGGAGCTGTAGCTTGAAAGTGAGGGGCAGGGGTAGGGCATGGGCATATCACTGCCCCCCTGCAATAAAATTAACACCCCCCTGCCCTCGTGTCCTCTTTTTAAAACTGGAAACGTGGTAACACTAAGATGAGTCAAGTGCTGAGTAAAGTCGAAGCATCATTTTGCATGTCTTGTATAAAATACTATTGTATCATGCATCCCAGTTTTGATTGTTACTGTTGTTCAAACGTCCCCATTTTGTATTTTTGAAATACAATATTATACTTGTAGTTGTAGTTTTTGTTGGTTTTTGTAATTGTAGGGTTGTTTTTTTTTAAACAATATGATATTTTGGATGCATGTGCAGTATGTGATCTTCTATAACCCTTTTCTGCAGAACTATCTCCTAGCCAGGCATTTTCCAGTTTTTATTTGTGTAATTCATTATTCCAACCTAAGTGCAGTTTTTTGCACTTGTAGTTATTAAACTACATCCTATTTATTTCTGACAATTTCTCCAATTTGCCAGCATCATTTTGAATTCTACTTCTGCCTTCAAAGTACTGCCAACCCCTTTCCAGCTTGGTATAATCTACAGATTTATAAGCATTCTTTATTTTATCATCCATGCCTTTAATGAAAATATTGACTGTTGCTGATCCCAGGAGAAATCCCTATGGAAACCCACTTTATACAACTACCTAGTTTGGCAGTGAGCTATTGATAATTACTCCTGAGGAAGGTATTCCAACCAACTGAGCACATAATTTATAGTATATTCATCCAAACCACATTATATATCTCATAAGAATGCTAAGGAAATGTAAAAACTGTGTCATAAGGTAATGACAAGGTGAGGTATGAACATGTAAGCACAGAAGAATCCTTTCCTAAATGTTTTACTTTGGGTCTGATTAAAAACCAAGATTAACATTTCTTTCAGATGCAACAGCTATGAATGATAATGAACTGAAACAAGAATTTTTTTGGTGATTTTTTTTCTTTTTTTTATTGGGCCAACTGTATATTTGGGATAAAATTAGACAAGCTTTCTTCAAATGACCTAAGGAATGCTTTGTATTTGAAAGCTTGTCTAATTCCACCCCAACCATGCAGTTGGTCCAGTAACCGTTGGCCCCCAAAAAATCCTTGCCACATGCATAATTCCTGGACTATCATGACTATATTACTCTAACACTACTAAGAAAGTGAATCCTATGACAGTCCAAAAATATCCTGCCTTTCATCTGGCACATAATGAAGGAAGACAGAATCACTCCTAGCCTAAGGTAACACAATAGAAAGGTAATACAGATTTCACTTTATTGGCATAAATATCCATTTCTCCAACGGGTCTTTTCTTTTAGGGTCTAGCACCATCTGATCTGAACCACTAAAGTCCCTGGGCTACATTTTTGTAATCTTTAAGATGGGATATTCTACCACAGAAACAAAACTTGTGTTATCTTCAGTGACTAACGTGTCCTTCCAGCACAAACATAAGTAGCTTTAAACAATGTCAATCATGATTAGCATAACATTTTGTGTAAATTTCCATGAGTAAGTAGGGGCATCATATTCTGAGTTCCATATTTAAATCAACAGACACTTGCTTTAATATAACTTCAAGTATGCGTTTACATTTGAGATAAATCTTCATTTAAAATGCCCTATGCTAGCTGCCAGGCACAAAGTACCCTACTGGTTGAAGCCTGAATATGGATCTGAGTAGTGAAATTTTTCACACAGTTACATCCCAAGAAAAGTGATGTCAACAAGTCCTCACTAGCAGAAACTCAATTAAAGAGCACTTACTGAGCATACCATCCCAGCATACTCCCTAGCTCCTCCGGTTATGGTGCCTCCTCAGTTCTTTCATAATCAATCCCTGAAGGAGACTACCTTGGGCTTTTATAGACTTACCCTTCAAAATACCAGGTGTAATGTGAACGTAATGTGTGTAACAGCAGGTGGGACCAGGAGACAGTTTGCAAAGCTGTGAAGACTTAATTTGGACTAAAGGAAGCTGGAGGCTGGACTGAGGAGAAGAGAGAGCAGTGTGCACATGGGACCTGGCCAGCCCTACACAGGAGGAGTGCATAATTGAGCTGGAGATCCCACTGGCATAGTGAGCCAGGACTCTGTGGTCTGAAGGAGCTGGACTCAGACTTGGGGGCAAGTGCAGGCTGCTGTTTGAGCACTCTGGGACTAAAGGCTTGTTTGGGGATACCTCTGGAGGTTGGATGGAAACTAGGGTAATAAATATATGTTACCACAGTGGGGTTGTTTCTTTATATCTTACCTGTTCCCTCCCTTTGGCCTCTTGGTTTCTGACCCTAACCTATATGTTTTTCCATTTAAAAGTAGGAATGCCTTCTTGTTTCTTGTGTCAGTTTCTAGAGCTGCAGGGTTGGCACAAATTGTTGACTGAAGTGGGATTCTGAAGTGGGGGGCTATCCCATAAGTGAGGTAAATAGGAATTGGTGGTCACAGGACATAAGGCACAGAGCAAAGTGTTGCAATGAGAGTGTATATTCTGTTTGTTGTGTGGGTATTTGATCAAGGAAGATGAGTGCTAGGGAGAAGGGGGTACCTCTAGTTGGAGGGGAAAACACATATATCCCATCTAGTGTCTTAAGGCCTATATTCCATCCAGCACCCTATAGCAGGCAAAAACAAGAATGGGGTGTCTGGCATGAACAATCTGAAATGGTAGCTAAGTTAAATGGGTGGAATGAGACCACTAAGCTAAAATTCCTGAGCTTATTGCTCACAGGGAAGGCCAGGGAGTGAAGCCAAATAAATGCTTGACAGGGGCCCTCAGGAATGCTTTGGAACTAGGTGCAGACCCTGATTGGCCTCATGCAGCCAATTCTTTAATTGTATTCAATTCAATTCTTTAATTGTAAGAAGACTTCAGCAGAGTCAGTGGAAGAGTTCGGCATTGCCCTAAGACGATTAGCTGTAAAGACCTTCCCATAAGTTGGCCCTGAGATGCGAGACCTGCTGGCCTGTGACCAGGTCATCAGCAGTGACTTTAGTGGGGAGAAGGGCATCCAGCATCAGTTGGGGAAGCTCCATAGTTGGGATGCTTCCATAAAGCTAGCCACTGAGATAGAAGTGGTGAGAAAACTGGAAGCCCTAGACATGTAAAGTCCTGAGGCGAGGGTGCCATGGAGAAGTCAGGAGCACACACCCCAACCCCAGAGTCAGCAGCCTTGTGGATGCCAATGGAGACATTGAGAGAGATCTGAGGTGAATTGGACCAGCCCAAGAAGGGTATAGAAACCTAATCTCAGGAAAGCTGTGCAAGGGGAGATTCTCCGGGGCCACAGTGGCTAGGGTGTTGTCAGGAGAGTGTTGATGGATGCTGGCACTGTGGCACCCCTGGCCACTTCTGGAGGGAATGCTCAGAGAGAAGGTGGCATTCAGGGCAGGGAAACAGAGGTGGTCAGTGGAGAGCTCGCAGACCCAGAGGCCCACAGAATGAGGTGGTGATTGTTAATATTGCAGGGTTGGAATACTACCTAAAGGGAAAGCTAAGAGAAGTTCCTTGCCAGTTCCTCCTAAATTCTAGTGCCTAGGTATCCGCTGTACATAGCCAGGTATAGGAAAAGCTACAACAGAGACAGAAAGAAGCTTTTAGCCCTGTAGGCTAGTGGTCAAGGCAGCCAATGGAGAAGCACTTCCAATTCTGGAAGAATGGAGTACTATCATCAGCCTCCAAGGCCTACAGCTCCCATGTAAAATCCTTGTAGCAAAGATGTCTTGTTAGGCACCCATTTCCTAAAAAATTATAAGGTCACTATAAACATTCATGTTCCTTTCTGGGGAGGTGTTTCCCTTATATACCACAGATGGTCAAGTAAGGGCATATGAAGTGGTAGTGGAGAATAATCTAATGAATGAGGATTCCTGGTTGGAACTGCAATGGGTGAGAGCCACAGGGGTGAAATTCCAGTGTAGGTTGCTAACACATCAGTAGAACCAAAGATCACATATCAGGCCACACTGATTGGGTTGTTTGAGACAGATGTGGCTGTCCTGCAGGATGGCTGTGGAACAGAGGGGTTGGTTGCTATAAGAGTACTGAGGTCAAACAAGAGCCCAAACCTTAGAGAGACAGGTGATAACCTTCAATGGAATTAAGGAAAATTAGAACACAATTTCAAGGTAAATTACCATGGTTTAGAGCCTGAGCAAGTGGGGGCAGTGCAATAAGTCATATTGGAATCTGCAGATGCACTTAGCCTTGGAGACCGTGACCTAGGACATATAGATTTAACAAAGCACCTGGTTAATACTGGCAAGGCCAATCCTGTCAAACAGGGGCTTCAAAGAGTACCCATCCATCTACAGCAGGACTTTGATCAGCAATTGAAACCAATGGAGGAAAGAGGTATCATCAGGCCCCCTGCCAGCCACAGAGCGGTCCCTGTGGTGTTGGTGCAGAAGAATGCAGAGGTGTGCCAGGGTGCGTAGGTCTGTGTGGATTACTGTAGACTGAATGATGTTATTGTTAAGGATGCTTACCTCTTGCCTTGAATCGATGACACAGTAAACCTCCTGGCCAAAGCTTGATTGTTCTCCACTCTTGATCTGGCAAATGGTTACTAGCCAGTGGAAGTATATCCAAAGGACAAAGATTAGACAGCCTTCTGCAATAATAGACTTTTTTAGTTTAATGCCTTTTAGTTTATGTAATGCTCCTAGTACATTTCAGAGATTAATGGATATTGTTTTAGCAGATTTGCAAGGGACAGCCTGTCTGGTGCACCTGGATAATATCATTGTGAAACGCTGAACCTTTCAGGAGCAATTGCAGAAACTGAAAGCGTTGTTTACGAGGATAAAGGAAGCCAACTTAAAAATTAAACCTGCCAAATATCAACTTTTCTGCAGTGAAGTGAACTTTTTGGGACATGTGATCTCCATGGAGGGGATAGGCCCAGATCCAGAGAAGGTGGAGGCTGTTAGGGACTGGCCAGTACCTCAACATGTAACAGAACTGTACAAATTATTGGGTTTGGCCTCCTATTATAGAAGATTTGTAGCAGATTTTGCTACCATTACAAACCCCTTACATAAGCTCTCCGTTAAGGTGAAGTTTATCTGGATCAGGAAATGTCAAGACACCCTTTATAGAGCTAATGGTGGTTGATGTCATCTCCTGTCTTAGCATAGCCTGACCCTCAGTTATTCTTCTTATTAGACACTGATGCAAGTGATGTTGAAGGAAGCCAGGAAAGGATACTGGCTTATGCAAGGCATGCATTAAACAAAGCTGAGTGCCAATATGAAACTGCAAGAGAGGAACTGTTTGCTTTGGTGACGTTATTAGAAATATCAAAAAATTTGCAAATCCTCTATGATATCTGGGCATAGAGGAGGTCTCTCTTAAGGTCCAGTCTTGGCATTTCTGGTTCGGCTGGAGAAAATCTGTTAAGGACTGGTGCAGGTCATACAAGGTCTGTGGTACCTGCAAAGGACCAAAGAGTAATGCTAGGACTCCCATTGTCTCCATATAGGCTGGAAGACCCCTGAAAATGGCAGCAATGGATATTCTGAGTCCTCCTACCCCATGCACCCCATAGAAATATATTTGTTTTAGTAGTGGCTGACTATTTTCCCAAGTGGGCAGAAACATGCACTCTCTTGGCTGAGCAGGAGGCCCAGCCTGTGGCAAGGATGCTTGATGAGAGATTTGTGTGGTACCGTGGTGTACCTCACTCCCTCCACACTGACCAGGGGAGACATTTTCAATCTCAACTACTTTATCATGTATGTGACCTTTTGAAAATCAACAAAATCTGCACCACCCTGTATCACTCCCTATCTAATGAACTGGTAGAATTATTCAACCATACTGTGGTTGACATGCTGTCTTCCTTGATCAGTAGTGCCTTCTCCACTTAAGGAAGGTCCTAAACTGCAGCTAGGGTAGAGTTGATAATCTATTAGGTTTTCCTGTATTCTATTATTTCATAGAATTGTAGTTTTAAAAGAAATTTAAAACTTCTTGGGAGTAGTAAGTGAACCTGCACATTGAAGGACATAGTATAAAACATTCAAGGCAATACAAACTGGCCTTGTAAATTGCTTTTTTAATGCACATCAATTTTGAAAAGAACAGTGTTGTTGCAGTAGTAGATCCCTGCATGAGTAAGCTCCATCTCTGATTCCTTTATTGAAATCTAGAAAGAACCTTTGATCAGGCAAGGATAGAATATAGAAATATGTATATACACATTTATGGGAGACAAAGTATGTTCCCCCACAATTCCTTCCACATAAAATGCCCAACAGATTGTGTCCTCTAAGATTCCCTTCCTTATTTGTCCTGCTGATATAATTATAAGATTGCTTGAAAATGAGGGAACAATCTGTTCGCCTATTCAGCATTTTAAGATAGATTAATCTGCAAGCAACACTTAATGGAAACTAAATCACATTCACAATATAACAACATAATTGTGAAACATCAAAAGACTTTTGCAATTAAATACTTACACATCTCTGCTCTTGGAGATTATAGCACCAATAAGAGATTTCTTTTGTGTTTTAATTTCTCCATAAAAACCTATGATGGAATTTAACACTTAGGAAAGTGAGGGACTAATGTCACTGTCTTGAGAGAGGGAAAGTATATTCAGACTCTATTGTAGGAAATCTGGCAAAGCTCTTCCAAAGAAACAGAAGCCTGACCTGCTACTTTTGCTTTGAGTCCAACTCTAGCAGTGGATGGCAGAATCTAATCACCTATATTTTTATACTAACAGGGCAAGAGAGGCAGCAAACAGGGCAAACAGTTTTCAGGCGGTTTACTGGGAACAAGAGAAGGAAAAAGAGAAAGAGAAGCCATACACCAGATTGTGCCCAGGGAAGGTAAGTGGTCCAGGGCTGCCTGTGCCTTTGGCTTGCTGAGTGTATCTTTGGTGGGATGTGTGTGTTTTAGGCCTGTGCTCCGAGAAGCTGGGAGTGTTGCCAGCTGATGTGTTTGGACAGTCACTGGCCATCACCTTTGAAAACTCCTGGAAATTGGGTGTGATTCCGGACTTTTGGAAAAGAGCAAATATAGTGGCTTCACCAAGGGCAAGTCAAGTCTGACCAACCTGATTGCCTTCTATTATGAGATGGATGGCTCTGTGGATGTGGGGAGACCAGTGGATGTGGTATACCTTAATTTTAGCAAGACTTTTGACATGGTCTCCCACAACATTCTCACAGGCGAGCTAAGAAAGTATGGGTTGGATGAATGGATTGTAAAGTGCATCGTCGGGCTCAGGGGGTAGTAGTGAATAGCTCAATATCTAGTTGTCAGCCAGCATCAAGTGGAGTACCCCAGGGGTCAGTTCTGGGACTGGTTTTGTTCATTATCTTCATCAATAACCTGGAAGATGGGACGCGGTGCACCCTCAGCAAGTTTGCAGATGGCACCAAGCTGGGGGCAGTAGTAGATATGCTGGAGGGCTGGTCTAGGATTCAGAATGACTTGGACAAATTGGAGGATTGGACCAAAAGAAATCTTATGAAGTTCAATAAGGGCAAGTGCGAAGTCCTGCACTTAGGACAGAACAATCCCATGCACCAGTAAAGGCTGGGGGCTGATTGGCTAGGCAGCAGCTCTGAAAAAAAGGACCTAGGGGTTATAGTGGACAAGAAGCTGAATATAAACCAACAGTGTGCCCCTGTTGCCAAGAAGGATAACAGCATAAAGGGGTGCATTGTTAGGAGTGTTGCCAGTAGGTCAAGGGAAGTAATTACTCCCCTTTATTCAGCACTGGTAAGACCACATCTAGAGTACGATGTCCAGTTTTGGGCCCTCCACTACAGAAAGGATGTAATGGAGAGAGTCCAGAGGAGGGCAGTGAAAATGGCGAGGGGGCTGTGCCACATGACTTATAAGAAAAAACTGAGAGAAATGGGCTTATTTAGTCTAGAGAAGAGAAGACAAAGAGATGATTTGACAGCAGCCTTCAAATACCTGAAGAGGGGTTCCAAAGAAAATGGAGTTGGACTGTTCTCAGTGGTAGCAGATGGCAGAGCAAGGAGTAATGGTCTCAAGTTGCAGCAAGGGAAGTTTAGGTTAGATATTAGGAAAAACTCTCTCATTAGATGGATAGTAAAACATTGGAACAGATTACCCAGAGAGGTTGTGGAATCCTTGGAGGTTTTTAAACCCGACTAGTCAAAGCCTTGGCTGGGATGATATAGTTGAGGGTGGTCCTGCTTTGAGCAGGGGTTTGGACTAGATAACCTCCTGAGGTTCCTTCCAACTCTAATTTTCTATGATTCTATACACTAATTCTACCTCTGGTTATCATGTTATGGAATATTAATATTCTTTTATGCATTGGCATTGTTTTGATATATTCACTTCACGTGCATTTTCTATAATAGAGGCAGATAGGTAAAGAACACTGCTATGCTTTCTAGGTATTGTTTGATATAAATCAGTGGCCCTGGTATGGTGCCCTCAAGCACATTCCAGATGCCAAAGGAAGGCAACTTACAAAACCAAAAGCAGTATAGCAGTGACTGTACATGAAAGTAAATTAGGTTCAGAGCAAACTAATTGGCACTATCAAACATCATACTAATTAAACTACTACATACCAAGCAGAAGCAGCATGCCAGCATAGGTATAACTATTACATTTGACACCGTGTTTAAAACTTCCTAGGGGGTAGGGGGAAGGGGTGCCAAGCACTGGAGAGCATGAGGAAGGTGAGAGAGAGAAGGAAGGGAAGTCTTATTTGTCCTAGAGACTTAAAGACCTGTCTGCTGCACTCCTGCACTCCATCTGTTTAATTATCCATATATTGAGTGCTTTCACAGTTTTCCCAAAACACAGAAAAATGACAATTCTCCCTATGATAATCATTAATTAAGAACTATATTTTTTGGTTCTTGATTAGAGAATGTAATTCTTGGACAAACCTTAAAACAGATTAAACTAAACTACCTCAAAATTTCACAGGAAAACTTCCAACATAGAGTTTCCAACTCTTTGATGCAACAAAAAAGTGAGTACACAAAGATTAATCATATTAATCACCATTTAAATATGAAACAATGAAGATGTACTGCCAGATGATAACATGAGTCAAGACAAAAATCTATACGGTAGCCAGAGACAGAAGAAACTTTAGGTAACAAAGAATATTCACTAAGGCTGCCGACAGGCATGAAAAAAACAAAAAAAACCCATGCTTTACCAGAACAGGCAGTACATTAGTTCATGTGCTTAAGATTCAGTCAGCTATTAGATAAAAAAAGCCCGGCTGAATTGCCCAATCTATACAGATGTTGGGTGAACCAGGTCCAACTAATGCAATGCCTCTTCTGGGCATGTTCTTGGTGGGGGTATGTGGAGTTTAAAGTAAAGCACCCCTTCTTGTATTTTTTTAGTCTGTAAGTATCCTAATACTTTGAAAAGATGTCTGCATTTTGGTTTAATGAACAAATCTCTGTAAATCCAAACAACACACACACACAGACAAAAGGAAAATTTCACTTAATTTTAAAAGAATAGCAGGAATTGGCTGTTCCTGTGACTCTGACAATAGCCTCCTCTCTGTATGATTGTAATGTGCTCAGTGCTTGAGGCAGTGAAGCCACTTCTCCCATTTAGCACCCATACCCTCACTTAGCGGTCCACTTTGGCCTCTCAGGGTCCCATCCTGTTATCTTACCTGCCACACCTTGATTGAAAGGGAGGGTGAAGGGTTTTGGAGGGTAGGCCCTTATCTGGGCTGGGACCCTCTGGCCTTGTTCCCACTTTACTCTGGCTATGACCCTCAGCCTGCAGTCCACTGTCCTAGGATTGCCATCTCCCAGACCCCAGCTCTGTCCCTGTGGGCTCTGGGCTCCTCAGCCCTTGGTCTCGCCATTGTGAGCTCTGGGTTTGCACAGTCTTTTTGCCGCCTCGTTTCCTCCCTCTGTCTGCCAATAACAGTCATTCTGCAAGATCATGGCCTCAGGAAGGGCTCTATGCTGAGAGGCCCCTATCAATACCCCTGTGGCCTTCAACCTACCCCATTCAGCCACATCCAGTTATCTGCTATAAATGAAAACCAAAAAAAAGAGGGTCTGCTCCAAAACAAAAGGACCAATCCTGCTCTCCAGAAGTCCAACCTTGAAGGCCCAAACCACTTATTTGTTCCTGTCCAGGATGCAGGGTTTCTTTCAAGTCCCCTGTAGCTCAGAGTCCTTCCTCTGGGCCATCCAGACTGGTGCTGTCTTGGAGCTCTACCCCTTGAGGCTCTTATGGTCAAAATGCACCCACTGGCTCAGGCCTTGTGCTTATAAGTCTCTTCCTGGGTCACCTGACCCTCCACTTCCACCCCCAGCCCTGTCAGTCACTGCGTGCACTTGGGATGGGTGGCCATTTTATTGCAGGGCTCTTTGCCCATGTTAACCCATTCCAAGGACAGGGAAAGGTCAGTTACCCCTGGGCTCCCTCTACCCTTTAGTAATGGGGTAGGGGCCCTGTTACAATGATGTCATCAGGATAAAAACTTCCAGTCAAAATTACTAAGCTGGCCACAGTCTAGAATTATGCAGTGGCCCAACTCATGTCAAAAGAGTTTCCAAATACTTTCAGGTATTTTATAACATTCAGTTGTGTATTTTTCTTATCTGAATTGCATATTCTGATTATTCCAATTGCCTTAGAGACATATAAACATATAAGAAACATACAAACAAAGGAAAGAATAAAGCATGCTGTTACCATGAGATAGCTAGTGTAAATGAGCTATTCATGTCTAAAAACTTAGTGGAAACAAACATTTTAGCTTTTCCAAGTAAACTTGACAAGGTCAACAAGTACAGGGTGGCATAGAACTGATCTTGAACAGCTACCTTGCAGTAAAACACCACAAATGCATTGTCTCCAGGTAATATTTTTTTTTGTGGTGAAATAGCTATTACCTTCTTGCTATATTGATTAGAGGAAAAGTAGAGAGACAAGTGTAATCAAAACCTAAAGGCTGTAGTGGAAACCAACCAAACAAAACGCACACACACTTCAAATACAATTACCAATTTTCCTTTTAAAGAAATTAAATGTGAATAAAATGTGAAGGCTGTATTTACTACACTTGCCTTGTAAGTACGGGAACTGAGCTCAAACTGGACCTAGATCACACAGCAATTTCTGTTTGGTGCTTTCTACTTTTTATTACAATAACAAAATCTAGCCTGGTTTTTGGATGGTTGTCAATTTGTAAAACAGAAGCGAAGGAGGGTTTCTGTAGGTCAAGAATGCTGTGCATTGGCAATGCGGTGTGGGAAAATATGCACAGCACCTGCTTGCACCACACAGGCTCTAGCCATTGCTCTTCTTTCAGGAACATTAAATAAACTAAACTAACTAAAGCTCTGATCCTGCAATTTACAGCCCACAGGTGGATGGACTGCTGTGCTCACAAGGAGTCTCACTGATATCAGTGGGGTTCCTCACAGGTGCAGCTGTCCCTACGCACATTGTAAATTGTAGGCTTAGAGGTTGTACTAAGACTGAAAATGGAAAAGGTAAAATAAAATGACTTCATAGATTTCCTCTGAATGCTCTCTAAATGGAGGGACAGTAAACAAGAGAGTTTACTCCAGTTCAACTTTCCTTTCTTTTTTTTCAGGTCCTCAAGAGTGTGTCTCTTTGGGTTAAGGAAAAGAACAATTTCTTACTTGCAAGTAGGACCTCAAGTCCCTGTAGGACAATTGGGTTGATCCCTAAATGGAATACAATTTCTACTTATTTTCTTCTCCTGTATATATTATTACTTGTTACAGTTATTATTCCTTGGGTGTGTTGATACATGCCTCTGATTGTGCAGTTGGTACTGTGTAGTACCTCCCTATACTGCACAGTCCCAGCAGCACATGGGTTGTTTTGTAGCTCATTGCTACTGCACAGTAGCAGCAGAATCACAGTTAGTGCCTGTTGATACTATGTGTCATTGCTTGTCATGACAGCAATGTAGTGTCTCCTGTAGAAGCGCCTCTCATTGACTAAAATTGTTTGCTCTGCTAAGCTGTTCTCCCAGCTTATTTTTTATATTCAAGGTTTTGTCCATAGGACACTTAGTAGTGGCCCACAAAGACCTGGCTCTTAACTCTTTTCCAGTTGCTATATCAGTGTTTATTCAATGAAATAAGAGAAAATATATTTAATGTTTTCCTCTCTACTGTTCCAGGAAATTTGAAATATGCAGCTGCTGTGGTCAGCTATAAAGGTGCTGTGTGATTATATAAGGTAGAGAAAAGATGTTCAGGGGCACTAGATGGGGGAAAAAAAAGCTCTAGAACAGGGGTGGGCAAAATACAGCTGTTGGGCCAGTTCTGGCCCAAGGCGGGTCTTTGTCTGCCCCATGGAGGCTCTCTCAGTCCAGCCTGGCCCAGGCACAGTCAAGCCATGACATGTCCTGCAGCCCCCAGTGGGGCTGGACTGGCTCCACAGCTGGATTGCCTTTCTAGGCAGCTCAGGGGGCAGGCAGCTCCTTCTAGCTGCCACCACTGCTGGCCCTAGCCCCACCATCCCAGTAAGGACCTGTGCTGTGCTGCACAGCCCTGACCCTGACCCCGACCTTGACCCTACATGCCCCAAGCCTGCTCCTGGCTTGTCCACCCAGGCTCAGCAGTGGCAGCACGGGGCAAAAGCTGTTACTCAGTGTGGGAAGAGGGAAAGTGGTTCCTCCTCATCACATTGCCAGCAGTTCCAGGCTGCAGCCTTATAAAGCCTACGTGGGGCTGCCCTGTGTCTCCACCACTGTCACTGCCAGTTCTGGGATGCCCTGCAGGGCAGTGATGGCAGTGCAGAGCAGATGGAGGGCAGCTCTGCACAGGCTCTGGGTGGCTGCAGCAGGGAACTGCTGGCAGCGGGAGGGGAAGGGACCACTTTCCCACTATGCAGAACAGCAGCTTTTGTCCCACGCTGCTGATGCTGAGCCTGGATGGGTGAGCCCAGAGCAGGGGCAAGGCATGCAGGATCAGGGCTGTGCAATAGGGGTGTGAGAAGTGGGTCCTATTTGATTCAGATTTGCCCTGAATTGGGGACAGTCCCTGATTCAATTTGTCTTAATCTGAAGATTCGATGTTGATTTGAGGAATCAGTGATTCGGCCATAGACACTGCTATAAATGCTTTTACTACATACCTTGAGGAACCAGGTGTGGCTCATGAATGCTGCAATGCTGGGGTGGATGGAGTGTCCCAGAGGAGCATGGGGTGGGAGGGCCCACAAGCTTGGTGGCAAACGGAAGTACTTCCAGTCCACTTCTGGGTCCGCCAGGGAGAGTGCTGGGGCTCCCAAGCCATGCCTCCCTGGCTCAGCAATCAGCCACGGGGGGACCCCGGGTGCCTGCCCAGACCCAGGAGGCACCAGTCACTGATCCAGGGCAATGTAGGGGCCCCCCCCCCCTCACTCCCCAACAGACCTGGAAGTGGACTGGAAGTGCTTCTGGCCCACTTCCAGGTCTGCTGCTGAGCACACTGGGGAGCCCCCTGCACTCCTGTGGGACACTCTATGTGCCCCAGCATCTCAATGTTCATGGGCTGCCTGGTACCTTGAGGTATGTAGAAAAAACATTTAAAGCTGTGGGTATGTCCAAATCACCAAATCTTTTTTGAATCTCTCCGAATTGATTCAGAGGGTTCCAGTTAGATTCGGAGATATTAAAGGGTCTCCTGATTCAATTTGGATTTGGAGATTCAGCCACCGAATCTCGGTCAAATTGAATCAGTGACCGAAGCTTTGCACAACCCTACAGTGCAGTGCAGCATGAGTTCCTGTTGGTACTGCAGCCCTCCACCTGAAATAAATGCCTGCCCCTGCTCTAGAAGACATGACTTGTTATTCAGTTGTGTTCTACAGTATGGAAAAATATGGTCTGCCTGGATTCTGAAACCATATTTGGTCAGCTAGTCTCACCGTTTAGCTCATTTGGTCTCTTAGACTCCAAAATCATTAATTAGTTTATATTGTCCATTTTGCATAAGTGAAATTGCTTTATAATTTTGTAAATAATGTAAATCTAAACCTAGTAACACTTGGATGTGCTTCAACACTTGGAAATTCAACTTCCTTGTATTTGAGAAGGTTCACTTCATATTTATAAGATTCAAATTGGTCCTATATACTGTTCCAGCAGTAGGAAGTTATGTAACAGTATCATAACTTGTTAGAATAGTCATTCAATACAGAATCAGTGTGGAGTCACAGGATGTAATTCAAATGCAACTCCTCGCAGACCTGTGGCCTCTGAATTCAGCAGCTGGATAGGAAGCATTTATACTGCTGAATATCTGCATGATTTGGAGTTTCAGTGCAGCCTTTACACCCAGATAATAAGTGCAAATTAGAAAAGGCCTGAGACTACCCTCATTTGCAGCTGCGGCTGGGAAAATTATCACATTGACACCAACTTGGATCAGAATGTAGATACTTTAAATAGGGTTTAAAGTCATTGTTCTTCTCCTTATCCTGGTTTGTGTGTTTTGGTCCAGTATAAAATCTGATTCAGAGAATTGGTTGTATTTATATAAAAGAGAGCTGATCAGAAATGTGATGAGCTTTTTCTTTTCTGTTGAAAACACCACTTGTGTGAAACTGCTGTTTGATATATGTATATTTTAACTGTGTAGTCCAACAAAATCTTGTCTGAAGGTTTCTTACGTCATGAGTGGAAAGGAAGAGAGCAAGAGAATGCCTTTCACTAAAGGCAAATACTGCAACATTGGTTTGGAATCTGGGAGACTAAGACTCCAGACCTTGTTCTTCTAAGTCTCAGGCCAGAGTTGTAACCCTTTGGTTCAAATATGTTTTTCTTCTACCTTTCCCACAGTCAGAATGTTTTCTGCTTTTCCAGAAAGAAAATATTTTTAACAGTCTCATTTTTTGTTACAAATAGAAAATATTTCAACAAAGATACTATTCACTAAACTGAGATGTTTTCAGTCATCCTTAGCATAAACTACTCCATACAGTGATTATTTCCCCCCTCCCAGTTTATATTCTGTGTGGCACAATAACTAATAGTTTTGGTGGAATTTTAGCTCCCTCCTGCCCTCCAAGTATCAGCATTATAAAGGGAAGAAAAATATTTAATGAAACTGGGATTTCAAAAACCTTTTTGAACATACTTCACATTTGCCATATTACAAAAGGCTTTTTATTGCCCCTTCTCTGTAACTTTGTGAACCAACTGTATTGAATATTGTTGTAGATGTCTACTAGAATATAGTATCCCAGAAGAAGAGGGGAAACTGGATATCCATAATATACAGCATCAGCCTTTCTTCCTTAAATATATAGCATATTGGAAACTCCTCATGATGTCTAAAAAGTTATAGCCTTTGTTTAATGTTTGAAGAATAATTCTAATAAATGCTCATTAACATTCATAAATGACTAGATTTTTAAAGTTAGACAAATGAAACATTTGCAAGCATCCTATTTAAGCAAACACAAATAGGGTATTTTTATTGGCAAGCAGTAAGCCTTTCATCCTTGACTTGATTTTAATGTGAGCATTTTTTTTATTTTCAGGCAAATGTAGGTATTTCTCAGTGCGCCAATTTGGCCAAATCTTGAAAACATCACTGGGAAAATAAATGCCATAATATTTCTCCTGTATGGAATTTCTGGTATAGAACATTTTTTCCAACTTGGATCCAAAAAGGTTAAAAACTAATTGAGACATAATATTAAAATGCAAAACATTCCTTGGAAGGGGAACAAGAAATTACAGAAAGTTCCTTGTCTTTTAGAATAATGCAGTGTGGAATTTCCCTAAGATAAGTCTTCAAAAATAAAGTATATACTCTGCTTTCTGTATGTAAATAAATATGTTAGAAGTACGTTTCTTATTTGTTATATTGCTCTGCCATCTGTAGGTCACTGAGAAAATTCCTCCTCCTCCTCTGTGTTTCAGTGCATCTTATTATTTTACCCACCATCTACTAACACCATTTTGGGGGGAATTTTATTTTCCTATCCTGTGCACATTGTGCAGTTCATTTTGAACCATGTTTCATCTATTGTAATTCCTAATCTGTGATTACCATGACCATTTCTCCCAAGTCTGCTGCAATTATTCTAGAAAATCCTCCAGCTCCAAAAGCAGCTGAAGATCAGTAAGGCACAAAGGTGGCTTTAAGTTGCCGTGAGCTACCCTCCCATGAGCAATGATTCTTCTGCACACTGGATGTTTAGTTTGCATTTTTTGTATCTTTTTTTCAATACCACCTCTTGTCCAGGAACAATTGGAAATGGTCTTATGTGATTCCTGTAAATATCACAGGTAATCGTTTTCAAGGGAGCCACATACAGAAACCTGACCCATAGTCTTGAGATGCTGTATAGAATCTGCCTGTTATGTGTCCTCAGCCTACCCCAGCTGTAATTAGTTTTGCTCACTGCTAAATTAAAATGCAAATAAACTGCTGCATGTGCATCTTATGCCCACATCAGAAATCTTTTAGACTGCTTTGTATGAGGGAGGCTATGTTCTACAACAAATGTTTCTTCCTCGCTTTGTGTCTATATACCTTTTGCAGTTGGGAATGTGAAGGCCCTAAAAAGTAACAGAACCAAATTTACAGAAACAGGGTGTGATTTTTGTAGACATCCCAAATTTGGAAGAATTTGGAAGACCCTAACAACAACAGTTCTCACTATGTTAAATTGCCTAGGCCCAATGGATATGTCATTAACCATCACCAAAACCTCACATGCACATTGCTGCATGTTCACATACAGCAGTAAGACAACTATGAAAAAATTAAGCAGAGTATTGAGTCTGGCAACTTATACATTTTGGCTAAACTTATCTTTCAACTATCTGAAACTCAAGCTGTAGAATTAATGAGCATTATTTCTCTTTGATATTTCCAAGAGGCCTCTAGGACTAACAATGAATGGATCTATGTGCACAGTCATTTTGCATCTGTAATTGCAACCACAATGCCAAGCCATATCAGGGTTTGCCTGCATGGGCATACGGGCATGCTTTCTGAGGGACAAAATCAGACCTTCTGAGCCAGTATTCATAACCTCTAGTACAGCTGGAGCTACAAGAGATTCTACTTTTGCTTAAAAGTTTTTGAACCAGAGGCTCTAAGTTCTACCCCCAAATGCTCATTGTGAAATTCTGACCCTAACAAAGTGACACTGAAATATATTCTGGCTGCAGGAGCTCAGAACTGACAGAAATGTGGACCAGGAACTCTCAGGCAGGGAGGAGGAAAGATAAATAATAAGTTGGATAGTGTACATTTCACTTTCCAGCATGACTAATCTCCAGCAGCAGGTTGACTGAGGCAGCCAGTCTGGGCACCAACCTGGGGGAGCAGAAGGGGGCAGGGCACAGGGAAGAAAACCCCTGCCACTGCAGACATACAATCATGCTGGTGGCACTGTAGCAGTCAGAGTGTTGTCACTACCTCTCTGTGTCTCAGTTGTCCCTGGCATCCACCAGTGCTGTTTATACCTCTGATATCCAGAATGGAGGATCTCTAAAATTTGCCACAAGCACTGTTGTTTCTGAAGAGTAGATAATGGTTAAGATTACTTTTCAGTTCTTTTTTTTTTTTGTCATAGGTAAAGTACACAGAACACTCCTCCTAAATACAGAACACCTTACATTTACCCAATATAGTATCCTCAAACATGTACTTTCCTGCAATCCATTTTAAAATGTAGCTATTGCCCGAAAGCAATATGCTTTCCAGAAAGCAAAAGAGGGCAGTGTAAAAACTCTGCTTAAGTTTTTACTAACATTGTCAATTTGCTTGTTCTTTGATAGAACCTCCAGCTCTGCCTCACTTGCCATTTGCAGCAGATCATGAAGAAATGCTTCTCTGTTTAAGTCAGGAAGAGGAAAGCATGGCAATGCTAAGACTTTGGGGTGAGGAGGTTGACAGTCCTGTGGGAAAATACCCCAGTGGGAATGTTGCTAACGTTAGAAGGACAGGTTTCAAGACTCAACCCTGTATGAAGAGATGTAGGATTTTGAAAAGTAGGGTATAGAAGGTGTGGTGCATCATGCCATAACACAACGCATACTGCATGCTGAGTATATTGGCTTTTTCCTGGTCAATTTTTGGCCTAGCCCTGGGCCAATGATCATCTGATTGGAAGCCCTGAACCTAGACAGTCACAGTTCAGCCTCATTAGGGGTTGTCCGGGCCAACAATCAACTGATTGTCAGCACCAGCAGCAGTAGCTAATCTGTTTTCCTCCCTGGGACTTCAAACATTGCACCCAGCAATTCTAACAGGGTTCTAGGCTTCCCCACTAGGTACTTAAAACCCCAGGCTTCTGATGCCCTGCACTCAGGAGCCCCACCAGAGCTGCTGGGAGCAGGGTTTGGAGTTTCCACCAGGGGAAGCCCTTCCACTCCTCCCACCCCAGGGGCAGCTCAAGGCCCAGCTGCTGTCCTGGGGGCCAATGCCAACAATCAGTTCATTGTTGCCACACAGGTTGGAGACCAGGAATAATTCTGATAATCAGGTGGTTGTAAGTCATCAGTGCTGGACAGCCTCAGCATGTGACAAGCCCAACATTTAATTTAATACACCATACAAACCAGGCATGAATATGTTCTACATTATATATGGACTATTTTATGGGTAGTTTACTATCTTATGACACTTTAATTTGAGTACACGTGTAGCACCCTTGCCATTTATGCTGCAATTACATGTTAATTGTGGCATAAATATGACATGTAGAGGGCCCCTAGTGAATTCTCATGTTACCTGCATACTTGCCCAACATCAGAGTTAAAAAAAAAAAACTTTGACTGTTCAGTTTGCCTTTTTAATGTGATATGGACTAATTCCCTGTCCAGTGACAGACTGGTGAGTTTGCACTATCATATGCATAAGATGAGTTGATCACAACAGGCATATACCTACCAGAATATTGTAATAAGTGTTTTAGCTGGGTATTTGAAAGTAGTGCTATCATCTGAAGTTGCAAGTTATAAGTGAAATCTTACTCATGTTACACAATTTCTGTTTAAAAACATATATCTTCAGGTAAATTAGAATAGAATACTGCTGTTTCATTTATCTTCTAATGGGAGAAGGGACCCATTCTTTGATTTTTATCTCTGCATTAAATTCCAGTGGACTATTACAATGTGCAGTCAAGATCTGACTCTTCTAGAAGATGTGCTTTCGCAAAACACAAGTTACTTAGTTCACTTTATGGGAACTGGAAGATATCCTAGGGCTTGTGTCCAACAGGAGGTCAAGATAGCTGACCTAACAATCCTTTCTGTATTTCAGACAGTCACTTTATGGTGTTAGTAATACATCATTCTTGAACAACACATAGTATCTCAATGTAATAATTTTGCAAAACTATTAGTATTTTCAGTTTCTTTGGCCACAAAAGCAACAGATTCAAGCATACTCAGATATTTGACTGTTCCAGCTGTGAAAACACACACTACTCAAAGTTCCCAACCAGCATGATTTCACATTTCTGAGAAATAAAATACTGCCAGTTGTTTTATTTATTGTATCAGTGCTTTATGTCAGTAAATGAGCTGTAATTTTACAAAAGAGAACAAAAATAACACTTTGTGCCATCACAAATAGCCATCAGCAGTATTTACTGCAGATTGTTTAATCTATTGTAGTAATAACAAAACATTGATTCTTTTGATATCCTAAACTATCAGTGAGAAATTAAGAATCACCTAACTTTTCTAAAGTTTTTTTGTTGTCATTTCCAGCATCTTCTGTTGTGGAATAGGGAATAGCATGCATGGTCAAAATATTTTTGAAGGACCAGAAAATGTGAAAAAAATGAAGCTTAATCGATGCTATAGTGCAGAAAAGTGCTGTTTTGCAGACACACAAAATATTATGGATGTGATTAAATGTCAAGTGCTATGGTCTTGACATTTTTTACATGAATATTAAGAATTTCACAGTGTTCAGACAATACACTTAGCATTTTAACTACACAACTTTCAACTGATTAAAGACTGTCAGTTCAAATCCTTTCAGCAATAGTAATGACAAGGAACTGTTGTCATCTAATGGCTGTTCACTCATATGAGCCCACCTCCTTGTAGACAACTGCTCACACCACAAAAAAGCTAACATGAAAATTGGCCTTACTACTGCTACTTTTCATGGGCCTATAAATGAAGTCCTTATTCACCCTTCTCAAACGTTATGGATCCCTCCACAATACAATCATACTAAGAAAAGTAACAGTAAGATTTTTGGAAGACAACAGGAAGCAGATTCTTTGGGTTCATCCAAATTTATCTCATTCATTTTGTAAAATGCATCAGTGGCATAACGAGCAAGGCTTGCACCTGCTACCACTGCCGTGTACTCTGCCCACCACAACTCTTGCTCTTAAAGCAGCAGCAGGAACAGCAGTAGCAGCATCAGTGTGGACTCTGCAGGGGTGGGGGAAAATTTTGGCATCCCTCCTAAGCCAGTTGGCAGGGCCAATATGCCCCTCATCTACTGAAGGTCATGGCAGGAGCCCTGAGACTGCCATCAGTCTCTTGTACTGAACTATCATTGAAAGAAAATTATTAATGGACAATATTGTATATAAAACAAGGGGATTGAAGGCCAGTAGATAGACCCTTAGCTACTGAGGATTGTACATCCATTGTAGTGGATTGTATTTTAATTCCTCTTGCTCCAGTTATTTAACTACTGATTATACATGAATCAGAAATATTACTAGAATGCATGTGTATTATTTACAGTAATATGTCTGACTCATGCATTCTCAATGATCATACATATAATCTGTCTATATGCATAACACTCTCAAATTTAAGAGCTGCTAGGCAAGAACATGACTGCAGCACAACCAATGTTAAGATAATGCTGAAGATGCCGAAATGAGCACTCAGAAGTCAAGAAGTGACAAAGTGAAAGGAGAAAAGCTTGGAGTGTAAATACTCTATGCTATAATGGCTCCATTTCTGTAAGTGAACCAAAAAAGAGGACTTCTGTCTCTAGGATGCTCTGTCAATCACTATTTGCCAGCACTGTCAGCTAATTTTCAGAAGAAGATCAATGCTAAATCAAAATAAAGGATGACAGATATGCCTGAACTTTTTAACTGAAGTTGGAAACTGAATGCTAAGGCCTTTATTCCAGTTTAGTATATAACCAATTAAATTTTATGTTTTTTTGTGAATTTCTAAAAAATTCCTTTTGCTAGTGTTTGCTTTCCAAGTATTCCATCACTCCAACAGACAATGTTTTAAAAGATATTCTGAACCTTCAGAATTTCAAACGTACATAATGCATGGTCATAAGGGAACTATTTCCTGAACATAGGATTAAAGCCCAGAACTAAAACCACTACTGGACGCATTGCTTATGCTATACTAATCTAATTGAAATCAAAGCGACTTTTTACAACAACAGCAAGCAATAAATTGCAGGAGTGCTTACTTATGGCTAAGTTCTCTGGGGTGTCCAACAGAAGTGGCCGTTTGTGATTTAGTTACAGATTTTTGCTTCTTTACACCACCCCTGGGCACTTGCCTATCTTACATAATCTGTCTTCAGTCCAAGGGACAAAGAAAACAACCAAAACCTAGCCTCCATTTCTTCTTAATCCCTTGTGCCAGTAGCCATAGAAAGGGAGATGTAGGAGCCAGAGGTGGACAGCAGGATTCTTCATTCCTGGTATAAAATGTACTCTTGGTTTTCACTACCTTGCATCTCCTGAATGGTGAAAAAGGAAGCAAAATCGACTAGAGACCCTGATCTTTGGCATTTAACTCCAAAAGATGATTCTCACAGAGTCTCAAGAAATACACAAAATATATTGCATGACATCTGAGTGTAAAGTAAACAACTGGAACTCCTGCAACGAAAGAATACAGCTCCTGAAGATCACATATGGCTAACTATACTCTCTCAGCTGTTTTTATATTAACAACAGCCAAAGAGTAATCCTGCAGTGAACATCATTCAAAAGGGACAAAGCAGTTAAAAGCATGCCTATGTACTTGAAATTCATTTTTTAAAAATAATTGCATGACTATATGATACATTTCCTACACTGCTTTTCATACTAGCTATGATGCATATATCATTTGATGATAGAAGAGAATTAATAAACCAGCCTGAGTGTATTAAGAGCTGCTAAAAGAAGGTCACTTACAACCTCTATTACCATTGCTCCATGTTTATCTTGTTTGAACCAGAATTTGAGTGTGCTTCTCATTCTGTCCTCACTCTCCTAACCCTATCTGCCTCCACAATCACCCAATCCTTGTGGTTCTCAGCTTTCTCTTTTAACTGATTCAATAAGGCTACTCCTTTCAGAAAGATATAATCTCTCAAGTTTAAAATTTCACAAAGCTAACATAAAACACAGGAGAGAGCTTGGCCTAGATGCATGATTTATTGCCTGGCGGGGATTATTTGCTAGAGTTAAAAATATTTCCTTCAGTTTGAACACATTGCATTGTGCAGCAGTTTTTCAGTGACTGTTTTCAATAGTAGTTTTTTCACAACTGAAATTTAAGTTAAGTGGGTTTGGCAATTTCTTTGCAGTGAAATATAGACAAATGAAGCTCTGAGAGCTCCATGGGCTGTATTTTGCTAGTGGGATGAGATCACAGAGAAGCACTCAGAGAATGACCTAACAGGGACTGTAGAGATACTGAACAGGTAAACAATCCCCATGATGTGCTGCTTCTGTGGTAAACTGCAAAACAAGTCTCTGGAGGTTTCATTAAAGAAAGATGAATGATAGATCTGAAGATATTTTTCTGGTATCATCTGAAGTCTGAAATTATGAACCTCCAGGGGCAGACCATCAGCTAGCATAAAAGAATGTAATTTCATTGAAGTCAAGGGAGCTATGCTAATTCACTCCCACTGATGGTCTTTCTCCATACTGCTAGTGTAATAATATTAGTCTCATATTGCACTTTTCATCGCTGAGTATCATAGTGTTTGGCCAAGGATGTCACTCTCATTGGCTAAGGACACAAATTACACATAAACTGGTTTAAGTAATCAGAAACTGGTTTAAACCTGTAACAGAACAGAAGTTCAGTGCGCACAAACCAATTTCAAAATGGCTGAAACTGGTTTAAAATAAACCTGGTTGAATGTAGTATCAGACTTAACTGATTTGGGTCAAACCAGTTTACGAAACTTCTGTCCCAGACCCCTTCCTTGTTCAAGTTAAATCAGAGTCCCCCAGCATCCCAGAATGCTTTGCAGCCCTGGGTTGGGCTGGGCTGTCTGCTCCAACAGAGAAGGGGAGGTGGGCAGGGAATGCCCCCCACCCCCCACTTCCAGGCAAACCCTGGCTGGGGTCTGGGGCCAGAGAGGGGGGTTAAACACTTCCCCCAAGTACACGGCTGCCCTGCCCCACTCTGTTAAACTTTCTGCTCACTGTGGACTACAAAACCCAGAAGCACTGGAAACAGGAAGAGGAAGTGATGAGCAACCCTGCAACGTCCTGCTACTGTGATTCTGGACTGCAAATCCCAGAGACCTCAAGGGCAGCAGGAAGAGGAAATGAACACATAGGCCATGCTGGCTATGTGCCAGAGAGCTGTGCTGTAGTGCTTCTGGCCTGAGTCACTGCAGGCAGGTGGCTGTATTTCCTGAATCAAAGATAAACGTGTGCCCACTTTTTTCTCAGTTTAATCTCTGCATTTTAGGCTAAATTGAAAAGACTGAATTGATTCAGCCTCAGGCTTTTTGACTGTTTGTACTTAGCCATTAGGTTCATGTGAAGGGGTAAATCTGTAGCACTCTTTTTGGTGGCTGGACCATGGAGCAGAACCCAGAACTCTGCATTAGGCATCTAAGCTCCTATCCAGTACTCATTCCAGCACATTGAGGCAGTAAGGTATCTCAGAATAGGATTTAAAATAAAGAGATTATTGAGGAAGATCTACCTTGAATATACACCTGCAAAATACTGAGAACAAGGGGCAGTGTTAAATCCTATCACTCGGAAGTTTTTCTTACCAGCACTGCAAGGACCTACTCCCAAGCCACCCACTTGGGATCCACAGTCATGAATCCTGTCCAAAAGGTAGGTGATTAAAGCCCCTTGCATCAAATAACTGAGAAAAGCTCACTTTCTCTTTTTTAAATACTACTGATGGAGAAAGGGGTAGCATTTCTTCCTCGCTTTTTTATAGTATTTAAAGATTTTATCTAGGTTGTGGGAGACCTATATTCAATACACACCCTAAACCTATAACTGTCATCATGTAGGTTAGTGCCCTAAATGCATTGATGGTTGAGACAACCCTCTAACCTCATGTTAAAGCTGACTTCCTGTATAGAAAAAGACTCCCTGAGCCACAGAGAAAGCACCAAGGGTGTCTGTTATGTTGTCCTACCATTAGATCACTGATTCTTAACCAAGGTGCTATAGCATCCTGAGATACTGTGGGATGTTGTGCAATATTAGCACTCTTAGGTGTACAGACACTTACACATTATTGATTAGAGATTTCAAATAGGAATCCAAATTTTTTTTGCCCTGTTGTGGTTTTTACGAGTACTATACAACAGAAAAATCACTATTATTTTGCAGTAGTTGAGGAATGAGTGAGAGCTAAGACCCAGCATTTCCCAAAGTGTGCCTTGAGCTCTAAAATTCTTGAGAAGCACTGGGATAGATATTCATCTGAATGTGAGATCCTTGGGTTTAGGTCCTTACTATACTGTATGTTATCCAATGACTGTTTTAAAAGAAAGTGGCAGCTGGCACTGCATTTTTTGCATAGATCAATTCTAAAAGCATGGGTTTTGCATGCTCTGAAAATGGCGACCATACCAAGTCTGTCAGAGGATTTAGAGAGCACCTTGTTTCCTAATCCCATTTGGGCCTAGGCATTTGCTAGGTGCTGAGCTGAACATCCTTGTTAAGATTGGGGTATAGGTTGTAGCTGTGTGGTCTAAGGACATAGGCAGACAAGGTTTTTTTGGTAAATCTGATATTTTTTATTAGGCCAACTCAAATAGTTGGAAAAATTCTTCTTTGCAAGCTTTCGGGTACAAATGCCCTTTGTCAGTCTGGGGAAACATCTGCAGTTGGTCTGTGCTCTTTCTGGATGGATTCCAGAAAGAATGGAAGAGCACAGACCAACTGCAGATGCTTCCCCAGCTGGATGAAAGGCATTTGTACCTGAAAGCTTGCAAAAAGAATTTTTCCAACTATTTGAGTTGATTTAATAAAAGATATCAGACTTACCAAAAGAATCTTGTCTTGTTGAGACTGGGGCAGTCTGGACAAGCGTAAAGGTGAAACTCTAGGCACTTTGGGAACTTTAAAATAAGAAGTAAGGTGCTTGTGTGTTCAAGGGCCTCCCAGAGGATACACGTCAGCAGAGTAGATGTTCTTAGAATCACAATTTTGAACTTCGGTGCCTAAGTCCTTTGTTGGATTTAAACCAGAGTAACTTGCCCAGTGCCACACAGCAAGTGTAGAAGAGCAGGAAATGAAACCTTGATTTCATGAGTCCCAATCCAGTGCTCTACTGGAATGTGCAGTGGTATTAGAAGTGAAATTGAAGGCAAGCAAGCCAATTCATTAACAGGCAGTTGACTTTTGAGTTTGGTCTTTAAAGCTTGAGGTGAAGCCTAAAAAATACCAAGGGGAAATCCTGCATTTCATAAGACCCTGATGTGCATTTAGCAAAATGATGCTAATAAGCTATTTGAGACACCAGCTGTTTGGATTCAAGAACAAGAGGTCATCATGGACTGTTTTTAGAAAAGGGAGTATCTTATTAGCAATTCAAACAGAACTTCTTTGCGCAAGATCTCTATATGCAGGTTAATTGCCTGCCAAGATCCTCTTTTAAATCAAAGGGGAAAACATCCACACCACATAATAAAAATTCCACTTTTCACCACCTGAAGATTTTACAGGCCTCTGTGAACCAATTTTGCAGCCAGATATTCTCTGTAAATATAGGTTTCATGGGAAACAAGCTGAAGGGCTTTTAGTATGTAGATGAATACCATTTTTAAAAAGAAAAACATATGTATCCATTAAATATGCTGAGTATTATGTTTTAGACTTTAAACAGCTTATGTTGCAATTATCATTTACTTGCATTAAGATAACATCTAAGGACTCCAGTCAGGATCAAAAGATAAGTGTTGCTAGATGGTATTATACCCAGTTCAGAGGCATAATTAAACATATTGCTATTGCCTCTGTTACTGTACAGGACCAGATGTGTCTTTAACCACTCTCAGTTTCTTTGAGCAACCTTTCAAGGTGGTAGGTTTACATCTGCCTTTGCCTCAGGGTGGAATCCTGTAGTTTACTCGTAGTCTTAGACTGGATCACCAGGTTGCAATACTCCACTTTATTAGTCATTTTTATTTCAGCATGGTAGTATAACTAGGGGTGGGTGAGTAGGACACCAGCACCAGGTACCAATTGGAAGGAAGCGCTAGAAGGGTAGCCATCTGGGTGCTTGCGCTTCTGCATGCACTATTGAACTAGAAGTCTGTTATCAATCAGGGTCAGTGTCACATGATGTTTTTAAAATTAACTCTCTAACACTAAGCCAACTACTCAGCTGGTGTGAATCAGCCCAAGAGGTAAAGTTGTGTCCATCAGCTGAGTTTCTGGCTCATTGTGTCTTTTAACTTTTATCTGAAGTATGCAAAGAAATATGCAAAACAGCTGGAAAAGAATCATTTTTCCAACCATTTGAGCTGGTTTAATAAAAGATATCAGATTTACCCAATGAACCTTGTCTGCCTATGTCGTTAGACCAACATGACTACAATCTATACATCTGAAGTATACTTCATTTATACCCGGTTTGGTCAAAGATACGCATTAAACTCCACATTAGAAATGATTAAGCTTTAAGACAAGTAGTGTCCCCATCACTGAAATGGCACTTGGTTTTCAAATTTGACTGTTGGTCAAAGGCATAACTTTAAATGTTTGTGCCTGGGGAGGTGCATGGGCTGGGAGCAGGAGGATTTTTTCTCTCCTCATGCAGGCTGTCAGCGTAAGCACAGGCTGCTTGCTGCTGCCTCAGCACAGACTCGTTCAACATGGGCTGTGGCTGCAGCACAGGCTCCCTGGGGGCTGTCGTTTTGGCAGCCTCCCCAGGGCAGGTGCCTTGGTCACCCCATTCCACCCCACCTCCCAAGTTATGCTCCTGCTATTGGTAATAAAAACAATTGCAACAATATTTTAAATAGTTATTTGTACCATATGCCTCTTTTGGGCATTAAAAGTATAGATGTTATTGCAACTAGAGAATATAAAAACACTTATTTCTCACAACAGATGGACTACGGATACTTTACACAGCACATCAAAACAATCATCCCACTTTTAGCCAGGATAACAGAAGTCTTTCAATTCTGTGCATAAACAGTGTTGTGTGGGCTTTCTATCCATTTCAACCTAGGAACTTTTGCAGCTAATTATTAGCAACTGTAACAAAAAAAAAAAATCACCATGTTAATTTGGGTCTCCATGATCATTTGAATCCTATCTTCAATCAAAAGTGCAATATTTTCACAATAATCTAAAATGCACAGGCTATGGACTGTGTAAGATCAGAACATAGAATAATACCAGTTTTAATAATGCACTGATGACCTTTCACTCTAATTTAAAACACAGTGAGCTGATTTCAATGGCAGGATTTGGCAAGTGCTTATATTTCAAATGTTTAAACTGTCTAAATAAATTGTATAAAATAAAGTTTATACTGCAACTTTATGCTATGTATAATTACATAAAAATTATTAATGCATTGAGGACATTATAGCTTATCTATTTTATTCCATAACCCCTCTCAAATTCAAACTCACATATTTTGCAAATGAGACAGTGAATCTTGTCACCTCTCAAGCATGAAAAGTATATTTCAAATTAACAGAATAAGCACTGTAGCTGACAATAATGTAACTGTTTGAATGATCAGGATCCCAGTTAAAATATTTTTCTTACTCCTAATTTTCAGACTGATGAACTTGTTTGACTGCAAAATCAAAACACAAGGGCTGGAGGAGCATAGGGAACTTATTTCATAGTATTTAAAGGTGTCATGATTGATACTGTATTTCCTCAGATACAACACTCTGTCTTTCTTCTCAGAATTGGAATGCTTGTTTTAAGCTCTGAAGCTGTTTTCTTCACTAGAAAAGGAGCACTGCTGGAGACACTGCATATCATGCAGTTTCAAAGATTGCTGCTGGTTGTGTCTGCTCATCAAACTGAAGAGGTAGAAATTTGAATTAACCTTCTTGAAGATGTAGCTATTGACTAAACACTGTAAATTATGCCTGAAACAGTGAGTGACTCGCTGGTAGTGTCTTGATGACACTTATGATGCAGAAACAAGACTTTACAGGAATTGATGCAAAGAATGACTTACAGTAAAGTAGTAGCAGTTTTGCTACTGTGCTTACCTGGGTGTGGGGCCTAACCTTGTGTAACATGGGCCTTTGTACACACCAGAAAATTGGCCTTTAAAGCAGGTGAAATGCCCTTTTGCACCACTTTAATGGCATTGTTGTTTGCATGCTTGGTGGTGTATTCCACTTTAAACGACTTTGGAATGTAGCAAGATAAAGTACCTCCGAGGTGTTTCAGTTTGCTACCAGAATGCTGGAAGCTGACGTGCTTGGGGCTTGGCAGGCTTCCAGTGCCCCATGCACCGCCCCCGTCACCTTCTTCTGCTGCCAGCATACCCAGCCATGGCAGCCCATTCAGGCAGATAGGCTTGACTGAAGGTAAAAAAACAAAAACAACAGCAAGGAGACTGATCTTTTTTTTTTTTTTCCCCTCCCAGAGCTTGCCTGCCTGATCTGTATGGAGACCCGGTGCTTCCCTCCATGATTGCCGTGGGGGGCAGTGCTTCCCTCCATGGCTGTGGTGCCCCCTGGGCTGAGTGCCAGTGGGCGGGTGCCACCTGCAGGGTACTGCTGCTGCTGTGGAGGAAAGCACCAGCCCCCCTGCAGCTGTGGAGGGAAGCACCGGGTTCCCGTGCAGCTCAGGGACAACTCACTCATCCCTCCCTTCCCCACTGCCACCAGAGAAGCAGGTAAGGATCAGGCCTCCAGCCTTTTGTACACACTACAGGGGTTTAATTTGGTTTAATTCTCCGTAAATTGAAACGGTGGAAATGGTGGGTTTGTAAAAAACCACCAATTCCATTCAGGGAGAACTAAACTGAATTAAACCCCCATGGCATGTACAAGAACCTAGAGGATAAGTGCAGAGGTTCAAAAAGCCTGAGGTGGAATTGACTCAATCTTCACAGTTTTTTCTAAGTTGCATAGCTTGAGCCGATCACAAACTGAACAGTTGTTCACTTCTTGGGTTGCCAAGACAGGCAGAAGTCTGCACTGGCCCAGGCCAGGAGCCTGGGGGTGCTCATGCACACTGTCCCCCATGGCCAGCTGCCTAAGGCTGATAAATTCAGCCTAGTGGCAGCCCATGCCTGATTGGCTGCTGGACATATGCTGGACATATTTCACACCTCCCCCCACCCCTGCCTCCACTTCCACCTTCTATCAGCTGCAGGGATGGGGTAGTCAGCAGAAAATCTTTCCCCAGCTCCTGCCTCTGAGGACCTGGGGATGGGAAGGGGGAATTCACTACCCATCCCTAGTCCCCCAGCTGGGGTCTTACTGTTACAAGAAAAGTCCCCACATGGGGGGCCTTTCACCTTCCACAGCCTGTCTAGTAGGGCTCTGATTGGTTCAGCCCTGTCCCCTCCCCAGCCCCAGGTTTGTGAGTGGGGAGAGGGAGATGCATACACCCATCCTGACACTGGCCCCCCAAGCCAGGGTTTGCTCCATGTGGGGGAAAGACCCAACTGGGGTTCTTTGCTTCCCTGCAACTCAGCCACCAAGCTGGGATCAGCTGAGACCTGCCTCCTCCCCATCCCCCCCCCCCCGCCATGAGAGGTGAGGAATGGGGGAGAGATCATACTGCCCCCCATAGCTCGGGTCTGCCTAGTGCTGGGAGGGGGAAGCCCCCACCAGGGGGCTTTTTCTTTCCTGCAGCCCAGTTCACCAGCCTGGCATGAGCTCATGAATGATGCATGCCCCCAGAGGCTGGGGGAGGCATGGCGGTGGTGAGCTGGGACCACCCACAAGCGGCTGTGGCAGTGTTGGGGGTGGGGGGTAGGGAGCAGTGGGCAGCAAGCAGAGACCACCTGCAGCTGCTGCTTGCACTGTCAGCAGTGGCAAGTGGCAGGCAGAGATCGCCTGCAGCTGCCAGCAGAAGCTTGTGGCCACTTCAGCAGTGACCAATATCAGGGGGAACATGTGTCCCCTTGTGCCCCCTCTATGAGTCTCCTATGCATGGCCTCACCCCATCCCCTCCCAGCCCTTTGCATGTGAGAAGTGGGGGTGCAGGGAGGGGGAACACACTACTTGGTCCACCATTGGCTCACCTAGCCAGGGTTTGTTCAGCATAGGGTGGTGAAAGCCTCCACTGGGGGCTTTCATAACTCTGCAGTCTGACAAACCAGGCAGGGATCAGCTCAGCATCCTCCCCACCCCCTTGCCCTTCTATGGCATCTTTCATCTAACAATACCTAAGCTCTTTACTAATACTAATTAATCAATCCTCAGAAATACCCCTTTCAAGTTTATTTCTGCAGTTCCAATTTGGCATCTCTAAGATTGCATTAATACACATTTAGGCACAGAATATTACATATAGAAAGTTCAGTGCCTGTAGTTCAAGTTGCAGAGTTGTTTCCAGGCTAGTTCACCATTACCAGCAGTTCATATCTTGATGACATTTCATAATTTTCATGCCTGAATTTAAACATGGAAAATTTCAGATTCAGAGGTGAAAGGAGAATGAAAAAGATACACACTTCCTAGTGTAAAAAAAAAAGCCAACCCCCACCCCCCAATATGTCTTACAGTCTCATAACTGAAAAAGCAGAGATCTAAAAGATGAAACCCTGTCTGGCAGCTACCCTCATGGAGCAGGCATTCCATACCTTCCGCTAGAAAACATTGGTTTTGATGTGGCAGCTGGAGTTTCTGGAAATCATGTAATAAGTATGAATAGTTTTCTGTCATCAAACTTGCAAACTGCACACCGAAGGATGTGCTGTGCATGCATACAGAGCTAATTGGACTACATAGTAAAGTGTCAGGTTAGATAATGATACATTGTTATGAATTAGTAAAGACACCCAGGACTTGTAACAGATCCTGCAGTTCTGTGTCTATAACATGCCAAGGGGCTCTACCTGGAGAAGACATTATGAAATCCAAGAGGGTTCTGCATGTTTTGTTGGCTGCCAAGAGAACTTATCAAAATTTGCAATTCAAAATGAGGATAATTTGTGCCATAAATATGTTTAAGCCGCTCATCCAGCTACCTGCTCTTCGGGTTTGTTCCACTATTGGAGGATAGGGACCTAAGTCAAAACATGTAAGATGTAGTATACCATTCTAAGACTGGCACTAGTGCAATTATGAAAAATTAAAGAAAAATCTGTGCATATAGGTTTCTAAAGCAAAAAACAAAATAACCCCCCTTCCCACACTCCCTTCACATACAACACATTCCATTATTTGAGAAAGAGCACTGTGCAATTAAAGACGGTTTGGAAATGCATACACAGTGGAGCAGAATAAATACTAGGCTTACAGTCGTAACTGCAGCATTTTCTCAAGCATCCAAGTGTAAATAATCTTTTGGAGTGCTTGACCATAGAGTCACAATTAACATCTGAATACTACACATTTCTTGTGAGTTTTGATGATTGCCAACCGTAATGCCTTCTGGAGAGGCATATCAGAGATACAGAACACCATAATTTAAAGCCTCATGTTTTATTAAAAACTGAAGAATGCTACATGCTTTCTAATCTCCTTGCAACTAATTAGCAGTGTATAGGACTGGCCAGTTTAACAGAACTGGTGCCATTTATGTGGCCCTGTCTCTCTGTAGGAGTGAGAGAGAGTTGTTCCTTTGAGCTCTCTGATGATCCTAAAATGTGAATTTCTGAAGTGAACACCTGTAGTGAGTCCAGCATTATGACAAAATAGGAAATTATAGGCTGTGTTGGATTCAAGTCAGGTTAACCCAAGGTCATGTAACCTGTGCAGCTGAAGCTGGAGGGAAACAAATTTTTCTTATACACTTATACACCCTGTAATGCTGCATGGTTGTAGGAGATATTCCTATCCTCTCTGGTTTACCTGTCCACTGAAACTAACCAATCCTAAGAGTGATATAAAACTTGTAGAAAAACCTGGAATACGAGTCTTGCTGCTAACAGTGGGTGCACTGACCAATTAACTACACAGTAAATTCTTGGTGTCTACATGTGTGCTCCTATTAGGTCTCACAAAACTAATAAACTCTGCAGCAGGGTAATCGTGTAAAATACAAGTACTACCCTGCTGCAGAGCTGTTTTGTGTGCAGCAGTGCACATGTAGTCATTGCCTTGGCTGGCTGGGGCACAGGGTGCCTGAGAGCAAGGCTAGCTGGCAGTCAGGCCTCACCCTGCACCCCAACCAGCCAAAGAGCAGCACACAGAAATGAGGGAGCAGTCAATCCTTGGCTGGCTGCTTCCCCATCTCCACGTGCCTCAGCGTGGGGACTCTGCAGTGTGTGGAGATGGGAAAGCAGTCAGCCCTGGGCTGGCTGTTTCCAAGTCTCCACACACTGTGCAGCCCCTGTGCTGATGCACACTGTACCCCAGCCAGCCTAGGTTGCTGCTCCCCCATCTCTACATGCTGCTCTGGAGCTGGCTGGGGTGTAGTGTGCCTCAGCATGGGAGCTGCCTGCTGGATAGCCCAACAGTGAGGTACCCTGTGCCACAGCCAGCCCCCAACTGATGCGCTTTAATTACAGCACATCAGAGCAGACTCATAGATTTCATAGACATTAGGACTGGAAGGGACCTCAGGAGATCATCAAGTCCAACCTCCTGCCCCAAAGGCAGGAAGTCAGCTAGGGTCAGAGGATCCCAGCAAGATAGGCATCCAAATGCTTCTTTAAGGATTCCAGAGTAGGTGCTTGCACCACTTCTGGAGGGAGCATATTCCAGGCATAGGGGGCTTGGACAGTAAATAAGTTTTTCCTTATGTCCAGCCTAAAATGAACTTGGAGGAGTTTGTGACCATTGGACCTTGTCATCCCTTGGGGTGTTGTGGTGAACAGATGTTCCCCCAGACCCTGATGCACACCCCTGATGTACTTATAGGTGGCCACCAGGTCACCCCTGAGCCTGCGCTTTTCCAGGATGAAGAGTCCCATGGCTCTCAGCCTCTCTTCATAGGGCCTATTCTCTTGCCCAATGATCATGTGTGTGGCTCTCCTATGGACTCTCTCAAGCTTCTCAACATCCTTCTTGAGTTATGGAGCCCAGAACTGGATGCACTACTCCAGCTGCGGCCTCACCAAGGCTGAGTACAGCAGGAGGATGACATCCTGAGATTTACTTGAGAAGCATCTATGGATACAAGCCAGAGTTTGGTTTGCTTTACCAGCTGCAACATCACATTGGTAGCTCACGTTCATATTGATTAGTTGAGTCTGCTGGAGCACACCAGTGTCACGTGCATCAGTGTCCCCACACTGAAAATGGCAGTGGATATGTTTTAACTAAAGTTTACTGAATGAGCTTTAGTTAAAGCTCCCCTGGTACCATTTTTCAGCATGGGGATGCTGACACACGTGACACTCTGGGTATTTTAATTAGAGTGACTCTTGGAGCTGCTCTAATTAAAGCACCACCCACCCCCTCAGAGCATGTGTATAAACGTACCCTGCCCCCACCCCCGAGCATGTGTATAAATGCATATAGAGCCCAGTTTCAGCAGCCCAGGACTGGCAGACTGATGTCCTGGTCCCCCTGACAGCCCAAGCTGGTCTGACTGGCCTCCATGTGGGGTGCATGAATAAGCTCTAGAGCAGTTTGCTTTGAAATTTTTTGCTCCCAGGCACATGTTCAAATGGTGCACCCAGGAGCAAAACCTTAGGAGCAATAAGCTTTGGAGTTTATTGGTTCACATTATTTGCACGTGTAGACACATCCAGTGAGATTTGACCTTTCTGATTCTTAACAAAACACCACTTCAATTACCCTGTTATAGCAGTGAAGCTAAGGTTAGACTCTAGACCTGCCATCTTGGCACTTAAACACACACACAGACACACACACACACACACACACACACACACACACACACACACACACACCCCTGACAGACTAAGTGGGAGGCAAGCCCTGTCAAAGGTTTGCTTTGGCACCTGCCTCAACATTTTCTTATTTCTCTAACAGTTCATATCAAAAGAGTTTCTGAAATATAGCAGATGCTCCTGAGAGACTCCATGACAAAACAGGCTGAAGTCTGCATCCACCGGCACAATAGCATCATTGCTTCTTGCTCCACAATTTCCACATTATCTGCTGGGCTCTTATGTACATAGACTATCAAATGTCCAATTAAAGCTTAAAGGTGCTGCATATAAAATGCAAACTAAAATGTTTACACTCATTAAAAGAATACATTAATGTCACAGTGTTGTATGAAACTAAGCAGGCTTCACTAAACTACCAAAAACTGCTACTCAGGGCCATGCAATTTTTAAATCAAATACTGCATATAAAACCATTAGTTGCTGACACGTAAAACTGTAATATTCCCAGTGGTCTTTAAACAAAATAAAAGTGAAAAACCTTAGTCAGTGAGACTTTGTTTTAGAGTTAGACCCTTTTTATGTTACTAGAATGTAAAAAATAAAAAATGTACCTTAAATAGGGGCCTGAACATTAATAACTTATGTCAACAGATGTTAAAGTAATCAGGAACTGATTGTGATGAAAATATTATCTTTGGATATTAGTGTAGATGGACAGCTAATGTTTCAGAAGAAAAAGAATAGAACCATAAAATAGAGTGAAACACTAAAAACACAAATTCTTGAAATAGTTTCTACATTAGCTCTGTGATTTTATTACTGGGACATACACACATACGTATCTATATATTTATATATAGAGCTAGATGTAGATCTTTACACATGCACATACACCATATTTTCAACTGGCTAATGTTGGAAGACATATTTTAATCAAAATCTAAAGCTGTAAATGTAAAACTAAATGAATCATCTTCCAGACCTTGTTACTAATATTACATAGTGCTTTTCCTTTATGTAAGACAGTAGTCTTTTCCACTAGTACTACATAAACCACATCTGTTTCTCCTTAAGTATCTCGTTCTTTCTGTAGTGCTTTGTGTTCTAGTCATAGAAGTCTCTTCATTAAAAGGAGTTGCATAACTACACATCTATGTAAATTTTCTCGACCATCTTGAATGATTCAGTATTGCTTGTGTCAGTGCCTGGAAGTCAGCCCTTCTTTACTTACAACCCGACATTCCTCCTCATCAAGTCCCTAGGAATGATATCAAAGAGACTGGATGAGTGCTTTTTTACTGATTGCCAAGGCAAGTCTGGCTTGTCACTTGAAACAGGCTCAAAAGGACAAAGTGATCAAGGAGAGGTGGAAGATAATTACTCTCAGCAAGGCCTTGCAAAGAGGAAAAATGGGGGAGACAGACTCAGCCAACCTGATTCCCCACACAGAACAGAGGGCAGTGGGGCAGGGGTGGAGGAGCGGGGAACCAGGGAACCCTCCATAGGAAATAATTGCCTACTGCAAATCCAGTTCACTGCGTAGGTTGAATCCCAATAACCCAGCAATTTGCAGCTGGGAGTGGAGGGGCAATTTATTCCAAAGCTAAAAGAGAAAAAAAAAAAAATACAAAGGCTTTTGTAAACTAGCCACATCTGTTATGCTCATCAGAGGCGGCGTGTCTTCACACAAGAGTTTAGTGCGCTGCAGAGCCAGTTTTTAATTTTCAGCTGTAAAAGTGTGTGCAGGCACATTAATTACTTTAATCCCTGGAAAGCTTATGATGTATTACGGATTTTTAACATCTTTCTCAACATTGTAAAATAAGTTGTTCTAAATGAAACATTTTATTTAATATAACTCTTTGGGCTAAACTGTTACAACCCATAGTCAGCTATGCAGTAAAGTGGTCCTACTGACTTCTCTGTCCAGACACACTCTGGATACTGTGAGGATGGGGCAATGGGGGAGAGAGTACAGGCTGCTTTCCTGACATTTCCCATCTAGACTACATGGTGAGGAAGGGTAAAGAAGTGGCAGGAGTGCTGTGTTAGCCAATATGCTCTCTACACCTACTACCCTATCTGGGCTGTAGGGAGAAGCTGTTCTTTAAAAAAGGTATGAATTTATCAGGGGCACTTATATGAGGGGAAGGGGAGAGGTGGGAAGGCATTTCCACAAGCAACGCTTCATTTGGGGGCTGCCAAATAGGTTTGTGACTCCACAGATTATTGAACCATGGCAGGGCCTCCCCCATAAAGCACATAGTTCCTCCCTCTCCCCACCAACAAGGGGACCTATATGAAGGGAGAGTTGCAAGATTTAGATCCACCTCTATGCAAACCAAATCAAGCCAATGAAGTATTTTTTTTTTTGTACGGCAAGTAGCAAAGCTAGGGACTAATTACAATTCTGAGTATGATTTTGATCCCTGATGTGCTCCCAGTCCAATGCACTGAGTCAGCACTTACCTGGGAGAGACTGAAGTCACTGTCTTTTTAGAATTGTTTTGAAATATAGTATTCAACTGAATAAAAACAGCATGACCTGATAACACAGTACCAGGGCACAAAATCTTTTGCACTGATATTTCCAGAATACTGGAATTACAGCTAGTCAAATGATTATTAATTGAAAATAAAATATCTCTTGCATTTATCCCCTTTACTCTTCAAAAACTAAATCAGGACTTTTGAAAGTTTAGGTTTAACAATGGCTTCATAAATCATATCACACAGAAAGAGAATGTGCATAATTCCAAAGATATAATGTGAGAAAGAGAATGTGCATAATTCCAAATTAAAATATTTCATAGTGACAAATAATAAAACAAACATTTATATAGCTATTGGGACAGGGGAGGGGGGAAGCAAGGCAGCAGAGGAGAAAAAAATAAACCTTGATCATAGAAGCCTCCTGAAATAACAATTATAAAATTACCCATGGAATGGATGGCCCACTTGTGCACAAGCCATGTTAAAATAGACACCAGTGCTTTCTAAAGACATTGTACCATCTACATACCAATGTCAGACAAAATATAGAAACTAGGACAATATTTCTTTTCTCTGAAAAAAATTAACATTCCTTAGTTTGGAGAAAGTAATTTAAGAACTTTAATTCTTTCATAAAAGCAAGGGTATAACAAATAATATGCAACAACTTACAAACATGAGAGGAAGCATTTCTATATAATGAAAATAAAACAGAACCTAGAGCTGTAGCATAAAATTGAGTTCAAGATCTTAATAAGTCTCATAAGGATCAGATATATATACAAATACACTGTCTCCTTTAGAAATATTATAAAGAGCTAGCTAATGTACTAGGATGCAAGTCAACCACTAACTGATTGTGGTTAGGACAAAATTTCACTCGTGGGTATATTAATGCCTAAGTGTCCGTTATTAATGGCTTCACACTTTCTCTGAAGCATATGATACTGCCCATAGTTAAAGATGGAATACTAAGGTAGACTGACTGATAGTCTGTTCTGGTATGGACAATGTTACTGGATAGATAATGCCCTCTTTTTAAAAAAGAAACAACCCCCCACTGGATTGGCCCCAAGGGGGAAACATTTTGGAAGGGTTTTCCAAGCTTACTTTTTTTACTATATTCTTTTTTTATGGATGACAGGTGTTTTTTGTTGTATAGCCAAACACAAGGATGCAAACCCCTCTGGGAATCTGGCAAAGGCACAGGAACATACTCCATATCACTATTTCCTTCTACCTGCTCCAGGACTTTCCAAGCAGTTTTCTTCTGCACACGACCTATGTTACTCTCATGCAGTGATAGTGATCTGCCTGATCTCTTTTAGGAAGTGGCTGCCTTGGGATTTCCCATGAAGGAGGTTGTTATTGTTGAGAGAGATGAAAATAAAGTTTACAAGTTCTGAGCAAAGGGTGCCAACTTTGAGTCAACAATTATCTTCACAGCCTATGCAATACATTACCATCTTAATTAAAATGTCATTAATTGCTGCAGCTAGATCCATGCCTCTTATTACAATTGTTTTGTGTGCTGCTCATGCAACATGCAATCTGCTGAAGTAGAGAGCTGGGGATTCTTCTGGTAGAAAGAAAATCTCAAGATGGCACACAGCTGGAAGGACTGCCTTTCTGTTTCACCTCTCTGAATGAGCAGCAGGGGTACAGCTCAGGAAAGGCAGAGGGGACCAACCATACTGATTTTCTTAGAAAGCCTTGACTGATAGAATGTCACCTTAGAAGATACTGCCAATCAGGGAAACTTAGGGCCTTGTTGCTTGGGATACCCAGTATGTGAATGTTATGAGGCACTGAAGTTAGAATGTGCTCTAAGCAGTTGCACAGTAATTGTTTACTATGAACCAAATATGCACAGCCTGAGATCTGTTTCTCCTAGACTGACTGCCCCAGCTGAATTAGATCTTCAGGGGCTTCCTGGGGATGACAAGTGCAGAACCAAGCAAATCCTTGCCCTGACTGTTCTAATCCACAGGCACTCCATGCTTCAGTGCTGTGAGTGCCTGTTCATGGTATGGAACTACTTATATTGCCATAGGCACCATGCTGGTCCACTCCAGCTTTTTGAACTTGCAAGTTGTGACCATGTGCGATATGCCCTGCTGTTTCTGTGAGCTCTTGTGCTACCACCAGCCCTGGAAAAATGGAAGAGAATAGATAATTATAATGGATCTTTGGGAAAGATAATGAGTCGATGGCATGGATGTGAAACCTTTCTACACCTGCATTACAGCTCCACAGTTCTGCCTGACCTTCTAGCAGGGAAAGCAATGGTCCATCATACCTTGAATTAGGAAGACCTTGTGCCCCCCCCACAAGCTTTTCCCTGAAGAATGATGTCCTGTCCTGTCCCCTGCCTGAATACTCACATGATGGTGCTATGATCCTGAGGTGTGAGAAGGACCAAAAATCCTGAAGGAAAACAGCTTTGACTGTCACCTGAAATGGCTCCAGCCATTATCCCTGCAGCAATGGAAGTAGCTAACATGTTGGGACTCAAGTGATGATAGCATTCCCTGGCATCAGATATATTCATGCCTGGCTCCCACAGAGGATTGTATGGGACTGCCACTGGGCATTCCAACATTGCCTTTTAGGGGTGCGGGTGTAGGATGGCATGGGTCTACAATCTGTTGTACACCTCCCTGCCTCTGTGCTTTCCTTCCTCTGCCACCTTTCTGTTCACTTTCAGATGTGCCTAAATAAAAGTCTTTGGTTGTGTGTTTCTGTATGTCAGTACCCTAAAAAGCTGTCTCAGGGAACCAGTCTTTGGCCATATGGGCATGAGTTCTGTTAAGCCCACCCCTAAGGACTGGTGCCAGATATTAAACTGGCAGTAACCAATATCCATAGATAGGGTGGAGGTAGTCCCCCCAAATTCAAAGTACCACAGCACATGTGGGATATCTGAAGAAAAAGGAGGCCAGAGGGAAGGGAGGCAGGCAGTGAGTTGCCACTGCTAGGCAGGTTGTCTGGGGGTGGGGTGAGGCAAGGCAGGTGGATAAGGTTTTCTTTCACCGCTTTGCATGAATGAATTAATGATAAACTAGGGTTAACTATAATATTGGGTAGCCAAAAGTGCTTTATTTAGCCCATCAAACCTTTACTGTACCATTGGCCCTTGCACAATTGCCATGGTCCAAGCATAGGTGTATCACCAATTCCCAAACACAATGCCCCTTTTCTTCTGGCAAGTCCCAGAGGCAGGGGCCAATCTGTAGTGACTGCCACTCCTATGCCTATGCACTAGACTACAACACAAGTGCTTGTAGTAAGGCCCTGTCAGATTTGAATGAATCTGCAAATTCTGATAAACACCTTGTCACAACAAGGACATGAGAAGGAAGAAAGGAAGGAAGGAAGGACTTTGACTTTTAACAATTTTATTTCACAAAAGATCAGGTACAGAAAGCAAAAAAACCATCAAACCACACCAAAGAGAAACCATTCCAGGACATTCAGAACATCACACCGTGACAAACACCTTCGCACTAATACACATCTTGTCTAACATGCTATTTATATATATAGCCCTCGAGAAACGAACAATTCCACCCTTCCCTGTCCCATAGTACACGTACAAAACCCTTCAACTTCTCACCCCGAGAAAATGAACAACAGCAGCCTGGTGAGGGCCCAGGGCACGGCACAAGCCGGAAGCCACAGTCCGCCACCGCGCCCACTCGGTCGCCCAGACCGGTCATGACATCAGAGCGCGTATTTGAGACAGCGTCCTCCACATGGCACAGCGCTCCCTCAAGGGCCCAGAGTGCCTCGAAGGCGGGCACCCCCCGCCGGAGCACAGTGTGCTCAAACTCCAGCGAGAGGCGCGCCCGCACTAGGAGGCCAAAGAGCCACGGGGCATCGTCTGAGCCGGTGCCGGCAAGCCGGTTACGGCGGCTCTTGAGGACGGCCATCTTGGCCTGGCCCAGCAAAAAGTTGGCCAGGCAGATGGCGCCCCGCTCGGCCGCCCGGTACGGGTAGGAGCATATGTAGGTGGTCTCTGAGAGGCTCCTGCCCAGCGCCCGCAGCGGCAGCTCGAGGGTGGCAAAGAGCGGCCACAGGCGGGGACAGTCCAGGAAGGCGTGAAAGAGATCCTCCTCCACGCCCCCAGGGCAGAAGGGGCAGGCCGTCGAAGCGGCTGGGTCAAAGTGGGACGCAAACGTGCCAGTGGCTAGGATGCCGTGCAGCAACCGCCACTGCAGATCGCCAGTCTTCTTGGCGGTCGGCGGCTTATACAACGTGCACCACGCCGGGTGGGCCGATGGAGAAGCCGGTGGCCCCAGGCGCCGTCGCCACGGTGTATCGGGGCGGCCCGCCAGCACCTGAGCATGGCGGACACAGACCACCCAGGCATACAAGCTTCTACGTGATAGAGAAGCAAAGGGACAACCCGTGTCACTATCGGGAGGCATGGGGAGCCGCAACAGAGTGCCCGGCCCACCGGCCAACTCCACGGCCACAGCCGGGGTGACCGGCAGCGAAGGGAAAGCCTCGCTCGCGGCATCCGCGGCCCGCGGGATCTGGCGCACACGGAGATGTTCGTCCAAGGCGGCCGCCGCCACCGGCGGGAGGGCGGCGTGGATGTCACGCAGGAGATGACCCATGGTGCGGATGGAGCGCATACCCAGCCGTGCAGCCAGCGCCTCGGGCAAGAGCCAGGCTGACCGAGCGGGGTCCAGGAGATGGTGCAGGCGGAGGACACGTGCCTGGATGAGGGTGGCCGTGAGGCTGGCAGAGGCCAGGCTCGGCACGGAGCCCCACAGGGCTGAGTTGTGCACCAGAGGCTCCCTCAGCAGCTGCAGGAAACACAGTGTCCGGGCTCGAGGCTGGAGGCGGAAGGCGGCCTGCCAGGCTCGTACCACGCTGCGATAAAAGGCCGGAAGCACCGCCCAGTTCAGGAGCGTGGGTGTCAACAAAAAGAGCTCCCGGTCAAAGCCAAGGGCGCCGACCCTCTGTAGGAACCGGCACGCCAGTTGTTGCCATGGCAGCTGCTCCTCGCTGTAAAGCAGTCGCTGAAGGGCCTGCAGGCGGAAGGCCGCCACCCTGCTGGCCAGGTCAACCAGACCCTGGCCCCCCTCGGCAACAGGCAGGTGAAGGACGGCTCGTGGGAGCCAGTGGCGCCCATCCCAGAAGAAGTCCACCAGGTTGCGCTGGAGTCTCTCCAGGAGATCCGGTGGGGGGTCGAGCACGGTGCACCGGTGCCACAAGGTCGCTGCCGCCAGGTTGTTGATGACAAGGACGCGCCCCCGGTAGGAAAGGCTGGGCAGGCGCCAGCGCCACCGCTGCAGGCGGGCCTCCACCCCCTCCTCGAGGTCGTCCCAGTTACGCGCCATGAAGGTCGGTGGCCCCAGGAACACGCCCAAGATCTTGAGGCCCTCGCGGCGCCATGTGAGCCCCCCCGGCAAGTCCGGGGGGAGCATGCCAGTCCATGCGCCAAGCAGCAAAGTATCGCTCTTGGCCCAGTTGATGCGGGCGGAGGAGGCGAGCTCATAGGCACGCTGGCAATCTGCCAGGGCCCGCACGTCTTCCTGAGTGTTGAGGAAGACAGTGACATCATCCGCATATGCCGACAGCCGGAGAGGAGGCCTAGCAGACGGGCCGGTGGCCACTGGCAGGGCCACACCACTCAGGCGGCGTCGCAGTGTGTGCAGCAGCGGCTCGATGGCCAGGGAGTAGAGCATGCCCGACAGCGGACACCCCTGACGAATGCCCCTGCGTGCGGGGAACGGAGCACACAGCACACCGTTCACCTTGAGCAGGTTGGAAATGTCTCGGTACAAGACCCGGAGGGCCCCGGTGAAGAGGGGCCCAAAACCAAAGGCCTCCAGAGTCCGGAAGAGATAGGCGTGGCCCACCCGGTCAAAGGCCTTCTCCTGGTCTAGAGAGATGAGGCCGATGTCGAGGCCAAAGAGCTCGCTAGCCGTGAGTAGGTCCCGCAGCAGGAACAGGTTGTCTTGAATGGTCCTGCCCGGCACGCATTAGCTCTGCTCGGGCCCGGTGAGAGAGGCCATGACCGCGCGGAGGCGGGTGGCCAACGCTTTGGCCAGGATCTTATAGTCCGCGCACAGCAGGGAGACCGGCCGCCAGTTCTTCATGTAGCCCAGGTCTCCCTTTTTGGGCAGCAGGGTCAGCACCGCTCGGCGGCAGCTGATCGGCAAGACCTTGTCAGCGAGGCTTTCCTGGAAAACGCGCAGGAGGCTGGGGCCGAGGAGAGGCCAGAAGGTCTTGTAAAACTCAGCAGGCAACCCATCGAGGCCCAGGGCTTTGCCGGAGGCGAGGCCGGCCGTGGCGGCCGCCAGCTCTTCCAGGGACAAGTCCCGCTCAAGCTCTCCGGCCTCCAGGGCATCGAGACGTGGTAGGCCCTCGTGGAGTTCCCGCGTGGCCTCGGGGCACGACGGCTCGGCCGCAAACAGGTCACGATAAAAAGCGACAGCATGTTCACATATTTCGCCGGGCTCTGTAATGACCCGGCCCTCAGGAGTCTTGAGATGGTCCAAGACTTTGCTGGCTGCCCTCCGCCGCTCCAGGTTGAAAAAGAAGCGGGTCAGGGCGTCAGTTTCCGCCAGTTCCTGGCAACGGGCGCGGATCCTCGCACCGCGGGCTGCACTCTCCGCCAAGTCACGCAGACATTTCCTGCGGAACTGGAGGCTCTCGCTCAGTGCCGTGTCGCTGCCAGCGGCCAGCAGAGCAGCCTCGAGCTCCGCCACGTCCTCCTCCAACTCCCGGATACGTTGGCGCGTCTCGTTCGCGGCCAGCTGGGTGTACTGCTGGCAAAAAGGCTCGGATCTGTACCTTGCCCACGTCCCACCACAGCTTCCAGGAGGAGTGGCTCGATCTCGCAGCCTCCCACCTCCTCCAGAAGTGGGCAAAGCAGTCCCGGAAATAGGAGTCCTGAAGCAGGCTGACGTTGAAACACCAATAAGGTGCCCGTGCACAGGCTCTCCCCGGCAGGCTCAGTTCACTGAAGGCTAGGTCATGATCTGACAGACCCGAGGGAGCGATGCAGCTGCTGCGCAGGAGTGGCAGGTGGTGCCTGGTGACATAAAGGCGGTCGAGGCGAGCCATGGTGACACCACCGGCACCCATCCTGGCCCAGGTGTACTGGCGCGCATCAGGATGCAGGGCTCGCCAGATGTCCACGAGGTCTGCCCCCTCCAAGGCAGATTGCAGCTTGTGAGCGGAGGGCAGGTGGGGCTCAGGCCCTGTGCGGTCGAGGCGCGGGGCAGTGGTGCAGTTGAAATCCCCACCGAGGAGGAGCAGGTCATCATCCTCGCTAGCGTCGCGCAGGAGGGCAGCCAAGGTCTCGAAGAAAATGACCCTCTCCTGACCATCGGAAGGCGTGTAGACGTTGATGAGCAGCAGGCGGTGTTGTGCGAGGGTGATGTGGACGGTCAGCAGGCGGCCGGGGATGACCTCCCGCGGCACCGCCGCGTCAAGCTGCAGCTGTGGTGATAAGAGAGTCGCGACCCCAGCGCTAAGGTTGGTGCCATGGCTCAGGAACACCTGTCCTCGCCAGGCAGCCCGCCAGGCCGCCTGGTTGAATCTGTCAGAGTGTGTCTCTTGAAGGAAGGCGACGGCCAGCCTCTTCTGTCGCAGGAGCTCCAGGACGGCTTCGTGCTTCACCGAGTCTCGACAGCCGTTGATGTTGAAGGTGCCAATGATTGTGGCTGCCATGGATGTGGGTGTGGGAGAGGAAGAGCAAAGCAAGGTACGGGTGGAAGAACGAGCACCCAAGAGCAGAGCAAGGCAGTACAGACAGGTCAAGGAAGGCCTACTGTGCTCTACTCTAGTCGAGGGACCCGCCCAAGTCCCACTCAACTCTCACACTCTGGGCAAGCTTCTCCAAACGGTAAGCCATCTGGCCTGTGCCCAGATCCTGCTGCATGAGCTTGGCAGCTGCCCTGGCACCCTTAACAAACACCTTGGGGTCTGCGCACCACTGAGTGATGCGTCCCGCTACGTTCCTCTGCCCCTTAGTTAACTTCAAGAAGGACAGGAGTCCCCCATAGTCTGGAGGGACCCAGGGGGGCTCCGCCAGCTTGGGGTGGATGTTGCCTAAGGAAGAGCGGCGAGTCCGCACCCCCGGCGGGAGCTCGTCCGCAACCGCAGCATCGACACCCTCGATGTGTAGACACATCAGCCGCCTCTCATCATCCGAGTCAAGGACCGGCTCCACGAGGGCATTCCCTGTCTTCCTGGGGGGGGAGAGGCCATCCCGCTCACGACGCCTCTTGCGAGACTCAGTGAGCTGGACCTCCATCTCGTCAACTTCTCCATCTGATCCGCCCGGCTGGGGCATGACCAAGGGGGTAGCAGACTCTCCCGCCACCCCCAAGGCCAGGCCACCAGAAGAGAGGCATTCGCCACCATCCCCGCCGCCGCCCGACTCCGGAGGCTGGGGGACAGGCGAGGGGAGAGGGACCCCTGAAGCCCCCTCCCCCTCTGCTAAGTCTGCCCCGCCGATGGCTACATCCAACGGGGTGGGTGGTATGGCAGCCAGAGCGGGGCCAGGCTCTCTAGTGGGGGGTCCCTCGGCACTGGCCGAGGAGGGTCCTGACAGGGATAGGGCATCCTGAGAGGCCCCCTTCATCTTCCTCTCTTTGTCCTCCTTCTTCTTCTTCTTGGTGGTAGTGGGCAGCTGCCCCTGTGCTGGGGATGGGCCAGACTGCCCTGCCCCCCCAGCCAGCGGGGCCCCCGCACTGAGGGCAGGGGCGCCACAGATGGGGGAGGCGGCGGCGGGGCCTGGGTAGTAGCACCAGCCTCTCCACTGGACGATGGTTTCACACCAGAGCCCCCCCGTCCCCTGAGATGGAGTAGGGGTGGAAGGAGGCTGGGAGGAAGAGCTCCCTGCCTCCCTGGGCCTGCCGCATGTCCCAGAAGTCGACACGCCGTCTCTCGGCTCTGCCGCAGGTGGCGATGGTCCGGCCGCCTTGCCCTGAGGGCACTGAGCAGCCAGGTGGGAGGAGCCGCCGCACTTAAAACACGTAGTCTCTCCCACAGACAAATAGATAATATACCTCCGACCCTCGAGCGTGAAGCTCAGGGAGCGAGGTAGAGACTGGGGGCCCTCCTTGAGGAGCATAAAGACCTGCCTCCGAAAAGACAGGACGTGCTTCCGCTGAGGGTCCTTGCTTCCCATCGGCAGCCGGCGAAAAGGACTCGTAAGAACTCCATAGGCCTCGAGTCCCCTGGCCAGCTCCCGATCAGAAACATGTGGTGGGATGTTAGAGATCACCACCCTCACTGCCTGAGTCTCTAGGGGCGTGACAGGGTAGTGGATGCCCGCAATGTCTAGGCCCTCAGCACACACCTTGTCAACCAAGGCAGGCGTGCTCAAATAAATCATCGGGACCGTGTTCACACGACCCGCATAGCGGATGGTACGCCATCCCAGGAGCGCAGCCAGAGCCTCCATGCAAACCTCAAGCCCCACATGGAGATGGGCATGAACCCTCAGGCCATGCGTCAGCGGGAGGTCCCGAGAGACATCCTCATGCCAACTGCCAGGTGTAGGAGCAGCCATCCTCACTAGGACAGGGTTAAACTGCAAAGCAAAAAAAACAACTAAGGGAATGAAAAGAAAACTTAAACACAGGAGCTCAAGGCCAAGCTCCCGGGAATGCGGCCAAAACAGAAAGTGAAGATAAGCCACTGAAAGGGAGGGAGGGATTTGGGGGGTGAAAAAAAAAAGCATGGATAGAACAAAAAAAGAGGGGGGGAAAAAGAAAAAAAGCACCCCTCAAGCGGCAAATGATAATAGAGACCTCCCCACAAAGGGGGAGGAGGGTGGGGAGGGAAAAAAGCGGCAGGGGAAGGAGGGGGGGGTTAAAACAGCAAAAAGAAAAAAGAAAAGGAAAACTAAGGGGTGAGGGGGGGATGGAGGGTTAATTAAGAGCACCTCTGGAAGGCAGGCTAATGGAAAAGGTAACTCCCCGTAACAAGCAGACAGAAAAAAGAGAAAGAGAGGGAAAGAGACAGTAAAAGAGAAGGCTGCGAGAAGCGTCTCACAGACAAAGAAACCAGAAGCAGAGGGGGAGGGAAGAGAGAGGAGAGAAAAGTGGGGGTAAAAGCTGCAAAAAAGCAAGAAAAGAGTCAGAAAGCAAAATAAACAGAGGCTAGAGACCTTTAGACAGGTGGGAGTGAAGGAAGAAAAGAGATAGGAAGCCGGGGAGTCTTACGCTCGGGATCGCCCCACGCAGCTCCAAGCGAGCCTGGTCCGAAGCGTCCAAAGCGGAAGGAAGGAAGGAAGGAAGGAAGGAAGGAAGGACTTTTGACTTTTGACAACTTTATTTCACAAAAGATCAGGTACAGAAAGCAAAAAAACCATCAAACCACACCAAAGAGAAACCATTCCCGGACGTTCAGAACATCACACCGTGACAAACACCTTCGCAGTAATACACATCGTGTCTAACATGCTATTTATGTATATAGCCCTCGAGAAACGAACAATTCCACCCTTCCCTGTCCCATAGTACACGTACAAAACCCTTCTTCTTCTCACCCCGAGAAAATGAACAACAGCAGCCTGGTGAGGGCCCAGGGCACGGCACAAGCCGGAAGCCACAGTCCGCCACCGCACCCGCCCGGTCGCCCAGACCGGTCACAACATCAGAGCGCGTATTTGAGACGGCCGTCCTCCACGTGGCACAGCGCTCCCTCAAGGGCCCAGAGTGCCTCGAAGGCGGGCACCCCCCGCCGGAGCACAGCGTGCTCAAACTCCAGCGAGAGGCGCGCCCGCACTAGGAGGCCAAAGAGCCGCGGGGCATCGTCTGAGCCGGTGCCGGCAAGCCGGTTACGGCGGCTCTTGAGGACGGCCATCTTGGCCTGGCCCAGCAAAAAGTTGGCCAGGCAGATGGCGCCCCGCTCGGCCGCCCGGTACGGGTAAGAGCATATGTAGGTGGTCTCTGAGAGGCTCCTGCCCAGCGCCCGCAGCGGCAGCTCGAGGGTGGCAAAGAGCGGCCGCAGGCGGGGACAGTCCAGGAAGGCGTGAAAGAGATCCTCCTCCACGCCCCCAGGGCAGAAGGGGCAGGCCGTCGAAGCGGCTGGGTCAAAGTGGGACGCAAACGTGCCAGTGGCTAGGATGCCGTGCAGCAACCGCCACTGCAGGTCGCCAGTCTTCTTGGCGGTCGGCGGCTTATACAATGTGCGCCACGCCGGGTGGGCCGGTGGGGAAGCCGGTGGCCCCAGGCGCCGTCGCCACGGTGTATCGGGGCGTCCCGCCAGCACCTGAGCATGGCGGACACAGACCACCCAGGCATACAAGCTTCTACGCGATAGAGAAGCAAAGGGACAACCCGTGTCACTATCGGGAGGCATGGGGAGCCGCAACAGAGTGCCCGGCCCACCGGCCAACTCCGCGGCCACAGCCGGGGTGACCGGCAGCGAAGGGAAAGCCTCGCTCGCGGCATCCGCGGCCCGCGGGATCTGGCGCGCACGGAGATGTTCGTCCAAGGCGGCCGCCGCCACCGGCGGGAGGGCGGCGCGGATGTCACGCAGGAGATGACCCATGGTGCGGATGGAGCGCACGCCCAGCCGTGTGGCCAGCGCCTCGGGCGAGAGCCAGGCTGACCGAGCGGGGTCCAGGAGATGGTGCAGGCGGAGGACACGCGCCTGGATGAGGGTGGCCGTGAGGCTGGCAGAGGCCAGGCTCGGCACGGAGCCCCACAGGGCTGAGTTGTGCACCAGAGGCTCCCTCAGCAGCTGCGGGAAACACAGTGTCCGGGCTCGAGGCTGGAGGCGGAAGGCGACCTGCCAGGCTCGTACCACGCTGCGATAAAAGGCCGGAAGCACCGCCCAGTTCAGGAGCGTGGGTGTCAACAAAAAGAGCTCCCGGTCAAAGCCAAGGGCGCCGACCCTCTGTAGGAACCGGCACGCCAGTTGTTGCCATGGCAGCTGCTCCTCGCTGTAAAGCAGTCGCTGAAGGGCCTGCAGGCGGAAGGCCGCCACCCTGCTGGCCAGGTCAACCAGACCCTGGCCCCCCTCGGCAACAGGCAGGTGAAGGACGGCTCGTGGGAGCCAGTGGCGCCCATCCCAGAAGAAGTCCACCAGGTTGCGCTGGAGTCTCTCCAGGAGATCCGGTGGGGGGTCGAGCACGGCGCACCGGTGCCACAAGGTCGCTGCCGCCAGGTTGTTGATGACAAGGACGCGCCCCCGGTAGGAAAGGCTGGGCAGGCGCCAGCGCCACCGCTGCAGGCGGGCCTCCACCCCCTCCTCGAGGTCGTCCCAGTTACGCGCCATGAAGGCCGGTGGCCCCAGGAACACGCCCAAGATCTTGAGGCCCTCGCGGCGCCATGTGAGCCCCCCCGGCAAGTCCGGGGGGAGCGTGCCAGTCCATGCGCCAAGCAACAAAGTATCGCTCTTGGCCCAGTTGATGCGGGCGGAGGAGGCGCGCTCATAGGCACGCTGGCAATCCGCCAGGGCCCGCACGTCTTCCTGAGTGTTGAGGAAGACGGTGACATCATCCGCATATGCCGACAGCCGGAGACGAGGCCTAGCGGACGGGCCGGTGGCCACTGGCAGGGCCACACCACTCAGGCGGCGTCGCAGCGTGTGCAGCAGCGGCTCGATGGCCAGGGAGTAGAGCATGCCCGACAGCGGACACCCCTGACGAATGCCCCTGCGTGCGGGGAACGGAGCACACAGCACACCGTTCACCTTGAGCAGGCTGGAAATGTCTCGGTACAAGACCCGGAGGGCCCCGGTGAAGAGGGGCCCAAAACCAAAGGCCTCCAGAGTCTGGAAGAGATAGGCGTGGCCCACCCGGTCAAAGGCCTTCTCCTGGTCTAGAGAGATGAGGCCGATGTCGAGGCCAAAGAGCTCGCTAGCCGTGAGTAGGTCCCGCAGCAGGAACAGGTTGTCTTGAATGGTCCTGCCCGGCACGCAGTAGCTCTGCTCGGGCCCGGTGAGAGAGGCCATGACCGTGCGGAGGCGGGTGGCCAACGCTTTGGCCAGGATCTTATAGTCTGCGCACAGCAGGGAGACCGGCCGCCAGTTCTTCATGTAGCCCAGGTCTCCCTTCTTGGGCAGCAGGGTCAGCACCGCTCGGCGGCAGCTGATCGGCAAGACCTTGTCGGCGAGGCTCTCCTGGAAAACGCGCAGGAGGCTGGGGCCGAGGAGAGGCCAGAAGGTCTTGTAAAACTCAGCAGGCAACCCATCGAGGCCCGGGGCTTTGCCGGAGGCGAGGCCGGCCGTGGCGGCCGCCAGCTCTTCCAGGGACAAGTCCCGCTCAAGCTCTCCGGCCTTCAGGGCATCGAGACGTGGTAGGCCCTCGTGGAGTTCCCGCGTGGCCTCGGGGCACGACGGCTCGGCCGCAAACAGGTCACGATAGAAGGCGACGGCATGTTCGCGTATTTCGCCGGGCTCTGTAATTACCCGGCCCTCAGGAGTCTTGAGATGGTCCAAGACTTTGCTCGCTGCCCTCCGCCGCTCCAGGTTGAAAAAGAAGCGGGTCGGGGCGTCAGTTTCCGCCAGTTCCTGGCAACGGGCGCGGATCCTCGCGCCGCGGGCCGCGCTCTCCGCCAGGTCGCGCAGACATCTCCTGCGGAACCGGAGGCTCTCGCTCAGTGCCGCGTCGCTGCCAGCAGCCAGCAGAGCAGCCTCGAGCTCCACCACGTCCTCCTCCAACTCCCGGATACGTCGGCGCGTCTCGTTCGCGGCCAGCTGGGTGTACTGCTGGCAAAAGGCTCGGATCTGTACCTTGCCCACGTCCCACCACAGCTTCCAGGAGAAGTGGCTCGATCTCGCAGCCTCCCAGCTCCTCCAGAAGTGGGCAAAGCAGTCCCGGAAATAGGAGTCCTGAAGCAGGCTGGCGTTGAAACACCAATAAGGTGCCCGCGCACAGGCTCTCCCCGGCAGGCTCAGTTCACTGAAGGCTAGGTCATGATCTGACAGACCCGAGGGAGCGATGCAGCTGCTGCGCAGGAGTGGCAGGTGGTGCCTGGTGACATAAAGGCGGTCGAGGCGAGCCATGGTGACACCACCGGCACCCATCCTGGCCCAGGTGTACTGGCGCGCATCAGGATGCAGGGCTCGCCAGATGTCCACGAGGTCTGCCCCCTCCAAGGCAGATTGCAGCTTGCGAGCGGAGGGCAGGTGGGGTTCAGGCCCTGTGCGGTCGAGGCGCGGGGCAGTGGTGCAGTTGAAATCCCCACCGAGGAGGAGCAGGTCATCATCCTCGCTAGCGTCGCGCAGGAGGGCAGCCAAGGTCTCGAAGAAAACGACCCTCTCCTGACCATCGGAAGGCGCGTAGACGTTGATGAGCAGCAGGCGGTGTTGTGCGAGGGTGACGCGGACGGTCAGCAGGCGGCCGGGGATGACCTCCCGCGGCACCGCCGCGTCAAGCTGCAGCTGTGTTGATAAGAGAGTCGCGACCCCAGCGCTAAGGTTGGTGCCATGGCTCAGGAACACCTGTCCTCGCCAGGCAGCCCGCCAGGCCGCCTGGTTGAATCTGTCAGAGTGCGTCTCTTGAAGGAAGGCGACGGCCAGCCTCTTCTGTCGCAGGAGCTCCAGGACGGCTTCGCGCTTCACCGAGTCTCGACAGCCGTTGATGTTGAAGGTGCCAATGATTGTGGCTGCCATGGATGTGGGTGTGGGAGAGGAAGAGCAAAGCAAGGTACGGGTGGAAGAACGAGCACCCAAGAGCAGAGCAAGGCAGTACAGACAGGTCAAGGAAGGCCTACTGTGCCCTACTCTAGTCGAGGGACCCGCCCAAGTCCCACTCAGCTCTCACCCTCTGGGCAAGCTTCTCCAAACGGTAAGCCATCTGGCGTGTGCCCAGATCCCGCTGCATGAGCTTGGCAGCTGCCCTGGCACCCTTTACGAACACTTTGGGGTCTGCGCACCACTGAGTGATGCGTCCTGCTACGTTCCTCTGCCCCTTAGTTAACTTCAAGAAGGACAGGAGTCCCCCATAGTCTGGAGGGACCCAGGGGGGCTCCGCCAGCTTGGGGTGGATGTTGCCTAAGGAAGAGCGTCGAGTCCGCACCCCCGGCGGGAGCTCGTCCGCAACCGCAGCATCGACACCCTCGATGTCTAGACACATCAGCCGCCTCTCATCGTCCGAGTCAAGGACCGGCTCCACGAGGGCATTCCCTGTCTTCCTGGGGGGGGAGAGGCCATCCCGCTCACGACGCCTCTTGCGAGACTCAGTGAGCTGGACCTCCATCTCGTCAACTTCTCCATCTAATCCACCAGGCTGGGGCATGACCAAGGGGGTAGCAGAGTCTCCCGCCACCCCCGAGGCCAGGCCACCAGAAGAGAGGCATTCGCCACCATCCCCGCCGCCGCCCGACTCCGGAGGCTGGGGGACAGGCGAGGGGAGAGGGACCCCTGAAGCCCCCTCCCCCTCCGCTAAGTCTGCCCCACCGACAGCTACATCCAACGGGGTGGGTGGTATGGCAGCCAGAGCGGGGCCAGGCTCTCTAGTGGGGGGTCCCTCGGCACTGGCCGAGGAGGGCAGGGCATCCTGAGAGGCCCCCTTCATCTTCCTCTCTTTGTCCTCCTTCTTCTTCTTCTTGGTGGTAGTGGGCAGCTGCCCCTGTGCTGGGGACGGGCCAGACTGCCCTGCCCCCCCAGCCGGCGGGGCCCCTGCACTGAGGGCAGGGGGCGCCACAGACGGGGGAGGCGGCGGCGGGGCCTGGGTAGTAGCACCAGCCTCTCCACTGGACGATGGTTTCACACCAGAGCCCCCCCGTCCCCTGAGATGGAGTAGGGGTGGAAGGAGGCTGGGAGGAAGAGCTCCCTGCCTCCCTGGGCCTGCCGCATGTCCCAGAAGTCGACACGCCGTCTCTCGGCTCTGCCGCAGGTGGCGATGGTCCGGCCGCCTTGCCCTGAGGGCACTGAGCAGCCAGGTGGGAGGAGCCGCCGCACTTAAAACACGTAGTCTCTCCCACAGACAAATAGATAATATACCTCCGACCCTCGAGCGTGAAGCTCAGGGAGCGAGGTAGAGACTGGGGGCCCTCCTTGAGGAGCATAAAGACCTGCCTCCGAAAAGACAGGACGTGCTTCCGCTGAGGGTCCTTGCTTCCCATCGGCAGCCGGCGAAAAGGACTCGTAAGAACTCCATAGGCCTCGAGTCCCCTGGCCAGCTCCCGATCAGAAACATGTGGTGGGATGTTAGAGATCACCACCCTCACTGCCTGAGTCTCTAGGGGCGTGACAGGGTAGTGGATGCCCGCAATGTCTAGGCCCTCAGCACACACCTTGTCAACCAAGGCAGGCGTGCTCAAATAAATCATCGGGACCGTGTTCACACGACCCGCATAGCGGATGGTACGCCATCCCAGGAGCGCAGCCAGAGCCTCCATGCAAACCTCAAGCCCCACATGGAGATGGGCATGAACCCTCAGGCCATGCGTCAGCGGGAGGTCCCGAGAGACATCCTCATGCCAACTGCCAGGTGTAGGAGCAGCCATCCTCACTAGGACAGGGTTAAACTGCAAAGCAAAAAAAACAACTAAGGGAATGAAAAGAAAACTTAAACACAGGAGCTCAAGGCCAAGCTCCCGGGAATGCGGCCAAAACAGAAAGTGAAGATAAGCCACTGAAAGGGAGGGAGGGATTTGGGGGGTGAAAAAAAAAAGCATGGATAGAACAAAAAAAGAGGGGGGGAAAAAGAAAAAAAGCACCCCTCAAGCGGCAAATGATAATAGAGACCTCCCCACAAAGGGGGAGGAGGGTGGGGAGGGAAAAAAGCGGCAGGGGAAGGAGGGGGGGGTTAAAACAGCAAAAAGAAAAAAGAAAAGGAAAACTAAGGGGTGAGGGGGGGATGGAGGGTTAATTAAGAGCACCTCTGGAAGGCAGGCTAATGGAAAAGGTAACTCCCCGTAACAAGCAGACAGAAAAAAGAGAAAGAGAGGGAAAGAGACAGTAAAAGAGAAGGCTGCGAGAAGCGTCTCACAGACAAAGAAACCAGAAGCAGAGGGGGAGGGAAGAGAGAGGAGAGAAAAGTGGGGGTAAAAGCTGCAAAAAAGCAAGAAAAGAGTCAGAAAGCAAAATAAACAGAGGCTAGAGACCTTTAGACAGGTGGGAGTGAAGGAAGAAAAGAGATAGGAAGCCGGGGAGTCTTACGCTCGGGATCGCCCCACGCAGCTCCAAGCGAGCCTGGTCCGAAGCGTCCAAAGCGGAAGGAAGGAAGGAAGGAAGGAAGGAAGGAAGGAAGGAAGGAAGGACTTTGACTTTTGACAACTTTATTTCACAAAAGATCAGGTACAGAAAGCAAAAAAACCATCAAACCACACCAAAGAGAAACCATTCCCGGACGTTCAGAACATCACACCGTGACAAACACCTTCGCAGTAATACACATCGTGTCTAACATGCTATTTATATATATAGCCCTCGAGAAACGAACAATTCCACCCTTCCCTGTCCCATAGTACACGTACAAAACCCTTCGACTTCTCACCCCGAGAAAATGAACAAAAGCAGCTTGGTGAGGGCCCAGGGCACGGCACAAGCCGGAAGCCACAGTCCGCCACCGCGCCCGCCCGGTCGCCCAGACCGGTCACAACATCAGAGCGCGTATTTGAGACGGCCGTCCTCCACGTGGCACAGCGCTCCCTCAAGGGCCCAGAGTGCCTCGAAGGCGGGCACCCCCCGCCGGAGCACAGCGTGCTCAAACTCCAGCGAGAGGCGCGCCCGCACTAGGAGGCCAAAGAGCCGCGGGGCATCGTCTGAGCCGGTGCCGGCAAGCCGGTTACGGCGGCTCTTGAGGACGGCCATCTTGGCCTGGCCCAGCAAAAAGTTGGCCAGGCAGATGGCGCCCCGCTCGGCCGCCCGGTACGGGTAGGAGCATATGTAGGTGGTCTCTGAGAGGCTCCTGCCCAGCGCCCGCAGCGGCAGCTCGAGGGTGGCAAAGAGCGGCCGCAGGCGGGGACAGTCCAGGAAGGCGTGAAAGAGATCCTCCTCCACGCCCCCAGGGCAGAAGGGGCAGGCCGTCGAAGCGGCTGGGTCAAAGTGGGACGCAAACGTGCCAGTGGCTAGGATGCCGTGCAGCAACCGCCACTGCAGGTCGCCAGTCTTCTTGGCGGTCGGCGGCTTATACAATGTGCGCCACGCCGGGTGGGCCGGTGGGGAAGCTGGTGGCCCCAGGCGCCGTCGCCACGGTGTATCGGGGCGTCCCGCCAGCACCTGAGCATGGCGGACACAGACCACCCAGGCATACAAGCTTCTACGCGATAGAGAAGCAAAGGGACAACCCGTGTCACTATCGGGAGGCATGGGGAGCCGCAACAGAGTGCCCGGCCCACCGGCCAACTCCGCGGCCACAGCCGGGGTGACCGGCAGCGAAGGGAAAGCCTCGCTCGCGGCATCCGCGGCCCGCGGGATCTGGCGCGCACGGAGATGTTCGTCCAAGGCGGCCGCCGCCACCGGCGGGAGGGCGGCGCGGATGTCACGCAGGAGATGACCCATGGTGCGGATGGAGCGCACACCCAGCCGTGTGGCCAGCGCCTCGGGCGAGAGCCAGGCTGACCGAGCGGGGTCCAGGAGATGGTGCAGGCGGAGGACACGCGCCTGGATGAGGGTGGCCGTGAGGCTGGCAGAGGCCAGGCTCGGCACGGAGCCCCACAGGGCTGAGTTGTGCACCAGAGGCTCCCTCAGCAGCTGCGGGAAACACAGTGTCCGGGCTCGAGGCTGGAGGCGGAAGGCGACCTGCCAGGCTCGTACCACGCTGCGATAAAAGGCCGGAAGCACCGCCCAGTTCAGGAGCGTGGGTGTCAACAAAAAGAGCTCCCGGTCAAAGCCAAGGGCGCCGACCCTCTGTAGGAACCGGCACGCCAGTTGTTGCCATGGCAGCTGCTCCTCGCTGTAAAGCAGTCGCTGAAGGGCCTGCAGGCGGAAGGCCGCCACCCTGCTGGCCAGGTCAACCAGACCCTGGCCCCCCTCGGCAACAGGCAGGTGAAGGACGGCTCGTGGGAGCCAGTGGCGCCCATCCCAGAAGAAGTCCACCAGGTTGCGCTGGAGTCTCTCCAGGAGATCCGGTGGGGGGTCGAGCACGGCGCACCGGTGCCACAAGGTCGCTGCCGCCAGGTTGTTGATGACAAGGACGCGCCCCCGGTAGGAAAGGCTGGGCAGGCGCCAGCGCCACCGCTGCAGGCGGGCCTCCACCCCCTCCTCGAGGTCGTCCCAGTTACGCGCCATGAAGGCCGGTGGCCCCAGGAACACGCCCAAGATCTTGAGGCCCTCGCGGCGCCATGTGAGCCCCCCCGGCAAGTCCGGGGGGAGCGTGCCAGTCCATGCGCCAAGCAACAAAGTATCGCTCTTGGCCCAGTTGATGCGGGCGGAGGAGGCGCGCTCATAGGCACGCTGGCAATCCGCCAGGGCCCGCACGTCTTCCTGAGTGTTGAGGAAGACGGTGACATCATCCGCATACGCCGACAGCCGGAGACGAGGCCTAGCGGACGAGCCGCTGGCCACTGGCAGGGCCACACCACTCAGGCGGCGTCGCAGCGTGTGCAGCAGCGGCTCGATGGCCAGGGAGTAGAGCATGCCCGACAGCGGACACCCCTGACGAATGCCCCTGCGTGCGGGGAACGGAGCACACAGCACACCGTTCACCTTGAGCAGGCTGGAAATGTCTCGGTACAAGACCCGGAGGGCCCCGGTGAAGAGGGGCCCAAAACCAAAGGCCTCCAGAGTCTGGAAGAGATAGGCGTGGCCCACCCGGTCAAAGGCCTTCTCCTGGTCTAGAGAGATGAGGCCGATGTCGAGGCCAAAGAGCTCGCTAGCCGTGAGTAGGTCCCGCAGCAGGAACAGGTTGTCTTGAATGGTCCTGCCCGGCACGCAGTAGCTCTGCTCGGGCCCGGTGAGAGAGGCCATGACCGCACGGAGGCGGGTGGCCAACGCTTTGGCCAGGATCTTATAGTCCGCGCACAGCAGGGAGACCGGCCGCCAGTTCTTCATGTAGCCCAGGTCTCCCTTCTTGGGCAGCAGGGTCAGCACCGCTCGGCGGCAGCTGATCGGCAAGACCTTGTCAGCGAGGCTCTCCTGGAAAACGCGCAGGAGGCTGGGGCCGAGGAGAGGCCAGAAGGTCTTGTAAAACTCAGCAGGCAACCCATCGAGGCCCGGGGCTTTGCCGGAGGCGAGGCCGGCCGTGGCGGCCGCCAGCTCTTCCAGGGACAAGTCCCGCTCAAGCTCTCCGGCCTCCAGGGCATCGAGACGTGGTAGGCCCTCGTGGAGTTCCCGCGTGGCCTCGGGGCACGACGGCTCGGCCGCAAACAGGTCACGATAGAAGGCGACGGCATGTTCGCGTATTTCGCCGGGCTCTGTAATGACCCGGCCCTCAGGAGTCTTGAGATGGTCCAAGACTTTGCTCGCTGCCCTCCGCCGCTCCAGGTTGAAAAAGAAGCGGGTCGGGGCGTCAGTTTCCGCCAGTTCCTGGCAACGGGCGCGGATCCTCGCGCCGCGGGCCGCGCTCTCCGCCAGGTCGCGCAGACATCTCCTGCGGAACCGGAGGCTCTCGCTCAGTGCCGCGTCGCTGCCAGCGGCCAGCAGAGCAGCCTCGAGCTCCGCCACGTCCTCCTCCAACTCCCGGATACGTCGGCGCGTCTCGTTCGCGGCCAGCTGGGTGTACTGCTGGCAAAAGGCTCGGATCTGTACCTTGCCCACGTCCCACCACAGCTTCCAGGAGGAGTGGCTCGATCTCGCAGCTTCCCAGCTCCTCCAGAAGTGGGCAAAGCAGTCCCGGAAATAGGAGTCCTGAAGCAGGCTGACGTTGAGACACCAATAAGGTGCCCGCGCACAGGCTCTCCCCGGCAGGCTCAGTTCACTGAAGGCTAGGTCATGATCTGACAGACCCGAGGGAGCGATGCAGCTGCTGCGCAGGAGTGGCAGGTGGTGCCTGGTGACATAAAGGCGGTCGAGGCGAGCCATGGTGACACCACCGGCACCCATCCTGGCCCAGGTGTACTGGCGCGCATCAGGATGCAGGGCTCGCCAGATGTCCACGAGGTCTGCCCCCTCCAAGGCAGATTGCAGCTTGCGAGCGGAGGGCAGGTGGGGTTCAGGCCCTGTGCGGTCGAGGCGCGGGGCAGTGGTGCAGTTGAAATCCCCACCGAGGAGGAGCAGGTCATCATCCTCGCTAGCGTCGCGCAGGAGGGCAGCCAAGGTCTCGAAGAAAACGACCCTCTCCTGACCATCGGAAGGCGCGTAGACGTTGATGAGCAGCAGGCGGTGTTGTGCGAGGGTGACGCGGACGGTCAGCAGGCGGCCGGGGATGACCTCCCGCGGCACCGCCGCGTCAAGCTGCAGCTGTGGTGATAAGAGAGTCGCGACCCCAGCGCTAAGGTTGGTGCCATGGCTCAGGAACACCTGTCCTCGCCAGGCAGCCCGCCAGGCCGCCTGGTTGAATCTGTCAGAGTGTGTCTCTTGAAGGAAGGCGACGGCCAGCCTCTTCTGTCGCAGGAGCTCCAGGACGGCTTCGCGCTTCACCGAGTCTCGACAGCCGTTGATGTTGAAGGTGCCAATGATTGTGTCTGCCATGGATGTGGGTGTGGGAGAGGAAGAGCAAAGCAAGGTACGGGTGGAAGAACGAGCACCCAAGAGCAGAGCAAGGCAGTACAGACAGGTCAAGGAAGGCCTACTGTGCCCTACTCTAGTCGAGGGACCCGCCCAAGTCCCACTCAGCTCTCACCCTCTGGGCAAGCTTCTCCAAACGGTAAGCCATCTGGCGTGTGCCCAGATCCCGCTGCATGAGCTTGGCAGCTGCCCTGGCACCCTTTACGAACACTTTGGGGTCTGTGCACCACTGAGTGATGCGTCCTGCTACGTTCCTCTGCCCCTTAGTTAACTTCAAGAAGGACAGGAGTCCCCCATAGTCTGGAGGGACCCAGGGGGGCTCCGCCAGCTTGGGGTGGATGTTGCCTAAGGAAGAGCGTCGAGTCCGCACCCCCGGCGGGAGCTCGTCCGCAACCGCAGCATCGACGCCCTCGATGTCTAGACACATCAGCCGCCTCTCATCGTCCGAGTCAAGGACCGGCTCCACGAGGGCATTCCCTGTCTTCCTGGGGGGGGAGAGGCCATCCCGCTCACGACGCCTCTTGCGAGACTCAGTGAGCTGGACCTCCATCTCGTCAACTTCTCCATCTAATCCACCAGGCTGGGGCATGACCAAGGGGGTAGCAGAGTCTCCCGCCACCCCCGAGGCCAGGCCACCAGAAGAGAGGCATTCGCCACCATCCCCGCCGCCGCCCGACTCCGGAGGCTGGGGGACAGGCGAGGGGAGAGGGACCCCTGAAGCCCCCTCCCCCTCCGCTAAGTCTGCCCCACCGACAGCTACATCCAACGGGGTGGGTGGTATGGCAGCCAGAGCGGGGCCAGGCTCTCTAGTGGGGGGTCCCTCGGCACTGGCCGAGGAGGGCAGGGCATCCTGAGAGGCCCCCTTCATCTTCCTCTCTTTGTCCTCCTTCTTCTTCTTCTTGGTGGTAGTGGGCAGCTGCCCCTGTGCTGGGGACGGGCCAGACTGCCCTGCCCCCCCAGCCGGCGGGGCCCCTGCACTGAGGGCAGGGGGCGCCACAGACGGGGGAGGCGGCGGCGGGGCCTGGGTAGTAGCACCAGCCTCTCCACTGGACGATGGTTTCACACCAGAGCCCCCCCGTCCCCTGAGATGGAGTAGGGGTGGAAGGAGGCTGGGAGGAAGAGCTCCCTGCCTCCCTGGGCCTGCCGCATGTCCCAGAAGTCGACACGCCGTCTCTCGGCTCTGCCGCAGGTGGCGATGGTCCGGCCGCCTTGCCCTGAGGGCACTGAGCAGCCAGGTGGGAGGAGCCGCCGCACTTAAAACACGTAGTCTCTCCCACAGACAAATAGATAATATACCTCCGACCCTCGAGCGTGAAGCTCAGGGAGCGAGGTAGAGACTGGGGGCCCTCCTTGAGGAGCATAAAGACCTGCCTCCGAAAAGACAGGACGTGCTTCCGCTGAGGGTCCTTGCTTCCCATCGGCAGCCGGCGAAAAGGACTCGTAAGAACTCCATAGGCCTCGAGTCCCCTGGCCAGCTCCCGATCAGAAACATGTGGTGGGATGTTAGAGATCACCACCCTCACTGCCTGAGTCTCTAGGGGCGTGACAGGGTAGTGGATGCCCGCAATGTCTAGGCCCTCAGCACACACCTTGTCAACCAAGGCAGGCGTGCTCAAATAAATCATCGGGACCGTGTTCACACGACCCGCATAGCGGATGGTACGCCATCCCAGGAGCGCAGCCAGAGCCTCCATGCAAACCTCAAGCCCCACATGGAGATGGGCATGAACCCTCAGGCCATGCGTCAGCGGGAGGTCCCGAGAGACATCCTCATGCCAACTGCCAGGTGTAGGAGCAGCCATCCTCACTAGGACAGGGTTAAACTGCAAAGCAAAAAAAACAACTAAGGGAATGAAAAGAAAACTTAAACACAGGAGCTCAAGGCCAAGCTCCCGGGAATGCGGCCAAAACAGAAAGTGAAGATAAGCCACTGAAAGGGAGGGAGGGATTTGGGGGGTGAAAAAAAAAAGCATGGATAGAACAAAAAAAGAGGGGGGGAAAAAGAAAAAAAGCACCCCTCAAGCGGCAAATGATAATAGAGACCTCCCCACAAAGGGGGAGGAGGGTGGGGAGGGAAAAAAGCGGCAGGGGAAGGAGGGGGGGGTTAAAACAGCAAAAAGAAAAAAGAAAAGGAAAACTAAGGGGTGAGGGGGGGATGGAGGGTTAATTAAGAGCACCTCTGGAAGGCAGGCTAATGGAAAAGGTAACTCCCCGTAACAAGCAGACAGAAAAAAGAGAAAGAGAGGGAAAGAGACAGTAAAAGAGAAGGCTGCGAGAAGCGTCTCACAGACAAAGAAACCAGAAGCAGAGGGGGAGGGAAGAGAGAGGAGAGAAAAGTGGGGGTAAAAGCTGCAAAAAAGCAAGAAAAGAGTCAGAAAGCAAAATAAACAGAGGCTAGAGACCTTTAGACAGGTGGGAGTGAAGGAAGAAAAGAGATAGGAAGCCGGGGAGTCTTACGCTCGGGATCGCCCCACGCAGCTCCAAGCGAGCCTGGTCCGAAGCGTCCAAAGCGGAAGGAAGGAAGGAAGGAAGGAAGGAAGGAAGGAAGGAAGGAAGGAAGGACCTAGGCACTTTCTTAAGTCATGAACTATCCATAGAGAAAGCCCCAAGTCACCCCTGGGCAATAAACCAGCCCCAGGGTTGGTCCTGAATCACGCTCAAGCCATGAGCCACCTGTTCAATGAGTCACCCCTGAGCAAGGAGGCACCCCAGAACCCAGATTAACCCTACCAGTCACCACTTCCCCCAAAGTTGCCGAAACTTACCAGTGGCTTCTGCTGGGTTGTCCCTGTCTGGCAACCTGATAAGGGTCTTGTTAGAGTTGTCCATAGTTTTTGTGTCCTGGGTCTGGTCCCAGAGTTTGGGTGGGGAACATGTCATTGCAGGCGTCCTGGTGCTCTTCCATGGCCATTTTTTTTTTTTTTTGTTATGCTGCACCAGATCCATGGGTGTGCAGTGCATGTATGGCATGAAGTGACAGTGTGGTCCAACTCAAAAATCCTCAACAGCTTCTTGTAGTAGGAGACCATGGTCTTCCTGGGGCCTGACACCTTGTCAGCATCCCTTCTCTGAACACACTGTGACTTCATTCACTTGTTTTTAGAGTGGATCCACAGCCAGCCCTGCTGCTTCCCCTGAACCACCATCTGGGCTGTGATGAACTCATAGACTGCCTAGTTTTGCTGGCTTCCCTTTCCATCCTTGGTGGTGATGGTTTTTTCTTCACCCTAGATGAGATGAGCTCCAGTAGCTCATCACCAGTCCAGTTCATAGTCCTCCTGCAGGTTTCTGAGGAGGACATTATCTGGTTTGGTGTGGTTCATGAAACTAGGTATTTGCTGTTCATGTACTCAAAGAAATCTGGAAGGCATCTGTGAACCTCAGGTCTTTTAGTGGGTACCCAGAGTGATGCCATGTGGGCCAGGGGGAAGGTAAGGTTGTTGCCTTGAAGTCAGTATCAAACCCCAGGCAGTAGAGTTCTGTCAGAACAGCCTAGGGAGCACAAGTGGTACATCCTGGGATGCTGGAGGACTGTAAATTGTTTGTATTAGCTCTGTAGAGCTAACTGACAATAGTTGAACATGTATTACTTACTATGACATGGAGATACCCCTTTTGCAAAAAGTCACAGGTTTGCTATGACTGAATTTAATATGTTTTACTGCTTGAACATGTAGGCAACATGTTTTAAGTGTATTGAACACATACTAAGTGCCCTGTGTGAAATGGCCTTAGACCAGGTTTGAAACTTCTCTAAAATGCACCAGGGATCGAGTTGTATCCCAACTGGCCTTAGGATCAGCTACAAATCGAAGAATTTATTACACAGATGCACACAGACACAGACACACAGAGCTTCACTTAGATGCAGTGGTGAGTTCAACACTCAGTATGGATAGGACAAAATACACAGTCAATGTACTACTGGATTTAAGAATTTAAGTTACAATTGTTTCTCATTGAAAGGATGCAGAATGTAATAGATTTATATTTTAAAGAGATAATGCCAAGGAATTTTAATCCCATATATGTGAGACTTCTCAGAACCACTCCTGCACTGTTAGTCTTCTCTGGCAAACAGAGAAAGAATAGAAAAACAAAATAGCTGGTGCCCCTGAAAGTTAGATGTTAATTTAGCAAAACAAATAATGTATTTTCATCTTGACATTCATAAACAGTTTTAACATCACAATTTGGACATCCTTTGTAGACTTAAAACCAACTTAATTATTTTTTACCTTACAAGAAAGTATCCCAAAGGCACAGTGAACAGGACTGGCTAACTGGCATTTCAAGAACACAAAGGGCACAGACAGAACTGCAGTGCCCTCAGTGCAGTGAGTTATATTAACTGGCATCCTTAGTTTCACTGATAGATAGCAGCTTGTGACAAAGAAAAATCTCACGTACGTTCAGTCATAGTGAAACATACAGGGCTTTCCTAATGTGATAATCCATTACTCAGTGAATAATATGAAATCTTTTGATGACAGCAAAGTTTCACCACCATTTCAAACTACAAGAGTAACCTATTTATAACTTTAAGAAGGAAAATGTCAGTTTTACAACATGAAGGGGCTTTGTAGGATTACCCAGTCTTCTGTTCCTAGGATTTTGAAATTAGGATTTACCTACTGTGGTGGCATACAGGAAATTTGAGTGCATCTGCTAATGTAGGTGGATGTATTGTAATATGTGAAGATATTAATGTGAAGGTACTAATAAAGTACATCTAAACTCCAGGCTTGACAAGTTTTGATAAACTATTTTTCTTACACTTTTAACAAATTATTCTATTATAGAAAATAACCCCCAAGGAAGATGAGACAAAATAGTTGATGTAAAGTGCCCATAGCTTCACTGGTTAGCAGAAATTCCTTATTATGCATCTTACCTTGGTTGTGATAGTCTTAATCAGTTACCAATTGAGGAGAATATGAATATATGTGTGTAGATGTTCACCAGCATAAGTAAAGATTTTTAATTTCCACACAGTGTTCCATTCATTGCTATTTTTCTCCAACTGTTTTGTCAATCTACTTCCTTCATTTTCATAGATTTCATAGACATTAGGGCTGGAAGGGACCTCGGAAGATCTTTGAGTCCAGCCCTGATCATCGAGTCCAGCCCCAATTTCATTGGAACCTCACGAGTGTAGGATTGGATCGACACTAGTGAATGAGGAAACCATTCAGTTTTCTTGTTTTAAATATTTCTAGTGCTCTAGTGAAATTGTTTTCTTACCAGTTCTCCTCAGTTGTTTGTTTTACATTCTCTTTCTTCCTCATCATTTTCCATTCTACTCTAGTAACTCCCTCCTAAATAAGTCTCTGTGAACTATTTTCTTCAAAACTGAAAGGTTAACTGCTGGATACATGACAGTAACATTCCAAATAAGTGGCTTTGGTAAAATCTCTCTCTGACCATGATTTTTGCAAATTTTCTGTGAGCATACCTTATTCCTGAATAAAGTTTCCTAAATTTTCAATACCATGTATATTGGGGATAGATATCTTCTGCACTCCTAACTAACTTCATTTTGTCTTTTAGCTTTTGTCAGTGGTGCTTGAATCAAGTTACCAAACATATTGCCTCAAGCCTTGGGAGGATCCCATACTAATTAGAAATGAAAGTGGAAAAATATACAAAGCAAAAACATAGTCATAGACAAGGAAAATATTAAAATTACATGTTATAATAATTGATAAAATGCAATAGTGGTTAAATTTTACTCTTTACTGTCACCCACCTGAATTCTAACATTGCTGCCTAAAACAACTTTATGAATACCCATCAGGAAGACACACAGCCACAAAATGTTTGTTTTACTGGATCACTTCACTTTTTGCACTCTCAGCACTTAAAAGAGTTGAGTGGGAACAGGTGCTCCAACTTTTCAAACACTGATTCAGAAGGGCACACATTTCATGGAAGATTCCAGGACTGGTGCAGACTTTTTAGATAAGTAAAGGCCCAAAGCACATTTTCCAGGAAGTGTTTATAGTTTTCAGTGTTTTGCAGATTGACTCTTTCCGCAATACTCCAGTAGATACAATAAGTATACAAACATTACCACAAACAGTGCCTGCATCAGTGATTCTCAACCAAGCTACTGCAGCACCGTGGGGTTTCCTGAGAGCCTTGCAAGAGTTCTGCAGGGTGCCAAACAAAGTTAGCACTGTTAGGTGTGCATCATTTTGCTTCTGTTACCATTTCATATTGTGTTTGCATGTTTGAGAGAGCTAATACGATATTTACTCACATATAGCCTTTCTCCAAAATCAGCCCTCCAAAATTAGGGTAATTTTATTAAGTGGAGAAGCTGATTTTCTTCTCTGGAGTAGAATTATAGAAGGGCAAAAGATCTTGCTGTCAACTTGGCTTTTGCTTCCATGTAGCCCCAGCAAGCAGAATGGGCAGAGTCCTGTGTTAACCTTCTTATAGCTGCAATACCTATTGGCTCTTACTTGGGCTGGAAGCAGCAATTAAGCCAGCTCAAGGCAAGCGAGCTGCTTGCATGTAGTCTGTAGTATCTTGATGAGGCTTGTGGTGGAGTTGACATTTTTCTTTACAGTATTAGTATTTACAGGAAGTTATATAAAGAACTATTTGCAGTAAAGAAGTAACAGTCTTGCTACTGCCTTTGCAAGGGGCTGAGGTTTGGTCATGTTGCTCTCCTGCCAGACCAGCAAGTTCCCGCTGCCTCATCCAGACTATCTCATGGGATATCACACTTCCTGGATATAAGGGCTAGGGACAGGTATTACACATAAACCAGTTTAAGTGATCATAAGCTGGTTTAAACCTGTAACAGAACAGAAGTTCAGTGCACATAAACCAGTTTGAAAATGGCTGAAACCGGTTTGAGATAAACATGGTTGAATGTTTTATCAGACTTAACTGATTGAGCTCAAACCCATTTATGCAACTTCTGTCCCAGACCACTTCCTGGTTTCAGTTAAACCAGAGTCCCCTAGTATCCTGCCATGCTCTCTGGGCTATGCTCTCTGCTCCACTGGAGTAGGGCTGGCCCCTCCCCTCTGCTCCCTAACCAGAGCAGCGACGGGTAGGGGCAGGGGCCTGGCCAGATGCTGGCCCCAGAAGGGAGCAGGGAAGAGATTTATTCTTCTGCCTCCATCCCTCCACTGTCCCGGCAGCACAGATCTGTATTTCTTCACTGGCTGCTCCAGCAGCAGGGGTGTGGCCAGCCCTGGCAGTAGCCTTTAGTGAACTGGCCAGAGAGGGGTTTAATTCCTCCTCCCCTTCCACCAGCACACACCCGAGCCAGTGTCCACCTGGCACTCCCCCCTCATTGTTCCAGTGGTGAGGCATGGCCAGATGCTGGCTGGCATGGCCCTCTTAGGTGGGAGAGGCAGTGTGGAGGGGTTATTCCCTCCTCCTTCCAGGATTTGGTGGAGGAGGCAGGAGGGGGCTTATCCTGCAGGGAGCAAATAGTGGCAGTCAGAGTGAGCAGAACCTGCTGCAGTCCCCCAGGGGCAGATGGGGAAATGACCCCCCACTCCCTGTCCCCCACCTAAGGGGGCCATGCTGGCCACCCTCTGGCTAAGTCTTCCTGTGAGGGGGGAGTGACCATGATGGGGGCTGCAGCCCCTGTCATGGTATCCCAGACAGCAAGCCTCTTCCCAGTGGGGGGTGGGGAGCATGCTGTGGGGCAGAGAAAGCTGCTGCAGACTGCATGGAGTAAGCGGTGGTGGTGGCGGTGCTGGGGGAGGTTTGGGGGGCTATGCCCCCTCCAAGCCTCGGTGCTGCTGCTCGTGGCCCTTCCACCAGGAAAAGGCTCGTGCTCACCAGACATGAGGATAGGGGCTGCTACTCTATCAGGGCCCTGGCCCCTCACCACTCCAGCAGCAGGGTTGGGGGCCCAGCTAGATGCCGGCTGGCAGGGCCCCTTAGGCAAGGGGACAGGGAGGGGGATTATTCCCCACTCCCTCTGGCATCTGGTAGAGGGGACAGGAGGGGGCTTATCCCACCACTTGCCCCATGCAGGGAGCAAGCAGCAGTGGCAGTGGTCGGGACAGGCAGACCCTGGCTGTGGTCACCCAGGGCAGTTGGTGTAGAAGGGGGAATAACCCCTGTCCCTACCCCCCTGCCTCAGGGGGTCATTCCAGCTGGTGTCTGGCTGTGCCCCACTGCAGCAGCAGCAGCAAGGGAGGAGCACCAGGTGGACCCTGGTTTGGGTTCATGCTGTTGGAAGTAGAAGGGGGGAATTAACCCCCCTCCCTGGCCAGTTCACTTGAGGTTACTGCTGGGGCTGAACATGCCCCTACCCCCAGCACAGCTTCCCTGCAGCCAAGGGCTGCTCTAGCATTCCCTGGCTCCTGGCCTGAGCCATTGCAGGCATGTGCATGCATTTCATGAATGTCTGTTTACTTTCAAATTGGCTCAATTTAGACAGGTTAGACTAACCTGCAAAAATTGAATCAATTCAGGCTCCAGCTTTTTGAATGTCTGTCCCTAGCTTATATTTCCAGGATGACTTACTCTAAGTCACAAAGTCAGCCAGGACCATAGAAAAAAATCTTGTTTTACTACATTCTGCCTTCTAAAAGCAAGGTGCATGTTTTATTTGGGTGCTAGTGAGAAAGTATAGTATGCTATCTGTTTCAGAGAGAGTTACTCAGACTCTCCTAAGCATAGAAAATAATTATACAGGCACATACATACATGCAAAGGTAATTTATGGTTTTGGAATAAGTGGAGCTTGGTAGGAAGGCAGTCACATCTCCTCCTCTTCATACCCCTACCCAGTTAGGACTCAGAAAGCAGCACTTTCCACTCTTGTTTCTGATACTCTTGTCTTATCAGGCCTCAGTTCACCAGCCAGTGAAAAGCCAGGAGAAAGGGGATTCCTGGAAAAGCCAGTTTAGGAGTTTTTAAATAAAAACTACCCAGTTTAGGAGAATGAGATGTATGCTCTCCCAGGCATATTAGGAGGGTAAAAATGCATTAGCTGTTCTGTTTAAAGTAAGGGTTAACATACCCTCTGAACATGCCTGGGAGAGCATATATCTCATTCTTAGCTGTTCTGTTTAAAGTAAGGGTTAATACAAGCAGGAAGAAAAATATGTCAAATTTCTAGTTGGTGATCATGGAAATTCTTAATGCTTTATGGGTTGATTATTCTGTATTAGATTTAAATAGATTTAAACCCACTTAAATATGCTTAAGGAAGAATTTACACAATTCTTGCTTTAACAGATGGTATGGGGGAAATAAGCATATGGAGCATATATATATTTGAATATGTATATGACTGGTTTATAAAAATCACCAAGACTTTTAACAGAGAAAGCATATGTAAAAAGTGAAAGGTAATTAAAAACTGTAATTAAATAATTTTAAAGTTAAAATAAATAAAATGTATCACTACAAGTTTGTATTTGTTCATATTTTTCCTACCTAAGCATGGCATATTCATGTCAGGATGTTAACTCTAGAGTACTTTATAGTGATATAATCCCATAATCCTGTGTCACTGTCTATTTATCAAATGTTTTATATTCACTGTAATACAGTTCAATCCCATTCAAATGTATTAAAGGTCAAAAGTTTCATGGCACAAAATGTTTCAAATTTTAATTATTCTAATATCCCTTTGCTTTCATGAATAAATGTCAACTCATTTCAATTTCTAGTATAAGAAATTACTGAACAGATTTTGAAATAAATCAATTCTTTTTTATCTCTGTAATTTGAACAAATGAAAGTTCTAAGTAAATTTATTTCTAGACATAAAAGGACACTTCCCAGATCTTAGAGATAACTATAATTAAAATGGAAAGTTAAATTATTATTGCAAAATAGGTAGTACTCATGAGAAATTCCCTGCTTAGTGAAATTGAAAGACTAATTCCTCATTTTCTTTATTATTCCCTTTTTACTTTCTTTATCTCTCTTCTTATCCCTTTTTCATTTTTTCTTTCATATGTCTTTTTCCTCTCCCTTCTGTATATTTTTCTTTGTCCTTCATTTCACTGCTCATCTTCTGTAACCTTGCTTTCCCCTCATCTTTCCCTTCTGCTTTCTTCATGGGCTCCACCCATGAGGGGAGAAAAATACACATTAAAAAACCAATAACGTCTTCCATTTGGCATTTTTATGTGACTACCATTTGGTAGAACACTAAAATACTGAAAAGCCTGTCCCATAAGCAATCCACCTATCTGAAAGAACAAAACAGTGCTTTGAACCCTGGCCTAAAACAAAGCAAAGATAAAATGTTACTGTACCAAATCTTCCTCTGCTCATGAGGCACTTTCTTTCTACAGGTAGTCTTGATTTGGGGCTTAATCTTAAACCTTTTAAAAGTGTCCACTCAAGTGAGGGTGATGAGCTTAAAATGTGTGGAATGAAAATATGTGAGAATTAAAATCACAGTAAAGGATGTAGTTACAACCTTAAAGAAAAAATGTTACGGGTTTCTTATTCTCCTATTTAAAATATATAATGTTTACAGGTTTATATACTCACTTTTATATTTATTAATGTACATATGTAATATTGAGAATAATAAGCTATGGAATGAATTAGCAGAACCAGAGTGAGGTAACATCTAGATTTACCCATTTTCCCTCCAGTTTCAAGAGTATGACACTTTATTCATATTGTTGGGTAAGTCTGGTATAAATGGGGAGTAATAACATAGTGAATCAACCTACTCTATTGTAATTTTTTGCTGACAGCACACCCCTGCTTGTAGTGTACACCTTGTTTTGGAAGGACAGACTGAAGAAGAAAACAAAAAAAGATTAACCTTTTTGGTAACTGAGTACCAGCAGCTAGGGAGCCAAGCATGCCCCCAAGCCTGCTGCTAGCCCTATAGACTAGATAGAGTCCACAGAACAACCTAGCATTTGGGTCCAGGATGAAGCCAAGTCCATGTGTATGGTCACTCCAGTGTCCTGGGTCTGGGGCCATGCAGTGGGGCCTGACCTGGCATGCTAGTACAGGGGCCATGTGGTGGAGACAGATCTGGTACATCAGCTCTGCTCAGGCTGAGTATGACCCTGTATGCTTGTTCTGGAGCCACATGTCAACTCCAGGAGCACATGCTGACTCTAAAGCTACATGTAAGGCTATATGCTGGGTCAGACTTGAAGTTCTGGGTTTGGCCAAAGACCAACCCCATCTGATCTGGTGCTTGATTTGGGAGCAGGGCTCTCCATGGGTCCAGAAATTTGGTGGCAGGAGGGAGGAGGCCAGACAAAGGCAGGAGCAATGGCAGCCTTAATTTCTGTAGTTTCTGGAATTGCAGCAACTGATGCTACCACCACTTAGTGCCCCTCCTCCCAAAATTTCCAGACCCATGGATAACCCTTTCCCTAATATATAATGTGCATCCCAATGTTTTGCAGCTGGTCTTGAGGGAAAAGGCATAGGGTTTTTGCAAGAATATATAGTAAATTTTGTCTACATTCTCTATCTTGAAGTGAGTTTTATTGATCTGCAGGAAATCTCAACTGCAAAGCAGTAAATTAATGGTTCTTTAAGAAATGGACTAATATGCTGAGTTTTACAAAAATTATGATGCTTAATAAGACAACTACAAAGTCAACAAGGACAACTAGAAAGTCTTGCATGTGGTACAGAACAACTGCATGCACAAATATGGAATGGGGAATGATTACTGCTGTACTGCAGACAAGTACCTGCAGGTTACAGTAGGCCATAAGCTGAATACGAGCCAATAGTGTGCTCTTGTTCCAAAAAAAATACCAATGGCATACTGGGTTGTATTAACTGAAGTGTCTCTTGCAAATCAAGGGAAGTATTCTTCCACACTGTTCTGCACTGGTGAGGCCTCTCCTGGGATGCTATGTCCAGTTTTGGTTGCCACACTTCAAAGAAGATGTGAACTCATTGGAAAGAGCTCAACGGCTCAAGATGAACATTGGCTCAGCGGCTCAAGATGAACATGAGCCGCCAATGCCAGACCACAGCCAGCAAGGCCAGCCATACCTTGTCATGCATCCAAAGGTGCATCTCAAGCTGGTCCAGAGAGGTGATACTCCCCCTCTATGCGACTTTGGTCAGGCCGCAGTTGGAGTACTGCTTCCAGTGCTGGGCGCCACACTTCAAAAGGGATGTGGCCAGCCTGGAGAGGGTTCAGAGGTGGACCACCCACTTGGTGAGAGGGCAGCAGGACAGGCCCTACGAGGAGAGACTGAGGGACCTGAACCTGTTCAGCTTCAGCAAGAGGAGGTTGAAGGGTGACCTAGTGGCTGCCTACAAGCTCATCAGGGGAGATCAACAGCAAATAGGTAGAGCCCTTTCTCCCGAGCACCACCTGGGGTGACAAGGAACAATGATCATAAGCTGATGGACCAGCTTATGACCATTAGTTTAGGTTTAGGTTAGAGATCAGAAGGCAATATTTTACAGTTAGGATGGCCAAAATCTGGAACCAATTTCCCAGGGAAGTGGTCCTTGCCCCTACCTTGGGCAAATTCAAGAGAAGGTTGGATGATCACCTGTCTGGGGTCTTGTGAACCCAGCATTCATTCCTGCCTGTGGCAGGGGGTCAGGCTAGATGATCTGTTCAGGTCCCTCCTGACCCTATCTACTATGAAACTACTATGAAACTATGAGCAGACAGGCAAAAAACATTATTAGAGGCCTGAGAAACATGTTTCATGAAGAAAGGCCAAAGAACTAAGACTGCTTAGTTTGGAAAAGAGGCGACTGAAGAGGTATTCAACAAGTCTTTTGTCTTTTTGAAGGGCAATTGTAAAGAAGATACAGAGAAGAGGTTCTCTCTGGCTGTTGCGAATAGGGCAAGGAGCCTCAAAATGAAGCAGAGGAAGTGTAAGTTGGAAATTATGAAGAACTTTCTGAGCATGACGGTAAGTCAAGCACTGGAACCAGCTACTTAGAGAAGTTGTGGAATCTCCATCATTAGAAATGTTCAAGAGTAGTTTACACAGACACTTGAATGGGATGGTTTCCTCAGAGATGGTCCTGCCCTAAGCAGAGCAGTGGACTAGATAACCTCATGAGGTTCCTTCCAGGCCAATCTTCCTATAATCCTATTATCTTAATACTTCAACATAAACTGGTTATACTAGAAGTGGACAGAAAAGGGTAAAATTCCACCTTGTGACCCTCTATTCATACTTACTCACATATATTGTCCCACTTATTTTAAAATAATTGTTTATACAGTATGTATAATTCCTAGGGAAGCAGTTTATAGTTTAGTAAAAAATGACTACAAAACTTCAGTTTTGGAATCCTTATATCAATACATTTTACTTTCAACACTGACTGCCTGACATTTCAAAAAACCTCATTGCTTACTGCTTACGTATTTCTATGACTATAATTAACACCATCACATTTAGATTTGTTTAAATAAATACCAAAACCCAAAAGAACTAACCATTTTATCATCTTCAATTTTTCAGTGGACAAATAGACCCTAGCAGATTGATAACAAGAACTTTGTGCTAAAATATGAAGAATTAGAAACTGAGATGGATTATAAAGCCAATTAGAACCATAAGTTAAAATGATCAAACATTCAAATCATAAATACAGAAAATTAAGTCAGATATATTTAAAATATAATAATACATCAAATACAGTAAATGTTAAACCATCTATTAACTCTACTGGGTATAGGACTAGCATTAACACATTATTAACAGCAGTAAGAAAGGATTTTTTTAAATGATTTTTAAGCATAAGCTTTTTAGTCCCTCATTTCAATACTGCCTGTGTTTCTTTATGAAGTCTATTCTTTGCTGCTTACATTCTAGAAAACCAATGAAGATCTTAATCTGTGAGCTGGAGCTGAATCAGAAAAAAACATAGCTTCTCTGTTCCTTAAAACAATAAATTATCCCTTCTTATAACAGGCCTTTTCAAAAGTACATTTTTTCCTAATCTCTTTGATAATCAAATAATAAATGCTAGAATAACTTCAATATTAACTCAATTTTGTACTAGTTAGTTTGCCTTCAAATTCTTCTAACTTTGAAACAACTCAGAGATAAATGAACAGAATATTTGCTGAGCAAGGACAGTATCTCTGTGATAATAGAAGTTATACAGGACATATGAAAATCAAAGCCTTTAATAAATACTCTTCTATATAAATTACCTGGTTTTAAAATTGAGCCTAAATAAAACTCCTTGGTTTAACAGTTGGGGAATTGTCTCACATCTTATTTAGGCATTGGAGATATTGCATCCTGAAAGCTTTTTCTTACCCTAAAATATGGGGCATGCTGATGAATCCATTTTATTAATGGTCAGTAATTGTAGTTTTTGAATACTGAATTAATTTCCTGCCATAAAATCTTATGACAATGTTGTCAGAGCTAATTTACCCTGAAAGTAGGGGTAATTAAATCCAATACTATATACTATTTTCTGAGTAACTGCCTAAATGTATGAAAGGTTGCTGTTGTTCCATCTGTTGCTGCTGACAGATGTGGGGGTTAAAAAAAAGAAAAACTTTGCCAGAAGGCGAAGCAAGCCAGTTTGACCTGGCTCCCCAGCATCTGTATAGATCAGGAGCTTCAGCAGGGCTTTTTGGTGCTTTTATGTAAAGCTGATTAAATCAGCTATTAGGTAAAAGTGCCAAAAGGCCCTGCTGAAGCACCCGATTTATACAGCTGTTGGGTGAGCTGGGTCAAACTAACATGATGCCTCTTTTGGGCATGCTCTGCACTTGGTGAGGAGGTGTGCCAAGCTGAAAGCAAAGTACCAATTTTTCATGTTTATAAGCAGCCTGTGTGCCCAAAAAGCTTTTAACAGGGTAGAGTAGCATTATATCTTAGCTGCATTTCATGTTTTGTAGAGTATCTGATCATAGACATAACATCTCATTTAGGTCCAGGTCCTCGAACACCTGTCACTGGTAACATTAAGCAAACAGCAGTTTCTAGAACTTTGAACATACCCTGTGAAATGCATAAGAGGCATTTGAAATCTTCCTATATATATTAAAGTTATTTAGTATTATTAACTTCTACAGCCTTGCTACACATTCAAATTAAAGTTGGACAAAAATTAGCTATAGAGTTGTTACACATTTTCAAGCACTAACTTTATAGCTGGTTGGCTCCTTTTATAGCTGGATAGCCCTTTTTATCCTGTGATAACTACTTTGTAGTTAGCTGATTTAAATTTATTCTGTGATTAACCAATTAATTGTGTGATGACTACTTTGCACTGGTGGCTGGGCTAAATTTATTGTCCGATTAACAAGTTAATAGTGTAATATATTTAATGTGTAGCAGAGGCCCTTCTTTCAACCTCAGTAATGACACTGCTTATGAGATTTTCTCTTCTTGCCTGCTCCAGACTTAAAATATATTTTCTTTAATTGTGGAAGAATACTTGCTACATCAATTCATATCTAACTTGGTGGATTCCAGAAAGTGATTCCTGCCTAATATTGGAAAATATAATTTAAAAACACAATTAAAAGCTTCCCCTTGCCCTTTATTTCATTCCTTTTCTTTATTTTTTTCTCATCATACAAAGAAGCAGTTTAATTCAGTATTTTCAAAAAGAGAATGGAAACGTATTTAGAAAAATACACTCTAGGGAGTAATATTTTACTGACATAGGAATGGAGTAGGTTATGTAATAGGTCTTTACAGCTCATATATACTTAACATTTTTAAATTATACTTCCCAAATTGGCTAATCATTAATTTCTTGGATCCAATAAGTTAGATGTAAATTGATTAGATTAGGTGCTTAGACAACATACAGAATAGAATATAGAATAAGGCTAGCCAGAAAGCAGAATGCTCAAATGCTTCCTCCCTTTTTTCTGGCTTAATTTAATATGTAGATGATACCTCTATCATTACTTTCTCTTCTTTTCATATTTTCAGTTACATTAAATATTTTGCTTCACAGTAAAAACATCCTAAATAATGTTATATATTTACATTTTTGAAACATGACTACTTAATTCTATATTATTTTATTGCACAGAGCACTCTTGTAATCCATATATCATAAGAATATATGTTTTAACTGATGATTATACCTAAAAGATTCATCCTTGGGAAATTTGTATATCCATATTAACCATCTTCTTCCAACCTGCATGTTAATTGTATAATTTTATGCACATAATTAAGGAGGTAATACAAAAAAAAAAAAAAAAAGGATCGGTGGCAAAATGGGAAAGATATAGCAGGTATAAAATAAAAAGCTAAAATGCTTCATATTTGAATGAAATATCCGTCATATATAGCATCATCTTAATGTTAGCAATAACTTCAATCTGTAGCCCTTTAACCTACCCTTGTATTCTAAAATCTTAACTATTAAAGTATGATCAACTTATTCTGTGAAACACACTGGAAATTAAGTTGTATGAGAACATACATAAATACATTAACACCTTAATCCTCAATCTGACTCTAGTCTGATTCCACTGGTTGTATCCAATATACACTTCCACTGTGTGGATACTTGTGCCTGTGCAGTGTCCCATCAAAGTGAATGGAGTTCTACACAGACAACAGCACTTAGACTGTGACAGATGCGTATTTATTATCTATATGGGTTCATCCAGGGATCTTTAAACTAAGAGTCAGCAAATTTTCACAAGTCAGTTTGCTGAATTTTTATGAGAGAGGAAGAGTCAGCAAAAGGGATAAAGGGAAAGAGACAGCTGGACAGCTCAGTTTCCAGTTATGTTTTGTTAACAGACAATTTTTGTTATATCTCAAGTCAGCACTGTCAATATGAATCTCATAGAAACATACCAATGTTTCTGACTTAAATATAGACAGAAGTCTGGGTGACAGCGACCATGAAACCAACATGTTCACTGTCCAATGTAAGGCAGACAAATCTGATAGCAGGATTGGAGTCTTGGACTTCAAGAATGCAAATTTCAACAAGATTGGCCTGGAAGGAATCTCTTGAGGTTATCTAGTCCACTGCTCTGCTTAGGGCAGGACTATCCCTGAGTAAACCATCCCATTCAAGTGTCTGTGTAAACTACTCTTGAACATTTTTAATGATAGAGATTCCACAACTTCTCTAAGTAGCTGGTTTCAGTGCTTGACTTACCGTCATGCTCAGAAAGTTCTTTATAATTCCCAATTTACACTTCCTCTGCTTCATTTTGAGGCTCCTTGTCCTATTCCCTACAGCTTAGGTTACTAGTAGGGGAAGTGCTGTGGAACCAGGGACCAAAGGTGAAAGGTATGCACAAAGAGTGGTTGTTCCTTAAGGACACAATCCTTGAAGTCCATTCCCATGCAGAGAAAAGGTAACAGAGGGGCTGCAAAGCTCTCTTGGCTAAACAGGGAAATCATGGTCCTTTTAACTGAAAGAAGAAAGAGGCTTATAAACAATGGAAGCTCGAGGCAGGCCTCAAGAAGGACTATTCCACGATGGCCTGCATTTGTAAAGAACAGATAAGAAAGGCTAAAGCAGCAACCGAATTTAGATTAGCAATGGGAGTCAAGGACAACAAGAAGTCCTTCTTTAGGTATATAGGAAACAGGAGGAAAACAAATGGGAGTGTGGAGCCATTGTTCAGCAATTCAGGAGAACTGGTTACCAGCACCCAGGAGAAAGCTAAACTCCTGAATGACTACTTGGCCTTGGTATTTCACCGGTCCCAGGAGAAAACAATGTCAGGTAGAGCACAGGATGAGCATGGTAGGAATAATTGCCTTCCTACTATTGCCGTAGAATTGGTGTATGACAAATTTAAAAAGTTAGACATATACATGTCAGTGGGAGTGGATGATCTTCATCTAAAAGTGCTGAAGGAGCTGGCTGAAGTCATTGTGGAACCCCTGGTGAAACTCTTCCACAACTCATGGCACTCTGGAGAAGTCCCTGAGGACTGGATGAGGGCCAATGTTGTGCCTATCCACAAGAAGGGCAGGAGGGAGGACCTAGGAAACTATAGGTCAATCAGCCTAGCTTCCACCCTAGAGAAAATCCTAGAAAAGCTCATCAAGGAGGCTATCTGTGATAAGCTTGCAGAAGATAAGATTCTGAATGACAGCCAGCATGGCTTTTTTGTGGGCAGGTCTTATCTTACCAACCTCATCTCCTTCGATGACCAGGTAACTCACCACCTGGACATGAGAGAGCATGAGAGAGCATGAGAGAGGTTGACACTGTATTCCTAAAACTTTCAAAAAGCCTTCAATCTACTATCCCTCATGAGAAAAGTGGAGGATTGTGGGCTTAATGCCAAGACAGTCAGGTGGGTGAGAAACTGGCTGGAGGATAGGACCCAGAGAGTCATAGTGACAGATTTGTGTTATCCTGGCAAGAAGTGGGCAGGCAGCAGTGTCCCACAGGGGTCTGTGCTTGGTCCAGTACTTTTCAACATCTTTATTAATGATTTGGATGTGGAGGTGAAGAGCTCACTGGCCAAGTTCATGGATAACACCAAGTTATGGGGAAGCGTGGCCATGCTTGAAGATAGGCTACAGATACAGGTGGACCTAGACAGGCTAGCAAGTTGGGCAGATCAGAACCTGATGAAGTTCAACGTTGAGAAATGTAAAATGCTCCACCTCAGGATAATCAACCCCCAGCACACCTACAGGTTTGACAGCACCAAACTGACTAGCACCATGAATGAAAGAGACCTAGGGGTAATAATAGATCACAGTATGAATATGAGCTGGCAGTATGATGCTGTAGCCAGTAGGGCAAATAATACTCTGGCATTCATCAATCAATGCATCTCCAGCAAAACCAAGGAGGCGCTTCTTCCGCTCTACTCTGCATTGGTGAGACCGCAGCTGGACTACTGCATCCAGTTCTGGGCACCACACTTTAACAAGGACATGGACAAGCTTGAGAGAGTCCAAAGAAGAGCCACCCGTATGATCAGGGTCTTATACAGCAAGCCATATGAGGAAAGGCTGAGGGGTCTGGGACTCTTCAGCCTGAAGAAAAGAAGGCTGAGAAGAGGCCTGGTAACAGCTTACCGCTACATTAGGGGAGTACATCAAGGGCTTGATGAGCAACTGTTCACCAGGGCACCTGAAGGAAAAACCTGGAGTATGGCCACATTACTTCTGTAAGATTGATTCAGACTCAACATTAGGAAAAACTGCTTCAGAATCAGGGTGTCCAGACTGTGGAATAAGCTCCCTTCAGAGGTGGTGCAATGACCTACCCTGCAAATCTTCAAGAGGAGACTGGATGGTCACCTTGCTGGGGCCACCTGACCCTTAGTTATCTTTCCTGCTTGGTGCAGGGGGCTGGACCCGATGATCTTCCAAGGTCCCTTCTGGCCTCACAATCTATGAATAGCCCAAACAAACAACAGATAATTTTTGCAAACTCACTACAGGCTCAGCAAGACTATACTTTAATTTATAATACAAAACCCAGAAAGCTACTGTTTATATGAATTTTCTTATGGACTTTATAATCCTTTACTCCATTTCTATAATGCAGTGGACATTTTGGATTGATTTAGGACTTTTATGACTCTTGCTTTCTTTTCCTGCTCTACAGCCTTCATCTCTCTATTGTTCCATGTTCATATATACAGCGAATAAAGAACTTACATGAACTTTATATTCATTCATTACAAGTCATACAATTTCAAGTAAGAAAACACGGTCGTTAAAAATCCAATGCTAGATAATGTAGCCCGATATTTTTGTCCAATATACAAGGTGAATGAAAGACATGATAAAAATAAACAATATGCAATGAAAGTTTGCATTTCAATACCTTTTAATTACTTAATAAAACCATATCTATTTCCACTGAAATGGGCATGGTACATGCTCTCTCAAGAGTGAAGCATGTCACACCCTACTTCATGTACTACTACCCCAAATTATGTTATTTAGCTGTGCTAGTGTAGTGTTACATGTAGCCCTATCATTTGTGACCCAACAACCATCTCTTTGCCAAATGTAAAGTTTTTGATATATACTTCTGATATCCTAGACATGTTCCAAAGAGGCTATAACTTTCTTTTGTATAAAGGGAAAACTATTTCATTCACTATTTTTTTTCATGAATCTTGATTTTGATCTACATTTCCTAAAAATATTAACTCCAAAAAAACTTGCAAAATTTCAGCCAGCGAGGTAAAAGACTGACAAAGTTATAGGTACGTGAAAATAACTGCTTAGAAAGTTAATGCTTGTTCAGATTTAAATAAATATCAGTTTCACTGTGCATTGTCTATATTGCAGCATTAATAGAGAATAGTTCATCACAAAAGCACTAGAACATTCTCAATACTTTTTTAGTATCAGGGCAAAAGAAATCTAGTCATTGGAAGCCAGGCCAATGTTCATTACTGTTCTCTGTTCATTACTATAAACATAACCTTCATAAATTGTACAACCTAGGCATTCAAAGGTATTTGATGATGGCTTCAAATAAAAAGAATAGAATTGAAAAGAGTAGGAACAAATGCCAGATGCTGCAAATACATCTAAAGAATGTCCATCGTCATAATGTTTGAATGATTTTTCTCTTATATTTTGTGTCCTATATTTCTTGATAGCCAGGGTTTCCTGGGAAGGAACACCTAATAATGGAGGGCCCAATTCTGCCAGGAATTCCCTGGGGTGTGCAGGACTTGGTCTCTCAAGCCCTGGGAGAACATATTGACCATTTCTCTGGAACATGGGAGGGTAGGACAACAGGCAGTGTCTTTTACCCAGTAAAGTAGGTCAGCTGATCCACTTCATTTGATGATGTGTTTCTAGCTGAAGACACATACACTGGAATTTCTATTTCAGAAGATGTTTCTGTTGATGTCCAAAAGTAATGCAAGTTATCTCAGGTGATCTTTCCTTATTGTAGATAAGACTTGTAAGTATACAACTCTCTGAGCATAAATAGTTCAGAGAAATACAATGAAGTTTATAATGAAGTGCAAAAAGTAACCAAACTACCTCCACAAACACAGTAAATAAACATCAGTGAGGACACAGTCACACAATCTCAGCAACAACTACTAAACAACTAACAAAGAATGAAGCAACAGTAATATCACAGCATTTTGACTTCAAACTTTCTCTGAAAGAACATGCTATATTTTTCTGAGTCTCTTCAAAATGCTTCACCAGATGCTAAATATTCTGCTACCAGACGTTCCAACGTCATGGATACTGGACACAATATTAACATATTGCAAATACTTTTCCTACAAAATGTGCTCTTGCCAATCATACAGTTATTAGAACAAACAGTTCTACATGGCTGCATCCTCAACAAAATGGGCATTAGAGCTTGATCCTAAAAACCATTGGGAAGTAAATTCAAGAGGGCTTTGGATTAAGTAAATGCTGCCTAAGCACTCCACAACATATTTCTCAAGATAATTAAAGTATGATATTAGTAGTATAAAAGTATGATATTGGTAGTTCAAATTTGTTTGGTCTTGCATCAATTTTTTTTTCTTATTTTTAAAATAGATTTTAGTACTTTTAAAAGGAGCTGGATAGAAAATTCAGTAATCTGAAACCATCTATCCCAAAAAAGGACCAGAAAGATTCCCTGGGAGCATCTACACGTTCATTAATACACTTTAGGTAATGTGCATTAAATCTAGTACCTCTGGGCATCTATTTACATGCTCTGGGGGATGGAGGAAAGGGGAGGAGTAGCACTTTAATTAGACTGGTTCTGACAGCTGCTCTAATTAAAGCACCTGGAGTATCTCATGTATCAGTGTCCCCATGCTTCAAAATGGTGGCAGGGGTGCTTTATCAAGAGTTTATTCAATGAGCTTTAAATAAAGTGTCCCAATACCATTTTGGAGCACAGGGGTGCTGATACATGAGATACGGAGTCTGACTGCAGCATAGTAATTACCACGGTTCAGCAGACTTGATTAATTGAGTCTGCTCTGATGCACTGTAATTACAATGTATCAGAGCAACCTCTGCACTCATATATAGGCACCCTCCATTGTGCGGTACTAGAAAAATGCACATTAGCCTGTTTTAATCTGCATTAGGTAAGGAGCAGAGTTTTTTGTGACACTTTAATGCACATTAAAATAAGCCAATGTGCATTAAAGTGCACATGTAGATGCATCCCTTAGTGATCCTAAACAGCATTAGCTCCATATCTTCATTTTAGTAGGACTATTATGGCTATGAGTCTGGGACTACCTTGATCTTTCCTTGCAATTCCATGGACCCATTTGTGGTTAAAAATTGAAATACTGAAGAGATTTGTGGAAAAAAAAATATTTATATGATTTTCCCTTCAGGTTTTTATTGTAAAATGGAATGTTCTTAAAATGTTCAGTTTTTAAAAACTGTGGTCGAAGATTTCGTATTCTTAAAACCATTTTTTTTTTAAATACCAAGAATATTCCTGAGAAATTTTTGGTTGCTAATTTTATTTCACCAAGGACTGATATACCTGAGGAAAATTAGATTTCCTTTTACTTGAAAAGGCATTTCCATTGGAAGTAGAAGGTTTTGCTGAATAAAAAGAAAATTGGTCAGTTTTATTTTGCCTGCTAAGTACAGCTCAGCCTTTGACCACTCTGTGCCTGTTTTCTGATCTGTTAAAATGCAATACAACTTTCCAACAGGTAACTATTTAATATGGTAAATTATTTAGAGCTAAATTAGGCTATTTGTGCAGGACTGATATATGTTTGAATAGTATAGGGGTAAAGCATCATGAGCAGTAGGAGCTTCGGCTCTGAACTACACGTGAATAGGTGGTTCATTCTACAGGTTCATTCAAACTTTTACCTCTCTGCTGAGGCTGCAGACAAGAAGGCTGAGTGACTGACCATATAATACATATGTCTGTCCTTTAAAACGCAGCATTATTACATAAGGAAATAATACAGCTCAGCTTTTGAAGCACAAACAATGAGAGCTAGTCAGATAATCTCCAAAAGATTTCCACAAAAGAACAATTTATGAATATTTTATTAATTGGTTTTCTGCTGAGCACTCACACCACACTCAAGTGAATTAAACTTAAAATATTCCCATATCATTTCTAGTTGTCATTCTTTTTTGTCATGGGAACACTTCTAAGGAAGCCTGTCAAAAATATGACATTACAATGACAATAAAGGTATGTTATTCAGACTGAGAATAAGCGCAGTTGCACTGTTAGCTAAAAATAGGAGAATTAGCCATGGAACAAGAATTTAGTTACCCTTTACAGTAAAAAAAGCAGCTGGATGTCTTAATTGATACCCATCTATGCAGTATGAAGTCCTGCAGCATATGCACTCAAATAATTATCATGACTCATATACTTTCATTTTCAGTGCGAATATTTATGTTCTGTTTCCTTAAAATGTTAGCGCTAGACACAGAGTGAGACTGCAGTACTGTGTTTTAAACCTCTTCCCCCCATGGTTATAATATTAGCTAATACGATCAATAATGTTTCCAAATATAATTACTGTGCTTATAAGGTTACATAATAAATCTGTAAGCTCAAAGAATTTGCTACTATGATCAATATTAGCATTTGAAATATTGTCTCAAATACTTGAGGCTGAATGTTTAATTACATATAAGACTTTTTGCAGGGTACAATCTGATAACTCTCTGGAAATATAGGAGTTAATCAGCACAGACTGTTTGGAAAGCTTGCAGAGAAATACAGGACTGTACTGCAGATGTGTGGAGCTTACAGAAGGTGTGGCCCATGCTTTCTACATGCATATTTAAATGCTTAAAATGCTACGAGTTTTAAGTGGCTATTAAAGAATGACCTTCTGGAGATGCTGAATTACACAGCTAAACAAGGCCTATCACATTTCCTGAAATAGAAAGCAGAAGCGAAGAGAAAGAAAAGCCCAGGTTACTCACGATTCTTTTCACCTCTCCACCTTGACCCTGCTTTTATTCTGGCTGAAATGTCCACAGCAGCAGTTATTTCTACTAGCCAAAGCAGCAGCATCAGAGACAGCACAGCCATGCCAGGTAAAAAAAAAAAAATAACAACAACCTCCACCTGGGGTACGGATATAGATGAATTACAGGACTTTCACTAGGAATAACTGGAGTTAACCATTTCAGTTCAGAAGAAAGAGCAGTAAAATACTATTTCTACTAGAGATATTTATTTTTAAAATGTATTTCCACTGCGTTTGTGTTATCCAAACAGATGTAAACAGAACAGATGTAAAGCCTTCCTCAAAATCGAAGAATCTGATGCCGGGAGAGATGAACTGACAGCCTTCTTTGGTCTATCAGCAACCACTAGTTCCTAACCTTCCTTTGCCACCTCTCTGTTCTTCCAAATATTTATCAACATTCCTCACAGCACTATAACAAGGGACAGACCCAGGAGCAAACTGTGGGTTTTTTTCCCTTTGACTTGCATATTTCACTGTAGCTTCAAAGAGCTGTCAAAATGGAACATTTAATTTTGGCACTCAAAACTCACTACGTTTATTGATGAGAGCAAAGTATAGTTTATAAAGCTTTCCCTGCTGCTTGCAGAAAGAAAGTGGCACCTGGGAAAAGGGGTGGTGGGGAGGTGGGAAGGAGAGGAAAGAGGGAGCTGGGAGGAGAAGAAAGGTCTAAAAAAAGGAGAGAGAAAAAGAAGCAAAACACCTTTTAAAAAAGAAACACCTTTAAAAAAAGTTGACGATTATACCTGTCCTACTTAGCCTGTGCAATTTCTGTATGGAGGGAGGAGGGAGAAGAGGGAGGAGAGTAAGGGGGAGGATGAGGATATCAAATATAAGTGAGCAATACCCTCTCTTGTCCAAATCTAAATCAGCGGAGCCTGAATTGATTTACAGATAATTCATACTGCACCATGCTGAAAGGCTTTGCAAATTTGTTATTCTCTTCAGTGCATACTGCATGTTATGTAACAACTTTTTACCTTGCAAGAAAAAGATCCCTGAAGCAAATCAATTGTTGTTGTTTTCAGATTTAACTCTTTAATTTTAATACATTAATTCCTGGTAGGATCTAACAATCCCCTGGCGCTGGATCTTAAGGGCTTCCAGGGTGTGCTTAATATTTTCAGAGTAGAACTGCAATGACAGTTAGCTGTTAACCCTTCCTCTATGGTACTGAAAGCAGTCTTGCTCTATATTCGTCTGGGGTGTGGTCCTGAAGTTCTGAGCATACTTCATTCAAAATGATTGAAACAGGCGTTGAGAAGATCCAGCACTTCGTATAAGTGCCCAGGACCTTGCAGTATAGTACCTAGAATTGTGTGATACAGAAAAAAATTCTATCAGGAATATCTGCTTTTTTTTAGGATCAAAATGATTGCCTTCAAGGTATTTATAATTGAAGGTTATTTATACAATTCTAAAATATGTTGTTGTGCTAGTAGCGGAGTTGGGCATTAGTATTCTACAGGCTGACCTTCTGCATCAGATGTTATGCATTATAGCTTTCAGTATATGCTACAGTTAACACTAAAACTAGGAATGAGGCAGGTTTTCAATAAAGTGCTAAATTTAATCTCTCAGTATGATTTCAAATTACACAGAAAAGCAAAGCAAAATAAGCCATGTGCATCTAAATGGTAATTATATTTATCCATATATTTATAGCATTCTTAACCATGTTGTCATCTCCATTCTCTCTGTGCAGTTTGGTTTGGGAGCAATCAACATTATCAAAATACTGCAAAGTGAGCAAGAATGCTGTGACCACCTGCAACAGTGCAACTTTAGAGCTATTACTGGCAGTGAAGCTAGCCATCTGAACAGGCTAGAGAGAACTATGACTTCACCGTGCATCTGTGACATTGGCTGGGCAAGAGAGATTTAATTAGGGTGACCATACATGCTGTATTGCCTGGGACAGTCCCAGATTTTGTAGGCTGTCCTGGTGTCCCAGCCAGTTGGTGTAAATAGAAGAAAAAGGCCTGGATTCAGCTGATGCAGGTAGAGACAGAGGCTGCTACTTGTGGTGCTTAGCCTGTGTCTTCCTGAGCAGTGGCTGGAGTTGTGAGAGGTTGGCTGGGCTGGGCGCTGCTCCTCCTGCCTGGGGTGGGAATCAGCCATGGCAGTGTGGGCTGGGGGAGGGGACTAAGGCTGGGACTTGGGTACCTGCATGGGTGAAGTGGGATGTCTGCCCACACCCAGCAGCCTTGTACCTTGCCACTGTGGCTGTTGCCTAGCCCTGGTCATATGACAGCACCGAACAGCTGCCAGGGGTGAGGGGCAGGAGCCACTCCTAGCTGGGGCCAGCCTCTGCTCGAGGGAATGGAGCCTAGCCACAGGCCTCCACGATCTCCCACTCTAGCCCAGCATCAGGGTTCCTGGGAGCCATGGGGGCAGCAGGGGTGTGTGCATGCGTACGTGTGTGCACGCATGCACAGTAGTAGCACCCCCCATCCCATATTCCGATAACCATAATATGGCAACCTTAGACTGAACATACATTATACAACTTTAAATAGCAACTTCTGCTACGTGTTTTCTCAAGGATCTTCAGTTGTGAGTCAGAATGCCTCCAATAGAAGACAATGAATGTGTGTTCAAAAAGCAAGGGGAAGAAATCAGTAAACAGAGACTCTGAGGGTACATCTAGACATGCAATTAATGCAATGTAATAAACTCTGGAGCACTCTGAGCCAGAGTGAACTGCTCCTGGGCACAGCATCTACATGTGTGCCCAGGAAAGCAGCAGTTTGAGCCAGGGTGGAGCAGGTCTCCGGCTGGCTGGGCTGATCAGGCGCAATTTATGTCTCCAGTCACCATCTACATGTACATTATAATGCAGTAAAATACTCTACCATAAGACAGGACTGTCCCTGACAGTACTATCCTCTGGAGGAGTTAATTAGTTTACAGCGCCTTAATAGCAGCACGTGTATAGACGGTGACACTTTACTGAGGATCTTATTAATCAATTCTGCAATAAAGCACACATGTAGATGCACCTAGATTCTCCATTTTGAGTAAGCTATATTTAATGCACAAACTGGGTAAGAAAAGAGAAGCTTTGCAAACCCAGATATAGGGACTTTCCCAGCCCCAAACAGAAGTTAGAACAGTTTCAGACTAGCTATAATTTCTGCTTGACTGTTGCAGCCTTCTTGGGGATGTTTCACAGATTAAAATGGCTAGAATACAGTGAAGTTTTGTTGACATACTTTGTGGACATTTTTACACATGCATGCACTGCAGTGCTGGGCGCTTTGAAAAGCGCTGGGCGCTGTGATGCATGCAAGTGTATAAGTGGTGAAATGTCTGTCAGCATGCAAAAACTGGCAGTGGCCCACTTCTGAAGTAAAATACATTGAAGGTGTTTTAGTTCAAAAGCACACCGCTACCATTTTCCTGATGTGCATTTCACCACTTATACAACTGCACGCGATGCAGCTCAGTGTGCGTCATCTTGCATGCGGAGCAGACTCAATTAATTGAGCCTGCTCTGACACGCTGGATATATGACATGTTGCAGCATGAAAAAGTAGGTATAAATTCCCATTTTTGTTTATATACCCTTATTCCAGGTGTATTATCTAGTACCACCTGATGTATTACAATCCCTTTCTGCTATCACAGTAGAAAATAAGGGTTAAGGAATGATGAGGAATCAACCCTAGGGTCCGGCAACTAGGGCTTGCTCTATCATAGGGTAAAGTTCAATTCACCTGATGCTAAAAGAAAAGGTTAAGGTTGAAAATTTTAGACTTCCATGTCTTTTGGCCAATGAGAGGCAAAAGTATGGATGCCTTAATTTATCCTCCTAATTCACAGGCTGGCACAAGCCACCTCTTTACACAATAATTGTAAATAAATTAGGCATCATCAGAGAGTTAGCCTGTCATGCTGCTGTTTACATAAGTCTTTGAATAAACATAAATGTACACTGTATAGTATTTTTTTAAAGATATTTTAAAGTAACAACATACGGTACAGAGAGAATACAATTAACACTAAGCATTCTGACAGCTGCATGTTAGCTTTAATGTGCAATACAGCAGTTCACAGCCTGAATAGAACAAATGCACCATTTGAAACTGTAGTTCTGAACCAATTAAAGTAAAGAGAATATAAAAACTAAGAAGCTGCAAAACAAAGTCCTTCATGATTTTGAGGAAGCTGCATTTGGGGAGGCAGGAGAAAAAAAATGTTTAAGGTCAAAAGAAACCAAGGACTTGGAATGCAGTTATGAGATCAAACAAAATATCCCAGAGCCAAAATCTTGTGCTGACTCATAACTGAAAATCCTGCCAGACTGGTTTCTGTTTATTGTCATTAATTTGGTTTCAGGTCCAAACCACAGCAGTCCAAGGGTAGCAAAATATAAAAGTATGCTTACCACATCAACACAATATTCTCCACAGACCTCTTTGAATCCTCAAATTGCTAAATAGCTATTCCATCTGCTCCATGCTATTGGATGAATTAATGGTAAGCTTCAAAACTATGGACCAAATGGTCTTCTTCCTTAAAAAAGAACTAAAGAAGAATATTTTAAGAAAAAAAATCTCCATGAGGAATCCATTAGAAGGGTTACTCCTATCAAGCTGTTGGTATGGAGGGGAGAGCCATCTACAGGAAACTATTCCCATTTCCGATGGAGTCCCAAGGATATGGACATCTTACACTCCCACAAGACCTTGTATGGGAAGATACCTTCATCCACCTCTAAAATGCAGGCAGTTCTGTTACGTATATATAGTCACACATGGCAATATTATGCAGAATTTCAGAAGTGAGTAAGACAGTGATTCCCAAACTTTTCCTCAGCATGACTTCATTTACACAGCATGGACCCTCACACCCAACCCACTTCCCTCCTACCCCCACTCCCCAGGTACCCGTCTCTTCCCACCTATAGCCCCCTGGCCCTGCCACTGCCTTCACTCCCTACCCACAGTCCCCCACCCCACCAGCCCTGCTGGTGCCCCTCACTTGCAACCCATAGCCCCTTGCCCTTACCAGCCCTGCTGAAGGGGACTCCAGACTGCCAGGGCTATAGGACCAGGGCCAGGGCCTATAGCCTCCTTCCTACCCCAGCAGCACCCAAGCTCTGGCTGCCACCTGCAGGAGGTGGCAGCTGCTGTGGCCAAAGCAGAGTGCAAAGCCTGGATCCCTCCCCCGTCTCCTCCCTCATGGGCAGCAGGGCCAAAGCAGCAGCCCGTGGCAGGGAGGATGCAGGCTGCCCACTGCCCTCTGTGGCCCAGTGGGCAGGAGCTGTTGTGGAAGGTTGGGGAGGCTCAGTGCGGCTGCCATGGGAAGGCACCTGCTGCCTGCCCAGCAGCAGTGGTGGCAGCAGCAGCAGCAGCTTCTGGTTGTTCCCCCTGCTGCTGCCTTGTGGGCAGGGGGTACCTTGCAATGGAGACACAGCTGGTGTGGTGCTTCAAGCAGCAGCACTAAGTCTCCCTGCTCCACTCTGCCATGGAGGCACCAGCGGTAGGGCAGCAGGGTAAGGAGCCCTGAGCCCACAGTGAGCCGCCTGCATCCACCCTCACCATGTGCACAAATGTGTATGTGTGGGGGGGAAACACATGTCCCCCCCGCACCATACCTCTCTCCTTGGAGTACACAACCCCATTTTTTATTATTGTGACCCCAAATGGGGTTGTGACCCCAATGTTGGGAATTCCTGGATTAAGACATCTGTGTTGAACTGAAACATTATATCAGGATTTTACAGGACTAAGTATGACCCTCCTTTTCTTCAATCTGTCCTGCAGCACTGATTAATAACCTTCCTTTTCTTAGAAGTTCTTTGGTAAACATAGCAAGAGCTTTAATTTATCATCATATGCAGAAGACTGTACAATACCTTGCAATATAATGTTCTGAGTCTACATGGTCCTGAGTCAGAAGGAAGTGCTATATCTAAATTATCAATATAACTTTATGTAGTATCTCAATGTCCCTTTAAAATCACTCATTAAAGGACAGAAAGTACTTATCTGTTTAGCATATGAGGGTATGGACTGATAAAACCATTGTATCTTTACCAAACAAAATTGATATAATCTCTAGCTATGAAGACTGCATATTTTGCAGTGATACAAGCATCTTTTTTCATTCAGGGTCAAAGAGCTATTTAGCTAAACTATGTCACTACAGGGTCATGCAGCTGAAATAGATCAGAGCAGGTGAGGTATGCTCCTGCTCCCTGTCTAAAGTGCTTAAAACGTAACACTTCCCAAGATGCAAAGGCTTCTGGAAACTACTCCTTGGTAGTGTGGAAAACATACCATCCAAGAAGACTTCCATATCAGCTTGCCTACTTCAGAGAACTGAACCATTTGCAACTCAATTTGAAGTCTTAGACTGCCTTTGCTAAAAATGGTTCAGTGTATCTACACTAGCAGTGCTGAATGAGCTTGAATTATGTATGTTCTGTAGCTGCACTTGAACGCACCAACCACAATTCATTTGTAGTTCTCTTTGGGCATTCTACCCCTCAGTTCCAGGCTCAGCTGCAGCAACAATTAATTCAGGGAGATTTCAGGATACCAAGGCACTATGTGATTGCAGGAGTAACATCAGCATTCATTTCTCTGAGTCAATATTGGCATTCAACCACTTAAGACTGAACTGGTTAAGCATTAACTGGTTAAGAAATCACTGAAGGGTAATTTATTCTTATCTGTTACAGACCTTTTGGGAAATATTAGTGTGCAGATGCATAGTGCAATTCAAATCTTCCTGAAGTTTAATTTCTCCATGCCTACTTGAGCCCATTAGGGATCTGGAGGCTTGTTAACTAACAAGGTAACTACTTCTGTAATTAACCATTATCATGCTGCTTATCCAGAGATGCAGTGGAGAAGCTTAATGGAAGACCTAATGTCTTTGTAAAAGATATGGTCTGTAAAAGATATGGTCTGGCTCTTCTGAAAATTATGGACTTGATACAGGAATTACTAAGTGAAATTTTATAGCCTGTGTTATGCAGAAGGTCAAAATAGATGATTATAATGGTCCTTTCTGGCCTTAGAATTTATGAAGCTATGAAATATGAAGGCTCAAGAGATATTTCATCTTCCTCTTCCCAGTTTTCATTAGGCCATAGCCTTTTAGAGATTTTGCACTGGGCTGGGGAAGAAAGACACTGGCAGATCAATATACTATTATTTGTCCCTCCTTAGGCTCACACTCTTTCCCTTAGGTCAAAGTTTTTCACAATCCCTTTTACCCATAAGTAAGAATTATGTAGCCCTTAATTACAGGGTCACAACAAAGTCCTTCACATTCCCGGAACAACACCCATTGCTACAGGGTTTTCGTTTCCACACCTTCTGGTTGAGGGCTAGAAGCAGATCTCGCCTTCTTCATTACAGGGTTTTAAGATCATCTTCTCACCTGGCTGGTGTCTATCAGCTTCCCTCACACATTAAACAGATTATCTTTACCATTCCCAAAGTTGCTTCCTTATATAGGACCTTTTCCTAGCAATCCTCAGCTGAAGCTCATCTGCTCATCCCAGGTCCCTTCATTCAGGGGCTCTAACACTTAATCTCATCTCAAGCCCTGGGTTACTGATGAGTTCCCACCAAGTCCATACTAGGGTTTCCCCAGCCATCCCACAATGCAATCCAGACCAAGCCTATTCTTCTGTTGAAGAAAAGGTCTTGCTGTCAGTCAGATGACTGTTTCATGGATTATGACTCAAGGCCTTATCTATGAAGGGGCCAAAGATGTTTTAAGGTCTGCAATGCTGACCTGAGCCCTAAGTAGGGTCCATCACAGTTATGTATATGTATGCTATCAGCCTTCATTATTAGCAATCCTCTAATTTTCCCACAAGTTTAAGAAGAAATAAAGTGCAACTCTTCTACAGAGTTTCTGTAAGGGACCTGTGCAGAGTATCATGGCTTAGAAGACTAAAAGCTAGTGGACTCATTAAAACTACACATTGCCTGTCTGAGTTTTGTTTTGTAAGACTCTAAAGTCTAACAATTGTGAGTGCTTATATCTTGGAGAACTCAAGCAGAAGTACATAAGTGTTCAATCTTCAGTGTTCAATTCACTTACAGGGAAGATCTTACAGGGGTCAGCCTGGAAGATCATGCCCTCTCTGGGAGGAAGTTTCCTCTGGGAGAAACTGAATGACCATTTGTATTTTTCTGGTTTCCCCCAGGAGAGTGGTTATTCTTCTGGTAGAAATGTAACACTTGTATGTGGACTTAAAAATTTTTGGAGAGTCAGCACAACTATATTAATGGGATGTTAAGACTGGGAATTTAAATGCATAGAATTTAGAAAGGTAAAAAAAAAGTTCTAATAATTTATGCCTATGCTCTTGTTTATTCATTGAATTCCAACAGTGTACTCAGCATTGTACAAACATTGTACATAAAAAGTCCTCCTGTCCAAGGAGTTTCTCTCTCACTATTATGTCCTAAAATATATTTACATAAAGCTCAAACTAACCCTATTGTGGAAGTTGCATTTCATATAAATTTTCTGATTCTTGCACATTTAAATTCATAACAATAACATTATATTCATGTTTCCACCTGAAGTCTTTTATGTTAGAGGAAAGCAAACTATTTCCAATAGCATATATCCCAACACACATAATATCACACACATTTCTATACCTGTGCACATGCACACACACACACTCTTATCTTATTACACACATTTTCCTATACCCAGAAAACAGAATCTTATAGGCATGCACGTGAAGAAAGAGCAATTCCAATGGTACAACAATTAATTTTCTAACATAAACAATATTTGTTTTCTATTAATTTCTCCTCAGGAAGATTTTAAGTAAATGATGCTATCAAACATCCACCAACATGTTATGAATATCTGTAATGCAGTGCAATTAAGACCAACAGCATTCCTCTTTAAGGAAAATCTTTAAAGCAATACTTGCATACTACAGAAATTTCTACACCACATTTCTTATGCATCTTGCCAGCTTTCTTTATACTTTCAAGGTAACAAAACTCTTCAGCCATACTATTAAAGAAAGAAAGAAAAAGAAAAAGAAAAAGAAAGAGAAATAGAAAGACTTCAGAAAATAAATGTATAGACCAAAGTATTCTACCTTTCCTTAGCCATACCACCCCAAAATCTGGCTGTAGCATCAGCTGAAGAAAAGGGACAGAACTAACTTCCTTAAAGTTGAGTCAGCAGCAGACACTTACTACGTTTTTAGACACATTGCAGACTGCTGGCTCTCTTTACAAGACAAAAATGTGTGCTATAACCACAATAAATTAGTTTTTCAATTAACAGATTGGTCATTTAATTTATAATTAACACAAATCCATCATATAAGTAAACATAGCAATAGTAGATATGTGGGCAGGCAGAAGTTATGCTTTGTACTTTCACTAGGTGTGCAAAGAACATACTCTAGAAAAGGGTTGAGCATGTCCTGAGAATTTCTCAGAGATTTCAAAACTCATTCAAGTCACTGTACATGCATCAATCTCAGAGAGTGATCTGCATGCTGCTGACTGACTCCCATCTGTGTCAGCCAATCACTAGCCAAGATGAATTCTGATTTGCCTACTGTATCTCATGGGAAATTTAGAAGTGCTCAGATGTAGACTTTTATGGAAAATGAGTATATCTGGAAACTGGCTCATTATGGGCCACATTTTTTAACTGCTCCTCATATGAACTGGATTTGGGCACTTTTCAAAATGCAGAATTTATTGCTAACCACTTACTAATTAAACATCACTCTTATAATTGCACAGAAATATGCAGCTATTATAATGAAACATGATGCTAACTGGCACGATTATGCTTTCATACAGTGTTGACACCAGCATATGGCCATCATTTTTAAAAAATTTATGTTGGCATCAGTGAGAAAACTTCTCTCAATGTCTGGATGAGACTGCTATGTGAATGCTTACTGGACTATCCTGAAAATAATTTTTTGCAATACAATATTGCTGCCTTTAACACCAAACTGATGAACTAACATGACCCAGGAGAATTTAATATATGAAAGTCATTTATCATTATCGGATCTGACAAATTGGTAATCCCAATCAAATTAATTGAGCCAAATGGATGTGTGTTTGAGTGACACGTGATTATAAGGATTGGGGCATACTTAAAAAAAAACCAACACAAATTCAAACATTCTTTTACTTGATGTAGAAGTATTTTGTTCTATTCTGCTTTCCTAATAAACTGTTAGATTGTGCTATCGCAACTGCTTGTAGAAGTCCTAATTCACTTTTCCTTATTTGTTTTCTTTCCAACATGTAGACAATGTTTTTAGTATGTGTCAGGGAAGTATTCACATAAAGGTCTGGTAGTTTAGAATGCTAGACAAGGGAAAGGTCATGCACACATACACACTCACACTCACTCCGTCTCTTCACTGAAATTTCTCCTCCTTTCTAGTTCCCTCTTGCTCTGACCCTGGAATCTCTGGACTCCATTGTCTGCAATATCTAGTCAATCTTTTTCTACCACGTCCATTTTTAGTTCTTTGCAGTATCCTGATTACTTCTTTCATTTAGATTCTTCTCCCACCATCTCCAACAGGCTAGCACACTCCACAGTACAGATACAGCACAGGTTAGGTAAAAGAAAGATTTAAGCTCACCACCTCACAGCAGTTCCTGGTCTGACACAGTTTGGTCCTGCCCTAGATGTGCAGGTGGTCAGGCTGAGAGGGATGGTAGGACAACTGTAGAACAAACTTCCTTGAGGGCAGGGTAATTGAATTGTAGTCTGACAGACCTATAGATAGACCATGAGTTGCCCATATGGACATGGAACATATGCTCTTTTCACTTCAGACAGCCAAGAATACCTTCAGGGGGCTAATCTACTTTATTTTTTTGGGGGGGTGGGAGGTATAAATTGTTAGACACATGCCCTCAAAACAAGAAATTTCTTGGCATTCATGAACACATGATCATTCTACTTATATACAAAAAAATTTCATTGATTATTCATATAAATAATGAGGATGTGAGCATAGAGTACAAAGTTCACTTAATTTTGGGGCCGTGTGTACTGGAGTTAGTATCAGTTCTAGAGCATATCGGGGAAAGGAGCTGGTGAGAAATTATTGTGAAACACGGCAAAAAGCTTGACTTACTTTAATGGAGACATAAAGGGTCAGAACCTACTGCTTGCTATGGCCTGCCTAATGTTTTCAAAATTAGATCTCAAGGATCTGGATGCTAATTCTCATAAAAAGTAATGGGGATTGGTACTCCACATAGCCCCACTGAAGGCAACAGACAAGATTTCATATGCACAAATGAAAGTTAGATACCTAGGTACTGAAGTCAATAGTAGTTAGATATCTAGCTGCCATTGAATCTTTGAAAATCTCCCCCAAGAAGCTACTTATGTGAGGGCTACAGAATAAATCTTGCACGCAACTAATTCATACTTTTAATAAGTGACTAAACCATAAAGAAAAAAAAAGACATTCAGCGTGCAATACTTATATAAAACCCTAAATCAAGCTGTCTGGCAAAGGGGATTCTGTTAAAACAATTATCAGTGAAAATAAACATTAGAAATTGTTTCACTACTAACTTGTATCCCACCAAGAACAAAGGACTGAAGATATCACCAGAGAAAACTCAGTCTAATGTATTTCCTAAAAGATATATAATAGAAATGATCTTTTCAGTGTGGGTTGAAGCTATGTATACCCAGAACTAAGCAAGGACTCACATTTAGAAAACGATTAGATCTGCTTAGATTCTAACCTTTTTAAAAACATTTTTTCATCTGACTCCGGGCACACATTTCTCCTAAAGTGTGGTATAGCAGTACCTGTATGCTGAAGTAGTAAGATAAATCAGCATAATAGCAAAAACACATGATTCATTGTATACTTCTAGCACACACATTCTATATTTTTGCTTACAACAAGACAATTATATCTAAAATTTAGGAAACTGAATACATTTAATAATGTGTGCTACTTTTTGAAATGCAAGACTTTATGGTGGGTGATCACTTTGGTTGAATCAAACGCATGGTTGAAATAAAATTTGACAGGTTTTCAAATGCAAGACGTTCTTCACTAGGTCTGAGAAGGGGAAACTAGCTTTTCCTCATATTTATCTAACTGAAAGAAAACAAATGTTAAGGTAATTGTTTAAAATTTAGCACTTAAATCCCATTCAAGTCAAGGGAAGGATTACATGGCTAAAGTTATACATGTGTCTTGATGTTCTAAGCTGGAGTCTAAGGCCCCCTCTACATGTTACAGGTATTGCACAATTAAATGGTTAATTGCACAATTAACTGGGACCACCTACATGTGCAGATTACCTATTATGCCATTACACGATCCAACCAGTTACAAAGTTAGACCTTGAAAATGTGTACTAACTTCATAGCTGGTTGCTTCCAGCTTTAATTTGCACATGTAGCAGGATCTGTCCCGGCAGCTGGGATCCTTGACAGCTTTCTGAGCTCCCAGCTGCAGGGGTGCACCATGCGCAGCCAGGACTGGGAGTCCCACAGCTGAGGGGACTCTCTCTCCCAGCGATGCGCCATGGCTGTCAGGACTATGAGTCCTACAGCTACAGGAATCTCTATCCTGGTGGTACTCCATGGCTACTGGGACAGTCCTGCAGCTGCAGAACTGTTGGCTTCAGTAGCCATGGGGCAATGCCATGGCTGTGAGTGCTATCAGCTATGGCAGTCACTGGTATGGGAGTTTTTGACTTGCAGGTACAGGGAGGAGCCTGGGATGGTGATCCCAGACTCTGCCTGTCCCTACTATAAGGCACAATAGGATGTGATCTACGATCCCACATCGCATCTCTTGCCATGCACATGTGCATGGCAAGAGGCGTGATTGTATGGATCACACTTCAGATCCTATTATGCATTTACCTGAATGTCTAGAGGGGTCTCTAGTGTTATATTAAAAGCATCCAAACCAACCTGTTTTTGAGGTGGGGCAGAAACTGTGGTTTGGTAACATTTGAATGCCTTGAAACTACAGTATAACCTCATAAATCTAAATATCAAAAATCCGGAATTATAAAAAATCCGGCACTTCCCCCACCACTCCTCCCCAACCTCCCGGACATGGAGGGGAAAACTTGCACACAGTGGCTGCCACAACCATTCACCACCCCATGCTACCGCTCCGAATGTGGCCACTGCTCCGGGACTGGCTACCGCTATCTCTGCCTACCTTCTCGTGACTGGCTGCCATGCTGGTTTCATAAATCAGGCATTTTCAAATTTCCGGCAGGTGCTTGGTCCCAAGCATGCCAGATTTATGAGGTTATACTGTATATTATTCACACAACATCCACAAAAACAGTAACAGGTTTTGCTAGGGAATGAAATACATTCTAATAAACATTCTGCTTTTGTGACAAATTACTACAGTAATAAAAACAATTTTTCCATAATATTTAATAGCTATTCTAATGCAGTCACTGCTTAGATTAATGTTTTAGAGGCTTGAAGGTGAATCTGCTGTCTTTAGGGAACTTTTGTCATCCATCACTTATGCTTTCTAGTGCACTACTATAAGGTAACTTGTGATGTTGGTCTACAGTCATTATTTTTCAATATTAAAAAAAATTAAACTTATTGGGGAACAATTAGAAATACATAAATATAGATGAATTTGTAGACTCTGTAAATAATTTAAGAATAACAAATTATCAGGGTCAAAAACTTAAGCTTGACCTTGTTCCTTTAAAAAAGAGAGAGAGAAAATGATTTTTATTGGTGTCCCTTTATGACTGAGTTTTTTAAAATGGCAATAAGAATAGTTTATACACTGTGATATATACTATTTTAGAAAAAAAATGCTGATTCAATTATGACATTTTTTTGTTAAGCTGAAGGTGCAGCAAAGCTGAACTGTAATAGTAAGGAGGAGTATTTGAGAATCAGAGCTCCTTCATGTGAAACAATTTCCACCAAACCCTTCCCACCAACATGAAGCTTGCTCTGTGTAAAGTGACTGTATTGATTTGTAACTGGGGTAACATGGAGTAAGAAGAACTCTCAAATAGCTATCCCCATATATTGACTTTCCTGGTTAAAACCAATAGCAATTTTAAATGACAAATTTCTGACATCTTAAGATGCCTCCTGCATCTCCACATGGCCACCATAGTCTACATAAATCCTGATACATCAAAATTAATCCACCCCAACAGCAGCCTATTTGATTTTTGTGTGTCTTTATTATACATAAAGTTCCTCAAAGAAAAATTAATGTGTCAGCTGTTCTGCTCATTCAGTTATGTTGTTTTTTTTCTGGTTTCAAGTTTGCCTTACCAGTTAGCAATAGATATCTTTCACACCAGCATGTAAACCTATTTTCTGATCTATTTTGAAGGTTTCTGTGATGTTTGGTGGCTTATTTTGGGTACAGCCCGAGATATTTTCAGTGATACTATTACACAGAATTTCTGACACAGAGTTCTTGAAGACCAGGTACCTAAATCCTAATCCTAAATGTAAGGATTATGTGCTAGTCAGTAAGGTTTGCTTTAGATAAAAACTCTGTTTCATTTGTATTTTAAAACTTATAGAAAACACTATTTTAGCAAAATAGCAAAGCTATTTTATTAGCTTAACAGATAAAATCCTGACTTTAAATATTAGAATCACTATGAATGAGATTCATGAAATCTCAGCATCTTTTGCCTATATGGTACAATCTGAAAGATTTAGGGAGGCAAGGAGAATCCCTATGTCTTGATTTTGAAAATAATTTATATAGAAACAAGGAGATTTAATATTAAAACTGAAATTACCGGACAAACAGTATCTGACATACATACTATACCAGTCTAGTCTGCAAGCCCTTGACTTATAAATAAAGTATTTTGGTCTTTTCATACCTAAGATTTGTATGTTATTCAATAGACAACATTGAAATTAGAAACAATTTCTAATGGAATATCAGATAGTGTCACAATTACTCTGCGGCAGAGGTGCTCAACCGCTGGCTGGTAGGCCTAATGCAGCCTGCAGCACTGTGCTGTCTGGCCCATAATGCTCCTCCTGAGTCCAGACATGTGGTGGTGGGGGAATGGTGCCACAGCTCCCCTTCGTACTTGATGGAGTGCCCAATCTCAGTCACAGGGCCAGGCAAAGGTGGTGCCAGGCCCCAGGGCACAATCCCAGTGTTGGGGGCCAGAAGGGGGTTGTGCTGGACTGCTGGGGCCTGATCCAAGCACACAGGGGGTGGGGTGGAGTGGTCCTGGCCCCCATAACCCAATCCTGGTGAATGGGAGTCTGGATGATAACATAACAGTGTTTCCCAGAAATTTCGTAAAGTAGTTCAGTGGAGAAAATATTACCAGCAAATGTTATTGAGCATGTGCTCAAATATTGTTTGTTTTAAATTGGAAGCTTTGCTATAAAGTCACTTTCAATCCAGGCTCTGCCATCCTTATTTGTACTGAGAAATACCTTATTCTATAAGTGAACCCCTGTGACTTGTCATGAATACTGCTGAATACAACCCTTGAAAGCTTTTGGTTTTTTGGCATGCACAGTTGCTCAAAAGTAGCTAGTGGTGAATGCTGAAAGGGCAAGCTATGCTCTAAATGGCCTGTCCAGTTGTCCTTTCTGTTTGAAAATAGTATATGAGGTTTAATGCTGTGGTAGGATGATGCTATGCACTTCTGCTCAAATAATAACTTTTTGTGGAGTTCCTTCAACACAAGAATGAAAGACATGAAGCTCTGGTGACCCACCATTTCCTGGAGAATAGGAGCATATCAGTCGGCCTGCAATTAACTATGGGGCTGCTATCAGCCTCGTATAAACAAAATGTAAAGCTAGATGTCAGAGACTTGGAATACATAACTGATCATATCATATGGCTCCCTGGCACATAATAAAACTTTAATGCATTTTTTAGATGAGATAGTAAGATTTAAGTATTACAAACTGAACAGAAGCTGTCTTTTTTCAGATTTATTTTTCTCCTACAATGCCAAAAGCAATTTGTCTGATGAATATGACCATCCTACAAGTAACGCGAGTTCATATTTTTCTTTTTAAAAATACAAATTTCTCTAGGGAGTTATAAAATCAAAATAAAAGTGTTGATATCTTGAACTTCAAAATCATTCATTCAGACTTTCCTGTTTCAGATTCCCCATACTTTTGAACCAGAAATTACATTTTTGTTGAATCAAATTTTTAGTTCCTTTGACTATCATCTATAAATTTAAAAAAAAAAAAGCAACATTTTTAAAGCAGGGGAAGGATCTCTGTTGAAAAAGCAGGGTAGCTTCATAAACAAACTCAATACATATCCAAGATAAAAAAATCTTATTCTCTTTGGAGTCAGTCTAACTCCCACTCAAGTCAATGAGAATAGAATGTAGATAAAATAAACCAACGAAGTAGGATGGGATGGGGGGAAGGGAGGACTATCAGTTGTAGTCAACACCATGTATTTGCAGTCAAAACACTGACACAGATATGTTTTTAACATAAAACTATATGTTTCTAAAATCCTGAACAAAAATAAAATCTTGCTTTGATGTATCTAATTGAACACTGGAAAGGAAAATGCTACTTCTTACCATTTCATTTCAAGCTGAATAAATAATGTAAATTTATCAAAGTTTCTATAATATCTACACTTTTGGAGGGAACCTATAGTTCTTGTAAGCATGGTAGTATAGATTCTAAACTCACCTGCAATAATTTTTAACAATTTATTATTTGTTTAATGTCAATTTATTTTCTGTGTTCTGCCTAGAATCAGAAAAAAGATGAATAATTACAGAAAGGATTATAATAGATTATCCAGTATTCTGGGGATTATAACAGATTATCCAATATGATGGAAGTATTTTGCTTTTACTTTAAATAGAACATCTTGTGATACTTTTTTCCCTCATTACTGTGCAAACAAACAAACAAAAAAAAACCTAATAAATTACAGCTGGCGCACATTTGCTAGCAGCAGCTTCACCCAGGGATCTTGTTAATATAAACATGATCAAAAAACTAATTTAATACAGAAACAGAAGAATACATTATACTGTTCACTTGACCTAAAGCAAAAGCTAATTTTAATTATTGAAGATTCTCATGAAGATATAAAATATAACAACAAAACATGCTCCTACACCATAAATATACCAGGGTATCTAAATGTATGGGTATCTAGTGGCATACAGCACAATTTTTGGAGTCTTAGTTCTGCCTCATTAAAGATTCCTTTATAAATTAGACTTACCCCTCAGAGATTATACATTTAAAATACTGGGAATTGAGTGTGCTAGTTAATTGCCACAGCAGAACCAGCAAGTGGATAAAAAGGCCTCCCAAACTAATGTCCTGGTATAGATTTTATCTGAAATGATGTCTTTTCCCCGCTTTAATTCCTTATCAACAAAGTGGAGGATTAAAACAAATACTAATAAAATTTCAATTTTAATAGGTAGCTTCAGACAGTCTGGCAATGCTGTACTATATATCTGAACAAATGTCCGAAGAACTCTGAAATAATTTCTGAAACATTACTGCATCATAAAGGAGAGAACGTAATGGATACATTTGTTTTCAGCATGACTTTCACCCACAGAAGGTAAAAGGGTGATGAGATGCATGTTTAAAATACATTAGATATATAGAGGGAAGATTTTTCCTAAACTGTTTTATTTGTGAAATTCAGAAGGAATGACTCATCAAGATATTTTTATTATAAAGTAGAACATTCATGAAATTAAGAGAACTCTGTTTCTGCTCCCTTCCCAGCCTGTTCCCTGCAAACCTTGGGTAGGGGAGGAGGGAAGAGCTCACTGCGATACACAGCAGAAGGGATTGTGAGTGCAGCACTGCACACTTCCTCCACCCTGGCTCTGCTTCTGCGTGCATGCAAACACATGCACAATCTTTAGCTCAGGGATTTTTTAACTTGTTCATGCAAAGTGAAGCAGCTTCAAATAAGAATAAATAAGAGCTTCTTCCCACTTTTATTATATGAATAACTCTTAACACAATGGATTCTAGAGGTCCGTGGTTAGGGCTCCTAGCCTAATACAAATAAATAAATGATAGTAATAAGGATGATGATGGTGATAATCAATTTATGACCTTTAGTAACTGAGTACAAGAATAAGAGCACCCTCCTAACAGAATACTCATGTACTTCCATGCGAGAAGCACCAACAGCAAATCACCAGGCCCTGATGGCATTCACCTGATGAAGCAACTCAGAGGTAGGAGATTGCTGAACTCCTAACTGTAGTATGCAACTATCACTAAAAACAGCTTTGGTACCAAAGGACTGGAAGATTGCCAATGTGACTCCCATATTTAAGAAGGTTCAAGAGGGAACACAGGGAAATACAGGCCAAAGAGTCTAACTTATGTTTCTGGAAGACTGGAAGAAACAATAACAACATCAATAATAAAAAAGACAATAAAAAAGAATTGTTCAGCACGTGGATGAGGACTTGTTGGGGAGGAATCAACATGGTTTTGTCACAGGAAAAGCATGCCTCACCAACCTACTAGAATTCTTGAGGGGTGTTAATAACCAGGTGGATCAGCGTAATCCAGATGACATAGTATATTTGGACTTCCAAAAATCTTGTGACAAGGTCACCCCCATCAGAAACTCTTAACGTTAGGCAGTCAGGGGATTACAGTGAAGGTCCATTGATGGATTAGAAATTAGCTTAAAGATAGAAAACAAAGAGTATAAGCGGTCAGTTGTGGGGATGGACAGTAAAGAGCAGGGTCTCCTAGGGACTTGTATTGGGACCAGTGTTGTTTAACATATTCATAAATAATTTGGAAAAGGGAGTGAGTAGAGAGTTGGCCAAATTTGCAGATGACACGAAATTATTCAAAGTGATGAAGACCGAGGTGGACTGTGAGGAACTACAAAAGGATCTGGCATGATTGAGTGAATAGGTGACTAAATGGGCAACTATATAGAAGTTCATTGGGATAAGTATAAAGTGAGGCACCTGAGCAAAAATAACCCAAACTATGCCTACTGTATGATGGGCTCTACATTACCTTTTACTACACAGGAAAGAGATCTGGGAGTCATTGTGGGTAGTTCGCTAAAAACAGCAGCTGAGTAGCTGTTAAAAAGGCAAACAAAATGTTAGGGATTATTAAGAAGGGAATTGTAAGCAAAATGGGAAGTATCATCATGCTCATTTATAAATCCATGGAATTGGACAAACAAGAATTGGACAACTTCTTGGAGGAAAGATGGTTCAGTAGCTATTGAGCATGGGAGATAGGGGGACAGTCTCCGAATCAGGATTTCCTGGACCTTGAATGCTGGAGGCTGCAAGTAAGAGATGAAAAGAATTAAAAACCTGGTCATACCCAGTTTACACTCTGTCTCAGCATTGGTCAGTCACAGTTTACTCTCCCATTCTCTGCCACTGTGTGATGCAGGATACTAGGTAAGATGAACTCATGGTCTGTCCCAGTAAATGGCAGTTCTTATTATATATGAGAATTATTTAAATGTTGTTTTACTTTCTGGTCACCACAACAGCACTGCCCAGGCTACCACTATGTAGATCTTTTTTTAGATGGGAAACCACTCACAGCTTGTGGGCACAGTGAGGACAAAAAGCTGTAAATATAGCCAAAAGTCTTCTGAAGGAAAAGGAACTGACATTATTGAAGCCTAGATTCCATCCAATATATTTGGATTTCTGTAGATATGGTCACCTAAGAATAAGATTGGGATGGAAAGGAACACTGTTTGGCAATTTAGCTGTAATTAGGCTACGAATAGTAATATGAATTAATGCTGATCAAGTTGATAAAATTCCTGGCTCTGTAAGACCGGCTATTTCCTAGCCATGTTGGACACCTTACCAGCTGGAATATTTCACATCTGTGCGTTAAGAAGACTAAGAGATGCAGCTAAGTTGAAATATTCATAAAGTAACCGTTGGGGGGGGGGGGGGGTTGAGTTGTCTTACTGAAACAAATAGGATTGCTTGCAATATACTGCAGATGAGGTGCACAATCTGACCTTAAACATTTTTTTTTTTGCTCAGAATTTTGAAAATGCAAATTTTGGTGGACATCCATACTTCAGAATGATCCTCCACAGCACTCCTTGGTTGACAGAGTTGAAGATTCTTGTGAGGTCAAAGAAGGCCATGTTAGAAAATGTGATAGAACAAGCTCAGGGCTGGGTTTCAAGTCAGCCCGCCCATCTGTCTATGGGACAGTCTGCCAAGTCTTGCCTGCCATGAATTTGCTGTATTCCTGAACTGCTGGAAAATGTGGGAGGCTACCCATTACATGCCCCGATGCCAGAGGGCGCTATCTATGGCTCTGTACCATCCCTACACCATGGCCCATGTCTTGCAGTTGGCATCCAGTATGTCATTATGCTCCCGGCATAAACCTGGGCCAACTTAGTCCTATGTCAGGTCTCATTCACTCACACAGTCATACTGCCTCCGTCTCACTCAGGCCACTTGCACTCCACCCTCTCTCACACAGTCTCTTGCCCACCGCACGATACTGTGTCCCCTTCACTCTGCCCTGCTCCCCTGAGCGGCCCTGTAGGCCATCAGGCTTATCCAAACCTGCCTTGGGAGACAACATGCAGTCTTTTGGGCCTTTCCCATGACCCTCATCTGGGTAGTGACCAGCTGATTTACCAAATGGATGGCTAACTCCACCCTAGCCCCTCACTGGGCTTCCCACACTCAACAACTTGATCTCATGGGAGTTGGCACATGTGCTGCCTTCTGGCCATCCCACAACCCTACTCAGCACACCCTTTGGGCTGCCCTTCAGGCTGACCCTCATCCCTACTCAACCCCTGTCAGGGCCTTCACTACTGCCCCCTCTCTCTGGAGCTATACAACTATCCCCTCCCTGGGGCCTCCAAAGTCTTTTACCTCTGAAGGTTCAGGTGGCCACAGGCATGCCTGGCCCCAGGCTCCTTTCCTGGGGTCTTACACTCCCTGGGCTCATGTGGCCATAGCAATGCCTGGCCCCCTTACCCACAGTATTGCGGGGGCTGGGGTTATTAAGGCACCCCGACCTGCCTTTCACCAGGGAGATGAGCTGTTCTGATATTTGAGTGGTGCTGCCACACCACCACCAGTCCCACCAGGCCTCCCTATCTTGGCAGGATGCAGTTTTAGATCACGCCCAGGACCTGGAGCCTCCACACCATCCTCCTAGCTCCTGCCCTTACCTCCAGGATGTTCCATGCCACAAGGGAGCCAGATGGTGCTGCTCCCTCGACTGCAAGCAGCTAACTGCTGTCTCTGCCTTGCTGACCTTTGTTTGAAAATAGCCGCCTTAACCAAGCACCTGTCGATTGTCTGCTCCAGTCCTTAAAGTGGCAAGCACCCAAAGGTATGCTGCCACAGGCAGGTTTATGTTGTTCCTATTATTTTTCCTGCAGCTCACAAGCTGTGAAGATCATGTCAGTTTTGCCTCTGATACCCTAAACCTACAGTGAGTTTCTGAGAGGGGCTCTTCAGCAAGTGGAAAGAGATGGTTCAGAAAGGTTTTCTCAATGATCTTTCCTCTGGTGGACAGCAAGATCATCCCTCTGTAATTTCAACAGTCAGACTTGTCTACTTTCCTGAAGATTGCCATGATCATGGTGTCCCTGAAGTCATCTGGGATTTTCTCATCATTCCAAATCCTTAAGATGAGGGTATGGCCCTGTGATGTGAGCTCCTGTCCCCTCTACTTGAAGATTTTGGTGGGGATTCCATCAGATCCAGAGGCCTTGTTGGTCTTCATCTGCTTGATGGCTTTCCTCACTTCATCAAGGGTTGGACAGATTCTGAGATCATCTCTGATTGTGTTTTGTGGGATGGAATTGATTCTGCACATGGGAATGGCATCTTCCATGAAAACAGCTCCATCCCATGTATTATGTAGTACACATTAAAAACTGAGATCTATAAGAACTGACAAAGGCAATGATTTACAGCTATAAGCCCATAAAAAGAAAAAGAAGAAAAAACCCATGAAAATGCAGACTACAGGCACATAGCTGCAATTTATCCTACCTGCCTGTCAGCTGTCAGGCTACTTTAAGTTCACTGGAATATGTTCCAGTGTGGATAAAAAGATGTGTCACAAAGAAGTGAAGAAAAAATAGAAAAGTACATTGAAATGTGAGGTCAGAATTCATAAACCCTATGCAGCAATGCTTAAAAAAAAGAAGAGATCAGCACTAAATGTTTTATGTCACCTTTAGTTAGTGTTTACACTTCACTGTAATCAACTACTGTTCAGTTAAATACAACTCCACTTTGTACCTATGCTGTGTGTGTTATTTTTGCCTCTGGATTTTTCCTATTATTTGGTTTGCTGATTTTTAGACAAACCAGCATAATAATTTATTCAACATTTTTTGCTTTGTTTGTAATTTAGCCAAAGTAAATTTTATTTTGACTCTTTTAGACTATTTGCCGTGTCTGATTATCCAAGTCATTTCCTTATATTATGTAGTGCTGTGGAACATATAACAACTAGCAATAGTAGTACAGCTAATATAAAATACTGGTAATCTTTTCAGTGGCTGTTAAAGGTATCTTTAACAAACAGATGCCAGGGGGCTGAACATCCATAGAGTTTGCTGGAAGAAGCATATGGAACAAAGATGAACTATGGAAGGTGAGTGAAGAGAGAGAAATAATACATTGGGATAAGGGTTTATCTGGGATTAAGCAGGTCTATTTGGTAAACTGTGAGGAAGTCACTGGCTAGGATAGATTTTTATAGCCTGGTCTGAATGTTCTTATTAGTACATTCAGTTTTTTTCTTGCTCTCCCAGGAGAAACCATAGGTATACAGATATTCAGGATTTTTATCCTAGAGCAAAAATGGCTTCTCTAAGATAAAAATAACTTGGGAACAACCAGGGCTAAATCACTCCCAGGAGAGATGTCTAAGTTTCTCCTGGGAGACTGAAAGTTTGTTCACATTCTTAGACATCCAGTGGAATCTGCTAAATCAGAGGCATCAAACTCATCTGGCCCTGAAGGCTGGATGAGAGGTGTGGGGCCAGTCTGTGGGCCACAGGACCAGCCCAACATGGGTAACACATGCACCCTTGACTGGCCCTGCATTCTGCTTGCAGTGCACATGCCAGCTCTAGCCCTACATACTACATGCAGCATGCCCCAGTCAGTCCCATGTGCGGAATGTGGTGCATGGGATAGGCTCAGGACATGCACTGAACAGGGAAGGCAGGGTTGGGGCAAGTGTGTGCACTGCATGGGATGACTGCACCAGACTGACCATGTACACTGGATCCAGAATGCTCAGCAGCTCTGTGCATCTGATACAGACTGGTCCTAGATCCAGTGAATGGGGCCAGTCTGGTGTGAATGCCACATGCAGCACATGAGCCTGCCCTAGTCCTATGTGCTGCGTGCAGCATGCACTAGCCCCACATGGTACACAAAGAAGGTCCAGGGGATGCACTGGATGTGGCACCTCCCCCACACCAGGGCTCTGCACTGGATCTGTCGGCTCAGTCTGAACTGGCCCCAGAACCAGTGCGCAGATGTTTCATGTAATGCAAGCCCTGGACCTGCACTCCTTGTGCAGCACATGCTTTAGACTATCCATGTGAACTGCAAACACTGGCTCAGAGCACTGAGGCCATGTGCAGTCCACATCATATAGGGGTGGACCATGGACCATATCTTTGGCACCCCTGCTCTAAATGCTTCTGATAACCCCTGGGGGGAGAAGAGGAGAAATCTTGAAGGATCACAAATACTGCTTCATTCTGGGATTAAAGAATATCTAAAAGGGAAGAGGTGGTAGGGTTTGAAGTAGTGTGGTCCCTCGATTCCTTTTGGGTGGAGGAGGGCAAAGGGGAGAGGAAGGGGGAAGTAATCAGGGAGAGACAAAGCAGCACTGCACCAGTACTGATTCAATCAGAGAAATCCTAGATTTAAATATGCACTCTCTATGGTTTGGGTTTGTTTTAAGTATCAGTGATCAATAACCTTGTTCTTTGCTTTGAGTTACTAGATCCTAGGTAGGTCTTATGTGCCCAGGTAGCCATGGAGACAATCTGTTCTGTTTTTTCTGGGACGGTCCCAGATTTTGGAGGCTGGCCTGGGTGTGGGTCACAGATTAAATTGGGTATCCTGGGAATTGGGTGTAGTCTGGCTGGGAAGGGAAGCAGCCTGGTGTCCCAGGAAGGTAGCTGGACAGGCTGCCTATCGTAACATGCTGCTCTGCCCCCACCTCTCCCTGCAGTACAGCACAGACTTGGTAGGAAGGAAGAGGGTGGAAGTAGGGGCACAGTGTCCCAAATGTCCAGTATTTCCAACTGGGGTGGGTGGTACCCCTTAGTTATGACAAAAATGGTCCTTAAAATGCAGGATTTTAAGTGGCGCTCAATGCTAGTCTAACATTGCATAACATCCCGTTGCAACCACAGGATTTTTAATGTTGACTTCAATGAGAATTAGAGTTAAATCACTCTGCACTTTTCAACACAGTAGATCATTCCTATCTGGGAGGTTCAGAACTCAGTGCACAATGGGTTATCAAATTAAGGAAGCATCCCTCAACTGTTTGCTGCAGCTTTAATTGTAAAGGGCTGCACATCTCCCATTAGCTGGAACACCTCAGCAATCCCTTAATTACTTTGCAACCCTCACCTTCATGGGGGATAGGGGGAGGTAAGGATGTTGGAGTGATGATGCAACCTTGCTTAACTCTTGTCTTAACATCAAAGGGATCTGTGATAGATTTCTTACTAAGACCTGCCACTCATATACTGTTGTGGAGCATGCAGAGAACGGTGACAAATTTTGGTGGACATCCATATTCTGAGAGCATCTCTGTACTCTACCGTATCTGTTCCCACCACCATGTTAGTGTTATAAAACTGCAATCCTTTTCTCTGCATTACAGAATTTGCCACAGCTTGTTACCTTAGGATTATATTGTTATATTGCATCCGACATGAAGTTACACCATATGAAAACTATTAAAAATTTCCAGGCCCTCCTAATAAAAAGGGCTTTCATGCCTGGAACATGTTAACACCAATATTCCAGAACCTATGTTGAATGAATACACTGCCAGTGAATACACTAGTAGAATTGAAGGTATTGGTTTTAATTTACAAGACCCTAAATTGAGCCTGGACTGGATTCTGTAAGACATTTCCTGTCTTATCATAATATACTATTGGATCTGCCTCATCATAAACACAGTAGGGGCCTCCTAGTATAGTGTCCTCCATGAGAGGAGCTCTTATGATAGGAGCTGAGCACAGATCTATTAATGTTCCAGGTATTGTATAAAGGACTATCTCTATCCCTATCCAAGGATATGGGATAGAGGTGGGTGACAGCTGGAGACGCTCTATTATTTCATACTATTTGTTTGATGGCATGCATTTTTCATTTTTAAGAGTAGTTTATTGAACTTAGCTTGATATTCTGTTGTGGAAATAAATTATGTTAGAGAGTTTGAGATCAGCATCCTCTATGTTTTTTATTAATGTGAAAATAATATAAGCAGTGTCATTTTCATTCCTGCCATCTTTAACTTTCCTCAGTGAAGCAATTTGAGCTATATGGGTGCAGAAATATTGTAAAATAAAAGACAGAACAGAAAGACAGAAAGACAGAAATTAGGGATTTCTTCCATAAGGGAGAATACTTTCATTTAGAAAAGTTTCCTTTTTGCCATATGAGATCAAATGTGGTTATATAAAATCAGCACAAATCTCTTTCTACTTATTTGTTCAAGTCTAAAGATATCTGTGTGAGCTGCATTTCAGTCTCACTTTGCAGAATGTGTTAAAATATGATTAGAGAAGACTTTTATTTGAAAAAGGGGGAAGTGTTGTTCCATCAAAGTACTTTAGCAGAATAAACATAACCTTAAGTTATACCCTCAGGTTTAACAGTGATTTCAATGAAACAGGTAATGTTTAACACTTAACATCAATCTTTCCTTTTCAGGTTAACAAAGTTCTATATAGATTAGATGACCTGGCTGTTCTGCAATTTCCTTTATAACATTTATAAGACTAACCATATTTCTTTAAGGTAAAATTGCAAAGCTGGAAAAGGAATCAAAGCTGCCAAAAACCTCACTAATTTTAAAATTGGGTTTAAAGTATGACATTCGTGAAAGAAGGATGTGGCTCAGTATTTCACTTGGATGTTTAAAACCTTCTCTATTTTTTCTTTTTTCTTTGCTTTTTTAAATTACAATTTCCAAACTTGCTACAATTTGAGGCTTCTAAGGAACACCTTATGTAAGTGCTTACAACTACAGCACTGAAGAGTCACTACTCAGTTCATATAATCATTTCTACAAATCACTTAAGAAAATATGTCACCATGATTGGAAAAATATACTAAATGAGACGGAGTCAAAATATGCTAGCTTTTCAAGTTTGGTTTCTTCAAAGATGAGATTGTCATTGAATTCCTAAGAAAACTGCATAAGAACCAGACTGTGCTTTCTGGAGGGGGCACTTTCCAGTTTCAAAATTGCCAACATTCCACTACACGAGCAAAGAAAATAATTTGAAATTTCCTGTGAACCAAAATTCCCAGCCCCCCTCCCCCTCTGCCCACCCCTCCCAAAAAAAAGAAACAAAAAGTAAAATGAAAAAAGCATTTTAGGCTTCTGGAAGCACTTCTACAAAATCAAGAAGGTACAGTTCATTTTTTACTTCTTTTACTTTTATTATACAAAATAAAAAAAATAAGTGAAAAGACATTTGACCTGGTAAATGTAAATAAGTTCAGTAGATCAGGCTAGCTGATGCTCAGTCTCACTCAGTGCACTTCTTCAGGTACACTCACTTATATCAAATGCTGGCCATTTTTTTTTACCTGATATAACCTCCCTGAACATCTCTACAGATCAGCATTTAGATAGACCTAACACTAGTTAGGTCAATCTAAGTGTAACATTTGCATATATCCTAAATCAGAAAATTCTTGACCAGTTCAACTATCTTGCTATTGTTTTTTGTTTCAATGAGTGGCCAGAATTTTTTTGCGAATCAGATGCAATATAAACATTTTTAAATGAAAACTTATTTGTCTTTCCAACAGCATCATAATAATCCCAACACTTCAAAACTTCTCCTCAAGAAGGCTTTTGAGGAAATCTGAGGGAGATCTCCCAAAAGACAGGTAAGGTAGGTCCCCACAGAGGCTCCAGTTCAGGGTGCTATTGACTTCCTCTGAGCTTCCTGACCCTGTAAGGTCAACTGAAAACCACTACAAAAGAACAAAGCATGACAGGCAAGACAAAAAGAGAGCTGTTCAGGATACTGTGGAATAGACTTGGTACCTGGTGGTTAGGCATAAGCAGAAGAGGTAACCTGCCTCCTACTACAATAAAAAATGTGCAAAGAAAGAGAGACATCAGAACTACAGATGACTAAACATGATGCATACAAACTTCAATAACTGCTTCCTATTAACTGACCAACACTGTTACCTATTGCTCCACATTACCTTTGAACTTACAATCTTTCCAAAATGGTAGGAGTAGAGTATTTCTAAGCCTCTACTTTCCCCCTCATTTTCCTCATAATCAAGCTACTTAATAATTTCTATTAAAAATTCACGTTTGTCCATGGCCACTGTGCAATAGAATGTTACAAAGAAAATCTCAGCATAGATATTGAAACATTCAAAGTTTCCTTTGTTCAGTGACACACAGATGTTCCCTGCCATTGTCTGACCAAGAGAAGACCATCTGGGTTCATGTAACCCTCAATATTTCAAACTAATGTATGCAATTGATAACAAATAGCAAGGGCCTGTCCCTACAGTCAAACTTTAGCAAGGCTTTTGATAGTCTCCTACAACATTCTTGCAAGCAAGCTAAGGAACTATGGGTTGGACTATGAGGTATATAGAAAACTGACTTGGTCGTCGAGCTTAAAGGGTAGTAATTAATAGCTCAATGCCCAGTTGGCAGCCAGTCTCAAAAGGAGTGTTCCAGGGGTTGGTCCTAGGGCTGGTTTTGTTCTGTATCTTTATCAGCAACCTGGAAGATGGGATGGAGTGTGCATTCAGCGAGTTTGCAGATGATACCAAGCTGAGGGGAGTAGTAGATATGCTGGAAGATAGGGCTAGGATTCAGAGACATCTGGAGAAATTGGAGGATTGGACCCAAAGAAATCTCATGAGGTTTAATAAGGACAAGTTCAAAGTCCTGAACTTAGGACAGAACAATTCCATGTACTGGTACAAGCTGAGGACCAACTGGCTAAGCAGCAGCTCTGTAGAAGGAACCTGCTTGGAGGTTTAAGACCCAGCTACACAAAGCCTTGGCTGGGATGATACAGTTGGGGATGGTGATGCTTTGAGCAGGGGGTTGGACTAGGTGATTTCCTGAGGTCCCTGCCAACCCTAATTTTCTATGATTTTAAAGAACTCATTTCTCTTTTCTACATCCAGTGAAAGGCCACCTGTTTCCAATATCTCTTACATTTGATGGAACCAGCTGAATTGTTTTAGATGTGACAAGGCCAGAAGTACAAAAGGTGACCACACCTGGGGACTGAGAGAGAGTCCATAATATAATTTTGGACACAATAAGAATGACAGACAGATAGTGGAAGGTTGTTCTTATCATGAGAACATCTAAGGTAGACATAGCAGACTACACATTGGTGACCAAGGTGCAATCAAGTGACTAGAGAGATAGAAGATGAATGTCTCCATTTTATTTTCAATTTTATGTTTTTCTTAAATAGCCACAACTTTTCTTATCTTTCTGACATTCCTCACACATAAGCCAAGAAGGGTAATTAGTCGCATTTGTCTAAAGTCAGGCAGAAGGCAGGGTAGAGATGCACCTTGTAGACTGAATTAGAGATGGGAATCAGGCAGGGAGGTGGAGAAGAAGGGGAAGGGGAGGCAGTACTAATAAACCCATATGGACAAAGAGGTTAAAAAATGCTAATTCAGGTAATGGAATAACAAACCATAGCCCCTGTTATATCACACTTAACAATCCCATCTGTATATGACTTTTCTGCAATTCCTGTTACACAATTTTGTATTTGAATTGGCGTTTAAATTTCCATTGAACAGGTGGAAGAACAGATATTTTAAGGTCTGTAATAGAACATTCAAGAAAGATAAAATATTTTGCCTCCAGTTTTTGCATGTTTTTGGCCTTGCTGTCACTCTAGTGTTCCCTCATTCTTTCATGTAGGCATTTTGCATTTGTCCAATGTATGTAGCAGAAGGGCACTGTAAGTAGGTGAAGTTGGTAAAGAACCAGAACCAGATGCTATCATCTAGGGCTGTGCAAAGCTTTGGTAGCTGTTTCGATTTGGACAAGATTCAGCTCGATTTGGGGGCTGAATCTCTGAATCCGAATTGAATCAGGAGACCAAGTAAAAGCTCCAAATCAATTCAAAGCATCTGAATAGATTCAGAAAAGCTTTCAGAAAAGCTTTGGCTGATTTGGAGATTCGGCCATAGACTAAACAGGCAGCTGACAGCTGCCTACAGCTGGTTAGTCTGTTGGGGTTGGGAGAGGGGGGAAGGAAAGGGGTGTGGAGGAGGGAGGGATTAGGGCTGGGATTTGGACAAGCTCCCCAGCTGGGTCAGGGGGCACATTACTTAGGAAGGTGAGTGGGGGGTTGGGATGCGGGCACAGCAGCGCTGGGAGTGGGGGAGCTGCCCTGCTGCTGCTTGCTCAGCAGGGGGGTGGGCAAGATGCGGGCATGATTCACTCCAGGTGGAAGGGGGCAAGTGGCAGTAGGGCAGAACCCCCTCTCCTAATTCTGCCGTGCCCGAATCCTACATCCCGCATCCCACAACCCTCATGCCGGCTGGCAAGTGGTGGCAGGGCAGAGCCCCCACTCCCAGGACTCATGTGAGTGTGGCAGTGCTGGGAACAGGGGGCTATGCCCTGCTGCCACCTGGAGCAAGTCACACCTGCATCGTGCCCCTGCCCCCATTCCGGCTGGGCAAGCAGCAGCAGGGCAGAGCCCCCACTGAGACAGGCAGAGACAGGCACAGCTGAGGGAGCCATGGGAGAAGCCCCCATGGCTGCCCTGCCCGGCCCCATCCCACACCTGGCCCCAGCCTCTGGCACTTAAAAAAAAAAGTCCCACACTCACTGGCTTTGTCAGTAGCAATTTGGGGCTCATGACAGAGCCCCTTGGGCAGTGCAGGGCACTGGAGGGCAGTGGGGTCACCCCCCCTGCCTGGCAGCTACTCAGCAGCTGCTTCATGGTGCAGGTGCAGTGTGACTCAGTAGGGTGCCACACACTGTCTGGGAGCTGGGGCAGCTCCACATGTCAGCCAGAGCCTGGCAGAACTCAGCCCCAGCCACCCCAGCTTCCAGACAGTGCACAGCGCCCTGCTGAGCTGTGCTGACCCGCACCATGGGGCAGTTGCTGCATGGGTGCCAGGCAGGGGGGAGAACCCTGCTGCCCTCCACTGCCCTGCACTGCATGGGGGGCTCTGCCATGAGTGCCCAGAGATTCCAATCACCATTGCCAGAGCTGGTGAGTTTAGGGCTTTATTTTTTTATTTTTAAATTGCTGGGATGCTGGGGCTGGGCAGGGTAGCCATTGGGGTGGGGCTGGATGGGGGAGGTGGTGATTGGGGAGTGGGGGCTCAGTGGGGGGGCTTTGCCATGTGGCCCCAGAGCCCCACAGCCTCTTCTACAGCCAGTGAGTGTGTTTGTTTGTTTGTTTTTATCCCTGAACTGCTGGGGCTGGGCGGGGGATCATCATGGGCAGGGCTGGGCATGGGAGGGCAATTGGGGAGTGGGGGATGTGCTGGGAGGCTCTGCCAGGAGGTCCCACAGCCCCTGCTACAGCCTGTGAGTGCAGGGCTTTTTTTTTTTTAAGTGTTGAGAGGCTGGGGCTGAGTGGGGGATGGGACCGAGCAGGGCAGCCATGGGAGGCTTCTCCTGTGGCTCCCCCCACCCAGGGAGAAGCAGGTGCAGCCAGAGGAGCCACAGGAGAACCTGCAGCGGCTCAGCTGTGCCTGCCTCTCCCTGGCCACTCCAAATCACTCAATCAGCACCAAATCTTCTGAAGCTGATTCGGCTGGATTGATTCAGGACAGTGATCCGAATCTCTAAACTGAATAACTGCCCTCCAAATCAAACAAATCCTAATCTGAATCAAATATTTCCCTATTCACACAGGCCTACTATCATCCATGTTATTTAGTCAGCTGATGATGTGATCTGTCTTGATGAGGAAGTACAGATTGCTTTTGGGTCTGTTGCGAGGCCTGGTAGCTTGGTGAGACTAGGAATTAGGTAGCCTGTTGCTTGCAAGATTCTGTTCGAGGTTGAGGTTCCACCAGTAAGACGGGATAGATTTGTTCCCAGTGGCTGCCTTGAGATGGTCATCATTTTCCAGGAGGTATTGGGTCATTTATGAGTCCAAAGTATTGATGCCAGGGGCTATAATTGACAACCAGAGGGATTCTCTTTGGTCTTTATCTTGGGATTGTTCTTGTAGCCAGTTGGAGTGAGGTCCAAGTCTAGCTCTGTTTATTTGAGTGGCTATGTTTTTTCTTATTTTATTGTAAATGTAGGAATCCCTGCTCCACATCTGTAAGTTATGCATTGATGGGATCAGAATAATTGATGGGACCAGAAAAGATATGGTTGTAATGTACAGCTTATGTCCCTATGGGTTTATTACTGGTTTGCCAATCTCAGAACTGTTTTCCTCCCCCATGTCCCTTCCTTCCATGTCTATTGTATTGAAATCACTTTCTCTATTTGATAGCTTGTTCTCTGCATATCATTTTATAGCATCTGCTGAAGTTAACTCTTGTTCATGCAAGCTTAAACATCTCTGATTTAGTTAGTCTACAAGGTACATCTCTACCCTGCATGCAGTCAAATATATAATCTGGTACACTTCCATAGCTTTTCCATCAAAGCATGGTTTTATAGGTTGCATACACACATTCAAGTAATCTGGCAGATTCTCACGGTACTGGGTAAAAAAACTGATCCAGAACCATGTGTACAGACATCTGAATGCAGAGGCCCTGAAGAATGGAGAGTTTGCAGTGCTGACACTGTGCAGCCAGGGGGAGAGTCTATACACACATCTCAGCATGCTTTGCAGGATCCCTCAGGATGTCTAGTGACAGAAAACAGCAGCTCATAGAGAGGATGAGCATACATTCTGGTTTTGCCAAGATGGTCCTGGATTTTGTAGGCAGTCCTGGTGTCCTGGCTGATTGGTGAAAATAGAAGCAAAAGTCCTGGATTGGTCAGGGTGGAGCAGGGGGAGAAAGCTGCTGTGAGCATAGGGGCCCACATATGTGTGTGTGTGTGCATGCACATGTGTATGTGCACATGCACATGTGTGCGTGTGTGGTGTAGGCAGGATGGGTGGCTCATAACCCTGCCCTGAGGTAAGCAGGATCCCTCCCCCTCTCCTGCCCAACTGCTAGGGACCCATGTTGGGAGGGTGGTGCTGGGTTCTGGACTCTGCCCTGGGACTACAGCCCTGGCTGGGCCAACCAGTGGTGGCTGCTGCTACTGCTGCAGCAGCAGCAAGAGGCTGCAGAGGTGCAGCTGCTGCTGCATTAGGTGCTTACATATGCTACCTCTGCAGGATGGGTGCAGGGGGTGGGGGATCCATGAACCTGGCCTTGCTGTTCATGAGGGTGCTTTGTGCCTGGGTCTGTGTGGAGCTCCATGCCTCTTCCAGGTGCTGCAGCCAGGAGCCAAAAGGATGCCAGACAGCCCCATGCCAGCAGAGTGTGAAAGCATTGGGCTGGGGGAGGAAATTGCAGGGGTTCAGGATGCAGTGTGGTGAGGAGGCAGAGCAACATTGTGTGCCAGTCAGGTGGGCAGGCAGGCACTGTTTCTGCCTACCTGCCTGATGCACCATGCTACTTTACCTCAGCCTCTGCCTGCAGCAGTGCTGCTTATTTGGGAGACATGGGGACAGGGCAGTGTCCCGGATTTCCCATGGTGTCATATGCTCATCTTATGTATATGGCAACCCTGACTGGCAGATTTAGTTCGCACATGGTCAGCCTGTGTTTCCCTGCAGGATAATGTGGAGATTGTGAATGGGGCATGTTCTACTTCCTGCTTGGCTAGGAAGCAGGAAGCCGTGTGTAGACGAAATGACAGGTGTGTGTGCATGAAACTTTAAAGTGGGCTAAATGCTTCTGCACTCTTTTAATGGTGTTAGTGGTTGCACGCCTCAGTGGTGTATTGTGCATTAAATTCCAGCCACTGTAGAAAATTTGGTGGTGTAATGCACCTTAAATGACTTGGGGTGCAGCAAACTAAAACTCCTTTGAGGAGTTTCAGTTTGCTGCTCCTACAGCCATGGAGTGAAGCACCCGGCCCTGTGCATCTCCATGGCTCTGCAGGAAGCCCTGCAGGGAGTCTGGCAGTAGCCCAGGAAAGCAGGCTCCACCCAAGAAAAGCGGTGAGCCTGATTTCCTCCTAACCCCCAGAGCCTGCCTGCCTGCCTCAGCTGCACAGGGACCTAGTGCTTCCCTCCACGCCTGCAACGTCCCCCAGGACTGCCCAAGCTGGCTGCATGCAGGTAGGTGCTGCATGAGGGGGCAGGGGATGGTGCCACTGCCACAGAGGCTAGCACCAGCTGCTGCAGCCCAGGGACTGCTCCACCCTCCAGCAGCTTACCCTCCGCACCAGAGAGTCAGGTAAGGTGTGTGTATGACACAGGGGTTTAATCAGCCCTAAATTGAAGCAGTGGTTTTTAAAACCCACTTCAATTTAGGGCCCCCGTTTTGTCTACACATGCCTCTGGAGTCCAGTAAGTGACACACTATCTCTGAGGGTGGGCAGAAGGAAAGTGTTCTGGGATACTGAAGGATTGTGCTGTGACATCTCTCAGAAAGGAATGTGTACAGACATGCACTCTCACAGGAGATGCTCATGTGATTGATTTAAACCTGGTTGTTTCCAGGTATTTTTCTTATGGAGCAGCCATTTTTGTCTGGGAGAAAAAAATCTTGAACATCTGCACACACAGAATTTTTCCTAGGAGAGCAGCAAATCTCTTTTAAGAGAAAATGAATGTCTGTGCAAGGAGAGTTATACAATCAAAGAGACAAAACATCCTTTTTGTCTGTGAGAATCAGTTTGCTTTCAATATGTACTAAAAGAAATGTGAAATAATTACACAGAAGAAACAGAACAAGGTCCTCTTCAAAGATACAGTGATATATCAGTTTGTGAGCAGACTCCTGAAAATACTGCAGTTATCTGCAGTTATGCTAGAAAGTGCTGGAGAATATACTAGTTTCTATACATTTTTTGAAACACTAGAATGGATTACTGAAATACTTTCTTCTGGCTGGATTCTGTACTTTTAAACAGGACACAGTCTTGCCACATTCTTTACTAAAACTAAGGTAAGCGCAAGATAAGACTTGTGCTTAGTATATTGGCTGAACTCCCATTCACAAATTGGCTACTTTTATAAAAGACTATATATTTTAAGTAGATTGAGTTAAATGGGTTGATGCTGGGCATATTGTCACACATTAATCTCCGGAGAACCCAGACAGAAACTTTTTTTGGATGAACATCATGATATTTTATGAAAGGCAAAGATTTCTTAGGGTGATATATTTTATTGGACTAACTGTATAGTTGGGATATGAGTTAGACAATCTTTTGAATGCAAGCCATTCTTCCCCAGGTCTGAACAGAAAAAGCCAAGCCCTAACCCTAATTCTATCTCACAGACACTTAGACATGGACATCCTTTGTACATGCAAATAGTCTCAAAGCTATTCTAATTTAGGGTCTGTTTACATGAAGAAAGACAAGAATCACTATTGTGGAAACACAGTTCTGTAATAGCTATTCCAAGGCAAAAGTGCCCTTTTCACTCTACTTTGGCTATGGATGAAACCAAAACTGTATGAAAGGCACTCTTTATGCCTAATCAGACTATCCGCATAGGGAGCTGGTGCAGAATAACTTTAAATTCACACTCTACAGGACTTCACACTAGCTTCCCTATGTAAATAAGCTCTTAGACAGGGCTGCCTAAAAATTCGCTGGGGAGCTCTCCAACCTGCATAGCAGCTCAGGATTATGGGACAAAAACTGGCTTCAGGCCAAATTTTCCTTGTCAACATTACAAAGTTTTGCCATCAGAGCTCTGTCAAGACAGAGTATAAAAATATCACATCCTGTGGGCGACATAATGCTGCTAGCAAAACTCCCCATGCAGGTGCAGCTCTGTTAATAGAGGGTGGCTTCCGTTGTTGGGGGAGCTGGTTTTGCTTTGGTGGCAGAAAAACTCCTTCTGTTAGTGGAGTTGCATCTATGACCAGCATATGCTACCTGTGCAGAATCGGTGAGGGGGTGCAGCTAGGTTATCCATAGCCTTACCTCTGTCCATTGTCTCCTCAATTCTCTGCTGTACATTTTTCAGGAGCAGCACCAATACTCACCCATCGACTCCATGATTGGAATTCTGATTACACTGAAGTCAGCAGACAACAAGGCCAATATTTCAGCCCAGGTTTCACAGAGATCCATAAAGCCAGTTTTTTCTCTTCAATTCTATTTTGAAGAGAAAAGAAATATAGTACTGAACTTGTTTTAGCTTACTGGTTTACTTATTAAACCAGTCTGGAAATGACAGTAGTTCCATGACAGTTTTCTAACTTTTGTCTCAAAAAAAAGGGGAAGCTTCCTTTTCTGGAAGTGTAAGAGTCTAAAAGTGGGTATAAATAATTTATAATATATCAATGGTGTGAGATAGATTCTGTATTCATAAAGAATCAGGTCCTCTGACTTATTTGAAACCTAAATGGGTACAATACCCATTATAAATAATAACCAGTATAAACAAAGTACCATTCATTACTACGATATTACATTTCTCTTCATTCAAAATAGTGCAATACGAGTATTCTACAGGAATTCTTGTTGTAAATTAATTTCATTATGTCCATTTATGTAAGAATGATGCAAATTAAATTATGGCAATAGCAGGCAAACCACCACATTCACTTGCAGAGGGTTCACCAGGTATGTATAAATGATATAATGCAAATTCATGGTCAGTCTCCATAAATGGTCAAGCTGCAGTAAATACAATAATATTTTCTTGTTTCAATCTTCCTAATAAAGCAGCAAAGGTTTTATTGTGAGAACTTGAAGAATCAATTTTTAGGCTAGGGACAGACATTCAAAAAGCCTGAGCCTAAATTGATTCAATCTTTGCAGGTTAGTCTAACCTGGCTAGGCTGAACTGGTCTCTAACTGGACAGACATCCTCTCTGGACTGAGGAAATTCAGGCACATACCTCAGGCTAGAAGCTTGAGGGGGAGGCAATAGAGCAGCACTCTCTTCCCTTGCACAGTACTGAGCTGAGGGGGGAGGGAGAAGTATGGCCAGGCCCTGGCAGGACCTCTGTTTAGGGAGGTCTTTTCCCTGCTGGCTGCTCAAGGGGCTGGAGTGTTGCCAGCCCCCAGCCAGCACTCTGAGGCAAGGGGAGGTGTACAGTGTATCATCAACAGATGCATATGGAGCTTTTCAATCTCCTTCTACCTGCTTCCTTATACTGTCTGCAGCAGACTAACAGGTGAACAATCCAGGAGGGGGCTGGTAACAGTGATTACAGTGACCTCAACAGAAAAACAACAGGCTCTCTCCATTACCTCAAACTCTTTTTAAACAGCTTACCAGCTGACCTGTTGATTAGCTCCAACTAGCCCTAAGCAATCACTGTTCTGTCTGCCTGTCCCAGTGAAATTAGAGAGAGAGACACACACAGACACCTCTCAGCATCAGCTAGCATACCATGTGCCTAGGGGCTGGGGTCCATGCTGTGGGAGATGAGAGGGAGGGAGTTGGGATTCCTGCTTAAGCAGTGAGGGGGGTGGGAAGGTAGGGCAGGGGGTGTGCCTGCAAGTCTCTGCCAGAGCTGCAGTCAGGGAGCAGAAGGGAGGGGCCAGTTCTGCTGTGAAGCAGAAAGCCCCACCCAACCCACAGAGTATACTGGGATGCTGGAGTGGAAGGTCAGGTAAACTGGTTTGAGCCAAATCAGTTAAGTCTGATACTGCATTCAACGAGGTTTATCTTAAAACAGTTTCAGCCATTTTCAAACTGGTTTATGTGCACTGAATATCTGTTCTGTACAGGTTTAAATCAATTTCTGTTCACTTAAACCAGTTTATGTGTAATGTCTGTCCCTAGCCTGAATGGCTCCACTCCTTAGTTTGTAGTAATTCCTGTATTTTCCTGAATCACAGTATGAAATATGATGGCTCAACTCTATAGCTATATCTGCAACCATTGAAAGTTTTTTTAGTTTCCTTCATGGAAGTAGTAGTAAAGATAAAAATCCTTAATACATCAAACACGCTTCATATTTAATGGATCAATTTTAATAGGTGCTAATTCCTTTGTTTTAGCAGATTTGAAGATTCCCAACATCTTAGAAGAGACAGTACATCCTGCACAGTAAGGCCTGGATTAATTAATCCTCCACACCTCTATGAGCAAGGTAATGCAGGATCCGATAGGTCTTCACTTGTAATTTATCATTAATTATTGTCTCTCATTGTAGTGTTAAATAATATCACCTCATTTAACTTGGGAAATGAGCCCCATTGATTCCTTTGTCTTCATAATTGAAAGGGACAGTCCCATAAGGTTTCATTATGGATTATTTGTCCTCTAATTCATCAACTAGGATTTACAGTTTAAATATGAAAAAAGATCCATTACAGAATATAAATAAACAAGGAAAAATATGTAAGGTCACTGGGAAAAAAAAATTCTTGATTAAGCAATCTAAAGCAAACTGGAGTCAGAAGGTAAATGACCAGCTAAAGCAGGATTTCCCTGTAGAAAGACAAGAAAATAAACCCTCCTGTTAACACTGGATTTTAATATTGAGAAATAAGACAACGGTTTACAGGCAAGTATATACTTTTGCAAATATGCATCTTTATACCTGCTGTATTTGCCTTGCATTGTACTGTACATCTTCAACACAGGGATGAAGAATGAGCATAGGACAAGCTTGTTTAAGATAGTAAGCTAAATTTTAAGCAAGCATACTGATTTACATCAATCCAATGCATACATAAATATCAATCTTCTCTATTTAGTACTGGAATGGCCAAAGTTAAAAAAAAAAAAATTGAAAGGAACACATTACCAGTAAAGATATATTTATGCTGGAATGTTACTGGCTACTAGAAATTTTGCCTTAAATTCAGTTTAAATTCATGCTCAGAACCATATAAGAATGTGAGACTATGTACAGGAATGCAGTTAGTGCTTTTACATTCCAAGGATTAATCCACTGTTATTTTACTAGATAAGAACAGGGAGCATCCAGAGGCCAAATCCTATAGAATCCCATCCATTTATATGATCATTCATGCCAATACTGTTAATAGGTGAATGGATTACTCATGGATTTCAAAATCAGGGTATTGAAGCAATTGTTCCCTTGGTACTTTATTCAAGATAAAGTCTTACACATCCCCCAGATATTTCATTCTCATCTTCCATTTGAAGAGCCATCAGCAGAATTTTACAGGTGCATTACAGAAAGGAGATGAAAACAAAACTAAGAATAGATGCACCTTAAAATGAAATTGCTAAAAGTATTACCAGACTAGATATAAGCTTAAAATACAGAGTATTTTAGTAGAAATCTATATTTTAGTAGAATCTATATCCTAGTATTCATAGATTTTCTGATTTAGAACTCAAAGCATATATTAGTTCCCTTTCCCAGAAAGGTATCACTTACACACACTGGCAGTTGTGTGTAAATAAAGATCCTTCTGTTGTGTTGTCTGCTCAGTCTTCAAAGCTTTAACTGGTGAATTAATATGACATTAATATTTGCATTACATCCTGTCCCCAGTCGTTGCAAAGCTAAGGCCTCACTGAGAATTTCCAACTTGAATATAAATTTGCTCTAACTCATGTTTTCTCCCTACCCATATACATGCATAGCTGTCAGAATGCAACACTTTCCCCTATCATTAATGCTCTTTCATATCATTGAGATGGGTCTTTGTCAATATGCTAATTGGGCTATATTTCTTAGCTACTGAATAAACAAAACACATGCTTAAGAGTCAATTAACTTTCCCTTTTACAGTTAACAGCTCTCAACTTCATTACCAAGCTTGAACAATATTTGCAAAGGGAGAGCAAGCCTTTTCGTGTAGCATGGCTCCACAAATATATGTTTGTTTATTTTACTTAAAATTAAAAGAACAAACACTCCGTGTTCTAGACCTCTTGCATCTACTATTAAAAAGCTACATAGAATATAAACACTATAAAACAACATGAGACCCCTTAAAAATAATCATATGTCAGCAAGAAACTATCCCTTGAATTCAGGAGAACATGCAGACATCTCAGCCTCCCTTGGGGGTGTTTTAGGATAACGAACCAAAAAAGAAAAGAACATCATGCCATCATGAATTTTACTTGAGACACTCCCTCTCTTACCACAGTTCCTGTTCCTAGAATATACCAAGGACACTGACTACCTCTTTTCCCACAACTCCAGTGTACTATTGACCAAATGCAGTCTTGTATGTAAAGGATCCTACACAAAACAAGTATCTTCATCTCCATATGCAAACCAAGAAGGCTTAGCAGAAAGACAACCAGAAAAGAGAGAGACAGGTAAAGAGGAAGTACATTTTGTTTATGTATATATATATGTATATATGTGTATGTGTGTGTGCATGTAGGTGTATACATACATACACATACACAAGTGGGAACTGAATGGGAATTTCTAATTTGGGTAAGAAAGTTAAATTTGGGAAAGTGATGGAAAGATTGACCTAACTTGGGATATAAGTGTAAAGTCTGCACAAGGGTGAACTAAGTTAGATCATTAAAAAAAATTGAACTCTTGGTTACAAAATGATACCTTTTATTAGACCAACTGGAAAATGGCAAGAAAACTGTCCTTTTCTGCAAGCTTTCGGGATCCCTTCATCAGGCTCTGGGAAAAGTGCAGATGGTGTAGGATGGTAAAAAGCCCCCATAGGTAGGACAAAAACTTCATTTTTGCACAGAGGGAGCTGAAGATGGAAGGTTGTCCCTCTGGGTCCATGAGAGTGTCTTTGTGAGGTGTGCTGAGTAGCTCTTTGATGTGTTGATCAGGTAGAATTCCTTCCCTGAAGGTGTCAGATGGCAGGCAGGGAGGTAAAAAACAACCCCGCCCCCCCCCCCCCCCCCCCCCCCCGCAATTCCTTTTTGTTCTGCAATGAAGTTTAAAATCCAAAACTGGCTAAAATTCAGCATCTTCCATGTTTCAGGGGTGTATTTGGTAGCTGTGTTGGTCTGAGACAAAAAGACATACAAAAAACTAGAACTCTTGGTTCCAAAATGATACCTTTTATTAGACCAACTGGAAAATGGCAAGAAAATTGTCCTTTTCTGCAAGGAAAATGAAGAGGAGAATGACACTCTCATGACCCAGAAGGATAACCTTTCATCTTCAGCTCCCTCTCTGCAAAAATGAAGTTTATTTCCTACCTATGGGGACTTTTTACCATCTTGTACCATCTACACTTTTCCCAGAGCCTGATGAAAGGACTTTGATCCTGAAAGCTTGCAGAAAAAGACAATTTTCTTGCCATTTTCCAGTTGGTCTAATAAAAGGTATCATTTTGGAACCAAGAGTTCTAGTTTTTTGTATGTCTTTTTGTCTCAGACCAACACGGCTACCAAATACACCATAAGTTAGATCAGGTGGCCATTTTTATCATAATCTAACTTCCCCAAACATCTGTACATACCCAAAAAGAAATAGTCAAGTAGATAGAATGCTATAAATGTATATTTAAGTGTATTGCACACTAAATTCCCCATGAAGACAAGCTCTGAAAAAAGAAAACTGTGGAGAAATAACAACAATTTAGTGCTGTAGTGTAAACGGAATCAGCTGAAGGCTGGGCTTTGTATTTGTGTCCCAAAATATTTTGTATATGCCTTCATCTCACCCGTCATAACATTTTAAAACGTAGAATGCTATACCTTGTGATACAGCATTCCTCATATATGTAAGCAGAACAGCATTTCCTATCTCTCTGCAAAAAACCCAGCAAGGCATCCAGACATCTCAATGAATATTACATTTCACTCAAATGGCAAACAGTAGAAATACCATAGACAGGCCTCAGAAGTAATAACAACAAATTCTGCAAAACATGTCTGCTGTAAAGCATAAGGATATTCAATCTGGTTCACAGTAGGTGTACATCACATAGAAACCAGACTAATACAAAGGGAAACTGTCATTTTGGTCCATTTTGTAATTTTTGGCAAAATTTCATTATAGGAAATTAAAACACATTTTTAATTGATTGAATAGTGCTTTTCACATTTCATCTGCAAGGCTTAGTGTATTAATAGTCTTTATCTTTTATTGTTTGATTAATTAAGACTTCTTTTTCTGTTCTTTTAAGATATTTATTTGCAGAATTCATATAAAAGACAGAAAGTTATATGTAACAAATGATGGCATAGAAGGAATTGCTATTATAATTCAGAATGAAGACAAAAATATTTCCACTCTTGATAAGCAAAAGGAAAAAATCAATCACATGGAATTTCCCTCCATCTTTTTGAAGCCATTCAATTTCCTGCATGGTACACTACTTCCAAAATCTGTAAGAATGGGATATATTTCAACTTTTATTTTGTTTTACCAACATGAATAATTCAGCAAACCTATAGTCTGTACCATAAATGACATCCATTAGATGTTTTTTGTCTTACATTATAACCTTTCTTTAAAAATAGTAAAATCAAACTGTATATGCAAATTAAAGATTGAATGGATATTACCTAAACTCTGAAGTCTTTTAGAATGGATGTATGGGAGAAAAGTGTGATTCAAAACCCTTCAATAATACAGTTTAACATTTAAACCATTAACAACCATCAGGAATGAAAACTTATTAAAACATATCTCTAAAGGGTCTAAGCAAGTTGTATCATCAGATGACCTGGATCTATTTTTCTGTAAAGAATTTTTCAATACTGTAAAGTTTTTCAGTTGTATGCATGTATTATTATACAGTATCTAGACACCTGTAGCAGGCTCAAGGATACAACCCTGGCGTCTGATGCACCCTGGTGGTCAGACTCTCCTGCTGAGCTCTCTGGCCACTAGGCCTGTGCAAACTGGCTAGTATTCGCTTTGGATTTGGATTTGGCCGATTCAGGGGGCAGTGATTTGATGATCTGAATCACTGTCCCGAATCAATTAGACTGAATCAAATTCGGAAATTGGGCCATGGCTGAATCAATTGAATCTCCAAATCAAACATACCTCATCCCCTGCCCACTCTCCCAGCCCCAGCTTCCCTGCTCTTTAAAAAAATAAATAAATAAAAAGCCCCGCACCCACCAGCTTCTGCCAGGCCAAGTCCCAGTTTTGGGGGAACAGACCAAATTAGAAGAAGGCCCAGAAGCCTATGTGGATGTGTGACCACAGTGAGACAACCAACCAGAGACAGCCACAGATGACATCATCAGGAGTCACCAGAAGGGAAGGAGAATACAAAAGCAGAGACTTGAGAGCAACAAAGGGTCTCTCCCAGTTCCTTCTCATCCCTCTCTTTGTCCCATCCCTTCTTCTCCTCCCCAAGAGGGGTCCCCATCCCTGTCCCTGTCCCCCCTGGGAAGGTCCCCAAGGCCACCATGGACCTAGGGCATGCCAGCAGCCCATCTCATGCACCCCACTGGAGTGGGGCTGTGGGCCTTGGCATCCCACCTCCAGACTGCTGACACCTAAGAGAAAGAGCAGAGTGAAGCCTGCATCCTGATCAGATGTACTTTGACTCTGATGACAGTCCTAGGATTAGTAGATATATAGAATTGTTTGATTGTTTGTATTGCTTCCTTTCTGTTATTACTGTGTATCAATAAATTTACCTATTATCGAATGGAAATGTCGTGGTTGGTCTGAAGATGGGTCCCCCTGCCCCAAACAAGGTATCTAGACCCTAAATCCAGAGCCAACAGGTCTGTGTTGCTGCTGGCTGCTGCAGACCTCTGCCCTTGCAGGGCGCAAAAGTCTTATTCCTTTAGGGGCCCCTATGTCTGCCTCCTGCTCCCTTTCCTTTTCAAGGTAACATGGCTGGGGTTCCCTATTACAACATCCTGACAAAGACTGTGCATCAGCATTTAGGAAGAGACAGTTTATGTTCCTGAAGACTGTACATCTAAATAAATAAAAAAAAAAAAGATACACAGACTGGTAGAGGAAACAGAAGTATTGAGACTAGCTATGACTTGCTCAGGGTCAGAAAATAAGTCAGTAGCTGAATCAGAATGGAATTGTAAGTCTCTTCACTCTCACCGCAGTGCCTAGTTAAGAAAACCAAGGGAACTGAAGATACAATTCTATTTAAATAATAATAGTGAACTTTGACATCTTTAATTGTTCCAGTATGCAAGACCATCATGGCTCTTTTGCCATTGTGCTATTACTTGGCCATCATTATATTGTATCTCACTTATTCTTCAAGATAAACCTTGGGTTTATAGTAACTATTTAACTTCTTCAAATAATGTAAGCCTCAGCAGCTTAACATTTAAATCAGGATTACTCCTCAACCAAATTGCAAGGGACTGCACTAGAATATTCCAAATCAATATATGACTAACAGGATTTTTCCCATTGCAGACTAGCTAAATCCATATGTATTCTCAGCTGCTGCTTCCTCTGACTGATTATAGTCAAGGATGCAGCAACCTTTGCTGCTTGGGTGAACTCTTTCAGCTATCTTAATGCAACTTACAGTGCACCCAGGAATAATCCTTTGTTCAATATTGCTGAATTGGCTGTTTCACTGACCAGTAGTTTTCTAAAAAGCTCAAACACATTATCAGTAAGCAAATACTATTTTGTATTTATTTTGAGACTTTTTATTACACAAGGCTGAACAAATGCCTTTGCTGTGGCATACTATGAATATTTTATTTTTCAGTTCAGGTTGGGAGCTGATTTTGAAAATTTCTTAAATTATTTTATTCTATTTAGATTTACTTTAAATATTGGCATTTTATATAAACATATCCTTTTTACTCGGATATTCATATGGGTATGTGTGCATAGCTTGGTCTTCACTGTATCTAATAAGATATAAGATATTAAAACATATAAGACATTTAAGACGTTGCAAAAAATCTCAAACTTATGTTGGTAATGAACAGCCCACAAATAGGAAAGAACAATGCATACTGGAGAAGAAGGGGGAAGATTCTTTCATGTAATGTTTTCTTTCTACTGTTAAGCCAAAGGAAGAAGGCAGCCAATGAGTTCTGCGCTCTTCCCCCATCCTAATAATTTATGTATATGCCTGGATGTTTTGAGCCTCTTATTCCTGCCATGGTCTCCTTCCCTATGATTGTAGTATAGGAGATGCATTGTTATGAGAACGCAGGTCTGACTAATTGCCTGTTTGGGGGATCAGGAAAGAATTTTTCTCAGTGGATCCTAAATTGACAGAAGCCTAGTGAGTGGTTTTTGACTTCCTCACAGCATCATGTAGGTATGATGAATAGGTGCAGATGCTAGAATTTTAACATACAGTAGCTTATAGAAGTGTTTCATTTGTGAAAAGTTGTTTATTGGTCATCAATCACCTGGGTGCCTAGGTCAAAGAAACAGTCCTTTTCATCCTGTTGGCCAGAGTTTTTTTCATTTCCTATATGTATTACTTTGTTGACAAGAATATGCTTTGGGTGCTTGATGGCAAGCTGTTAAACAGGGTTTGCAGCTACTTTGCATCACAAGAGCAGGAGAAGCAGCTGCAAAATATACTTGTGAGTCTCTTCTCTCACAGTTTTTAATGTATCCATCTTTACAACATCAGATTTTACAGAGAGGGAACTGAGACACAGAGGGTGCATCTACACATAAAATTAAGGCAATGGAATAAACTCCAGCACAGTTCACGTCAAAATTAATGGCTCTTGGGTGCAGCATCTACGTGTCTGCTCAGGACAACAGCATTTTGTGTTGGGGTGGAGCTGGTCCAGATTGGCAGCAAGCTTGGGGGGTCAGCTCTGGGCTTCAGGTGGTGACATTGGAGGGGCTGGCTGGGGTATAAGCATGCTCAAAGTGTGGACCTGTGTGGCTAGGCAGCAGGCAGGGGTCCAGCTCCCTGCTGCCTGGGCTGACCGGGTACAATTTATACCTGGGTCTGCATTTACATGTGCATTTCACCATAGTTAATAATTCCTTCATAAGACAGTACTGTCTTCAACAATACTATCTTCCATCAGAGTTAATTTACTATGCTGTAATACAGGGTGCTCACATAGATAGTGATGCTTTACTGTGGAGCTAGTTAGATGACGCAGCAGTGAAGCATACACGAAGGTGCACCCAGAGAGACTACATTCCTTTGAGAAGCTAAGCCCACATGATTTGCCTAAAAATACAGATGGGGAACTGAACCTAGATCTCCTAAGTCCCAGTGTTGTTTCTTAACAAACGGGCCATCCTTCCACTCCAGTTTTTAGTCTCTCTATCTCTTGCCTATCCCTCACATTTTCCATAATACAACTTCCAAATCCATCCTGCCTTGTGCTAATAACCTAGTTTCCTCATTGTCTTGCTCTACTCCCCCATCCCCTATACTAGTTTTTCCATCCAGTCCTCCTTAAACAAAAGATCTAATGCAACAGGAAGCTTTTGAAAAGAAATGTTTACAAGCAACGGTTGTTGTATTTACTACTGTTTTTATTACTACTACTAAAACAAAGTTTATCTGTCAGCAGATGGTAGTTAATAAAAATCTTGAAAAAAATCCTTTAAAATATTTACCATTTCCATTGTTCTCAGTGGAACAGAGATCAGTTCTGGCATCTTTCAAAATGGCTACTGGCTCATATTTTTTTCCTATGAGAAAGATGCCAGCATCCATGTGTGTTAAGAATGGCGCGTGGCCTCTGTTCTTCTGAAAGCAACAGGACTGGATGTCTTTGTCAGAATGGATAGATACTTTGTGAATTTATGGCCACTAATGGAGTACTTTTAGAAAGAACATAGTTACATGTGTAATCTCCTGTAGTAAAACAGAATTGTTCACCCTCACGGAAGATCTGTGAATCTTATTATGAAGACTTATCTTCTTACCATACATTCAAAATTCTAAACTATACCTGAATATAGCGTGCGTCCTCTTTTGGTTGTCCTACGTGGCAATTCTAATCATTGCAAAAATACACTCCAGCCCTATGAGTGCAAAATCTAAACAATTCCTTTTTCTAGAATCAATGTATATTTAATTTCTACCTTCAGGACTTCTATAATCAGTTAGAAGAATCTCATGATACACCCTTGTGATTAAGTGAGTCCCCTGAACTAAATTATTTCTTTCCTAATAGCAGGGCCAAAGAAGCCTACTTCTGAATGACTATTTAAGCGAGGGCTATGGATACCCAACTTCCAACTTGGTTCTGGAGGATCATAACAAGTGACTCCTTCCTTCTAACAGATGAGACTTTCTTATCCTACCTAGAGGCTTGATACAATAGAGAGGTCCCTGGCTGATGTCACAGCTGGGTGAGGACCACAAAAACCGCACATTATTTCCATAGAAAACTTCAACAATAGCTGAACACATGTTACTTAATAATTCAGAGATACTCCTCACACAAAATGTTGTAAGTCTTTTTATGATAAAGTGCACTAAGTATGTGTTTTACTGCTTGAATGGGTACTTGCTTACATTTAACACATGCTAAGTATAACGTGTGGCATGGCACTTAGTAGCGCTAAGTAATCCCTTTATGAAATTGATGATGGGAAAAACAAACATAACAACCAATGAGAAAATAGAGAAAATAAGGATTGGCAGCAATATTGAATGACTGGATTAGTATTTTCTTGCAAATAAGATTATAGAAAGCTATTTTCCTAAGTGTTCTAATCTCTCTTCAGGAATTTGTCACAACCTGAGGAAATGGAAGTTAGAAGTCTAGAAAATCATTCAACAAAACATTACATACCAAAACCACACCTTACATAGAGAATTTAGCATTTCATAACTGGACAGAGGCAAGGTGAAATTATGGTGTTGTTTTTGACAAAGCTCATTTGGAGATATCCTAAAGAAAATGCTATGAAACAGATTGGTTTGTGGTATTAATAATGAAATAATTCAAAGACAATTACAGGCAGTTTACGGCCCAACAGAATAAAATTAGCAACATTTATAGGAGCAGCAATAACTGGTACTTAGAACTGCAGGACAATCAACAGCCATGGCAAACAAAATGCAAATCTAGTTGTAAGAGATTCATATCCTTAAGGGGAATATTCAGGTTGGATGAACTCAACTTGCATCAGTTTGTATCTTTTAAAGGGTCTGGCATCATAATGCTTCAAAACTGAACCTTGAATTAGAAAATGGAAAGGTGACTATCAACATGAAAAGCCATGCAGAATAGACATCAAACCACCAGAAGAAAAGACAGAAAACATAGAGGAGGAGATACTTAACACAATCTGTCTTAAAAGGAAAAAGAGATCTAACCATGGAAGAAGAATTAAATAATCAGTCAATACATATAGGAGGGTTCAGATATTATAATCAATACACATTCTTTTCAGCAGCACAATACCTGGTGGATTCAGATGTAAACCTATGTATTTATACATGAGAACCCATTTGGTCAGCACAGCCTCTGCGATTGGAAAGAATCCTGCGGAGATCCTGTACTGTGTAGCCCAGGCGCTTTGTGGCCTAGGGGTTGTGTCAAAGCTGGACAGCCACTGAATAGGCTATGACTCACTAAAATGCACCTGTGGGAGCACATTTCTCACAAGAAAACCACACTCTCTCCAATCTCTCAGTCCTGATCCTCAAAGGAAACATACAAAACACTTCCCAGAGATGAGTCTATGAACTCCACTTCATCAACCTCCTGGATACTAAAAATCATGGACTAAATATAGACATTGGATTTATGACACATTATAACCTGCCTGACATCTGACTCCCCAGGTATCTCTCCACTTTCATTCCCCTTCTCTATCTCTACCCTGCCCCCCCAAGCCTGTCTCTCACCCATTGACTCCTCAATCTACATTTTCACTGACTACCTGTCTTGTATGCATACCAGCCCAGCCGCTGGCTTCTTTACTTTTCATTCCATCCAGGAAGAGCTCACACCAACCGCTGACACTTCCTTAGCCTGACGAAGGGTTTTTGAACCCGAAAGCTTGCTTAAAATTTGTTTTCCAACTATTTAAGTTGGTCTAATAAAAGATATCAGATTCACCCAAAGAACCGTGTCTGTCTCAGTTTTAGGCATATTTATGCATATTAAATTACTACCACAGGCTTCTCCCAAATGTTTCTGCCTTTTTATAGCCATTGCAACAACTCCTGAGGAAAGACAATCCAGTATTCAGGAAAGAGGTCAGAGTTTTCCAGAAGTTTAAAGAGCTACCCAAAGCCTCATATCATGCAATGCTTCATCATATGCCTTTATAAAATGAGAGTGATCAAAGAACAGCCAGGTCATTGAAGGTGAATGAGGTTACTCCCAGTGAAAAAATAAAAAAACCCAATGTGACTTAGTTTTGGAACAACAACAACAAAAATCTATCAATTGTTGTAACCTTTTACCACTTCTAGGATTCTTCAATAGTAATGCAGATGTACAAGTCATGGCAGATACTCACTTTGGTTTTTGATCTTACCCTTATACTAGTAGAATAATTATGCTTGCCAGGATTTGATTTTAATTGGTAAACATTGATAAATGTTGATTTCAGGTTACACTCACAGACTGATGAAAAATATTTCCATTGTTAATAATCAAAATTTATAGAAAAGGAACATAAGAAACATGATGGTTGAAGTTGAACTGTACTGACTGTAGTTTGGACTGAAACTCTCAGAAACCCAGGGGGCTGGGAATAAAGGAAGTGAAAAGCAGACAAGGGAGCTACAGACACGTGGAGCCAGGACTGATGGCAGGTGGGCCTCTTAGCTGGTGGCAGTCCTACAGTATTATGCTTGTCATTAATAAATTATCTATATACCTAAATTCATGCAATCCTGAAAATTTAAAATCAATAAAAATCTAAATAAATGCTTAAAAATAAACATTGATATCATCCATCAAAATTATATTTAAAAATAGCCTAAGAATAACCTATGAGGCAGAGCATTTTTAATACAAATGCCCTCAGTCAGTAGTACAAGAATAGTCTGGTTCTATGGAGTTTATAGAAGAGATTATGGTACAATGGCTAGCAACTAGTAAAGGTGTCCCAGAAATGTAAAGAGACTAGACAGGAATTCTGTTCTGTCCAGGTGCAGCACATACTTCAGGGTAGCCAAAACACTATAAAGAAAAAGACTTTGTCTAAATAAAGTGAGCACTGAAGAACTCAGAACCACGGGGAAAAAAGACTGTTACTTCTCTACAAGCAAGAAATCAAATCTTGGCAGAATTCGGTGGCATTTCTCTCATGAAAACCATGGCTTGAGCTATGTATGTTGATCATTAATAAATAGATGGCATTATTGTCAAATACACCAGTGGCACTGGCAGCCAGCCCTTCATTGCTGAGACTGACGGTAATGACTATGGTTTCTACATACATATATACTTTGTAGGCCCATACCTGGACCTTCAGAGTTGTTGAATGACCCAGATGGCTGCTACATGCAGTCTCCAATTCTGGTCTATATAGAATTGCTCAGTGGAAAATTGCTGTGGGAAGCAAGTTTCCTTCACAGTTGCTACAAAGAAGTGCTGCTCCATAAGAGACAGAGTTGTCCCTAATTAAAAACAAAACAAAACAAAAAACCCAAAAAACAACCTACAACCTGTTTATTAGCATAGTAAAGTAAAGCAGTGAAGTAATTAGGATAAAGCTAACTGGAGGTCTAAATCACTGCTCCAGCACAGAGCAAGCTTTAAATAAGACAGCTCAGTTACTAGCAACCATCTAGCCACAGCAGCAGGGAGCTCAGAGATGGACTAATTTACCTTGTCAATAAGTCACTTCTGTGGCAGGAGCATAGACATGTGCAGGGTTATCAAAAGTGTTATGTCAGAGGCTGTCAAATTGTGGTCTGTGGACCACCACTGGTCCATGAGCTCTATTACAGTGGTCCGCAGAAAGGTTGCAGAACAATCGAGAATATCTGTACTTGTAAGGTAAGACTACTGATATTAGAATGAGTTGTGTGCTTTGATTTGTAGAACAAAAAGTTTATTAAGGGGTCTGCTGAGACCCTCAGCAATTTTCAAGTGGTTCACGAAAAAAAAAAAAGTTTGAGAACCATGGTGTTATGTGATGAAACCAAGTGCCACCCCTTCTTTTTTTCCCTGTTCTATAAAAAGGACTATTTTCCTCATATTCTGTTGCAAGGGCATATCCAGAGGGGTGCAAGAGTGTGGCTACATCCCACTTTGTGACCATGTGGCAAGAGAAATAGCCAGGGACTGTTTTAAATCTCTGAAGGTAAGAATATCCCCCTCCCTTCCCTTTCAGGCTCAAAAGCACATATCCTCTCCCCTCCTTTTTCCTACCTGCTACTATTCCTGCTGTCTGGGGGGTGAGGGGAATTCCTGCTCTGCTCCAGTTAAGCTGGGGTTGGGGGTGCTCATCCTGGGACAGTGGTAGCAGTGGTGGTGGCAGCAGACAGGAGGGTTCCCTCTCCCTGCCTGCCCCCCTAGATACTCCCCTACACTTCTTCCCAGGCTGGCAGATGGGGAAATTCAACCACCAGCCACCACTGCCACTGTCCTGGGTTATACCTAGCCCCATGAAGCCCAGCTGGAGTGGCTCTGGAACTCCCTTCACCTCCAAGATAGTGGGGACTGTGGCAGAGCTAAGTAGTACGGGGAAGGGAGAAGTGAGTGGAACTGGACATGCCTCTGAGCCGGGACTTTAAAAAAGTCCCCAACTGCTACTCCTGTGGTGCAGACTGCCCATCTCAGTGGCATTGGGGGAAAAAAAGGAGAGGAGGCTGGTAGCAGGGGGTGCAGCCACCTCTGCAGTGCTGATCACTGTTCCTACATTCTCCTTTGCAAAATCCCCAATCCACTTGCATTCTGTTGTGATACAGTTGAATAGAGCAGAAAGTTCCTACCCTACAGTCCTGTGAATAGAGCATTAATTTTTTTTGCACTAAGCTTTCCTTCTGTAGAAATGGAAGCTCCTCATCTGGTACTCAAGACACCCAGAGACAGCAAGAGTTAACTTTTATTTCTTCTATTTTTTGAAAAGCAAACTTCTGTTTTGTTTTTTGGCTTGGTTGGCTTTTTTTGGTTTTATTTTCTTGGGGTAGGGGGAGGGGGTTGTTTGTTTTTTTTTGGTCTGAGCAGTAGCCTGGAACAGATTTCCATGGAAAAACCAAACTTCATTTTTAAAGTTGATTTTGCATATTGAGACAAGATGGCCTGGTATGTAACATGAATAGAAATTTAAAGGGGAAGTTTTAGTTTATTCGCCTCATTCTCTGAAATGGCAGTGATGAAAATGCTCATCAGCGCTCTGGATTTGATTTTTGTGAAACTCAAGGAACTGATGAGATTGCAAGCTGGGTGCTGATGCCATTGATCAGATGTCATTCTGCAGCAGGAATAATCTAATTACTTTGGCCCAGAATAGGCCATCCTTACTCCATGAGTAGTCTAACTCAATTTATTATAATTACTTGCACAGTAAACTTCTACTCAATGTGCATAAGAAATACACAGTTTTGCCTTACTAAGCTGATTCACAGCATTTTTCAGAGGAAATGGATGCTCTCTCTCACATTTTAAAATCTTCTTAGATATCGCACAAAGGGCAGATACTCTGTAACTTTTTTTATGGTGATTTTTAGAAGCCTGCCAACATTGTCATTAGCAGATTCTCCAGTGTGAGTACTCATGATGTACATACACCGTACTGCCTGACCTTCTAACAGACACTATAAGCATTTCTTTAGCCATGAAAGCATTCTAAAATAAAAGAATGCCTGTGTTAAGACAGTCCAAGTGATAAATGAAACACATATTAAACTTTAATTGTAATTAATTAGAGGTATACACAGCAACACCCATGCTCGCTACCTTATAAAACTAGATTGGTTTCTATTAACAGTTATCAATGTGCAAGCTATAGATAACAGTACAAATTAATACAGACAAATGCTAAATACAAAATCAATGAACTTCATCCAAGTCAGTTGAATAATGAAAGGATTTTAATCAGGCGATTGTAGTCAAATGCTGGGTACATGTTGCCCTCTAGTGGAATCCTTTTTACAATGCGCCTTTATATTTATTGTTTTAGGATTTTTTCAGAGATACTTTAAAGCCTGGAATATATTCTTTGTTAAATTTACTATGTAGTCAGTTTCTCAGAGAAGCCACTGCAACTGACATGAATTGAAAAACAAACCTAATTCATTAAAACAAGTGAATATAGAGCTGCCATGGACTAGATCAATGTTAGAATATCCAAGTGTTAAGAAAATGATGGAACTTTAAAATATTACAACCATCTTCTGTTTAACAAGAAAGAAGTGTTATTTTTGGGGGAAAGCTGAAGGAAAGAATTTATGTACGTCTTCCCCTACTCTTTTTTTTGGAACTTTGCCAAGGCTAAAAATAACACCTATGCTGACACTCCAAAAATAATTACCTTTAAAATGTATGTTTAACACAGAAAAAATGAGTTAAAATGCATCTTAGATAAACAGAAATTTAAAAGGTTAAATTGAGATAATCAGAAAAAGCAACATTTGCTAGAATGTCCTGCTGTAAAAATAAACTTTCAACACAAGATTTTCTATAATTTTACACAGTGGTGTATTTGAGTTCAATACAAAATCTTTGTTTATTTTGCTGAGTTACTAATTTAGATAGCAATGTGGTAAAGATGGAAGCATGCTCATTTTAATACTTCGTTCATGTCTAAATTCCTATCAATCAACAGATATGACTCCACAATAGAGTTAGGTTTGATTTTAGTCTGTCTGCCTTGTTTGTCATTTCTACCAATATTTTGATTTTCTTGGTTTTAGAACCAAGAGCAAAAATTAAAATTGTTCATGCTACTTGAAATTAGTCTCCTTGTTTTAATTTATTTTGATATTTTTAATGAGTACTTTGCATCCCTAGGTTGCATTAATGAGCACTTTATATTTTCATAAATCAAACCACATGCATCTTGAGTTGTATTCTTATAAAAATGTGACAACTAAGTCACATCTAAGTTTTCCATGCTTGACAGTGGTGCACCTGCAATGTGCTGTAGTACTATTGCAGGGGTGTGGACACAATTAAAACATTTAAATGCCTTTGAAACATTTTCCAGGGTCAGCTGTACATGCGTACAAGCCCTTAGAAATAAGCCAAAATAAGCTAACGGTTGCCAGGAAAAGCTTAAATATGCCAGAATGAAGGGTAGTTTAAGTATTTGAATTTCTAACCTTAATTATCTTTTAATGAAAGTTTTACCTGTAAACTCCCTCTGCCTCCCCCCTTTTTTTTTTACTTGTAATTTGATCAACCAAACATTTCATGTGGAAAGTTAGAGCTCCTGAATGTGAAACTCCAGAGTGACAGCTACTTACTTCTATTACTAGAGCTATCTTGCAGCAGTGGAAAGCTGCTATCATCTACAATGAACTGACAATAAAGGGGAAGAAACACAAACACTCTTTGGTGGGCATGTCTACATGTGCATTTACTAGCAGTAAGCGACTTTTATGCCAGCACACAGACCAGTAACACCGTGTGTGGACTGATTTGGGACTAAAGTTAGTCCCAAATCAGTCCACACAAACAGGGTAACTGAACAGTAAGCTGTCTGCATGTGCCCTACTACACAGTAACTACTTGGGTGTAAATTTGCTACCAGCATGTTGTAGGTAGCAGATGTATGTCTAAGTTGGTGTAAGTCACCATAGTTACTGCACAGTATGGGCACACACATGCAGACGCACATGTAGTGATTTTCAGTTACTGCGCAGTAACGGTGCACACATAGATGTGCCCAGTAGTGAATTTCACAGTTCTTTTCTAGATTAAAGAAGAACTGAGATGCAAGAATAGTGGTTTGAATTCTAAGCTCTGTAATGGATTGTATTCTACTGGTTGCAGATCCTTTCTCCCAGCTCCCCACAACTCCTATCCCCCATCAGCCCATTCTTCCTCTCTGATACCTAGCTCTTTTCCTCTACTGTTCCATATTGGCCTATCTCCTTCCCCTGCTCACAGATCGTTGTTCTTGCTTCTGTTCACATCTAATCTGCTGTTTTACCCATCTGTATCATCCTTATACATCTCATCCTTTTCTTCATCACCCTTTATCAGAGTCAGCTTGCATCCTTCTTCTGCTCCATACTCCACACTGTCCTGGTGCCAGAAGGAGTATCACTGGTGCCAGAAGAAGGATTACTGAAAGCACAGAAGAGAACAAGCCTCCTTGCTCAGGTCTTGTACTTACCCTACAGTGAGTTCTAGAAGCCAGGGACAGGAGAGTCCTGGGATGTTGAAAGCATGGTCACTTTCTGGGGATGGCACTAATGCTAGTCCAGTAAACATAAAGGCACTATGGTGGGGGGGAAGAAGCAGGTTCAAGTGCAGATAGAATCTGCTGAGAAATTAGCAGCCAAAATCTAACAAATTTCTGCAGCAGTCCCAGGCACCATCTTTGTGGACACAAAAATAGTTGCTGCTTCAGTAGCAACTTATCGTGACACCCCTGTCGGCATCACAGTAGCTACACTGCCCCATCCACCACAGTTGCCCAAAGCATGGGGCTACCCTGCTATCTCTCTGAGTTTCTGCCAAGCATGTACAAACCAAGTTTCTACAAGTCTGCAATAGTCAAATGTGAATGTCTTTTCAAATAAATGCAAGAAAGCATGTGTCTAACAGTAGGGCATAACTCCTTCTGAGATGTTATGTTTTGGTCCTGAAGAATGCACCCAAAAAAATTATGAGTAAAACTCGTACAATCATGAACAGCACCAACCATGTGAACAGAGAACTGTTGTTCACCAAGTCCCAAAATACTAGAACTAGGGGGTACCTGCTGAAATCAGGTGACAGTTTAAAACTAACAAGATACAGTACTTTTGTACACACTTTTTTCCACACTTGTGGAATTCCTTGCCACAGGTGGTGGTGTAGGTAGATAAAACAGGCAAATTAAAAAAGGGACTGCATAAATTCATGGATAATAGCTCTATTAATAGCATTGGATATAATGACAGGAGATGTTTGTTGTGGCATCTCTAAACCAATACACAGTGGTTGCCAGGGAGGGTACTGAATAGGGGATAGATCATTCTAGCGGTATCAGGTTCAATGCTCCTCCCATACAGCATTCCCTTTTATCACTGTTGGAGACAAAGATAATAGGTTAGATGGACCATCCATCTGACCCAGTATGGCATGGCACTTCTTATGTTCTTATAACAAAAACTCTGCACCAAAAACAAAACACGATCTGCATCTAATTTTGTTCTCAGAAACTACTGAACAATAAAGGGAAACATTAAAAAAAAAAAGAGCCTTAGGTGACTGACTGGTATGGAATATTTAAGCCCAAATGGCTTCTTTTGGGGAAAATCCCTGAAAACAGGCGGTTTCAATGGAAACTTAACTGTTGGCATTTCTTTCTGAATATCCTTTAATATACACATAATCCTTTGATTGTCCTATCATATCCCTCAAATCTTTTAACTAAGCCCCAAGTAATATAAGCTATTGTAAACATATTTTAAAGAGATTTGTGCATTTAATCATGCTTATTCAATTAATATGCACATGATATGTTTTCCTCATAAAATCAGGACTAAAAACAGGAATTTCAAATAAGATGTTTACTCAGTTATCAGAGTATTAGAAATGAGAATTAAATATAGCCAAGAGGCAAAGTCAAGGACTTCAAAGACCTTTTCAGAACATATTAGTAGGATTTTTTAAAGGATTTAAAAATCTAATTGGCCTAGAATTCTCACAGGGAAAAAGCCAGCCATGTAGCCAGACAGTACATTTCCCTTGCTTTAGAAACTCTTTTCAGAGATGTTGGTTGCTTTTAAATTTTATGAGGGGTCTGGCTTTTTTCTTCTTAGAGTGATTCCATGTCTAGGTAAATGCACTACAGAGTCAGTATTTGTCTCTTTGATCAAGCGGCTCCTTCCAGCAATGTACGAAGGTCAGGTGTCCATGTTAATGTTACCAGTGGCCTTTGATATTGTTGAAATGAGGTGTTCCTGATATGCATGTGGGACCTGGCAGAATTGGTACATTTGTTCTATTCCTCCATGCCTTCAACTGTTTACATCAGGGAAAAAAGGTTGAAGTGAGATTAGAGAATTAGTTAACACATTTTATCTAACCGTGACCTAATCATGACCTTTCCCCAAATGTGATACTACAAGCTGAGATAGTTTTACCTTTATTTAGTTGATTAAATCAACTCCAGGGGCAGAGATCTGAGTGTTTATCTAGTCAGCTACCCTTAAGGCCCTCTCACAAACAGGCTCCCACAAAATTGCCATATGTCGCCCTAGTTATTCGAAGAATACCATGATACTGTTTGTTGAGCTTGTCAGCTATCTGAAGCTACCGTGTCATTGCTTTTCCAGCTTCTGGCTATGATTTCTGCTTGGTTTGGAACAGACTATAATCATCTTATACATCTAAATGATGCTGACTGACAAAGAGATGCAACTCAAGACTGCTTCATTTCCCAGGTGAGGTGGTGGTAAAAGTTCATATAGCAGGTAATCCTAACAGTTTTAAAACAACATCCTAGCCTATTCCAAACCCCACCCCAGCTTTATTTATTCACCACTCTTATATTAAATCCTTGAACTCTTTTTCCTTTAGCACCTTTGAAGGGTGCAGCAGCAGACCTTGCTCTCTATTCGTTATATCATGTTCCATTTAATTGGCTAGGCACTGTGCCTTTCTTCAATCCTATATAGTGTTCTACACTGTAACCAGTTAGGTTTATAATTAGGGATCTACCTAAATCATGCCAAAAGCGCTGTATGCAGTGACTCCTTTAATCTTGCTTTTTCTGCCATGCATCCTCCCTACTGCTGCTGATTGGCTGAGGGACTATGATGGCCCCACCACTCGCCGCTTCTCCTCGATCAGCCAGTAGACAAAAATTGTCGTTTTAAATATGCCGTGGTTTTTGCCTCCTGGCTAATCAGTGGTGAGAGGCCCCCTCAGTCAACCAATGGCACGAAGCCAAAACTGTGGCATATTTAAAACTGTGGGTTTTGCCTCCCAGCTGACCAGGAGCAAGCAGCAGGGCCATTGCGACCCCCACAAATAAGTGGTGGGTGGGGGTTCAGTGAAACAAGCAAGATTAAAGGACCTGCTGCATAGCATACTTCTGGTGTCATTTAGGTAGATCCCTATTTATAATACTGACAAACAGAGAAACTCAGCAAGGAATTGGTACCTGAAGAAAAGATGGGACCTCAGACTGCAGCTGGTACATGGTTGCTAGCCCCCCCAAAAGAAGGTGAGGCCTCTGGACTTAAATTACTGTAACATGACACTAGTTTACTGGTTATGAGACCATTGCTGTGTCATTCAATAAAAATTCAATTGACTCTGCTCCTCAAGAACTCCTTGTGTCTCCCTCTTTCCCTCATACTGTCATTTTCTCTGGGAATGGGGGAAGCGGGTTTGTGACAACCTCATCTGTGATGCTCCTTGAATTGGGTTCTGTTTTTTGGTAATATTACAAAAAAAGGCTTTATACAGTGTGAGATTATCCCAGATTATCCAGAAAGTGTACCACATCCCTACAACAAGGTCCTTTCCTTCTGCAGGGTCAAGGATAACCTGTGCCTATGGGCTCAAGCTTATACTGCCCTTTCTCTTCCCCAGTCTAATCAACTGACCTGGCCCTCTTACATCAGGGTCCAGGTATTGTTACTTATCTCAATCAGTGGTGTCACATACCTCTGCCTGCAAGCTAAACCCTATGGCCCTTTTTCCTAGGCTGTTCTGTACAGGGTTCCTGCAAGCTGCACTTGCTCTGTTGCCTGTCTCTTGCACTGCTGGGATTATTAATTTACCTAATTATGAGCAGCTTGCTCCTTGCATCTTGTTTCCTTGTCTCTCCCAGCTGGCCTCCTGCCCCTACTTTTACTTCTTTCTAGTAGCAGGGGCAAGGGCTTTAAGTTAATTATGAGTATTGGTAGGATAAGTCATAGTTATCTAAAAGTGATAAAGACCAATTTTAACTCTGTATACTTCAAGCACTCAAATATCTAATTTATTCAGTAAATTTGCACATTCACTTACATATCTGTATGACTTTATACTCAGCCAATCTAAAAAATCCATATTCATGTAGAATTTCAAAGCTGCAGTATGATAAATGAGAGTTTTTGAGGCTAGGGACAAAAAATACACATACACTGGTATAAGCGATTGGAAACTGGTTCAAATCTGTAACACAACAGAAGTTCAGTGCACATAAACCACTTTCAAAATGGCCAAAACTGGTTTAAGATAAACCTGGATGGATGTAGTATCAGACTTAAATGATTTAGGTTAAAAAGGGGGGCTGTCACTATGGAGCTTTGGGTAAGCATCAACTGCACCCCCTCTGGGTCTTGGGTCTTTCTAGTAAGATGACTTCAGCTGTCTTTGCTTGTGATGGCTATACCAGTCTCAGGGAGAATGCCCTCAAAGGGCGATTCCTGTCTGGAGTCTCTCTGGACTTTTAAAGCTCTCCTTCTTTAAAAAAAAAAAAAAAAAAAAAAAAAAAAAAAAGAAGTGGGGCAACCAACTGCTAGCCCAGGTCACTTTGAGCACTGACCTCCCACTGACATCCATATAATTAGCTCCCACAGCCCTTGTGTGCCTCTTAATAGAAGAAATTCAGGAGGGAGGCCTAGCAACAGATATTGTCAGTGACAAAGACTTGGCTTCCCTTGGCCCTTTACATTCAGTCTTTTAAGGCATGAATCAGGAAATATTCACAAACAGGCCACTAAACTTTTGAATCTACATGCCCAATGAGGGTGTGCCAATTTTAGATTATGTACAGTAGATCAAAAGATCAACCATGCATATAAGCAGGGCTCTGCTACAAATTATTATACTGTAACATAGGATCAAAACTGCTGAAGTCAGTGGCATTACCCCTGATTTTCAGTGGTGCAAATGGAGATTGTGTCAGGAAATCCAATTCCTGGATTTGTTCATGTTCGCATACTTATCCAGCACTTTACATCTTTAAAATGCTTTTTTCAACCATATTGGACAAAAATATTACTTTAGTTTGTCACATCAATGAAGAACTACAAACAAAACTTAAAATGCAACTCCCTTTTTACAAAAATAATGATATATATACCACAACCTCAAACACCACAAGCATACTCCTTTTGAGAAACAAATCAAAGCCTTTCCTTGTAGATACACTACTTACACAGCTGTGCTGAAGACCTTAAGGTTCATGATCAATGTTTCATATTTTGATAAATTTAGACTAACACCTGTTTTACTTTACAGAGTGCAGATGGAGACAGCTCCTAGTTCAATACAGCTTCCAAGGTCTGCCATTCTCTCTAAAAGCCTTTAAATATTTTTTTTATTTTATTTTTTTTACAGATCAATATGCTTTAAAGCATTTTAAGTGCAAGCTTTTGTGCTTGTCATGGAAGAACAAAGAAAAATCTAGAACATAAGAGCTGTCTTCCCCTAAAATGACAAAGGAATACTTTCTGTTATCTATTTGGAAAGGCACACCAAAGATGCATTACATTATACTCCATCATTTACTGTTGAAAGCACACAGCCTTCCTTCATGGATACTTTGTTATTTATAGCACCCAGAAATCAGGAAAAAAAAAATCACTCAATGCATTTCATGGACATAAGAAAATGGCAGGCAATAACATTTGCACTACTATTGTCCCTTTGCACCATTTCATCTTAAATGAGATTTGTGTGTTACATGATTCTCTGCTGGATCTCTATCAAATGGTGAGTTTCACACTTTTGTGTTGCCTCTTTGTAATTCAAGTCAATTTAAACCCTATGATTAATTTATTTTTGGAAGAAAAATTCCCGCTTTGCATAAACACCTTGGGATTAAATTGTCCATCAAAATTATGTAAAAGAAATACACTTTGTGGAAATTACACTGATTTTCAATAACATTTTATAGCTTCTCACTTAATGTCACATTAGAAACTGTTGCTTACAGGAGATTTGTGATCTGTTATTATATAATATTAAAAACCACCATACCTGTTAATGTTGACAGTGTTTAACATTAGTCTGCAAACTCATGGTTTCCACATTATATATATATGTGTGTGTGTGTGTGGAAAGAAAGACAGGGCTTGGTTAAAAACCCAGTGAAATAATTTATTTTAATGGGATTTTGGATTATGTTATTGCCCTTTTGACGCAGTTGAGAAAGAAAACCTGGGTAATGAAAGTAAACACTCTCCCTTAATCAAGGGATATGATCTCTCCCATTTCCTCTGACCATACCCTCCAAAATGAGCAGCACAATTGAATTTTGTTAAACCTTAACAAAGCTTCAATGTAAGCTGATTAAGCTGATGGACTCCATCAGCTAATAAACAGCTGTAGAAATAAGAGGAAGGGTGGCTGTGCCTTAAGGAAGCTATCCTTCAGGCACAGAGGGAGATTATCCCGATGTGGGGGAAAAGAGGGAAAGGGGCCAAGAGGCTTCCTTGGCTAACCAGAGAAATCCAGAGCAGCCTAAGGGCAAAAAGGGGGCATATAAGCAATGGAAACAGGGAGAAATTACTAAAGAGGAGCATGCCTCCTCAGCTTGCAGTTGTAGGGAGGCAGTTAGAAAGGCCAAAACTACCATGGAGCTGAGGATGGCATCCCAAGTTAAGGATAACAAAAAGTTATTTTTCAGATATATAGAGAGTAAAAGGAAGGCCCAGGGTGGTATACAATCACTACTGAATGGGCAAAAGCAATTGGTGACAGACAGGGGGGACAAGGCTGAACTCCTCAATCAGTTCTTTGCCTCAGCGTTTCTAAATGAAGGGCAAGACAAGTCTCACACTGGGATCACAGAGAGACAACAGCAGGGTGCCAGACTACCAAGCGTTGACCCTGAGATAGTGCAGAGTCACTTGGAAGGACTGGATGTGTTTAAGTCGGCAGGCCTGGATAAGCTCCATCTGAGGGTACTGAAGGCACTGGCTAATGTCATTGCACAGCCATTGGCGGGAATATTTGAGCACTCATGGCACACGGGCCAGGTCCCAGAGGACTGGAAAAGGGCCAATGTGGTCGCTATTTTCAAGAAGGGGAGGAAGAAGGATCCAGGCAACTATAGGCCAGTCAGTCTCACCTCCATCTTGGTAAAGTCTTTGAAAAGATCATTAAGGCTCATACGAAAGAGTAAAGTATACTCTGTCCAAGTTTGTGGGTGATACAAAACTGTGGGGAGAAATAGACACACCAGAGTGCAGGGAACAACTGCAGGCATACCTGGACAGGTTGGACAAATGGGCAGAAAACAACAGAATGTGATTTAACAAGAAGAAATGCAAAGTGCTGCACATAGGGAGGAAAAATGACCAGCACACTTACTGCCTAGAAAATGACCTGCTCGGCAGCACAGAAGCAGAAAGGGATCTCAGAGTCCTAGTGGACTCCAAGATGAACATGAGTCATCAGTGTGACAAAGTCATCAGCAAAGCTAACTGCACTTTATCATGCATCAGCAGATGCATGACAAACAGAACCAGGGAGGTGATACTTCCCCTCTATCGGGCATTGGTCAGACCACAGTTGGAGTACTGCTTCCAGTTTTGGGTGCCACACTTCAAGAGGGATGTGGATAACCTGGAGAGAAGGGCCACTCATATGGTTAAGGTCTTGCAGGCCCTACGAGGAGAGACTAGGGCACCTGGACCTCTTCAGCCTCCATAAGAGAAGGTTGAGAGGTGACCTTGTGGCTGCCTATAAAGTCATCATGGGGGTGCAGAAGGGAATTGGTGAGGCTCTACTCATCAAGGCGCCCCTGGGAGTTATAAGAAATAATGGCCATAACCTAGCAGAGAGCAGATTTAGACTGGACATTAGGAGGAACTTCTTCACAGTTCGAGTGGCCAAGGTTTGGAACAGACTCCCAAGGGAGGTGGTGCTCTCCCCTACCCTGGGGGTCTTCAAGAGGAGGTTAGATAGGCATCTGGCTGGGGTCATCTGAACCCAGCACTCTTTCCTGACTATGCAGGGGGTCAGACTCAATCTACTGAGGTCCCTTCCTACCCTAACATCTATGAATCAATGAAACTATAAATGTTTTCTGTATTTTAAAAGCACCTCTTCTCTTCTTGCTTCACTTTTATCCCATGCAATATGACATGTACATTCATTAGGAGAGATTAAATCATAGTAGCCTGCAGTACCCCACCCTGCAGACAAGGTAGTATAAAACTTAAGTAGCCTGTGGACATCATGAACATTGAGGGTTCAGCTACATATACTGAGATATAAATAAATTATGTGAATGATACATTATTAAAATTGTATGTATTCGTAACAATTTATTTTAACACGTGGATCTAAAACTTGGACTCACTCTTTGTGGAGATTACCATTTTTTCCCTGTTCTGACTACCACTGCCCTTTCCTCACATCTGTCAATAGCTGTGGATGGTGTATCACCTTCAACACTGTTGTGGTGCAAGCATTTTTTCTGCATCCCTGAAGCATGACACAGCTTTGTCTCGTTGCTCCAATGTTTAACTTTCCTGAGCAATGCTTCAGCCCTCCAAACACTGTGATATAACATTCTGCTCTACCAATTTATTTAGATTTTTATATTAGTCTGACTGCAATGTTCTTGCAATGTTACAGTTGTATTATTTCAGACTTCTAATAAAAGATAATATATCTACTTAAACATTCCCCGTTATTTATTTGTAGATCTTTGGCTTTTGATATACATGCCTGATCTTCTATTATTTTAAAGAAATGTAATTCCTTTAATAAATTGGAGTGGATTTTTTTCATTTATAAAAGACAATGCAGACAACTCATGGAAGGAGACAACTGCACACACATTATAGTGTTATTAGTTGAGAAAAAGGAAAAAAAAACCCAAGAACAAACAAACAAATACCCAAAAAAACCCTGGGCAACAAAATGCCACAAAACTCAGGCTATAGTCCTAATGCCAGAAGCCTGTAAATTACCATCATCCACACTACAGGGTTCCAGCACACTTTATCTGATTATAATGAAGTAGCAGTATGAACTGGTGAATGAAGCATTAGAGCAAGGATGTTACAAATTCTGACAAGGCTTACAAAGACAGAAATATGAATTATGGGTGAAATCTTGGCTCTGATGAAATCAATGGCAAAACTTGCACTGACTTTAGCTAAAACTTCAATGGGCTAGTCTCATAGGAAAAATTAAGAAAAAAAAAAGAAAAAATAATTTCCTGGAGAAGGTATTTGCAATGAATTCTCACATGCTCACACCTTGCTATTCCATAAACATCTTCAGCATAGCAGCCATAAATATTTTCTTAAATTTGCCTGGAAATTTGTCTAGATTATTTCACATTTATTGCCTACAATGTTTCTTTTATAATAACATTTTGAAATATATTCCTTATCTGTGATCTGTTACTATGTTCCTGCCCCCTATTAAGTAAAAAAGAATAAAAACCAATCATATAGTTACTACTGTAGCATATTTTTAAAATTCGTTTTTGTTTTCCTTTCTTTTTATTCCCTTTCTTTCTTTAAGAACAGCATAAACAGGACAAATCAGTCAGACAGAATGAGTTAAGAATTACTCCAATGTGGAGAAACTCTCATGCACGAGGTAGCCCATGCCAGTCTTCCACCTGTCCCTGGGATGGGTGAATGATTTTGGCTTAGATTTCCTAAAACAATTTGCTCCTAGGGCTTTCTAGAAAAAAATAGCCAAATTTAAGCCAGAAAGAAAATAGTTTGGGAGTGGGGGTGGCTGGGGGTGGGGGGAAGGGAAGAGAAACCCTGTAAACAATGATATAATAAGAATCCTTGTGAATGACAAAGCTTGCAAAAACTTAGTGCTGCATTTCCTTTGAAATAATAACGAATTGAAGATACGATCCTGTAAGGTTGAACTGAATTAAACACTTCCTAGGGTGTGCTGTACGCTCTCAATTCTAGTGATTTTAGGATTATGCCAGTAACAGGAAATTGTAAGCTAAAGTCCCTGACAGATACTAAAATAAGGCCTCAATGGGACCTGATGTGGGATCCCAACAGTCACAATTCCTGCCATGCCACACATGCATGGCAGGAGGTGCAATTGTGGGATTCTGCATCAGATCCCATCGTACCATATTGCCCATATAGGGAGAATCTGATGCTGGGCTACTTGAATACTGGCAAGTAGCAAGATTGTCTCCCTGTGTTAGGAGCCCTGGTCAGGTGCTCACAGCCAAAGAAGTGTGCCATGCCCTGTGGCTGTGAGCTCCAGTCAGATGGTAGGAGTTCCCAGATGGGGAGAATACGATGCAATCCCCAGCAGGGTCCCAATCAGCTAAGGGGCATCCCCAGCTCTGGACCACACGAGAGTCTTGAAAGGCCCCTGTGTGCTTCAGAAGCTGGGCACAGGCCACACATTCAGTGAATGACATGATAAGAACCAGCCAAGAAGTTAATTACGCATATTTTCCGCAATATCTTTGTGGGTTATTCCTCATTTTTTCATGCCATTGATTGACTGAATGTCTGGACAGATCGCTACCTAAGCCATGGTTAACCACTTCATCAAATCTTAAGTGTCAGTGGCCTGAGCCTAAGACTACAAGGAGGAAAACCATAGAATCATAGAAAAATAGGGCTACAAAGGTCCTGAAGAGGTCATCAAATCCAATTCCCTCTTTAAGGCAGATCATCTCTGTCTAAACTGTCCTAGAGAGCTGTTTCTAATCTGTACTTAAAAGCTTCCAGTGACTCCATTTTCTATAGACAAAGACTCCTGATAATCTATTCCAGTATTTAATTACCCTCACAATTCTTCCTAATATCTATTCAAAATCTCTATGGTTGCAATTTAAGTCTGCTACTTCTTATCACATTCTCCTTTGAAGGATACAAACAATCAGTGTTCAACTGTTTTTTCTTTCTTTCTTTCTTTTTTTAAGAGAAATATAAAATTTCTGAATGCAGTAAGAAAACCAAATATCTAAGGTACAAATAGACAGTTATGGAAAAAAGTCCTCTGAAGAGCAGAATTGAATAGAAACAAGTTTATTTATATTAGGTACCATGAATCAACTCTAACCTGACCTTCACATAGAATATTTAATGTCTAACAGCAAAATTGGGTTGAACATCAAAATCTCATTTCTGATTACTGATCTGTGAAATTCTGGTAGACAGTAGAAGAGCTTCGCAGAAGATAACAAATATCCCAAAAAGAAATATCAGCCAATAAACCAAACATGTTATTTAATGAAGCATAAGAAACAATTTTTTATCTTTTCTGACTGATCAATGGATCTGCAGACCTATGTTTCAGAGGATGCTATTAATAACTGGGGAGCATTGATCTTTGCCGAGGCTAGCATACACAGGGTTCATGTACTTGCTAGAGAAGGCAATAGCTCTTGTAAGAGAAAAATTAATGGCAAGGAGTTTCTGTTAAAACTATATTTCCCCAATTTTCTGATTTTATGAAATACCGTTTCATGCTGCTGTTGTTACATTATTCCATCAGCAGCAATCATTCTCCATTTACATACTTGAATTTACTCTTTTCCTTGTTCTATACTGTATCTGCCTGTTGCTTCAGGACTCAAGCTGTTTGGGGCATGGAACAAGCTCTTTAGTGTGGAGTACAATGTGCACATAAAGCACTGTCAGTACAGGGTTTTTTTATAATATATGGTGTATATACTTCTAGCAAAGTTGTGCTGTAGCAATATTTTGTGTGGTCACATGCCAAATCTCTAATAACAACTTTAACAAACTTGTTAATACTACGGTTTGACTCAGACAATATTATAATCACAGCAACATGTTCATTATTAGTATGTGTATGGTATTGGCTATTCTACTAGTCGGCATCACCATTATTGAAATATATACATTCAACATACTGATTCCCAGATCCAGAAAAAAATATTGAGAGAGTGGGGGAAGATTTCTAAATGTGTCTTCTTTTTATCTTACTTGAGAGAATGATGCTTATCATACAAATAGCAAAAGAAAAAGCCCAGGAAATTGTTTGACAGCAAACATGCAAACCTATGTTATTTTAGCATTACTGAGATGTTCACCACAAAACCTTTAAATCTAGTGCAATATGGATGTGACCCTGGCCATGACACTACCCACATCCTCACCTGAACAGTGGGATCCTGAGGTACCTGGTAGCAGGTGGCCCTGCCCAGCTCCCTTGGTAGCTGCTGCAGGGTCCTCAAGTGGAGACCCTCCCCTTACAGTCAAACAACCTTGCAGACTAGTATAAAACTATTTACAGGATTTAATTATTTACAAGGTAACATATAACCAATACAGCAAAGCATATGTTACACCACATGACCTGGTGACGGTAGCTTAAGGGTTGATGCTTCTTGGATACACATTACAGTAGGAGAAGGTATACAAATTACTCACAATAAATAAGTAAACAATACAAAAATACATTGATATTCCAACTAATAAACCATAAGAACTTATTTACACAGTCTATAACTTGTACACTGTGTACTGAGGACCCTGTGTGCACTGCCCCTGGCGCGGTGTCTCAGAAAGCAGGCCTGGTCTGTGTCCCTGCAACAGGCTGCATTCCTCTCACAAGCTCCTGGGGTCTCAGTGCAGCAGGCGGTGGCTCCTCCCCTGCAGTGCCTGCCAGACAGCTTATGCCTGCCCAGACTGCCATCCCCTGGCACAGCAGGAAGCAGTGTCTGGACTGCAGGTTGTAACAGTGTCCCCTGCCCAGCACAGCCTCAGAGCACCTAGCAAATGCAACTCCCCACTGGGTCCTGCCTGCCCTGGGGCTTCTGGTGGCTGGAGCAGTCCCTGCCTCTCTAGCCCAGGGCTCCCTCCAGCACCCTGAGCTTGCCTCTCTCCAGTGCCTTCTCACTCATGGGGAGAAAACCAGGGCAGTTTCCAGCCATCTCCCCCTGGTCCTGTGTCCCACTTCCCTGCTGTGCTCACCACTGGTGACATGTAGTGCACAGGAGTGCACGTGCATCTCCTGAGAGCCCTGGTGCAACTTCTGACAGGCTGTGCTCCCCACTTAGGTGATGGGTAGGAGAGGCAAGCAGGAATGCTGGTGCCCACTCTGCGAGTGCCAGCCAGGGAGTGGGAGCACTATATGTAGTGCCGTGGTTGCTTCCCGGTCGGTGAGTTTTGCCGCGGTCAGCGAGATTGGCCACGGTGGGACCCCCTCCCACTTGCTGACTGGTCTCTGGGGGGGGCACGTCCTCCCTAAGGTGGCACCAGTTGCCCCTGGTGCTTACCCAGCCACACAGGGGCTTGCAGGAGGCTCTTCCCAGGCTCAGAGTCTCCTGACAGGCAGCGCCTCTCTTTTGCCTGCCCAGGCAGGGCTCCTAGGGGAAGGGCAGGAGACTGGACACAGTATCTCTCTTCGGTGTAGCCACTTGCTGCTACTTCTGCAAGGCTCTGACAGGGGCTTTCAGAGGGGCAGCCATGGGGAGATACTTTTCCTGGTCTCCAGCCCATCTTTCAACCCCTCTCTCTCACCTTTGTTCTCTTCCCCTGGAAAACTGCTCCCCTCTTTTAAGCAAGCCTCTCAGCCAATCCCAGGCCAGGACTCTTCCTAGGCTTTTTCTAATGTTTCTCCTTCAAACTCTGCTGGGGTTACATCACCCCTCCTGCTTCAAAGAGAACTGCCTCCAAAGCAGCTTCACTCGCCCTCAGGGTAAATGGTGTCCTTGCTCAGACAAACTTTGTCTCTTGGCACTCTGTCCTTTGCAGGGCAGCCCTTCCTCTTCCTTCAGGTGGGCCCATTTTTAATGGTGCTACACAGATATTGCAAATAACTTGTCAATGCCTTTTTACTGTTCTGTACTAGAATACCTCTGTTTTTAAATGAATGTATAGGTTTCCCTCGCTTTATGCTGTATATACAGTCCTGGAAAACAGCACTGTCACAGAGCACTTAGGTGCCCTGCTCCTTTAAAGAGTGGAAACTGCTAGGGAAAGAGCCCTAGCAGTGAGTGGGGAGCCCCCAGCTGCTGGGTACCAGGGCAGCTAGAATGAGCTAGTGGCCAACACCTGCCAGTGGTCAGCTGACTGGAAGGGGCAGGGCCTAGCTCATATATAAACCCCAGATCTGGGGCCAGAAAGGCAGTTCCTTGCTGGCAGCCAAGGAGGAAGGAGCTCTCCCAGAGCAACCAAAGGGGAGAGGCTTGACTGCAGGAGCAGCTTCTGACACTGTTGAGGGACACAGTATTCCCCTGTATGGTTTGAATGATGTTGTAGCCGGACAGCTTGAATTTATATTGCAGCCCAGGGGCTTGTGTTTTGTTTACTGCTGTATAAGACCGGTGGTTTGGGTGAGGCTACTGGGGGATGGAGGAGGCCTCATAAGGGACCCATGGCAGCCTGGGGACCACAGCGCCAGCAAGGGCACAGCACTTTGCAGAGCTGTGGAGATCCCAGGGAGGACCAGGGGGCCAAATTATAACAAGGTCCAGACCAAACAACGTCTGTTGCATCTGTGAGGCTTGGGGCATGGTAAAGGGGTGGTTGGAGCCACTCATAGCCCATAAGGCTAGGGTGCCCTGAAACACCCATTATGACATCCATCTTCAAGCAGGATACACCGGGGTCTGGGGACCCACAGGGTCCTGAGAACCAATCTCGACTATGTCCAAGAGGACTTAGAGGCAGCCTCCCTATCAATCATTCAATCAAAGATGTGGCGGGTGAGAATCAAGGGTGCCCATTGGGCCAACTTGGCATGGTAAGGGGGCTTTGGGAAGATCACGGCCATCCTACAGGACCCCATCCCGTGACAAGCACATAACTTGAATTTGCATACAGGGAACCCACTTTACAATGTAATAAATAGGGATATGTTCCAAGACCTCAACTGTACTGACCCTCAGACCCATTTCTACCATTTTTACAAGGCAATTTTGGTACTCACCACCAGCAGACAGTACTCACAAGCACAGAGTGGTGGTGAATGTTACCATAATATAGATAGCAACTACAGAAACTTGTGTTGCAGATAATGAGTGAGGAGCACAGATCCAGACAGAAGACTATATTTTGGTGTGCATCACTCCCACAATGCACCACACAAAGCAGCTGAATGTGAGCTTGCACAACACACTGATCAGATAAAAGTGAATTTACCTCACATATAATGAATTTTTGGTATAAAATGGTCATCTCATAAGAGCGAATTCGCACATACAGATGCTGCATAAAGTGAGGGAAACCTGTACATAATAATCAAGATGCATACGTACATACATACATACATACATACATATTGTTGTTCAGGTTTAAGATGGCAAAGCAGTTGGAAATGCTGAACCACCACCTTAAATGGCTTGTTTTTTACCTAATGGCACATATACATTTGTGCAAGGCTTGTTAAAAAAAAACACCACCACAAAAAAACCTAACAGTCTAGAAAAATAAGAAATATGACACAGTGTATTGTCTCATTGCATGAAATACAGTTTTTTCAACACAGAATAACTGCAATAGTTTTATTAACTTGTAGATACATGACAAGTCAACTAAATACACACTAACTTTGATTTAAAAAATAGTTAAATTCTGTTTATCTGAAGGGCATTTACTTTGCTCAGTATATACTTTATGAATATTTTTTTGAGTATTTTATAAATATTTTCTCATTAAATATTAAATATTTGGGAATTTACCATGCTCAGTAACACCAACATTGTGCAAAACACCTTGGGCCCCAGAACCCATGTAGAGGATGCAAGAATAAATTATACAAAGCAAGATACGGAATTAGAGCCTATGATAATAGCAGATGAATGATCTTTCAGAGTCCTTGTTCCAACTCCTAAACAAACCATAGTTTCTACTAAAAATGACTGCTTGCATTTCTGGGGTTTAACAATAGAACAGGTGACTTTATCCAATGTAACTACTAAATGCCATGTTCCAGAATTACATATTAGAGTCCCGTGCTACTCTTTACTGGGGATCTCTTGAGCATAGATTTACAACATTTTATAGAAGTAGGGCATTGGATGCTCTGGTTTCCTTGCTCTACCTGTAGCAGGTAAGAGTGTTATGTCTATGTTGTGTCAAGGTTGAGGGTAGTCTTCTGTAGAGTTTAGGTTATGGTTGTATGGGATGGTTTGTATAAGGATGATCCTGCCTCAGGCAGGGAGTTGGACTAGATTACCTCTGAAGGTACCTTCTAGCCCTACTTCTTTATGACTATGTTTTAACCAGGAGAATTGCTGCTCTCTTGGTGGAAATTACAAGTATACAAACATTTACTCAATTTCTCCCAGGGGAAAAATGCTCCAATCTCAGCCTGGAAGGTCTCCCTTGTGAGGGTAACTCACAAGAATGAACACTTATACATAAATATGTGGAAGTAATAAAAGAAAGTCCAGTGTTCTTGGGTCTTCTCCATCTTTGTGATTAGGTTCTAACATGCTTCTGAAGAAAGGTTAAGAGGGCATGAAGCAGGTCAGGCAAAGAGATGACTGTACAAAAAGCAACAGTCGACCACCAAACCTTTGTAAATTGCTGCATTTTTAACTTCCTTGGAGAGATTATCTGAGGCAGAGATTGTATTCAGTACAAAGCAGTCTATGAGTACTAGACTTCACCTATGCCATGAAAGAAATCAGGAAGACATGTAGAATTAACAAACGACGCTAAGTGAGAGGCCTTATGTTCATGATAGTCAAACCTCCATAAGCCCTAGTGTTTAGTGTCTATTACTAAAAATTGTGTTATGACTGGAAGTTAAGTCAGGAGTAATTTGTAAGGTGTTTTTCACAGTATTTCATTAGATAATTGAAGAAAGATATAAAAAGATTCCTGAATGGAAAAGGTGAGAACTAAAATATAAAAAATGTGTCTTCAGCAGGCACTTCCGTGATTGCTACAGCATGCTATGGTAACATAGTGATCACATGGGTCTACACATGGTCAGCAGCTATGTTGTCATAGTGATGCCATAGTATAGTGCACCACTATGGCCAAGTAGTGGTAAAATCTAACCATGCACCGTGTGCATGGCGCAGTAACCACCTGTACTGTGCTGTGCCTTAGTACTTCCAAAAGGAAGTACTAAAGCATGGTGCCATAGCAACATTACTGTATGGCAACATGTAGATGCATCCAGTGTATACTATCTTATCATGCATATATACATACTTGGCCCATGGAGGGTGGGGCCACACTAATTGTATGCACCACGCTGAGTGAGGGGACAACAGGGAGATTCTGGATAGGCCCTGTTTGGTGATATTTGCAGGACATTTAAGGCTGGTTAAAACACAGAACTCTTTGGGAATAGGAAAGCAAGGTGCAGCTCAGCTGTGGAAGAGGAAGTAAAAATATGTGTGTGTGTACACACACATACACACACACACACAAGATGAAGATTCTCTCCCAATCAGCAGAAGGAAAAAGGCCCCTCACCCCCACATTTTTTCAACATACTCTAATAATAGCTCAGTTGAATTTTCTGACTTCAAAGTTAATGTCATTCCATTTTATTTTATGGAGAAAAACTGTAAGCATAAATTGTGTGATATCCAAGTTTACTGGAAGCTCTCAGAATCAGAAAACTGACAATAGTCACCCATGACTATCAGTTTTAATAAACATGTCCACCCAGCTAGGGTATCAGAAAGAACAACAGATTTAGAGCTATTCAGCAGCAATACTTTTGTATACCTTCAAGAGACCATTCCTGTAGCTGAATATTGCTGGAATATGGTAGCAGTCCTACCACGGTCTCTATTTCTACCTGTTTGTGATGCATTATCACTGCATAATAGATAGGGCAGCCCAACATTTTAAAGCATCCTGAGATCATTAGATAAAGGCATGGTAGTAGTAATTAGCACAGGGGTGGGAAAAATAGCAGATCCAGTCAGCAGCCAGAGTTCATTTCCCAGCAGCCCCTGCCCACATGGCTGAGGCAGGTCTCCATGGAGACCCCAGCTATAGCTGTGCTGTGATAGCGTAAGGCTGCGGTTGCAATAGAGATCGGTCCCAGCTGTGGTGGCAGGGTGTGTAGCAGGGAAGGGAAGGGGGATGATCTGGAGCCGCTGGGATCTTGTGGCAGGGGTAGCTTGGTTCAGGGCCAGGGCAGAGATGTGATCTACAGCCTGCATGCTCCAGGAAGAGGCACACAGGCAAGCAGATCACAACTCTGCCCTTGCTCCTTGCAGCAGTGACATCCTGGTCTGGAGCAGGGACACAGCTGTGATCCACTGCCTGCACATCCCTGTCCAGAGCATGCAGGCTGCAGATCATAGCTCTGCTCTGGCTCTGGACCAGGCTGCCCCAGTACAAGATCCCAACAACTCCAAAGAAGCCCCTTCCCTGCCCTGCTATGTGCCCTGCCAGCATGGCTGGGGCTGGTCTCCATGGCAACCCCAGCCTTGCACTATCACAGTGCAGCTGCAGTTGGGGTCTCCATGGAAACTGGCCCCAGCCATGCTGGCAGGGGCTGCTGGGAAATGGAGTTAACTGCCAGCTGGATCCGGCCCATGGGCTGGACTTTGTCCACCCCTGATTTAGTAGGTTTCAGGCTCCTTCCCACTTATTCATCTCTTCACCTGATTAAATTAAATTAAGTAACTTTACCCAGACTATTATGTGTTGCTGATGCTGAAATTACAAAAAATTACCCCAAAGATCTGTGTTGGGACCAGTGCTGTTTAGCATATTCATAAATGACCTGGTAAAGGGGGTGAGAAGTAAGGTGGCCAGATAAGTAGATGACACAAAATTATTCAAAGTTTTAGACCAAGGAGGACCATAGGGAACTACAGAAGATCTGGGATGATTGAGTGAATAGGCTACTAATTGGGCAACTGCATTGAGTTGCAGGTAGGTAAGTGTAAACTGAGGCACCCGGGCAAAAATAACCTAAACTCTATCTACATTATGATCGGCTCTACATTAGCTGTTAGCACAAAGGAAAGAGATCTGGGAGTCATTATGGACAGTTGCTAAAAACATCAGCTCAGTAGCTGCCAAAAAGGAAAACAAAATGTTAGGGATTATTAAAAAGGGAATTGTAAGCAAAATGGAAAGTATCATCATGCCCTTTTATAAATCCATGGTACATCCACACCTTGAATACAGTGGCTAGTTTTGGTCCTCACATCTCAGAAAGGAAAAAGTAAAACTAAAGAAGGTACAGAGAATGGCAACAAGGATGATTAGTGGTATGGAGGGGTTTCCATATGATTTGAGACTTAAGCAGATAGGCCTATTCAGTTTAGAAGAGAGACTGGAGGAGAGACATGATAAGGGTTTGCAAAATGGTGAAGAGAAAGTAAATAGTGATTTACTATCCCTCACAATACAAGCAACAGAGGTCATAAAATGAAACCTCTAGTACACTGCAAGTTTAAAACTGGCAAAATGATTTTTTTTTTTTTTTTTTTTTACATACAGCGTTTACGTAAAGTATGGAACTCATTGTCACAAGATGTTGTGGAAGTTGACAGTTTAGCCAGATTCAAAAAGGAATTGGACAAATTCTTGAAGGAAACATGAATCAGTAGCTATTAATCATGGGAGTTAGGGGGACAGCCTCTGACTCTAGGGGGAAGTCCATGACTTCCTGTACCTTAAATGCTAGAGGCTGCAAGTGAGAGAGGAACTATAGAAAAAACCCCTGGTCACACCCAGTTCACTCTTCCTTTCAGCATCCACTTTCTGCCACTGTGATACAGGATATTGGGCAAGAAGACCTATGGTCTACCCAGTAAATGGCAGTTGTTATGACCCCCAAAAAGAAAAGGAAAAAAAAACTATGCAAATTAGGTATTAGAGCACTGCAAACTGTAGGTTTAAAACACAGTCCATATAGCATGCCTTTGTATTTGAATTTATTTCTCCTTTCCCTTTGCTTCTTTTCAAAGCAGAACTGTCAGTTTATATTAAAGCTGGGTATTGTACTGCTGGGAAAACACTATCCCTCTGAGGTCAAGCTGCATTTTGGTAATACAATATAATCAATAAGTCACTGCTCTGAGAATGCTAGTGAAGAGAAGAGTCTATCCTAAATTAATAGAGATTTCAGACAGAAAGGAGAGTTAACAGTAGATTAAAGAAGGCAAAAAGAAAGAAGATTACTATGAGAACAGGGAATGAGAAGAAAAAACCCCAAAAAAGAACCAGGTACAGAAATGACCTATTATGTCCACCTACTCCATCCTTCTGTCGTATTACAAAGGCAAGATTGCTATATATTTCCCTTCTTTGGAAAATCTCACCTTTTCACTGGCAGATGCAACCTTATTTTTGTCCTGTGCACCTCTGTCCCCAAAAGATATATGAACCCAAAGAATAATTCTGAAATGTCTGCACAGACATAGGCACAGCTCTTTATCATTTGTTCATCATTCCAACAGTTCCTAGCACCTTCCATGCAAAAAAAAAATACATAAAATAGGAGAAGTGTGTAATATCTCTTTGAACTATTAGAGGAACCCTCCTTATGAGATTCCCCATTGAATCACAGAATAACTTTATCAACTATATACTGGCAATTTGTGTAATCATGGGATTTGATGGACACCACAATGACCTAAGGGAAAATGGAATCCTCAACAGCAACAATGAGGAATCTATCAGCTCATAGTGACAGTCAAATACAGCAATTTCATCCCCAAAAGAGCTATGAATACATACTGGAAATGTTTCATTCACCAGTGAAATACAAGCTTGCAAAGGGGTATACCTGTTTAACAAAGAGAAAGAATGTCACAAAGCATATGAGGGCAAAGACATAATAATGGCAGGCAGAAGGTAGGGAGAGATAGGGCGAAAAACCAAAATAGTAACACTACACTTGTAAAAAGAACAATGCATAGTGAAATATTTAATGAGAAAGTTTGATTCTAAATTATCTCAGATTTGAGACGTATAAAAGTGATACCTGCATCAGAGAACTAATCATACATAAATTAATAACCAACTCAGAGGATAAGAGGAAACTTACTGAAGCGTGGCATTAAGATGTTTTCTGAAGGTCTTCCCTCCAGACATGCCTCACTAGGGTAAATCTACTCCTCAGACAATGGACACTAACTTCACATTCTGGCGATCCTCTTTGGTGTAGCAACTGTGTGTCCCGGAGAAGTGGGAGCACTGGTCACAGATTCAATTAAAGGTTTCATAGGAACCAGCAACAGAGTTATTATACATTTTTGTGTAATAAATGTGGTGCTTATTTCTGGTTTTATCATGCCACTAATTGAATGCATGTGTGACCAGGTCAATAGTTAAGGCATGATTAACCAGTTAATCATGCTTTAAGTATAATACATGTCAGGGGCCTTTGATTTCTTGATATTTGTTTTCGGCTATGTCTGATCACCTTTTCAGTTACCTAATTCATGTGCTTTTTAATTATGATTGGATGCTTGACATTTTTTAATTGACAAATTGACTTCTAAGTGCTCTGGAGGCTAGGAGCACTGGTCAGCTGAGCAGGGGTCCCAGCTGGGTGAGCACAGTGTGGCATGGCAGAAGGCACAACGGTTTGGCTCGCACATGAAATCCTATTGTGCCTTCTTTTTAATGTCTACCAGTGGCCTAAGTGAAATGGCAGTCCAGAAGTGTCTAACAAATACATTTTAAGGAGCATCTAGATCAGTTCTTAGATAGAAAATTAACCAAAAATAAATCTAAAATCTTAACTAAACTGGTAGCTATCAATAATTTACTAGTTCTACTAGTGACAATCACTAACTTCACAAACAAATGTAATATTAATTAAGCTATACAGAGTTACTTGTAGGAGTCAAGAACTGTAGTTTATCATTGATCGTTAGTGCCTCTTATCTCACTTATTTTTTTTGCTTGTTTCTAGAACAGGGAATATTACCTGCTCCAAATAACACATTGTAAATACATGCTTTTTAAGTTTTTCCTTGCTCGTGAATGATTAGCTTTTGGTTTAGCTGAAACTTAATGTTTTAAACACTAGATGGCAGAGTAAGACTGGAATGAAACATTTATGAACTACACATCCAAAACAAACTGATCTGCTTATTTCCTCAACATAAACATTTAAAGGTAACTAAATAACAGGACTGTATTTCATTCTTTATTTCCACAGAATGGCATCAGAGCTAATATGAAAATCATGAGCATATACCCTACCCATTATTTTCCCTAGCATGTATGTGTACTTATTTTTTTTCAACAAACAAAACATGTTTGGAGCTAATTCTCCTGACCTCATACTATGGACATCTTATTTACAGTCTTGTTTTCTGTTCCATAACCTGCATTCGTTCCATGAGTAAAAATCTAGTATTGGCATTGCGCATTTGCTATATGTGGATGACTGCAGACTAGTGACCTAAAGGATCACATTCTGAAGCCAAATTATATTGACTCTAAGGAGAGTTATGATTAAGTCCAAAAACTGAATATGGATTTCCATAGTGCAGCTCAAATAGGGGATTATAGCTCTTAAGTGTGCCAAAGCAGTTAATCAAGAAAGATGTGAACATTGCAGATCTGCACATGTGAGAATGCACAGGGGGGAAAAAAAAAATCATTCTTTATCATTGTCCTGAAAGTATGTACACTTTTTTTTTTTTCATTTTACCAAAAGCAACTTGAACTTCAAATAAGAAATTAGTAAATTAGAATGCTGGCTTGACGGGCCAGGTTCACATATAACAAAATGCATTTAAACAAAATAATAAAAGGAGTTGCTGGTCTAGGTGCCTTGTGACTTAAGGAAATTCAAGTGATTGTTATTATCAGGGTTGTGTTTATAGATTTTTAGCTCCTAATCCCACAATTAGCTCCTGTATTGCTATGGAACCCCATTAAGTCTTTGGAGGACTGGAGTCCAAGGTTTGTAAGACTAGAAAACAATATTCATAGACAGGCAGGACAAAGTGGTATTTTAGAGACTGGTTCAGAGAGGCAGAAGCTTTTGTTGGTAACAACCTACTTTGTCAGATGTTGTGAACGTACTGGCAGAAATAAAAAATGCATATACAACGAAAAGGTACAAGGGGAGAGTTATCAGGGGAATTGTGTAGCTCAATTAAGATGAATGGGGCAGTTAACCTGGGGATACAAGTAATAGAATAAGACTCTATAGTCCCTGTTGAGACCAAAGAAAATATATTTCAGTCTGTGGGTAATTCCTTGTTCTGCAATTTCCTGTTTGAGCAGTGATGTAAGGATAGGTAGCTGAGCTGGGCATGAGCCCTGGACGCTGCCTAAGGCAGGGGCAGCGCGTGCTAGAAAGGAACAAGGGAGAACTCCACATGTCCATCCCTTGTTCCCACCCCTTTTCTTTCCCCCACATCTGCCCCTGGCAGCTCCCCTGCAAGCTGCACCTCTGGGTAGCAGTTTGGGAGATGAGAACAGGAAAAGCTGTGTCACAGAAATATGACTGAGTGGAATTCTGGGAAAAGTAGTTTCTACTGTTGGACGGACATTGTAACCTCTTTATTTTTGCTACCAACATAGGTGTCAGCAGCAAAAAAAAAAAAAAAAAAAGGAGGTGACATGTCCCCCAGCAGCAAAAAAATCTCTGGTGACTGCTCCAGCATGATGCACTGCTTCTGTCATCACTTTGCTACCCCCACTGCCTACTGGAGCTGCAACTCTGCAGGAAAGGGGTAGGAGGAAGAGTGGAGGAGGAGACAACTAGTTAACACCTCTCTGTGTTTATTGTAAAGCTGTAAAGGAACATTTTGACCATATTGACATTCTTGGTGTCTATTTTTTTTTTCAAAACTGATCTATCCCCATCCAATTTCCAGGTACAGACAGACAAAATGATACAAAGTTAATGAGGGAGGGCGGGGGCTTACCACACATCAGCTGATTTCAGGTAACTGTTCTCTGTGGCCACTGTATCCTGTTACAAGTAGAAGCTAACCAGGATAGTTTATCCCTGAATAAATTAATGAGCAAACAGTTCATCTTCTATTTGTTGTGGGATAAAATGGACACACAAAGTTGTTACCATGGAGTAGCACAGTTAGTTCCTCTCTCCCAACTCTATTCCCACTTTTGACTGAGTATTGATTGTTTGTCTGTTCAGAAATTTGGTTTCTATGGACAAGCAATTTCTGAAAGGATAATATTGTTCATTGCTACTTCTATAACACTACTATTACTATTATGATGTTGTTGCTATAAAGGCTATATGTTTGGTTAAGTATAAACCTTCAGTTCTCTTAGGTCAGGGCTTCTGGGCAGCTGGGGGCCACAGGACCCCTGCCACACACTGCACAGTCTGCACACTGAGCCATGCAAGGCCTTCCCTCATTGCACTATACTGCATAACGCCCCCACCCCTCCACATACCACTCTCACTCCCAACACCACACTGTAACAGTGACTTCTGCTGAACTGCACCAGCATAGATGCCACATGAGGTTCCCGAATCTCTCTGGCCATGGGCTTCCTCAGCCTTACAGGCTGCACTGCTCTGCCTCGCTCCCAGTGGTGGGATCAGGCAGAGGAAGCTGGAGGAAGGAGGGGAAACTCAGAGACTAGCAGCTGCAGCAAGAAGCAAAAGGGGGAGCAGTGCTTAGACCAGGAGCTTGGGGGCTGTAGTTTACCCCTCAGTGGCCCCATGAGGCCCACAGGCCACCAGTCAGACAACCCTGTCTTGGGTATGGTCACACGAAACTTTACCTTGAAGTAACTCAAGGTGAGAATTTAGAGAATATTCATACTTTGCATAAACTGCACATGTGCATCCTCATACTATACTTCCAGTAACTAGATCCCCTTTGCTGCATGGCTTTGATAAAAAGTTACTGATGTGTAAGTTAGCCATGCCTCTCCACTACTGACTTCCTCCAACCGGTTACTGTGAAGTAGAAATTAGTTAAACCAGATGGCCAGAACATAGACATGTGGACAGAACAGAAGCTTGGGAAAATGACTGTAATTGAACTCTTAATAGATCTATGAACACCTTCAAGAGAAATGCATTCAACAGTTTTTAGATTATTCTAAAATGTATAAACCCCTGGTTTTGGGGTTGAATCAGGAGTCCTTGCCAGTATTTGATACAACTAAAGAAAAAACAACTGGTTCACTTTATAGGGCTATAAACAATTGCTATTTTCAGTGTCACAGTTAAACTTAGAAGTTAATCAATAAAAATTCAGGTTCCATTGGGCTAGTTGCTGCTTATATATGTAACCACACAATTATATATGAAAGATAAATATATATTACCACACAAATTAGAATTCCGTTTTAGGTACTTACTCCTACTATATAACCAGTCCCACTTCAGTTAATGGAAATAGGTTGCTACTGACCAGTCTCACTTATGCTTATTTAACCAGTCCCACTTATGAAATAGGTTGCTACTGACCATGAGTCAAGGTGTTAGAATCTGACCCTAAACAGATAAAGTTTTGAAGGAAAAGAAAGCTAGTGTTTCCATGTACAGGGAACTGAAGCACAGAAAATGTAAATACATTCCTCAAACTTTCACAAAATTGATGGTGGAACTGGGGATTATATTCAGACCTTGAGAACTGTGCTCTAGCATCTTAAGCACAAGCCAATCATTATAGTTCTGCAAGGTATGGGTGACCATATGTCCTATTTTAGCTGAGACACTCCCAGATTTCAGAGGCTGGTCCTGGATGGTTGTTGGGAATTATAATGGGGATCCTGGAAATGTAGGGGTACAGAGTGCAGTCATTTGGGAGTTAGTGCAGCACCGAGCACCTTGCAGGCATGCAGAGAGGCACTGCTGTCTGCTCAGCACACAGCCCTGCCCTCACCAACTTGTGAGAAAGTTTGGGGGAGGGCAGTGTCCCAGATTTCCAGGATAATGTCCTGGATTTCCAGGAATTTATAATTGTCAGCCTATGTAAGGGTTCATAGAGTATGCAGAAGCAGCAGTCCTGTAAAAAAAAATAAATAAAAAAATCCCCAAATCATTTTTCTTTCTTATTTACATTTCATCTCAAGATGTCAACCTGTTTTTCAATAGACCTCTGAAAATTCTCTCTTTGCTGAGCTACCCTTATTTGTCACCCCTACGCTAAAATATTGGAATGCTTAGCATATTGGTATATAAACCTATATTATAGGCATCTGTGTCATCATCAGTTTAAAAGGAGGAAAATATTCTATATTTCCTATTGCCTCTCCAGGAGAGACTGTAGTTTTCACAACAGAAACATATGTTTATGGTACAACAGCCTGTTACAGGGTTTAATGTTTTGTATACCTAATGAAAGCACAATAGTTTTCTGTAGGAAGGAATTCATTCTGTCATGAAAGGGAGGAGTAATTCACTAAAATCAAAGGATTTACACCGGTGTAAAACTGACATAATCAGGTTCCAGTACTTCTAATCACTACAGAATAACTATTATAAGCAACAGTAGATGTGGGGGTCTGTAAAGCAGTTTACCACAGTGATTTTTTATTTTGTTGTATAAAGGGACATGAATACTACCTGTTTCCAGGTAGTATTTGCAAGAATATATTACTCTGCCAATTGGGTGAGTATTGGCAAGAATTCCTAAATACCTTAATGCTCCTCAAGATCTGTATGAGCAAATATTCATATCACATCATAAAAACCTGGAAGTAGCATCCTTGCTGAAAACAAGGACTAAGGCCTTGACTATCCCTAGAATTAGTTGCAATTTAACAAAGCCACAGACTTCTGTGTAATGTAGGCTAATAGAGTTGCAAATTGCACATTGGTGGAGTTTAGCTTGGTTTCAGGTAGAGGTAAGAGGTTTTCCTCATTTGTAGCTATACAAAGACTTGTAATCAGGGTGAAACTGAAATGCAGAGAAATCCAAAGAAGAAATAAAGAAAACAAACAAAAACCCAGTTCTCACCACTTTTTCCCCAAAAGCATGCCAAATATAACACTTAATTATAGCAAGGGGAAGGGAATTTGAACCGCTGTTGTGTAGACAGAGTATTTCAGCTGATAGGGCTAAAACAGAACCCTTAGTGAACATTAAAATGTACTTTAAGAGCTGTAGCAGGACCCTGTATCTCTGTACCCTGTGGTTAGTCACTCAACAGAGTTGCAGTAATTCTGAGTTTCCATCACCACTTGCAGATCATTTACCAAGCTATGGACTAACTTAAAAAAAAAAAAAATTACCCGGACACAAAACTGAAGAATAAAAATCTGCAATTGCATTTTCACAGTCTTAAAAGCTTCATAAAGTTTAACTGAAAACAAATAATATATTAATTCATTCATTCACCACTAGGAAGCAGTGTAGCTATGTTTTTAATAATTGCAGAATAATAAATATTCAAGTCAGGCTTAGGAATATGTAAAAATTGGACTTCAAGGCAAAAAAAAAAAGCCATTTGTCTGATGACTACATAAACAAGTTGTAGCAGTGAAGACCCCTGCAAGAAGGCAAAACTAGAGAGAATAGATAAACTTTCCAGACTATGTGAAGGAAAGCTTCATAGAAGAAATATTTTCTTCCAAGGGACATAAACTCTTGTAAGTCTTTATGCACCCTAGTGACACATACATTGCCAAACAAAATCAATTATAGGCTCTGTCTGCACTAGCATGTACCTTCCTTAATTATTTTGTTCTGTCATAATTTTGGTATTTCCAATATTTCATTAAGATTATTTAATACAGGTAAAAACCGTGTTGATACAAAGATCAGAAAAATGGACATGTCATCATAAAAGTCAATGGAATACTGCTTAACAGAAGAAATAATGCTTATGGGCACTAGTGCTTAAGAGGTACAGGTGGATGGTCACTGACAAAGGGTAGCCAGCCATGATTTTTCAGGACCAAAAGATTTGTGATAGTGATGTTCTAAGTGGCTGCAACTTCAGCAGAAATTGGGCAGATATAATTGTTAGCATGATCCCATGATCTTATCTTAAACTTATAGCCATAGGATCTAGTTCTCTTCTTTCAGTGATGGAGGAGGTCATATTCCACATAGGCATTTCTTTTAGTAAGGATAAGTCTTAAGACTTTTAGATTCTCTTACAAGTAAAAAATCATGACAATAAGACTCATTATTTGATATTAAAATAATACTTAGAACTTGCAAAACTGTTAAAAATGAGTTCACAAATATTAATTAATTCTTAATATTTTGAATATTCTACAAGGTAAGTAGGCTTTTATATTCATTTTATAGGTAGGAGAAGCAAGCAGGAAGTACGAAATGACATGTAAAATAGCCATAGAAAAAAATCTGTCAAAGCTAAGAAAATGATTGTCCCTGGCTTCATTCTTTACCAGAAACCACTAGGTGACATCGCTTTCTGCCTAATATGTATGTGAGTGTGTGTGCGCATTATGCAATATGTTTAGTTATTATACTAGCAATAATGTGTGTGGCTGTGTGCGCGTGCGCATGTGCGCGTGTGCATGTGAGTGTGCGCGCAATACACACACAGGCTAAGTACCAACAGTAAAAAAAGCCAGAGGCTGAATTGATACAGTTTTTTTAGGTTAGTCTAAGCTGCACAGCTTGAACCGATTAACAAATGTACAGACATTTACTTTTGATGTAAGAAATGCAGCCACATGCCTCCCTGCTGGACCGGAGGGAGCATGGCCAGGCACCAGATCAGGGCTAGCGCACTGGGTTGGGGACCTGTGTCTACGGTAGGAGTGGGGAGGGCAGTGCCTGCCAGACTTCTGTCCCCAACCCTGCTTGAGGAAAGGGGGCAGCCACTGCCAGACTGAGAAGTGGGGTGGGGATAAGGCAGTGGCATTGAATTCATAAAAGCTTGAACAAGAATAGTCCTTTCTCTGAAGCAAGCACGTATTGAATGCAGCACTTCGCAACCTCAAGCACACGACAGAGAAACCAGAAGCTGTTTCCTAAACTACGATACAGCCCAGTAAAACACAGTGAGAGCACACAGCATAGTCTAAATTAATTGGAATGTAATAAACCACAAAGACAAATCCTTGCTTAGGCATTCCAGTCTCCCACTCTTTACAGCTTCTGCTTTATAATGTAAATGTAGTTCACTGCATTCTTTTGTCACGTTAGCTCAAGCTGTCTGGGACCCTCTCCTATTCCCTTAGCTCCATCTCCAGCATATACATGTGATGATTGTGCCAGGTCTTTGCAAACACCTCCCACATCTCAGTCTGGTCCTGCAAGGCTTGGATCTCCACTCAACATGGCCTAGGGGAGCTGAGGGGAATCATACTCCTTCCCCTTCCTCATCCTCTTATCAACTACTTACTTTAGTCTCCGCCACTCTGCCAGAGGTGGGAGGGAATAAAGTCTTCTCCTTAAGAAGGGCCCTATCTTGTCCCTTCCTTGAATTAGTCTTTGAATAGGAAAAAAAAATGTTCTTCTGGGTAGGTGGGTCAATAACTGAGAAACAATGAAAGCTATTAGCCCCATACTGCAGTCTTGATGGCTCTTGGATTAACATTTTAACAAGGTGTTAAATTAACTTTGCTGTGCAGGCAATGGTTTGACATGCAGTTGTTAAAGAACTGGCAGGGGCAAGCAGGGGGGAGATAAATCCCCTCCCTGCCCCCTTCATCATGGTGGCTGGCGTGTGGCCATGGCCCCACCCCTGCCGCTAGAGTGGTGAGGGGGGCGACCCTGACAGGGACTGCTGTACCATGGCCAGGCAGACCCCAGCTGCCCCTGGCCTTGCTCTGGTTAGGGAGCACAGGGACAGGGCCAGTCCTGCTCTCTGGGGCAGACAGTACAGCCCAGCTCAGGGATGCTGGGATGCTGGGGGGTTCTGGCTTAACTTAAACCAATAAAGGGTCTGGGACAGAAGTTCCATAAACTGGTTTGACACAAATCAGTTATGTCTGATACTAAATACAACCAGGTTTATCTTAAACTAGTTTTGTCCACTTTGAAACTGGTTTATGTCCACTGAGCTCCTGTTCTGTTACAGGCTTAACCTTCACACATTCCCATGGGGAATATGTGTCTGGGGTAGGTAATTTCCTACCCCAGACACATATTTTGTGCATTATCTTTAAGTTAATTAATTCTAAAAGTGTTTCTTTTTAGGACATTGTCACTAGTACTGCAGTACACAATATTCCCAAAGAACAGCCAGTTTACATGAATAGTTTGCTATCTGTGGATGAAAAACCACCCAGGGTAACATGTTACCTCAGGCATGAATGTGTTTTTCCATATAGGGTAACAACTTACCCCAAAGTCCATGTTAATGCATTGGGGTAACTTGTTACCGCAATACAAATTCTGTATACATTTCTGTGCAATTTATGTTTCACCACTTTGGGTGGATGTATCTGAAAGGTCAGCATTCATTCACACCTCATTCATGTCCACTTCAGGTATCCATGGTAACTAATAGATGGCCATCTTCCACTTCGCTTTTGCTTTCGATGGGAAGCACACATTAGTTTCCTATGTTCCAAAGAAATCCAAAGTTGTGCTGTTGCTGTCAAGCATGCACCATGGCCTGTCAGTGGATGGAAAGCAAAGAAAGCCACACATCAACCATGACTACAATAAAAATAAGGGTGGGGTGGATAACCCTGACCACTTAGTCCATATGACCATTTGCAGATGCAAAAAATCAACAGACAGCCAATGATACTATTTTTCAATATGCTGAATGTGGCTGCCATTGCCAGCCTCATCATTTGCCTAGGCCACAATGCAAACTGGAAGCAAAGATGACATTTAAGAAGATGGTGCATTTTTTTGCAAGAGCTTGGAGAACAGTTAATAGATGGACAAATAAAAGTAAGAATGATGCATACATATAATCTAAGTCTATCAAGTCTGGTATGACTGTGCTAAATTACAAATTGCCACAATGCACCCCAGTAGAACCTTCTGCAAGCACGAATGGATGTTGTGCTTTTTGTCCAAGGACAGATGATTGCAAAACCTGGAAATGATGTGAAGATTGTAAGCAATTTGCTTGTGTGTACCACAGTACATCACTGCTGCTTTGTGAGGAATGAAATATTTAGTTAAAACACTTAGGAAATATTTTTGGAAGTAATTGTTAGTTTGAAAACAGCGTGAACTGCAGACATAGAAAATTGTTCATTCACATTTTGAAACTAAAAAAAGTTTAAATGTTGTTCATAGTTCTAGTTAAATAATATTTTGGATTCAAATCATCACAAATTCTCTTTCAAACAATCTGTATGTTTAATAAATAGGTTTTGGTACAGTTACAGTGTTGTCACCAGTTCTATTTTGTTTAAAAATTTAAAGTTTGTTTAAAGTTTAAAATATTTCTAAGAAAAAGTTTGATATGGAGGGCTAGTTTTTGCATCATTTGAGACACCTGAACTATCTTCCTTGTGCTCAGATTAATATTATATTTTCTTCTCTAAAGTGTAAACTAAATACTAAATGGACTTTGAACCTGACTGCTTCTTGCAGGAATTAAAAAAATAAATAAATAAAACAGTACATGTATTTTACTGCATAAGATTTGAAGGAGGTCTGGTTTTGTATATCACTTTCCTTCTTACATGTTGTGATCTATTCTTTTGTGTAAATCTTAAGCATAAGTGATAACATGACATTTCTCAATTCTTCTAGATCTTTTTCATCCTTTTTTGTATGGTAAGGCATTTTAAATATTCTAATTTAATTTTCTATACTTCTGAAGACTGCTGACTAAGCCATTGGCAAGACATCCTGTTGGTATTTATCCAAGTCTTAGCTTAAAATGTCATTGAAACTCACATACATATTCAGGGTCATTATGTACCTTGCCTAAGAGATTCTGCATGACCTACCTGATGAAAGTGTCAGGCATACAAGTAGATTAGGGTGGGCAGAACAAACAGAACCCTCCTCACACCTTTTTTCCTCTGCCTGGTTTATCTGTGCTGTCACATATTCTATATTTATTAGCAATGCATAATTAATGTTTTCTATTATGAAAATAATAATAATAGGAAAAATAAAATTCATGAGCCCACGTACACTGTAGTACTGCCAGTATTCAGGCCTCAGTAGCTAGGGACAGAAGTTACATGTAAACCGGTTTAAGTGATCAGAAACTGGTTTGAGTCTGTAACAGAACAGAAGTTCAGTGCACAAAAATCAGTTTTGAAATGGCCAAAACTGGTTTAAGATAAACCTGGTTGAATATAGTATCAGACTTAACTGATTTGGGTCAAACTGGCTTACGGAACTTCTGTCCCAGACCCTTTTCTTGGTTTAAGTTAAACCAGAGTCCACCAGCATCTCAGAATGCTTTTCAGCACTTGACTGGGTTGTGCTGTCTGCTCCAGAGAGCAGGGCTGTCCCTGCCCCTCCGCTTTTAAGCTGGAGCGAGGGTGGGGGGTGTGGCCAGATGCCAGCCCAGCATGGCTACCTAAGGTGAAGGGAGCAGGGAAGCAGTTTATTCCTCTCTCCTCCAGGGGACCTCATCTGGGGTCTACCTGGTGGGGGAATAGCAGCCTGTGTTTGGCATTTCCCCACCCTCCTTGTGCTCAAATGGTGGGGGGGTGGCCAGTCCTGGCAGCAGCCTGAAGCAAATGGGGAGACAGAAGAGGGTTTAAGTCCCCCCGCTCCTTTTCCATCCCACTGGCACAGACCTCAGATGGGATCTGCCAGGCAGGGGAACAGCAGTCCTCTTCAGCCATCAGGCATTTTGCCTGGCTTGCTACTTGAGCAGTGTGGGGCGTGTAGCCCAGCAGCAACCTAAAGTGAATGGGGAGATGGAGGGAAGTTATCAAAGTCCTCTCCTATTATTGGGGAGTGTTTGATATATATTAGTCTATTGGGTATATTTATGTAATGACTCCATTCTAAAAGTCTTTCACTTATTTGTACAATAAAACACAAATCAATTCTAATAATTCTTTTTGTGAAACTTTCCAGAAAATCAGTATTATGGTATCATATTTGTAATGTTGAAAACAATTGGAAGAGAGAAAAATTTACACTTTTTCCTGATGTGTCATATCAAACCATAGAAATTATACAGGTGTGAAATGCAAGATATTTGACAGTAATCCTGCTTTCTTGACTATGTTTTAAGTCTCATAAATGATGTTATGAGAATAACTAAACATATCTCTTTTATTTTGAATTCTCAGGTGCAGGGGCATACCGTGGGTCTCCAGTGCCCGGGGGCCAATGCCTGCATTTTCACACCCCTGGGGATGATGCAAGCAGGGTACAGAGCCCCCCTCCCACCCCATAGAACTTACACAGGGAAATTGACACCACAGCACACTGGACGGGAGAGTGGTGGTGGCTGGAATTTCTGGTGTAACAGGTAAAGAGCCATACAACACACCAGGCGGGTGGGTGGGCCAAACGCAGGAGGTGCTGTGGCCTCTTGGTCTGCCTGACACTCCTACCCCCAGGCTGGTGCCTGGGGACCGTGGCCCTTCCCACCCCGCATCAGTACGCTATTGCCCAGGTGACATTCTATTCTTTTCTGGATGCCTAGATGACCATATCCCAGAGGTGAGAAAAATATAGCCTGAAGGCCATATCTAGCTCACCAAGGGATTTTGTTTTGCCTGCAGAGGGTCCCTCAGCCCCACCCATTACAGGTGCAGTGGGCAACACAGGCCACAGCACATGCAACTTGTCCTTCCAGCCCCAGGTGTGCAGCAGGGCTGGGGCAGCATAGCAGCCTGAATCCTCTACCTGGCAGCCCCAGCAGTGGCAGCTGCTTCCAGCTTCTGCTGCCTGTGTTGTTGCTGCCATTAGCCTTGGTCCCAGTTCTGCTGCCTGGGCACCCTACCCCACCTGCCCCACACTCACCAGCAGGGGTGCCAGATCAAGTGGGAGAGCAGGTCTCCATGGACACTGGCCCAGGATCTGCGCAGGCAGGACTGTTCAGCTGGGCAAATGAGATGGGGCCACAGGTGGGCTGGAAGAAGAGTCCAGGAGTGGGATGGGTGGGTGGATGGGGCTAGGATCATGGGATGGTGATGGTAGAGGGCCAGGACTGGGGCAGAGCCACAATCCACTGCTCCACATCCCTGCAGGGGGTGCCAGTTCCATGTGCAAGGGCTTGCCATGAGTGGATTGCAGCTCTGCTCCAGTCCCTAGCCCCATGCTGTTACCACCCTGAAATCCTGGTTCCAGCCCCAGCCCCACCCAGCCATCCTGCTCCTAAATGCCACCCCCACCTTCCGGCTACCCCATCCCAACCTCCCAGGTGAGTGCACCCTTTCTGTGGGGATCCTGGGCTGGTCACCATGGAGATACCAGTGCTAGGGCTGGGGTGACCAAGTGGTGATGTCACAGGGCTGGGCCCTGGAGCAGAGCCACTTAAGGAGTTTTGGTGAGCTGCTGCAGGGGTGGGGGTGCTGACCCATACACAACAGCTCACCAAAACTCCCTAAGTGGCCCTCCAGCCAAACTAACTGCCCAACCCTGCCATATTAAGTCATCTATATTGTACCCTAAGTTCAAACAAATGCCACTTGCACACAATTTGGTATTCTATTTCTGGTGTATCACCAGTCATTCACATGAATAGGGTTATGTGGTCAGGTATGAAGTGTCAGTCTGTGAACAAGTGACATTTTGGGGACTTAGAGGACATGTAGACAACCAGATATTGTCTAACAGCTGAGGATGCAATGATGTATCTATCTTGTCAAAATAATGGGACTTTGGAACAAATTTCAACATTTGATGCAACCTACTTACTTAACCTATATCTGTTGACTGAACAAATAGCTAAACACTTTAAATCTGTTTATTATGCAACAGGGTGAGAATGGTGTTCATTATAAAATGTAAGAGAGATCTAGCCATGATGATTCAGATATTATGTGAGAGGCAAGGATTTCTTAGGGCGATATCTTTTATTAGACCACCTTTGTAGTGGAGTTTAGCAAGCTTTTGAATGGAAGACATTCTTCATATCTTGCATTTGCAAGCTTGCCTAACTCTATTACAGATGGCCAGTGAATAATGTCTTGTATTTGTATTTACTACATAGCAAGTGTGTCTACATAGATTCATAGATGTTAGGGTCGGAAGGGACCTCAATAGATCATCGAGTCCGACCCCCTGCATAAGCAGGAAAGAGTGCTGGGTTCAGGTGACCCCAGCTAGATGCTTATCTAACCTCCTCTTGAAGACCCCCAGGGTAGGGGAGAGCACCACCTCCCTTGGGAGCCCATTCCAGACCTTGGCCACTCGAACCGTGAAGCTCTTCCTAATGTCCAGTCTAAATCTGCTCTCTGCTAGCTTGTGGCCATTATTTCTTGTAACCCCCGGGGGCGCCTTGGTGAATAAAACCTCACCAATTCCCTTCTGTGCCCCCGCGATGAACTTATAGGCAGCCACAAGGTCGCCTCTCAACCTTCTCTTGCGGAGGCTGAAGAGGTCCAGGTGCCCTAGTCTCTCCTCATAGGGCTTGGCCTACAAGCCCTTAACCATATGAGTGGCCCTTCTCTGGACCCTCTCCAGGTTATCCACATCCCTCTTGAAGTGTGGCACCCAAAACTGCACGCAGCATTCCAACTGCTGTCTGACCAGCGCCCAAATGAGGGGAAGTATCACCTCCTTGGATCTGTTCGTCATGCATCTGCTGATACACGATAAAGTGCCATTAGCTTTTCTGATGGCTTCGTCACACTGCCGACTCATGTTCATCTTGGAGTCCACTAGGACTCCAAGATCCATTTCTGCTTACCGTGCCACTAAGCAGGTCATTTCCTAGGCAGTAGGTATGCTGGACATTTTTCCTCCCTAGGTGCAGCACTTTGCATTTCTCCTTGTTGAATTGCATTCTATTGTTTTCTGCCCATATGTCCAACCTGTCCAGGTCTGCTTATAGTTGTTCCCTGCCCTCTGGCGCGTCCACTTCTCCCCACAGTTTTGTGTCATCTGCAAACTTGGACAGAGTATACTTCACTCCCTCGTCCAAGTTGCTGATGAAGACATTAAAGAGTATCGGTCCAAGGACCGAGCCCTGTGGGACCCCACTGCCCACACCCTTCCAGGTTGATACCAGCCCATCCACTACAACTCTCTGGGTACGACCCTCTAGCCAATTCGCCACCCACTGGACTGCGTAGTCATCCAAGTCACAGCCTCTTAACTTGTTTACCAGTATGGTGTGGGATACCGTATCGAAGGCCTTCCTGAAGTCTACATAAACGACGTCAACCCCTACTCCTGTGTCCAGGCATTTTGTAACCTGGTCATAAAAAGAGACTAGATTAGTCAGGCATGATCTACCTGCTACGAACCCATGCTGGTTTCCCCTCAGCAAAATTTGTCCTGCTGGGCTCTCGCTAATGTGAGCCTTGATAATTTGTTCAAAGACTTTGCCTAGGATGGAGGTGAGACTGACTGACCTATAGTTGCTTGGGTCCTCCTTCCTCCCTTTCTTGAAAATGAGGACCACATTGGCCCTTTTCCAGTCCTCTGGGACCTGGCCTGTGCATCATGACTGCTCAAATATTTCCGCCAGTGGCTGCACAATGACGTCAGCCAATGCCTTCAGCACCCTCGGATGGAGCTCATCTGGGCCTGCCGACTTAAAGGCATCCAGTTCCTCCAAGTGACTCTGCACTATCTCAGGGTCAACACTTAGTAGTCTGGCACCCTGCTGTTGTCTCTCTACAATCCCAGTGAGAGCCTTGTCCTGCCCCTCACTTAGGAACCCTGAGGCAAGGAACTCGTTGAGGAGTTCAGCCTTGTCCCCCCTGTCCATCACCAATTGCTTCTGCCCATTTAGTAGGGGTCCTATTCCACCCTAGGCCTTCCTTTTGCTCCCTATATATCTAAAAAACAATTTCTTGTTATCCTTTACTTGGGATGCCATCCTCAGCTCCATGGTAGCTTTTGCCCGTCTAACTGCCTCCCTCCAAGTGCGAGCAGAGGAGGTAAAACATGACATGCTTTACTGCAGATTAGCCTAATTTAATACACAGTAAAGCATTACCATTGCTTACCACACGTGCGTGAGACTTACTGAGCATTAGTCTAATGTGCCATTTACTAGTACCAACACATACAGGTACTAGATAAATGACACATTAACTAATGAGCAGTATTGCATGTGTTGACACTGGCATGAGGTGCAGCCTGCACTTAGTCAGTCATTCCAACAGCCTCCTGCTTGGGGCAGAACCACATGGTTGGCAGCTTATTTAGCTACATGGCAGGGGCAGCTTGCTGGCTAGCCTAAGCTGGCCTCCAGACCCCTTGCCTGACCCGTAGGGCCCATGCCAGCATCTGCCTTCCCCCCAGCACTGTGCCCCACCTGTGTGGGTACATACTGGTCCCTGCAGCCCCCTAGACCATAGTTTTATAGATTTCATAGACATTAGGGCTGGAAGGGACCTCAGAACATTGTCGCGTCCAACCCCCTGCACCAGCTAGGGTCAAAGGATCTCAACATAATAAGCATCCAAGTGTTTCTTAAAAGAGTCCAGAGTAGGTGCTTGCACCACCTCTGTAGGGAGCCTATTCCAGGCCTTGGGGGCCTGAACAGCAAAGAAGTTTTTCCTTATGTCCAGCTTAAAATGGTCTTGGAAGAGTTTGTGACCGTTGGGCCTTGTCAGCCCTTGGGGTGCTCTAGTGAACAGGTGTTCCCCCAGATCCTGATGCACCCCTTATACTTATAGGCTTCCACCAGCTCACTCCTGAACCTGCACTTTTCCAGGCTGTAGAGTCCTATGGCTCTCAGCATCTCTTCATAAGGCCTATTTTCCTGCCCTCTGATCATCCACATGGCTCTCCTCTGGACTCTCTCAAGCTTCTGGACATCCTTTTTGAATTGTGGAGCCCAGAATTGGATGCAGTACTCCAGCTGTGGCCTCACCAAGGCTGAGTACAGCGAGAAAATGACATCCTGAGATTTGCTTGAGAAGCATCTATGGAAGCAAGCCAGAGTTTTGTTTGTTTTACCAGCTGCAACATTGCATTGGTGACTCATGTTCATCTCGTGGTCACTCATGACTCTCAAGCTCCTTTTGGCTGTGGTGCTAGCAAGCGTAGCACTGCTGAGCCTATAAGTGTGATGTGGGTCCCCGCCCCCCAAGGTGGAATACATTGCAATTTTCTATATTGAATGTCATCAGGTTTTTATCCACCCACTTTCTAAGCCTATCAAGGTCAGCCTGGATCACCAGCCTATCCTTGAGTGTGAACGCTCTACCCCAAAGCTTGGTGTCATTGGCGAACTTGGCCAGTGTGCTTCTGACACCAATGTCCACATCATTAATAAAGATGTTAAAGAGTACAGGTCCAAGGATGGAGCCATGGGGGACACCACTGGTCACAGAATGCCATGATGATTTACTTCCGTCGACCACCACTCTGAGTCTGGCCTTGAATCCAATCCCCAGCCATCAGACTGTGATGTAGCTGAGGCCACAGTTGGTCAATTTTTGTATGAGGAGATCATGGGATACCAGATCAAAGGCTTTTTTGTAGTCCAGATGTATTATATCAGTTTCTTCTCCCTTGTCCAGGTGATATGTCACCTGATCATAGAAGGAGATGAGATTGGTCAGGCAAGACCTACCCACAAAAAACCTGTTCTGTCTGTCCCTCAGGATGTTGCCATCAGCTATCTTGTCAAGAATGGTCTCTGATAATTTTTTCCAAAATCTTTGCAGGGATTGAGGTCAAGCTGATTGGCCTGTAGTTACATGGACCTACACTCCTGCCTTGAAGATAGGCACCACATTGGCCTTTTTCTAATCTTTGGGTATTTCACCAGAGCACCACGAGTTCTCAAATATCCTTGCCAGTGGCTGGGCTATAATGCCTGCCAGCTCCATAAGTACTCTGGGGTGCAATCTGTCAGGACCAACTGACTTGAAGGTGTCCAGCCTCTCAAGGTGTTCCTTTACAAGGTCTACACAGATGTTGGGTATAAATTCACCGTCACCCTGGCCATCTCACATCATATTAGGCAGGGCAGCCCCTTTGGACTGGTGAAAAACCAACCCAAAGTACCCAGTAAGCTTTTTCCTGGGCATTGGTTGTCAGTTGTCCCATTTGGTTTAGCAGGAGTCCAATGTTGCCCTTGCTTTTCTTTTGACTCCCAACATATCTGAAAAAATACTCTTTATTGTCCTTGATACGTGTAGCCAGTTAGAGTTTGGTTGCAGCCTTGGATTTCCTGGTTCACTCCCTATAGGTATGGACCAGTGCAGAATACTCCTCCTTAGTTGTGATTCCTGTCTTCCTTCCTTTATAAGCCTCTCTTTTTAGGATGTAGGAGGTCCACAAGTTCCCTGTTGAGTCAAAGGGCTTGCTGTGCCCTTTTTCTACCTTTTGTTTGAGATGGGATGGACATCCCTTGTGTTTTCAGGATCTCTCCCTTAAGGAGCAACCACTCATCTTGGACTCTCCTCTCTGTTGAGTCATAGCCTCTTAAGGCCTTGATAAGTTGTCCCAAGTTGTCTAAGTTCTGCCCCCTGAGCCATGTGCCACCACCAGCCTGGCCTGTGGGCTCTGTACCTCCCCACTGCAAACACATACTGAGCCCTGCAGCCCCAAGACCCTGGCTGTGGCCCCCAGGACTTCTGAGAGGCAGAGCCTGCCTCCTGGGTACCATACCACCCCACTGCAGGAACGTGCCAACCAATGCTAGCACCCAGAGTCCAGCTTTACACCCTGAGGCATCTGCCAGTAGCTGCCATGGTGGCCTCCCTGATGCCTGAGATGGCACCCCATGTCCCAAACTGAACTGAAGCAGAGAGCACAAACCATTTGGGGCAAGGCAGTGGACCAGAACCAGTTTGACTGGGCCACCAGGGCAAATGCCCATATCTATTCTGTGATGTCAGACCTTATGTAGTTGTGAGGCCACCATTATTAGCTGACAGTGTGGTGTGAAGGCAAAATGAGTCTGAGTGGCAGACCACAGTCATTGCTTTGGGGCTGTCTGCAGGTCCATTCCCTTCATGCAGCAGCTGGACCAAATCCAATGTCTATATTTAGTCCATGATTTTTTGTGTCCAGTAGGTAGATTAAGTGAAGTTTGTAGGCTCATCTGCAAAAGGTGTTTTGTAAATTCCCTTTGAGGATTAGAACTGAGAGATTGGAGAAAGAGTGGTTGTTTTGTAAGCAGTGACCAACCTGCTTAACATCTGATACCCCACGCAACCTCTCTAAATAGTAGATGTAAGCTTAGACACCATGATCACTATCCAGAATGGTAAAATACAAACCACCATATACAAGAAACCCACAGACCAACACACATATCTGCACAGAACAAGGAATTACCTTAAACACATCAAGAAAGCTGCAAAATACAGCCAAGCCATCCGGTACCACCAAATTTGCACTGAGAAGAATACCTGTAATCATCACATCACACATCTTAAAAGTGCCTCCACTCAACAGGGACACTCCTCCAGAGAGATAGATCACGCTCTTGAAAGAGCTACCTGGATACCATGTGAAAAATTGCTGCCGTACAGAAAGAAAATACCAATGAATTGGACATCAGTACGTATGATATCCCATCCTTTCCTGGAACCTATTTAGAGAGGTTACATGGGGCATCAGATGTTAGGCAGGTTGTAATATGGCATCTGATACCCCACATTCTGTGCAGATATTAGGGCTGTGCAAAGCTTTGAGCGCTGATTATATTTGGAGGAGATTTGGCCTGATTTGGTGGCCGAAGCGCTGAATCTGAATCAAATCAGGAGACCAAGTAAAGGTCTGAATCGATTTGAAGCTCTCTGACTTGATTCTGAAAAGATTTGGACAGTTTCAGTGATTCGGGCAGTCCCCGCTGGCTGCAGCAGGGAGCTGGACCTGGATTCCATGCTGGTAAGTAGGAGGTAGGGGAAAGGGGCTGAAAGAGGGGAGAGGGGACTATAGGGGGCAGGGGCCCTTGCAGACACCATCCCCTGGCTGCTCCTCCAGCCCCTCTGAGCACCCACTAAACCCCACCCACTCTGCCAGCCCCCGCCATGGCTGCCCCGCTTGGACCCAGCTCCTGGTTGTTTAAAAAAAAGCCACCACTCACCGGCTGCTGCCAGGCATGAGGGCAATCCCCACTGCCTCTCACTGCCCCATGCTGCATGGGGGGCTCTGCCACAAGCTCCCTGACCCCCGCCCACTCTCCTAGCCCCCACTCTCAAGGCTGCCTTGCCCACCCCAGCTCCCAACCCTTTAAAAAACAAACAAAAAACCCCAGACTCACTGGCTGCTGCAGTGGTCTTAGGGCTTCTGGGGGCTTGTGGAAGAGCCCCCCACAAAGCACAGGGCAGTGGGGGGCACTGGGGATTGCCCCCCTGGTGGGCAGGAGCCAGTGAGTGCAGGATTTTTTTTTTTAAGGTCTGGGAGCTGAGGTGGGTGGGGCAGCCATGGTGAGGGGGCTGGGAGAGTGAGAGGGGGTTGGGAGGCTCATGACAGAGCCCCCCCCACACAGCACAGGGCAGTGTGGGGCAGCAGGGATTGCCCCCCTGCCTGGCACCAGCTGGTGAGTGGGGGCTTTTTTTTCCCAAAGAGCCAGGAGCTGGGGCCAGGCAGGGCCTGTGTGATTTGGAGATTCAGCTGATTCAGCAGCAGCCAAATCTCTGAATCAGATTTGGCTGAATCGATTCAGTGATTTGAATCACTGTGCTGAATCGAATCACTGTTCCCCGGATCAGCCAAATCTGAATCCAAAGTCAATACTAGCAGCTTTGCACAGGCCTAGCAGATATGCATGTTGATCTATGGGTTTCTTGTATATGGTAATTTGTATTTTACCATTCTGAATAGTGATTGTAGTGTCTAAGTTTATATCTTATCATCAGGTCTACATTCCCTCCCCTCGCCCCCACCTGTTTCTCACTCACTGGTTGTCTCAATTTGCATTTTTACTGACTGGCATTCTTATATGTTGGTCTCAGGATTCTATTCTATTCTATTCTATTCTATTCTATTCTATCCAGGAAGAGCACAGGATGACTGCAGACTTCCTCAGCCTGAAGAAGACTGTTTGTACCTGAAAGCTTGAAAAGAAGATTTTTTTCCAACTATTTTAGTTGGTCCAATAAAAGATTCATAGATTCATAGATGTTAGGGTCGGAAGGGACCTCAATAGATCATCGAGTCCAACCCCCTGCATAGGCAGGAAAGAGTGCTGGGTCTAGATGACCCCAGCTAGATGCTTATCTAACCTCCTCTTGAAGACCCCCAGGGTAGGGGAGAGCACCAGCTCCCTTGGGAGCCCGTTCCAGACCTTGGCCACTCAGACCGTGAAGAAGTTCTTCCTAATGTCCAATCTAAATCTGCTCTCTGCTAGCTTGTGGCCATTATTCCTTGTAACCCCCGGGGGAGCCTTGGTGAATAAAACCTCACCAATTCCCTTCTGTGCCCCTGTGATGAACTTACAGGCAGCCACAAGGTTGCTTCTCAACCTTCTCTTCCAGAGGCTAAAGAGGTCCAGTTTCTCTAGTCTCTCCTCATAGGGCTTGGTCTGCAGGCCCTTAACCATATGAGTGGCCCTTCTGTGGACCCTCTCCAGGTTATCCGCATCCTTCTTGAAGTGCGGCGCCCAGAATTGCACGCAGTACTCCAACTGTGGTCTGACCAGTGCCCGATAGAGGGGAAGTATCACCTCCTTGGATCTATTCGTCATGCATGTGCTGATGCACGATAAAGTGCCATTGGCTTTTCTGATGACTTCATTACACTGCCGACTCATGTTCATCTTGGAGTCCACTAGGACTCCAAGATCCCTTTCCAGTTCCATGCCACCCAGCAGGTCATTCCCTAGGCTGTAGGTGTGCTGGACATTTTTCTTCCCTAGGTGCAGCACTTTGCATTTGTCCTTGTTGAACTGCATTCTGTTGTTTTCTGCCCACTTGTCCAACCTGTCCAGGTCTGCTTGCAGCTGTTCCCTGCCCTGCGGCGTGTCCACTTCTCCCCATAGCTTTGTGTCATCTGCAAACTTGGACAGAGTACATTTCACTCCCTCGTCCAAGTCGCTGATGAAGACATTAAAGAGTATCAGTCCAGGGACCGAGGCCTGCGGGACCCCACTGCCCACACCCTTCTAGGTCGAAACCGACCCATCCACCACGACACTCTGGGTGTGACCCTCTAGCCAATTCACCACCCACCGGACTGTGTAGTCATCCAAGTCCAGCCTCTTAACTTGTTCACCAGTATGGGTGGGTTACCGTATCGAAGGCCTTCCTGAAGTCTAAGTATACGACATCCACCCCTCCTCCTGTGTCCAGGCGTTTTGTAACCTGGTCATAAAAAGAGACTAGATTAGTCAGGCATGATCTGCCTGCTACGAACCCATGCTGGTTTCCCCTCAGCATAATTTGTCCTGCCGGGCTCTCGTAAATGCGAGCCTTGATGATTTTTTCAAAGATTTTGCCAAGGATGGAGGTGAGACTGACTGGCCTATAGTTGCCTGGGTCCTCCTTCCTCCCCTTCTTGAAGATGGGGACCACATTGGCCCTTTTCCAGTCCTCCGGGACTTTGTCCGTGCGCCATGAGCATTCAAATATTCCCAGCAGTGGCTCTGCAATGATGTCGGCCAGTGCCTTCAGCACTTCAGCCTTCAGCACCCTCGGATGGAGCTCATCCAGGCCTGCCGACTTAAAGGCATCTAGTTCTTCCAAGTGACTCTGCACCATCTCAGGGTCTAAACAACTTAGTCTGCCTACATCCTTAGACCAACACAGCTAGAACCAATACCTCAGGATAGATGACTATTTTATACCATCATCCGTGAAGATAAAGTATGTTTAAAAATATGACTTTATAACAACTGTATTTTCAATAAAAATGTTACTGTTAAGCTGACATTTAAATATAGTAATAAAAAAGTTTAAAAAAGCCATAGAGTCAAATATTATTTCTGAATATTAGCAAATTAATTCAAATAAATTAGTGTTTAGTTTTTTGAAACTTGATTGGGATACAAAAACAAATACAAACTTAAAACACAAAACTTAATTTACTGTGTATGTGAAGGTTTAATGAATGAAGTTAATTCCTATGCCATTGCAATAGCATGTATGAAACAAAATTTGCAAGATCTGCAGAAGTCTGTTGACCTAAAATTTTAAATTAAAGCTTGCCATAACCAACAAGCAGAACATTTGACAAATTCCATTTGCTATTTCCTTCTGCTTTTTAAAAAATAAATCTCTTGTCAGCCTGAGATTTATTGTACTAAAAGCTTTGATCCCTAGTGCTGAACAGACATGAATTTCCTAAATTACTAAAACTTATGTGCAAATGTTTCCTTTTAGAGCTGTATGTAAATGCAATGTTAAATTTTATTTTTGTAATCTCTTTAATCAGAAACAAGGGAATTAGCCAGCTGTTTGGAACTCATGTTAAGATGTAATTAAGCATCTGATTGAATTTCTGTGCATATCAAACAGTTAAGGCTAGTATTTGCACACAAGACAGATCTCTTTCATTAGAATAAAAATCTCTTTGACAGATGACAATAGGGAGGGATTACTCCTATAGTTTGTCTCCAAGATATCCCTCCGCAAGAAAGCACACATCAAAATGGCAAAAAAATTTGCTTTGTGTGTCAATCATACCAACAGGATTCCTTACTGAGTGACACCTAGCTTTCCCTTACATCTGTACTGCATACTACTGCAATACACCAAGGAATTGCCTGTCTTGCATGCTTCAAGAAAAAAATATTCACAAATTATCAATTACTTCAGTGTAGAAATAGGCTTCACTGCCACCTGTGCTTTTTTTCATCACTTAAAGAAAAGGCTGTTTCTGAAGTATGGATAATATGTGTGTCTTAGATATACAAGCAGGTATAGTATATTTTTAAAGCAAATACACATTTTATTCTCTCTACAGGACATTGGTTGCTGATGAATACTAAGGAAGATGACAAATATATTTCAAATATTCACTAATGATTGATGGGTCAGTATAATAGAAACAGAAATAGAAAATAAATTGTCAGAAACAGGATCAAAATTAAAAACAATGAATGAAAACAATAGGGAGGAAATGTTTCTTTTTTTACTCATTTTATCTGTAGGGAATAGGAGCAGCACTTTAATCTTTTTAACCTTTCATCTTTCTGTAAGGAATAAGTCTTGGACTATATTCTTTTTTGTCTTACCTAGGAACAAAGGGCTGTAGGTTATCCTCTACTCTGCAAACAGGAAGTAAAGAAATCAGCTGATCTGGTTAAGAGACAAAGGACTGGGAGATTTTAGCTTTACAGCATACTTTTCCCAATTCACTTTGGGGACTGGGCTAAGCAATCACAGGTCATTTCCTGTGACATTCCTCTACTGTCTGAGAGCATTTTGGCTATAAAATAGTCCTGATTCTTTCAGAAATAATTCTCTCTCCCAGCACCCAGGAAAATTTATTTCACTCCAACACAGAAAAACAGGAAAAATATGACAAACCCTGGAAACACAACTTCATCTCATTCACACTTCTATAGGGCCAAAGGAAGGACAGAAAAGAATTGAAGATGATCTCTATAGGTTATATCTATATTGCATTATTGGTCCTCTCAGGATGTGTCACCGATGAGTATCCCCCATCAACCTGTTCTTCCTCCTCTCATGTGACAAACCCGGAAATGAAATTGTAAAGCACTACATGGGCAGCCCCACACTGATGATCTCAGGAATACCAGAGTTCTCAAGAACAGCAGAAAAGTTGCCCCCAAAATAGAATCTTTGCCATATTGCTGCATGTCACTGAAGGTGGATGGGCAAGGTGTATTTAAGAGTGATGGTGCCCAAATTACTAGGGGCATGGGGTAGACATGCCTTTAATAAATGGCCTAAATAAACTGCCCTTTCTGTAAAAGGGCAGGCCTCATTCCCAAAGAAAAGGGCTAGATACAGATGTTGCATATAGTGGACATTAAGCAAGCAGAAAGTGCTCTAAAGCTGTAATTGAACGGCTCTTAGAGCTCTTAAAAATGGTGGATTGCACTATATGTTAACCCTTGATGGATGTGTAGTAACCTAAAGTGCTTTTTATGAGAGTCTGTGCTGATGGCTAGAAAATGATATTTAGAGGTTTGCTTTTAGGAATTGGCTTGTAGGTAAAGTAGATGTGTGTTAGAACAGTGGTGCAAGGAAATGGCAAGGGTTAATTGGTTTCTAGAAGCCTGTTTTTGACAGTTTCCTTCAAGGTCCACTGTGTCTGGAACTATCAGACACCGTGTCTGACGTCAATGGACAAGCAGACATACACAAGCTGGGAAATTGAAGGTATGTACCAGAGTGTTCCTGGAAAACTCCAAAACGGAGGTAAGGAACTGTGGCATCAGGTTACAGTGTCAAACTGCAGAGCACTTGGGATTTCCAGTTCTGGTGGATGGACCAAATTAAGATGTGTGCATGTGATGGGTTTGGTAAATAAAGGACTATACTGATAGAACAGAACATGACAATCACAGGGAAACCAATCAACAGTACCAAAAAATGAAGAGCCACCAGAGGAGAGAAAGAATACAAAAGGAGGAATTTTAGAGCAGCAAAGGGCACCCCAGGGAGGAACACGAGGCCACCATGGGCAGAGAGCATGCCACCAGCCTGTCTCACCCACCCCACTGGCCTTCAACCTCCAGGCTGCTGACATCTGATGTTCAAGAAAGAACCAGAGGGTGAAGCTTGTGTACTGGCCACATGCACTTTCCATCTGTGACTAACCAAGCACTGGTAGATATAGAATTGGGGTGGAATTTTTTTGCCTCGTCTGCATTATTCTTATCTGTTATCACTGTGTGTCAATAAAATTTGCCTATTATTGAATGGAGAAGTTGTGGTTGGTCTAAGAGTTTGGATCTGCCCCAAACAAGTTATTTGGGTCATAAATCCAGTGCTAACATGTTCCAGATTCCATTGAGGGTTAACTTACAGTGAAATCCCCATCTCAGGCAGAGATCATTTGCTTTGCCCATGCCTGAGCTGGCCCTAGCCCCTCAGGAGCAGCTGCAGGGAGGGATGGTAAAAAAGAATATGTAGAAGTATACAAGTCCATTCTAACAGCATTAAGTACTTCATCCAGACATTAGTGGCTTCATCCAAGTATGTAGTGGTACATCAAAACAGCACCTTCCATGGATATTTCCTTGGAGGTTACTGACCCTAGTCAGTGACAGCCTCCAATTCCAGCATGGTGAGCAGACTTGCCAGTGGGTGGTGGGGACTGAAGAAAGGGGGTGGGGGTGGTGGTTCTGTCCCTACAGCTGTCCCAGCCCTGCTGTACATCACAGCCCAGCCCAGCCCAGCTGGGGGGTGGGGAGGGGGCAGGGGGAGTGAAAAAGAAGGGCTCCAGTAACTCTCTTTCTGCAGATGTCCCTGCCAGACCACACTGCAGTGCAGCCCAGGTGAGGCAGGAGGGTGGGGGGCAGGGAGATGAGTCCAGCAGCTCTCTCCCCATAGCAGCCCAGGTCAGGTAGCAGAGCACCACTGCTGGAAGGGGGGAAGGCTGCAAGGGAAGGGATCCAGGGTCTCCCTCCCTGCAGCTTCTCCTGATGGCCTACACCATGGTATAGCCTGTGTGGGGGGACTATGGAAAAAAAGGGGTCTGGGGTCTCTCTCCTCACAGCACCCCAGGCCAGGAAGCGACATACCACTGCTTTGTGTGGGGTGGAGGGGAGTGGGGGCGGGAGTCTATGGGGGAAGGACTCTGAGGTCTCTCCCCCCAGAGCAGCCCAGGCCAGGCAGTAGCATGTGACTGCTACTGGGAGGAGGCCTCTGGGTTCTTGCTCCCTTCAGTTTTCCCTACAGGGCCAAGCTATAGTGCAGCTCAGTCAGGAGACCATGTGAAAGGGTCTAGGGTCTTCCCACACCAGTCGGTGCTAACAGTTAGCATCTGGCAGGGGAGGTGGGCCACTGGGGCAGACAGTGTGGGTCTCACTAAGTGAGGTTACTATAAATGATTTTTGGTTTTTGTGAAATAGAAATCCTATAACAAATTGTAGAAGCAATATTTCAGGAATTATTAGTTACAATTTAAGAACATATATATATATATATATATATATATATATATATAAACTATAGGATGTCCCCACTAATAAATTTATGCCTGTTTACAGATTGTCCTTTTTTCTTTCTTCTTTAACTCAGAGAATCATGTAAGATTACCATTAAAAAATGAAGAGAATAATCATATAATTTATTTATGGCAACAGACCACAATTTCTTTAAAACAAAGTCCTGCATAGGCCTATGCATGGGAAAAAGATGCACATAGAAGGGACAACAGTGTAGATCCAAGGTTAAATATATGAGCCATCACACATCATTTCTAGAGGTTATGTGCCATGACCACTGCAGCCATAGTATGATGGTAAAAAGAATACAGAATATGTAGAAGTATACAAGTCCATTCTAACAGCATCAAGTACTTCATGCAGTCATTAGTGGCTGCTTGTTATCTGAAGCATGTAGTGGTACATCAAAACAGCACCTTCCATGGGCATTTCCTTGGGGATTTATATGTTTAACATTCCCAGGAATCCAGATAATCCCCTGGATTGTTTTGTTTCTGTTTTCTGTGGGCGTTTTTACCTTAAAAAGCAATTGATGATACTGAAATACATTCACACACACATACACTATTTATTAAACATATTCAGCATTTCTTTTAGCTATTAAATTATTGAAAGGGCAATACAAAACAAGTACTACAACTGACATGAAGATCTGGAAATAAGTTTCTTATATAATATGGCTATCAAAGCATGTTCAGTCATGTCCAGTTGGATTTGGCCCACAGAGCAACTCTGATTACAGAGAAGACATGGCTTTACCTCTGGTTATTATGTCTCATGTACCTCCTAGGAAAAAGAAAATAATGCTTTTGATCTGTTCACTCTATCATTTTTCCTTTTAAATTTCCCTTGCAAGTAATACAGTCTTCTTTTTACTGAAGGATTTGGACAGTAGTTTTGTAGACTGTAGAAAATGGTGAGTGAATAGTCTTCTTCATGGTAAAATGAATCCCAAACAAATTGCAATTGTTATTCTGTTGTGATAAGATAGCTGCTTGAATGTTGTACAATGAAATCTTATCCCTCTATTTTCTTTCTTCTCAAGAACAACAATTCAAGAAATTGGTCTCTTACCCAAAACAATTGACACTGAAAATCAAAGTTAAATTCTGGCATCTATTTTGTAGTACTGGAATACAAAGTTTTGTAGGTTAAATAACCTGTGGTGGTTGCAAACACTATTTACCTTTCTTTTCAATGTTTGGCAACTACTATACTTCAACAATTACTATCATGCTGTTATCACTGTAAGCATACAACATTTTGTTAAGCCAAAGATAGATTTTTCCAAACACCAACTCTTATTTTCAGTTATTCATAACTTTGACTGAAATACTTAATTCAGGCTGGAATTTGACTTGGAGGAAAATTGAGTGAGATATGTATGCATCTCTTTACCAGGCCCCAGATTCGATAAAAATAGATATGAAACTTGCAAGAATGAATGCCTTTGTGTATTTCTGGCCCATCTCATACCTGGGACCTGATCTTAGGCTCAAAACACTGTTACTGTTGCCAAAGTTACTAGTCTTATAGCTTTTTAGTAATTTCCTACTTCAATGTGTTAGAAAACTAGTACCATAAGCATTTCACACAGACTTTACCCAGGGTTTTGAAAACATATCATGTACACTATGCTTAACGAATTTGGTCTTTCTTTTGATCTTATAAGTAAAAAAATAGACCAAAACAGGCCAAGAATATATCACATCTGTTTTATCAATCTGGTAAAAGCTGGCAAAGTTCCACAATAGCAACAATAAGAAGAGCAGATGTTTTTGTTTCAAGTAAGTACAAACAACATGCTTTCCAGCATAAGACAACCTGTTACACAAACTCAGTCTTTTAGTTTATTGATGAAACCAATTACAATTTTCTTCAGCTATTTAAAAAATGCTTTTTTTGATATATGGAACTTAAAATATAACCTTTATAAGGACCATGACAAAAAGTTTCTTTCCTTCCCATGTTGTATACTTGTCATTAAATGTCTATTGTAAGTCAAATTCTTTGCTGTTGTAACTCCATCTCAGAGGAATAATGGAGGCAGATAATTTTGCCATGATGTCTGTCATTATATACATGTATAATATGTTATAGTACAAACTATAGATATTAGCAAAAATATTTGAGATATTCACATTACTCTTGAGTAACAACACCATGAAGGAAGATGCTGTTTCAAATACAGGATGGACTTCAGTTGCCTCTGTGGGATAATATGGTGGAGAGAATATATTGGGACAAAGAGCCTGATGGAACAGAAATAGACTAGAGACTGGCAGGGAAGAAAAGGAGAAGAAACAAGGATTAAGGGTTGAGGACAGAGACTTGGAACAGCTGGGCAAAGAAACTAGAACAGAAAGCCAAGGTAAACTAAAGACTGGAAATAGGGGAGATATGAAGATTGGAACACAAGGGAGTTAGATTAAAACAGTCCTTATTCATGAAGATGGCAGAAGAACATTTCTGGCAGGGCCAGAAAAGTGGGACTGGTATGAGGATTCTGAGGAATGGACACTGGGGGCGCTGAAAGAAGTGACATTTGTTTCATGATCAGATCCTTGAAAGTGCTCTATAGCGATGCCCTAACAGAATGACAAATTAGCCCTCATGTAATGAGAGTTCAGATGAAGGCACTCCAAAGAGGAGCACCTTCATTAGCTTGTCTCTCTCCCTGTGCCAATCAGGGCAGGCTCCAATCCACACCCCCACCCCACCTCCAGCTCAGGTTGGGCAAAACTCAGCCTGGAGCAATGTTCCCTCCCATTGTGCAGACAGCACCAGAGCTGGGGCGGACAAGGGTAGTGGGGAGAGGCAGCCAGACAGCTTCTATTGGATCAGCTCCAAAGTGAAGCTTGATCCTCCACCCAACAGCAAACATCTATTGGGTTGGGGAGTTGCTGTAACTCATGGCACTTTCTGTAAAACATCATGAGATAGAGCAGGGAGCTGCACATCTGTCAGCACCCTGGGACCCTCAATGTGAGGAGAATGGGAATATGATATGGATCTAGTTGTGGGAAAGAGGACTGAGATAGAGACAGGTTGGAAGAACAGAGCAAAAATTGGTAGAGAGAGAAGAGGTAATGAAATTGGAGCTTGAATTTCTCACCATTTCTCAGGCAAATGTTTGTGGAAGTCATTGGCAAATATTTCTATGAACCTCTAAAGTTGATTCTAAGGTTGCTATTAGCATCTTTGTTAACAGATGGGTACCAGCCCTTTTGATGACCAGCATGGGTATCAGAATCACTTATGTGATGACATTCAATTTTCAGCCTTTTAAACACCTGAGAAATTAGAACCAAAACATGCATTAAAATACATTAAGGTTGTTGAGTCTCAATCCTTGCAGGTTTTTAAGACTTGGCTAGACAAAGGCTTGGCTGGAATGATCTAGTTGGGGATGGTCCTTCTTTGAGCAAGGGGTTGGACTAGATGACCTTCCAACCCTCATTTTCTATGATTCTATGAAGGCATTATTAATTTGAAAACCTGAATATGTAAAAGCTAGGAAATGCCATAATTAAATTTCCTGTTTAACTTAATTCATACCCCTTGTGTGTATACATTATGATACAGACTTTGATTACATGGTAACATCTTATTTTTTCCTATAGGACCACTTGCTTCATTTATTGCAGAGAATGTACCTGCTCTGGGGATTGAAAAAAGTTGTGAATTAAAAGAAACTGTTCATTTTTAGCCCTTTGCCTCAGCTGCTGCAGAAGTTGAAAAGTGTTAATGTGACAGGAGATTACAGGTAAAGAAAGAATAGTCTCATGCTTAATGCAGTGTAGTACCACCCTAGAGAACCAGATTGTATTCCTTCCACTACCACAGGGTTCTTTCTTAATGAAGTCACTTAAACTAAATTTATTGCTTGCGGTTTCCAATCATCCATTTCTCCTTTTCTGGTTCCCAAACCCAGCACCTGATTTTCAGAATCTTTGAGCCTTCACAGCCACAACTGAAGACACTGGGAATGGTGCTTTGAATGTCTGAGTCTATCTAATGCTAGGTGTTCTGAAGCAAGCACTTGGAGGTGATTCAAACTGAGCATGCAAACTCAGCAAGGTAGTGTTGACCTTAATCTCTCCATACCTCAGTTTCCTATCTATAAAATGAGGTTAAATACCACATTCCTCCACTCACTAATGTGTGGTGAAAACACAGTAACTAATATTTCTCAATTACTTTCATATCATTATGAGGAACACCATAAGGAAAAGTAAATAAAAAAGAAAAGGTTAAATCTCTACACAGAAGCATAGTAGGTCAACTCTGTATCTGGGGCAACCAGAATGCATGGGGCACTGGCTACCATGATGCCAAAGGTAGTGATAACCTTGGCTGCTGCAGCAGTTTTGTTTGCATCTGTCTGTAACAGGGTTACCTTCTGGGCCAGGTCTACACCTCCAGTCTTTCCCTGTCTCTGGGCAGTTCACCCACTCCACTTTTCTGCCATGCCTTAATGAAAATAAAGTTCAGCTGTTTCTTGAGCAGGAGACTACCTTTTGTACGCCCTGATGAGTAGGGCAATAAGTGCATGCTCTGACCACCTCTGTACATGCCCCATGCCTCACAGATGTTCCTCTGTGTGTACCTCTCTGTTCTAGGTCCAGAGCAAACTGGGCACACAGTTGTAACTCTACCATGCTACCCAGGAGGGTCACTTTCATGCCATCCCTCTCTCACTGGGGTCCCATTCACTCCACCAGCTCTCACCCGGCCTCTCTCCTGGGCCACATTCATACTGCCCAGCTTCACTTGGCTTTGGGCTTATCTCTCAATGCCTTGGTCAGCCCTGGCACAGTCTATTGGGCATCTCCCTCTGCCCTCACCTAAACATTTGCTGAGTGACTCTACAACTGTCAGCCTACCTTGCTCCTGGCCCCTTGCCAGGCCTCCATGCCTCCACTGGGTCTCTATCCATTGCCCCTCTCTCTCAGGGTCTTTACTCACACCCCCAAGTTTTACCTTGCTGCCTGGGCATAGCTCCAGGTCCTTCCTCTGGCCTGGACTCTGCCTCAGGGCTCCTAACAAGCCTGGGCTTCCCCTGCTCTGCTGGAACCCCACCAGGGATGTGAGGCTGGGGTTATACGGTGCCTTTTCCTGCCTTTCACCAGGGAGGTAACTGGCCTGGCATTTCCTGGGGGCTCCCATGCCACTAGAAGCCCAACCAGGCCACCCTTCCCTGGAAGGGTGCAGTTTCATGTTTTACCCAGGACAACAGTAGCCTCCACCTCCCCAGAGCCCCTTCCCTTAACTCCAGGTCCCTGAGCAGAAGCTCAGTTGGGTGATGTTGCTGCTTCTCTTGCTAGCAGCCAGCTACCCTCTTTACATTTGAAAATGGCCGTTACAATCAGCCATCTGGTGGCTGCCTACTCCAGTCCTTATAGTGGCAGGTACCAAAGATGCACTGCCACACTATCAAAGGCAGCTTCCAGGGCTGCTGCCCCAGTTGTCCCTTCCCTCTCTCAGTTATGCTACTGTTTCCATCTATATCTAGAAGATAATTGGGCTAATATGGATACTGTACCTCAATTTCTGCAACCACCAATGTGAATGATGTCACATTCATCCACCTTTGTTCTCCAGACCAAGTAAAATGGTACCCATATACAGATATACAGCCATGTCAAATAGGAGAGGACAAGTCTGGAACAAGGGTTGAATTCATACTTCTGGTGCCAAAATGATGCTAAGATGACTTCGCTCCTTGCCAGTATCCTCAACATTAAAAAAAGAAAAAAAAATCAAATCTGGATTTTTTTTATAGAATGCAATATAGAGCAATAAAAACCAAAACATATTTTCTAAAAAAAGATTTCACTTATTTTTATTTTATGCTATTTTAAATAGCCTGTCATCCTGCAACCTGATAATTTCATGAATAAAAACTTGGTTAGGAGAAAATAATGAAATCTTAGGGGGAAAATAAACTGCTTTGGAAAGTCTTTCTATTTAAAATTAGTCACAGTAGGAGTAAATTCCGTATTTCTTGCTGGAATTTGGGAATTTATTTCTAACATTCTGATAATGTGAGTCAGTTCAAATGATCAGCATTCCAAAAACAAAAGCAAGACAAAACAAAACAAATAAAACTAGCAGAAATGCTTCCTGCTTTTCTTCCTTCAAACACAATTACCCCAATTCAGGTCTTGGACCAATGTTGTATATAAGGGCTAATATGCCATAAATCTTTAGAAACCATAGATAAAATGCTGTAAATTGCTGCTTCTGCTTATCGCTTATCTATCTATCTCTCATTCTTATGTAGCTGCTTCCACTGTCAAGTTTTCTTTTCCTTTTTAATATTTATGACTGGAAAGATTTTCCAAATGGTGATACACAAATAAGACAGGCTAGAAGGCCAAAGAAAAATAAGTCTTGTACTATAAGTTAAAGAAAGAACTTTTAGATCCATGGAAATATTTTCAACCACTTACAGCCAAGTCACATAAATCAGTGTACTTTGCAGCAGTTAATGGAATAATGCTGATTTAGACCTGCAAATCTGGCTGTTTTTTTACAATATCAACACAGGGTGATAAATATTACAGTCAAAACAATGTTTTTAATGGCCACAGATAGCTTGTTGGCATTTTTTTACATGCATCTAACAACTGCTTCCTACTTTCAGCACAATCTCTGGCAGTAAACTGGACATGTAATGCCTTTAAAATTGAGTTATGAGGGCTGACATTGAAGCACCCTATTACTGGTGGCTGACCATATATGCTTAAAGGGAGGACAGAAGACACCAATAAAAGTATAGATTCCAGACAAACTGTAAAACAATTGTTCTCTGATATTAGACATAATAAATGTAACATATAAAAAAGTTGTTTATTTGTTTAAACTATCACTAAATTGATTTACAATTAAAGGGACTTGAACAGTTCAACAGAATAAGTCTGATCTTAACCCATACAAAGGCAGCCACATTCTCTAAACAGAAGCAACTTCTTTTTTATTGGCTGGGCTCTGATTTGATGAGATGAACCACTGACACAGGAAAACCCATATTTCAAGTGAAGTATGGGAAACAACAATAAAAATGTCTTATCTACATTCATACTTTATATGCAATTGAAAGAATATCATAGCAGGGGTCAAATTTTAGTTCTTTCTTGAGTTTAGTCAGAAAATGGCAGCAATGCAGACCACAAAAGCAGTATGATTGTTTCAACCTATCTAGCCTACGCAGGAGCCCTTCTACCCAAGTTACCAAAGCCATGAAAATAAGTAATCAGAAACTTGAATTTGTGAAGTGCTTACAGAGGCTGGCAGCAAGAAGGGATAATTATTACTGTTCAGACTGTCCTTTGAACTTTAAGGATCACATTAGAATAGTCTTCAGTAGCTCATTATGAAGAGGGAATCTTTGTCTCAATCGATCTCTCTTTCCTAGGCAGCCACAGGAATATAAGTAAACATATAACTTGAAGATAGGACATGGATCTACATCTGTATTCCTTCAACTGAAGGATGCAAAATATGCAGGGTCTTGAAAATGCATATTTAAGAAACATAGAGATATGTTAAAGGCATATGAGAAATTTCTGGAACAGGATTTTATAGTCCAGTGTCAAACATACAGTCTAGAGGCCAAATTCAGCTGGAAGAGCCTTTCTATCTGGCCCATAAGACTACATGAGGGCAACTTGGGCCACACTGGCTTTTGCCTGCCACTGGCAGGCCCCACACTTATAGTATCATTGAGAAGTAGGGCTGGAAAGGGCCTCCAGAGATCATCTAGTCCAATCCCCTGCCTGAGGTTAGATCATCCCTGTCTAAACCATCCTATACAATCCATAATCTAAACTCCACATAAGACTATCATCAACTGCATCTTAATTTCACAATTTTCATGAAAAATGTGAAATTTCAATTTAAACCAGTCCAGGGCCTAAATATGACCATGGAGCAAAATTCTTTCCTGCCCCCAAGTATGTCAATTAGTCAGACCTTGAGCAGAGGGGCAAGACCCTCTGCCAGAGACCTTCAGCTTTGGTCCAGGAGCATTAGAGCTGTAGCCAACACACAATGCCTCTGAGGGAGGTTTAAAAACACACTGACAGGTGGCATAAAGAAGGGGTGGGGGAAACCAGCAAAACCCAGAAGCATTAGAAATACCCATAGTAGAACTAGGGCTGTGTGAAGCTTCGGTCCCCGATTCGATTCAGTGGAGATTCAGCCCGATTCAGTTACTGAATCTCCAAATCCAAATTGAATCAGGAGACCCTTTAATCTCTCTGAATCAAATTGAAACCCTCTGAATTGATTCAGAGAGATTGAGAAAGATTTGGTGATTTGGACATAGACACAGCTTTACATGTTTTTTTCTACATACCTCAAGGTACCAGGCAGCTTGTGAATGCTGCGATGCTGGGGCAGATAAATCATCCCACAGGAGTGCAGAGGGCTCCTCAGCGTGCTCAGCAGCAGACCTGGAAGTGAATCCAAAGCACTTCCAGTCCTCTTCCAGGTCTGCTGGGGAGTGCACTGGGGGCCCCCCTCCTGCACCCTGCTAGCTTGGTGACTGGTGTCTTCTGGGTCTGGGGGGGGGGGGGGGAGCACTCAGGGTCCCCTCTGTGGCTAACTGCTGAGCGAGTACTTCTGATCAACTTCCACTTTTGCCACTGAGCATGGGGTGGGTGGGGGGGAGGGGACACACTCCTGTGGGATCCTCCATCTGCCCCACCATCGCAGAGTTCATGAGCAGTGCCTAGTACCTCAAGGTATGTAAAAAAAACATTTAAAGCTATGTTTATGGCTGAATCGCTGATTCTCCAAAATCAGCATTGAATCTTCAGATTCGAATTCAGCCAAATCAAATGAGGGACAGTGATCCAAATCAACAAATTGAATCACTGTCCCCAATTCAGGCTGAATCTGAATTGAATATGGCCCATTTCACACACCCCTAATAGCTACACCTAAATCATCCCCAACAAGTGGCTATTCAACCTCTTTAGGAACACCTCCAGTAATGGAGAGTACACAACTTCTCTTGGCAGTTTTTCCAGATATCCAATCTAAACTTACTTTGTTGCAACTTCAAGCCATTCATCTGTGTCCTTCTCTCAGTAGCAAGAGAGAAAAGATACTTTCAGTCTTCTTAATGGAAGTTCTTCAAGTATTTGGAGACTGCTATCACGTCTATTCTTAAATGCCTTTTCCACAAGCTGAACATGCCTAGGTCCTTCAGCTTCTCCTTGTATGACTTGCTTTCCAAGTCCTTTATCATCCTTGTTGCCCACCTCTGGACCCTCGCTAACTTTTCCACATCCCTTTTAAACATGTGAAGCCCAGAACTTCACACAGTACTCTAGTTGAGTTATAACCAGTGGTGAGTAGGGAGGCACTATTATCTTCCATGTCTTGCACCTAATTCTTCTATTGATGCATCCCAAAACTGCATTTGCCTTTTCTGCAGCTGCATCACACAGCAAACTCATATCAAGTCTGTGATCTACCAAGACCGTGAAGTCCTTTTCCATAGTGCTGCCATACAGCCAGGTGTCACCCATTTTGTATTTCTATTTTGAGTATTCCTTTGTAGCACCTTGCATTTGTCCACTTTGAACTTCATCTTGTTAGGTCTACTCTAACTTTACAGTCTGTCAAGATCCTTCTGAATTGTGTTTGCATCCTCCAACATGTTCACAATCCTTCTGTTTTGTGTAGTCTGCAATCATACTCAAGAAGCTTTCTATGCCAGTATTATCATCATTGAATGGCACTGGGTCCAGGACAGACACCTGTGGGACTCCACTCAAACCCTTCTGTCTTTCTGGCATGGACCCATAAATAATTATTCTATATTTGCAGCTTTTGAGCCAGTTATCTATCCATGTAGTAGTTTTATCTAGTCCACATTTCTCCAGTTTGTTTATGAGAAGACTGTGCAGGACCTTGTGAAAAGCTTTGCTGAAGTCCAGATACAGCATCTCCAAAGCATTCCCCCTTCACCAACCCAACTAGTTACCTTGTCAAAGAAGGAGATTAACTTTGTTTGACACAATTAGTTTTTTATAAAACCATGATGGCTGCTTGTGATTAGCTTTTCCTCCTCCAGATGCTTGCAAATGGCCTTCCTTAGGATATGGTCCAGTAACTGAAGGTATTGAGGTGAGGCTAACCAGTCTGTAATTTCCCACATCCTCAATTCTGAAGAGGGGCACCATGTTCATTTTTTTCTAGTCCTCTGGTACCTAGACCATCTCCCATGACTTTATTAAGATCTTTGCAAAGGGGTCTGCCAGTTCCTTCAGCATCCTGGGATGGAGTTAATCTGTCCATGCTTACTTGAATTCATTCAAACCCAATAAAAACTCTCTGACCATCTCTTTTCTCATCTCCTGCAGCCTCCATTCCCATTGCCACTGGCCCTGCCCTGCCCCAACTCCTGCTGCCACCAAACACTAGACTGCCTCTGCTGCCAGATCCTCCCCCATCACTGCAAACTTTGCACTGCCACTGCTGGGACCCTGCACTACTACCACAGTAGGAAGGACTCTGCAGTGCTCACACCTCTAGGGACTCTTCACTGCCTGTTTCCATTGGACCCTGAACATCAGCTGCTGCACAGCTCCTAATACAATGGGACCCCATTCTGCCACCATTGCTGCCATGGTGGCCACTGCAGCAGCCCTTATCCATTGGATTGAATCCAGCCATGAAGGAGACCCATGGTCTGGAGCCAGCCCATGACGTCAAATGAGTTTGGTACCCCTGTTCTAGACAACAGTTGGATTATCAAAAGAAGTTACAGTTATTTACAACATAAAACATGAACATGCACACTTTAGCCACAGTCTGGTGTGATATCATGTGCATACATTTATTCGCATGGAAAAACCATGAGTGTACAGATGTTAGGACTTTTCTCCCAGGCCAAAAATAACTAAGAGAAAAATAACCTGAGAACAACCAAGATTAAATCACTCCTTGGGTGAATTTCTCTTGCACAAGTGAATGTATGTGCCTGTTCCCTCTGGGAGAAGCCACAGCACAGTTCTTTAGCATCCCAGGAGCTTTGCTGTCACAGCCTCCCCACCCCCAAGGAACAGTGTGTTGCTCATTGGACTCTGTTGCTATAGCTGAGTGGGAGCAGAACATGCCCCCTTTCTATTCCCAAATTGTGCTACAGGGAGATACAGGCTTCAAGGCATCCAGTCAGGACTTCCCTGTGCACTGCTGTCATTTGTCACCAGGCAGACAGAAGGATCCTGGAGAGCACACCGAGATGTGTACACAATGGCCCCTGACTGTGCAGCATCACTGCAAGCTCTCTGCTATTCAAGTATTTGAATATTTGTTCGGGAATCTCTAGGTAAATTTTCCTATCAGGAGATAATTCTCCCAGGTTTGTTCTCAGATCATTTTAACATGTGCATGCAGCCATTGTTAAAGAAAGGACCCAGGGAGGATTTAGAAAGCAGCCACAATATGTTAAAAAGGACCATGGGCACTTCAAAACACGTATCTACAAGTAAGTTTGTAATGAAACCTGAAATCAAACACTTCAACATTTTCAATAATATTTTGATAATGAAATTATAAACAATATTTAAAAATATATTATTCTGAATAAAATTAAAAGGGGTATGTTTTAAATACTTTGATATACATTTCATTTTTTTTTTTTTTTTTTTTTTTCAGTAACTCCCATGACTTAATCATATATAAAAGACCCCTCCTTTATGTTCCATCGCAATGCCTAAGGTCAGTTGAAAACAAATTCCTGTAAGTACCATTTATACAAGTTATCTTGGTCAAAACATGTGAGAGGTTTTAACACCTCAGCTTGAGAACTCTCTCCCACTTGAGGCCCCCAAAGCCTCAGCTGGAACATCTTACACAAGCAGTGTAAGACCATTTTAGCTGGGAAGCTTTTAGCAGGTGAGGTAAAGTCTGGGTATGCTTTGGAAAAACTGGTTTATTACCACATTTTCTCATATACAACACATATCTTTTAAAAAAAAAAAGATGTTGGAAATTGGGTACACAATGTAAGCTAGTAAATATGACAACAACAGTTTCTATTGCTTAAGCTCTTGCCAAGGGAAAGTGACAGTAACTATGGGCAAGTTATATGGAGAGCAGAACAATGAGCAGGCTCAGGTCCCTAGCTGCTACTACTCAGTGGGAGCATATATATGTGCAATTATTGTGACTAAATATATTCCAGTTCAATTTGAGATAGAATAAATTAATCCTGATGTCACTGTCTAAACATTCATTTAAGCACAGTAATTTACTGTGCTGCCAGATACCATGCATCTGATGGGACCATCCAGCAGGGTGGTAAATCAGTCTACTTCACCAAAATGCTGCACATGTGTAGAAAGTGATGCGTTATTATGCAGCAAATTAGTCTATTTTTTTTTTCCTTTTTCTTCCTTTCAAAAACAAGGTACATGTAAGGTGTGTATCTTATACCATTCTAATATGGTATTTTATTTACTTTTATGTTTTTGTTATTATAAACTACCATTAGCCTTTTTGGGGAGGGTGGCACAGAAATCAACTTAAATCAAATAAATACATATTACTTTAAATTAAAGGGAAAACTCCCAGTGACTTTAATGATATAGATCATGGTCTCTGTACTTACAACCTGGACTACAGTTCTTATAATACTCCAGGCACTCAGGAAGGTACAGTTAATTCTAATGACCAGCCTTTAATTTCATGATGTGACTTTAGCAGTCACAGACCTTATTTAGGACCAGTACCTGATTATGCTAGGTGCTGCACAAACACAGGTAATAATGGCTTCTGCATATAAGAGTTTACCAACTAATTAAAGTCAAGAAATAAATGGTTGCAACAAAATCAATGTAGAGTAAAGAATGAAAGAATAGTACAGTAACAAGATCTCACAGTTAAAATTATTTAATTGTGTACATAAAAATCCTTTACATGTTCATACAATAAGTTATCCCAACTAGTGCTTAACCTGATGACTATTGGTTGGTTGCTTTCTTGTTCAAGTCACAGCAGAAGTGGATCTTACAGCAAATTATTTTTCACCATAAAAAGAAACCAGTGAAATCTACCTACTGTAATTTAGTAAATATTTCAGAGACAGGCCTGAATAGATTATTCTCATGAAGTTTGTGATCTGTACATATAATGCAGAAAACATCCACGTGTCAGGAACATATGCATACGAATCTTCTCATTGGATTCTGTGACTAACTGGGATATGAATAAAGAGGATAAATACTAGGGCTTGTGCAAAGCTTTGTGTGGTGATTCGGTTCAGAGGAGATACAGCCTGATTTGGTAGCCAAACCTCTGAATCCAAATTTCATCAAATTGAATCGGGACAGTGATTTGAATCACTGAATCGAATCACTGTCCCCCAAATTAGCCAAATCTCAATCCAAAGCAAATACTAGCTGTTTCACACAGGTGTAATAAATACATTGAAATATAGCAAACTGATTCAAATAACCACAGAAGCCCAATTAACATGCAGAAATGTTGCAATTATTTGAAAGCATTTTAAATGTTTATTAATAAAGTCTAACTATCTTACTGACCCTAAACATATAATTATATACAAGAACAATGTTTCTAGAATTAAAGACAAAAAAAGATAAAGATAAAAAAATAAGCAAAGCCACTGGCAGCCTATCCAGCCTATCTCAATCCAGCAAGCCCTTAAAGCACATGTTTAACCTTAAAGGAGATAACAGAACTAATCTCATGTCTAAACAAAAGCTTGTGCTAAATTGAGGGCTTTAGTTTATCAGTATGAATTCAATGAGCACAATGATTATATATCTATATCTGTATCTATATCTATAAATTAAAGGACCATGACATAACAAAGAAAAGAGTACTCTAAAAATCACTCTCTAAAAATTAAATATTTGAGTTCCTAAAATTGTTTCTTTTGGTAGGATCTGGGAATGTTCCACAGAAGAAGTTCAACTCAGAGTATTTTACGTTATTTGATTAAAGGATAAAATATCTATGAAATCCAGTGTCTAATTTTAAAGTGAGGACCTAAATTTTATAATCCATTTTCATTATACCTGCCTTGAGGCATTGAATGAGGTCATAAAAAATATCTCACTGAGGTGACTGTAATTGTGGTCCTATACAAAAGTTCATTTCTAGCAGTAGAAAATTTCTACCACTAGAAATTATTCTGGGAGATTCAGTCTACAACTGCTCCCTCTTCCCTGCTTCTTGCACCTCCCTGAAACTGGATTGATCTCATTCTGAGGTAAGTGTGGTCTGCTCCAATCTTCCTGTTCCTGGGGGGTGGGAGCAGTGGGGCAAGCAGAGAGCCCCTTTCCTATACCAGAGACTCCAGAGTCAGAAGCAGGTGGGAGCAGTTGATAGTTGCTCTTCCCTTCCTCTCACTCTTCCCATCCCTCCCAATCTATGGAAGGAGTGGGGTCAGCTGCTCCCCACGCCTTCTCTAAATTGCGGTGACTCCAGTCTCTGGAAGGCATGGGAACCTTTCTCTGAGATGCACTCCTCCTCATCCCTAGCTTTGCTGCTCCTGTTTTGAGTCAAGTCAAAACTCAAGACACACAGGACCACTTCAAATGAGACATCTGTTTACAGCCTAAGGATTAAAAGAGATGAGAATGAATCTACAGGAAGAACAATAATCTAGGAGTAAGACGTCTTGATGTAGGAACCAGAAAAAGGAGGGACTAAGGCAGGGAAGAGTGTTTGTACTACATAACATAATGTTATTACTGTGCTATATTAAATGCCAAGGAGCAGAATACTTGAATTTATACAATATGTTTATTTAATTTTAGGTTCAAATGAGGTAAGGTAGCTGCTTACACAGTGAGGCCTATTGAGGTTTCATGGCTAATATGGTACATAATGTAGCCTACATATAGACTGGGAAACTTAACTCCTTTCATAAACTTCACAGATTTCCTTCCTGCATCAGCCCACCACTCAGTTGATACTACCTTCAATAGTTATTGTCAGTTTATAGAAAGATTTTACACAATATAAAGTTATGTTTAGGTACAATATATATGAAAATATATAAAAGGTACAATTTAGTATCCACATGGGTTTTATTTTCTTTTGCATAATTCAATAAACAAACTGTCCATTGATTTGATAGTGAATTACAATTTCAGAACATTTTCCATGTGATTTCTGTATTGAAAGATGCTCATGCAGAACACAAAATTAAAACAATCAAAAAGAAGGATTTTGATAAAACTTCTAAATGACATTTTCCTGGCATTCAACAAGTGACTAGCCATAGTTGATTGCTCTGGCACTACATGAAATGAATAACATGTACCTTGATACATGCAAAGTGTTCTCATTAACTTTGCATTTTCTTCACAGACATTTTACTTATGATCCTATCAAGGAAACTGTCACTCATATTTAAGTGTGAATCCTTTCATGCTTCTTAGAATGTCTTACCATAGAAAGCTTTCTTTTGTCTAAGAACTGTATTTTGCAAAACTTCTAAAAAATTCCAAATTTAGACCAAATTCAGTGCTCCTATGCAATTTCATTGTGAGGCAATGTAAACTATTGCTTTATTGTACAACATAGCAGAAGGCGGATATAGCACATTTTAAACATCGCTTCAGTAGAAACACAAAATAAAATATAGCCATTCTGCCACATTGTGCTATCATCTGAAACTATCTCTTCGTCAAGTAGGGAATGAAGGATGAAAACACTCTGAAGAGGTGGGAGACTGCTATTTATTTTATCATTATCCAAAAATCTTTATTATGCTTATATTTAAAATATGCTTTGAAGTGGCTGGCCATATTATTCCTTAATTATTGCTTTGAATGCATTTATCAGAAATGTACCTTTGTATCTAAATTGGTCCTAATCGTTGTCTAAAGCAAAACAAATCAATTTGTAAGCTATTGCTCTTTATGCAATCAGCCCAACTATGCAGATTACATTCAGTAATTCTTGCACAGTGGGAGAAAATTAACTTTAAATAATCACATTTTCTCATTTATTCTTAATGAGAATTACACATAAACATGGATCACTGCCACCGTGCTGCATACAAGAAGAGTATAACTAGACTTTGCAGTGTCTGAGCTTAGAATATACTGTTAGGTATATGATAATAACACCACATTTAGACTGGTTGCAACATATTTCCAAACTTTCTGATCTGAGCTTCTTCATGTAGACCGGAACAGTGAATTAAGCAGTTCTCAGGAGAGAAAAATATGCATGCATGTGCAGCATGTACTGCTTTCTTCCCCAGGGACCTGTTCTTTAGGAAGCAAGTTTTGGATGGTTTCACTGATGGCCTTGGACATCCAGCACATTACAGTGAAACAAACTAAAAAAAATCATTTTAGGTTATATTAATTAATCCAGCAGTATCCATTATTTTAAACAAAGGGAATCTTAATGTTACCTACAACAGGCCAACAACAAGAATCAACTTTAACTGCAAAAACTGCCCAGCATTCAACTTTTGTTTAACTCTTCAGAGCAGAACAGTGCTCCCACACAATTCTCATATTTCTGTTTTAAATGTAACATGACCCTAGTCCAAAAAGCAGTATTTATGATACTTTAAACAATTCTATTAAAAACAATATTCCAATATCTTGCAAGGTAAAGGATTGTTTAATGTATGCAAATAAAATGAAGAAAGAAGAAAACTATGACACCAAATACACAGATACTTTTGTATGTATGCCCATATATACACTCCTGAGGAAGAAGATGTTGTATTCGAAAACGCGTATTTTATCCCAAAAACATAGTTAGTGCAACAAAAGATATCACCCTAATAAGCCCTTAACTCACATAAAATCTGGACTGTCATGGCTACATCACTCTTATACTACCCACCTATATACATATTATACTAACATAATTCTAGTATACACAAAGAAGAAATCAAGATACACAGGGATAGAGCTATGGATAAAGGAACACTAGAGTTAAGCAGATAAGACAGAAAGGAGAAAAAAATTCCATTACTGATGAGAGCAATATCTAGGTAAGTAATACTGTTAGTAAGAGGTAATACTGTACGTTACTTAGCTAGATTTTTGTGGATCTACGAGAAACATCTGAAATTGTACATTGTAATACAAGAAGTGTTGTAATTAAATGAAGGAACTTGAACTACTGAAAGATGTTAACTTAGTTTTTACAGGGATAGGAATAAAATGTGGAGTATCAATCATAATTAGAACTAAAGGACTGAAGTATATACCATGTTTAGGAAGGAAAGAAAAGGTAAATTTGAGGCAGGGATGTAATATATTCTAAAAAACTTGAGATATGGGAACAATACTGTGGGTCCTAAGCATTTTGGGGAAGGATGTTCATAACACTAGATTTGTCCTAGGTATTTGTTATGGACCAAAAACTTTGAATTTATCTATCAGTATAGATCTGATCAATCATGCAGATCAATGCACAGTTGCACGCATGGTTTCGACAGCAGGACTTTGGCTTCTTCAATCAAGGGATTTTGTTTTAAGAAAAAGGTTTGCTAGGAAGAGACAGAATACACCTCACAAAGAGAGGGAAGAATATCTTCGCAGACAGGCTCACTACCCTAGTGAGGAGGGCTTTAAAACAGGTTTTTCAGGAGATGGAGACCAAAGTCCTGAGCTAAGTGAGGAAGTCAGGGACCTGGAGGAAGTACAAACAGAAGGGGGCAAAAAGGGAGAGCTTCTCATTCTTCTCAAATAGGGCAATAGGCTGATTACTTACGATGTTGGGTGCAGCAGGAGAGAGAGGAGGCTGACTGGGCACACGTGTGGGCTCTCAGCACACACTTGTCCCCTGCAATGTACCTGAGGTGGCAGAGGCTGATAAGCAATAGCGGGGGCAGCAGCAGCTGACCCCCCAAAGGTAAGTGGGGCAGGAGCCGGCGCAGCTGCAGAGGATCCGGAGGGGAAGCCCCCGGATCCCTCTTTGCTGAGCCAGTCAGGGAGCCGCACTCCTGAGCCATGTGTGAACACAGTGCGCAAACAGGTGCACTCTTTAAGGGTGTGCCTGCATTTGCGTGAGGCGGGCACACAAAGAGTAAGCGACAAGAAGGAGCACTTAGCAAGGGTGATGATGACTCGAAGCTCAGCAGCTAAGGTAAGAGCAGCTAAGGTAAGAGCATGGGATGCAACTTCAGCTCAGATGGCGTTGCCTACCTGTGGTTCCTCTGAGGTGTCAACTCAGATGAAGCCCTGCCCCCCTGTCTGCAGGGGTGGCCTGGTGGTGACCCTGCCATCAGGGGAAGGGGGAACCCCTTCATCTGTCCCTCATGTGCCCACCTTTGGGCCTTGGAGGAGCAGGTGAGGGAACTCCAGGAGGCAGTGAGCAGGCTAAGGGGGATCAGGGATGATGAGGCTGTGATTGATGGGTATTTCCATTCCCTACAGCTCCAGATGCCCATGGGTGAAACTCCCCTGCTGCAGACTCTTCATGTGGAGTGGAGGACAGTCACCTCTGGATCCAGGAAGCCGATCTGTCGACCAGATCCTATGGTGAGAGAAGTCTCCTGCATGCCTGGAGCTAAGATCAGGGACATCACTGAGGCAATTCCTGCCCTCATTAAGGCCTCTGACTATTACCCCATGGTCCTCATCCGTGTGGGAACTAACGATGCAGCTAGGACCAGCCCTTACTGCATCATGAAGGACTACCATGAACTGTGAAGAAAACTCAAGAAGACTGGAGCACAGGTTGTATTTTCTTCCATCCTTCTGGTTGGCAGCAGCTGGAGATGCCAGGGTGCCTGCATCCAGGAAGTCAACCAGCAGCTCCAGAGTTGGTGTCTTCAGGAGAGCTTTGGATTCTACATCCATGACCAGCACTTCCAGGGAGGAGGCTTCCTGGGAGATGATGATCTTCATCTCTCTCCCAGAGGTAAGTATCTGTTCACCCGCAGGTTGGCTGATCTCCTCTGAAGAGCTTTAAACTAGGTTTGTGGGGGTCGGGGAGTGGTGGTCAAAGAGAGCCCAGGGTTGGTAAACCACAAACAAGATGCCAGATCACACCAGGTAAGTGTTAAGGGGTTGGCAAGCCATAAATAAGGCACCAGACCACACCAGGTAAGTAATAAAGGGAACACACACCGTCAAGGCACAGGGGCACCAAGAGCCCCCTTTGGGGGACTAAAATGTCTTTATACAAATGCCAGGAGTATGGGGAACAAGCAAGAGGAGCTTGCACTCTTCCTTGCTAGCACCCAATATGACCTAGTCGGACTAACCAAAACATGGTGGGATTCTACACATGACTGGGCAGTAGGCATTGAGAGGCATAGGTTGTATAGGCATGACAGAGTGGGGAAAAAAGGTGGGGGGGTAGCACTCTATGTTAAGGAGCAGTATACGTCTTCCACCATTAAAGGCGGGGTGGAGGAGGGGAACACCGAGGCATTGTGGGTCAGGATCCAGGGGTGGCCAGGGGAAAAGGACTTGGTTATGGGGGTCTACTGCAGTCCTTCTCATCAGGATCAAGAGCTAGACAATGTATTCTCCGGGCAGCTAGCAGACGCCACACAGGTGAGGGAGGCGGTGGTCATGGGAGAGCTAAACTACCCAGATATCTGCTGGGAGGAGCAGACAGCCAAAACAAGCTGCTCATGGAGGTTCTTACACTGTGTGCAGGACCTCCACCTAACCCAGGTGGTGTCTAGTCCCACCAGGGGTAGCGCCTTGCTTGATCTGGTCTTAGCAAAAGGGGGGGAACATGCAAGTTCATGGTAGCCTGGGAGATAGTGACCATCACTTGGTCGAGTTTGCTATCCAGCGAAGGGTGGGTAAAGTAACTAGTGGGGCTAAGGTGTTGGACTTCAGAAAGGCATACTTTAGCAAGCTTAGAAGGCTAGTTAGTGAGGGGATGCAACTCAAGAACATAGAGCAAATGGGGGTCCAGGAGGGTTGGAGGTATCTCAAGGGAGTGATCCTTGGGGCTCAAAAGAAGTCTATCCCATTACGTAGGAAGGGAGGTAAGGGGGCAAAAAAGTCCCCTTGGCTGAACAGGGAACTCCAGGAGAGTCTGGGGGCAAGGAAAGAGATGTATAGGCAATGGAAGCAGGGAGCAGCCACCAAGGAGGAATATATCTCCCTGGCGCACTATTGCAGGGAATCAGTTAGACAGGCCAAAGTGGGGCTTGAGCTCAGGCTGGCTTCAACAATCAAGGATAATAAAAAGTCCTTCTTCAGGTATATAGCGGGCAAAAGGAAAGCTCAGAGCAACATAGGGCCTCTGCAGGACATATCAAGACAGGTGGTGCTTGATGTGGGGAAAAAAGCAGAGCTCTTCAATGAGTTCTTCGCTTCAGTATTTCTATGTACTGACCAAGCCAGTTCCCTTATCTTCATCACTGACGGATGTCCACATGGCACCAGTCCGCCTATGGTTAGTTCTGAAATAGTTAAGGAGCTCCTGGTGGAGCCGGATGGGTACAAGTCAGCAGGCCCAGATGACCTCCATCCACGGCTGCTGAAAGAATTGGCCAGCGTCATAGCTGAGCCACTGGCACAGCTGTTTGAGCACATGGTGCTCCGGCCAGGTCCCTGAGGACTGGAGAAGGGCCAATGTGGTGCCCATTTTCAAGAAAGGGAGAAGGAATGAGCCAGGTAACTTTAGACTAGTCAGTCTTACCTCTATTCCTGGGAAAATGCTAGAGAAAATAATCAAAGAACACATTTGTGCAGGCCCAGCAAGAGAAATGATACTGAGGGGAAACCAGCACGGGGATCCTGCCTGACAAACCTTGAAGCCTTCTACGACCAGGTCACACACTGCCTGGATGCAGGAGCTGAGGCTGATGTCATCTTTCTGGACTTTAGGAAGGCCTTTGACACAGATTCGCACCCTATCCTCATTGGGAAGCTAGCAGACTGTGGAGTGGATGCCTATATGGTGAGGTGGGTGGCCAACTGGCTTAGGGACCGCACCCAGAGAGTGGTGGTGGATGGTTCCTACTTGGCCTGCAGGGAGGTTGGCAGTGGGGTCCCACAGGGTTCGGTCCTTGGACCAATATTATTTAATATCTTCATCAGCAATTTGGAGAGGGCATGGAGAGCACCCTCTCCAAGTTCTCTGATGATACCAAGTTATGGGGCAAAGTTAGTACACCGGAGGGCAGGGAACAGATTCAGGCTGACCTGGACAGGTTGGATCAATGGGCAGAGAAATAGGATGCAATTTAATAAAGATAAATGTAAGGTACTCCACCTGGGAAGGAGGAACCCCCAGCACACCTATAGGTTGGGGAGTGTCCTTCTCAGCAGCTCAGAGGCAGAGAGGGATCTTGGAGTCATAATTGACTCCAAGATGAACATGAGCTGGCAGTGTAACGAGGCCATCAACAAGGCCTTTCGCATGTTGTCATGCATTAGCAGGTGCATGGCTAATAGAAAAAAGGAGGTGATGCTCCCCCTCTATGTGGCACTGGTCAGGTCGCAGTTGGAATATTGTGTCCAGTTTTGGAAACCACACTTCAAGAGGGACGCGGGGAATCTCGAGAGGGTCCAGAGGAGGGCCACTTGCATGATTCGTAGCCTTCGTGATGGACCCTACGGGGGGAGGTTGAGAGAGCTGAATCTCTTCAGCCTTCACAAGAGACAGCTGAGGGGAGATTTTGTGGCCACCTATAAATTTATTAGGGGAGGTCAACAGGGAATAGGGGAAGCGCTGTTTACTAAGGCATCCCAGGGAGACATTAGGAATAATGGGTGTAAACTAGTTAAGAGTGGATTTAGGTTAGATAGTAGGAAGAAATGTTTCACAGTAAGGGTGGCCAGGATCTGGAATGGGCTTCCAAGAGAGGTGGTGCTATCACCTAGCTTGGAGGTCTTCAAGAGGAGGCTGGATGTCACCTGGCTGGGGTCATCTGACCTCGGTCCTCTTTCCTGCCAGGGTCAGGGGGTCGGATATGACGATCCATTGTGGTCCCTTCTGACTCTACAATCTATGAATCTATGATGTCTGTACATGAATGCACAGAGCCTGGGAAACAAGCAAGAACTGCAAGTCCTTGCACAGATTTAGAACTATGATGTGACTGGAATAACAGAGACTTGGTGGGATAGCTCACATGATTGGAATTCTCTCATGGTGTGTAGAAAACTGTCCAGGAAGGACAGGCAGGGGAGAAGAGGAAGAACAGTTGCTCTTTTTGTAAAAGAGCTGTATGATTGCTCAGTGCTCCAGTATGAAACTGGAGATAGGCCTGTTGAAAATCGCTGGGTTAAGGTCAGAGGGGAGAGCAACAAGGGTGATGTTGTGGTGGGTGCCTGCTAAAGACCACCAGACCAAGAGGAAATGGGAGATGATGCTTTCAAGCAGCTAGTGGAAGTTTCATGATCACAAACCCTGGTTTTCATGGGGAACTTCCATCACCCTGGCATCTGCTAGGTGGGCAATATAGCAGTGCACAGGTAATCCAGGAAGTTTTTGGAGATTGTTGAGGACAACTTTGTGGTGCAGGTGTGGGAGTGGCCAACTAGGGGCCATGCTCTTCGTGATCTGCTGCTCACAAAAAGGGGTGAATTGGCGGGGAATATAGGAGTGGAAGGCAACTTGGGCAGCACTGACCGTGAGATAATTATGTTCAGGATCCTGGGAAAAGGAAGGATGGAAAGCAGCAGAGTAAGGAATTCAGAAAAGCAGACTTCAACTGGCTCAGGTACCTCATGGGCAAGATCCTTTGAGAAACCAGACTGAGGGGGAGAGGGTCCAGGAGAACTGGCTGTACTTTAAAGAAGTCTTACTGAGAGTGAAGGAACAAACCATCCTGATGTGCAGGAAGACCAGCAAGTATGGCAGAAGACCAACTTGGCCTAGCAGGGAACTCTTCAGTAAACTGAATCACAAAAAGAAAGCTTATAAGTGGACAATTGGATAAATAACTAGGGAGGAGTATAACAGCATTGCTCGGGCATCTAGGGATGAAGTCAGGAAGGCCAAAGTGCAACTGGAGTTGTAGCTAGCAAGGAATGTGAAGGGTAACAAGAAGGGTTTCTACAAGTATGTTAGCTGTAAGAGGAGAATCGGGGACAGTATGGGTCCCGTACTGAATGGGGGAGGCAACCTTGTGACAGAGGATGCAGAAAAGGCTGAAGAGTTCAATGCCTTTTTTTATCTTAGTCTGCACAAGCAAGTTCAGCTCCCAGACTACTGCACAGTTTAGGGAGGAGGTGAGTAGCCGACAGCGGTGAAAGAACAGGTTAGGGCAGGGGCAGTGGCAATGCATGGGATGCATGTGGTGCATGTGTACCCCCTGAGTGTGGTGGTGCACTCCCTACAAAAAGGCACTGCCAACAGTGTTGGCAGCACTTGTGGGTGGTCGCCACTCACCACCCCACTGCTGACACTGCCGGTGGCATCTGCAGGCAGTCTGTGATCCCTGCTGACCTCCCCAGCCACTGGGGGCACACTTCGTTCATGGCCAGGGGTGAGGAAACTACGGCCCGCAGGCTGGATCCAGCCTGTGGAGGGGCTTTGTCTGGCCTGCGACAAGTCTCTTCACCCTGGCTGGCCCAGATGCTGCCCAGCTGTAATGCATTCTGCTGCCCCTGGGCATGCAGCAGGACTGGAATAGTTCTGCAGCTAGGCTGCCCTTCTAGGCAGCTTGGGTGGTGGCAGCTCCTTTCAGCTGCCACTGCCACTGGCCCCAACCCCACGGTACTGGTGGGGACCTGTGCCACAAAGCCCTGACCTGGTGCACCCCGCACCTGCTCTAGACTCATCTGTTCGGACTGAGCAGCAGCAGTGGCTACAGTGCCAGCATTCCCAGTGGGCAGCAGGAATAAAATATGTTATTGTGGATTTTGGTTTTTAGTATATAATTTGGGTTTTTTTCTGTTTCTAAGATGGCAAACCCCCTTCCCAAAAAAATTACTTCTGGGGGCAAAGGGAGGGACTTTTCAGTGGTAAAGGTCAGGGGTTAGTGGGTGATACGTCTGGTTCCAAGATGGTGACCAGGGGGCAGGGCCACCCTTGTGGCCCTCAACAGCTCACTGAAACTCATTAAGGGGCCTTCCAGCCAAAATCACTGCCTGCCCCTTGATCAGGGACTATTTAGAAAAGATGGACATATACAAGTCTATGAGGCTGGATGGGATGCACCCAAGGGTGTTGTAAGGGAGTGGCTGATGAGATTGTAGAGCTGCTGGCCATCATCTTTGACACTCATGGCAATCAGGAAAGGTCCCAGATTATTGGAGAAAGGCAAATACAGTGCCTATATTTAAGCAAGGGAAAGAGGAGGATCCAAGGAACTACAGATCATTCAGCCTCATTTCAGTCCCTGGAAAAATCATGGAGCAGATCCTCAAGGAATCCATTTCTAAGCACTTGGAGAAGAAGAAGGTGATCAGGAAGAGCCAGCATGGATTTACTAAGGGCAAGTCATACCTGACCAACCTGATTGTCTTCTATGATGAGATAACTGGCTGTGGATGCAGGGATACCAGTGGATGTGGTATACCTTGATTTTAGCAAGGCTTTTGATACAGTCTCCCACAACATTCTCACAGGAAAGCTAAGGAAGTATGGGCTGGATTAATGGACCGAAAGGTGAATAGAAAACTGGCTGCAGCATCAGGCTCAGAGGGTAATAAACAAAGGCTTGATGTTTAGTTGTCAGCCAGTATCAAGTGGAGTGCCCCAGGAGTCAGTCCTTTGGCTGGTTTTGTTCAATGTCTTCATCAACATCCTGGAAGATGGCATAGAGTACACCCTTAGCAAGTTTGCAGGTGACACCAAGCAGGGGGGAGTAGTAGATATGTTGGAGGGTAGGACTAGGATTCAGAGTGACCTAAACAAATTGGAGGATTAGGCCAAAAGGAATGTCAAGAGGTTCAATGAAGACAAGTGCAAAGTCCTGAAATTAGGTTGGAAAAATCCCATCTACCAGTAAACGCTGGGGACTGACTGACTGGGCTGTGGCTGTGCAGAAAAGGACCTGGGACTTACAGTGGACAATAAGCTGAGTATAAGCAAACTTTGTGCCCTTGTTGCAAAGATGGCTAATGGAATACTGGGCTGCACTGGTAAGTGTCTTGCCAGCAGGTCAAGGGAAGTGATTATTCCCCTCTATTCAACACCGGTGAGGCCATATCTGGGGTAATGTGTCCAATTTTGGGCCCCCCACTACAGAAAGGATGTGGACAAATTGGAGAGTGTGCAGCAGAGGGCAACACAAATGGTTCAGGAGCTGGGGCACATGATTGATGAGGAGAGGCTGAGGGAACTGGACTTACTTAATTTAGAGAAGAGAAGACAGAGGGGATTTAATAACAGCCTTCAACAACCTGAAGGGAGGTTTGAAAGAGGATGGAGCTAGACTGTTCTCAGTGGTGGTAGATGACAGAACAAGGAGCAACAATCTCAAGTTGCAGCAAGGGAAGTTGAGGTTAGATATTAGGAAAAAACTCTCTGAACCTTGGTTCTGTTCCCTTCTCCACTGAACATTTCATTGTTTAAAAAGGAAAATAGATACAACAATGCCATTCTCCAACTGCCCTCAGATCTTCTAGTGTAGGTTATAACGTTATTATGGTGTTCTCCTAGGCAGGTGAGTGCTATGAGTCTGAGAAAGGCCTGGATGTAAAAGTTGATCCCAGGAAAACTATGTGATGTCACAGTGGAAAAGGCAAATGAAAATCTAGGATATATCAAGTGATGTATTTCTTGCAGAGATAAGAAAGTATTAATGCCATTGTATAAGAAAATGGTGAGGTCTCATCTGGAATATTGTGTACAGTTCTGGTTATGTGTATTCAAGAAAAATGAACTTATGCTTGAACTGGAGCAAAGAAGAGCTATTAGGATGATCAGGTTAACTGAGAGCTTTTTTTTTATGTGGGAAGTCTAAATTAACTGCTTTTGCAGCCTTCACAAAATGAAGCCTGAAAGGAGATAAAATTTCTCTATGAACTCATCAAAGTAAACTGCAGGCATTGAGAAGATCTGTTTCAGCCTAAGGTCAAATCTATACAAGAACATACATTATTCACAGATGCATTTTAGGAGGAAACTAGATTTCTTATTTCTTCCTGTGATATAGTCCAAGATACCAACTCTATAACCAGTCACAAGTTATCATGAAATACTCTCTATTCAGAACTCAAACACTGAGATAGTCTTGTTGAATATCTGGTTACTTTAGTTCCACTGAAATTTTTCAGTCCTCTCACATTAACATTAGGCCTTCTAAAAGTTCATTTACCTCAGTAAATTCCCATAAACTTACTGCACAATGCAAATGAATCTGTACTTCTTTAGAACTCACTGGCTGTAATAAGCCTCAAATTGTCTTCTACCAATTCAACAGTGTTGCTGGAATAGCTCTCTGTATCAGCTGGTTGGCAAAAGCAATTCAAGCATCAAAACAATGTGCAATAGATATACCACTAGAACCATAGCCGGACCATGAGAGGTAGGCATGGAAGTGAGGGTAAACTGTAAACCACCCAAAACTTTGGGGAAGTTCAACTCTACATGTAATTTTTTATACTATTTCTAGTGAAAAACAATTTTGTTTGCTTTCCATTTTTATTGTGGCGTTTTTTCACTCTAGTGATAGAGACCATTATAATTTTTGTTTTTGTGGGATCTCCATACATGCACAATGAACTGGATGAGCATATTTTTCTTGTTTCCAGTGATAGTTAAGCTGTAAATTAGCATTCCCATGATAAGGTCCCAAAAAGGGATAATTCCCAGAAAGGCTTATATAGCCCTGAAATGTCACTTTTTCCTGTTACTGCTGTATAAGAACTGGCAGGAATGTTTTCCCTATGTAACCAACAATTGACTATTTTCAAAGCTCTTTGGGATATGTAGGGGATTAATTGCATTCTATCAAAAGTTTGGTGAAATGGTATTCTGTCTCTAGTAGGCCAAATCAAGAAGCTCAGGGGAAAAAATGACGTATGCTATTGCCGTGCTCAACTTCCTTAGAAAAAAAAAGTTTTTATCTGTATACTCATTTCAGCAAACATTTAATAATAAATTAATTATTGACAATGAATAAACTTGACAAATAAAATCTACCATAGTAATGTTATCGCAGGGGTACCTTTGACTGGGTTTTTATGGTTAATGTCCTGTAATAAATTCATTTAATTTATACATAAAGCAGATGCCAGTGTGAAGGTTACACTTTCACACAAACAAATGGAATTACAGCTTTGTACAAAGGCTATACCTAGCTATTGCAACTCAGAAACAGACTGCTAGTTCAGCAGGTGTGAAATTCCAGTTTAAGTACAAACTACTCTAATTTCACAGTTGAAGCGTAGAGTTGCCAGAGAGTCCCCATTGAGTAAATTTCACATTTGCATGCATTCAAGGTCATTACTGAAGGTGATAGAAATGAGACTTGACACCTTCATTTATTTATTGTCAGGGAGTGGGCTTGAAATTTGCACTGACTCTAATCATGCTGATTCCATGTCCAAGTCAAGGTTATTACAGTCTTCTTTTACCTTGTCAAAGAAGAATATCTACTTCTAAAATACATTCTTTCAATAATTTTCATCTTTTATCAGATTTCAGGTTCAGTAACTCTGACACAGATACTCAATTTATACTGTGCAATCTGCATGTACACAGCTCCATCAATTTATGTTTTCCTCTCATAAGATTAAAAGAGCAGTTATCTTTCAACTGCTATGTTCATAAGTACCTCATTCAAATGGTGCTGTTCAATCCTTCAGATGCAACAAAATGAAAAGAGATTGTATGTATGTATTTTAATAAGTTCAGTTATTACATACAGGTATTAAAGGCATATTCTGTGAGGGGATTATTATTGGATATAGACTTTGAATTATGCATATAGAATTCTTCAGAGCAAGAAAAAAAAAAGTCAAAATATTAAGTGAGCATTTCTTAAAATGTAATCCTTATCCATCAGTCTGCCATTGATCCATTATAGTGACACAATTCTGGTCAATGAGCACAGTGAAGAGTATGTTTCTACCTGCTGTTCTACTACAGAACAAAACCATACATTCAACTTCATGTTTGGCCAAGCCAGTATCAAGTGGTGAAGGATGAACTGAAAATCTCTGAACACTTCATAAGGATGCATCTTTTCCACGATATAGTTGGAGAACTGATATATGGACAAATTACAGTGTTGTCCAAGATCATGCAGTGAACCAGTAATACAGCAAAAAAAATAGAAGCCAGGGCCTTTGGTCAGAATATCCTTACTCTAACCACTGTCTTCCAAATAAAGACCCAGCTCCCTAGGCACTATGCACAGCCTGAGCGGTCTCACATGACTCCCAAAGCTGCTGCTCCAGTAGCAGCTTCAGGAGCCTTGGGCCTATTGCCTGCTGAGGAAGAGCTCCCCAGCTTTTCTTGCTCCACTCTTCTTAAGTCCCTCACCACATCTCTTCCCCCAGCCTGCTAAGCATGTTCCCCTTTTATACACTGCAGGGGAGGCACCCCATGGGAAAGGGATCCTGGGGAGAGTGGGCCTAGCAGGAGAAGACCCTATTCCATTTGAGGGACCAATTGGTTGGAACCCAGATAGGGTCTAATATCTGGTATAGTTGTGTTTCCTATTCGGTATCTATTGTTATTGTTGGTGTTATAAATAGTTGGGTGTATTAATTCTGTATAATGGGCTTTGTAAGGATGTCTTTATTAGCTAACCCACTTGTGGTATAAACTTGCTGGATTGACTGTCCTGGGATCCACCCCTCTTCTGGGCCTGAGGCACAGGTACTTACCCAAATGCCTTCCCTAGGGGCGACTTCCTCCAGCTAACAGTCCTTTATATGTATATTTGTATTTATATCTCTAATTATATATATCTTAAAGAGTTTTAGATATATATGTTGGTAATTCAATAAATTGTATATAGTTAAGAACTGTGGGCTTGGGCTAACTCTTCAGAGGAAAGAGGGATCTGCTCAAAATTCTGGCATCCGTCTCACAGCACCCCCCTCCTGCCTACCCATCCCATCCAATTGAGAATGGGGCACACCCTTGGGTGTACCTGGGTTACACAAACTAGTTTCTAAGCTTAGGCAATATCAATAAAGTGGAGACATAACAGCTAACAATTGATTTCCTTTATATAATACTTTCTGTTCAGCTGAAAAATAAGTAGTAAATTGATGAATGGGAAATCAATTCTTTTCTACTCCTTGCAAGCCACAGATAAATACTTGTAAAAGATTTGGGAGTTACAGTATGCTGATAATTTTTTTATGCCAGCTCTTTTAATCTCCTTAATGCATCATTTTTCAAAACATCAATCGTTTTACCTAATAAACTTAACATTTTGCATTTTTGCTAATGAACTAATATAAAACTACCACACTGAAATAAGAAAAAGTACAGATAACTGTCAAGAGCCATTTAGTCATGGCCTTCAGGTTCACTGGCTTATTTTTCAGAGTGTTGCTTACTGGGTAATTGGAACATGAAGGGCATATTCTTCTTATATGTGAATATCATCCAGTGCTTTAAACTAGGTACTTCTACAATCCTCAACATAGTAATATCCAAATACTTCAGTCATTAATAAATTTACCCTCATAATACCCCTTTTGAGGTAGAAAAGCATTATTATCCCCAGGAAATGAGCACATGACATTTTAGTCCAATACCTTAACTGCAACCACTGTTGTTACTTCCTATGACAAAAGTCATCAAGAGAAAAAAGTATTTTAAGAGTAATTTGTAACAAGGGAGTTAATCAGTCATTACTACATGGTTCATACTCTTCTGTTTAAAGAATGTCTTAGTGCCATAAATATATACTGTTTTTACTTCAGTAAATTTTAAGATAATAAACTAGTCTTATGGACAATGAGGACAAAACAGTAAATGAAAACAAAAATACTCATACCCATACCTTTCAATCCACTATAAACAGAGTTGCAAAGACAAATTTTTCTAGCTATACATGGCCTTAGGACTGGCCAGAAGTATTTTACTAGGTAGACAACATTCTATTTAGCATCTTTCTACTCCTTTTTAATGGACCTATAAAGGTTGTTTTATAAATATGGAGTTCAGTATTACTGTGCAAACAGGATGCAACAAAAAACTGATATTTGTTTCAGATTTAAGGATCTTCCATGAGTATTGTTTATCTGACATCTTTGCCAAAAGATGACTTAAAAAATTTCTAAATCGTAGAAGGCTGAGATTGTCCCTCTACTATCTCTGAATATATTTAAATAATTTCAATGGAAAGATTTCTGATCCAGAAGAGCTTCCATAGGACTCCCTAAAATGACAACATGAAGCCTTATGAGCATGGGCCAAATTAAAATGAATATCTTCTGTATGTTTAACAGGGGCGGGCAAAGTCTGGACCATGGGCTAGATCAGGCCTGTGGTGGACTCTATTTCCCAGGAACCCATGCCCACATCACTGCAGCCAGTTTCCATGGAGACCCCAGGAGCAATGGGGCTGTGACAGTGCAGGGTCAAGGCTTCCATGGAAACCAGTCCCAACAGGGTTAGCAGGGTGTACGGCTGGGTGGGGAACTGCTCTGGGGCTGGGATCTTGCAGCAGTGACAGCATGGTCTGGAGTCTTGGCAGAGCTGCAATCTGCTCAGACCTGTCTCCAGACCATACTGTCACCATTGCAAGATCCCAACTCTGTTAGTTTGCATCTCCCTGCCCAGCTACATGTCCTGCCAGCATGGCTGGGGCTGGTCTCCATAGAAACCCTGGCCCTGTGCTGTCATAATGCCAAAGCTGCTGGGGTCTCCATGGAAACCAGCTGCAGGAATGCTAGTCATGGTTGCTGGGAAATGGAGTCTGGCCACTGTCCATTTTCCCACCCCTGGCTTACGAGCTAGAAAGGAGGTGATATAAAGCCTTCCAGCTATACAGTCTTGTCCAAGGCCTGCCCATACAAGAAGTCACTAAAACCTATTACAAATCAATCAGGTTTCTGGATATCGTATATTAAGAGAGGTGATCTTTTCAGAAAACTTTCTACCAGGTTGGTGTTCACATTTGAAAAAACACCAACCAAAGTTTGCACTCTTCCTGTCAGTGTTATAAAAGAAAAGAAAATCAAAAGACAATTACTCCATCCAGCCAGACCTCTTTATATTTTTATTTACATGAATGCAACTTATTTAGAAGATATTTTATGGAGAATTTTAAAAAGTAACTTTCAGGAGGAAACAACATTAATCAATTCACTTATCAGAATTAAAGCTGGTTGGAAAGGGAAATTTGTCATAATGTAAATAACTGAGAGATGTATTTTCTTTTTTAATTAGTATGAAAGTCAATATCAAAATATTTAATTGAAAGTTTGGAACTTTCTGATTTGTTAATATTGATGTATTTTATTATTGTAGATATTATATACATATTAAACACACTGCTATACTAAAGTGAAAAGCATTGACATTATTGAGAAAGTCAAAATGGAGCATTTTAAAATTTCTCTGTCACATATGGTTGAACTAGAGACATTCCCACAAAACATATTGATGAAACAGCATTTTTCTGAAAAAAACCTGTTCTGTTTTAAATTTTTGACCAGCTTAAATACAGAGAACATGATCAAGAATTGACTTTCATTGTTTTTGTGTCTGGTTTCTATGGCTTAAAAGAACAATATGGCTTTTTCCTATACAACATATTTGTATATGTTGTATACATATTCCTGCCCCAAACATATTTTGGGGTTCATACCAATGGCAATTAATAAATGGCATAGGACATAGGGAGTCTGTTAATTCCATCTTTGATAAGCAATTGAGGGTTTCAGCATTTTAAATCTATAAGGATTAATAGATCTGTGAGTGCTTTGTTATGCATCCAATCAATGCTTGATTCCCTGTTGTTAAGCCATGGAGTAATAACAAATGTGAATAGGAAATCTTGTCAGATTTATGGCACTGGTATTTATGTGATTACAGAGCTAATGCATGACAGTATCTGCTTTAAATGAAGAGCTTGTATAACAGACGGCTTTGCAACTGTTATTCAGAAAAAGAATTCGCTTTTATTCTTAAAAATTAAATACACAAAGTATGCTGTCCTACAGGGTGATGTTACTTTGTATTTACGAAGCGTACACTATTGGTTTTCATGGTGCATATCTAAACAATGTTGACTTGGGAATGTAGGACTGGATGTGGCTCCTAAGCCATCAATATGTAGATTGCATTGTTGGCACTCTTGGAAAGATTGGCATTCAAGCACTCTGAACCAGAAATGTAACTGAGTAGTTATGTATCTTGGCTGGTGGCAGTGCGCCAGAGCAGGGATAGGGGCAGGTGCTGGGGCTGACTGAGGTAACAGGACAGGTCACTGCTGCAGGGATTAACGTGGAAGCCACCAGTGAAATCTATCAAGTAGCAATTTAAAAGCTGAAATTCAGTGGCAAAATAAAGAAGAAAGAGGGTTAACTGACACCTCCCTCCACTTTGCCTGTAATCAAACCTCTAGCCAGTGTCAACTTCGCTGCTGCTGCTCTGTTCTCCCCACCCATCTCATACCCAGTGCTGAACCTGACCAGTGCTGCCGCACAGAAGATGCAGAGTGGAAGAGGATATGTTGGGGAGCAGAAAGAGATGGCATCCCACCAGCTATATTGTAGCCCACCTGCCTACTTAGGCAGCACCTGGGTCTCAGCCCTACTCATGCATCAGTAGCTGTGCTATTACTCTGAACTCTGCTAAGACTTGTCTCCACTTTTTGCCTTGGGCCCTGCTTTCCTGGATGGGTATTGGTACTTTATCCCTTGCCTAGCCCCATTCACCTATTTCTTTGTGGTTCCCTGACTCCACTGTAAATCAACAGCCCCTGACTTTGGCATGTTCCTCATCTCTGGCTCAAACCTCCAATTTTCACTCTTGCTATAAGCATTGCTTTGGACCATGCATGCTACCATCTCTGTCAGTCTTTAACTTCTGAATGAGTTCCCACCCTGCCCTAACTTACTATACACTTTTATCTCATAGTTATTTTTTAAGAACATACCCATTATGAAATTATGTGGGGGTGAAGCCCAAATTATTTACCAAATTGGGCAGGCTCCTAAATTCTTAGTTTAAATAAACAATATGATTTTCAAAAGTACTAACTACTTCCACAGCTGTAACAGATTTTAAATCAGACCCTCATGCCATTTCACAAACGTGCCAAAAAAGATAATGCTAACTATTACAAAATTTACAATGCATAAATACAAAGCCTTTACCTATAATAAGCTATAAATAGTAACCAAGAACTAGATCTTCAGATTGTGTAAAATTTGGACTGCTTTATTAATTTTAATTAAAGTATATGGCCCCCAATCACATAGCCATATCTTAAACTTGGCATTTTAGCTTTCTTTTTTTAAAAAGGCTACATAAAAACAATACAGCACCAGATTTTAGCTACTGCCCTCCTTCTGCTATGTGTTGTTTACAAGTGTAAATTAGTCTTTCAAAATCCTAGCAACATTTTTTTTTCTCATACTATAAACAACTGATTTATATTCCTTTCTCACTGATTTTCTGAATGTTTTCCCTAACTATATGTCAGGTAGGTGAGAAATACATCCACAATGTGTTCACAGTTAATGATTACATGTTTCAATGCTTTTCTTCTTAAAGCAATATTTAAAGTTTTATTCTGACGTCTTTCATACCTGTTACTATAAGATTTTATATTTCAGAGACATTAGGGCTGGAAGAGGCCTTGGGAGATCATCAATTCCAGCCTCCTGCCCCAAGGGCAGGAAGTCAGCTACGGTCAAAGGATTCCAGCAAGATAAGCGTCCAAATGCTTCTTAAAGGAGTCCAGAAGAGGTGCTTGTGCCACCTCTGGAGGCAGCCTATTCCAGAGGCTTTGGGGGCTTGAACAATAAAGAAGTTTTTCCTTATGTCCAGCTTAAAACAGTCTTGGAAGAGTTGGTGACTGTTGGTCCTTGTTATCCTATGGGGTGCTCTGGTGAACAGACGTTCCCCCAGATCCTGATGCACACCACCCCTGATGTACGTATAGGCTGCTACCGGGTCTCTATGAAAACTATACCTGTTACTATAAGATTTTATATTAATATTTTAGTTTAGGCCAAAATTATATGTTGTTATTTTGAAAACTGAAATATTTTTAAGTTTGTAATGATCAAAGTGCTAGGAAAACTTATCATGCCTTTCTTACTCTTTTAGGGCTGGAGTGTTGTTGTAGTCATGATGGTTCAGGAAATGTGTGAAGCATAACTCTTCAATAAAGATATACAAAAATAAATTAAACTTGCCATAGATACCAAGCCGGTACACAATACATTTATAAACTAGTTTATTAAATTCTATCAAATGTAATGCTTTATTTTTCTAAAAAACATACACTGCTATTATTCAGATTTATGAATGTAATATTTTATATATCTTCTGAAAGTAACAAGTTGGTTCTGAAAAGCTCTTCTCTTATTTGTATATATCCAAATGTCCAACAGTGTGGCATAAAAATGTAAGTCATATAAATCTAAGCAATATAAATTCAACCATGAAAGGTGTAGAGTCTTTATCTCAGATTCTTATCAGATCTGTTCAGGTGAAACCTTACAATTGTTCAAAGACCCACAGACAGTGAGTTTTAATAATGCTGTGCATGGGTGTCAGGGTTTTCTTACACTACCACAGTGGCTTTCAAACTTCCTCAAGTCAAGGGATCATTTTGTAACACTTCTTATGCTGTGAAACCTCTATCTCTATTATGAAGAGTGGAACAGAGCCAGGTGACCCAGCTAGCAATAGCAGCACACTGCCTCCTGGCCCATTCTACTCTTACTCCCAATCTTTCTGCAGAACCCCTAATGACCTATCACAGAACCCCAGGGTTCTGCAGAACATGATTTGAAAACTACTGCGTTACTATGATTGCATGATTCATGCAAAAGGCAAAATAAAAAAAAAAAAGTGAAGATGAGTGTAACTACATGATGATAAACAAGGGAAATGGCTAACTATTTAAATTATGTATTGCTCCTCCATTACTGTACACTATACATCTCACTATTTTTAAAAATGTATTATTCTTCACAACATTCCCATGTAGCAGAGAAGTACTATAATAACCATATGGTAGATGGGAAATTGTGACAGTAAGGGATAAAGACCATAAAGGATTTGGTAGCAGTGTGGGAGCAGGACACAGGAAGAATTCTGGTACTTAAGTCTAGAACGCTAGTCCTAAAACCTCTCATTGGTGGCAGGGTTTATTTTCAGGGACAGTGACAGTTCATCAATACTCCCTTTTTCAGCTCATCAAAGCTCCCTTTTCCAGGCATGTTAGTCAGGGAACAAAAAAAAATAAAAATTATAAATATTATCCAGTTATTTATTCAAACCAATTTTGTAGGCATGGTTTGAAAAGCTTAATTGATTTAACAGAATAAATAGCCATTACTTAATTTTCCATAAATATTTGAGGTAGAAACTGAGGCAAATTCCAACAGCTTGATTTAACAAGAATAAAATAACTCAGGAGTGAAAATGAAGAGTGAATAGAGTATGCTTTCAATTTATACAAAGACTGATCCCTGTATCTCTAGGTACCATATCTGAACAGGATGTGGGTGACCATGGTCTTCCACAGATCTCTTCTCTTTGAGGCATGCAGAATTTCCAGTGTTGATACATTCATCCATTTAGATAGACTCTTGACATAGGACCAGTGGCAACGTGAAGGGGGTGCACGGGGGGTGCACGTGTACCCCCTGAGAGTGCTGGTGCACTCCCTGGAAGCTAGCATTCCCTGCTTAGGCAATGGGCAGGGGGGGCAGGTGGGAGTGCTGGTGCCCGCCCTGAGAGCACTGGCTGGGGAGTGGGGGCGCCAGGAGAATCGCTGTGGCCGCTTACAGGTTGGCGTGTGAGACCAGCTGCGGGGACCCCCCTTCCCCCCAGTCACTGACTGGCTGCCGGGGGGGGCAAGTGCCCCCCCCCATAATTCAGGAGGCACCAGTTGCCCATGCATATGTCAAACTCTGTCTTCCATGTTCTCTCCTTCCTTCAATCTTTCTAGTTATGACCAGACTTTCAATTTCCTCTTTTCTTATAAATGTGTCTGAGAAACTCCAACTCTCTTTCTGATGTTAATCAGCAGCTTTCTCCCACAGCCTACTCTTAACAAAATACCTTCATTTGACATGTGACTTGTCCAACTTACCTTCAAGATGTGCCTTAAGAACCACATCTCACTTTCTTTAATTCTCTTTTCCATACTTGGTGATATTGTCCAACATTCTGATTCATACATGAGGACTGGTATAATATAGCAATCCAAAATTCTTAACTTTGTTCTGATACAAATTTTACTATTTGTCAATATATTTTTCATTTGCAGAAATACATCTTTTGCCACCCCTATTCTCCATTTTATTTCATGATCACATTTACCATCTGATGTTATCCAGCTTCCCAATTACTTAAATTTATGGACCTGCTTCATCTGTTCCTTTTTCACTTTGATGTTACATACAGGAATGATCTTCTTTGAAATTACCATGCATTCTGTTTTTCTACAGTTGATACTTAAACCCTTCTTCTTGTTTTCACTATTTTATCTAAAATTCCTTGCAGCTTTTCTTCTGAATCAGCTATTAAGATTGTCATCACTCAGCTATTAAGACTGTCAGCATAATGCAAGTTGTTCAAAATCTCTCCACCAACAATCAGCCCTGGTAAATCCTCAATCTCCCTCAGCATTTTCTCACTGTACAAGTTGGACAAGTCAGATGAAAAAACACAGCCTTGCCTCATGCTTCTCTTAATTTAGATGGAATCACTTAATACATTTTCTATCTTCACTGCTGCCGTTTGGTCCCAATAGAGGTTTCTTAAAATTCTCAATCTTTACCATCACTATCCAGTTCTTCCAGCATTTTCATTAACTCCTCATGCGTGACTCTATCAAAAGCTTTGGTATAATCAATAAAACACAAGAAAAGGTCTTTCCTCAATTCTATTGCCCTCTCCAAAAGCATTTGTACCATGAAGATAGCATTTCTTATAACTCGATCTTCAACAAAACCACACTGAACTTTTGCGATATCGAGTCTTATTCTACTTCTAGCTTTCAACATCAGCACCTTTAATAAGTTATTTGTCACATGGCTCATTAAACTGACGGTTCAATAGAATTCACATTCAATGGCTCCAGGTCTTTTGCTGAGTGCAATAAACAGCGATTAACTGAGGTCCTCAGGTATTTTTCCATTTTCATAAATCTCATTGATAACAGTCGTTAACTTTTCTATACCAAACTCTTCCAAACATTTTATTTGTTCTACTGCCATCTCATCCGGTCCTAGCTTTATTGGTGTTCATTCAGCTGATAACTGTTCGTACTTCTAACTTAAGAATTTTCACACCATCCATGTTCTTCTTAATAGATGGCTTTTCTACTCAACTGTTGTGGAATAACTCTTCAATATACTCTGTCCATCTTTATAATACTTGTTCTCGTTCTATATTACACCACCTTTCTTGGCTTTTATACATCCCCTGGCAGTACATCCTTCTTTGCCTGTGATGTCTTTGATAGTCCTATTCATTGATGTAACATCTTTATCCTTTTGTTTTTCTATCTCAATACATTGTTCATTAAGCCATTTTCCTTTTCTTCATTGCACATTGATCAAATTCTTTTGTCCAGTTTCTTATACTCTTCCATACTATGGGTTTTCATCTTTCTTCTTTCTTCCATAAGTTCAAGGATTTCTTCAGTAATCCATTTCTATTTCTTTTGCCTTATTTTTGATGGAATAACCTCCTTGGCTGTTTCAACTAGTGCTTCTTTGAAAATTTCCCAGTTTGACACATTTCCTTAATCTTCAAGTTCTTGAAAATGATTTTTGACTGCAACTGTGTACCTTTCTTTAATCAGTTCTTTTTCCATTTAAAATTGAATAAATTAGCTTCTTTGTCACTGTTTCTTGAGAATCCTCAACCTTATCTTGATGGTGCACTCTACAGGTACACAATCACTTCCACAGTTGCCCTGGGTAAGCTTTTGACTGCATTCCTAAATCTTCTGTTGATGGTGATGTATTCAATTTGGCTTCTAACATTATCTTTAGGACTTTCCATGTATAACTTCTTCTCGGGTAGTGTTCAAAGACTGATAAAATGCTCATATTGAAAAATGCAAAAAAGCTATTCTTTCTTGAAAGAAATAAATGTATATTCTATAGTAGTGATAGCCAACCTTTCAGCCCTGCAGGCCAGATGAGTTGTGTTGGTACCTGGTCACGCCCTGGTACATGGGCTACATTATCTGGCCTGCAATGCTCCCCATTAGTCTGGAAAATTTTTTAGCAGGAGAGTGACAATTAGCACTGCCATCACTTCCACACTGCTGAATTCCTGCACTCTTGGGCAACCCTGCAGCTGAATGACATAGCTCTGCTGCAGGTTGGATCTGGCCCATGATTAGGCTTGAGCACTCTTGTTCTATAGGGATGCAGCAAAATTAGGGAAGTGAGGGGTTGAATGCAGTCTTTCGAAATCCTCTACATCTTTTTAGCATTTATTCACACAACATTAATATCCCAAACTGCAAAGTTACAGTGGTTCCCTTTTAGGACAACAACATGATTTACTGAGTCCTGTAGATTTCATAGATTTCATAGACATTAGGGCTGGAAGGGACCTCGGAAGATCATCAAGTTCAGCCACCTGCCCAAAGGTCAGGAAGTCAGCTGGGGTCATAGGATCCCAGCAAGATAAGCATCCAGTTTGCTCTTGAAGGTGTTCGATGTAGGCGCTTGAACCACCTCCAGTGGCAGGCTGTTCCAGACCTTGGGGGCTTGGACAGTAAAGAAATTCTTCCTTATGTCCAGCCTGAAATGATCTTGTAGTAGTTTATGACCATTCGACCTCGTCGTCATCCCTTGGGGCGCTCTGGTGAACAAATGTTCCCCCAGATACTGGTGGTCACCCCTGATAAACTTATAGGTGGCCATCAGATCACCCCTGAGCTTGCGCTTTTCCAGGCTAAAGAGCCCCAGGGCTCTCAGCCTGTCATCCTAGGGTCTGCTTCCCTGACCTTTGATCATGCGCGTGGCTCTTCTCTGGACTCTCTCAAGCTTCTCCACATCCTTTTTGAATTGTGGAGCCCAAAACTGGAGGCAGTATTCCAGCTGCGGCCTCACTAAGGCCGAGTACAAGGGGAGAATGACGTCCCGGGATTTGCTTGAGAAGCATCTATGGATGCAAGCCAGCGTTTGGTCGCTTTACTAGCTGCAGCATTGTATTGCAGGCTCATGTTCATCTTGCGGTCAATGATGACCCCCAAGTCTCTTTCTTCCATAGTGCTAGCCAACATAGCACTGCCGAGCCTATAAGGATGCTGCGGGGTTTTTTTCCCAAGGTGGAGAACCTTGCATTTATCGGCGTTGAACACCATCAGATTCTTCCGCCCACTTGCTGAGCCTGTCCAGGTCAGCCTGGATCACCCACCTGTCTTCTGGTGTGGATGCTTTGCCCCAAAGTTTGGTGTCATCGATGAACTTGGCCAGTCCGCTTCTGACTCCAGTGTCCACATCATTAATGAAGATGTTGAACAGTATGGGTCCAAGGAAAGAGCCTTGGGGGACCCCACTGGTCACAGGACACCATGAGTGACTTCCATCAATTACTACCCTCTGGGTCCGACCACAGAGCCAATTTTCCAGCCAGTGGATCGTGGTGGAACCAAGGCGACAATTGGCCAGTTTCTCCAAGAGGTGGTCATGGGAAACCAGATCGAAAGCTTTTTTGAAGTCAAGATAAATGACATCAATCTTTTCTCCCTTGTCCAGGTGATAGGTCACCTGGTCATAGAAGGAAATGAGATTGGTCAAAAGCTTCAAAAGCTATCAAAACAACAAAAGACCTACCCGCAACAAACCCGTGCTGGCTATCCCTTAAGGTGTTGGCGTTGGCCAGTCCATTAAGGATGGCCTCTTTAATAAACTTTTCTAAGATCTTCCCCAGGATAGAAGTCAGGCTAATGGGCCTATAGTTAGCCAGATCCACTTTCCTCCCTTTCTTGAAGATAGGCACCACATTGGCCTTCTTCCAGTCTTCCGGCAGTATACCAGAATGCCAAGAGTTTTCAAAGATCCGTGCTAGAGGCTGGGCTATGATGCTCGCCAGCTCCTTGAGTACCCTGGGGTGAAGATTGTCAGGGCCGGCTGACGTGAAGGTATCCAGCTTCTCAAGATGTTCCTTCACGAAGTCAGCATTAATGGAGGGCAGGGGATCACCCGGACTTCCCTGTCCCGTAGCGGGCATGGGCGTCCCATGGGACTGATGAAAGACTGATGCAAATTACCTATTTAGTAGGTTGGCTTTTTCCTGGGCGTCAGTTGTCAGTTGCCCCATCTGGTTCAGCAGGGGTCCAATGTTGCCCCTGCTTTTCCTCCGGCTCCCCACATATCTGAAAAAGGACTTTTTATTGTCCTTGATGCTCAAAGCTAGTTGGAGTTCAGTTGCAGCCTTGGCTTTCCTGGTCTGCTCCCTACAGGACCGGACCAGTGCAGAATAATCCTCCTTGGAGGTGACTCCCATCCTCTATCCTTTGTAGGCCTTTCTTTTTAGCCTGAGAATCCAGTTTTCAAACAAAGGCACTTCAGCACAAATGCAGTGCCATGTACAGATAGTAAAACTATCTCAACACAAACTAGTTTAGGAACCCAAAGCAGTATAGCTGTTAGTTCAATGCTCTACCCAGTCTAGTTAACTTATTTCTCAGAGATAAATTCCTCTCAGCATAATAAATTTGCATAGGTGGACAGTCAGGCTAACATGTTTCCAGTACCTGAGCCACCTCATTTGGGTATTTCTATGTGTTGTCATGTTGATATGCCCTTTGAAGAATGGCTAAATACTATAGAACACAAAATCAAAATTGTAATATCCTGATAATTTATGCTTTCATGAGCTGAAGGGCAAAGCAGCCCTTCAAATGGGAGTCTCTGTACTAGATTTCAAAGAGAGGCATTCTGTCTTTTTCATTCCTCTTTTCTGGGCTCTTTCCAGACTGTCCACATCCTTCTTAAAGCATGTGGTCCAGAACAGGACACAGTACTCCAGGTGAGGCCTGATCAGTGAACCATAGAGTGAAAGAATCACTTCCTTTGATTTGCAAATGACACTCCTATTGATACAATCCAGTGTGTCGTTGGGTTTTTTGCAACAAGGGCACATGGTTGGCTCATATTTCATTGTAACTCCTGGATAATTCTCTGCAGTACAGCAGCCTAGCAGGCCATTCTCCAGTCTGTATTTATGCATACAATTATTTCATCCCAAAAGCAGAACTTTGCACTTGTCTTTGCTGGATTTCATCTGACTATGAACTATTTTGCAATCTATTCAGGTTGTTCTGGATCCTCACCCCACTCTCTGGAGTATCTGCAATACCACCCAACTTGGTGTCATCTGCAAATTTGTTAAGTGTGCATTTGATTATATCATCCAAATTATTAATGAAGATATTAAACAATATGAGACTCAGGACATACCCATGGGGAACCCCAGATATGCTGGAACGGCATTTATATTTTCTTTTTTTTTTTTTTTTTTAAGTGAAACTGTTAGTTGCCAATCATGTAATATCAAGGGTTTCATTGGTAAAGAACTATAGAAAACATCCAACAAATGATATTAAGATGTACAATAGTTGACATACCCACAGAAAGCAAAATATTGAAAAATCTGGAGTCCTCTGCAGTTAGGAGTGATAGAGACTGCTAGAAGCAAGGTGAAAAAAAAGAAAATAAGTGAAAGCAGGGTGTAACCGAGAGGCAGAAGCTGTTGTTACTTGAAAGCAGAAGCAGCAGCAGGGATATCCCCAGGTGAGGAGGAGACTGCATCTTACAGACTGGCTGCAGGCGAGTAGGCAGCCATAGAGCTATAGAATAAGAATGACTACTGCAGGACCAGCAGCCAAGCAATAAACAATAGGGAAAACCCTTCCTCAGCAATGAAGACACTGATAGGACAACCAGAGTATCAATAGTAAGTAACCCATTAAAATAAAAGGAAGGCAGCTGCGTCAAGATTAGCAAACTACCTGATTGGAAGAGGGCAGGAGTTGTGAGTCATACAAGCCCAGGCCCTGAACCAGGCAAGGCAGTCAGCCTGGGGCTGCAAGCCACAGAGGGAAGAGTTTGGCAGTGAGAGGACTACGGCTGAAGTTAATGCCTGAGATCCTGTTGCACCTGGGAACTGCAAGCAAAGGGCTGAGGGCTTGTAATGAACAGTGACCCAGGATGAGGATGGTTTTATTGTACAGCTGACAGGCTTAGAGTTTCGTTATAGCTTGTGGGCTTATGTTTTCATTTAAGTTTTAAGCCAGTGGTTGTAGGGGTATGTGAGGAGACTGCAGCAGGGTGCCTGAGGGGCCCATTTTGGGTAACCCACATCAGGATGCCAGGAGCACACCAATGTTTCCAGGCTTAAGCCAAGAGGTTATACACTGGAGAGGAGCTGAAGCCCAACACGGGTGTAAGTCAGACTGGGGCCAGGGGCCCAGAACCTTATTCTGGCAAGGGCAAGAACCAGGGCCAAGGGCCAGAAGCCTAAGGAGGGCAAAAACCAGGGCAAGAATCTTGAAGCCTGAGAAGGGTAATAATGAGGGTTGTGGGGCTGACTCAAGAGGAGCAGACTCAGAGCCTGAGAAGACGAGACTAGGGCTGGAACTATGGTGGCCATCATAGAGGACATTCCGGTTTTCTGCTTCAAGAGAAAAATAGAGGACATAAAGGCATCCAGTTTCATATCAATAGAGGACAACCAGACTGTCCTCTATGACGGCCACTCTAGCTGGAATCCAGAAGCCAGGTCAGGGACAGTGGGCCTAAGCTAAGGGAACCAGTGAGAGGAAAGGGGTAGAGGCCAAGAAGGCTGAGGCCCAACAAGGGTGTGGAGGCCTGAAGTGGCCCAATAGTGATTTGGGGCCAAAAACCCAAAGTAATGAATTGGTAACATCTGTGAGAAATATGGGCATGGTTGTAGTGTAGAGGAGGTCAGAGCTGTGAATAGCCCTAAGGCTGCTAAAAGTCCTAAGATGCCTTAGAAGGGTGCAAAGGGGCCATGAGGGCCCACCTAGTAAGGACAGGATTGAGACCAGCAGGATCTGGGAAGGACCTGCTGGAAACTAGAGGAATGGGGGCTCAATCTAGGATCCATTAGGCAGCCTCCATTTCGATCAGAGAATTAAATCAAGGCATGGCACATGAGTGAGAGGGAGGGTACCCTGGAGCTAGAGAATGGCAAGGGTTACATGGCCACCAGGATGTGTCAGGTCACCCCTGGGACCTGAACTTTCTACACAGTGATATCACACATTTCTTCCTGACTTTTAAAAAGGTCCAGAAACCTGGAGAGTTAGTTAATTTTGGGACATGTGGCAGACATGCAAATAAACATGTCCTTTCATGATTCTATTTTATGTGTTTAATATTAAAAATACTCAGAAATTCTTTCAAACCTTACAACCTTTGTATTTTCAATCAAAATATAAACTCTTCAGTCTCAGTTTATAACTTACCTACTAGGTAAAGGAAAGAGTCAACATGTTTTGCGCTACTGCAAAGCCCATATGAACATGTTCTCTGCTTGTGTCATTCACTCATTCCCATGAAGTAAATAGTAAAATATCCTTTGCCTTTAATGGTGTATGATCAAATGCAAATTACATACATCAGTTGGACATGCAAAAAGAATTATTATTGGGATAGGTCATGTATATGTACTGAAGAGAGAATTCAAATGAAAACTGCAGACTCAAAAAGCACCTGGCTTCATACAATTTCACAGAGAGATCTGAGTTCTAGGAACTTTCATGGGGTTTCTCCAACACTCATAGTTCAAAGGCACAGCTGCCCATAATGCACCATACTCATGTGGGGCCTGGGATTGCAATCCAACTTTATGTTTCCTATATTCAGGATGGTCTGGCGTATTTCATCTACCACAAATGGATTTAGGATTTTGAAAATGGGGGGTTCAGATGGTGTGGCATATGTAACACAACACCTATTTTGTTCCAATTAAAGAGAAACTAGAAGATTTACTAATATGGTAGAGGGCTAGCACTATATTGTTCCAGTTAAGATCGAAGGGGAAAAAAACTATTGGACTGTGTACTCATATGCTAGAGTAAAAAGTTAAAAATGAAAATACAATGTATTAGGCAAAAATAGTCAAAGTGTATTGTATCATTAGTCTTCCAGTCATCATAGTTTTATGTACATATCTTATTGGATTCTGTAAAGTAGAGGATAGACATTACAAGAAATGGCTAAACAGCCATTGCAGAAGAAAGGATAGTTTGAAAGGGGAAGCATCAAGACCATTAAAAAGGATTGAGCATCATTGATACCTGTGGAGTAGAGCAGGAATCCAAGATATGATAATGAGCCATGTAGTCAACTAATAGGAATGCTCCTTCCCTTCCCAGTCAGTAGTTTGAAAGTCTGGTTGGAGCAGGAATGAAAGGGTGTGTGGTGTATGCAGCTACACAACTAAACTTCTCCTGGATCGGCCCCTGATCACTTCCACATATTTTCCTCTATACAGCTGGTTGATAGACTGTATTGTTGCTTTCAAAGCTACAGGAGCCAGGTTGCTTGCAAACCTACTTATGTTTCTATTTATGTTCCTGCAGTATCAGACAGCTGAACTTTTCTTCATATTTAATCATAATAATAGCGTCATTTGAACTCCACTCTCCCATTTCTGGGAAGAGGCATCTGCACCTCTCCATAGTAGTGAAATTTAGAAACGTCAGGTCTGGCACAACCACACAATATTAGTACAGAAACACAATATTCTGGTAAACAACAGCTTATATGGAAAATTAGATCTGGATTGCATTTAGGCTAATATTGTTTTTTAAAATGATTGCTGAAAATAAAGTTCTTAAATATTTATATGCTCGACTCCCTGATTTTTCAGAAGTACTAGGCACCAGCTTTTCTCACTGATGGGAACTTTTCTAAAAATCAAGTTGCTTATTTTGGTACTTCCATAATGTGAAGAGCACACTTTAAAAAAATGTATTTTGAATTTCTGAGCGTTCACTTTAGAATTGGAAAAAGGAAGAAAGAAAGCATCTTTATCTTCCAACTCTGGGCATACTCCTCCTGAACTGGAATAGGAACTGGTCATGGGACTGGTGCTGTTTGAGAATCACTCTTCCAGGTTTTCTGCTGTAGATAAATACAAGCTTACAGAAGCTAGCCTCAGATATTATATACTAGGGCTGTGTGACATTTCACCCGGTGTTTCTTTTCGAGGCTGCTTCAAAGTGTTTCAAGCTTGAAACAGTGAAATCAAAATGAAACAAAAGCCTTCAAAACAGCTTCAAAACAAAACAAGGTAACTTGAAATGTTTTGAAAGGCTTACTGGCTTCAGCACTGGTCCCAGCCAGCAGCACCCGTCTTCTGTCATCTGGCAGGCAGATTGGGGGTTCGCCTGTAGCCCTGGGAGGGCTACAGGGGCTATGCCAGAGTCCTCCTGGGGCTGTGGGCCCCCAATCTGCCTGCCAGATGGTAGACCAGCACTGGGCACAGCCCACACCCAGTGCCAGGAAGATTGGTTCTTCCACTGGCTTCAGGCAGCAGCATCCGACTCCTGTCACCCGGCAGGTAGATCAGAGGCATGCATCACCAGGAGGACTCCAGCACAGCTCTTGCAGCCCTCTGGGTGGTGCCAGCAGGCCCCTGACCTGCCTGCCAGCTGACAGGAGCCAGGTACTGCCAGCAGCAGCTTTACATCTAGCCATTTATTACCCCACCGCCGCTGCCACTGATGGTGGTAGCAGCTTCTTTGCATCCAGGGTGCACAGGATCAGGGTGGGGGTAGGCCCCCACACAAACTGATTTGCCCTGGGCACCACACCCTCCTTGGACCAGCTCTGGTATGGGGCCTGGGGCAGATCAGCTTGTACAGGGACCTGCTGCCCTGATCTCAGGGCAGGAGAGGGTCCCCACATGAGGTGATCTGCCCCAGGTCCCACACCCTCCTCGAGCCAGCTCTGGTACAGGGTGAGGGGAAGGGTAGTGAGCAGTGAGACATGAAGCCAGTGGTGGCAGCCTTGCAGAATCACCATGGCCACTCCACCTGGCTCCCTGGAGGTCCCCAAAGTATGGGACCCAGGGTGGTCACCCCCATTCGCTCCCCCCAGGGACAGCCCTGGCTGCTACTGGCCTCAGGTGGCAGCACTTGGTTCCTGTCAGCCGCCAGGCAGATTGGGGGCCCACTGAGATCCTGGGCATGCTGCGGGGACTGTGCACAGCCCCTGCAGCCCTCCTGGGGGTGTGGGTGAGCCCCCCAATCTGCCTGTCTGCTGCATTTTCCCCATAATAACCTGTGGGGAAAACATCAAAACAGCATTGAAATAGCAAAACAGTTTCGATGAAATGAAATGGAACAGTGCTTTCAAAATTAAATAAAACTCAAAACGAAACACTGTTTCATCAAATCATCAAAATAGAAGTCGAATCGAAATGGTGCTATTTTGATAGCCACTTATAACTTCAAAAAACATTCTTAGCATTAGCATGCAACACAACTTTATTTTTTATAAAATAGCTTGTTCTTTTTAATGGAGAAGATGGGGGGGGGGGGAAGGCAAGGGAGACTATACCAATGTACAGGCAATATCCTGTCTATTCTGTCCTCTTTTTTCCACCTCACTATTACTAGAAGTTCTCAATTTCTACATATGACATTCCACGTATTCATAGATTTCATAGACATTAGGGCTGGAAGGGACCTCGGAAGATCATCGAGTCCAGCCCCCCGCCCAAAGGGCAGGACGTCAGCTGGGGTCATAGGATCCCAGCAAGATAAGCATCCAGTTTCATCTTGAAGGTGTTCAATGAAGGCGTTTGAACAACCTTCGGTGGCAGGCTGTTCCAGACCTTGGGGGCTCGGACAGTAAAGAAATTCTTCCTTATGTCCAGCCTGAAACGATCTTGTAGTAGTTTGTGACCATTCGTCCTCGTCATCCCTTGGGGCGCTCTGGTGAACAAACGTTCCCCTAGATACTGGTGGTCACCCCTGATAAACTTGTAGGTGGCCATCAGATCACCCCTGAGCCTGCGCTTTTCCAGGCTAAAGAGCCCCAGGGCTCTCAGCCTGTCATCGTAGGGTCTGCTTCCCTGACCTCTGATCATGCGCGTGGCTCTTCTCTGGACTCTCTCAAGCTTCTCCACATCCTTTTTGAATTGTGGAGCCCAAAACTGGACGCAGTACTCCAGCTGCGGCCTCACTAAGGCCAAGTACAGGGGGAGAATGACGTCCCGGGATTTGCTTGAGAAGCATCTATGGATGCAAGCCAGCGTTTTGGTCGCTTTACTAGCCGCAGCATCGCATTGCAGGATCATGTTCATCTTGTGGTCAATGATGACCCCCAAGTCTCTTTCTTCCATAGTGCTAACCAACATTGCACTGCCGAGCCTATAAGGATGCTGCGGGTTTTTTTTCCCCCAAGGTGGAGAACCTTGCATTTATCGGCGTTGAACACCATCAGATTCTCATCCGCCCACTTGCTGAGCCTGTCCAGGTCAGCCTGGATCACCCGCCTGTCTTCTGGTGTGGATGCTTTGCCCCAAAGTTTGGTGTCATCGGCGAACTTGGCCAGTCCGCTTCTGACTCCAGTGTCCACATCATTAATGAAGATGTTGAACAGTATGGGTCCAAGGACAGAGCCCTGGGGGACCCCACTGGTCACAGGACACCACGATGAGTGACTTCCATCAATTACTACCCTCTGGGTCCGACCCCAGAGCCAATTTTCCAGCCAGTGGATCGTGGGGGACCCAAGGTGACAATTGGCCAGTTTCTCCAAGAGACGATCATGGGACACCAGATCGAAGGCTTTTTTGAAGTCAAGATATATGACATTAATCTCATCTCCCTTGTCCAGGTGATAGGTCACCTGGTCATAGAAGGAAATGAGATTGGTCAAGCAAGACCTACCCACAACAAACCCGTGCTGGCTATCCCTTAAGATGTTGGTGTCGGCCAGTCCATTAAGGATGGCCTCCTTAATAAACTTTTCTAAGATCTTCCCCGGGATAGAAGTCAGGCTGATGGGCCTATAGTTAGCCGGATCCACTTTCCTCCCTTTCTTGAAGATAGGTACCACGTTGGCCTTCTTCCAGTCTTCGGGCACTACACCAGAGCACCAAGAGTTTTCAAAGATCCGCGCTAGAGGCTGGGCTATGATGCTCGCCAGCTCCTTGAGTACCCTGGGGTGAAGATTGTCAGGGCCGGCTGACTTGAAGGTATCCAGCTTCTCAAGATGTTCCTTCACAAAGTCAGCATTAATGGAGGGCAGGGGATCACCCTCACCCGGACTTCCCGGCCCTGTAGCAGGCACAGGCGTCCCATGGGGCTGATGAAAGACCGACGCAAAGTACCTATTTAATAGGTTGGCTTTTTCCTGGGCGTCAGTTGTCAGTAGCCCCATCTGGTTCAGCAGGGGTCCAACGTTGCCCCTGCTTTTCCTCTGGCTCCCCACATATCTGAAAAAGGACTTTTTATTGTCCTTGATGCTCAAAGCTAGCTGGAGTTCAGTTGCAGCCTTGGCTTTCCTGGTCTGCTCCCTACAGGACCGGACCAGTGCAGAATAATCCTCCTTGGAGGTGACTCCCATCCTCCATCCTTTGTAGGCCTTTCTTTTTAGCCTCAGGAGGTCTGCTAGGTCCCTGGAGAGCCAGGGGGGGGCTGCTGTGCCCTCAAGCACAGCTGTCATAACACAGCCCAGTTAAAAGCAAAGACATCTACAACTGACATTAGATTGCTGACTTGCAACTAAACAACCATTTTCGGTTGATGTAGGTGACAAGCATGAAAAAAAAGCCTAACCTACTGAAAGTAAGTATACATGTTCCAATGGAAATTTTGTTCTATCAACTAACAGAACAGACACAAAACATTTTATAGCAATCAGCTGAGTACATAAAATGAAATCTCCATGTCAGAATTAAAGAGCCTGAGAATGATTGGTACCAGGTGTAATCTGCTTCTACGTTAAAAATATGGGATTTGTTCAATGGGAATCTAAGTGTTGTGTCAACACAGATCATACTTCCTTTCCCCCCAAACATCTTGCCAGATCCTTAAAAGGAGTTATCCTCATTATCAATCACTCATTCTATTACTCCTTTTGTATATCTTTTCAAAGAGAACTACCACAGCTGCAAAATATACAGGTTTATGACAATTTATATGAGTCTTTGGAACAATTTCACTGTGGAATGCAATTTGTATATAAATAAATACATCCACAATGACTGACAGTTTTGTAAAAGTAAGATGACAGTGTTATGTCCATTAGAAAAAGCTGATTTCCCCTTTTGATTTTATTCTGACAGCAACAAGACATTCTATTGTGGCCCAATCCAAGAAGCAAGGTTTTCCCACTCCTCACTTCACTGTGTAGGAGTAAGGGGAAACAAGTCTCACTATTACTTTGCTCTATAATAAGGTGGGGGCACAACAGGCTTTGCTCATCCAGGCTACATGAGAAAATGCAACTTACTCCCCTAAAACCTCCTCACTTCCCAAACCAGGAAAAGATGGGTCACTACAATAAGATTCAGTCAGTTTGTCCTCTATTCTGTTCTTGGGACAGTCTGCTGGGCAGACTAATTTCACAGGCTAGCCTATAATCTTCATATATTTTCCCCTCTTACTCTCTCCCCTGGCACTGACAAAAAGCCTGAAGTCAGTGGAATGCTACTTTTTGACTAAAATGTGCTATGGATAAGGACTATATTATGGCCATCTGATTCAATGAAGCATGGGGACATCCTTAAAATAGAAATTCTTGCTACCTTTGAAAATAAAAATATGCATATCAATTTTCCTCCAACCACCGTTTATTATTTTATTTAATATAATATATATCTAAAACCCAGAAAATCTATTGTCTACTGACCCCTATTAAATATTTGCAATATTTAGTTTTCATATTTGCTTTGCCTGTCTGATAATAGTAACTGGATATCATTTTTTGGAGTATTTTTGTTTTATTATTTTATTTGGTCATATCATTTTTTCCTACTCCCACCTATTTGCTCCCTCAAAAAGTTAAATAAACATAGACTTAAAAAAACAAACTTCTAATTGCATGCCTCTCAACTCAGCACATCTACTTTCAGTTACCCTTCAAAAAATAGACCAAAGAATCAGCCTGACAGCATCGGTTCATAGAAGCATAATGAAAAATTCTAAAATTTTAAAGGTAACTAGCAACTCCCATTTTCATTAACAGGAGTGACTCAAGTAATCACACTTCAACCCCATTTCTCAAGTCCCAGTTGGAAACAGCACTATTCACTTTTCCTTTCTGTTGAATAAAAGTTCACCTCCCATACTGGCCCTTCTTACTGTGTGAATATATAATTAAATGTTCATGAAGGAACCAGCAGGTCATGCTAAACATCCACACTGAAATCAAATCAAACCAAAAGATAAACCTAACCATCCTGGCCTCCAGGAATTTATTATCCAAAGCTACAATCCTTTAAATGTTTAAATACATTCCTAACTTTAATACCAAAACAGACACATTACTCTCAATGGGTCTACCTGCGGTAGGTCTTAAAGAGGGAAGGCTGACTAGCTCATAGTGCCTTTGTTTCCATTAAATACAGAGCAGTTTGTTCCTCAACTAGAGCTTGTACCATTTTCCCCTAAATTTTCAAGAGTTAAAAGGAATCCAGTAAAACTGCTATCAGCATTTTAAATTAAAACACAGGCTTCACTAAATCATGAAGCCCATGTTAGCAACAGTGTTTCATTTTGCTGTTTTGAAGCATTGTTCTATTTCATTTTGTTGAAACTGTTTCACTGTTTTGATGTGTTTCGATGCATTTCAACATTTCGCCCATAGGCTATAATGGGGAATCATGAAAATGCCTATCACCAGCTGTGATGCATATGGGGTGCACAGAGGTGCACATGCACCTCCTGAGAGTGCTGGTGCACCCCCTGACAGCCAATGTTCCTGGGCAGGGGGTGCAGGAAAGAGTGTTGGTGCACCCCCTGAGAACACTAGCCAGTGAGTGGGGGCACCAGGAGAAGTGATCCCCGTGGCCCCCCTGCAGCCAAGTGCACCCACCTGGAAATGCCAGCAGCATGCCTGGAAGTTCCAGTGGTGCACTGCTGCCAGTTTCCCATTGGTGTGATTGGCCATGGGGGGGAACCCCCCAGTCACTGACTAGCAACTGCGGGGGCAAGTGCACCCCTGATTCAGAAGGCACCAGTCACCCATGTCTATAACTTTGTCCTTTCTTGCCTGATTTGGATAAACATTGCAGGGATTGTAGCCCTTCTGAGGGCATGAAGCCTGCCAAGCTTCAAGGAGATAGGTACAGGGTTTTTTGTGAAACTGCACCTCAAACTGTTCAAAGCAAAACTAGTATCACTTGCTGGAGCAGTCTGCTGCCATCCCTCTTGTAGATCTGGGGGCCCATGCCACCCAGAAGTAGAGTGGCACAGCCCCACAGCCTTCCTCGGTGGTGCAGGACCCCAGATCTGTATGAAGGGATGACAGCAGGCTGTCGCTGCCAGCTGGGGCCAGTGCAAGCACTGGGTTCTTCCTGGCACTTAGCACAGGCTGTGCCAGGCAGACTTGGGTGCTGTCACTGGCCCCAGCCAGGAGCAGCAGCCTGCTGCCTTGTGCATGTTCTGCAGCCAGTGAGAGTGTGGAGCTTTTAAAAAAGCCCCGCACTTGCTGGGTCTGGCAGTGGTGATTGGGGCCTCTGAGGGCTCGTGGCAGAGCCCCACTGTACAGCATGGGGCAGTGGGGGGCAACAGGGATTGCTTCCTTGGCACCTGTGCGGCAGCTGCCCCATGCAGGTGCAGTGTGCAAGTGCAGTGTGGCTTGACAGGGCACCATGCACTGTCCCAGAACTGAGGTGTATCCACCTGTCAACTGGAGCTCCCAGTTTGATTCCCCAGCTCTCTGATCATTCCCCCAGCTCTTCCCAGGAGGTGTGGTCCCCAGATCTGTATGCAGGGTTTCAGCAGGCTGCTGCTGCTGGCTGGGGAAAGAGCCAGCTGGCAGTGGCAGCCTGCTGTCATCCCGCATCATCCAGGGGCCTGCGCCCCCCAGGGAAGAGCTCAGGGAAGCAATCAGAGAACTGGGGTACCATCAGGAAGCAAGGGAATAGAACTGGGGGAAATGTTCAGGGGTCTGAACATTTCCCCAGCTTGATTCCCCAATCCCCGGTTCAATTCTGCAGCTCTTCCTGGGGGGCATGGGCTCCTGGATCCGCACACCAGGTGTCAGCAGGCTAACTAACACCAGCATTTCCTTTTTTGGACACCATGAGCAATAGCCAAAATGGTGAAATACAAGCCACCATATACAAGAAACCCACGGACCAACATACATATCTACACAGAACCAGCAATCACCCTAAACATACCAAAGAAGCTGTAATTTACAGCCAAACTCTCTGATACCACCAAATTTTCACCAAGGAGAATACCCATATCGCCACCTCACAAATCCCGAAAGGGCTTTTACCCTTCTGTACTCATTGTTTTCCTAATTTCCACTCTCACTGACCTCCTGTCATACTTTTAACTTCTTTCATTCCTTGGAGATCTCAGATTAGCAGCAGAGACTCCCTATGCCTGAAAAAGAGTGCTTGTGTCAGAAAATTTGCAAAGAACATTTTCTTTACACTCCCCCCCCCCCCCCACATATGATATTATTAAGCAAAATAAAATTCACAACTTGCATCATGATGGAATCTTTTATTCTTCCTCTTCCTGTCTGTCACCCATAAGGTTAGACTACAATGTCTCTGCCTGAAGTACTCAAAGATCCCAAATCAGGAGTGTTAAATAAATCAGGTACTGCTAAATAAAACAATACAAAATTTGAATGCAAATATATATATTTATTCTTGATGTAATATCCATATACACAAAAACACATAAGAGGCTATTACAGAAACATGAAGAATATCCAAAAAAAAATATCATAATAGTATTTTTTTTTAATCTAATGTATTTTCTTTATTTGCCAGTCATATCTGCCCAATATAACACACCAAAATATCATGCCACTCTGGTATTACCAAAAACAACTAAAGTTCGTACATATTTTGCAGTCTCTAATCTCCTCATTTGACTTATAATCACCTCCCACACCAGACTGAAAGGATTGTTAACTATTGCAATCACAGTTTGGATTTTTCTCCCCCTATTGGTAGGAAATAAGCAATTGCAGTAAGTACCCATACTTAATAAATTCCATGATATACCTGCTCCTCCAGGTACTATTACATTCCAAACAATGCTTCTACACAGTTATTCTTAACCATACTTGCACTATTATTTTCTGCACTGTTTGAACATTCTTGCCAGCACATTTTCCCATAGTAACTGTAAGCAGTCATGCTAATTTCTTACACTTTAGTGAAAAGTTACATATGCCAAGGATCAAATACTAATTACTTAAAATGATTGTATCTTAATGACATACTACATGATTAATACAGAACTATGCGATTAGTATATAAAGCTAATTTTTCCACCTCTCCAGAGAGCTTCACAGTAATGACCTCACCATTGAAAGATGGTCTTGGATTCTAAAGGAACAGATTTACAAAACAATGTAGGTTCTTAAAGGTATAGGTAACTCTTTAATAAGTTATTCAGAGTTGCCCTAACTCTAAACTGATTTTAAGCATTTAAGTTTAACTACTTTTCCAAATCCTATTACGTGCCTACTTGCAACAAACCTAAATAACTTGAAAATCTGAATCTAAAGCAAACATATTGGCCTGTAGGTTGGTTGTTCTTCATTGTTCATCCTCTGCATAGCAGCTATTAATTATTCTCAAATCAAACAGTATTGTTTAAGGTCATTGACCATGTGACAAACTAAAGAGCAGTAATTCTGGTTCAAATAGTAAACAGATGGGTGAATACAAATATTAAGACTCCCCAAACTCTATTTTTATAAAACGCTGTACAGTTATGATGGAACACAAGCCATTTGGAATTTGAACTAATAATGATACAAACAGAATATATTTTTAAAAGAACAATATGAAACAGGACAACAGTCATGTTGGAAAAATATACACCAAGTTGGTATTATGGCTGAAAAATCATCAAGAAAACTTCATTTACAGCTACAGTTTGGAGCTTGAAAGTGATTAACATATGCCTCTCACTCATTACATCCTATAAAGCATCAAAAAAAATAATGCCAGGGTGAAAAGAGGGCTCTACTACATGGAAGAGAAGGATGCACCATTCTACCTATTTAATATCACAGCATGAAAGCAAAGACAGTGGCTCATGATAACTTGAGTATTAACCCTCAGTATTCTCATTCATTCTCATGCATAAATACTGAGCTAACCCAATAAATCAAAATGTGAGCATCTTCTAAATATATTGTACAAGTTTCCTCTTTTTTTTTTAAATAGGCTAGATTACCTAGTGGTACTTTATCATTAGCTTTCTTGCAAATTTTAGTCTTGTTTTGAGAAGGCCAGATGTGATTCATGACCATATTTTAATAAACCACACAGCAAGCTTCTATTTTCATATCTGAAAATATGTATTAATAGTTTAAATAATGCAGGGGGAAATACAGAATTCCTCCAGGGACTACAGGAGAATGCTTATCAAAGCAGCATCTCCAAAACTATTTGAAAAGTACCAACTTGTGCTACATCCCTTCAGTGGGTCACCCCATCTCTTCCTAGTATGACACTAAGCTTTAATTTGTATTTTATTATGTTGGCCAAAATGCAAATTCAGGAATTGCATCCAACCTGTGCCCAATTCCAGACTCAGTTTCTGGATCTTCCATAGGCTTCCTTTAAGAACACAGGTAAGCCATTTAATATACTGTCTCCATTCCCACCATTTGTCTATGCTCTCATTCTCCTACCATTATTCCATCTTGTCTGGTTAAACTACAGGCTCATAAATGCAGGAGATGTCTTACCCTGTATCTGAATGAAGCCCAGTACAGAGTTTGATCTCAGCTATTGCATCTAGGTACTAATATGCAGTTCAAATGGATAATAACAATTTAGAGACTATGGGCAATTATTGCCAATGCTGAGGAATTCACCTGAAGTAAGAGAAAATAATGATAAGAGGGCCTTCAACAGAATCCTGGGTCCTAAGATATCTCTGTAAAAATACTGTACTAGTAGCAAGCAATGATAACTAGGCTTTTTTGCATTTGGGGATTGGGAAGACCAAGTCTAATTTCAGTAGGTTTAAAAAGAAAAAAAAAAATCTCTTAACAGTGTAGCGCCTTATGTATTATTTTAAGTGATAATTCCCTTTACATTTTAACTTCTTATATTGACTAGCCCATCTGTATGCAAGATTTCACACAATGCTTACTTTTATTTTGGAGGAAAAGATTAAGATAGGGAAATTTTAGCATTGGGGCAAATCAATTTGAAGGGTAAAATTCCAATTACTTTTGTTTTATTGAAGTCAATACCACTTTGTCAATTCTTATCAGCTGAAATCGACCCAAAGCAGATTATTTTAGTAACAACTACAGTGAATATATGGGTTAGATGCAGCCTGAAATAAGAGAAATTTAACTAGTGAATAATTGTTAATGGAAAAATACATTGTTTTGTTTCCTGTAGTTTTCAGTTTCATTTTGACCTTCCTACTGGCACTTGCAGACTAAGCCATTATCCAACTAGTCGCAGTGCTTGTATTAATACATCCCACATCAACATATGCTTGAAGTTTCTTAAATAGTAATGAAGACTTTTTTTTCAAAAAGTTTACCCATTTGCTTATGTTTTGAATGTCCACTGCCTTGACAGGCTATTAAATTAATGGAAAAAGAAATGTTTGCTTTAATCTGATGAAGGATTCACTTCAGTATTACCAAAACAAGAAAATGGCATTAGCTGAACCCACCAAACTCCATGAAGAATTGGAGCTTTCTTTTTTTTTTTAATATGAGGTAAAGCAACACGTGTAAACCCCCCCCCCCCATCTCTCTTATCAACATTCTTTTATGAAATAAGGGTTTAAGTTTTAATGCCAGACAAGTGTGTAATGTGTATTTTGAAAGGGAACATCCATTCTTGTTCTTCTTTGAAGTATAAGGCTCTTTAATGTTCTCAGCAACTAGAGATTCTTTACTGTATTTTCCATGAGTTGTAACTCAAACACAGCAGCAGATTCATATCAAATATGTGGAAAGCAATTAAAAATGTGGGTTTTCCAGATCACAGTTCTGGGCAAAAACAGCAAGAGGATTCAGAAATCCAGTGACTGATTTTGTTCAGCAGAGCACCTTTGCTCCACGAACAGAAAATCCAGATACATACCAGATTTTGGTGATCTAGCTTTTAACTTCTGAAACATCAGATGAGAAATTACATATCTTAAGTCATATCACTGTCCTTTGGAGACAGTAGTAAGTGGATTATTTCTTGAATTTGGGGCAGGACTCGGTGAATCTTGTGCAAGTGCATTCCCAAGTATATACATAGGACTATGTCTATCCCCCTTTCACAAGGATGGTAAAGACAGCAATTTTTGGAAGAAGCAAGGTAGCCATCCATGTACTGGTATCTGTAACACGAAGAATGAAGATGTGGAATGTGTCACTTTTAACCATGTTTATCTTCCGATCCATAGGCCAGTTTATAGCTTTTCTTTGTGGATGGAGCTGTGCTGCAACTGGTCATTTGGGACTACTGTCTCACTTTTATTTAGGAAGTGTAGAAACAGATAAGATACACATGTTGCTGTACATGCAATTTGAAGAATAACTAAGAAGAGTTTGATACTATTCAAAACATATTAACCTAAAATGAGTTTTCTTTTTAATTACACCATGCAGGTAGGCAATACTTTTCCACTACCATGGATCACTCCACAATCCTGTGAACTGACAAATAGTGTACATGTGTAGTGCTTTATAGGTTCATTTAGGAAGCAAAGTGGTCCCAAATGATCACTCAGAGGATTTCAGTATGGGTGTCTTTACAAGTGTCTTTTAATAGTATGGGTGACTTTTAATTAGAGCTATTATAATTCAAGTGCTTGCAGTATCTCATGTATTCAGCATCCTGTGCTTCAAAATGGTGATGAGGGCGCTTTAACTAAAGCTCATTCGACAAGTCTTAGTGCCCCTGCTACCATTTTGAAGTGCAGGCATGCTGAATACATAAGAGTGCTGCAGCATGCTAATTACAGGCAATCCCCGCTTAGCATTCTAAATTGGTTCCTGAAAAACTAAGCATCAACTGAAACTACTGTTAAGCAAAACCAAAAGTTTTTTGATGACCCAAGTGTTTTTAATGACTCAAGATAGTGAACTTTGTTATAACACTCATAGTTGCTAAGTGCTAAGTGGAACCAGGTATCAATTTAAAATGAGCGCTATAGGGAAAGAGCACTAAATGAAACAGCATTAAGTGGGGGTTGCCTGTAGTATGCATCAGAGCAGGCATTGGGCACATATGTAGGTGCCTTTAATTTTGTGTGTGGGAGCTTTTCCTTTATGTGATGAGTTATAAGCATATAGAGCATATAGAATAACTAGAATTCAGAGCATATAGTCATAGGTGAATTAAGATACCCAGGTGCTAGTATTCTGAATATGCCATTCTTTGTCATTTTTTGGAAGATGAATAATACAAGATTACATCATGAGCTTGAATCAATTTGTGGGGTTTTATTTTTTTTTTGGGGGGGGGGGGGGGGCGGTTGGATTTTAAGAGAACTCCAGAAAACTAGTAATATCCTCAGTGGCTAGAATGAAGTACATTTCCAAAGCCCATGACTAATGATCAGATCAAAAAAATGTACATATATGCATTGGAAAAACCTTGTGAAGTGACCTTACAAAAGCAGCTAGTGATTTTACTTCCCATTTTAGGAGTCTGCTCTCCATATCATATTTCAGATCAGCTCATTCAGGACAACTGGTTACAACTCCCCCCCCCCCCCCCCACAGTCTAGGCAGGAAGCCAACTGGAGTTAGGTGACCCCAGGTGACTGTCTAGACTGCGCGGTGACTGTCTAGACTTCTCTTGAAAACCTCCAGGGTAGGTGACTGCACCACCTCTGGAAGGAGTTTATTCCACAGTCTGGACACCCTGACTATGAAGGAGTTTTTCCTGATATTAAGCCTGAAGCAGCCTTCCAGGAGTTTGTATCCATTGGTGTTCTTCGGGGTTGCCCTAGTGAACAGTTGTTCGCCAAGCTCCTGATGCACTCCTCTGATATAGCAGAAAGCCGATTTCAAGTCCCCTCTTTAACTGTACCTAGTAGGTTTCACAAGTATAAATACACATTTAAGAACTTGTGCTTAGATTGGCCCTTGGCCATGCCTTATTGATTCTCCATCCCCAAAAATGTACCCATTTTTATATTTTAAAGCTAAAATATATTTGGCATAGGGTAGGAAAACAATGTTTTGTGCATTCAACCCTGTTGAAGGAACAGACATTCCTTTCTTTTGCTATCATCCCTGCACTTCCATAATGTACGGTTATATAAGATGAAACCAGTGTTTAAGTTACTCTGACCAATGCCTTCATAATTACCATAGAGTACCCTGAAGATGAAAAAAACCTCCAACCTTAAGATATAAGTATCTTGATTTAAGGAACGTTAAGGCTCCTGAAAGAGAAAGGCAAGAGATTAAGAACCAGATTGTTAAATACTGACTAATGGTAAAGTATCCTTTCTTTTGTAAGCAGCCTCAAGCAAGCCAATGGAGTCACTCATAATATAAGGTCCTACCCAATTTTATTAAGGGTTCCAGAATTTACCCATAAAAGATGGCTGAAGGGTGAAAACTAAACCAGAAAGGAACTAAATTTAAAAGCTTAAGATACTCTGTAGTAAATACTATCATGAAGGATCATACTTATTTATTATAAGTATTGTTTTCTTCTAGGGTTGATGAAGTTGGTAAAGGGCAAGTGTTTTTTAAAGTCTTCTTTTTTCCTAAGATTGATCAAGTTAGTTGTGTTTTATTAGTTTTTGCACACACTGTAATCTTCTCTGATAATTTTTTTTTGAGGAGCTATTTTTATGTAGATAAAGAACAGGAAGTTTTATACTATGCCCAAAGAGAGTTTTGTGGTTCGGTCATATTGATGTGGTGTTTTATATTTTTCCAAATATTGCATATGCTAAGCAAAGAACTGATCAAACAACAAAAAACATGAACCACAAAAATGGAATATGTAAGAAGCACCTTTGAACTTGAAGAAAATATCTTTGCATTAAACAGCAGCAAAGAAATGGTCTTTGTGGATGCAGGCAATACAAAAAGCAATTATTTTAAACTATGGTTCCAAATAAGCTGGGAATTTTTCCTATTATCAGCAATCCCATGAATGTAAAACTGAATTGATCCTACTGTTTTATTACCAACACAAATATCAAAGTTATATGTAAATTTTGTGTACCAGCAGTATTTACAGTGTATCGTCCAGGGAAAAATGAGAACTACTTTGACTATTTCACCTACTCTGCTAAGGATTTACACTAAACTGTTAGAGCTGGGCAGAGAATGATAATTCTGTTTCAAAGGAATTGGTGTTCCAAAATCTGTCACAAAAGCTACATCATCCCAACCCCAAGACAATTCATATGACTGGCCACCCTGTAAGCATGGGTGACTGAACTCTCTGTTTCAGTGGTTCTTAACCCTTTTAGCCTCAAGGTACTACTCTGTGACTTTTCCAAATTTAGCAGCACCCTAAGTTTAGCAGATGGGGAGGAAGAGCAAACACTTATCTCCACACAAAAGGACTGCTATAGTTGTGCACTGCATCGCCGCTATACTATGCAGCACCCCACAACACCTTTAAAGTTCACCTGAAACTCCAGGTTGAGGATTGCCGCCCTAAAGAATGAATGAGGGGAGAGAAGTCTAGAGTCAGAAACTCCAACCCAGATTTTGCTCCTCAAAGGTTAGTTGCTTTACATGGGACTAAACTATCTGACAGACAGTTTCCTGGTGTAGCTATCCAACTAGGTGCTCTCAACCAGGCCCAGAAATCCACATTAAGAGTAGTTCATCTGAAAATTCATCTCAGGAGCAAGCTTTTACCCATGATACTTACCCCCTTTTATGGTCCATAAGAGCCCTAAGTATTGTAATTTTCATGGAGGGGATGCAGGACTTTCTTTTTTAAGTTTTGCCTAAATTAGTTTGTCTTAAATTAGTTAAATTATTTTAGCATTAAGTCTATTCAAATCAATACACCAGCATTAAAATGATAAGACCTAGATTAATATTTTCTTATTATAACAAATGCAACACATTCAACTACAACAGGTATAGCCACCTTACATTTCTAAACTGAATAGCAATTCTAAGAACTAATCACAGTACTGGGGAACTATCCTATAACATTTGATTCAAAACAAAATAGGCAAGGCTTAACCTAGAGGCATCTACTGTAGTCACCCAGATTTGTGGTGCTCCCTTTAACTCTGCTGTATTTAAAGGCAAAGCTTGAAAGGCTGCTTAACTTTTCTTACATTGGCTGCGGAGGACCACACCACATTTAGAGAAGAGAAGGTAAGTTGCTAACAGCAAGCATGTACTTCTGGGGGTAAGCATAGCTCCTACAAGCACTGCTGCTTCTCTGGGAACTCCCAAACCGCTAACTGGAACCATGCGTTCCCCTGGTTCCTCCTGTTGACTCCAGGAGTATGGGAGGAATAAGGGGATGAAAAAAGCTGAAAGGAACAGCTCCACTATGTCAACTGCACACCTATGGAGTACAAAGGCAATTGGTGTGGGGCCTATCTGTGGGCTGCAGCAGGCAACCCATCCAGAGCAGGAACACAGAATATAGAAGCAGCTACAGGCACTGCTTGTCTACAGGATACTAATCCCTTAAAAGGATCTCAGAAAAATCCCAATTGAGATTCACTGTACCATCTGGTTTCTATCAGAACTTTTGTTGAAATATAATAGTTTCCACAAACTATCAAAATGTTAAAGAATCAGAGATTATTATTATTACTGTTGTTATTATCATTAATAATAATAATATTAATAATAATAATAATAATTTTTCCTCAGAATTTACCCGATTAGCTTTGGGCTCTGGTAAGCATACCTACATCAGCTCTCTCAAAAGTGTTACAAATTCAGGGTCTTATTAATTGAATAATTTAAAAAAATGGAAAGATTCCCTTTAATGTCAATGGGCTTTGGATGAAGCCCTTATATTTCAGTATCACATGCAAGTAACTATACAAGTTGTTAAGATCTGTAAATAAAAAATAAAAAATAGGTTAGCTCCTTTAAATGATGCTTGACTTGCTAGAATATGTATTAATTTATTTATTAGTCATTATGTTCCAACTAAGCATATTAACATTTGCTTATTTGTTTATTCTAAATGAAGAATAATTCTCTGACTATAAGGGGGATTACTCCATAAAATTCACTTCTTGAAATTCACAGATCTAGTTACAAGCTCCTGGTGCAAAAAAAAAAAAAAAAAAAGGTCTATTTTTATAATACAAATTCTGCAGTTATAATGACGAAAAAGAAAATGATGCATATCAATGAGATTGTGTCACTTTGTTGTTTTGTTGTAAATATTACGCACACTGGGTTAACACACCCTACTTAACTATTCTGGTATGCTTATGGCCTCCTAACTGTAATAGTTGTGTGTGGCATGTTCTTTATCCTGAATTGTAACAAACATACTTTTCTTTTAAATGAAACAAGTATTTTTCTTCTTACGATAAACAATTCAGACTCACATTTTCTATGTTTCATGCTTGCCTGAGTGAACAATAGTTGCTTGAGTCAGTGTAACCTTTCATGTACAATATTGTGAAAGACAGCGACCTGTGAGTTGTTCACCCAACGGAGCAAAACATAATGGTTGTGTGTAGTACATTGCTCTACAAAATCTCTGGGTAGAGGCAAGTAGGAGGTTAACTGATGTCATCATACCTGTCACCATTCAGTGCTCAGTCCTTCAGTAGTATTCTTTTAATTGTTTTTTTTATTGCAAAACAAACACATTATTACTTGGCTTTCTTGCTTTCTTTTTTTCACTCCACCTTGTGCTAACAATTTTCATTCTGCTGCAGGATACTTCTGGTATGTCTGCGATCTAAGTTTTATATTAGTCACCTTGTTACATTGTTTCCTTACAAAAGGCTTCAGGTCTTCTGTCTTTTTTATAGTCCCATTCCTCATTTGGTAGACTTTCATGTTCTGTTACCATTGGACTACCTACATACTATTTCTTTAGCATGGTACTCTTAACTAGAACCCCAAGACAATTGCTTGTTTCATACTTGCTTGAACCAGCACATGCTCCTTGATACAGCTTACCAATCAAATGGATTTACCAACAGGGAAAATTTACTTAGGGAATAAAAAACAGTTGCATGTATTATTGAAGAGAAGGAATTATACCCAACATATCCTGTATATAACAGTATTTCCCTTATGGCAGAAAACTGATGGCTCAAACTATTTTTAATATTTATGGATTAGCATTAATGTTGCATTTGCCATCTAGAATGAAATTTACCACTTAGAGTGGAAATTAAGAGTGATATTAACCCAAGCAAAGCCTCAGCAACAGAGATGTATTCAGGAAAATAAATAGGTGAAATGGGATTGAGTATATAGTCCATCAGGTAGGCCATGGAGTGACAGCACTCTGAAGGGTAAGAAATTAATTCAGTTGAGTCTAAGTAAGGATGCACATAATGTACATGGAGTGTGAACACTCATGTCACCCACCATGTAGCCTACTGCATCTGAGTAATTTCAGGGCCTTTCCTAATATCAGCAGAGATGGTGTGTGTACCTGCCCTATTATACTAAAGCCAGGGAAAAGGGAAATTGGAAGGTTTTGAAAATTACAGATCATCCATAACAACGTTGATCTATTACCTTTCTTTTACCATCAACAAAGTGTTTCTGGTAATTGCCTATCTTCCTTCTCTTATGCAAATCAGGTTTTGAAACCAGACACATCAATTGTATGGACTGGCTTCCAGAATCAGAAACAAATTCAGACTGGTTATCCTTAGATATGGAAGGTCATTGCTACGGCAAGCAACTACACTGAATTACATTCCTGGCCTTGAACAAATTGTATTTGAACCATACTATAGCAATGGCTGTTTCAACCATAAATTAAACAGGCTTTTAATAATACAGAAATAAAATCATTCATCCAGAGGCTTGTTTCATAAACAGTACCACAAGAAGAGCAATAATATCATATGTATATTATTGTTATGTCGGCAATGTTGAGTGATAACAACTGTGCCTATAATTCACTGTGTGTTTTCAAGATGTAGCAGCAATAAAATATTGACCAACAACATGTTGAGCCATTATTCAGAAGATTAGATCAATTTATGGGCAGCAATAACTTGTAAAGGACTGTGACCTTCCTTGGGTCTACTGTAATTCCAGGGATAAGCAGGGATAAGCCACTGTATATTTGTAGGTCTACAGATTGAATGAAATGTTTATAAAAATCAAATATTGAACAGTATTAGATTTGTGAGCTCCAGTTCACTTTAATGAGCCACTCTAGGGCAATATCACTGCAAATGTGGGTTTTGTAAAAGACAGTAGGCCTTTGATAATCCATGTGAGAAATCTACCTAGGAACATAGGGAATTTTGAAATGATACCAACCTTTTAAAGCTGGAGGTAGGGAGAGGGGGATGAAGGAGAATAATATCAGGAATGAAAGAAAATCTACTGTGTGAATGGAATGCCAACAAATAAAATTATTCAAGAGAATCTTATTAATTATCCAAACCATGGAAACAATCTGATTCTGTAAATTCACATGTTAATTAGTGTATTTTCCCATTCATGAAATTAGAAGCATGTCATTTCTGCCAGCTGAATTTCAGGCATTCAGATCTGGAAAATGTTTTCTATGTGTTCTTTCATAGTTTCAGTTTAAATTTAAATCAATTAAACACAGTGTTTAAATTAGGCACGTGCCTTCTAATTATTATAGTCAAACATTTTGTTTTCATAGCTCTATTTGAAGTCTTTCCCTGGAGCACCAACCTTAATATGACTGCATAAGATGTACATCAGCTTAATTTGTAAGTATATTTCTCCAAAATATTATTCTGCAATATTATTTTTCACTAAAAATAGCAAAAGTAGACATTCAAAAACAAAGAAAGGCTGTTTTTTTCCCCCTTCTGTCCAAAGGGGGGGAGGGGGGGAGGCATAGAGAGACCCCACAGGGCAAAAAAAAAAAAAAAAAAAAAAAATCTGCTTTCAAAAGCAAAAAGTTTAAGATCAAAAAACTGATTCGTGCCTGTGCAGCACACTGCTTCCCAGTCATCTAACATGGAATCTATACAAGGCCACATATATCATACATATCAGATCTTGTATTGTAGGCACAGCTGGTAGCACTGCCTATTAATAAGGTTCCTGACACTTTTCATTACAAGATCCTGTTCTCAGTTGCTTATACACCTTTGCCAGATTTAATGCATTCAGGCTGAAATTTTCCATGGTGCTACCTACTTTAGACTGAACTGATTTCCCCCCACCCCTGGCTCCCACACACACACACACACACACACACACACACACTTTCAGGCAAAACAGTTAGTCCTCTTCCAAGACTGAAGACAGGCATAAATATATGGTTTTACCTATGTTAAAAAAATACTGACTTTTTAAAGTTAATTTAAAAGGCCCTGATAAAAAGCTGGGCCTTCAAATTTGTCATAAAAAGTGGACTGTATCCACTTTTTAACGATGTACCTTTTGCTGTCCTAGTGAAAATCCGCCCCAGGTCTGGCCAAACTATAAGTGGTGAAAAATCAGTTTGCACTTGCTCAGTCAAAGATATTAGCAGCTCAAAACTTCATGAGTATTCTCACTTCCGACTGGAGCCCATCCACAAATCAGGAGAGAGCGGGGAGGAGCCGGCACTGCCCCTTTCCTGAAGGGAGAGGGCAAGGAGCTCCCGGACTGAGTTCAGATCTGCAAGCTGCAGGTCCTCTGGACTTCAAGGGGTGGAGCTCGCTGAACTATAAAAGGAGCAGCGTGAGCCACATGAGGGGGTGTGGTAAGGGATGTTGGAGGGAAGAGCCTGAAGAAAGCCTCCACCAGGATCCCTTCTTTGCCCCAGTGGTGTACAGATCAGCACATAGGTCTCAGGCTCTGGGAGCCTTGTCCAGGCAGTTTGAGCCTGCATCCCCAGTGGGGGGCCAGATGGAGCAGTGTGCAGACCAGCACATGGAGAGCCAGCCCTGGGAGTAGCTCAAGGCTGCTCAGGTTAGCCCAGCATAGGCTGGATAGCCAGAGCCCCACAGTGTGGCCTGGTCAAGGAACTAAAATAGCCCCAGGGTCTAGAGCAGGGCCCAGGAAAGAGAAGGCCCAGATGTAAGGCTGGGTAAACCCAGCCAGCAGTGGCTCCCTCTGGGAGCTGGAAGAGCCCTCAGTGCCTAAAGCATGACACAGGGCCAGGAGGGGAGGTCTCAGTGTGAGGCAGACAGTGCTGGGGGGCCTCTGACTGAGTAGAGGACCCTGAGGCCCAGCCAACAGCTCCTCAGAAAGGACTGTGATTTGCTGGCAGAATTGGGTCCTGCAGGGGAGGCAATCCTGAAATAAGGCCCCCTCCCCAGAGGGAAGCCCCAGGTGAAAGGTTCCCTCCCAGCTAGACCCATAGGAGAAGAGGTACACTTTGCTAACTGGAATCCAGGGGTAGATGCGTCTTATATTGTATAAACCTGCACCATATATTTTGTAAGACTGTTATCCTGATTGTGGATATGTTGTACAATATGTGATGGGATTGGTTTAGTTTTATATAATTGGTTCTTCATTGGTAAGCTGCCTGCTCACACCTCCCCCCACCTTTTTTTTTTTAACCTGGTTGTGCTCTGCCAATGGTTCTTCTGGGTTCCCTGTAAACTACCTGTTTATCCTAATTTACCTGGTTTACCCATCTGGGTATCCACCCCTCTTTTTCACATGGGCATCCTAAGGACTCATCAGTTGCACCAGGTCTCTGTAGGACGCAAGGTTGAGAAGGCCATCCTTGAGGTAGGTTGACCATTAGGACAAGCATTCCCAGGAGGTGGTTCTTGCCTTACCATATTGTAAATATTTGTCTGTATACCCTTATTGCTATTAAATGATAGCACTGGAAATACTTACCGGAAGTTTTCCTTTATTTGTTGGGTGATACCTACTGTAGATACTTACCTGTATATAAAAGGATAAGGATAGATAGTGTGTGTGTGTGTGTGTGTGTGTGTATCTATATCGATATATAGATATAGATGTAGATTGTAATTTAATAAACTGTAAATAGTTAAGAGCTTTGGCATGGAGCTGACTATAGAGGAAAGAGGGACCCGAATTCAAATCACAGGTATCCTTCCCACAGCACTGTCGCCTACCTCATCTACCCTTTTCAATTGAGGACAGGCACACCCTCAGGTGTTTCTGGGTTACACAAAGATAATGTGACTGAAATTAGGAATTAGGACTGAGAGGTGGATAGGACTGAAGGCAGTGTCTTGGTTTCATAGACACTGGAAATTATCTGTACACACTCCTGTGAGAAAAAATGATATAAATTCCATGTTATGGGTCAGAGATCTGAGGCATGGAGGGATCCAATCCCAGGTCATCAAAGTATAAGGAAGTCCTTCTTGTGTAGGAGAGATACTTGATTAATATGGCTTGGCCAGTCACTAGCACAGTTTTCTGTTACAACAACGGGATGATTGTTGTGTCCCAGGCACACAGGATTTCATTTTCAGGTTCAGAAGGAACAGCACCCTGGTGATCACAAACAGTTCTACCCCTCTCCCTCCCCCCCCCCCCTTGTCCCAAACCTCATCCCTTTGTCTATCTCTTCCCTGTCTAGGCCCATACACTATCCATCCTGGCTCCTTATTCATCCCATTCTCCACATCTCTAAGTATCTCTTGTCCCTTTTGCTCTGTTTCTTGCTTTACCACCTCACAGGCCTAGTTCCTCATGGATCTATTGCATCATAAACTGAAGTATGTCACACATTCATAACAATTAGGATTATGAAATGGTAATGGAAAGCAGGAAAATTACAAGGAAGATACTGGGAAAGGAGGAAAGATGACATCACAAATGAATAACTCACTTAACGACTCAGCTGCATCCTGAAATACAGATGGACTCTTCAGAGACCTATGAGCAAAACATTTTCCCACATATTTCATTATGAAAAATGGCCAAACCTTTTGTCTTGAATTTTCCATGCAATAATTCAACTCAAGACAGGCATGTGAGATGGGAAATTTCAACCTAAATGGTTATGTTTGACTAAATTTATAAGCAACAGAAGACAGGATCTTATAAAGCAAGCCACCAGAAAGTGTTACTTGCATGGGTACTGCTACTTGTGTAGTCACTGCTTGTAAATTGAATGAAAAAAAATTTAAAGATATCAAAAAACTTTACTGTTTTACTGTAACTGCCTGAGGAGCTGAGGGCAAGGAGGAGTAAGGATGAATTTATACAGTTAGTATTATGTATACACAAATCTTAAGATCTCATTTGCTTGAATGCCCATTTGCACAAGTTCTCTAAACATAAAAGAAAAAATAATTAACACTGAACAAACAGACAGAACTAACCACCATACAAGGGACTCTGCAGAATGAAGACTATAAAGCGCTTTTATGTAGCGCAAATGAGATATGATGAACCAAGTACATCTGCTACCTGACTGGATGTTAAATTGGATAACACCTCACAAAGGCACAAATACCAAGGCAGGAATAAGTATGGTAAGAATTATTGTTCATTAAAAGTCAGATCTCTTAACTCTTTAACCTGACGTATGTCCATTCATTAATAACTTTTAATGGCGACTATGAGTGTCCTGTGGCCTCTTGATTAAATAAAACATTTGCTACTTTGGCACTGTACCCTTGAAATATTGCATATAATTTGTTACTTATTTGAAACATGACTGCCTATACATCATTGATCAGAACATGCTTCTTATATAATGAGCCTAGAATGGAACACTTAAAACACATTTTGATTTCACAAAATATTTCCATGTAAAAAGAAAACAAAACAATCATAGGAAAAAATACACTTTAATACAAACAAGGGTGGGGGAGCAAATTCAGCATCAATATGTAGCGTATACTTCTTATTCTTCTAAAGCTACAGGGTAGATTTTTATAAGTGTTTGTTTCAGATGCCAAGATTCTGTCAGCCTATCTGAATTGACAAAATAGACTGCTCTGTAAATGCTGACTGAGGGATTTCAGTTATTTTTTGCAAGGTGACTGTAACATAGATTGATTGGAGTTTCTGCAGTAATAGAAAGGTTAAATATTTTGAACCAGAGCTCAAAGCCAGACTTGACACTGACTGAATACCTTAGTAAGTTATGATTGACCTCAAACCATCCTTTTTCTCACTGTAGTTAATTCCTTTGAAATACTAGATGATCCAGATTTTCCTGCCAAGACACATTTTTTCTTGCAATATTTTTTTCTGTTCAAAATCTTTGCACAAAGGAGATGAAAGAATAACTTGAAAATGCAGGTACAGGAAATGGAAACTAATTTTACTTAGAGGCCATCATATAACTTTATGTTGAGAGAAAGTTGACAGAATAATTCTAGTGTCTTGGGGCTATAGAAACATGAGTTCAAGCCACATTCTAGGCTAGTGCCAAAGGTTCCCTTAGTTAAACAAACAGTAAATGTGTACCTGGTCACTTAGACTGAGGAGCTAGATGCAGCTAGAGTTGCTTCCAGACACATTCCTGGTCTGTCACTGGCTGCAGTACCTGATGTGTCTTAATCACAGTAGCATGATGGACTGCTTGGCTCATGCAGACCTTTGACTTTGAAATAACTCAATCAATTGAATTACAATTGATTACATAGGCTGAGAGGTCCTGTAATCTTCCAGGTAGAAGCAATTCTACCAGTTGAAAATAGCATGGATATGACTATACTATAGATGTTGTGTATCAAGAAACACTCAATGTATCCATAAGCAAGCCAGCTAGGGCTAAGTACAGATGTTCAACAATGCTGAGGTGGAAGCACTCAAATTGCTTTACTCAAAGCAATTAGATCAGATTAGATTAGACTAAGAGTGAACAGAACAGGCGTTCCACTGTTGGGTGAGCAGGGAGGGGGAGAGAAGTGTAGACCCTGCCTGTGCTGGCTGAACAGCCAATCACCCCTGATTGGTCAGAATGGCTCTGCCCCTCTTCCACAAGCTGGCTGTGGTCAGTGCCAGGGGCTGAGGGACAAGGGTGGGGGGAATAGGCCCCAGCTTTCTGGCTGTGGTCCTGGGGGGCCCAAGCTGGGTAAGCATACCAGGGCTTTGTTCCATCCCCCTCACCCACCCCTAGTTCCCAGTGCAGCAAAAAACTGCATGCGACTCCAATCTGCAGCCATTAGGAGGCTGGGGTGGGCTGGGAGCGGGGACCAAGATGTGAATCAGCAAGCTGTTGGGGGCCACATGGCAGGAGGTCTCTATTCTCCCTTCCTTCCCCCCAGCTTCCTGACAGCTGCAGCTTAGAGCCATGCAAACATTTTTTCTTTGACTGAGAAAGTAGGAGCAGATGTGGGGAATGGAGTCCCCTTGCTTCATGGTCCTACTTCTCACCAGGTCCTGAGCCAGCAGGTTCCGGGGAGGGGGGTGGGAAATGGAGGGTGGCAAGTTACAGGGGGAGTTATAAGTTACACCACAGCAAAAAGCTGTGCATGGCTCTGAGCTGCAGGTATCAGGAGGCTGGGGCAGGCAGAGGGCAAGGGAAGAGCCCCCTACGACATGTCCTCCCAAGCTTACTGGTTTTGGACTTGGGGTGGGGCTTGGGTGGGCCCATGTTCCTCCCCCCAGCCCACCCCAAACTCCTGACAGCTATAGCTTAGTGCCACACATGGCTGTTTGCAGCACTGGGAACTACAGATGGGTGGGTAGGGGGAACTGAGCCCCCCTTCTGCACAGGCCCAATCTGGCTCCCTGCTAAGACCTGAATCAGTAAGCTGCATGGGCCAGCCCCCAGCAAGGGGGTTCTGTTCCCCTCCCCTAATTCCAGCACAGCAAAAAATAGCACATGGCTCGGAACTGCAGCCATCAGGAGGCTGAGGCAGGCACAGGAGGGGGAACAGAGACCTCCTGCCGCATGGTTCTGCCCAGATTGCTCTCTTGGGTTTGGGCAGGAGTGGCTGGGCCCATGCAACAGAGGACTTTGTTATCCCTCCCAGCCTACCCCAGTCTCCTGATAGTTGCAGCTTGGAGCCGCACACAGCTTTTTGCTGTGCCAGGAACTAGGGGCAGGTCTGGGGGGAAGGGGCAGAGCTCACTGCCACACATGCATGGCTTGCCTGTCTCAGGACCTGAGCTAGCAAGCTGCGGGGGTGAAGGGTCATGCAGCAGGAGCTCCATTTCCCCATGCTCTGGCCATGCAAGGAGGAAACATCCTTTTTTGTCTCCTCTGTGTGAGGGCTTGTGCCAATGCACACCCAGAACAGATGAGCACTGGGTAAGGTGAGTATACCGCCCTGTGAGGGGCCATTGAGATGCCAGCAGAATGTGACCTACCTTGAGTTGTGATAGGATGTGGTACAGATATTTAATAAAGTGTTCTAACTAGAAGTGCCATAGTCTGATACACATCCATCCAGAATTAACTTAGACTGGGATCCACCATTTTTATAGCTCTCTATGTGTCGTGAACATCTGTTCTGTTATGGCTATAGAGTGTTTTCAGTGCACTTATCTCACAATAAGCGTAACATCTGTACCTAGTCTAGATTACTAAAAGCAGTCTACCTAGACAAGCACAGAGCTCAGCACTAGGAAGCTACTTGACTACTTGAGAAAGGTGGATATAGTTTAAAGTTGATGATTATACATGTAAAATGGCATGTGAAGGAACACAAATACTAAATTTCATCATGATGACTTTCCAAGGAAATAATATTCCAAAGAAACCAGTAATATATCTATTTTGGAGTAGAGGAGAAGATCTTTCTGGAATCTATAATAAAATATCAGCTTAGTATCCTCCATTTCTCTACAATAGACTGGAGAAGATACTCAGATCCAAGAAAGTCAGCCTTTTCCCTCTCTCCTTTTCTTTCTCCAATTGTTCCCTGAGAAGTCAAGGGAACTTCTAATTTTCTAAAATGAATTAATCCTCTTTAACCTCACTTACAGACTTTAGCCTATGAGAATGGAAATGGCCTGAGGAAGAAAATTGTATGGTCCCAATACTGCAAGTAAATAGGGAGATACTGCAGTAGTGGTTTCTACTGTCTTTTCTCAGCCAAGCTGAAAAGATAACACAAAGCTTACTCTAATGATCTGCACAATTCATTAATTAATTTCAATTAAACCTCAAATTTGAAATGTTCCTAAATCTGCTACTGGTTTCCTAGCATGCAAGAGTCCACACTCTTTCATCAGACTTACTGCTGAATTTGGTTCTAACTTCATGGAAGGTGACTAAAAAAATAAAAAAAGGTAATAGAAACTTTTTAAGTGAGTAATCACAGTTCTGGAGCTGGCAAAATGGAGTATTTTCAAACACACTTCAGCAGCTTCTTTTCATCCATTTTTTTTACAATGGTTAATCCAAATTCACAATTTTCACAGAGATTTGGAAAATCTCAAACAGTTCTGTTAAACATTACCCTTTAATTCAAATTTAAGGGCAAAATATTTTGCCAAGATAGCAAAAATAAGGACCTTTAAAAAGGCTGCCGGAGAGGGCAAGAATTGTTTAATATGAGCAGTATATCAGCATCTTAGAGTGTAAAAACACAGCTGGAGGTAAATATGACTCACCAGGTTGAACACTGATTAACTGATGAGCTGAATCCAAACTATCCTGTTCAATACAAATGCTGATGCCAAAGCTATCTTATATCAAGCCTCCCTCTACTTCAACTACCACAAATCATTTAAATAAAATGAGACAAAACCATATGCACCTCAAAATGGACCTACTAAAGTTCTCTGAAGTTTAAAATTAAGATTTTTTTGTGTGTGTGTACAAGGCTTCATTTTGGAAAATGGAAGCAATACATAATAAAACACACAACTAACACTATGTGTTTTAGATACCCAAAACTCCCAAGGGGAAAACACTGAGAAGTAACAAAGAACTGATAAAACAACTGAAATAGTAAAATAAAGACTACAAGTCACTGAGAACAAAAGCACAGCCAGTAGCAAAAAAGAAAAAAAGAAAACCATCAACCAAACAAACCATATTGTGTGCAGCTTATTGGAAGGCATAGAAATAAAGCAACTGAACACACAAAAACAAATGATAAAATTCACCTCTCTCTCACCTACATGTCAATCCAGAATCATGCCTTCACTTCCTACCACCATAGCAGACTAAGCTGTCACAACCTCTTTGCCAACTCCACTGCCTCCCTTTATGTTTCTTTTGCTAATTTCAAGATGCTTTTCTTGGTCTGATGGCCATTAATCCTGTTTTATCAATGTTTGTGGATACGACATACATTTTATTAACTCATATACATAAATACAATATCTAATTTTACACCTACTTATGTAAACTACATACTATAAAACGGATGTAAAGTAAACTGGGAATTATTTGCTATTACTATGAAAACCTCTATTGCGAGTACTATAAATGAAGAAAAGCCTGATCTATTTTGCAATGAAAAGGAGGGGGCATCTTACTGGGGAACCATTAGCTGGCTTTTTATTTTTAGATATCACAAGTGTGACCTTGGTGGTCCCATCGGCTGCATGTCAAAATAAAGTAGGCATAAACTTAGTTAATCTAAGATCTAAATAATATCATTAAATTTTACCCTTAGGGTAATACTGTTAAGAAAAAATAATACCAGAAAGGAAAATCCCATCCCAAACATAATTAAAGAAAAGTCTAAACATAGAGACTTACCAATAAATGGCTAACCAGATGTGGTTTACAGCACCCCTTGAGGGGTCTTTCATCTTTATAGTAGCCTGTAACAATGCCTTAAGCAGAATAATTTTAAAGAGATAGATGTTCTTTTGTTTTGATATAGCAAAGAAAGAGACCATCTCATTAAAGTCTGCATACGCTTACTGTTTGGACAATGAATATATAACATTAGAATTATGTACTTTCCAAATCGTAATTTATCATGATTGATAAAATACAAATTTCTTATTGTAGGGGAAAATCAGGACACCACTTTTTGTCTCTTTCCACCTAAGTCCTTTGAAGCCAGCCTTTATACAGCATTCATAAATGATATAAAGAGCAGCCAGTGATTTTCAAATGAGATGAAACAAGTCTTATATCTATTATAGAAAAAGCCAAAAAGTCTTCCATAAAGGATTTTCTGAACATATAGAAACTAATGTATTCCACAAAAAAAATGCATTGCAATTGCTCCACTCCACAGAGGTGTTTTGCTATCAAGCTGATGGGCACATCAGAAAGACTTAGAATAGATGCTGTCACTAGCACAAGCTCTACAGTTAAGGTTGAGGACCTACTGGAAATCAAAGACTCACCTTTGCTTGTTTAAAACTGTTCCTCTGGAGCTGATGATGCAATATATAGCTCCATGCATACACATACACAAATAAGAGTGCTATTGATTATATAAAATCCACTCAAAACTTGTTGAAAATATTCTAGTAACAAAATACCTCCAGACATGCCCATTTATAGCACCAGCAATAACTTAGCATGTGTTCCTGTTCATATTGTATTGATAACCTCTCAAGAAATCATAAATGTAAAAATACCCTTGTTAACACCATACAGGCAGTCCTCGGACTTACGACACAATTGGTTCCTGAAAACTGCATTTCAAGTTGAAACATTGTAACTCGGAACCAATTTTCTCATAAGAAACAACGTTATAAATGGGAGATTGGTTCCTGAACCAAGGCCCAATACCCTATTTTCACCAAAAATACGCCAGAATTTTGTACTCAATCAATTATAGATGAGTAATATAGGTACATTAATGTATTTATATTGTAAATAGCAATCATATTGATTTGGAAAGACTTATTTGAGGTGACTTTGCTGGACTTGTTGAAGGGCTCTTGGTTGGACTTTTTGAAGGGTTCTTGGCTGAAGTCTTCTCAGGAGTCTTGGCTGCAGGTTTTTCTGGAGTCTTGTCTGCTTTCTTAAAGAAAGTGCCCAAGGAAGTTTGAACAGATGTTCTCCAGGGAGATGGGTGACACAGCAAACTTGTTCACTGGCATGGCATCACATTGGATCAAGCGTTGTAAAGTCAAAAGCGATGTCAGAAAGTTGAAACTGGGTGTCAGTTTATAAATGTTGTAAGTGCAAAATGTTGTAACTCAAAACATTGTAAGTTGAGGACTGCCTGTACTAATGAAGGAACTTTGTCATTTAACAGATTTAATGGCTTCACAGTGTTACAGATGCATCTTCCCAAATAAATATTTTTTATCTGTACAACTTTGAACTGTTTTTTATGACTAAAGAAACATCTTGAGAGATGCAGAGGCATGCTTATTGTTATTTGTTTTAATATGCAAGGGTGTTTCAGAAACTAATGGCAAGATGGTTGCCCATTCTGTATTGCTGTGACAGAGTGATACACTACACAGAAGCAAGAAACACGGATGATGGTACTGTTGAATGCACATATCATTTACGATTATGGAGAGAAGTGATGTGGTCCAGTAAACAATCACTGCATACAAAATGGTTTTATTTGAAATTGCCTTTAGTTTCTGAAACACCTTTGTATACAGAAAAAAGTCACGTCTAATTCACTCCATACTATTTCTAATCACATTTTAGTCTGTATACCTATAGCACTTGTTCCAATCATCCCATTTATTGCACAATGACATTAACAGGACCTGCAGATAAAAAAAATAAATCAAAGTCCTCATAATACATCCTTTATCTTTTCTAGATAAGAGTCAGGATAAAATAACCTCTGTATCAATTCTGCAATGCCAACAAGGTGACCAAAAAAACTTACACAATCGTGTAAAATCCTGTATCAAAGTACTGCTAAATATGTAGAGTCTGATTTATGCCACTTTCTCACAGCAAGTAATATTAGGCCCCGTAATAGTCTGGTTTATTACAGTGGGTCATACACAAAGTTAAGAACTACTAAACATAAGCTAAAATGTCTGGGTCTGGCTCACAGATTCAGAATGAAATTGCTATTTGAGCAAATCTAATTAATTTCAGAAGCCCAATTCCCTCTGCTTTCCTTCCTGATGTATCAGCAAGCTTCTTAGATTCTTTTTTAAAGGTAATTTTCATTAGGACTGTTTTTTTTAAAGGTAAATATTTAGAAAAAAACTAAGCTCACTGTAATCACAAAAATAAGATCACTTTGGGAAAATTTAAAAGAATGCTTTTAAATATGAATATAAGATAGCAATACAATGAAGCACCTGAAGAAAAATGTTTATGGGCTCCCTTCCCAATTAATTACCAGAGAAAACAAAAAGTGAAATGAAATAATTCTGCCTTTTTTTTGTACACAAAAGAAAGTATTTTAAAGGGGAAATCTACCTGCAAATACAATTACAGCAGCTGTACCATCTAACCTCTATCAGTCATAATCTAGAACAGTGCCACTTTCTATTAACCAAGCAATAGAAGTCTAAAATTACTTATACTAGTGTACGAGAGAGACTCAGTTTGCTCCAATGCATCCTGATGACTTAATTAGGTAGTCAGTGTAGCACATGTGGTTTTTTAGTCAGGTTCATCACAAAGGCCAGATCATCAAAAGCAGACTAGTTGTGTGCTCCATGGCTAGATTAAAAATACAGATTTCTTTATTAAGTATCTTGCAGCTGACTGTGCCTCTTGGTTCGTCTCCATCTATTCAGACAATTAAATAAAGTCGGACAGTGGAAAACCACAGCTAATAAAGCAGGCGTGAATTGAAGTACAGCTGGCAATCTTTTTATTTATTCAGTGTACACAGTGACAATCTCTAAGAGGCAAGGCATGTGCCGGGATATTTTTTTTCATTTAATATTTGTCCTCTTTCAAAGCATGACATTTCCACTGATAGGATTGTCAGCTTCAGAAAAAGGAAAAGAAAAAAAAAAAGGTCACCCCTTAAAGATAAGAAACATGAAACAATGAAGGAACTTTGAAAATTTGATGGTGTCAGTTAGGAGGAAAAAGTATGGTGAGTGACAAAACTACTCCTCAAAGAATATTCTGGTGCATCCGTCAGATGAAGTTCCAGTTTAAACATAGTATTCCAGATCAGCACTGACAACCATGTGTTTCTGCCTCTTTCAGCATGGAGGACTAGGAAGAGGGTGTGATCAGTATGTAGAATTTTGAGTTCTGGCCAAAGGAAGTGTTGAGGGAGGGAAAGACATACATGCACACACTTTCTATTTTATTCCATAATGTCTACAATGTAGATGTTTACAGCATGATGGATGTTGGCCAACTGCAGCATAATATATATGATTTATTGTACTCTTCATTTTTGTTGATATGAAATAATTATCTCCTTTGTTATAAAATAATCTGCTCCCCTCTGTGAAGTCAGTATCACATGAATGATAAAAAACAACACATGATATTTAATTGATGACAGGTCTAGTCTGTCATGATATAATGTAGCATTAATTCTGAAGAACATAAAAAGTACAAATAAAAGCAAATGGTTTAAAAATATTTAAAAACCTAGAAGTTACAACTAGACAATTTTGCAAATGAAAAAGGAAAAGGAACATTTCCTGAAAAGCCATCCCCTTCAGTCATAAAGCCATCTTCATATAGCTACATGAAACTCTCAAGAGAGAGAGATTGTAAATCCCTACAATAGTTAAGATCCCAATTTTTCATTCATTCCATTGTTCAAATTATAGGTATTTAGATGTATTTCTTCATTGCAGAAGTAAGCCAGCAAGTAAATATTTGCCAAATTTGTGCTAAAAATGTATTAGTTCTGAACTAGCAAGGCATAGCGATAAGTAAATACCATTGTGTGCATGTGCATGTACTTTTCCCATAGGTCTTACCTGGAATAAAATCTTAGCCCCACTGAAGTCAAGAGCAAACTTGCCATTAATTTCATTTGAGCAAGGATTTACTCTTGGCACTTCTAAACACTGTGTGTTGAATACTACTAATTTCAAGCTTGCTTGACTTGGTAGGTTTTACTGAAAATTTAAAAAGCAAATTTGAAGAAAAATACTTGTTAAGTTTTCAAGTTAGCGGGCACGTGTACATGAAACAATTCCCCTGACTAGCTTGCACACAGGGAAAGGAGGAGTTAACTGTGTCTTGAAGATCTGTCTGAGCACTATTAGGGGAAAACGGGCATTTCAGCAACAATGAAACCAGTTTGCCTATGTTGACAGCACCTGAAGAGATTCCCTGCTATTTCTGGTTCAAGAGAATCACTTCTGAGAAACATCATGCGAGAAAAGGAAGGTTCTCAGAGACAGAGGCCAGGTATAGACGTTGCACTTTTACTGGTATAAGTGATAAGAAACCAGCTTGTACCCATAACAGAACAGAAATTTGGCACCCATAGACTGGTTTAAAAATGGTGGAACCCAGTCTAAGATTTGCCCCTCACCCACCAAAGGGTGAATGTGTGTTCTGTTCACTACTGATCTAAACTACACTGCTTACAGAAAACTACATAGCTTAGATTAATTCCACCTCAGGCTTCTTGAATGTCTGTACCTACCAAGAGCAGGGAAAGAAAGATAGGCAGGAGGAGAGAAATCCCAGAAACTTAAGAGAGACCACCATTGACCACCTGAGCTTGAGGGTCCATGAAATCTGCTTGCTGTGTTACTGTTGACTAATAATGGTGGTTTGTGTATAAGAAGAGCTGCCTGCTTTGCTACGTGTCTTTAGGGGCAGTTTGTCCCCTTGAACAGGTAAAAAGTTACTCTCCAGGAGCTAAGCTAGAAGATAGCTGTTGGTGGAAACCATGGCAAACCAAGGCATCAGGGACAAAAGGCCAGGTCTTCTCATCCAAGAGGCTAGGAGCTCACCTTCTCTGGAAGCTATTCCTGGGCTGGTTTCAAGGGATACTCCAAAAGACTGTGCAAATCTGGGGAATTTGCTTCCATGGGAATCTGTTGTACCCTGCCACCTAAATACGTTGAACTTGTCAACTTCATATAAGCAAATCCCATTAAAAAAAAAAATCAAGAAAGCATACCTTCAAGATGAAGTCCCTCTTGCTGACTATATATAGGCATTGAGGTAGAGGAATGCCTCATTTATGAAACCCACTAAATAGGCCTTGGTCTGAATAGGCACTGAGCTGTGCAGTTGTCAAGATGTGGTGTTTCTGTGCATGTCCAGAACTATGTCAGCAGAATTCTAACATTGTGAATTGTAGAATATCTGGATATTAGGCATCTCTCCACTGGCTGCTAGCTGAGTGGTAGTGTGAGGATTATTGTTTTCAACTTAAGTGACATTACCTTATTAACATCCAATTTTCAAACCCTGGCCCAAGACACAAGTTGTATATAGATATAGGTGCAACAATGATTAGTTAAACTGCTGTTCAGGATGCATTGACTATTTCAATTTTTTTTCCCTCCTTGCCTAAACAAAAACTAAAACACCCCTTAACCTCTTGTGATGAGCTATTCTCAGCACAGAGGTGATTTATTTGGAAAATCTGATCAAACGTCTGTTCAGTCATGTTAGAGGCAGACAAGTGTGAAATAAATGTACATTGTATAATAAAAAGTGACAATGTCTAATCTTTATAAAGCAGTGGATGGAGCTCTTCCTATATTATGGATCAGTTTTTCAATATAAGACATAAAGATTGTAGGGTAGTATAGAAATTGGTTGTCAAAAGGTAATGTGTATTCAAAGAAAATACAGCACCAGAGCCAGTTGGCAGATTCACATGCCTGAAAAGGAAGTGATGAAGGAAATCGGCAAATCCCTACATTGCATTTTTTTTAATTCACCATATCTAAGACTTTGGAAGTCTGGAAAGTGACTAATGTCACAACATTCATTGAAAAAAATGAGCGTCCTTTCTTTTAAAATGGGAAATGATAAACTAGCATTTGGATATGGGGAAGTCTTGGAAACCAATATGAGGAATGTGGCAAAAACTCAACTGGAAAACATCCCACACAAGGTAAAAAAAAAAATAAATTAAAGAAATTAGAAAATTTTAAGTAGGAGGGTTGTTGTAGCCATGATGGTCCAGGCAATGTACCAAAGTCAAAGGTTTTTAGTGGTGTCTTACTTTGGACCAACTGTATAGTTGGGAGAGATGTTGGACACACTGTTGGACATAAAGTGCCCTTCTTCAGGTCTAAAAAAGAAACAGGCACAGGCTAAGCTCTGCCCAAAAGCTTGCCCAACAACTTTCCCACCTCTATGGTTGCCCCAAATAAAGATATCACACAAAGCCTTTTCCTGAAATATTACAGTTTGTTTAGTCATTCATGATCCAAAACCACATAAAAAGCCAAATGATTTATTCCCAATTCTCCTACTAATGTGTGTGAGGCAAAGGGATTCTCCCCTCCCCCGCCCCTCCACAATTTAGCCACCAGATCACTAGAGCCTGAGGAGCTATTACAAGTATATGTCAGTTCACAAAATCCTGTGTCACTATGAGGCTTACATATGGCTGCTGTTTGGAGAAATATCAAGAAAAGCAGTTGTTCTCTATGTATATCCACTTTGCCTAATACCTCAAAAATCAGAAAAGTCCTCTCCTGGTCAGAAGAGAGGATGCCACGGATCAGGCTTTCCTCCCTTTCCTGGTTCTCTGTGCTAATGAACCTTACCTGATACAAAGCCCATAGTCAAAGTGATTTTACTGACTTAAAGGCTTTGTACCAGGTCCTAAATCTAAAGGCCTGCAGTTCTTTCTGTTCAACTGACAGGAGTACTTAAACTTGATTCATAAATATTCTTTTCCCATGTGGGGTTTCTAGACCTTTTTTGATCATCTCCTTTGCCTTTCTTCATAATGTCACAACTGGTAACTTTAAAATATTCAGTGACTTAACTAAAAATAAATAAATAAAAATTAAACATAAAATGACTTACCAGTAATATTTTTTTTAGATCAATGCACTTACAATTTAGCTGGTTAAGTTACTTACTTTTAAAATAAATACACCAACTGAAAGAGAAAAAGCACATCTTTCTCAGATAAATTTTCTAGCACTGATTAAATAAAGATGTGGAATCAGAGATACTTTATGTCTCAGGAGACAACCATAGTAGAATCGAGTTTGTATTTTATATGTGAATTAGAGGTAAGATGTAATGACACAGGATGAAAGGCTCATCTGTGATTTTAATAAAGAAGGGAGACAGTACTTCCCTGTGGGCCCTAGATGCAAAGGCAGAAAACTCAACTAGAATATGTGAAAAGATGCAACAAAAAAATGAAATAAATGTTTCAAAGTTGGGGGATTCCTGTTAAATTTAATTTGCATTTTACTGAGGAGAATTCTAATGCTTAGACTTTAATATATTTTTGTTAGCTTATCATGTAATGTTACAGTTGTATCATCAATAAATAGCAGAAATGATTATATATCTGTAGTATATAACATTAAGGAGAATTAAAGAATTTGAAACTCAGTACATCCCTTCAAAAAAAAAGTTGTACCTATCATCATTTGGCACTTTCCATAACTTAATATCTTTTAAAAAGTAAAGTTAATGTTTATGGTTACATTTTTATTTAAATACAATACACTGCCCACTTGATCATATAAGCTTAGTACTAATGTTTATTTTAATTGCTATCTTTTGCTATGTTATTTTTAACAATTCTCAAAAAAGGGGGCTGCTGTTTATTGCTCTTATAATACTGTTTAAATATAAAATCAGAGACAGTTTTAATGAAGTATTTGTTTTATTCCATTTAATTAAGGGGAGGGTTCATTAGTCATTTCTAATGATCACTTTCTCTGAGTAAAAAAAGAAATACCTTTAAAAGTAAATGACCTGAGACAAAGCAAAATGAATGGGATGTACTGCTCAGGGAGAAAAAAAAAAAGAATCTTGCTTTATTTGATCTTCTGAGATAATCGCACTTCTGGCCCCCTGCCAGCTAGGCTGAACACACTGATGTCTGGCCAACTAAAGTAATCTCTTGGTTCAGGTCTGAGATCTGTGATGAAAATTACAAAGCAGGGACAAAATCAAGATGCCACCTGTGATTTTATTCTGAAACTAATTTGATGGAAAGAGCAATACAATGCAAACAGCCTTTTTAGTAGAGTCTATAAAACTATGACTAGATTGAACCAGTGCTAGTAGATGAAGATAGTTGTCATTAAAATAAGTAGGGCTTGGCAGGTGTTCATTTCTAAAAATAGTAGCAGATATATTTTTGACAGGTAAATTGCTTTGACATGATTTTTGAAGTCTGAAGTCAAACTTTTTAAGAAGAGATTTTTTAAGTAACATTGTACTTTACCAGAGTCTTGCTCTGTTTTTATACCATGTGATATGCCCTCAAATATGTGGGGGTTTTGTTGTTTTTTTCATTTCCTCTCTAAGGACCTTTTTGCATTACAGACCAACCAAACTATACAAAAAATCTCCCTCCTACCCCCCACTTTACTGAGTAGATGGTGCAGATAAAGTCACCTAAATGCGATCTCCACAATAAACCAGATATAAAATATTGGCCTAATTAAAATTTAAAGTACAAGAAATAAACATGATGCATATAGAATATATGTTTGTATACATATGTATATTTGTCTGGTATACAACCCTGCTTTTCTTTAATACCAAACAAAAGTTTTCCACTTTTTTCAGATGGTTATAAATTGGATTTTTCTCTTTGCGTTTAATAAATGTTGTGCATTGTGTAGGCAACAGGATACTGCACACCTAACATGTTAATGTAAAAAACCATAGCTATCATGAAATCCACAGAACTATTGTAATCCCAGCCAAAAAACATTGCTATCACTAAAATAAAAAAGCATCACTGTTTTTTGTGGCTGTTGGAGCCTCTTACTATTTATGGAGGAGTTAAATGTACCAACAATTACAAAGGATATATGGGATAGTTGTTTTTTGTTCTGTTAGGTTTTTTTTTTCTTAGATGTTGCACAGAAAGATGTAATGACTCAGAAGCTGTTCTTACTGGTTTATTTTAACACTGTCAGTGGTTTGAATCTAAATTCTTAGATTTTTCTTTATGCATGCGTTCAAAATTCATTGCTTTTTGGAGTATCAGAGAAGAGGAAAAGCACATGTTATTTATTCAGCTACAACAAAGTAACACAGCTTGCATTTTTTTGCATTTTCCAAAGAGTATATTTGTAAATTTGTACAGATGTTCTATTCCCTTTATCACTAATGAAACTTATATGCAAGGACCAGTAGGACCTGACTCCAAAAAAGTTATTGAGAATAATGGTAACCATATGGATTGCTGCCACAATGTGTTATAAAAATTAACTTCCATCATACATTTATATTTCAGTTACATTTATATTTCAGCTACTTCAAATGGTCTACAATTTTATTTCTTCTTCAGTGATATTCTCTATGGATTTCCTATTCCGTTTGATCTTCATGTCTGCTTCTGCACTTTGTATTTCTCCCCACCAACCAGTGGTAATCAAAAGAATTCTTTAATTGCCATCTTAACCTTCTAATAGTTTAAGGCTACAACTTATATATTTCCTTTCATAATCAAAAAGAACAATTTGATATCATATAGAATCTATATTTACTAAACTCTGAACTTTAAAACACACATACGCACAGTTAAGCCATTCACACTGACATAAAATGAAAAACAAAGACATATACAGATATTCAAAGTAAATTAAACAAAAAGGTACCTACCTGGTATGAGCTGACCCAATAAATGATGGGACCTGGAGAGACTGAGTACAGCTACCACAATAAAAAAAGGATAGTGTTTCCATTTCATGATGCTTCCTTCCTTGCATTACACCAGCTCGGCAGCACTTATATAAACGTTATCTGCAAAAGAAAGTAGGAACAAGGCGGAATAAGATGACAAATCTGCATTCATTGATAATTTGGAAGTATATTAAAATACTTTTAGCCCATTTTAACCCTGACAGAGTCAATAATTTTGATACACTTTAAAAAATATATATTTAGCAGTATTCACAGATTTTGTTGGAATCTGACACGTCATTCTGTGAGCACTTTTGCTATAGCCTTAAACTTGTGACCACTGGTCTTTCAACTGTGCACCTTAGCATCTGTGCCACCCCAAACCTCAAAAAAGCATTAACGCTTGGATTATATAGTTAGCTATAAAATACTAACAAATCCTCATACCAAAGCAGAACGGCCTCCAAAGAGTACCTTTAAAGGTACATGTGAGAAACTCCATTAATTTAAATCATATTAGGAGCCTATACACATGCAGTGAGGCTGCTCCAAAGCACTGTAATTACAGTGTGTTGGAGAAGACTTGATTAATTGAGTCTGCTGGAGCATGGTAACTACCATGCTCCGGCAGATTCCAGTGTCATGTGTATCAGCATCCCCGCAATGAAGAATGACAGCAGGGGCACTTTAACTAAAGCCCATCAAACAAGATTTAGTTAAAGTGCCCCTGTTGACATTTTTAAGTAGGGGATGCTGATACATATGACTCTCTGGGTCCTTTAATTAGAGTGTCTCTCAGAGATGCTCTAACTAATGCACTTCCCTCCCCCCCCCCCGAAACATGTGTAAAAATGCCCACTAGGTTTTCCATGCTGCTAACTGACTCAGTTAACATATAATCTACATATGAAATTTGACTAGCTAGGCAGCTGTGTTATGGTGGTTTGACCAACAAGTCAGAGACAAAGTCAAGAAACTATAATAGAGTTTATTAAAAATAATCATAACAGATATGTTCTACTATAGACAGCTACTGCCCCTCCCTAAGTACCTTCCCAAACAGGCAAATGTAACAATTTGCAGTGCTCTAGCAACTGTCTGCTCTAGCATCTCCCCCTTTTACAACAAAGATATCCAAAACCATAACCAGATTTCAAAGATGTGAAGCATAAAGATATGTTGCAGCTCTCCCCTGTATCGATTTGCCTTTGTCCATGCCTTGCAATTGTTAGATCTGTTTTACATTAGCGCATTCTCAGTTCTTCCAAGTCTCCAATGCAGTTTCTATAATCTCCCTTGTGGAATCTTGTTGACTAGATGGTCTTTTATAAGTCCTGGGATGCTCTTTCTTTCCCTCCTTTGATAACTCTAAGACCAGGTGCAGACATTACAATTTTCCAGTTTAGGTGATTAGAAACTGGTCTTTAGCCATAACAGAACAGAAGTTTGGAGCACATAGATTGGTTTAAAAATGGCATATCCCAGTCTAAGATAGATCTGTATCAATGTAGTATCAGATTTAACTGATTTGGGTTAAACCTGTCTATTGAACTTCAGTAGCATATCCTCTCCTGACTCAACTTAGGTCATCATCTGCCAGCATCCCCTCTCCACTAGCCTCTCCTTGCATGGAGACAAGCTAGTACCTGCTGGGTGCTCGGCTGATCTGTGCTGTGACAGACCCGAGCCATCATGGATTCAGGCAGGCAGAGAGGAGGCTTGGGCAGTGGGTACATTAGTGCTCCATACAAGCAAGGATCAGGCCCAGTATCAGCAGCAGCCAGCTAGACATGTCAGGCAGCTTAGGATGCTTGCACTAGGCAGCAGGGACACAAGTGCTTCATAAAAGGAAGGATTGGGGCCCTTAGATCCCAGTCCTTCTTTCTACAGAGCCGGGCTATCCCTAAATGGCTGTCAGGCACATGCCCCCAACCCTCTACTGTCACTGTGGACCCTTCCTATACCCATCCCTAGGCTTTCAGGACAGCCCCAGAAAGGGTCACCATGGCACATCTGGCAGCCCTGCCAGTGGCGACAGGGGGGAGCGTACCATGGTGTCTCCCTCTGGGATTCTCTTGGAAGCCTAGGACTGGGGAAGAGTCTGTGGTGGGAGTGAGGGGTTGGGAGTGTGTGCCTAGCAGCCAGTCAGGGATCGTCCCTGCTTGGCTGCCCTTGGCACTCTGCCTTGATGAGAGGCATGAGGGAACACCTCCTGCCTTCTGCCCTCATCCAGTGCCTTCCCTCCCCCCTCCCGCATCTGAAGGGTGAATGTGTTTTCTGTTTGCTCCCAAGCTAATCTGTGCAGTTTGGAGAAACCCACATAGATTAGATTGATTCTGCTTCAAGCTTTTTGAACATCTGTACTTAGTCTAAATGTCTTCTGTTCCTCCAGAACAGCTGTTGTTCCAGAGTGACAACTTGATACAACCCACGAGGTATCTGAAATGCTATTTTTGTCATTTTTTTCCCATTAGATATGAGCAACATGTCCTTGGTTTGCAGTGCTGATAAATACTTACCATGCCATAGAACTATTTTTGATTAATCTTATCCCCTTCTCTTAATGCATTCAAATCTCAGGTGTCAACAATATCCTAGTATAGTAAATTAGGTAAAATGGTTCTGATCTTCCTGCGAAACTGGATTTCTACTGAAGATAATTCATGTTGTATGGGTACTGCACCAGGTATGGATCAGAATTTGTATGTTTTGCTTTCTTTAACAGTTTCTTCATAGTGCTTAGGGTTGGAAGGGACCTAAACAGATCATCAGGTCTGACCTCCTGCCCTGAGCAGGAACAAGTGTGGGGGTCATAACACCCCAGCCAAATATCTGTCCAGCCTCCAAGATCCTTGCATGCACCAGGCCAGGGGCAGGTACAGGGGACACATTCAGCCTTGAACTCACAACCATCTGGGCTCAAGCACACAAACCACAGCTTCAGACACCAAGGACAAACTAGTTGCATCCCATTTTTTACCATGCCATTGGATTGTGGATACTTGGGACACCCATATTTATATGCAAAGCCTTTAAAAGCAAAACAGCTACATTTTGGGAATCCCATATCTGGCAACTGATTTTGAGTAATGACATGACTTGTTATGTTTTCCAGTAATGTAATTTCCAGGTAGTAGGAATAGCAATTTAAGTAAACTTTTTCTTCATGAACAAATAGGTCAGCGCACAGTTGATACCAAGGAGCTAATATCTCCTCTATGACTACAACAGGTTATTTCTTCTGTGCTGAGCTGTATTTCTGACATGTTGTATAAACCTTCACAGATTATTCAATATCAGCACTCATACTGGACCAATCGTTGCTCATCTTTTTCATTTCTCAGTGCCCAAATGTCCCTCATGTATTTTATCTATCATGTTTTTCCCTAACACCATGCCTTCTGCAGGGACTGCAGTAGTTTCTGCAGGGACTGCCCACATTTAAAATTCTGGAACCTGATCACTTTTCATGTTGTTGTAGCCTAAATGTTTTCCTTTTGTGTTTTTTATATTTAAATTATACAATGGCAGGTGAAAAAATGCCTCTATTTTGGGATGTGCATCTGTTAATCCCTTTTTGGCTATTGTTATCATGGTTTGTGAACAGGCTCAGCTAGAACATAAATTAACACATTTTTTTTTCAACTATATTATCAGAGCTAACATTTATTTTTCGATGTATACGTATAGACACTTTGTTTTGGTAAGTGCTCTCAAGGTATAAGACACTAGTCTGCAGGTTTTTTTTTTCCATATTTTTCAATGTATGCTGTCCCTATGCTTTTGTTGAGAATTAGTGGGTCCAGAGTAGATATATTTAGCTTCTGACTGCTTCCAAAAATGTAATCTCTGTTAGGAATTGAAAAGTATTCCTTTTTGATGTTTAAAAGTTATCGTTAGCATGTGCAGCATGCTGTCATATCTCCAGGCAACCCATTTGTACTTCTGGTGATCTGCTTTGCACTGAATTCTCTGCACTGTGCTTTCTGCACATTGCCTTGGGATTCTATGATTCTGTAATCCTATCCAGTTCATCTGGCTTGTCCTCTAGGCTCTGTACATGTTCTGGTATGTAGCACTCTTCAAATGTTTTAGTACTCTCCCATAGTTATTATTTTGTATTTGAGAGTTGCAAAAAGATTGAGAAAAGATAGCTTCTCTGACTAGGTCTTTCTCCTTGGGTCCACTAGGCAACATACAGATAGTGAAGGTCTACTTGAATTTCTTCCTTTTTTTCTGCTGTATTGCTGGACAGCTATAAGTTCTCTGAAAGTGGCAAATGTCCCTTTTATTCCCCCTTTTCTTTACCTTGTTTTGCATTATTTGGTAGCTCGCTCAATAAGTCAGAGAGCCAGAGATCAGAAACTATAATACATTTTATTGAAAGCAACCTGCTCCTACAGAATACTATTGCCAAGTGGCCCAGCTAGCGCACACACGGCCAGGGCTCCAACACTCCTTCAAGTACCTTTCAGCAACCAGTCACGTTACACTTAGGACCTGTGAACTGCATTTAAAATGTGAGTGTCCAAGCAGTAAATATTCAAGCTGTAAAACAGGTGGTAAGTGTGACTGTGTCATGCTAACTGCAATCATATTATAGCAGTTAGGACTTTTCTGGGGAGAAATATCATCGATTATAGTAAACAACACATGCTTAATTATTATCCAACTGCTCCAAGGAGACAATACTAGCATAGCTGGCTGGTTGTCAGTCCCCAGCTGGGCATGACACTGGAGTCTTGAACCAGCTCTGGTGTGGTGCTCAGTGTGGGACCAACAAGCAGCTGATTCCCTGTCCTGGCAATGCAGTGCACTGTAGTCTTAAACTGGCTCTGGTCTCTGAATTTGTTGCGGGTTATACTTGGAGATTGTAGTAAACATTACCATATTGACTGCTCGGAACATGTTCTAACTTTTAATATAGCATGGTTACATTTACAACAATATAAATAAAACACGTGCTAAGTGTCTTGTGCAACAAAGCTCTAACTGAACAGGCACATGTAACAGCTCTAACAGTATACTGCACAGCACCTAAGCAATCTAAATATCTTTTTACAGCTACCCCTGTTTACTGGAAGCGCCTCAATATATGCTTAACCTTAAAGACTGCTTAACTTTTAATGAAATCACAGTCGAGTAATACTGTTGAGAATCTAGTTGAGTAATATATTATATAAAAGGTAGGTTCCTTTATATATAGCACCTTAGGGATTAATCCTGCAAATTGAGGAGCACTGTGGCCCAATCCAGCAAAACACTTAAACACGAGTAGTTCCACTGACATGGAAATTTAACTAGTGTTTGTGGGCCTGATCTTGTACCAACAAAAATCAATAGCAGCACTAGAGGGTTGGACTAGAGAGAAGCATCTCACTTCATATAGTCTTCAGAGGCATTATGACTGCTTTTCTATATGGAAAAAAGAAAGGAGGAGTAGGAGGTGGTGCTGCTCCTCACTTATTTTCTAGAGGCTAGAAATTAGAGCACTTACTTGGGATGTGGAAGACTAAGGTTCAGATCTTCCCTTGCCAGTTTTGGAACTTGATCCCAGTTGTCTGAAATCCTAAATGTGTGCTCTCTCATTTCCTTCTACGACCAGGTGACCTATCACCTGGACAAGGGAGAAGAGATTGATGTCATATATCTTGACTTCAAAAAAGCCTTTGATCTGGTATCCCATGATCGCCTCTTGGAGAAACTGGCCAATTGTCGCCTTGGGTCCACCATGATCCACTGGCTGGAAAATTGGCTCCGTGGTCGGACCCAGAGGGTAGTAATTGATGGAAGTCACTCATCATGGTGTCCTGTGACCAGTGGGGTCCCCCAAGGCTCTGTCCTTGGACCCATACTGTTCAACATCTTCATTAATGATGTGGACACTGGAGTCAGAAGCGGGCTGGCCAAGTTTGCCAATGACACCAAACTTTGGGGCAAAGCATCCACACCAGAAGACAGGCGGGTGATCCAGGCTGACCTGGACAGGCTCAGCAAGTTGGTGGACGAGAATCTGTTGGAGTTCAACGCTGATAAATGCAAGGTTCTCCACCTTGGGAAGAAAAACCTGCAGCATCCTTATAGGCTCGGCAGTGCTATGTTGGCTAGCACTATGGAAGAAAGAGACTTGGGGGTCATCATTGACCAAAAGATGAACATGAGCCTGCAGTGCGATGCTGCGGCTAGTAAAGCGACCAAAACGCTGGCTTGCTTCCATAGATGCTTCTCAAGCAAATCCCGGGACATTATTCTCCCCTTGTACTCGGCCTTAGTGAGGCCACAGCTGGAGTACTGTGTCCAGTTTTGGGCTCCACAATTCAAAAAGGATGTGGAGAAGCTTGAGAGAGTCCAGAGAAGAGCCACATGCATGATCAGAGGTCAGGGAAGCAGACCCTACGATGAAAGGCTGAGAGCCCTGGGGCTCTTTAGCCTGGAAAAGAGCAGGCTCAGGGGTGATCTGATGGCCACCTACAAGTTTATCAGGGGTGACCACCAGTATCTGGGGGAACGTTTGTTCACCAGAGCACCCCAAGGGATGACAACTAGGTCGAATGGTCATAAACTACTACAAGACCGTTTCAGGCTGGAAGTAAGAAAGAATTTCTTTACTGTCCGAGCCCCCAAGGTCTGAAACAGCCTGCCACTGGAGGTGGTTCAAGCCCCTACATTGAACACCTTCAAGAGCAAACTGGATGCTTATCTTGCTGGGATCCTGTGACCCCAGCTGACTTCCTGCCCTTTGGGCAGGGGGCTGGACTCGATGATCTTCCGAGGTCCCTTCCAGCCCTAATGTCTATGAAATCTATTAAATCTATGAAACCACTAACAGAGTATGGCACAGGCTGCTTACTACGAGACGCTTTACTGCTTTAAGATTACAGTAGTCATGTGGAAGGTAGGGGAACAGGGTTCAAGTACCTGCTCCAGATCAGGAAGAGAAGGCATTTGAATGGGGGCCTTCCACACAGAGCTCTACCTATTAAGTAAATTGCATTTTATATGATACAGTCTGCTAAACGTGCCATGAGAGTATGTACTGGATTGAACATCTACAGGAGGCAGGATGGGAAATGCCTAATTTGTGAATCCACCCATATCTTTGTTTAGAGGCCAGTACAATGTTTAAAGTTACAGCTGGTCATGAATCTCTATGGGTTTAGCCCCACATATTTTGTAAATTAGTTACAGCACTTAACACCTGGGTACTACAATGCTATAAGAAAAAATAGGTGCTGTAGTTCTGGGGATGTGCAGTCCTAATTGGTTTTTAATCTACATAAATAAAAATAAATATGTTTTGAAACAATGTACTCAAAGAAGTAATGCCTTCTGCATTCCAGAAGGCAATGCGATTCAAAGCAGGCAGTGTAAAGATAGCCCTTATAAATTTATCTTCCAAGGCAGCATAACTAAGGATGCTGTTACTTTCTCAGTCTTGCCAAGTTTTTGGTCTTAATATCTTGTGACAATGAGGTTGTGTGTGAGGTTTCCTATTTCTTTTTTTTCTTGTTTTTTTTTTTTTTTATACTTTTAAATTTGTGCCTTTTAATTTTTTCAAAAAGCATTCTGGAAAAGTGTGAGCAGGAAGTGAGCAAGAGATCTTCTCTACATTATTCAGTATTTTAGATTTTCAAAACACATTCTTTTTTAACATATAAAACAGTCCAAAACTTGTTAATATGTTCTCAGCAGGAATTCTTTCATGTCACTTGTTTTTTTCTGGCACTACATTCAAGTTCTTGTTAGTTTTACAATAGCAGAAACAATGAGAAAAATACATAAATATTATAACTCATGTTTTGTAAACACCAATTGTCTCCGAGAGAGAATATAATACCGAGACACTGATTGATGAGTTTAGTTAGGTCACTGAAAAGTAAAAGAACTCCAGTCCTTGCTTAGAAAAAAAATTAAGGTATTAAAGAAATCTCTCTGTCTCTCACAGTACCCCCCTTCCCCACTCCCAACACAGGTGCATACACACACAGTATTACAGAAAGAAAGAAGAATTTAAAACAGTGGTGGTCAATCTTTTGCACCAGCTCCTCCCCAGCCTCCAGGCTCCGTGTGCCTGGTTCAGGTCATGCGCACCCTTGGTTGATCCTGTGTGGCAGGCAGAGGTGACCTGAACAGGGTGCAGGGCCCAGGGCAAATCAGCCCATGCAGGGCCCTGTCCCCACTTCGATCCCAGACCTGAAAAAGCTGCCGCCAACGTCAGGAGGGGAGAGTGGTGAGCAGTCAGATGCGGAGCCACCACTCTGCCCAGCTCCATGCCACCACTGCTCTGCCCCACTCTGTGGGACTCCCTAAAGAGCAGGGTCTGGGGAGATCGCTTCAATTTGCACCCCCCTAGAGACGGCCCTGGTGGCAGAATTGGGCCCCACACTACCCCTGCCCAGCCCCAAGCACTGGGGTCAGGCCCCATGACACCCTAAATGTTGAATCTAGCTATGTGGCCCACAGGGCACCTCATTAGCCTGGGAATTTGGCAGCATGGGAGAAGTCACCACTCCAGGGCTTGAACCCAGTTCAAGTTTTCAGACTCATGGGGAACACTGAGGCCCAGGTGACAGAGCTCTGGGAACCAGATCTGGCTCACAGGTTAGGAGTTAAGCAGCCATGATATTCCCTTCTCTTCTGAGCATTAAAGTAACCACAATTCCATGTATTTATGAACATAAGGCAAAAAGCTGAGAAAATATGCTTTGTTTTTACGTATTGTGTAAGCCAAGAAATACAACCCTGTCTTTCAAACAGATTTACCAAATAGCTGTCCTCCCTTCCACTAATTTCTTGATTATTAGCTCTTTCAGACTGCACTCTAACCAAAGTCAAGGACCATATGTTTTTGTACCACTTAATAATTTCGAGAAATTAGGAGATGGTTTAAATTTTCTTTAAGAGTCTAAACATCAAGTAATTTAACTGACAAGTTGAAAGGATATGCTGACAGAGAAGGAAAATTATGATAGATAAACTATCTCTGTGGGTGAAACCTGGTCCACATCAAAGACAGAGAGCTGTTAACCACATGGATACAAATTACAAGCTGCGCTTTGGGGCACATTAGAAAGGTAGTATACTTCTCAGACGCAGTCGACATCCCACTTTCTTGGCAGAATGTGCTTGCATATAATTTGTGATTTGAAGCTCACGCTGAGTTGGCACCAAGGTTAAAGTTATTCATAATACAAATGGATTAAACAAAACAGCCCAACCCTTATCTGGACATGCAGCAGGCAGAAAATTCCTAATGACATGACTCTTTGTTTGGTGGGTGAAGTTCTCCATGATATTTAGGACAGAGAATATGACAACTTTATAACTTTAGAGAACAAGCAGTAAGTATGGTACCATTGGTATAAGGTTCCATTATTCCCACTTTTTTCACAAAATCTACTAGCATGAGAATGACAAGGCTTTTTACTGACCACACAGGTGGCAGGACCCTTTCTGATCTGCTAACATACTATGTGAAAGGAGGCTGTACAACAGGGGTGGGCAAAGTTTGGTCCATGGACCAGATCTACTTGATAGTGACCTCCATTTCTCAGCAGCCCCTGCCTGCATGGCTGGAGCCAGTTTCCATGGAGACCCCAGCAGCAGCCATGCTGTGATAGCGTGGGGCCAGGGTTTCCATGGAGACTGGCCCCAGAAGTGCTAGCAGGGCAGGAATGGCACCAGCCTCTTCCTGGTGGGATGACTGAGGAGGGTTTGGGGGGTGGGGAGGCTGTGCTGTGGGCAGGAGCAGGGTGGGTTCAGCCGCTGCTGCCTGCATAGAGTGGGCATCAGCAGTGGCACAGCTGGGAGGGATGGCTGTGGGGGGCTACAGGCAATTTTTGGGTGGCTATAGCCCACCCAAGTCCCTCCTAGCACTGTCCCTGCTGATAGGGTGTGCAGCAGGGTGCAGAGCTGTTCCAGAGCTGGGCTGGGATCTTGCAGTGCTGACAGCATGTTCTAAAGCCAGGGCAGAGCTGCAATCTGCAGCCTGCACACCCCAGGCATGGGCATGCAGGCATCAGATCACAGCTCTGCCCTGGCTTCAGACCACACTATCACCACTGCAAGGAGTTGGGGCACAGTAACGATCTGCTGCCTGCACGTCCCTGCCTGGGGTGTTCAGGCTGAAGATTTGTTCTTCACTGGCCAGAATACCACTTACTCAAGGTTAATTCACAAGCAACCAGTTGCATTTCTAGGTAATTAATACCAGAAGGGTACATCATGTGTGCATGTGAGGTGGGAGAAGGGATAAGGAGAAATGGGGAATGGAGGAACAGAGTCTAATTGGTAGGGCATGGATTGTTGAAGTAAATCATCCCAATTTAGCAGTAACTTTTTCTGATCACTTCTCTAAGTCTAGGCTATTCAAAATGTTACTGTTTTTTTAAAATCAATCTCCTTAGTATTGTTTTCATTTGAATCTCCTACTGAAATCTTTGGCCTTTCTCACATGATACCTAGCAATCAGAAGAGTCTTCCTCCAAGCAACCTTGTCTTGGATCTGTCAAAAACAATCTTTAAAAATGGAAGAATTTTTGTGAAAGCTTCTTATATTGACCATATTACTGTTTGAATAATTTGTACCATGAACAGTATTATTTTTAGGTAAATTTTAAGACCGTTTATATCCAGGAAAATATTTTGGGACTTCTTCAAGTTATTCTGCTCCCATATTTATCTGATTTTAACTTGAACTAAGGGTTGTGCCCAAACTTGAACAAAAGTGAGTGGAGTCGAGTAGACCAAAAAATTATACCACATTCCAGCAGTAACTGGAGCATGAGATCGCAGCTCGTTCTTGCTTTTCTCTAACTGTTATCCATTCTGTGAGTTATCTAAAGGTTTTTTAATCTTCTCCACAGCTTGGATTTATTATCCAAATATAATACAAGTGTTGCCAAACAGAACTATAACAGAAAAAGTATGTATGTATAGGCTTGATGGCAGTCACTTCTATAGACCATAATTTTCTATTACAAGAGCATCCATACCAGAACTATATTATGAGTAAAAAAATAAAGAGCAACTCCTAACACTAGGAATATTCACCATAATTTTATATTTGTGGACCATTTGAAAATCTATGAAAATAAAAGTAGAAATTAATATTTGCATTTTGTTTCCTTCCTTCTGGCATTTCCTACCTGTGCTGCTGCTACCATGACAACACTCCTACTCTTTTTTCCTCCTCCTAGCCTTTGTCACCCATGGTGGACTCCTCCCTACTGCACTGCTACCATGACAACATGACTTGTCTCTCTCTGACTCTCTCTCTCTTTCTCTCTCTCTCTCTCAGAAACATTCCCTTGCTCCCTTTGGACCCTCTGCTCCTCTACCACTGCCCTACTCATTAATGTACCACCAGTGCCATGACAAAAAGAAGGAGCCATAGTGCTCCTTCCTTCCTTCTCTCCATCTGATTGTGTGCCCTTCAGGAGACTCCAACTACTGCAAAAAAAATCAAGCAAGACTGAAGATGCCAGGAAGCCATAAATGTACTGTAACAGGAATCAGGGTGACTATGGGCTTCCCAAGAAATAAGGGTTAATTCCAGCTCAGCCTTCTATTTCTCCTTACATAGACACTCATTGGAAGGGAAATAAGGTTGCCTGAGAAAGGGGAGAAAGATTAGTTGGAAAGTAGTGCCACACCCTCATCAGCTCCAATGATGGTGATGGAACTCAGATGAAGAGACTTTCCTGTTTGTTTGTTTTTTAATTGAACCTGCTTAGAAATATATATTTCCATTGATCTATTACATATCATTGAAAGGATTCAGAACTCATCTCACTATTGTTTATAGGGCCAGGAAGGAGAGAAATGGCAGGTGAGAGTTCATGCCAAGATGTGGGAGAAAGTGTGAGGCCTGTGGTGATTAGGTCAGGGGATGGGCTGGGTTGGTGACAGCATGATGTGGGGTGCATCTGTACATCAGCATGATGTGGGGTGCATGATGTTGGGGGGGGTATCTGGATATGAGGGTCAGATTTAGAAAGTTGTGTTAAACCCCTAAATTAGAACCCAGCTCTTGTCAATGCTGTCCAGGGCCTGGCAGAATGGTTGTATTACTATTATGTAAAACATATGCTATTAAAACATGTCAGTAAAAAGTTTGATTGTCAGTTAAAAGTTTGCAGATTGTCATAAAAAGGGGGGTTAGAAATCCTGCTTTCTTATACCCTGTTAGGGAGGCAAGGATGCTTCCTAACAAAAACTGTGTGGGCCAGCCTCATCTTTCTCAGGTCTGACCCATGGGACAAAAGGTACATTTGTGTGTATGTTAAGTGTCATGTGATTACAAGAAATATGATGATGTTCACATGAAATGTTCACATTTCACTATTGACTTACAACATGAAGTAAGTAAGTATAATTTTTATGTATTGTAATTTATCTATCCTACTGAGATCAGATAGTTAGCATTAGGGCAACCATCTTCATTGCACAAGAGGCCCACTAGATAATGTAGTACTCCTTGGGGCCAGATATTGACTTGTTTTGGACAACCTGATTCAGGGGTTGGAATCATCTAACTGAAAATGGCATCAGGATTTTTCAGCTTTTCTTAAATTACTTCAGAAGCTGGAGGATTTGATAGGTCTTGAATAATATCTGAGGGATTTGTAGGAAGCTATGCCACTGATGCTACAATGTCTGGTAGATGTGTAGATGATGCCATCAGGAACCTGACCTCACATCTGGTTGACATGCCTGCAAAGTATCTTGCCACCTGGAGTCTTAGCCTTATATGACATTTGTCCTGTAGTATCAAGAAGACCTATTTCCACAAAGACAATTAACCTCTGCATCAATGGAGAGTAAATGAAACATGACAAAGCTTCATTTAAAATTGATGCTATAACTGGATCCAATGTAAATGAAAAAGGTGGGTCTTTTTACACAACTATCTTTTCTTAGAAAGTCTTGTTAAATTAAGTTAGAACATCTTGAATGGTGTATGTCACAATGCTGTGCACTCCTGTTAACTTGCTGCCCAGTGGTTTGAACTATTCTCCAGCTGGCAAGTTTGCTTGCTGCTCTTTGCTAGTTATGATACAAAAGACCCTTTGATCCTTCCCATAGTGGACCTTAACGTAACATCCCCCTTGTAAATCAAAATCAACTGTTTGTCTATTGTAGTCAACAAATCCTGGTTCACACACAATGTAAGGGGGAGGATTTTGAGACCAGAATAACTTATACACAGTATAACCTCATCAATCTGGCATGCTCAGGACCAAGCACCTGCTGGAAATTTGAAAATTCTGGATTTTTTAAACCAGAGAACCAGCCAATCACAGAGCAGAATGGGGGGTGGTGGGGAAACGTAGTGGTGGCTGGTCCCTGTGGAGTGGTGTTGTGTCGCGGGGTGGTGGACGGTGGTGGCAGCCACTGTGTGCAAGCTTCCCCTCCACTGCTCCAGGACCACCCACCACTACTCCCTGATGTATATTTTTTAAAAGTGCCGGATTTTCAAGAATTCCAGCTTTTTTATATCTGGATTTATGAGGTTATACAGTATTTCTTTTAAAATTAAGATAAACTTAGATCATGAGTTTACTTCCATAACTCAAGATGCAGCAAAGGATATTTAGACTGGAGATTCAGAGGAACTTTCTGACTATGAGAGTGGTCAGACATTGGAATAGACTATCTAGAGTAGTTGTGGATTTTCCATGCTTGAAACCTTTCAAAACCTGGTTAGACAGACACTTGGCTGGGATGGTTTAGTCAGGGATAATCCTGCCTTGAGCAGGAGGCTGGACTTGATGACCTTGTGAAGCCTTACTTTCCTATGATCCTATGACAAATGGAACACTTTGGAGCATCATTGTATGGTAGGTTTTCTTCTTCTGTAGGGGTGGTGTTCCTACACTATTGACAAACCTACTGGTATAGACATCTGTAAGCATTCCATAGACTGAAATTCTATTTGGGTCATTAGATGTACTTATAGCAGCCAGAAGTGTTCTCTGGTTGGTTGTTGTCTTTTCAGAGGGCTTGGACTGCTGGTGACACACATGTGATGTGACCTTTGATGGCATTCAGCATCATGGAAACAGCATGGGCCACATTTGTGGCTCCCACCTCATATAAAGCAGTGCTCTTAGATGAAGAATTTATTCTCTTGCATGCTGGCAACTTCTTTGAAGAATTCCTTTTGGACTGCACTTGGAAAGCCTCTATTGGCATCATTTTTCCAGACAATGCTTGGATCTCCTTTCAACGTTGAGGTGTTTCTTCATGAGGAAATGCTTCTTCTTCAGAAATAGTCCATGTTAAGTTTTGTGGGGAGTCTGCATTGTAGAGATTTATCTCAAACCACACAGGCAAGTTGATCCCTCAGTAGACACTCAAGACTTATGTCAAAATTACAGTTTTCTGACAAAGATGAAACTCCTTTTTTTGACAAAAATGCTGCAATACCTTTGCCTGGCAGGTGACCTGGTTGGTTAAAATGGAACAATATAACTGTTTCAGATGGAGTCAGTGCAAATTGATTTTCAGTAATGTAAGGAATTCATTGTAGGACATGGGGTTTGGCTAGGGGCATGAGTGAGCAAACAAAGTCAAAGGCCTGTGAGCTGATGACAGCTAATAACACTACACATTTCTGGTTAGCCTCTGCAATCTGGCTGGTTTTCAGTCAAGCCAGTCAGTATAGAAATCCTAGGAAGATGGCCTGGTTACAGCAAATTCTTTCGTGCAGCCCAATGTCCTCAGTGTGGAGAGTAGCCACACAGAAAGGAAAGAAATCTCTTAGTCTGGCTCCCCAGACAGTGCTGGATTCTCACTGTTACAGCCCTTGGCTCTTACAATTCAGGGTGAAGCCCTGAAAGCATCCTGGTCTCTGGCATTCCACCCTTATCTCAAGTTGTGTGTACTGCACACAACTTTGTTCCAGTGAGATCAGAGAGGGAGCAAGAGAGAGGAAGCAACAGGGTAACCATCTTCATTGTACAAAACAAAAACGTCTCAACTGAAGGCTCCTCAAGCATAACATAAGGCAGCAAGAGGAAAGCAACACACCAACCTATTGTTGGGAGCACATACACAAAACAGTCGATACATAACAGAGCACAGCTTAGTTAAGGATTCTCAGCAAAAATTAATTTGGCTGGAGGGCTCAAAGATCAAAGGAAATACTAACCATTTTAGTTTACATTGCTATGTAGGCAAACTGGGTTACATTAAGCAATTAAAGGGTTTAATAAGCATAGGATATGTTTTGTCCTCAGGCAGGCATACAGTTCCTACTGAAGGATGAGGATAACCTGGAGAGGGTCCAGAGAAGGGCCACTCGTATGGTTAAGGGCCTACAGACCAAGCCCTACGAGGAGAGACTAGAGAAACTGGACCTTTTCAGCCTCCGCAAGAGAAGGTTGAGAGGCGACCTTGTGGCTGCCTATAAGTTCATCACAGGGGCACAGAAGGGAATTGGTGAGTATTTATTCACCAAGGCGCCCCCGGGGGTTACAAGAAATAATGACCACAAGCTAGCAGAGAGCAGATTTAGATTGGACATTAGGAAGAACTTCTTCACAGTTCGAGTGGCCAGGGTCTGGAACAGGCTCCCAAGGGAGGTGGTGCTTTCCCCTACCCTGGGGGTCTTCAAGAGGAGGTTAGATAAGCATCTAGCTGGGGTCATCTAGACCCAGCACTCTTTCCTGCTTATGCAGGGGGTTGGACTCGATGATCTATTGAGGTCCCTTCCGACCCTAACATCTATGAATCTATGAATCTATGAAGTCAGTAGGAACTATATATTCTGAGGATTGAATCTGGCCTATAGACATAGAAAAATAATTGTTATGATTATAGTTATACCAGAATCCAAGTAATCACTGTTCCTCACCACTGATCCGTGCTAGCTTCCTTTCTCTTCCACTTGCAGTGGCTTACTCTATAAGTGGCTCCTCCCCACTCTCCATATTTTTCCCTTTAAGTGAGATTTTAACTCTTTGAACCCTTCCACCCTTGGTTCCTTCTTACCTTCTAACAAGCACTTTCCTTAAGCATTTCTTTACCTTGCACTGCATTAGCAACATGACACAAGTAGAGCAGTAAAAACCTTAGTAGATTAGGTTTATAACATAAGAATTTTCTCCAGAGTCTTGTTTAGGATTTCAGGTTTCAACAGTCTCCTGAACACAAAGTTTCCCAACTACATCATCAAAATGCCAGCTTCAGTTGGAAGTTCCACTAATCTTATGGACACTTTTGATAAAGTGGGGCTTATAACTAAGCCAGCAAGTTTCATGTGACTTTAAGCACAAGCTTCAGCAGTATGTTCTCTTAAGACTGTGTTCCATTAGATGCCAAGCACTTATGAAAAGGTAGTTTCTTTTGAAATGTCAAAGTTTTCCACCTCATGGTGAGTTACTTAAAAAAATATTAAGATTGTTATCAGAATGTTTTCAGGCCCAGCTTGAGTTCAACAGGAGAGAGAAACGGAAAGAAGTTCTCTCTCATCCCATTACACTTCAACAGTTTGTCAGTTTAACCAGTATCATGGTACAGTGGAAGAAGCACACAGAACAGTACAACTGGGGTGTACAAAAGGGGACTTGAAGCTAGCTTTGCATACTGCCCTCCTTGACTTGCACTACATTTGTCTTGAAAGCACCTGAAGTCCCATCACTTTGTATTTAGAGTTTCTCTTCTTAAGAGCATCTCTTTTTTAAGATACCATATATTTAAAGTCTGGGGCAAGGGGGCAGCTTTTAGAGCTAATTATGCTTGTGCTTGGGACACCCCTTGTCATACAGCTTCTGCATGAAAAATACGACATTAATATTGCAAAATGAGGAGTGTTATTCCCTGGTTAGTCTATATCAGCAGCAGCATAATGGAACAGCAAACACTGAAAGGTGACTACGGCAGGGGAGTCAAGCTGGTCAGGATGACTCCATTAATGACATTACTGCAAGTTTATGCAAACATGAGACAGGGAAAATAATCTTGCCCAATGTACTATCCACAGGGCATGATGAAGATGAACACTGATTCATCCATGTTATAATGATTAAAGAATCAATTGGAAAATTAAACTGCACAAACCCAGAGGGGGAAGCAGCACTACAGTAAACATGGAGAAAGGTTCTAATCAATGGGTTTTTTTCTTCCTTTCCAAGTGTAGTGCTATTCATCAAAATAGCCAATGCGGCATGCAGCTGCTGAGTAGAAACATCAGGACAAAACCAAAAATCAATGCTGACTTTACTTTACTTATTCTTCATCCTCTACTCCCTTTTTTTTGTTTAAAATTATTATTGTTTTGTCTTAAAAGTAGCAGCCAGCTTTGAAACAGAGAAAGATGTGTGCTTCCACAGCATGCTAAGTAGGGAGAGGGCTTCTAAGATAAGGAAATTTAGGGACTGATTCATAAGATTATGCAGACTCTTTTCATAAGAACTGTGAACTTTGGCAAGTAAGCGGTTGCATAATATCATCAACCTTATCTACAGAAATGAGAGCCAATTTTGATTTGTTGCCTATCTTCCTTCTTCCAAGGGCCAAATCAAAAGAGGCTGTAAACTGACATAATTGCACTGAAAACAATGGAGCTTTAATAATTTACACCAGTACGGGATCTAACCTTGCATACTTTCCAAAGATGCAGGCAATTTTCCAAAGTTTACATACAATTTTATGCCTATTAATGTCAGATGGAACTTACTGGGTTTGAGATATTCTATTTCAGTATTGTAATGATGCCATTTGGACTCAGAATATCTGGCCATCTCTGTTTAAACTTCTGCTACTTCTGGACTTATTTCTCTTGTGTGGGAGTATTGGAGGGAAATTATGTAGTTTGAGTTATGGGGGAAAAAAGAAAAAATATACCAGATACTCAGCTGATATGAACTAATGGAGCAGCGTGGTCCCTGGGCTAACCAACAATGACCTAATTATCAGTTCCAGCCTCTGGACTACACTAGCATGAATTCAACACTCTGGTGCAGTCCCAGCACTGAGACTGAAAATACAGTATCTTTTGGAACCAGCTCTGGAACAAACCTAGTGTCTTGAACCAGCTCCAATGTGGTCTCAAGTAGGGCTATGCAAAGCTTTGGTCCCTGATTCGATTCGGCGGAGATTTGGCCCGATTCGGTGGCCAAATCTCTGAATCTGAATCAAATAAGAGGACTCTTTAATCTCTCTGAATCCAATAGAAACCTCTGAATTGATTTGGAGTGATTCAGTGATTTAAACATAGACACAGCTTTAAATGGTTTTTCTACATACCTTGAGGTAGCAGGTGGCTTGTGAATGCTGTGATGCTGGGGTGCATGGAGTATCCCTCAGAAGCGTTGGGGGGGCTCTCCAGCATGCTCGGCAGCAGACCCAGAAGTGGACCAGAAGCACTCCTGGTCCGCTTTCGGGTGCATTCAGGAGCATGCTGGGGGGCCCCGGCACCCCTCCCCGGCTCAGCAATGGGTACCTCCTGGGTTGGGGGGCACCCGGGATCCCCCTGTGGCCAATCGCTGAACCAGAAGGGCATGGTGGGGGGCCTAGCACACTCCCTGGTGGACCTGGTAGTGGACTAGAAGTACTTCTGGTCCACTTCCAGGTTTGCCACCAAGCACATGGACGGCCCTTGCCACACTCCTGTGGGACCCTCCATGTGCCTCAGCATCACAGTATTCATGAGCCACGCTGGTATCTCAAGGTATGTAGAAAAAACATGTAAAGCTGTGTCTATGTCCGAACTGCTGATTTTCCAAATCAGCATTGAATCTTCGGATTCAGTCAAATAGAATCAGGGACAGTAATCTGAATCAATGAATCGAATCACTGTCCCTGATTTGGGCTGAATCCAAATCACACTGGGCCTGCTTCGTACACCCCTAGTCTCAAGGCTGTTCGTGTCAGCCTTACTAGAGCCAGTTAAATACACTGATGCAGTTCCAGGCCTGAATGCACAGTCAGTTGATTACTGATATCAACTCTGGGACCTCACTGGGGCCTATCTCAAAGCCCTGCCATACAGATGGCATCAGACTGCCTTGTGGCGACCCTGCCACCCCTTCAGTTTAAGGCAAGATTGAAACCTGAACATGTGGTTGGGTTACTATTTAAGGCACATTAACTGGTTCATCACATGTTAAGTGTAATTTCTGCCATGGTCATAGACACAGTTGATAAACATTCAAACCATAGATTCGATATAGAAGTGGATAACCCATGGGATTCCATCTGAGAGAGAGATTAAGAAGCATTGCTATAGGCAAGGGCTGCATTTGAGTAAGACTCCCTAAGTAATCTAAAGAGTAACTTGCCTTGTGACATTGTCAATATATATTATGAGATAGCCTTGAATTTACCTGATCACATACATTTTCCCCATGGTATCCAGGCTCTTTGAGTGCCCAGAACAGCACTTTCAGAGTGACTCAAGCTATGAGTCAAGTTTGCACCATGAATGAGATTGTTATTAACTGTATTCCAGTGTTATTTGATGCAGGGAAATAATGTAAGAAGGATAGCGTTATGGTTAAACAAGCTGAAAACAAATTTCTAGATTTGAAAATCCATCTCTTTGCCATAAATCTCTCATGTAATGTTGTATATTTTCATAACTGGCCACTGCCTCATTGTTCCTTATTTTCTGGATGCCCTGTGTGAGATAAATGAGGCCAGACTAGAAAAGTATGGAACCATTGCAGCTGCAACTGAATTTGATTTGCACTGTGATGCTGACATGTGAAGTGCTTTCTTGACATATCAACAAAGGTAAGATGCCAGACACCTAGAAGGTATCCAGAGGAGATATACATGACAATGGAAAAGCAGGCAGGGGCTGGGAGGGAGGGGGGCGGGGGGAGAGGAGCCGCCTGTCAGCTCCCAGCTCCTGGCCAGAAGAATCTGAGTGATTGAGAGAAGTACAGAAGCTTAGGGGACATGGAAAGACTAGAAAGAGAATACCTGAGTATCTTTGGGCTGTGGGGGAGGGAGGGATTGGGGATAGAAGGGACTGCTTAAGCCCTTTGGAGGGAAGAGAGAACTTCTGGCTGGCTGGTTTTTGCCCCCAAAAATGCCTTTACTGAAGAGACCATCTGCTATGCTGATTGGAACTGTGGTTTGGGTTGCCCCAAGAAGAAGTGAAGTCCCTCCTTTAGGAGAGGAACTGGGTGCTAACTTGAGTTAAGGCCATGGAGAATCAGGAACTGAAAAACTGGAATCTCATTCTCCCCCCTTACTCTAGAAGCTAATTATGGACTGGGTTCAAGGGGTACTCTCAAGTTAGACGTGGATGTCACCAGACATTGAATTTGTGCTGCCATAAAAACATAAGCAGCCATGACAAATGTAGTGGTAAATAGTGCAGCTTTATTGAGGTGAATATCTATTTGCTCTGTGGTGGGAGAGTGTGGGCAGACTGTAGCTGCTTACACTCTCCAGCCACTCTGGACATGTGCTCTTCAGAACAACAAAAACACACAGTTCATTTCAATATTATGCACTGCAGACCAATCCTGCTCCTACTTTAAATTAATGACTAAGTCCCATTAATACTGATGACAGAAAATCAAAACTTTTATTTTTCAATGAATAGCCCTTAGGTACTGGCTATACATATTAAAATTAATGCCTTTTAAAATATAGATAAGGAGGAATCTTAATCCAAAAAAGGACTGGGTAACATTTCATTTACTTTACTCCAGTATATATGAGAATGACCATATCTTTATTTTATGAAATCACCCATGTTAATGGCTAAAGTGTTTTTTGGAAAAAATGACTAGTAAAAAAGACTAGGTGTCCCCTGTAATGAGGGATGTCCAAATTGAAATATTTTTAAAAGACCTACTTTTCTAGGGGTAAGTGCTGTTCACTTTTGGGATGTCAGGTCCCATTAAGGCATATGAAGATGAGGGGTGAAAAAGCTGAGGCACCAAAACAATTACTTATCTCTGAAAATTACAACAAATGTTTAGTGGAGGGAACCCCCCCCCCCCACCACACACATCATGTCTTTATTTTTTTTCTTCACATCTAGGAAGTTAAACCTGGGACAACAGTTCAGTTACTATCTACATATATTGTTAGTCAATTCATTAAACATTTCCTGCAGGGAACAAAACATTGAACTTAAATTTTAAGAATTATTCTGAAAAAAAATACTTTCAATGACTTGTGGATATATTAAGTTAAGCGGTAGTTATTTAGAGTACTTCCAAATGCAGAGCCACGTGTATAAGAAACAAGAATTTGTCACTACCAGACTATGGAAAAGAAAACTATGCATCTGAAAGATTAAAAAAAATCCTTTGCTTGCATTCTGATGGCTCTGTTATACATGATCTAAAAAGGCAAGGGTTTTTCAAAGGCATTTAGCTTTAAACATTCACAGTATCTTTAAAATGTCCTCAGCAGGACCAAAAAAGTGGGATTCAATTTTCAAAGATAATTGTGTCAGATAACTGTCTCATCCCTTTTCAGAAACAATCTGATAAATACCTAATTACCAGCGGAGTGATTGCAGAGCCACACAGCTGGGCCTGAGAAAAGGCTACAGGGAATGACAAGGTCCCCCAAAGCCATCGAGAGTAAAAGCCAGTTGGATTGTGAAATACTTCATTTATTCAGCTGATAAAATGTGTAGAATGTCTCTGGAGAAACCAATATATGAAAAAATGTTGAAATTTTAAATACAGAATCAATATCTAGCCACAGTGGCAAAGTGTTTATTTTCTAAACAAAATAAGATTGATTATATGAAACAATTACCTCCCAACCCCCCTGGTGATAAGCACTTTAGGGTAAAAAACTGTGTTTTGCCTTCAAACAAGTTTATATGCTTTTCAATCTAATTTCATTCATAATTTACCCGAGCACCCAGCATAACAACCATTTGCAGTTTCAAAATCAGCAGTATCATGACCTAGTTGTACACTCAAAACACTCACTTTTATTGTAGAACGAGACATTTTCTTTATACTTTAAATTGGAAACATCCCTGGTGTTGTATGTATCTGGAAACTAGAGTAAACTTTTTAGGTAAGCACACTATTTACGAACTGGTAAGAACTGAGTGGGAAGCCTCATTGACAAATAGCGTTTGGAAAGCAGTCATTGCTTAAAAGTAAACAGAACACACTTTGATATTTGATAATCTTCTGAATTGTTTTGTGTGCACATGCACTCAGGCACCCGCACTTAATCCATACATATTATATAGAGAATGCCTTTGATCCTGAAGAATCCATGAAGGCTTACAATTATGGTAAGTCCTAAAAGTTCCCTGCCTGCAGAATTTCCATTGATTTTAAAGAGATATTTTGAGCCCAGAGAACTGACAGCAGTGCATCACTAATACACATGCAGTCAGCATGGATTTATGAAAGCAAATTGTGTCAAACAAAGTTAAGCTCCTTCTTTGACAAAGTAACTACTTGGATGGATGAAGGGAATGCTGTAGAAACAGCATATCTAGACTTGAGCAAAGCTTTTGACAAGGTCCTGCATGACCTTCACATAAATATATTAAAGAAATGTGGGCTGGATAAAACTATTACAAGGTGGATAGATAAGTGGCTCAGTTGCCACAAGCAAAGGGTAATTATTAACCAGTCCATGTCAGAATGGCAGGAGGTTTTTGAGTGGAATCTTACAGGGGTTTGTCCTGGGCCCAGTGCTGTTCAGTGTGTTTATGAATAATTTGGATGGTGGTATAGAAAGCTTCTTGAACAAGTTTACAGACAACATGAAACTTGGGAAGAATTGTGAACACACTGGAAGATGTGAGTGTAATTCAGACGGATCTCAACAGATTGGAAAGTTGAGCTAGGATGAAGTTCAAAATGGAGAAATGCAAGGGGCTACACCTCAGGAGAAATAATGAAAAACACACACATAAAATGTGGGTGAACTGCACCTGGCTGCATGGAAGCACTATTGATAAGGACTTGGGAAACTTCATAGACCACAGACTCAATACGAGTCTGCAGTGTGATGCAATTGTTCCAATAGTTCCAGTGTTTGCACCAATAGAAGCATTAGGTGCAAGACATGGGAGGTGATATTGCCTCCTTATTCATCACTGGTTATGCCTTATCTGGAGTACTGTGTGCAGGTTGGGGCTCCACATTTTAAAGGACATGGGTCCAGAGAGAGTTAGAGAGGGTCCAGAGGCAACAAAGATGATCAAGGGCTTGGAGGGAAAGTCATATGAGAGGCTGAAGGAGCTAGGCATGTTCAGTTTATGGAAAAGACACTTCCAAGGAGACATGATAGGGAAATACTTGAAGGGCTGCTGTAAAGAAGCGGGAAAGCACCTTTCTTCTCCTGCTACAGGGAGGAGGAGACTGACCAATTGTTTGGCATTCCAGGAAAGTAAGTTTAGATTGGATATCCAGAAACATTTTTTCATTGTTAAAATAGTGAGATGGTAGAATAAACTGTGTAGGGAAGATATAGACTCTCAATCACTGGATGTGTTCAAGAAGAGGTTGGACTGGTTGGAGATGATCTAGGCATAGCTATGTGTTCTCCTATGGGTTATTTTCCATGACTAGGTTTTGCTGTTTGCTCTCCCCTCCCCCCCCCTTTTTTTTTTCTGCTGCATGTATCAGGATGTTTTTAAGCCTTCCCAGTGGCATTGGGTATTGGCTACAGCTGAGGCTGGGGACTTTGACTGGGGTGTGCCAATGCTCCTGCTGGGAAAAAAGCTGAAGGTTCCTGGCTAGAGCATCTTGCCCCTCCATTCAGGATCAGGCAGATTGCTGTATTTGGGGTCAGGAAAGAATTTTATTCTGTGGTAAGATTGGTATGGATTTCTGCTGTAGTTGGGCAGGGGGCACTTTCATAAGTGCTTGGCATCTAATGGAAGACCTCTGAAATTCCCTTCCAGCCCTGCTTCTCTGTGATACTGAAGTGACATTGGGGTAAGTTAAGAATATTAACTCTGAATCTTGTGTGTTTTACCTTAAATTCCAGAACAATAAGCTTAAGGATAAGGCCCAAACCATACTAAACTGACCAAGTTATACATCTCTCAAAGTTGTTACACTTCTGTTTGTTTTGTTAAAGGTGTAAGAGCACATAGTTTTGACTCAGTTCTGCTCCCCCTAAAGCCCCTTGGAGTTTTACCATTGGGGCTTTACTTGGGCCCGCTGTATACTTTACAGGTATCACACAGTTAACTAGTTAATTACATTGAGACTGGCTGCATATGCAAACTTGCTATCATGCCATAAAAAGGTCTAACCAGCTATAAAGTTAGACCTTGCCAGTGCAGGGGCAGCCCAGGATTGCAATACCATGGATCTTGCATTATATCCCACTGTGCCTTTACCTGCATGTGTTGGGGGCCCTTGGGAACAAAGACAGACTTATGCCAAATGCTTTTGAAAGTCCAATCTTATTTAAAAATAAGGACATAAAACATTGCACTTGTGTAACATACTGAGTGAAGGCTTCTATTGTAAATCAGGCAAATTTCCATTTCTAATACTGGGGACTGATCACCAAAACCTGAGGATTATTTTGAGAGGGAGGTAGGAAAGAAAGACCTCTTTTTAGGATTTTTCCATTAGTTTTCTTCTTGTAGACCTAGTTGGCTTGAACACGGATTTTTGGAAATTACTAGTAATTCTGTGGACATTCAAGATCCACAAGTTTGTGGAATTCTGCCTGTACAATAAAAAGCTGATTTAGGGCCCTGCCACACATTCAAATTAAAGCTGCATAGAAACCAGCTATAGAGTTCTTACACATTTTCAAGCACTAACTTTGTAGCTGGCTGGCTTTTTATAACTGAATAGTCATTTTTATGGTGTGATAAATTACTTTGCACATGTGGCTGATTTGATTTTTATCACATGGTTAACCAGTGAATTCTGTGATAATTACTTTGCATGTGTGGCTGGTCTAAATTTATTGTGCAATTAACCAGTTAATTGCATGATATATGTAATGTTTAGCAGGGTCTTAGTGAATTATTTGACTGAATCATCTACCTTCCCAGCAGTAGGATTTCAGCAGAATGTATATTCTTTGTGGGCTGTTTTATTTTTTTAGGTAAGTCTGAGGGAAGTAATAAAATTCTCAGCTTATTTACACACACACAGGAAAAAGACAAAAAATAAAAACCCACAAAAAATTCGAAGGACAGCAAGTGTTGTCCTGAGAAAGTGAGCCCTCTATAATGCAAAATCAGCTTACCTTGGATGGGCTAAATCCTAAAAGACTACTTTTATATCTCAAGATACTGCCTTTGAATTTTTGGATGGCTGGACTTACCTTTATCATGGTTTCATAGGGGGTGAAGATGAAATGAAGGCTGTTGTTATGCTGACGCTGTAATAAAAACTGCATTACACTCACAGCAAGACTGTCTTAAAGAAAACCAAATCCTTGTGGAACAGTGATTCGATTGATCTCACTTGGTAATAAGAGTGAGCTTCTTCTGGGTCTTACGACAAGTATTGCTGTGGATTTCCTAGTGGATGAAGCAGCACTTTGCTAATATATGAACAACGTTTTTTGTTTAGTGGACTTTCATGTTCAGCTGCCAAGCTTTCAAAAGATCTGTAGACATAAGCAATCTGTAGGTATAGCACTGCATTTTTTCAGAATAAGGTCTTTTCTATAGGCAAAGACATTCTTAGAGCTTGAGAAACAGAACATCCTAAGCCAGCATCTGGCAATAAGTATCCTCTTGAGACTGTGTTTCAAGTCACTGCCTATGCCACACATTCTAATGAAAGGGATGCAGCCAGAACAAGACAGCTTATATACAGATATGAGATGTTTGGCCTTTAGAAAGGTCACAGCTCCAGCCAAAATTGCTTTGTCAGAGCATGGTGATATTGCTGATTCTCTGAGCATGGCACTGCCATAGGTCTGTACTTCCTTTAGACTGACATTTCAATTTACTGAGGGCAAAGAGAAGCAGCCCAATTAATGCTTATCCTTCTGGAAAGAGTACTAGCATGTTTCCTTAGACATTTATTTCCCTTGGGTTCAGTCTCTATAGTATTAAGCCTGCTAGGGATGTAACCAACAGTGCTTGAGATGAAAGGGTATTAGTCCTGCTTAGCACTGACCAACCATTCTTGCTGGAGGGCCTGACACTGAGGTAGCAACAGCATCCTTAGCAGACTTAGATGAAGTCCAGGAGCTGGAGGTGCCTTGGTTCAATATCCATTGAACTAGGAATATGTGGCGACAGACCCTAAAATTTCATTGAAGAAAAAGGCTTAGGAGTTACAAATAAATAAATAAATAAATAAATTTGATGCGTGTTGAAGGCGATTCCCCAGTTTTACGCACAGGATGTTTCTTAACAGAATGAAAGTCAGACTACTTTACATCTGAGGGACAAAGCCTTGTGCCACCAACTGAGTGTTTTCTAGCCCTTTTTTTTTTTATCTTTTATGATAGAGTGAGATCACTTTGAAAACAAAAAGTGTTCCCAGCTAACTATAGACCTATTAGGAAATCAAGAGAGGGAAACCCAGAAAAATGCTGCTGCTGGAAGCAGAAAAGTATATTTGCAATTCTGAATCTATGAAACACAGGTTTGGAGGCTATCAGCTTCAGTCATTGAGGTAGAAATATCTAGTAGGCCTTTCCCAGGGCCAGGACTTATTGGGGCAAGGGGACTGGGAATGGTTAAATTTACTGCTCTTAATGACCAGAGACAGATTCTTTGGTGAAGACTTGCAGGTTTAGCCCCATCAGTGAGCGTGCTCAACCATACAAATATCACAAGCTCCACAGAGAAAGCATCTCTCCCAACAGGGAACTATATTCTTCTGTGTACAGGAAGAAGGGAGGTTACATATAAAAGGCAAGATTAAAACATTCATGCATTGTATTCATTGTCTGCTTTATTATATTGGAGTTCTGTGAAATGATGACTCTTTAAGGGAAAAGGGAAATATCCAGCATTCATGATATTGGAAGAATGGCATAATCCCTTTGAAATAGAGATTGATTTGATAAAGTTATGATGGTTATTAATCACAACCTTTTTATCTGCTTTGTCTAGTCTATGCCATTTGGCTAGCTCTGGGTATCCAGCACTGTGAAGCTCTAACCATCCTAGGGGAGGTCTGACCTTTAAGGAGACCCTGTCTTGTTTTCAATTTCCACAACAGAGTGAGCAGTCTTCATGCTCCTTAAATGAAAAAAAAAAAAAATGCAGTTACTTCTGAATATTCTGAATTAATATTTTCCTTGAACAAATACTCTAATTGAATAGACAATTGAAATATTCAAAGTAAAAATGAAAAAAGAAAATAAGCTCCAATTACATCTCAAATTATTACATTTGAAAAAAATCTCCTCATATCCTTACATTCATGCTTTACTGGAGTAATTTACTTAACCTATAAGGTTAAAATACTTCAAATAAATTAGATATTTCCAGTAAATCCCTACCTCTGCTATGGTCAGTGATATGGTACTACTGTAAGAAAAGATAATTTTTGGTACTATCATAACACTGTACAAAATTCTGAAACCTCATTTTATTGTACAAAAGATTTCTGGAATTAATGTCTCAGATAAAACTTAAGAAAAAAGAAAAAAAAACAACCTCTTACTAAAGATGAACAATATAACAATTTCAAAACCCTTAAAAAATTAAGAGAAGAAAGCATGCACTACTACTTTTAGAATATCAAAAAAAAAAACAAAACCCTCAAAACACAGTATGTCTCCCTTTGACTTTCTTCCTTTAAGATGGCACTTTCATTATCTCATCAGATCTAGAACATAAATTACTGTGTGGTAAAGTGCTAATGCAAGACATTTTTGATGAATATTTATTTATATATTTATAGGTGTGATATTTCAAGCTTTTAAACTTTCAGCTAAAAATGTACCTCCTAAGAATGCTTCAGAATACTTTTTTCCCCCTCTCATCTCTTTTAACCTGAAGTTTCATTTAAAATAAATACATAAAGGTCTTTTATAGGTATTTTCAGTAGGCCAAAGGTAAAACCAAGCAAAAACAGTTGGTAGAAACAGATAAGAAAAGCTAGTATGTCCTATAGAGTTTAAATGTCCCACAGAGTGGGATTTATAAACTCAGAGTTAAATATATTTTCAGTACAAAGAAAATCAACCAGCCAAACAAAAAGCAAGCAAAACAAGCCCGATATAAAAACTAGAGGTATTCCAAGTGCCGAGACAGCTACACAGCAGACACTGCAGCTCTTATACATGTTTTCCTTACTACATTGAAGAAACTTTCTAAAAATTACTATTAAAGAAACCATGTCAGAGTAAATTTTACATTGAATCATAGGTACACTGGGTGGCGTTTGACAGGTACCTTATTTCAGAGTAGATTCTATTCTTTTTTAAAAGTCTATCAGATGTATAGTCATATGCTATCCACTCCACTCCTGAAACAATAATAGACACAAGCTATAAGCAGATATTTTAAAAGTTATGGATGTGCCTGTCACAACTGCTGTGACCTTTTCTAGTGAAGAAACAACTGTATAATGACTCCCAGGTGGGTCAATAAAAACCATCTTGAAGCACTAAATTCAGGTCACGTAAGCAAGAACTTGAACAAATAGCCCAACTAACTAAGCAGTTAGATCCTGCACTCTGAAGGTTGAAAACTTAAGCTATTCAGTATAGCCAAGTTGGACTGAAAGCTGAAGTTCTCCTATGGTAAACATATGGTAATCACCAACAAATTAAGCTGTATACTTTCAAGTGGCTCCTGTGCAAACTGTTAAAGAAAAATGGCTAAGAGCGATCTATCAATTATGGATGATTATCTCAAATCAGAGAATAAAACTCCAGTTAATTTATTTCCAAGATTACTTGGAAAACATTGGAAGAACTGAGGGGTTTTAGTCATAATGGCATGGTGCTCAAACTGGTAAAGATGTTCCAAACTGCCACTGAGGTATCATGAAGATATCCCATATAACCAACATTTTACCTGGGGTACTGTTATTTTACTGTTTTTAAGAGATCTGATTTTCTCCAGGAAATTTATGAATACTTTATCATGTTAACAAAGACGTATCACCTGTTCATTCCACTAGTGGCCAAAAAATACCTGAATATTTGAAGCAATATTTTGTTTAGGTAGTGTTGGAATGATGCTGAAGTCATGACAGGCCAGGAATTATATGAGAGGCAAGGGTTTTTGTCAGTAATATCTTTTAATGCAGGGGTTTTCAGTTTTTTTTAGTAAGTGCACCCCTGGCACCTGGACGTTTTTAGTAAGTGTACCTGTCCCAGGGGAGCGGGGGCACTGGGAGACCCCCGCGGCGGCCAAGGGGTCTGCTTACCTCCCTCAGGGCTGGAAGACCCGAAGAAACTCCACGCGCCGGCGCGGGTCATCAGCCGGGCGTTTATCCGGCTGCGGCTGAGCAGCGGGGGCAGGGCACGCCGCCCGGGAGGAACAAAAGGCGGCCTCGCCGAAGCAGTGGGGCGGCTGAAAGGAGAGAGCTGGAACGTGGAGCCCCAGCGAGCAGGGGATCAGCTGCCACCCGCAGAGTGCGGGACGCCGCCGGGTAGAGGTGGAGCAGGCTGCGAGCAGCGCAGCGGAGCACCCAGAAGTGAGGAGACAGGGGGAGAAGTCAGCCCCAGAGGTGGGGCAGCAGCCAGCGGGGAACCCGACACCCGAGGCAGCAGGAGGCGTAACAGCTATCCCGAGAGTGGGGCCAGCTGTAGCCTGTATTATGGAGCCGAAGGCGCGGGTAACTGCGGCCGGGACTATTGGGGAAGCAGAGAGGACGTCTGCATCCCAAGGAAGGAGGGATCAGGGCAGCACCCCCCAACTGGGAGGGGCATACCTGGTCCGAAGACAGCCGGTAGGGGCTAGGGTGACCGAGCCGAGAGAGGACGAGACGAGGACGGGTGAGAGGCCAGGACAGGAAGACCTGAGGTGGCGTATGGCCGGGGTGTAGGGGAGGACGGAGCCCTGAGAGTACCCGCGAAGAGGCGTGCCGGCACCAGGGGATACCCCAAGGGAAGACCCCCCACTGAGAGAGTCATCAAAGTCGTGGCAGGCGAGTTCTGGGGTCCCCCTTAATACCAGCCGGGGTAAACCCTGGGGCGTACCAACGAAGCTCGGGGGCGCAAGATCCCGAGCCAGGGCGAAGGCGGCGCGCGAACTCCTAATCGAACGGAGGCGGGTACAGTACCCCCCACAGCTGGAGGTGGAGGGGGGTTACGTGGGGCCAGACATGGAGCCAGGGTACACTTACTAAAAAAGGAGCAGAGCAGCATCAGTACAGGGTGGGGGGAAGTGGTGGCGCAGGGTGGTGGGAAGTTTCCTTCCTTCCAACTCTCCCACCCCATGTCCAGCTGACTGGGCAGTGCCTGCATGGCCCGCAGAGGAGCACTGCCCTTGCCTACCCCCAGCTCTGCTCCTGGGAGACTGGTGCTTCATCCCCACCTGCCTGTGTGTACCCCCTAGGGCCCTCCCAAGTACCCCCAGGGGTACATGTATCCCCCGTTGACAACCCCTGTTTTATTGGCTCAACTGCGTAGTTAATATAGACAAACTTTCGAGCACAATGCATTCTTCATCAGGTGTGAGGTGACGTTAACAGCCTAAGCAACAGCTGGCATTTCAAATATTCAGTTATTGTTGACATAATTCATAGAGTTCAAGATTTACAAGTTTTGTCAAGATCCTACTTTTTGATAAATTATATTAATATATTTACCTTAACATCTTCAGAGTTTAAGCTAAGAATTTGAGCTCAGACCTGATGTCTCATGCTCTAAAGCTTATCTACCTCTACCCCAACCATGCAGTTGGTTTACTAAAAGATATCACCCACAAATATTTTTGCCTCTAGCTACTTAGACACCAGCAACTCCACAAAACTACTTAGCTGGTCTCAGGGAAAATTTGTAGCCAGCTGGACCATTTCATGAAGTACAGAATGTTCAACAATGCGATGGTGACTATCGCTGATACAAAGATATGCAAGGTAATACGCACTTGGCTCTGGAGCAGAGCTTATTCTTTATTGAAGGGACTAGTCTGTCAGAGATCTTTAAACAAATGCATTATTTGCTTTGCCTACAACAATTGTTATCTGACAGGGAATGCAATTTTTGCTTCCTTTCTCTGTCAAATGCCAACCAGTCTACCTTAGAAAAGTGAGCTGACTATTGTCATTAAGAAGGGAATAGGTTTCCCTATTCCCATCATAGTTGTGTTGTTTCATAGAAGAAAATGTTCTTTAAAGCTGCACCTGATTTCACAAAGCAAAAAATATCTTAGTCAGCATTTCCGTTCATCTATGACATCTCACAAAGATTTAGATTTTGGTGGAAATACCCATTATTGTATTGGGATTCTTTCTTAAAAAATAGACAAAAAGCACTACATTGTGTATAAGTTAATATTAGCATTCAGATATGGTTAGACTAACTGTAACAGAGTCTCTCATGTTACAAATGGAGAACTGTAGCACAAAGACTTAATGCTTAACCATATATGGGAAGTGAATCAAGGTCTTCCAAGTCCAAAGCTACTACCTGAATAATTGGACCATAAATAGTATAGATATACTGGTCTATAAATAACAAATACAAGATCATGAAGGAAAGGAAAGCTGCCATTCTAGCAACTCTTTACCCAAATATGAGGCAGAACAGGTAACAGGTATGAATGTCCCCTCTAGTAGTGGTGGTGATAGATACTGGAAGAAAGATAGCCTAACTTTGCAGATTTAAGATAGTGGTGTATGCCCATAATATATGTTATTTTTCAAACTGAAATAAACAAGAGAATCATATATATTGCTAAATTTCATTCCCATTGTTTTGTATTAAGTATCCTACATGCAAAGAACCTTAAATGAATATAGAAACAGTGTCTCAGTTAAGCTACAACAGTGGTTTTCAACCTGTGGTTCACAATCCCTGGGGGACCCCAGACTATGTCTAAGGGCTCCATGAAAGATGACTATCATCAATCAAAAGTATGTGAATACCCATATTTACAGGTCATACCTCCATTCAAAATTTCCAAAGGGGTCCACACTTGCATTCAAAGTTTTTTAGGCGTCCACAAATAAAAAGTTTAAAAACCACTGAGCTATAACTTTGGATAGCTAAACCACAGTAACAGGTATGTTAAACACATACATAAGTAAACCAAGAACTATTTAAAAATGTGTTGCCTAATAACATTGTAAAAAATGGTCTCTTTTCCATGCCTTTCTTTGTGGCATACAAAAAATTAATGTGCTTTACCTTTAGTGGAATGCAGTTACATTTTAATAAGCATTTATGATTTAATAAGTTCTCTCTATCTGTGTCTACCTGGAGAGTGGCTACCAATAGGAGGCAGTATTTTTTTAGTTTAATACTACATTTTTAAAGGTTAAAATGTATTATCTTATGTTCTGATCTTTGGAGAGCTACATTACTTTGTCTTTCCACTGAAACAACTTAACTTATAAAAATCCGGTTGCATTAGTATTTTTTTCTTGTGTTCCACCATAGGCTATTAGATGAGATCACTTCAAGAAAAGCATAATCTGTATCTGAACTGGAGATGGATATGACTGGCACTAAATAGATATTTGAACAAACTAGCTTGTGCCACTATGTCCTGCTGCCAGTCTTAGGAGGAATTATATCTTCACTAGTAAGCTAAAAAGTATTAAAAGTACCAGACAAATCTTATAGCTAGGCAGTAGGCCTGTGCAAAGAGGATAGTATTCACTTTGGCCTATTCAGGGGATACTGATTTGATTCGATTATTCGAATCACTGTCCCAAATTGATTCATCCATATCTGATTTGAAGATTTGGCCACCACCGAATCAGCTGAATCTCCAAAATGAACAGGCCCCATCCTCCACGCACTCTCCCAGCCCCATCAATGGCTGCCCTTCCTGGCCCCAGCACCGGGCAGGGCAGCTATTGATGGGGTGGAGAATGGACGGGGGTTGGGGGCACTTGGGGGGGGGCTGGGGGAGCAGGCAGGGGATGGGGTCGGGTGTGGGTCCCCCCATGGTCCCCTTCCCTCTTCTCCAGCCTCCCCCCCATCACTTACTGGCACGGAGTCTGGGTCCAGCTCCCTGTGGCAATGAGCAGGGACTGCCCAAATCTCCAAATCTCTCTGAAGCGGTCCAAATCTTTTCCAAATTGATTCAGAGAGCTTTGAATTGAGTCAGACCTTTTTATTAGTCTCCCGATTCGATTCAGATTCAGAGATTCAGTTGCTGAATCGGGCTGAATCTCTTCCAAATTGAATCAGCATCTGAAGCTTCACATAGCCATACTAGGCAGACATTTGCAGAACTATGGATATAATTGTAAGCCACTTTAAAGCTTTTTGGGAAGGGTGGTATATAAATCTAATAAATTAAATAAAAAGCAGAATGAATTTAGAAGATAGTAGTGAACTAAGCACCATTCCCAGAGGACTAAACAATGAACTTATTACATGAGCACTTACACATAAGGTCAAATGAGGTTACTAGTATTAGTGAGAGGTTTGTAATCTTGCTCAATGACATTTTCCTTTATTGAATTATAAATTGTTTTGGAGCTATTTTTCTTCTTCAGATGATTTTCTTCTGTGTGTGTGTGTGTGTGTGTGTGTGTGAGTGTGTGTGTGTGTGCGCGCGCACGCATGTGCACGCACGTACACACACACACGTGTATGAAATGAAAAAGAAATGTATCTTGAAATATATCCCACATTTGCTGATCCTTATCCCATATGTAATTCCATTCCTTCTCTAGGTAAACAGATGCTTCTTTTATATTGTTTAAAATTCAATTTATAGATCTTAGTCTATGTTGCCAGAGTAGATAGTAAAGTTGCCAAGAAACACAGATAGCTTTCCATGGAGTGCAAAAAAGGCTGCCTAACATTGTAACTTAAAAAAAAAAGGCTATTCTGTTTTCTCAGGAAAATGATTGTCCATATTGCTGTAGAACCATCACTACTGTTGAACTAGTCAGGCTCCGTACAGGATTTATAGAGCTCTTATTAAAAAAACAAAAAACCCCAACAACAACAACCCCCCCCAAACAAACAAGCCCAAACAAACAAGAAAAAAAAAACAAAAAAACCTCCACCGACACAGGTCTTTCTCCTCTAGGGACAAGGTTAATTTTTACAAGATCAAGAAGAGATGTAATCCATGTTCAAAATTCAACCCTCAAATACCTGGGAGATTTTTTTCTTCAATGAATGATTCATAAAATGGTGTTTCTGCAAGGCTGGTGTGGTACAGAGGAACAGTTTGTGCATATCTGAAATTGTAAGTGCCTTGGAGTAGAAGAGTCAAGCCATCCTGTATACTTATCCAACACCTGGATCAATGGAATCCAAACCAGGGTGAAAGCCTAGGTGGTATCACAAAATAAATCACAATAACTACCATATTTAGTCAACTCAAACCCATTTCCTTCAACATAGGAAAAACAAAGTCACATCTTAGAAATGAGACTAAGACTGCTCAAGCTGGGAGGTAGTAGGAGTGGTAGTACATGGAGCTCAGCCCAGCAGTGGCACAAAGATTCCTCTTTTCAATGCATGCTCCTCTCCCCAACTCCACTTTCCATCTTCCCCAGTGATCAGAAGCAGAACTTAAAGGGAGGAACCTGTGTGCCACCACCACTGTGCTGGGTTGTGCATGGGGGATGCCCCAGATCTGCTTCTTCTGATGTGCTCCTGCTGAAGGGAACAGCTCTAAGGGGATCCCAGCTTGGCTGGCAAAAAAGGAAGAGGACACACAAGTTTAGAACAAAAAGGAAGTTTTTGCACAGAAGTTGGGGATATTTCAATGTATTTATGATTTTGCTTTAGTGCCTATATTTTTGTAGTTTTCCAAGAAAATACTTCAGAGAAATATTTGCCTTTTTAATCAGTCTTTCAGTTCATCTTTTGTAGTTACATTTCCAATAGTAGGAAAGTGTATCCTGAACCACATTTTGTCCTAAATTAAACAGTTTACAACATTAAAATCCAGAAGAAAAAGCTGATGGAAACAGGTTATATAGCAGACTACTTACTTTAGCAATACATCTTAAGAATGCAATAAGGCTGACAAAACAGCTTTTATTTTGTGGTTAAAGAAATGTATTTGGTCTAAGTGCCCCTACTTTCAAATAACAACACCATTTACAACTTTCCACATGAGATCTAATTATTGGGAAGTTGTCTTAAATTTAAGGTTGTCTTGGATTCAGGTAAATATGGAAATGAAGGTGTGTTCTCAGCACTGCTGACAACATAACAGCTAAGACAGCACCACCCATAATATAAAATAAATGTTTTAACCTGTTCTTTTCCCACCTCCTCCATCTTTCTTTTGTTTTCTTTAATGGTATTAAGAAGTGAAGTTTATCTGTAGCGTAATTCCTCTATTATCAATTTATGATTTACCAGATCTTAATGCCACACAGTCAGGTTTAGGCTTGTACATGGTATGGAGAAAATGCTCCTTATTCTCTTGGATAACCCTACTGCTAACAAGGAAAATGCATCTATACTAATCCTACTGCAATTCCCTGCAGCATTTGGTACAGGTGACTATCAAACAATTGATAAATCGTGACATTTGTGCCAATTGTACACAGGTAACTGCTCAAAATTGACTTTACACAACACAAGCATTATCTTCTCTCAGATTTCTCATCTTAACTGAAACTGGTATGTAGGAGAGCAAAGGGTAATGGCAATAATAGTAATCAAGGAGGTCCAACATTTGGTAACATTCCATGGACATCTGGGGAAAGGGCTATGTCTATCTGATGGCAACCTGTGCATATGTTGACCCTAGTCCACCTTGAAAATAAAACAACCCCCCCCCCCAAAAAAAATTAAGGCTAGAGCTAGGAAAGTCCCTCTTCTATTGCTGGGTTTGGGGTTTTTTTTTTTCACTTAAGGCTTACATGAAGGTAGATTATAAAAGTAACGGCTTTTTAGGGATGTTATTACGGTGGAACAGGATCATGTTCAAGCACGTAGGTTGGAAACACATATACCATTTTAAATGTTTCGGGCTTAGGGAAAGTTACATGGTGCACTTAGAGCACACTAAATCTGTGGAATCCAAACAGTACATTTGTTTTGACCCCAGAGAACCTCAAGTGCTGAGAGCATAGAGCACAAGAGCGCCCAGAGTTCAGAATAATTAGGAATAAACTCACAGCCATGCAATAGCTGATAGAGCCTGAATGCATAAAACAATATTAGCAATAGCATCCCATTCCAAATGGAGATGGTTAAACTCCAACTGCTTTGTTTAGAATAGGTGAAAATGCAAGTATGAAGTGGAGTCAGGGGCATCTGAGACTTGTTTAACAAGACAAGTACTCCCTACATTCTGGCCATAGGAGCCCAGGTATGCAGAGTGCTCTGAGAGCTGGGAGCCCCAGTGCCTAGAGCACATGGACTGTAGGGAGCAGCAGCAACATCCCTCCCCCCCCCCCCCACGCCCCCCATCTGCCTGCTGGAAGTTGCATCTTCAGAGTGCAGGGGAAAGCAGTACACCAACAATTGGAGGAATGATACACCCTGCATAAAAGAGGGCTGGGACTTCCAGCAGGCAGTCAGGGAACCATGACTTTCAGTACTCAGAACTGATGGGGCTGCAATGCAGGGAGCAGCAGTACCCCAAGGGCTGATTGGAGCTGGTTCCCCATGTGTTGGGAGCCCTCATCCTAGAGCACCAGGATGCAGGGAAGTAGTGGCGCCCTGAATGCCAGAGCCCTGGGTGCCATCCCAAGTGCTGAGAGCTGTAGCCTGCAGAGAGTGAAGGCAGGTGGACAGATCAGCAAAGGTGCTGGGAAAAGTGATAGACAGAAGTGTATAGCAGAAAACATACAGATGGGGAAGCCATACATCCTATATAGATGTACAGTGGCACAAAATAGTGCAAAAAAAACTGTACAGTCCTACTATTTCATCATGGTTGGGAGTGTTTCATCCCTTCCCTATGTCTGTACCCTGGTGTTTTGAAATACCTCTGAAATGTTGCAAATGTTATGTCTGTCCACACTCTTAGAGGCCTAATGGGTGAAACAGAATTTGATTTCCATAGTGATCCAGCTGAAAACTGTCTGGGAAATAGATGTGTATTTCAGGTAAGGGCAAGCCTTTTTCAATGTAACAGGACAAATTCCATCCTCAGTAGAGCTGTGAGAAATGGCTGTGTTTCGATTCAGTTTCGGATTCGGCCATTTTGGAGGACAGTGATTTGTTTCAGTGTTTTGGGTCACTGTCCTGTTTTGTTTCAGCCAAATCTGTTTCAAACAGGCTGCAAGGGAAACTTTGCACAGCCCTACCCACCCAGGTCTGACTTGGGGCCCCAGTGGGGAGCAGGACGAGGACCTGAATGGCTTGTCTGGGGGAGGAGGAGGACTGCTGCCCTCTGTGCAGGTGAGGAGACCCCTACGTGTATCTCTGATCCCTGTCATACTGGGTCGCGGTATATGGAAACAGCACAGAGCAGTGAGCAAGCCTGCTGGTCCCTGCCATGTGACTTGGCTCTCCAGGGAGTAGAGATCTGCGCTGGGGTCTCCTTGACGCTGCTACCCATTAGGGCAAGCAGTGGCGTTGAGGAGGCCCCTGATGCAGATCTCTGCTCCCTGCAGAGCCAAGTCACATGGCAGAGCAGCAACATACAGCTGTTTCCCTGCAAGCCTGGCTCTGAAACTGAAATTTTCTGAAACATTCCTGAAATGTTTTGGATGCCTCATTTCATAGGTATTTCTGAGCCTTTTGTTTCAATTCAGATTTGGTGTTTCAGGTGCCAAAACGGCCCAAAACACCTCTGAAATGAAACAGCTGCTAAAATTTTGCACAGCCCTAATCTTCAGGTATGTTTATAAAACCTAGTTTTCTCTTTTTTAAGTATAATTAGTTATATTTGTAAAAAAAGCATATTCTCACCAATAACACCCAGGAAAATATAAAATAAGTGGCTGATTGATAAGGTGCAAACAAACTTCGAAGTCAGAGAAATTTCTACCCTGATCCCAAATAAGCTGAAAATGGAAACGGAACTTGTATGCAGTTATAAATTAGAACAAGGTTAACTTAGAAGAAAGTTAAGAAATCAAAACAACGATGAGCAATTTTGACGGCACATATTCCCAGTTATCCAGACAGATTTGGCATGCTAGAAACCCAATTTCCCTGTGATTTTATTTTCCTTTTAAATATTCAGAATCTAATTTTCAAAGGATGATGTTTAGAAGTCTCCCCTTTTAGTAATTAACTACACTAATGTAAAATAGCATTCCTTGCATTTGCATATAAATTAAGCCAACTATATCATCACATTCTGTTAACAATTTATTTACTTTATGTGGCAAGTTGTTCTGTTTTTGTTTTCCCTAATAGAGGAATACATTATACAGGAAAACATAGGCTTTGTTTGAAATTTATAATAGAATAAAACTACTTTGGACAGTAAGTATGGCAGAGCAGAATCAAAGGAAAAATGTTAGAAGGATAGGAAGTGCCCAAAAGTACAGGAGTGACGTAATACAATAACTGCTGTTCCACTTAACACAATTTGTCATTAGAACTCTAAGTCTACCACACTAAATTGTGTGTGTGAAAGACAATCTGATCTGCTGAGCTAACACTATGGCAATTTGTTTTAATGAATCACTATCTCTATTCAAACATAAATCAAATGTGGTGTTACAGTAACAGAAGACTATTCTGTCACATAACAAGAATAACATAGCAAATATATGAAGGCAATAAAACCCAAGTTAAATTCAGCCCCTTCTCAAGTATATAGTCACTTAAAAAAATATTTACTTTTTTGTGGTTTCAGTAAGTCTACATATAAACAAATATTAAACAAAGGTATAAGACGCTATGCCATTGAACTTCAGATTTACCTCAACACTCATGACCTTTCTCCTTTTACCTAATCTTGCATCTCGGGCTGTCTCCTTGATACCTCTTCCTAGCTAGTGTGCAATCAGCTTAACATGGCCAAAACTGAACTCTTTGTCTTTGCACCAAAATGCTACACTACTAACATCCTCCTGTCATTCAGACCCCTAACCTCAGGGTCATCCTTGTATCCTCTCTTTCCTCTCTCCCACCATGAATATCAAATGATATATAAATATTGCTGCTGATGCTTCCATATTTTATGTCCTTTCCTTTCCTTTTAGACTATACAACTGAAACTTTCATCTCTCATTTCAATTAAATATCTCTAGGCTTCATCCCATCATACATCCTCTTCAGCCCATTCAAAAATCAGCTTTTATTATCCTTGTGTTCTGACCATATTGGGAAAATTTTCCAAAACACACAATGCCTTAGGAGTCAAAGACCTGTTGATTTCCAATGAAGCCATCACTTTGGAACCTACGGACCAATTTTTAAAGGGATACAGGCCTCTAATGATGCAGATAAGCACCTTATGGGATTCTGAAAAGTGCCTGGGCCCTACCATTTAAAGCAATTTAAATACTGAAATAAATTTAAAAAAGAAAAAGAAAAATCAGTGAACACACTCCATCAATTAAAAAGCAATTTGGGCTCATGGTAGAGGTGATATTTTTTATTAGACCAACAAGATTTTTGCAAAAAAAAAAAAAAAATCTTTTATTTGCAAGCTTTTAGGCACAAACACCCTTCATCAGGCATCGAAGAAAAAATTGTAAAAGTTCTCCTGGGTAGAAATGAAAGTTCATGTTTCACAGCATTTCACAGAGGAGTCAATAGATGGAAAAATCCTCTGGGCAGTCAATTCTTAGCTGGTAAGGAGTTTCTCAGCTCTCTTGTGAGTCTCTTTGATGATGCAAATTACCTTGAACTGAGGCAGGAGAAGATCAGGGCCATGTGTAGATGAAATGAGAGGCATGTGTACACGACACTTTAAAGTGGGCTAAATACTTTTGCACTGCTTTAATAGTGTTAGTGTTTGCACGCCTTGGTGGCATATTGTGCATTCATTCCAGCTGCTGTCAAAATTCGGCAATGTAATGCACCTTAAATGACATTGGGCGCAGCAAACTAAAACTCCTTCAAGGAGTTTTAGTTTGTTCCCCCTACAGCCGCAGAGCGAAGTACTGGGCTCTGTGAGCTCCATGGCTCTGCAGAAATCCCTGCAGGCAGCTTGGCAGCAGCCTGGGAAAGCAGGTTCCACCCAAAAAAGCAGCGAGCCTGATCACTGGGTTTTTTTTCCCCTCTGGAGCCTGTCTGCTTGCCTGAACTGTGCGGGGGCCTGGTGCTTCCCTCTGCACCTGTGGGGCCTCCCAGGACCACCCAACCCAGCTGCCTGCTGCCTGGGAGGGGTGGGGCCCACAGCTGTTGTGGAGAGAAGTACCAGGCCCACCCCTGCAGCCCAGGGACTGCTCCACCCACAGGCAGCTCGCCCTCCCCTCCCCACTGGAGAGGCAGATAAGTCAGACGAGTGTGTGCACAACAGGGATTTAATCAGCCCTAAATTGAAGCGGTGTTCTTTAAAACTCATCACTTCAATTTAGGGCACCCATTTTGTCTACAGATGCCCCAGGTTTCAGGTGGTCACAGTTGCTTCCTGCTTGGGAAATTTTTGAAGATTTAATTTAAAAAATGAAGCTAAAATTTGATATCTTTCATGTGTCAGGTATCCAGGTTGCAGCCATATTGATCTGGAGGAAAAAGCAATCAGGGCTTATGGTAGAGGTGATATCTTTTATTAACAACAAGATTTGCATACACACACACACACACACACACACACACACACACATATATATATATATATATATATATGCAAATCTTGTTGTTAATAAAAGATATCATATATCATCCATAAATGTTACATTTTATATTTGTGCCCTTTCCCTTTATCTTACCATCTTTACTTCAGTATTTACTTTATTTTCTTATAATATTGCAGAAATCTCATTATGAGACAAAAACACTAACTGATTACAAAATAAATTAACATTCCTTGAGACAATAAATTAATAATCTGCTAGTTATTATGAAGAAGCAACACATATAATGAATATAGTGCACTCCAAGACGTGCAATAAGCTAACAACCGAGACTTTCAAGCAACACAAAGCACAAAATGAACCCAATGTCTAGCAAACAGGTAGGTGGAATCTGTGAGCAAGTAGACTTCCCACTGTGATAGATTTGGGGTGAACTGGAAGAAGACTACCACTCTAAATGCTGCTGTCAAATTGCTATTTTCTTATTTTAGAGACACGTCAATTACTCCTCTGCTAATGTTGTTACTGAGACAAACCAGGGGAGTTTCCAGTTAATTTAAAAGACTACACACTTGCAATCATCTCAAAAGCATCTATTCAGGCAGCTCTTAGAAAAGAAATACTATGACCTGGCTTATGATTACAGGTACAGTGGTGGGAGGGGGGAATATCTAATGGGCAGCCTAATGAGAATCCCACCCATTTTTAAATACGAGGCACACTTGGGTGATATAAATCCATTTACATCTTCTAATACAGCTCCTAATAATATTATCTATATTGTTGCAGGGCACTTAGATGCCTGCTCCTAGAAGAGCAGAAACTGCCTGGGGAGAGCACAAAGAGCCGGACAGAAGCCCAGGTGCAGGTTGCTGTGGCAACCAACTAAAGAGAAAATTAGCCTACACCTGCACTTGGTCAGCTGGCCTGAAGGGGCAGGGCCCTGTGCTCATATAAACCCCAGGACAGGGACTAGGAGGTAGTTCTCTGCCAGCAGTCAAGGGGGAAGGAGCCCTTCTAGAGTGAGTGAAGGGAAGAGGCCTGATTAAGTACTGCTTCTAGTAATGTAAAGGGGCAGAGCATACCTTACACCGTTTGTATTATGTTATAGCCCAGAGGCTTATGTTTGGTTGTTGTTTTATAACACTGGTGGTTTTGGTGAGGCTATTTGGGAAAGGAGGAGGCCTCATTGGGGCCCCACTGCAGTGTGGGGACCCTGGTGCCAATGAGGGCATGGCATTTGGGGTGCACAGACCCCCAGTGCCAGAGAGGGCATGACACTAGGGAGACAGAGACAGGGGCGCAGAGGCAGGGCCATAGAGAGCCTAGGCACCAGTGGAGGTGCAGAGACAGGGCCACGGAGAGCCCGGCTGGCACCAGTGGGGGTGCAGAGACATGGCCGCGGAAAGCCCAGTGAGGACAAGGGGGCTGAACTATAGCAAAGCCTAGGCGAGACAATGCCAGTACCATCTGTGAGGTTTGGGGCATGGTAAAGGGGTGGTTGGAGCCGCACATATAGCCCATAAGGCTGGGGACCCATGGGGTCCAGGGAAGTCCATCGAGACCGTGTCCAATCGGATGTGAAGGCAGTCTCCCTACATTATTTTTACATCAAGATGTGGTGGGTGAGAAAAGAGGGTGACCATCAGGCCAAATTGGCATGGTCAAGGGGCCTTAGGAGATCACAGCCATCCTTAGGGACCCCACCCTGTGACATATGTTATAACTCTTAAAAATATATCCTATGTTTTGTGTCCTTGTAATACGTGAGGTTGCAGGGGTTGCCATAATGCCCCTTGGTGGTTGTTTTGACCCTGCCTGGCTCTTGTCCTCACCTCCCAGGGTCCTACCATGGTTGATGCTTGCCATGTCTCGTTGATGAAGGGAGACAGACCTCAGAAACTGGTGAGCATAAGGTGCTCTCTCTCTCTTTTTCTGTACCAGTTCTTTATGTCCTGCTCACCTTAAGGGCTAAATGTGTTGTCTCCTTCCACCCATAGCCACGCTCATGCCTCACAGATATTACTCTGTACACCATTCTGTCCCTTTCCACTCTAATGAAAACACTGCTGTGTCTCATGTATCAATGTCCCCACACTTAAAAAGGGTGGCAGGGACACTTGAATTAAAACTCATTCAATGAGCTTTAGTTCAAGCACTCCCACCACCATTTGTAAGTGTGGGGATGCTGATACGCCCCTTTACTATGCCCCAGGATGTTGCTGAAGCACGGCAATTGCCACACTCCAGAAGACTCCATTAATTGAGTGTGCTGTGATGTGCTTAAATTCCACTGCTCTTTCATAGATTTCATAGACATTTGGGCTGGAAGGAACCTTGAAGATCATCAAGTCCAGCCCCCTGTCCCAGGGGCAGGAAGTCAGCTAGGGTCAAAGGATCCCAGCAAGATAAGCATACAAATGTTTCTTGAATGAGTCCAGAGTTGGTGCCTGCACCACTTCTGGAGGGAGTCTATTCCAGGTACTGGGAGCTTGGCTAGTAAAGAAAATTTTCTTATGTCCAGCCTAAAACTGTCTTGGAGGAGTTTATGACTGTTGGTCCTTATTTTTCCTTGGGGCACTCTAGGCAGACGTTCTCCCAGATCCTGATGCACACCCCAAAGATCCTGATGCACACCTCTTATGTACTGGCATCCTCCATCGTGAGGTACTAGAAAAAGGCGCATTAGCCTATTTTAATGTGAATTAGCAAAAGAACATGGATATTTTTTGTGATGCTTTAATATGCATTAAACTAGGATAATGCACATTAAAGTCCATGTGTAGATGCACCCTGTGTTCCCATCTAGAAGCCTATGAAGCTCTGGGTTGTTGCCTCATTCAGGCCGTCAGCTTCCCTTAGTTCTTTCTGCGTGGCTTTAAGGAACAGCTCAGGTGCCTGCTAGCCCATCTGCTGCAGACATCTCCCTCAGGATCTCCTCACCCTTCAGCATACAGTGGGGGATCAGACTCTGGGTTTATATGCCATGAACCCATTTTAGTCAGGTGCCTTCCTCAACTCTGGACAGGGTTTTCCCCATTAAATCAAGGGCCAGTCTGCCCTCATGCAGCTGTGGTCCAACACAGCCAGCTGAGCCTGCTAAGTCTTCTTAAAGCAGCAGGACCCTCCTGGCCTCATGCCACAGTCTCCTATCCTCCTGTTCCCTTACACTTAAGTAAAAGACAGGGTCTGGGTCCCTTGCTATAGTCCTACAATAGTAGAAAAACATAGAGGAATGAAAAGAACATTTTAGAAAATCAGTTTTGCTTGACTTACTTAATTATATAAGTAACTTATTGGAAGAAACTGTAGTTTTGCCTCAATGCACTTTTCTTATGTTCTGTAATGTACATTGGTGGCCTTCCTTGAAAATCAGACACTGCTTAAATCACTCAATCAGGAAGCTTACATCCTGTTGTACAGTAAATCCTTTCTAATCTCTTGGAATGTGTCAAATGCCTTGGTTAACCATTAAGCATACCAGTGAGAGAACTATCACATCTATCACATAAAAAAAAGAACTCTAAGCTGCAACCCATGTTAAGTTGTGCCATAAAAATACCTGCGAATTTTTGGCTTAAAATGTGTGCTAAAATTCCTCTTTCCCTCCCCCCCCACCCACCGCACTTAATTCATTAGCTTTCATTCAACTTTGATTGCTGCTATAAAATGCTGTTTCTTTTTATGATATCATGATCAGTTTTTTCAGCTTACCATAAAGGAAGTGAACATCAATCATTTGTATTATTCTATCATGATCGGTGCTCAGAAGGGAATGCTGAAGTAATTTTATTAAATCATGCATTACCTACTGCCTACAGTTAAAGAAAAACAAACCTCTGGATTCAGAGCTTTACTTATGCATAGCAATATACAAAATTTTTGCTATATACTTTATAAAGCATATTATATTAAAAAAAAAAAAAGCGTTAACAGGACAAAAATAATTTCCACAATAGATGTTTAAAGCTGAAATAAAAAGACATTTCTGGAAAAAAAAAATCATTCAGCATCTTTTCAATGAGGAAATGCAGTCAGTCTCTATATGATTCTCTGGTATAATTTTTCCATCTCTGGTCTTTTATTTTCTTAATGGTGCCAGGCCAAGGGTTGTCAGACTCGTTTGGTCATATGGACCAGATTGAGTGGTGCTGTGACCAGTCCACAGGCTGATGTGGATGGCCCTGTGGTCCAGATCAGGCTCATGTATCCCCATCCTTCCTGAATGCCCGATCTAGCACCGGTGGTTCCTGCTTCAGTCAGTCTGAGACTGCCATGCATAACACCGGCTCTGGTTGGGTGTGAGCTTCATGCAATGCAGGTCCTGGACTGGCTGGAGTAGGTAGTGTGTGCTGCATAGTCCTGGACCAGACAGAACAGATGTTGGAACTAGTGTGTGGGGTGCCCATAGTAATGGGTACCCCGCATGTCTCTCACCTGCATGTTGGATCCAGGGCCCACTTTGGATGGGCCGGGACTGAACCATATGTGATGTCTGCTCCCAGCTGGCTAGGGCAGGCACCATGGGTGCCTACACACATGCTTGGGGTTGAGAAGCCATTTTAATTAGAGCGGTTTTCTGACAGCATCTTAATAAAAACTGTTCACAGTCGCATATATTAAGCTTCCCACATTTTAAAGTGGACACTGGGGTGCTTTAACTAAAACTCAATGACCTTTAGTGCCCTGCAGCCATTTTAAAATGTGGGGGGTCTTAATAAATATGATGGTGAGGCAATGCTGGAACATGCTCATTAGAATGTGAAGCAGACTTGAGTAATCAAGTCTGCTGTGACGTCCTAATTGGAACACAAACCAGCATGTCTATAGGCAGTCCATGTGTGGCTTGTGTGTGGGTGCTGTAGGTGCTATATCCAGCATGGAAGGGATTCCCAGACTGGCCCCATGAGGGTGCCACATGCAGCAAGTGTCCTGGGCCCTATGCATGGGGCTGTTTTGGCACATGCCTTTTCTGGATCATTTACAATCCAGGGTCAGCACTGATGGCTAGATGATATGGCTCTGCAGGCTGGTTCTGGACTGTGGCCCATATCTCTGATGTCCCTCTGGTTGATGAACAAATTAAAGCTACATACAAAATAGATTCATCTTGATTAAAATCATACTTTACTTAAAATCTAATTAAAATGGTAGCCATAGACGGCTCTATACTTCATGATGATGCATACCAAATACCACACTGAGGGACAGAAGATTGCATAGGAAATATCCTAGCTTTCATCCTATCTTTGTGCACTGGTCTGAGGACACAGACGGTCTCGGCACAATTTACTTCCTAGGTCAACTGAGAATTTCTGCAATAGAAAGAAATCTTCATGTGACAACGCTAGAGCTGGAGTTGCTGGTCCTACACTAGTGCTCCCTATGGACCTTAGCATAGAGAAGTCTTTCTGTCATATAGCTCAGGGATGGAAGATATTACTGCACTCCAGTGCTTATCAGCTATCTGGCCCACAGATGAGTGCTCTCCAATTGTTTGCATCTGGCCTGTGGCTACCCCCATGGTGCTCCACATTGGGCTGATCCCCACCCACTTCCATGTAGGGCTGCCCAAGCCACATTCCTGCCCACACCCACCCTACACTTGCCAGACAGCAAGAGAGCACAGCTTTAGTCTCAGCCAGTGTACACAACTTCCCGGCAGGACTGCTGTCACCAGGTGGTTGAGTGGGTGGAAGGCAGCTGAGAGCTGGATCCCCATGTGCTGGGACAGGAGCTGCCTGGCAGCAGCTTCCCCCACCAACTGGCTGGGCATCTACTGCCTGGCATGCATTCCCACAGCTTCCCTGTGTTACCTGCTGCTCAGAGTGGGAGAGGCAGGAGAAGGAGGAGCCACTGGAGGCATGGGGAGCCAAGCAGTACCCAGGCAACTGCAGGAGCAGCCCTACCGAGAAGCTGTGCTCACTGGGTGGGGCTGGGGAGGTGTCGTCTGGTGGCATGGAGCAGACAGGGGAGCGGCTGCCCCAGGTGGAAGCAGGTGCATTAGAGGGGCAACAGTAGGCCAGATTGGGGTGGGGGCGGGGGGTTAAACTGCACTTGTACCTGTACCATTTGGGTACACTGTGCTGCATATGCTCTTGCCCTGCTTCCCTCCATCTGCCCACCCCTGGCCAGCTCCTGGGGCCTAGCACGTGCAAATCCCCACAAATATATGCACACACACACCCCTCCCACACCTCACCCCCCACCCAAGCTCCCACCACCCACACAGTATAAAAGAGTAAGACTAATTTTGAACTATTATGCAATCACCTCTATATACACTACTCAAACATAGATCAGGACAAAATTATTTTTTAAATAAAATTTAAATATGTTATAGATGTTTGATTTTTAATATGTGATTGATTTTTTTTTTTATCTATAAGTTGTCAAAATTATATCTTCTGAAAGATTGTGTGTGTGTGTCCCTCATCAGCTCACCAGAACTCATTAAGTGACCCTCCACCTGAAATGATTGTCCATCCCTGCCCTAATAGCTCTTATTAGAGAACTACACCTGGGAATATCTGAGTGTTGAGGAAACATATAGGAATATACAGCCACCTTTGCTTGTTTGTCGTGTGCTAAATGCATCTTTGCCATACTTCAGAGGCTGAATCTGTCCTCAGTAAAGGTCCATTTTTCCTAAAAGTAGTATCAATAGATCACTAGACAAATCTAGGAAATCAAAGATACTGAAATCACATACTCTAAAGGATGTCTCCCAGAACCCTGTGGATTTAGATGCCAATTTTATTCATGAAAACCTGTACCCATATGTCTCAAACTAGAAGTCATGGGGACAAAAAACAAACAAACAAACAAACAAACAACCAAAAAACAGATCTATGATTTTTTTCTCTAAAATCTACTTATGAACATAAAGACAGGTTCTTGCTATCTTCCCATTAAAGCTGAATTTCTTATTTCTTTTAGCTATCTCAGAAAAAATCACTCATCTGACACAAGTCACTTTATCTTCCTTTCATCCTGAGATCAGAGATTTGGAGGGATTTCCATCCCCTCAACAGTTGAGTTTAATTGAATGCATGCTCCTGAAAGTTGCTGAATATATGGAATGGGAAACTGTAGTTACACAGAAAAAAAGCCAGTAGCCAGTGATGCCTTCTCAAACTGGCTGTAATCCTGGCCAGAATACTCATACAGTTTGAGCTCACTCACTGTGGGGGGCCAGAATACTCATACATCTCCTATAACATACTTTAATTTTATTTAAAAAATTATTTTGACCTGATCTATGTTTGAGTAGCATATATAGAGGTGATTGCATAGTAGTTCAAAATAAAGTTACTCTTTTATACTGTGTGGGGGGTGGGAGCTTGGGGTGGAGGGTGAGGTGTGGGAGGGGTGGGTGTGTGCATGTTTTTGTGGGCCAGAATACTCATACATTTTGTTCTCTATTTGTTTGGCAATATTATTTATGAATCACATGTATCATATAATAACAACATGAAAGACATGTTGAGCATGCCTCATGATCAAGACAAAAGTGATTAATGTTACCGAATACAGATAATGGCTTAAAACTAGAGTGAGCAATACTTTATTCTAGAGGTGCACTGATACATCGGTCCAATATTGGACCAGTACTGGTATAAAGAAAACTGGCTGTATTGGATATCTGTCCAATGGGGCTGATAATTTGGCCGATAAATGCCCGTGCTGCATGCAGCTGCAGTGCAGCACTCAGGCAGTGAGAAGCATAGATGGCAGTGTGCAGAGCTGCATCCAGCTGGTAAGTCTGGTGTGGTTGAAGGGAGGGGAGAGAGAAGGGGCAGGGGTGGCAGATCAACACCCCCCACAGTGAAGGAGCTAGCAGAGGCAGGGGCTGCACTGGCAGGGTGGGGAGGGGGCTGGAGCCACAGCTTGTGGGGGGGGAGGTGGCTCCCACCACTGCTTGCACCTGAGAGGGCACAGGCGGGGCATGTGACCCTCAGGTCTGTGTGGGGTGGGGCGGGCTGCAGCTGGGACTGTGTGGGGTTCTTCTTGGTGGGGGCTGGGTTCAGAGTGGGTGCTGACAGTGCTGGGAGGATTCTGCATCCACGCCAAATTTCATTGCCGCTCTGCTTCCAGTGCTGCCACTGCCAGCTGCCTGGCACAGCCCCAGCTCAATGCCCTGCCTCCACCCACATGCTGGGAAGAACCAGGGCTGTGCTGGGCAGATGGTAGTGGCAGCAGCAAAGTTTAGGGTAGATGCAGCATCCTAACTGTGCCTCCAGTGTCTGCTCTGAGTCCTGCCCCCACCCAGAAGAGTCCCGTGCAGCCCCAGCTGCGGCCCACCCCACCCTTCCCTGTGCAGATCTGGCGGGGCACCCCCCCCGTGCCCTCCCAGGGTGCAAGCAGTAGCAGGAGCTGCCTCCATCCCTCCCACAAGCTGTGGCTCTGGCCTCCCCCACCCTGCCAGGCAGTGCCTGAGCCTGCCCCCTCCCTTACTGCAGGGGGCACTGATCTACTCCCCATGCCCCTTCCTTACCTCCCCCCTCCCTTTCCACCACACCAGACTTACCAGCTGGAGGCAGCTGTATTGGAAATTGGATCGTTATTAGCCAATACGCCTCCTTAAATATCGGCTATCAGCCCCCAAAAACTCTATCAGTGAACCCCTACTTTATTCCACCATCTCTAGGCAAGTCAAAACATGATTAAATACTTTAATCTTAATATCTGCAAAGAGATGCTGTAGAAACAAATTTATGATCATGCAGAAAACATCTGAGAATCAGGCCTGGACTATAATAGCTAATTAACTATTTATATATTTAACAGGCTGAAAGAAGGTGAAGACATATCTTTACTTCCACCACCTGGAGGGATAAAAACAATCCCTGCAGGTAAAAAGATGCAAATGCCTGCAAACTGCAACTTGGGACAGCCACCCATATCACAGAAACAGGGAAGTACAGCTTAGATATATTGCAGCACTCTGGGCACCTACACACATGCCAGATACCTGCTCGTGTGCGCGCTAATTAGCATGCACTGGAGCAGATTCGATTAATTGCATGCTAATTAGCATGGTCCAGCAGCCTCAGCATCACGTGTATTCAACATCCCTGCACTTCAAAATAGGGGCACAGGCACTTTAACTAAAGCCCAGTGAATGAGTTTTAATTAGAGCACCCCTAACACCATTTTCAAGCATGGGATGCTGATACATGAGGCACTGTGGGTGCTTTAATTAAAGTGCCTCTCCACCCTGGAGCACATGTAAAGATGCTCCATGATACTACTGAGAAAGGACTTCCTAAAGTAAAGCTGCCAGGCCATATTTTATTTTTGAAATATTTAGTTTGATATATAATGCTAAGATTTCCAGCAGAATGAACAGTCTCCAGAATATTTCAGAACATGGTGCAATGTTTGCTGTTTATAACTTGCTATATACATACCATACATACAACCTACACCCCTATATACATACCACTCATGGCTCTGCTCAGCATACAGAAAGACTGTTTTAATGGATGAATACAGAATCATAGAAAATTAGGGTTGGAAAGGACCTCAGGAGGTCATCTAGTACAACCCCCAATTAAATCATCCCAGGCAAAGCTTTGTCTAGCTGGGTTGTAAAAGCCTCCAAGGATGAAGCTTCCATCACATCTCTGGATAACCTGTTCCAGTGTTTTACTACCCTCCTAGTGAGAAAATTCTTCCTAATATTTAACCTAAACCTCCCTTGCTGCAACTTGATACTGTGAAAGAAGTATAGAGTTTCACTCAGCAAGTGCTTTTAGATGCACAGAAGGAGAAAAGATTTCCAGGTCAAAGCATTATAAATACATTATTAATATCAACTAAACATACTTATGGGTGCCATAGACAAATTTTGTTTCACGTTAGTTTGACTCAGCTTGCCCAACGTCTGAAAAATCTCATTCTTCAGTAGGGCTTTTTGGTGCTTTTATCTAAATCTGATTCAATCAGCTTTAGACAAAAGCACCAAAAAGCCCTGCTAAAGCACCCAATTTATTTAGACATTGGCAAACTGGGTCAAACTAATATGCTTTGTCTAGTAAAGCAATGCGTTTCTTTTCCCCACATCTGTCAGCAGCTTAAGAAACTCAAAACAAACTAGAAAAAAAATGGTCAAAAAAGATACCTCTTATTAGTCTTGTAGTCATTGTACTTAAGCATACCTCTCTTATTTAGATTTGTAATACAAAATATAGCCTTCCTCAGCATCTCGACAGTACAATCAACACTTCACTGTTATTCATTTCTAAACCCAAGTTAATGTAGAGCTGAGTTAAAATGACTACACCTGAGTTAAAGGTTTTAGCTAGAGCTAAAAACAGTAATCAGGGCTGTGAAATAAAAGAGAGCCATTCCTGGTAATACCCAAGAGACAGCAAAGCTATGGAAAAAAGAATAGCTTGATTAATGAAACAAGACCATTAAACAAGAAAGACTGAGGGTTGTTAATATCTCTGGAGTGGAGAGAGATTAGCAGGAATCAGGTACATTATGAGCCAAAAAGTCAATTGACCTCCTCCCAGCCCCACCCCCAGCTGCCACCCCACATTGCCTGAGCAGATAGTGTCATAGTTGGTAGGGTCAGAAGGGACCTGAGCAGATCATCAAATCCGACCCCCTGTCATGGCAGGAAAGAATGCTGGGGTCAAACGACCCCGGCTAGGTGTCTATCTAGCCTCCTTTTAAAGACCCCCAGGGTAGAAGCGAGCACCACTTCTCTTGGAAGTTGGTTCCATATCCTAGCTGCCCTGACTGTGAAGTAGCACCTCCTGATGTTTAGCCTGAACCTACTGTCAGTTAGCTTATGGCCATTATTCCTTGTTACTCCCGGTAGTGCTTGGGGGAGCAGGGACTCTCCCATTGCCTGCTGGTCCCCCTTGGCAAGTTTGTACATGGCCACCAGATCCCCTCTCAGCCTTCTTTCATGGAGGCTGAAGAGGTTCGGGTCCCATAGCCTCCCCTCGTAGGGCCTGTCTTGCTGCCCCCTGATCATGCGAGTGGTCCTTCTCTGGACCCTCTTGATGATGTCCATATCTCTCCTGAAGCGCAGTGCCCAGAACTGGACACAGTACTCGAACTGCAGCCTGACCAGTGCTGTATACAGGGGGAGGATCACCTCCTTGGACCTGCTCGTGATACATCTGTGGATGCGTGACAAGGTGCCGTTGGCCCTACTGTCCAAGTCCTCACATTGAAGCCCATGTTCATCTTGGAATCAATAATGACTCCAAGACCCTTTTCTGCCTCTGCACTGACAAGAAGGGAGTTCCCCAGCCTGTAGGTGTGCTGCTGGTTCTTCCTCCCAGGTGCAATACCTTGCACTCATCAGTATTGAAACCCATCCTGTTCTCATTAGCCCACCCCTGTAACCTGTCCAGATCTAGTTGCAGCCTGTCCCTCTCCTCCAGCGTGCCCATTTTTCCCCGCATCTTAGCGTCATCCGCGAATTTGAACAGGGTGCTTTCCACCCCCTTGTCCAAGTCGCTGATGAAGATGTTGAACAGTGTGGGCCCGAGGACTGAGCCCTGGGGGACCCCAGTGCCCACATCCCTCCAGGTCAAAAATGACCCGTTCACCACCACTCTCTGGATGCTGCCCTCCAGCCAATTTGCGACCCATCTGACTGTGTAGACATTGACACCACAGTCACCTAATTTTTTAATGAGAATGTGGTAAGAGACAGTGCTGAAGGTCTTCCTAAAGGCCAGAAAGACTACATCCACTGCGATCTGTTGCTGCAGCTCCCCAGAAGTTGGTTTTAAAATTTAGGTGGAACAGGAATCAAAGGAGGGGTGACTGCACTACTGTACTCCCCCCTCCCTTCCTTAAGGGCTCAGGATTAAGTCTTATTTTTAAGATCCAACAAGACAGACTAACATTTCTGGGGTATGTGGGTCAAGTGAAAGGCAATGACTGACCTTTATATAAAGAGAACTGACATTATAATACAGTATACCTGCATATACTACAACAGTGAAATAGGGGCACTTAGTTCATCTTCTAATGAAAAGCATTCATATTAGAACTATATCCAGTTTTGGACATGCTCCATCTAACATGCTATATTATATTTACAAAGATATAGGAAAGCAATCTCCTTTTCCCTTACAGTTCCAATTTATTAATCTTGATCCTTAGCCTCTCACCTGCCCAAAAGGCAGCATTAGTTGACTTTATTATCCTTCTAAAATATGCTGACTGAGAAACCTTGGGCACCAACATTTATATACTACTCAATATTTGAAGTAAGAATATCATTTTCTTTGGAGGAAAACAGTAAAATAAATCCCTGTATTCTTTATGCTTTCGACACTATGGCATAAATTCTTTAATGGTATACATCAGCAAAGCTCCAGTGAAATAGTTATACCATTTTACATCACAATGCTAGCATGAAGAAGCTGAAAATCTGGCTCTATGTGTTTTGTTCTCCTGTGACATTCTTGTTATTCATGACCATATATTGTTTTGGCAGGGTAAATCATAGCTGGAATTTGAAATTAAGTACAAAGAATTTTTTTTAAAATACAGACGTACATAATTGTTTTTGTACACTGAGACTTTTCTAAACATTTTGAGGGATGAAATGTAGGCTTAGTTTAACAATTTGAGATATACCATATTCTTATTCTGAAGCCAGGATGCTGTTGGAATCCCATATGCATATAGAGTTAATGTTACTTAGCTCCTGGGAGCACAGCTAGGGAGTATGAAGATTGTTTCATGTTTGCTCATGAAAGAATGAGAATACTAATGAACTGAAAATTGAATGTATGAAGGGTAGCAGGAAGACAACATCCACAGAATGTTTTAGGGTCCAGAAAACAGTTGCCAGCTTAACTGCAGCCTTATCGCTTGTCATTTTTCTGAAAATCACTGCTGTCAAAGAAAGATTAGTTATTTTTACTGTAACATCAGTGACAGCTTGCTTTATAGTGCTACTCTCTAGTTCTGTGGTCAATAGGTCAGACACATCTGGGAATGCCCTTGTATCCATTTAGAATAACTGTATATAATGCTCATTTATCATGCCTTCATATGTGGCCCAAACATCATCTTCCAGGCTACTCTTATTTCTCTTTTTTTAATCATTACTAAAAAAGGTAGAGCTGCATGTCTGGAATATAACAACTTTATACCCTCAAATTTTATACCCTCAAATAGCATTCTACATCTATATCCATGTATATATCTGCTGCTATCTATACTGTCATTTACAAATATATCTGTTACCTATAGTACATTTAACACCGTAGTATTAAGGGCTTTCTATTAAATCCAAGCAATATTCATTGATTGATTTTTAAGGTCTCTTCCCTCCCCCATCCCAAGTCATTCACAGAGGACTCACTATTTCCTTCCATCACCTTAGTGTGAATGCCTGAAGCAATGTCTCCATATCTAAGCTTCAAATCAGATTTCAAGGAGCAAAGGACCTAATTAAATCAACTGGTGAAACAGTTTAATCAATAGCAAGCTATAAACTCCCATCTTTGTTTTATCTCTAAGTCCATAAATTATGAAAAGAAAGTTCAACACAGAAAAATAAATTAGGCAATGAACTAATATAAAGCTATCATTTTGGTCCTATTAAATTAAGCCTCAAAATGTTTAAAGGAATAACTAGAATGATAATCAGGAACCTGCAACATTCATTTCATGTTCTATTTTTATGTGAGCAAAATCTACAGCATTCATTTTATTCTTGACCTTTCTTTGTTAATCCAGTAAGTCCATCCTACTCCCTTTTTTCCCTTCATAGACTTGATAGCTCCAAATGCAAAGCCCTTTTCATTTTCTGTTCATATCCCAGTGGTACATGATAAAATATTAATTTTGACTCTGTGTGCGTCTCCAGGTTCCTCTTTCATTCTTCCATCTGACTTAGATGGCAAGGGAAAAGGTATGGTTGTGAAAATCCCCACACACTATTATCTATTCCAGATTTTTCACTAACATGCTTTTTTAAAATATACTACCCAGGACCCTTGTTGTCAATGAAGTCTGCAACTTCCAGATCCCTGATTATGACCACTGTAGTCCTACAAAGCATCCATAGCTGAAAGGTGATATTTTTCATTTCCATTTGGCTCGATAAATGTTTTTGGGTTTTTTTATATCAATTTAGCCACTATTTCCCAAGCACTTGTAAGCTAAATATTACATTACTGTTTTTCAAGGTTCTACCCTTGCAGAAGCTTCAGTTAATGGAGAATACAGTAGCCTGCTATCTATGGCTTAGATTGAGAGGCGGTAAGCACTTCTATGAGTAAGTCACTGACATCAATGGATTACGCCTCATTTATGTAAAAATTCAATAACATTCTAAGTTTGCATTATGTAGACTTTGAGAGTTTGGTATTAGGTTACAAAATACAGTGTTTCATCAAAACAGATGTATTGAGTTCTGTTTACTTTTAGGTGTCGTTAATTTTTTTCGTGAAAAGTTTTTCTGATCCATAGAAATCAATGCTTCCTCTTCAAACTCTTTTAAGGTTGAGGATAGGAGATGAGACTGTGGCCACTGGCAGACATTACACTTAGGACAGGATCATGGGCTGATCTAGAATTTTAAGGAGGGGAATACAGATGGTGTGATGCATCATCACATATAACACAACACACATTTTTCTTCAGATTTAAAAGAGAGTAGAAGCTTCAGTAATATGCTAAGGGCCTAGGCTGTATCATTCCATTTGAAATCAAGTACATCTTAAGTGGAATATTAATTAATTTTCTTTATTACATATCATGCATAAAAATACAACAAACTAGGAAAAATAATCATAGGGTGATGTTTCATTAGTCATGTAGTCATTAGAATTAAATGTACATCTCTAAGGTTCATAGCACAAAATCTGACTTTCTTGAGCAGCATGAGAGTGCATCCAGTGCATCAATGAAAGTTATTTCCACACCTGAGTTAAGGTTTTTAGCCAAAGAGGAGGTACCAAACTCATCCAGCCCTGGCTAAATGAATGGCACAGGGCCAGTTTGTGAGCCAGATCAGACCTATAGGCTGACCTGGCATTCCAGTGCATGTCTGGAATGGCCAGAGTGAGTATTGCATGCAGCCTGGTCCTGCTCTGGCTGCCACAGGGCTGCAAGGCCCCTAAAGTGCTAGCATTAACATGTGCTGAATGAATAGTTTAAAAGGAATCAGGTAGATGATAATAAGCCATGTAGTTAATTGGACCCCTCACCACTGCCTGAAAAGAAATGCTGCTACCATTGCGAGGAAGTTCATTTTAAACTTTGGGTGGAGCGCAAATCAAAGGCAGGCTGCAACTGCACTACTACAACACTGAACATAATAAACCAGTTAATCACGTCTTATGTAGTAACCTGGCCGCACACTGATGAAATTAATGGCACAATAAAAAAGGAATAAGCTAGCCCTAGTTACCCACCACCAGGCTGCGCTCCATGGGGCAGGTGGAATCAGGGCTGTGCTCCAGGTGGCAAGCCCCCAGTGCCAGACTGCACTCTGTGGGGTGGGCAGAGCCAGGGCTGCACTCTGGGTGGCAAGCCTCCTCTGCCAGATTGCGCTCTGTGCCCTGGCTCCCCCTACCCCACAGAACACAGCCTGGCAGCAGGGCCTTGCCACTCAGAGTAGAGCCCTGGCTCCATCTACCCCGTGGAGCACAGCCCAGCAGTGGGGAGCTGGGACTAGCCTCCCAGAGCACAGCCTGCCCCAAACTGCCCTGCACAGATCTGGAGGCACACACCCACTCCCATGCTCTCCCAGACCAGTGGCAAGAGCTGCCAAAGGAGCCATCAGAAGAGTAGCTCCTGGACTGATGGCATGCAGTGGTGGAAGCCCCCCTCCCTGAGTCCCATGCTCTCTCACCCCAGCTGGTCAACATGTCCCAGCTCCAGCCCCAATCCCTTCCTTGTTGTCGGGGTGTTGGCCTGCCCCCCCTCCCCAGCCCATTCCCTCCCCCCTCTGCCCACCACAACAAATTTACCAGCTGAAGGCAGCTGTGTCCAGTATAATTAAGGACTGCCTGTATAGTCTATGGCCGAATGTCTGAATTGGCACCGAATCTCGGAATCTGAATTGGGTGAATCGAATTGACAGTGTTTCAAATCACTGAATCAAATCACTGTCCCTCCATATCACCTGAATTTGAATCAAAAGCAAATATTTACTGCTTCGCACAGGCCTAATTCCCAGCCTTTAGAGTACATGGGGTCCCTTGACCAGCTGACTGCCTCTCCCAGCTTTGAGTGTACATCAGAGTCAAGGATCCTGCTGTGCCCATGAGGCTGGGAGCCCTGATCAGCTGATCTGTGGTTCTAGCCCCCAGATTGGTGAGGACTCAAAGGTTTCACTGTGTCCTGGAGGATGGAAGCACAGATCAACTGATCAGGGCTCCAATCATGGGTGAACCAGAGCCCTTGACTTCACGGAGCCTCAGAGGCTGGGAGTGGCAGCCAACAGTGGCTCCCAGCCTTGGGGCACATTGGAGCCCTTGTCTCCAATATGCCTATGATTCTGAGAGTGGCAGTCAGCTGATCAGTGCTCCCAGCCTTGAGGGCACATTGGAGCCATTGACTTAGATATGTTCCTGAGCTTGGGAGTGGGGTTCAACTGACAGAACAGGGGGAACTATTTGTGGGTGCAGGGGGAGCCAAGGGCCATGATTGAGGGCTCCCCCTGCATTGGTAGTATGGTGTAATGGGGATCAGATTCCTGACCCCACAATCGTACCTCTTGCCATGCACGTGTAGTGTGGCAGGAAGTGAGAGTGTTGGGACAATGCATCAGATCCCATGGCACCTTTAAATGAATGCCTGCTGTAGCAGGGCAAAGGGAGTGGGGAAGGAGAATCCCCCACTCACCCCGTGCCCCTTACCTGCAGCAGGGTGAAAAGTCCTGGTGGCATCAGGCAAGGCTGCCAGAATGCTAAGCATGGTGAAGCAAGTAATGTGGCCCCGGTATCGCAGCCCAGAAGTTTCCACTGGAGAACATCTGCTGGCGAGAGACGTCCTGTCCTGGAGTCCTCCAGCCAGAGCACTGAGCTCTGGGGAGCAAGACCCTGGATGAGGGGATTTGTGGCACCAATTTACCCCAGGTGGTGCCTCCTCCCACAGGGGGCATGATCCACAACTGGGAGGTGACCTCCAGTGCTGATTGGCTGGACAAGCCCAAAGATTACTTCAAAGGGATGCCAGAAATGCTGAGAAGAACCCTTGGACTTCAGGGAAGCATCCTGGAAGAGGGCAAAAGGCAGCTAGGCTGCCCACATTTCTTTATTTTGGTAGTAGATGGACTGCTGGGGATACCCAGCATGAACTCTGGGAGGCAATGTTAAGGTGCTCTGGCTGTGACTATTGGAAGGTGATCAACATAACAACTGGAGCCTGAGTTCAGTGAAACCACAGAATATACAGAGGCCTGTGGCAGGAGTGTAGGGGTGCAGAAGCTCCCAGTTGGGACCCCATAAGGGTCTCACTGAACGGCATCTCTGAACATTGCCAGTTTGATGAGGGACTGCCCCAACTAGGTGAGCATCATCTTCCCCTGAGGCAGAAATCTACATAGGGTTTCTTCCATCGAGTTGTGGCAGGTAAGTGGCTCAGTGAGATAAGTTGCTTCCCAGGGAGGGCAATTGGAGGGACAACCAGGCCCTAGAGCTGACCTTGTCATATCTGCCCTATGTCTGCATGGGATATAATGACAAGGCAATTTACAGACACCATGGATGTTTATAGGGTGTTTATGCTCCAGGAGGCCAGGGGAGAGGGGGAGGGAGGGCTTTAATTAGTACAGCTCTGAGACCTGTGCTAATTAAAAGCACTCTGACTGTCATGTGTATCAGCATCCCCATGCTGAAAAATGGCAGTGGGGTGCTTTGAACTAAAGCCTGTCGAATGAGCTTTGGTTTAAAGTGTCCCACCACCATTTTTCAGTGCAGGGATGCTGATACACATGACCCTGGCATCTGCTTGAGCATGGTAATGTCCATGCTCCAACAGACTTGATTAATTGAGTCTGCTCCGACAGGCTGGAATTACAGTGCATTGGAGCAGCCTCACTGCATGTGTGTAAGTGCCCCAAAGGTGGAGTGTTCTCAATAAGCAAAAACCCTAAGTTTCTACTTCTGTTTGTTCTATATTGGAATAAAAAACTATAAACTTTAAACATTTTTTAGAATTAAATGAATAACTTATAAGGTATGTTTACACCAAAAAAATGCTTGTCTTCAAGTTGTAATTCCATTTTGGCCATCCAGATGAAAAATTCCATCAAAAGCAATACACTCCAGTGACAGTTTGGGTTTTGACAAATTGCTGTTTTCAAATGGAAAAACCATTTCCTCCAGATATTCCCAACTGTCTCTGTTTTTCAACAGTGTAATTCACTTTTTTCTTTGAACCAAACCATTCTGAGCTTCTAGACATGGTCTATAGCCTATGTATGAACACTAGCCTTTTGTCAGAGGAATAACTGAACAAGTATATAGTAAGCACCAATTTATTTTGGTGTGCTACAATTCAAAGTTCCAATTATTTCCATCGTTCACACATTACTATAAGCAGTCCATTTTCAAACAAAAAAAGAGGACAACATTTTCAAACGTGGGTGCTTAAATTGGGTCCCCAGTGCTCTGCGAAGGACTCTAAACAACTGGTCTGTTTTTCTGAGTTAAAGAACAGTGACTGTAGGAGTACCTAAACTATATCCTTGAAATGGTTTGTGTGTCATGTGTCACATATTTGCTAGCAACAAGGGAGGGCTCCATTCTTCTCAAACTAAACTATCTCCTTAATAAAAGAATAGTTTAGAAATACTGTGCCATGTCCGCTATTATTCCTGCCAGGTACACATAGAGTGGTTTACTTTTGCCCCTTCCAATCATTTGACTTGTTTTCCTTCTTCCATCTCTTACACAGGATTCTACAATTTCCACAAGCAAGCTTCTGTCATAATTTATCCCATTATAGATATACTCACAAGCACCCCTTTCTCCCCTCCCACCTACTTAATGGAAAATGTTTTGCTTTATTGTTGTCTATGCTTGGTTTTTTTTTTATGTTTTTCTTCTTCTTTCCTCCTGACAGATTTTTACTAATTCTCTAAGCAGAAAAGGTTATAGCAGCAAATACTTTTTTCAATAGCATTTACTTTATCTGCATTATAACTTTTGCTAGGATGGCTCTTTTCAGTCACAGATGTGAATGTTCTCCTAACCAATATACTGGGAAAACTTTATATTACAGACCAAGTCTAATCAAATGCAGCAGGAACCATGTAATAGCTGGGGCAACTAAAAGCATGGTTGCTAATGCCAGGGCCGATTCTACCCTCCTCATTCCTGAAGAGAGACAACACACAGAATATATATCTGTGTATATTTTCCCATTTCTCAGGAGACCTACTATAGTAATTATGATACAAAAAAACTCCCTAAGATTTCTGAGATATTCAAAGGATACTAAATATTGTGTATACTAAAATACATTATCTGTATCAAACCATTCCTTGAAATGCCTTAACAATGTTCATTCACCTAAGCTCACTTAGATATAAACTTTCAAAAAAAACCAAATCAACAAAGATTTACAATAAATTATTATCAAAGCCAGGCACAAGAGAATGAACATAGTTCTTTAGTATTTTAAACTATGCTCATGTTCACTTCCTTTCTTCAATACATCCATATTTTAATGTCTTGACTTGGTTTGGTCTGAAAGAGATTACATATTGCATGTATTAACTTGAAAAAAAGTATCTGCAATTTTCACCAATAAATGATGCCACTCAATAGTGCCTCTCCACAAAATAAAGTGAAGTAGTCTATCAGAGGATACCACAAAAATATTGCTCAACTGAACATTAAAAAAAAAGTTTGACAGAAGAACAGAGCATGCAATTATGCCAGCTTGCTAAACATCTGCAAAGAAGGGAGATAAATTCTTCATAAGCTGTTTTCCTGGCTGTGATCACTTCAGAGTTTTGGAACTTTCAAACTGTTAGAACCTGGCTAGAAATTTGTTCTGAAAGGAGTTTTGAGAGAGAAAGAAAAACATAACTGGACTGTGACAGAGAAAAGCAATTATTAAAATGAACTGATGTCCCTGTGAGCAGTCATACTTTGCAGATAAAAGGTTTGAAATTTGGTTTGCTTACATTCATTCTGTTTCTTTTTACCAAATGAACTCAAAATAGAACACTGTCTCATCATCAGGGAAAAAAAAAATAAGTGAAGAGGAATTGCTCCTTAAATGCAAAAATTGTGTCCTAAGCTCTGCTCTAGCAGCAAAATATGAAGAATGATTCAGTAGTTCACAAACTGGTTAAGAATCTCATCCTCTGGTGTTTAGACTGTACAAACTTGTCATATATGATGGGAAACACAATTCTTCTATGTCCTCACAAAAAATGCCAACATTAGGTTTATTATAGTTAAATGCATAACTATTACAGCTTGTGCTTTGGGCAGCAGTTGCAGCTGGGACAGTAGCAGGGGCTACCAGTGCCTCTCAGTGGTGTCCTAGGCTGGTGCATTGCCTTTCCCTCATAATGCTACTGATTATAGTTACAGCTTCCCATTCGCCAACTGAATAAGTCTTCTTTCAAAATGCTCAGCAAACCCCATCATTTGTCAGCAAGAAACAATGGGCTTTTGTTTTGTTTGAAACATTTTCTATACCCATTTCTGAAAGGGAAGTTGAAGAGTGTTACATACAAGAGAAAAAAATAACAATTCATGTTTGGTTAACAGAATTCACATATCTTCCTTTTGGAAATTAAATGACATGATGAATGAATATTTTTAAACAGGAATTATGAAACCCCAGGTGGATGACAAGTGGCCAAGGGCTGTTGCCAAAACACAAGATAGAGAGACCATGTAGGGTCTCTGCCTCCTCCTTCAGAGACCAACTAAGGGCTGTTGCTTCTGCATTGGAAATAAATAAAAAAAGTTTGGAACAGGCCCCTTATTGTGTGAGCAAGCATTTGGAAGACCCAGGTTAGGCAGCCTCTTTTGAGCCACCTAAACGGGCTCCACTGCATGCAAGTATTCATTTAGGCAGCTAGATACAGATAAGTCTGGTAGGAGCAGGCTGACAGGCCCACAGGAGGACTGATGGGGAGGGATAAAATAACCTGACCAGGGTTGGGAGGTGAGGGGGTAAAAACAGCACAGTTCCAGGGCTGTGGAGAGTGGCTGAACTTTCCCAACCTTAGGACTGTGCTGAGGACCCATGAAAGCATTCAATAGGCTAAGTGAACCCATGCCAATCAAAAGTTAGATCTCATTTTTAGAGTGACCCAAGCCCTATGAATGCTTGCACACCTGGCCATTTAGATTGCCCTAAGGTAAGTTAGGGTCATCTAAATGTACTACCTGTACACACCCTGAGAATATAAACAGATGTAATAATTGTATCAATAGCAAATTATACTAGTATAAACTATCATGCTGTAATTTATGTCTGAACATTCCTATAGTATAACAAATATAGCAAAACCATTGCAGCTTGAACTCACTTTCACTTACTTAAGCATCTGTATTGCTACAGGAACATGTACACACAAAATTATATCATAGTTATAACACCTGATGTTTATTGCCAAGCAGTAGCTCCCCTTCCCATTTTGAATAGGTTTAAAGGTATAGTTGTCCATAGCCTTACAGAGCCTATTTTCTATTGTTATGTTCCCACTCCCCAATCAATTCTACAGCACAGGGTTTTCCCTCTCCAGTCAGCAAGACTTAAAGTCTAAGTCAAAACTCATTTGAATTGATGGGAATATTTCCACAAGCTTTCTGGTTTTTTAATTAAACCACTAAGGGTAGCAGGAGGGGTTAACAGAGGGAACCTAGGTTAGGTATGGTATGTAGTTGTGCAGTATGTACTGAGAGATACTGGATTTATTTGTAGAAAATAATAATGGAGGAACAGCAAGCAATACATTCTGTATGTGAGGTATGTATTTTTTTCACATGTTTGTTCTCTTCAGAGTAGAGACTGCCTTCAACTCAATATCTGTTCAATGTGCACTACCATGAGACCAGGTCTTGGTTAAAGCCTTACCAAAATACAAATAAATCATTACCTAATCACTATGCAATTCAAGTAAATATATAACAGCAGCAAGTCAACTGACATTGCTTCTTGGCCAAAGTCATTACCCTACTTATTAGAGCACAAAACACAGTAATGATCAGCAAGATTTTTCCAGTACATGTAGACAAGCTTACTATGTCATAAGGTTTATTGTCATAGCTGAACAGAGGTCTTTGGAGATTAAACAGAATCTTCACAGCCACAAAATAAAACTAAATGAAATTGCAAAAAAAATAATTCTACATTTTTCATGTGATAATATGATAATTATTTAACCATATTACTTAAAGCTGAAATGTACTGTAAATATTTAAATCTATATCAACACAATTGCGACTTAATGTGGTGTGGCTTAATCAAATTTGGTTAAAACTTAGCACTGATGTCCACGTTTTCTAACTTACCAGTAATACTTTTAACTTTAATGAAGTAAGTGTCTAATTTTCAATTTAACTACTGTTAAATTGACCAGCTTTCCACCACAGCTGGCTTCTAATTATATACAAATAGCAGCTGCTCAGATGTGCTCTACCATTTGAGAAAGTATATATCCTTTTCCTTTACAAATATTTCTTTGGCATGCATCAATTATGTTTTATAGAAGCCAAAAATTCCTTACTAGAGTTAGCAGCTGGGTTGCATGTGTGTTAATGTGATGAGCATTTTAGGAGCTGTAGCATAAACATCATGCACACACATACACATGCACACACAGGCAGACTTAGGATTTTGAAAGGTGGGGTGCATCATCATATATAACATAACATATATTTTTATCCAGGTAAAAGGAAACTAGAAGCTTTATTAGTAGGCTAGGGGCCTAGGGCTATATTATTGAGTTTAAGATTGGAGCAAAAAAATACCAATTACTGAAATTTGCATTAATTTGCTATATTATATATTATGTATATAAACACAACAAATCAGGTAAACGTATTCAAAGTTTCTGTTTCTTTAACCTGTAATCATTAGAATAAAATGCCTCTCTCTTTTAGATTCATAAAATCTAGTCTTCTTGAACATCTTGACAGTGTATGCAATGAAAGTTTCTTCCACATGTGAATTAATGTTTTTAGCTAGAGTTAAAACCGTTTGCAGGGCTGAGAGACAGGAACTACATTACCAGGAACAGCTACAGACAGCAGAATTGCACAAGAAAGGTTAGCTTGATTGGTGGACCATCAAAAGTATTAAAAAAGGAGAGCAGACCAAGTCATTAGCACTTTGAATGTAGAGTTTAGAAGGAATCAGTTAGATTATGTGAGCCATGCAGTCAAGTGACTCCCTCACCACTGTCTGAATAAAAAATGCATCTGCCACTGCCAGGCAGTTGATTTTAAATTTTGTTTGGAACAGGAAGGAAGTCAGAGGGGGAGGCTGTAATCACACTACTGTACCCACCCTGGTGCCACCCCTATAATATGTGTATATACACATATATACATATATACACACAGATGCACTCACATATACCTTATACAAGTGTATGTGTGTACATTCCCAAAGCATAATCTAGATAATGGACTAGTACTCTATCATCATTTACAAGTCTGTGACCACTTTTTTTTTTCCACTAAGGGGAGTGTTTGGCTGATTTTTTGTCTCTCTTTAAGGATAAAAAATGGCAATGCAGCATAATATCATCATCTCATTCAGAAGATACCACTGTTTTAATTATTTTCATCACTGAGAAACTGTGTTCTGAGAATTCTGTTCCCTTTTACCTAGTGCTGAAATGTTTTGCAAAATTGGTTCCAAATTTAAAAACTTCAGTAGAGGAAAATAAAACTTATGTCAAGGCTGGTGGTATGATTTTGTGTCAAATTGCTATATTACCTTAGCTTTTACTTGCTGACTGAGAAATGTCATTATTTATTAATGTGTTTATGATTGAAATAAGTACTACATTTAATGTTTTTGTTTAACATTTTTATACCATCAAATAAAAATGGAGAGAAAATTCAACCAATGATGTATATAGTTACACTCATTTAAAAAAAAATAATGTACTATATTCCAATCTCTTCTCAGATAGATACATGTAATATATAGAAGGTTAGGTTAAAATAGTTACAGAATATATTTTTTTAATTGGCTTATGTGTTTTCCTTTTTTTAAAAAAAATATTGATTTTTAAATACAATGCAAAAGCATCAGGAAAATATAGATATCAATTGTTCATGAAAAACCAAACTGTCACAAGCAATAAAAAATAAAAAGGAATAAAAAGGAAGAGGAAAGAATAGAAGAAGAAAAGAGAAACATGCAATAAGCAACAATCTAGCTACTAAAATATTCCAAGAATTCTTTCCAAATAGCATTTTTTTTTTTCAAAGCAGGTAAGTCTGCTAAACATGACTTTCCATAGATATCAGCTGTACCATCGCGCTGTACCAGATTATGACTTTTGGAGATGTCTTACTTTTCCAATGCATTTAACACGTTTACACTCTCTTTTCTAGTAAGTACATAAAAGTGTGCCCCATCAGAATTACCATATTTATTTGAATTTAGGATAGCCTTGAATTTAAGATGCCCCCACAATAATTATATTTGTTATAATTTTCCAAGTATAGAATCTAATTATTGTGGAATTGTCCTGAATTCATCCCTTCCAACACTACAGGGGGACAAGCAGGGCAGGGGCAGGTGGTATGGGGAGATCAAGGGGCTTACCCCCTGCTTGTATGTGTCACCTACTTCGTCCCCTGCCACCTCTGCCTGCCCCTCTGTATCCTCTGGGTTCCCCTTCCCCCTCTGTCTCTGTTCCTCTACCTGCCCTTCCCCCATTAGCCTCTTTGCTCCCACTCTCCTTCCCCTTGTCCTTGTTCCACATGGCAGGCTCCATCCCTGTCTAGCTTGGGGCACTGAGACTGGTCCAGCCCACCCCCTGTAGTAGCAGTGTGGCCTATGGCCACCCTCAGTGCCCAGGCTGCAGCATGGATAGAGCCTCACAGTGTGGAGCAAGGGGAAGGGGGGAAGGGAAACAGGTAGGTGGGTGAGCAGTTTGCTGGGAGGGGGATGATGTGGGGGTGCAGAGGTGTTGGGGGTGGAGAAAGGACAGGTAGCAGCTGCAGCTATGGCCTCAACTCTGGGTAGGAGCTGGAGCCTGAGCCAGTGCAGCCACCTCCCCACCCCCCCCCCATATTCTCTTATAAGAAGAAGGGCTTCTTCCCCCCCCCTCCCCTTGTTAAATGGAGGAGGGGGGAAGAATACTCACCAATACTCATCTCACACTATTTTGCTTCCAATGAATTTAGAACTCGTAAAAAACATTGAATTAAATAAGCCTGGAAGCCAAAATTCTATTAATTGATGGCTCAATGATAAACACTAAGTATATTCACTTGCACTCAGATTTGGAATACTAACTGAAATTATAGAAAAGGGTTAAAAAGAAATAGTGCAAATCATGCTTTGTGCAGCAAAAGGACACCTGTACCTTACAAAACTAAATTCTGACAATCAATTTATTATGCATGGTCTAGGAAACAGCTGTCAGATGATAACAATTCAGTAACAGAAAACGTAGGCTAGATCTGAACTGGTGACCTAGAAGTGAATTTTTCTCTCTCACTCATTATCCATGCCTCTTAGAGCTGTTGGTCCCCCACTGATCATTCTTACTTTATTTCATTGTGCAAATCACAACACATGACCTATACATTATACAGTATGCTAGTTTATTCTGGCAGATACAATAGATAGATCTATTTTTTGTAGCACAGTTATGGTTAATTGCAGAATAGCAACTTCTTCTGGAGGATATAGAAGGTACTCCTATTGTATTTTATTACTGAGACACACTAGAGGCTGTAAATAATGTGAAAACTAGATTCAAAACATAAAAACCCCACATGTGAGAATGATACGTAACCTTTTATATAGGTTCCTGTAGAAGTGCCTGGCAACAAGACAAAGTATAGCATCATCCCAATTTATCCTGATAGAACTGTTCCAAATTCAGTAGGGCTGCACTGGAGAAAACCCAGGAGTAATGCAGTGCTAACAGAAGTACATAGATCTCTACTACTAGAGACATCATAGTTTTCTTTACATTCTAACACTTGAAACATTTTTAAGAGACTGTTTCAGTGAGAGCCTCACACTCTCAATAGATGAGCCCACACAAATAAACCAGGTGGAATAGCTGCTCAGTTCTGCAAAGTGGAATACCAGAGAATGAAGGCCTAACAAATATACTTTCTGGACTATGAAATGCAGCAGAGACTGTGCATTCATATACAGTAATCACTAGAGAAATACAAGATGGACAGGCTGCTATATTAAATTTTTTGCCTACTTCAACTGATGTAGAATGGCTGATCGATGTAGAATGGTGGGGAGAGGGAAATACATAAGTGAAACTGGCATTAGGAAAGAACAGACAAATTAATACTGCATACCTACTCCCAATTCAAATTGCACAGATCAGAAGTGTTTAGCCAGTGCACCCTCCTTCAGACTGTAACATTTAGGAAAGCAATGAGGAGAGAAAGAGAAACTAAATTTAAATCATTTAACCGATATGCATAATTCTATGGAATTAAGAGACTAAATAGCAGACAGCAGGTAGAAGCAGAATAATTGAAACTCTTCCAGCTTAATCTGTCAGGTAAGAGTTGCAAATACTGCTTGTTTTCCTAAAAGCATCTACCAGTACTGATTTTATTTATGTATTAGGTCTATATGCCACCCTTCCCCAAAAGAGGTCAGGGTGACTTACAGTAACGGAGAGAAAAACCCCAGAATAAAATATTAAAAGGAGAAGGTACAACAAAAACTTCTCACCAAAATTCAAACTCACTCCATTCCATCCAGTCCCATTCCCCTGGCTCTAACCAAGCACAGCATCCCGCACAAACCAACCTGCCTAGTTTCGCAACCCACATTTAATATCTCCATAAATGAAAGACAACCCTTCCTGCTCCCCGCATACTATCACCAGTCCCTATCCAGTCCTACTCTTCTGCCTCCATTACCCTTACTGCTGCTTCCATGCATTACTTCCCTATCTCAAAGGGGGGCACCTGTTCCTCAAACACACTCAATAAAACCTTCCCCAAATGAAACACGCTGGTCAATTAAAATGAATTAAATCTGGCCCCTCTCCAATCTCTGTCCCCACTGAAGAACAATAAGAAAGGGTTGTCTTTGAGAGTTGATGTTTGTTGATGCCTGCCCCAGAGTGGCCTGCAGTCTTTGTAGCTCACAGACTGGCTTGGCACATCCCCTTCCAGCTTAGATGGCCATCTGGTTTGCCTGCTCACTGCCTCAGCCCTTCTCCTGCTCAGCTGCCCATAGCAGATGCTAAGGTAGGGTGGGGGAGAGTGCCACAGTGTTATCAGCTCCTGCCAAGCTGGGGCCTGATCCAGTCTATAGAGGGGCAGAGAGGATGGGGATGGAGATGGGGAAAGGGGCAGAACAGGGATGAAATGCTTTCTTATGGTATGTTTCTACTTACAAATTTTAAAAGAATAAATTGAAAATAACCAATACTTTAATTCTTTTTAAGACAATAAAAATATGTCTTAAATGCATTGTGTATGCTATCAGGGCCCTTCAAGTCCCCCTAACTCAGAATAGTGATCGTGGCTGATAGGCACATACTAGTCACATTCATTCCAACAGCATGTTCCATACAGGTAGCTAAAAACAAGGGAGGGCAAAACATTTCCATTTTTAACTAAGACCTGTGCTCTGGGTGGTACTATCAATCAGAGATCCAATGTTTTGCTTGCATTTAAAAATGCAAACAAGCATGTTATAAGAACAAGAATGCACTACAAGAAGTGGCATTCATAACAAATACCCACAGTTACCTGTTTCTGCCTCACAACACATTTGCAGCTGTAAGGTACCCTGTGTAGTCAAGCAGATTATATGCTTGAACTCTAATGTGTGATATTTCATAAACATATATAAACAAATGGCTAAATTTAGTATAAATTCTAATCTCCCAAACCGCTAACTTCATTATTCATACAAACCTAGAATTATATTACTTCTAACCCCCTCCTCCCATGAATTTCTAGTTCGGGGGTGGGGGGAGGGCGGGTGTTAAAGGAATCTTTAAAAAAGTCAAAGTTACATTCTGTATATTTAAATTACCATATTGATATTACCATCAACTATCCTATTATCATAATAATATGTATATGAATATAAATAAATGCTTCACTTCATTTGTGTCAACATTTGCAGAAAATAATGTGACAGAGCAGGACTCCAGGGATTCATTTGACATTATTGAACAACCTCTTACCCTAGGATATGCCTTTTAGCTGCCCCGCTGAAGACAGATTACACAAAGGGAGCTCTACTGTTGGCTTTTGAAAGTCTCAGAGACTAATCTGTGCAGCTCAAAGGATGCCTTAATGGGAATGTAAATAGTGTCATCTTAAAAATACATTCATACACACAACAGTCCAAAGCCTCACTAAATATTTTCTTAAGAATGGTTTAGAATCACCATCTCATCTGGGTTATATCCTTTGTGAAATGGCTGAGAATTTAATTTTAAATTAAAATTCAACTGTTATTGTTCCTTATAAAATACTGTGAAAAATGAGAATGTTCCTAGCCTCCAAAGAAGATAAAATTTAAGTCAGCCATGACATGCAATCTAAAAATAGGGTGTGGATATTTGACCAGTAGGTTATCGTATCTGACCTAAAGAACTCACTAATTTGTATAGACATAAAAGTAAATTGAAAGTTGTCAAAACACTCATAATGAAAAAATGCAGTACATCACATGAGAGACAGAGACCATATAAAGAGGAGATGGTCATGATTTATGTGAAGGACTGGGTCTTGCAAAGCTTAGCATCTAAGATTCACTAATAATGAAGGCTCTAATGTTCTACCTAGTATTTTCAACTATAAAACTTTGAGAAACAAAGGAAAAATACCAATTATTATAATTCTCTGGGTTTTGTTTAAGGGTTAGATATGTCTGCCCTAGAATATTCTGAGAAGTACCTTCCACCACAACTTTATTAAGATTTATCTCTGTGGCTAGGTGACAAGGTGTTTGTAATCACACTAAGGGTGTCAATCAGGCTTTAAATCAAGGCTGAGTCTTTTTCTATATCAGTCAAGAGAAGCCAGATTGAACCCTACTGGATTTTGCAATGAGTATTTTTTATTAAATTAATACATTATTTCATCATTAGTTTCATATTTGAATGTAGGAACTCTGAAAAAAATTGTTGTTCTCATAATATGGGTATCTCCTCATGAAATGCTAGTAAAGTGGGGGCTAAACTTCTTGGCAAATGTACCACAAATTAGCCTCATGCCCTCCCTGAGTGCCACTCCAATCCCCCTTCCCTGGCCCTCTGCTTTCTGATTCCTGCCCTGTGCTCCCTGCTCAATCTGCTGTTTTATCTGCCACTGTGCTCTCTGTCCCCTCTGCCACGTGACAGACAGAATCTGCCCATGCTACTTGTATATTCTAATTGGAAAAAAAATGATTATTTTAGTTAAAAATGATACCAGGAGAGCATGTCAACCTCGTTTCATTTCCACCTTAAAGCTAATACAGAACACAGCTCTGAAGAAGTTACTCATTGCCATTCTACTCTCTCATAAAGACATATCAATCATTCATTTCAAGCTATAAAGTTACAGTTGAGTTTTTATGCAGTTCCACTGCTGATTTTTAAATAGATTTTTGGTTGCACGTGAATAGAAGAAGAATTTGGAATGGAATGAAACGCAGATTGGAATGTTATATAATGATATATAAGGTACTTTTTGGCCAACATATTATGCTGGTAGAGCTATAGCAATTTATGCCAGCTGAAAATCAGACCCATTGACCGAGTGATCACATTTGCCATAACTGCCTTCATTTTCCACCCCCTCCATTGCTTCCTGTTTGTTGAAGGAATCAATCTATATGTACTGTTTCTTTCCAAAGTGTTTTTTTCTAGAATCAGGCTTGGTAAGACCTGAACCAAGAGGGCTGAATAGAGTCTTCAAGGGCTGCTTTCTAAGTTTCTTTACCTGTTTTGTTTGTTTGTTTTACTAGTTTGGGTTCTCTTGATGAAGCAAACTTACACCACTTCCTTCTAATACTCATGTCCTAACTCAAGTTCAGTACTGGTCTCTTTCAGCCTTTCCTCCATCAGCATTATGGTCACCCCTGCAAGCTAAAGGGGTGACTGAAAAAAAGAAGCTCGAGAGAAAACAGTAGTGCAGATAAAAACAAACCACACCAATTACTTGAATAGAGTATTCCTGGTCTTGGCATTAGGGATGGAGAAAGACAGGAGATCCATGGTTCTGCCCCACACTGGGCTTACCTCTGCCTCTAAGCTGGTGCAGAGGAAGGAGAAAGAAATGACAAAATAGGAAAGCAAAGGAAAAGCTAGAACTGAAGTGTGTTCAGTCTCTCTGTCATGCTCTTGGAAAAGCATAAGTATATGTTTTCTCTTCCTGAGGATAAATTTAAAAGGTACTAGGCTATCCTTAAGTGAAGTGGAAGAGAGACTGGCAAAACAAAATGGGAGTGAATACAGAAAGACAAAAGAAGGAAAGATGGTCAGAAAAAGAATGGTAGAATAGCAAAGGAAAGCCACCAATTCAAACAGATTCTTTTCATTCTGCAACAAATGACACCTAATATCCTTGGTAAGGATCTCTCTTTTACAGAAATCCAGCTCAGTAGATAGGAATTCTACAGCAGTTTTAGATCAAAGTTGAAACTGGAGGTTTTTACTATAGTAAATAGGAAGTTGCATAACATATTTAGTATAGTATTGTGTTGTGCCATTGGATATTATTTTATGCACTTAACTTTCCAAAGAAGCCAAATTTGTAATGCGTATTACGTTGTGGAACACTGCATTGAAAACAAATGACTGTAGCACAGAAATAGGTAGGGAAAGCAGGAGTTTCTGGCAGCTGTGTAAAGACCATGCTGGTTGGTTGTTGTGGAACAGAGACAGCTATTTGAAATGGTGCAGGATAGTGGCTTCAGTTTCAGGACTCCACAATGCCCAGAGATATAAATGAAAGCTGTGGTTGGTATGTGAAGTTGACCAGGGGACAGCAAACCCATTTTGCTGTAGATGTTGAGATTTTAACCCTTTTCCCAATTCACAGTAGGCTGAAAAGTAACTGAACATTTTGAGTATGGCGTGTCTGTCTGAGACAGGCTCTCCAGCTGCATGGTCAGATATGGAATATGGGAAACCATGATCATGCATCTCCCATACCCTAGGTTAATACCCTTACAATTCGACTATAGTGACAGTCTCCCTTCTTGACTTAGCAGGACATTGACAGTGCCCTCAACCTCCCTACCCCCACTTTGTTGAGACTGTTTAGAATGTTCTTGGTATTTTTGAGCATTGTGCAGGTTGTTCATGCAGTTTTAAGAATACGGTAGATAAATACCTGTATAGAGAAGATATTCCAACTTGGTCTAGTGTCGATCATTCCTTTTTTGAAGTTGGGACACTTCCCTTTCATTTAAGTGATTATTTGTGGAGTTGGGTTTACATGCGTTAGTTTCCCAAATTTGAGAATGTTGTCTTCTCTCTCTCTATAGTGCTTATTCTTTAAAAAAAAAAAAAAAAAGAAAAGAAAAAAGAAAAAAAGACAAAGATCCTTGCTTCCCCCACCCGTCTTGTTAACATGCAGTGTTGGCTGCAGTCAAGACTGAAGATTTTGACTGCAGTGGCAAAGTTTTCCCCCATGGCCTCAGGCTGCATTGTGCAGCATATGGTGCACCTGTCTCCTACCCTACAGAACTACAGCAAGGCATAAAACTCGCACAAAGCCATGGAACATGTATTAAGTACCAAAAGCTATACCTAAAATGCTTTAAGTAAACTACAAAAGTAACAGTGCTTTTGGAAATGCCTGCCTTACACATATAAAGGCACCCACTGGTTTCATTTCCTGGTACTTATTATTCTCTGTAATTATTTAAAACTGGGCTGGAAGTTTTCCATTGTAAAAAGATTTTTGTGTGAAAAGGGGTTATTTTATCAAACACATTTATAAAAGGAGTCCCACTGTCCCCATACACAAACATACATAAGCATAAACACAGACCTAAAAGCTTTTGCCAAAAGGTTTACAAACAAAAGTATGTTGGTCATTCAGTCAAATCAGCTGAACATTTTTAGGCTGCCATAAACAGAAAAGTTTTACTCAATCCCTTGCCAATAAAATATCCCCAGGAATCCAAGAAGTTTTTGCAGGGAAAAATAGTTCCTTAGGTTTAAAAATCTTATTTATAGTGGGCTAGTATTGTAAATAAAACTAATATCTAAATAGATATGCTCACTTCACATTGCCTCTAGAACACTATTTTATGTGCCCCCCCAGCCATGCCCCTGATGGCTGTGGGGCATGGCAGCAGCGGGAGGTCAGTGACAGGAGCATGATGGTGGCAGCAAGCTGGGAGCGGTGGTGTCAGTGGTGGAGGTGGCAAGTGGCAACCTCCCATAGGTGCTGCCAACAGTGTTGGCGGCACCTTTTCATAGGGGGTGCTCATGGACCTGCATGCATGCCCCAAGTGTTGCCACTGCCATTTCAGATCAGTGTTTTATAAAAACAATTCTCTATCTGCTTTATGAGTATCAGATTATTTTCTCCCCTGCGGTCTGCAGGGCAGACTTTGCTCATTCACAGCTGTTGTCCACCTATAATAACTTTACCACCTGTACTACCTTGAGGTCAAATCCCTTACTTGCCTGTAGCTATAAAAACTGTACAGTATATGAGGTTTTCCAAATGATCGTAGGCAGAAGATCCACTCTTCCATCCCTTTATGTCATGATGAAGGGAAAAAAAAAATATTTTAAGTTTCTCCATGCAACAAAATCTAACCCAGAATTGCACTCCTTGTGTAAGCAGCAGAATAGAATGTTTCCTCTACCCTGTACATGCATTTTTCTCTTTCTTTGCTGACCACAAGGTATCCCTGACCTGGACACATTTTGGGTTTTGGTTAGTTTTAAGGTATTTATTCAGCAAAAGTTTCTCTACTCCTTATAGGGTGCATTTACACAGGACATTTACTGCACAGTTGACTACATGTACATGCCTATTAGGCTGGAATAAATTAATTTACTGCACAGCAGTGCACTTATAGATGCTGGAGGGGCTGTTTAGGGAACGAAGGTGCTTCAGTGCAGGAGCTGCCTGCTGGCTAAACTTGTGCTGAAGCTCCCTTGTATCCAAGCCAGCCCCTCCACAGCACATTGAGCCAAGGGGAGCAGCCCTAGGCTGGCAGACTGACCCTTAGGGCACCCTGCCAGACAAGACTGTTCCGACCCAGCTCCACATGCTGCACATGAATAAACTGTGGAGTTTATTGCTCTGGAGTTAATTGCTCCCCTACACATGTTCAAATGGTGCACTGGGGAGCAATAAACTCTAAAGCAAAAAGCTCTACAGTTTATTCATGCACAATAATAGCACTTATAGATGCAACCCCAGTGTAACATTCTATGCTCTGACATGAGGGCATATAATCATTTTTTTCCTGTTTATTTCCTTCAATGCTGGGATCTAATATTTGCTTGCATACACAAGTATGCAAGTACACACACACATTTTGGATGAAGCAACCTATTGTGCAGTAAAAAGGATCTCTCTTCTCCCTTGTCTCATGCATTGCTTTACTTACAACAGCATCCTCAATTACCCTAACAAAAGGGTAACAAAAATTTATGTTGATGCTGGGACCACTAATGCCCTTAGAATTGCTGAGTCAATATCCTTAGCCTGTGATATTGCTTCTTGTGTGTGATGGAGCAAAAAGCACCTTAATCTGCACATGCCATGATAAGTAAAATTAATTTCAACCTTTGGCAAACAAAACTATTGGTGCAGAAGGTCACTAAATACTTTGGATGGAATTCTGCCATTGTAGCCTGATGAACTGCTTAGGCAAATGACCTATGTAAGTCTGTGGAAATTTTGCAGAGTATATCCTGAAGGATCATCTGGTAACTCTTATTTGGGGAAAACTCTAAACAGGGACCAAGTGAAAACTACAGTACTTGCAATAGAAATTTACATTTTGCTTTGGCAATTTAAAAATGATTCCACAGAACTTGATATGGAACAATATTCTATACTTCTCAAATAATCTAGGAAGAATTTAGGAGAAACCAATTGTTGTGAAACCCAGTATGGTCTGGAGATTCATGGGGTAATAGAAACAGAGATTAATGTTTTCTAGTGTTTGTTGCACTGATATGGCATGTGTGGTCTTGCTGAAAAGCCTGTGCTATGTTGTATGTTTTTATGTTCCTGTTATCACTGTACAAGTTGTGTTATGCTATCTCTGTGTGTATATATAGATGTGTATGATCTCTCTCTTACTCTGTGATTATATATATATCTATATCTAGATAAAGATATAGATATATAAATAATAAAACCCTGGATGCCCCTCCAGACCCAGGAGGCATCAGTCACTGAGATGGGAGGACGCAGCCCCCCCATGCTTCCCGGTGGACCCAGAAGTGGACCAGAAATGCTTCTGGTCCACTTCCGAGTCTGCCACCAACTGTACTGGGGACCCGCCCATGCTCCTGTGGGATGCTACATCTGCCCCACCATCTCAGCATTCATGAGCCTCCTGGTACCTTGAGGTATGTAGAAAAAACATTTAAAGCTGTGTCTATGGCCAAAATATCAGATTTTTTGAATCTCTCTGAATCCATTTAGAGGGTTCCGATTTGATTTGGAGAGATTAAAGGATCTCCTGATTTGATTTGGATTCGGAGCTTTGGCCGCCAAATCAGGCCTAATGTTCACCAAATTGAATTAGTGACGGAAGCTTCGGACAGCCCTACTAAGGGATACATAAGGAAAAGGGAGTGGGCAGAACTACTAAATATCTCTTGCTTTGTGTCACCAGGGCATGAAGAACTGCCACTTACAGACAGGAAGAGACACAGTATTGGGTTGGGCACCCAAGGCATTGTCTGCTTGCAATAGGAAAATCAACCCTTCTGTAGCAAGGCATCTGAGAGAAATGGAGTGTAAGGAATCCAATGGGGATAATCTTTTAGAGAATTCTGAGACACACAAGTATTTAGGACAATGCTGACGGGGATGGGCAAGGGCTTGCTTGGAATTATTTTATGAGGCCATTGGTGTGATATGCCTTGTTTTTGGATTTTTCCCAGGCTGGAGAAGGGTCCAAGTCCTCAGCAGCAAGGGTTGACATAATCAGCAGGAAGGCAGATTTCCAAAGATACTGGCAGGACTCTCCAAGGACAGCCAGGTGAGAATGTAGGAAACTTGGTCTTTTTTCTCCCATCTTCAAACTTACAGTCAGTTTTGCTTGTATAATTATTGTTTTTTCCTACATAATCAATCATTTTGTTGTTTTTTCTCCTTACCAATTGCCTGTGGAAAAAGTGCTGTCTGAGAGACTGATATTCCAAGTTAGTCCATTCTATGGAAAGGGGGACCTAAAATATCCTTCACAACCCAAAGAAAAGCCACTTAGAGATGGCATAGCTTTCTCTGCTGGCTGCAACTGTGATGTCTGGTATAAGGGCATTGGAGCTGAGGCCTGGGGGATAAGAATTTATCTCAGGTCAAACCTTAGGGTGTTTTTTTGGGAGAAGCAGCAGGACAGTGGGGAGAAACTCAGGGCTCTTGCAGGACCCTGCAGATGCATTTGTGATGCCAGCAGCAGCAGTCCAACTCAACAAAGCTTTTGCTTAAGCCCCTAATCAAGTGCCACCCCAAACATATTTTTAAGTGTCCCTGAAACGAAGTACATTTAAAGTTAAATATGTCCTAAAATGCATTGTTGAATAAGGATATAAAGCTGATCTGAGGCCCAGGCACTGTAGTGATGGGATCACTAGAAGAATTTAGATGTCCGGGTGGTTCTTTGATATGAAATGACTAGTGGTAGTTTATTGATGTTGGCTCATCCAGAAAAATAATTGTGTGTATGGGGAAAACAGTTGGGAGTAAAACATGTTGTTTACAAACAAAATGTATATTTAATAAATCAGAGAAATAGGCTCACAGACGTTTCATCCCTGTGAAAATATTATTCACCAAAACTGCAGAAGTTAGTGTTGACTTGGGAATCTATGGAATAAATGATTGCTTATGTTATAATGGCCTGGAGATGGATTTAATATTTTAATGTCATTTCAAAGCTTCAGTTATATGTCTTTCTTTTGTTTTTGTTCCTTTTCTCCTGTATATTGTATACCCTAAATGCACCAGATATCTTCACTATTTGCTGGATTTTCCTATTTTCAAATATATCTCCCATTTTTACTGATGCATAGTAAGTAAGTACAGCATACATGAAAAGGACCCTTTTAGAAAAGCAATATTAAAAAATCCCATTGAAAGAAGTAATTCACTAACAGTCTGTAGTGCATTAATGACAATTACTCATGTTTTGCCATATTCTAACAATTTTTCCTGACCAATATACACATACATAAACATGCAAACCAACGTGAAAAAGTCCCCTCAAAAATTAAATAAAGAAGGAACTTAATGGACACTTACTCCCTTGAGGTCACATTCTTTCCCTTACCTTTTACCTAAGTCAGGTTAAATGCACTATAGTGTTTCCTTAAGACCTGTTGCTAAGGCAACAGAAGTCAATGGAAAGACTCCTATTTTTGAAGGTCTTTAAATCTGGTTTCTTATTCCACCATATTTTGGCATTATGCTATTCCACCTAGGACAAGGGTCAGTCTATTCCCACTAATGCCAGTATTCCTGCTCACTCATCTCTCACAGCTGCTCTCAGTTTACTGGTCCCAAATGCATGAACATTAACTGGACTGTTGCTAAAATTGAAGCTGGAAGAATGATTGTTGTGTGGAGATTTTCTATTCCAAGGACATCACAAATTCAAATGGTATTCATGAAGTGTGTGTATCCATAAGATGCATTTTAAATGGGGGGCTCACCTCTTCCTGAGACAGCCTACAGCCTCCCTATAGTAGGCAGTTCTAATGGGTGAAACAGTCAGTATTTGTTAACTGCCTCCCTTGCTGCCCTTTATGTTAAAGGAAGGGCTAAAATCCTGAAGCTCTTTCATCTACAGCGGGAGATCCTGCAGCAGGTGTCTACTCTAATCTTCCTCCTCTGTTACAGACTAAAATCAGAGCCCTCTCTCAGAGGTTATTCTTTTCATGCTGCCCTATAACACAATCTATTTTGAGATCTTTGGAAACAATCCATCAAAATACAGTTTTCACAGTGATTTTTGCTGGATCATTTTCCAACCAAGGAGCTGTGGTGGGGTAAGACTACTCCTCAATGATTTAATTTCAGGTTGGATCATCCCAAATTGAAACACAGTGGGTTGTTGACTCAAACTGAAACATTTTGGTTGCATACAGATATTTGGAGAAGTTAGATCACATTAAAACCAATCTAATTTAATTAGCCCAGGTGCAGACCTTGCACTTAGATCTCTAGTTAGGTGGATCTAAGTGTCAGCTGTACAAAAGTTCAAGGATTAAAATGATAGGTCGAAAAATGGCTGACCCAATCTAAGTTAACTCTGCCTCCGAGGAAGTCTAACTTAGATCAGGTTGGCCATTTTAGACTGATCTAACTGTCCCAATTTTCCATACAGAATAGAGAGAAGTGCAGCTCCCAGCTGTAGCCCAGAATGATTTTTGCAAAGCATTCTGAGTTACAACATGACCCCAGACCAAACAGAAGTTCACTGTTGATTGCAGGAGAATGGGGAATCCAGCTGCAGCTGGAAGCCTACAGCCAGGTTTCCACAGCAATGGTCAAGGATCTTTGCCAGTGTTGGCTGTTTTCAGAATGGGAGGGGAAAAGGCAGTGGAGAGAGCTCATTTTTGGGGCTCCCCAGCTAGTGCTGAAGGGTAAGGTGGGTGAATTGGAGGTCTCCCCCATCCCAGGGGGACGCCAATACACCTGACACCTGCCCCACCCTTTGAGGCTGAAAACCCCCAGGCTGAACTCCCTCTGCTCCCTTTCCCCACTCCCATTCTGAAAACAGTGACAGGCTGGGAGCTTCACAGACATATGATGCTACATTTTGTAACATCTTTATCTGATACCTCATGCAAGGAGGGGTCAGATTTTCACCGAATAGACCACTTTTTTAAGCTGTCTTCAGCCATGCACAAGTGTTTGGTCACAGCTATAAACTGCCTTTTGTGGCTAGATCAGGCAAAAATTGGTCACTTCTGTCTGCACCTACAGTTCCCAGCACAACCCCGGGGCTGGAAAAGCCCAGCTGCTGGCCCCAGCTTGGGGCTTCACTTATCCTAACCATGGGCCTGGCACCAGGGTATTTTTAGCTTCTTGGCCCCTCACCCCACCTCCAGATGGACAACCACCCCTCCCATTGGCCAACCCCCACCCTGCATCCTGCAAGCCACTCCTGGTACCAGTTTAATCAGCATTTGCCAATAACAAGAGCTGAGGAAGAAAGTTCCGGTGGGAGAAGGAATCCAGGGAGTAGGTTTGCCAGGGGGATTCAAAAGTGCCCTTGGTCCCAGGTGGTGGGGGGGAGAGCCTCCCAATACTCCCCCACCCCCCACAGAACCTACCAGCCCCCTGATTCTGCCAAACCCTCCTAGACACCACCAACCTCCCTGTGGACCCTGCTTGCCCTCCAATTTCCCCAATCCCTCCTGTGAACCACCCAATCACCCCCTGGAGCCTGCTTTTTTGTTTTGTTTTGTTTTGCTTTGTTTTGCTTTGAGATTCAATGTGATTTCAGTGGGGGAAACTGTTCAATACTTCAAGATCAAAAGATCAACAGAATTCCTACTGACTTGTAACATCCACATCTGTACTTTGTACCCTAAAAGGTAGGATGGCTGCCTCTCTGCAATATGGTAATATTAGAGTGATGTAACCATTATGGTACAAATATTATGTGAGAGGAAATTATTTTTGGGGGTGTAATATCTATTATTGGACCTACTGCATGCTTGGAGTAAAGTTCTGCAAGCTTTTGAATGTAAAATGAAGAATGCTTTTCTAACTTTATTTCTGCAGTTGATCTAATAAAAGATATACCAACCCCCCATTTTTTTTGCCCTTCTGTAACGTGACAGTTTAAAAAAAAAAGAGATTTGTCTTTCTGTTCTTGAGCCCCATAAACAGTTTCAGCCATAGAAATGGGCTTTTAAAGCCATAAACGTCTCCTCTGCCCATGCCAAAATCATATGGAAAAAAGCTGTGAATTTTTTTTTTATACGAATAATTTCACATACTGCTGTTTTCTCACAGACCACTCTGTTACAAAGAAGCCAGGCAAAACCTGACTCACCAGAGATTTCATTTGAAGAAAAAAAAACATACTTTATTTTGAATCTCTCACAAATATACCAAGCTGAACCTATGTATAGATAAGTAGTGTGTGTGTGTGTGTGTGTGTGTGTGTGTGTACACGCGCAGACACGCGCACACACCCCCCTTTTTATTTGAGTGTAACCTACAGATATTTCAAAGTATTCCCAGTATCTGTGTCCACCTGAGGAAAGCTCATTTTGATTTAAGCAGAATTAAAGCTATGTGTAACTAGTGTTCCAAACCTAATTTTTGAAAAGTAACTATTTGTTTCTTTCACTCATTAACCAAATAATTCAGAAAGCAGTGTTAAACTCATTAATCACAAGAGTAAAGCTAGCAGCATTTGCTTCAGTAAGAAGCTACTATTCCATGTACCAAAGAGAGGGTTATGCCATTCACATCCTGCACCTGTTCTGCATACATGTAATTTCTCTCTCACTAGTAGTCCCATTAAAATCAATGGGACACTCACATAAGTAAGGACTATTTTGCATACAATATCAGCAATACCTCAATTTTTGAATGCAGAGTTATTTTCTGCAGGTTTTCTATGATAATACTGAAATTGAATTACTCAAATTGGAAGTGGTCTTTTAAAATTACTGTGAAATAACCATGGATGCTATTACATATACTTACAGCTATGATTTAAATTTTCTAGAACTGCACTCTGAATGATTATGAGGAGCTTTGAGAGATTTAACTTCAGATTATGGAATAGTCAAAGAAAACACCCAAATGCAACTTGATCATTTCTCAGGTTTCAGCTTCCAATTTAAGTCATGTTCAGGTTCTTACACTGGAGTAGTAATGAAAGTCTCCTGGAGTATATAATTTAGGCCCAGAATAATAACATAAAACTCTAAAGGGAATTACTGGACTTCTATGAAGCTGTACCTACTTATACTGGGCTTCTCTTTCACTTATGAAAATACCTATTTACAAAGATAAGTGGGTAGAATTCCTGTCATATCTCTGGAGTTGCACAGAAGGCCAAATTTGGCTCAGTACATTTTATCTTTAAATTTTTTCATGAGAGTAACTTTAGTTGCATAATTCTTTCTGTCTAATCTCACAATCATCATGCAAGGTAGCCACTTTGGGATATACCTCTGATTGCATTATAAATTAGTATGTATGCTAGTTTTCAATCAGGAGGAAAGATTATTTTGTCAGAAAATGTGCTGCTGGTAATATTTGAGCATATTCATTAGGGCTTAGCAGTGATTACAATACCAACAAATATACTACGGCAGACGCTCTGCAAACATTGCCTTTGTGTGAGCTGCACCTTGCATCTTTCCTGGAGCTTTCCCAGAAATTCTAATAGCTCCCAGTAGGCCTTGCTACAACAGACCTTTGCTCAGCTTGTAAGCTGATGTTGCTATGGAACGACACCACAGTTACTGAATAAAGGTGCAAAACAGTGCATTACAGCTGACATGCAGCTGTGGAAAGCATTAAGTGTCTTTACAGAGCTGTCACTTACAGCCCTGTGGGAGATCAGAAGCAAGTCATGGGTCCAAGAAAATAATATACTGCATTAGCTGTAATTGTGACAGAAAACTGAAGGCTTTATATAGAATTAGTTATACCACATATGGTTATGCTTGTCAAAAATGACTGAACTATATTAAAGCACCATGCTCTGTCCTGATGTTTCCAAAACTTCAAGGTACTGCTTGCATGACAATTAGACACAGAACAGTTGCCTCTATCTAAAACTACTATTATCACTAGTAAGTGTTGCTTTGACCTGCTGATATGGGATGGTACCAATTTTTTTTTTTTTATACACATGCATAAATCCTATCGATTGCATGAACATCTGAGGGAAAGAAAAAAGAAAAGAGAAAAGAAGAGGAGATGAGGGGAGAGGGAAAAAAGGAGAGAGAAAGAGAGAAGAGGAAAAAGAAAAGAAAAGAAAAGAAAAGAAAAAAGAAAAGAAAGAGAGGGAGAGAGAAAGAAAGAAGAAAAAAGGGAAAAGAAAGAGTGTGTCCCTTACCACCCACATCTCTCACTGCTACTGACTATGTCTCAGGCCCACTTGTCCAGGGCAACGTCTGGTGGAGAGAGGCAGTGACACCTAAGCACCAGCTGCCAGGGCCAGGGCTCTCAGACCTCCCTTATGGTCCCAGCAGGGGGATCCCAGTCCCCAGAGCTGGGAGGGAGGGCCTGGCCAGGGCAGGGGCAACACCGGGGCACCAAGCACCAGTGCCGAGCAGCACAGGGAGAAGCAAGCATGAGGGGAGGTGCTGCAGTTGGGCTGGCCTGTTGGGCAGGTGACAGCTGAAGGAGAGCAGGGGGTTGGGAAGGAAGCAGTGACTGCCCCAGGGTTCAGTGGGTGCAGGCTGTGGAGGACAGGCAGGGGCACCTAGCCTGGCCTGTGCAGCTCTGCAGGAATGGGCCACAGTTGCCTTGCCTGCAAGGGTACACTGCCTGGCCATGGCAGGACACTGGGCTTGGGGTGGGGCTCCTGGCTCAGCCTCCCTACACACCAGGCACAATGTGAGTGGAGCAGATCTGTTCTGAGCACAGAGGCCTGGCAGTGGGAGCCCCCCTGGCCTGGGAACAGCCGCCATGGGTGGTGTTCAGGACTGAGCCAGCCAGTAGCCTCCAGCACAGCAGCCCTCTGCAACACCTGCCTGGGCCCCAGCCTTGCCCACCCGCAGCTCCCCTCTAGGGGCCAGGCCTGGCAGAATGCAGACGTCATCCCTGTCTGTGTTCTCCCGACTCTGACCCTGGTGCCTGCCATGGTGCTGGGACCTGTGGTGAATTTTTTTTTAAACAATTTCCTCACACACCTCCTGGCATACCAAGGAAAAATTTCTCCGTGTGCCACTAATTTGCATGCATGCTGGGGATTGCCTATCCCTGCTCTAGGGCCCCCTGACTTCTGGCCTGGGCTACTGCAGGCATGTGGCTGCATTTCTATAATCAAAAGTGAATGTCTGTTGACTTGCTTTTCAGTTCAAGCTATGCAGCTTAGACTAACTTGGGAACATGGAATCGATTCAGCCTTGGGTTTTTCAACAGTCTGTACTTAGCCAGGGAGAGCAGCAGCTGGGTTGTACAGGGCTGCATATTAACCCCCCAAGGATCATATCCAGCCATCAGGCCACAAGTTGGACAGTCCTAAAATACTGATGTGGTAATATACTGATGCAATACTTCCATCTTAAGCTAAGAGATGTGTAATAAGGGCCTGAGATAATAAATTCTGAGTTCCAATACTAGCTCTAACAAACGACTTCCGTACTATTCAGGCAAATGCTTACAAAAAAAAAATCTTTTGGTGATAGCTTTCAGAGCAACTTTAAAGTTACTGGGCAAGAGCTGTAAGTGATGTAAATCAGTCCATCCTTGCTGAGTTCAATAGACCAATGCAGATTTACTTGAGCAGAGTATGCCCTTTCTGTTTCTATTTTCCCATTAACTTAAAATCATACTACCTATTTCCTCCTGTTTGTCACAGGGATATTGTAAGGCTAATGCCATTCATGTTCAACAAGCGCATTAAAAGATTATTGTGACATATGACCACACACTACAACATTAGGTCAACTGTTTGTTATTCTAGTAGAACAAAAAATAAGTAAATAGGAACTGAGGTATCCCATTCCTGGAACACAAATAGAAGGAAAGTCTCTGCCCGTTCAGCTGCTACCATTTCTTTTTTAATGATATCATGTATATAGAATATTATTTTCCATTTGTATCCGAGAGTGAATAGCTGAAAAACATGAAGCGTTCCTTTATTTTCTAGTTTGCCCCCTATACCTGTGAGCTGATAGGCAAATATTACAGATGCAAAATAGTTTAGAGTTCTGTAAAAGCAGAGAGATTTGCCCTATCAATAAATTCTCTGTTCACATTATAAGCCAGAAATTCAGCTCAGATAAACTGTCATAGATGTATCAGACTCTAGCCCACCTGTTCTTATCGCTTAACTAAGTAAAAACAGGCTCTGTTTCATTGAAGGGTAAAATGCCTGAGTTTTACTGAGCAAGAGCAGGCACACTGTCTGTCACCACTGATGATGCAGGTGATATATGGTAAATCCCCAATCCTTTTAACTCACTGTGGTTTATCCATATCCCAGAAAGGCGGTGAAGTTTCCATTTAGTTAACATGATTTTGTAAGCTAGAACTAAACTCAGCCATTTTCCCATTAAAGGCAAAGCCTACTAAGAAAGTCTCCATGGGTAAGAAATGTTGAATAAATCAGCTGACGTGTGAAACAATGTGTCAGTTGTTAGACTGAAAGGTCCATCCTATTCCCACTAAAATAAATGGCAGAACTCTTATTGGTTTCCAATATCCAGGACAGCATTCCAGAAAGAGATATAAGACAGAAGTCAAATAATATAGGATCCTCGTCCATCCTCAAAGGAAAGACTACATTAGTGTGTCATGAATTTTACCCAGTGATGGAATGGAGGCATTTCAGAAGACCTTAAAAATAAGATTGTGACTGTCCTGCTTGCAGAAAGGATAATATAGAGCTTTACAAAAGACTAGAACCTTACCCCAATGCTCCTTCCAAAATTTCCCTTCAATCAGCTACTATGCTATGCCACTAGTACTACAATGCATGTCGTTAGCTTTTTGGATCACATCCCTCCACAAAAATAGTTACATTTCTGAGCATCTCAGTGTAGATGACTTGTAATGTCTTTTGCATCAAAATGAACACATTCCAGTTAGCTGTTACGTAAGTTATAATGGACTGCAAGTTAAACATCCAAAATATACATATGAATAGTAATATTTTATAGATACAGATACATTGTATAGATTATGTAAATGTGTGGTATAAATTATTCTTACCAATACATTCCCACACAGGCAAAATCTTAAGTAAGGTCAAAAGCAAGTTAAGTTATTGCAAAGTAAGCCTGGATGCTGACTTATAGTGCATTAACTGCTTTGTGGTAACTGCTCAGGCACGTGCTCTTACCTATATGTATTCAGCTATAATTACCTTATACTGCTATATAAAGGGACTGCTTAGTACTTCATGGAGCTCTGGGTTAAATAGAGTGAAAACATGGACTCTGAGAATGCCTACGTTGCAGCTGTGCATGTATATTAAAATAAAGGATAAGTTTTGGAGAGAGAATTTTAAAAAGTGTTTTGGGAGCTACATTTTTCCCCTTTACCAAATCTAGAAAAACATGAAATCACAAAACCAGTTTTAAAGCCAAACAGCATTAACAAAATATTTGTTTAAATTTTTTCCATCTTTTTTAAAAGATTTTTTTCTAATAATTCAAACATACATGGTGAAAAAAAATAACAGATGCCAATTAGCATAATTGAGTGTTCAAAAATAACATCAATGCCTTTATTACTTATAATATATTCACCCAAATGTTTCATTAACTTACTAATGTAATATTAATGAGAAAAATAACTAAAATTTGCTAGCCCCAGCAACTGCAAACTGCTAGCTAATCATTAAATCCCAGTTCTCCTTTCACATAGTTTCATCTGCACAGGTTCCCTTAAAATTCCCATTCACTGATCACAAAAGAACAATTTGGATTACTTCAAGAATTAATTAGACATTTGTATGAAAGCCACTAGAACAACTGCTCCTCCTGCGAGTTCATAAAGCTGTTTAATTTTCTCTTGTATTTTCATTCAGAGAAGCTGGCAACATCACAATAAAACACAGCATGCACAGACAGTAAGCCAAATTTCTTACTTAATTGTTCACTTTCATTTACTATGCTCATTTAAAAGATGCAAGCACTAACACCTTTTAACCTCACCAATGACACAGCTGGGGCACGCTTCACACATAATACAGAGTGACTTAGAATAATGCACCCCTTGTCAATCTGGAAAGACTATTCAGGTTTAAATATAAAGTCTGCACTTGCATTAGCAAAAGGATGAAACACCCTCTCTTGTATACTTTGGCATTTATTATGTTTATATCATACCAGCTAATTGCCTGAAGTTAAGATAAGACCTACTATATTGGAAGTATTGAAATATATATTAAATGCTGCAGAACAATAAGACAGCATATTTACTGGTTTCTTTTTAAAATGTTTTAATGCCTTATTTACAAAAGGGTGTTCATAGCAATTGGTATTAGGTTCCCTTTCTTCAGAGCAGACCTTGTGATGATTCTATTGAGCATAAGTAATATATATGCTTCTGCAAAAAGGCATGGAAAAACATCAGGTATTAAAAAAACTAGCCCAGCTAAATTTAATTATTATTTTTTATGCAAAAAGACAGCCATGGGAAGGGGGGGAGAGGTGAGAGGTTAAGAATAATTAATGAAAACTGCATACAACCCATGGAAAGCAGTAGAGACTATTAGAGCCCATTTCTCCTCCTGTTGCCCAACTGTAGGTTGGGTTTACCAGAGTTAAAAGTGTGTTTTATACTGTCACTATATTTTCCCCTGGATTTACCTACCTCTGAGCTTTAAAGCAATGGCATCTCCTTTTCACTTCAAAACATGAATGTTTCTTCAAGGTTTGCCAGTGCAATATTCCTAGAGGAGACCTGCAGTCACTCACACTCAAATGTGATGCAAATATTGGCAGTTTGGCATGCCAGCACTGATGTCCATCTGTTAGGGTGGCATTTTGCCCATTCACAAGGTGGAATGCCAGTTTCAACAGGGCATAGGTTCCTATTAAATATAAATTTGGAACAATAGCCTGCAGAAGGCAGAAAATAGCTCATCTTCCATGCGGAGTTGCTTCTGATGACAAACAATGCCAAATGCTTCATGTTAAGGGATCACATCTGTTGATACTGCTGGCCATTATGGGTCAGATCCAAAGTCAATTGGACTCCATATAAAAATATCCCAACAATTTTAATGGGCTTTGTGTCAGCCCTAACAACATAGGTTGATGCTTGTCCTGTTGCAGTGAATGGCAGAGCCACTGACTGAAGGAGCTGGGCCTTATACAAGATAGATACGTGCAGATATCTAATTAATTAGATAGTTTTGCACTCTGGGAGGCAGTGGCTCATGGGGCACCAGCTGCTATTTTTGTGCCCTCACCTTGGGGCTCATTCCCTGACTCCCCCTATATTACTGCATTGTAACATCATTTTTCCTTCCCCCCCAAAACAATATATTTTTTCTTTGCAAAAGAAGGTAGCTAGGAAAACAGTCATAATCTTGGCTTTGTTAAAATAGCCACATAGGGCTGCCCACGATTTTCTGGTTTTTTGTTGTTTTTTTTCACCTGTAAGGAAAACTGGAAGGGGGGGGGGGAAGGAGGATGTGAATATTTTCACGCAAAGTATCTACTGTCTCCTATAAAAGTTATCCTCTTAAAAAAAAAATGAAACAGAAAGGTCCCAAGATGTAACATGAAATTTAGTTGAGCAGTTCTTAGTGAAAACAGTCCACTTTTCCATTGCCAAATTCCATTTACTGGCTTCCTGTTTTGTGGTGAAAGGGGGGGGGGGGAGTGGGGATAGAAGGTAAAGGTACATACACACATACAAAGTCAACTTAAGCCAACACATATACAGCTCATTGGCATGGTGGCAGCCATCTGGTGAGCTAAGTCAACTTAACTAATGCAACTCAAGATAATACAACTTGAAAGTCTTACGTCGCATTTAAGTCAACTCTACTCCACCTACATGTGTACGCTCTCACAGTTAAGTCGACTTCAAAAAGTTAAGTCGGCTTAATGGTCAGAAAGTTAGTACATGCACCCAAGATTATCTGTAAATGGGCATGGGTTTAAAATTAAGCATCAGTGTGCATAGGTGATACCATAGATAACAAGGAGAAATACAAGCCAATGATGGAAGCAGAATCTCAGCAGTTTTGCCAAAAGATCTGCCTGAAGAAAGAATAGCTGAACCATTAGAACAGAAGCAGTGTTTGATATGCAGGTACCAACTTTCTTTCCCTACCCCAACTCAGCAGAGAAATAGTTAACACACTTCTGATTTGTATATATTTATCAGCCCTGGTTACTGACTGATATTTCTGACTCTGCAAACTGCAGAATTTTCTTGTATATTAGGATATTTCAGCATCATCCTTCCTTCTCTCCCCCCCCAATGCATTAAAGATGCATCAAAGTAAGATGCATCTTACTCTGGAATGAAAAAAAAATGTTGGCTAACAAATTAGATACCAGTAACTTATAGACAAGCCAAGACACATCAATGAGAGTCTGCAGGTGCAGGTAAGGAAGAGCAAAGAGGAGCGCATGGCAACACAAACCTTTACATGGGCATCCTCAGGATGTGTTGGAGTCCAGAGCCTGCTACATTGTTGATGGGGAAAGCAGAAAGGGAACGAGGGTGGGAGGAACAGGGCCCTAAGGTTCTACCATCATTTGTCCCTCTCTCAGGGTATAGCCATTTCAATTGGTCCACACATTCCTGCACTGTGTCCCCTGCTCCTTTCTCCCATGTAGCCTAGGGTAGTGGTTTTCAACCTTTTTTTTATTTGTGGACCCCTTTAAAGTTTTGAATGGTGGTGAGACCCCTTCGGAAATTTTGAATGGAGGTACAGATCCCTTTGCATTGTAAGTGTGGGTATTCACATGGTTTTGATTGATCGTGGTCATCTTTGCAGACCCTTTAGACAGTCTGCAGATGCCTCTATAGAAGCAGGACCCTTACAAACCCCGTCCTAATTCTGTCCCTCTAACTGAATCCATGCCTATCTTTCCTGAAAGTTGCTGTGAAGGGATATATGCAAGAGTCCTCCCATACCCCATCACTTGTAGGGCCTGCTGTAACAACACATTAGGTATGGAATTTTCCCTAATTTTTATCCTTTTTTAGGTGAATCTACAGATGGGCTTTAATTGGAGTGGTCTAATTAGCTCCACAGTAAAGGGTCAGTGTCTACACATATGCCCATATTACAGCAAATTAACAGCAAATTACAGCAGGGAACAGCAAATTAATGCCACCATAGGATAGTATTGCCTGGGACAAGTACTATTCTACAGTGGAGCATTTTATGCACAACGCACATGTAAATGGTGACAGGGGCTGGCTGGGGCATGGGGATGCTACAGTGCAGGGGCTGTCTGCTAGCTAGCCACATGCTGTAGCACCACTTTGTTCCCCAGCCCCTCCACCATCTGAGCCACCACATGGAGCCCAGGGCTGACCCACAAACCCCCAGAATTGCTGTGATATTGGGCATACATGTGAAATGCTGTGTTCAGGAGCAAACAGCGCACAAGTTTATTGCATCAGGGTAACTGTATGTGTAGATGAACCCTCCGATTCTTATAGACCAGAAAAATAAGCTGGTTTTTTTTTGGTAGTCTGCAAGAGAGATTTTTTTTCTAGATAGCATACAGAAATAGGCTCTGCATTTCCAATTAGAGACATCACAGAGGCATTAAGATCCAGTGTAAAGTACCATAATTTGGTATTAACTTACTTTGTGACACAAATGATAAAACAAATGATCTAGTTTGTATCAAATTTATGTTTACATAGCATATGTATATATACCAAAAAAAAATTAATTGAAAGATGCACACGCACAAAGAATGTCTTACACATTTCACTCTTGCATTGAAATTTAAGTTCTTGACTGATAGAGTTTTGTGTACCATGCAATTTTCTGGCATTCATTTTTTTTTGGAACAAAACAAAGATGAAAAAAGATAGACCACCCACATACCCTCTGAAGAATTTGCAAAAAAACTCTCCATGGCATATTTGACCAAGAAATACAAAATGAGTTTTCATGCATTCAAGTTGGCATTACATACAGAGTTTTGTGCTGCAGGCTGTACTTTAGAAGGCAGAGTGAGCATCTGGCTGTGCTAGAAAAAGACACACAGAGGATGGTCCAGAACACATGGCAAGAAATCTTCACTGCAGCTAATTCCTCCAATTGTAAGCTTAGGTTGTGGTGCCTTTTCCTGTTAGAGCTCTTTTTCTCAAAGCCTAGGAGCCATGAATTTTAGATTTGGAAATAACAATTTAGGATAAATATAATAACCTTGCATCTGTTTTCCATTTTCATTCTCTCCCAAAAGAAATAATCAGCCCTCTTTCCTCTACTCAGCACCACGATCGAACAATGAAACCATGATTGAACACACCTTATTTACTGAAATGGGGAGTGGGGAGCTAAGGTCCCCCAAAACCCTGTAAAGATACTCTAGCCATCATAACTTTCACTGACAGACGTGGGAAAACAAAAATCCAACTAAACAAAAAAACAAAATGTGTTCTACTGGAAGCAGCAGCACATTACTTTGACCTGGCTCTGCAGCATCTGTATAAAAATCAGGAGCTTCAGCAGTACTTTGTGGTGCTTTAGCCCTACTAAAGCATCTGATATCTGCAGACATTGGGAAAGCTGGGTGCAACTTAAGCGCTTCCTCTTCTAGACATGTGCTAGGCTCAGTGCAGGAACACACTGAGTTTAAAGTAATGTGCCCTTTTTTTCTTCCATGTCTGAAAGCACCCTTCAGAACAGAAGGACAATGGAACAAGGTGACTAGGCATGCTGTAGAGCTGGGACATCAAACTCATCTGGGACTGTGGGTTTACAGGCCAGATTGATTGGAGAAAGGGGGGGGGGGGGGGTCTGTGGGTTCAATCTGGGACCCAATCTGCATGTATACACCTCAGAGTGGCCAAATGGGTGCTAGGTGCAACACTATCTGAGCAGAGTAACAGCTGCACTGCACACGGGGGCTGCCCAAACTGGACTGCACCACAGGCAGCACCTGCTTCAGCCAATTCAGCACCTGAGCTGCACACTGTGCACGTGAACGCCATGTGCAATACAAGTCCTGGACAGCCTGGAGTAGCTACCACATGCAGCATATATCTAAGAGCAGACACCACCTGAAGTGCAGTTTGGCCAGGGAGGCCACTGTACATGACTGCAGCTCCAGCCCAACTACACTGCACATAATGCTCATTCCAGGCACTATGGGATCTGTGCCCACTTACAGCATGGGTCCCAGAATGACTAGCAGCCACTGGATCCAGTATGCTGGGGGATGAGGTCCATGGGCCTGATTCAGCCTATGGACCAGCTCTGAGCCCCAGATGCTTTCCAAGCCCCATATGGATCTGATCAAACCAAGGGCAGCATGCGGGGACCACATGGTGGAGCTCCCTAGGCTGTATCTGGCCTGCAAGACATGTGTTTGATACCCCTGTTGTAGAGACTTCTTTGGAAAATTTCAAGAAGTGGATGCATAAGTAAGCCTCGTATGATTTGGGAACACCAAATCCTGCATCTGTACAAGAGGTTGAATTAAATGACTCTAAGGGTCTCTTCTAATATTATGATTTTATAAATCAACAAAAAGCATTAGCCTGAAGTGTCCAGTGGGTGTATCATCACTAAGCTAAAAATCTCAAACAAATGTAGATCAGAGGTGCTGCAGTATAGATCTGTGCTTGGGGCAGCCACATGGTACCTGGGGCAAAGTTGGCTCCTTCTGTACCACTTGTGGCTGCACAATCAGCTCCGTCTGCAGCTACTTTTACATGCCCACCCCCCAACCATAAAGGTGGTGCCTGGGGCTTCTGCCCTGGTCTCCCTACCTTAGTTGTGCTACTGCTGTGGAAATAGAATAAAATGAATTTTGCTCTAGGGGCATATGTAGACACTCACACAAACTTGTATCAAGAGAAACAGGGGGAGGGGAAGAGGTTAAGGGGGTAAAGAGACAGAGAGAGAGAGAGAAAAAACCTCAAACACAAAAAAGTGTAAACAACTGAGAAGCCTACAGGCATGTGCAGATGAAACAGGGGCCCTAAACTGAAGCAATGGGTTTAAAAAACCACCACTTCAACTTAGGGCCCTTTAAACCACTGTGTTGTGCATACACCCTGCACTTACCTGCCTCTTTGGTGGCATGGAGGGGAGAGTGATCTGCCAGTGTGTGGAGCAGTCCCTGGGCTGGGGAGGGACTGGTGCTTTCTTCCATGGCAGCAGTACCCCCCCCCCCCGGGTGGCACTCAGATCGTTAGGTCTCAGGGGGCACCACAACCATGGAGGGAAGCACTGGGCCCCCATGCAGCTTAGGGAGGCAGGCATCAGTCTCACTGCTTTTTTGGGCATAGCCTGCCTTCCTGGGCTGCTGCCAGGCTGCCTGCATGGGCTTCCTGCAGTGCTCCTGAGCTGCATGTAGCCCGGTGCCTCACCCTGCACCTAATCCTCTGGAGAGTTTTAGTTTACACACAGTTGCACACTTTAAGCTGCAGAATTTCCTACAGTGGCTGGAATTAATGCACAATACGCCGCCAAGGCATGCAAATGCTGACACCATTGAAGTGGTGCAAAAGCATTTAGCTCGCTTTAAAGTGTCGTGCACACATGCCCCTCATTTAGCCTACACACAGCCTATAACCAACAACACAAAATAACCATAATCAGAAAAGGCATGACAGATGACACAACCCTGCTTTGTGCCTAAATGGTGCAGTGTCAGATCAACAGTGGGAAGGAAGTCGAGAACCGAGGACTACTTTTTACTGGTCACCTTTTGCCACTTTTTCCTTTGATAACCTATAGCATTTTGAAATGTGTTGGCTCACTTCTGCTAAGGCCCTGTTCATTTAAGACTATTTAATCAGGAAAACATAAATTATATTTGAAAGCAAAATTGTTAACCAGTGCAAGGCACAGGATGCTGGTATACCATGTTCTCCTCTCTTTACCTTCTAAAAAAAGGCAAAGAGCAACATTTTATAAAAACCTGAATTAAGTAGTCTAAATGACTGACAGTTGCAGACTCCAATACAGTAGTCTGGCTTGCTCATAACACAGGTTTGGGAAAAAAAAAAACTTTAAAAACCTATATTTGATAGAAAACACCACTTCCTTAGTCATGCACTGATAGACAGTCCTCACAATGCTGGGTACTACACTGAATTGCTGTAAAAAGAATGAATCCAATCTAATTGAAGATGTTGAGCCACTTGACCATGACCCACTAAATGTATATTACTGAAGGTACAGGAAATGCTATTAATTCCTGGCAATAAGCAGAAGTAAGACCTAAACATCCTTGAGAAGCAAGGTGGTCCTTGCATTTCACCTCCAGAACCCCAAGTAAAAACCAAAAGGATGAGAGCATTCTTTAACTGACTTTTAAATTTGGTGCCCTCAGTTTTTGTGCATTTTTCCTCTGAACTCCAGTAACATTCCTTTTCTATTAGCTCTGGATAAGAATTTACTGATAACAGTCTACACAGGTAGTGCATCTTCCTACAGAACTTACCTTGATGTTTATGATACACTTCTAGGTTTCATTAGGAGTTATACATAGAGGAGAGTAAAAAAGAACATCCAATGGTGCCAAGATTATTAGAGAAGGTAAAAAAGCCCTCTATTTGGTTGCCAGAAATAAATTTCAGGGGGCATTAGGCTATGGTAAGGTGAAAATAAAATGTAGACACCATTATCTGCTCAGGAAGGGTAGTTTCTCAACATGTAAGGGCTACTTTGATTTGAAAGTGTTATTCCACACTGGGATCCAAGTCTCCAAGGGGGGGGGGGGGGCTGTGTGTGTGGCGGGGCGGGGCGGGGGGTGTCAGCATTCTAGGTAAAATGAAGAATTGTGAAAGGATGCTTACTGGGGAAGGATGCCCATATGGCAGTAGAATACCCCATACACCTCCTGTGTGTCTAGGGACAGGTTCAACATGATAGATCTTCTGTTAACTTGGAATTTGATTTCACCCATTCTTTTTCTACACTGTTGTCCCTAAGAGCTGCATAATAGAACACAAATTTCTTTCTCCCTTTCCTGTCTCTTCAGTGCATCTCATCCTGCAGTATACTTGGGGATCTTGGAATCAGCAGTGGGATCTGCAGATATGCTGTTTGTAGGTAAGCCTATGGGTAGCTGCGAGGAGAGTATATTAATAAGAGATAACTGAGCAGAGCAACACCTGTTTAGGCAAATTAGGATCCTGCTATAGCATGTTAAAATGTCAGATGAAAAGGCTTTTTTTCCAGCCTCTATTTGGGATAGAAGATCGTGAATGCATGTAGCCATATTGCAGTCTATTGTAGCTATATTCTGCATCCCAGAGTTACAGGCTGCCTGTCTTAAATTCAGTGAGAACTGAGTAATCTGCCTCACACACCCAAAAACAGGCTTCACAACCAGACCTTACAGCCACATTCTTCAATACATCCCATAACTATTTCTCTCTCTCTTCCCCCTTTCCTCTGCCCCCCCCCCCCACCATGCCCTTTTCCATAACCTCGGTACTGTATTCATAAGAACAGCTGAGGAACTTAGTGGGGGAGGCACTAGGGTCTTGGAGAGTAGGGGAACTGAGTGCCCAAGATGAGTGGCCATCCCTTGAGATGATACTCAGACCCCAAGGGGTGACAATCCCAACAAGAAGCAAAGGGGACAAGAGTGCCCAAACTCCCCCCCCCCCCCGGCTCACTAAGGCCATTTGTGAATGCCTGATTGCCAAAAAGGAGGTGTACACCCAGTGGAAGGGAGGGGCTATCACCAAAGAGGAGTATACCTCCACCGCTCAGGTCTGTAGGGGGCTGTTAGGAAAGCTAAGGCAGATACAGAATTAGGGCTAGCATCAAGGATAACAAAAAGTCCTTTTTTAAATATATAGGGAGAATGAAGAAGACCCCAGGTAATGTGGGGCCCTTGCAGGATATGCTTGGCAATCTGGTGGTCACACCAGAGGAGAAAGCAGACCTCTTTAACAAGTCTTTGCCTCTATTTTCTTGTGCAGGGACTGGGACTCCCCTACTGAGATTCAGGATGGACTTGGGAGAAACTCCACCAAGCCTAGGGTCAGGGAGGACTGAGTTAAAGAACTTCTGGAGGGGCTGGATATGTTCAAATCAGCAGGTCCAGATGCTCTCCACCTCAGGGTATTGAGGGAATTGGCAGGGGTTATCGCGGGGCCCCTGGCACAGCTTTATAAGCACTTGTGGTGTTCTGGCAAAGTGACAGATGACTGGAAGAGGGCCAATGTGGTCCCCATCTTTAAAAATGGGAGGAAGGAGGACCCAGGCAACTATAGGCCCATTAGTCTTACTTCAATCCTGGGGAAACTCTTTGAGAAGATTATCAAGGAGCACATCTGTGATGGGCCAGCAGCAGGGATGATGCTCAAGGGCAACCAGCACGGTTTCATTAGGGGCAGGTCCTGTCAAACCAACCTGATTGCCTTCTACGAACAGGTCACAAAAATCACTAGATGCAGGTGTCGCAGTGGATGTAGTCTTTCTGGACTTCAGGAAGGCCTTTGACGCTGTCTCCTACTCCATTCTCATTAAAAAGCTAGGTAACAGTGGCATTGATGCCTACACAGTCAGATGGATTGCAAATTGGCTGAGGGGTCATAATCAGAGTGGTGGTGGACGCGTCATTTTTGACCTGGAGGGAAGTGGGCAGTGGGGTCCCCTAGGGCTCGGCCCACACTATTCAATTTCTTTATTAATGACTTGGAGGATGGGGTGAAGAGCAGCCTGTTTAAATTTGCAGATGACACCAAGATTTGGGGTGAGGTGGGCATGCTAGAAGCGAAGGACAGATTACAGCAGGATCTGGACAGGTTACAGGGGTGGACAAATGAAAATAGGCTGGGATTTAATACTGACAAGTGTAGGGTGCTGCACTTGGGCAGTAGGAGCCACCAGCATACCTATATGCTGGGGAACTCCCTTCTCGAAAGCACAGTGGCAGAAAGAGAACTTGGAGTCACTACTGACTCCAAGATGAACATGGGCTGACAATGCGAGAACATGGTCAGTAGGGCTAACCATACCTTGTCATGCATCCACAGATGCATCACGAGCAGAGCCAAGGAAGTGATCCCCCCCTCTCTGTGGCACTGGTCAGGCCACAGCTGGAGTACTGCATCCAGTTCTGGGTGCTGCACTTCAGGAAGGATACGGACAGCATTGAGAGGGTCCAAAGGAGGGCCACTTGCATGATCTGGGGACAGCAGGGCAGACCCTATGAGGAGAAGCTACAGGACCTGAACCTGTTCAGCCTTCACAAGAGAAGGCTGAGGGGGGGACCTGGTGGCCATCTATAAACTTACTAGGGGGAGACCAGTGGGGTTTGGGAGAGATCTTGTTCCCCCGAGAGCCTCCTGAAGTAACAAGAAATAACATCCATAAGTTGCTAGAGAGTAGATTCAGGCTAGATATCAGGAGGCACTACTTCACAGTCAGGGCGGCTAGGATCTGGAACCAACTTCCAAGGGAAGTGGTGATGGCTTCTACCCTGTGGGTTTTTAAGAGGAGGCTTGACGTTTACCTGGCTGTGATCATTTGAGTCCAGTTTTCTCTCCTGCCCAGGGCAGAGGGTCAGACTAGAAGATCTACAAGGTCCCTTCCAACCCTACATCTATGAATTGGAGCAACCAGGCTGCTAATCTTTCTGAGAGATAACTGACACCCTTTAAATTTGTCTTTATCCTACAAATTAACTAAGAGATCAGGAGGAGATGTTATGTGAGGAACATTTTACTCCACATTTATCTACAATTGGGTTTCTTTTCACATTACAAAAGGATATTCTATCGGTCACTGTCAGAGGCAAGATAGAAGACTACAGGGAATTTGGATCTGATCCATCATGACAATGCCCCTGGTTCTTATGAAGGTTCAAGACACTTTAAAAAAATCATATACAGGTGCTGCATTACCTGAGAGCAAGGATATTATTATGGTTTACAATTTAAAAGGAACAAAAAACTTTACCAATATGCCACATAATGGATCATTAAACAGAACATCCATATTCAGAGGTCCAGTAGATTTAGTGAGCCACTACACAGATCGTTAGCACTAGAGGTTATAGCCATTGATTAAAATCTGACACATTGATCATTTCTTTTGGCTCTTAATTTGTGTAAGGCTTCCATCCAATACCTTATAGTCCCATACAACTTTGTATCCTCTGGATCACAAAAACCTGAGTCTCAGCATCACGAACACACATCCCAAGTCCATCTATTTTTGGTATTTATGCAGCATGTCCGTTGATCAGTTCCTGACCATATAATTCAGCCATAAAACCTCACAAGACCCACAAAATGATTTGCTTCAAATGATTAAACCACTTTGTTCATTATTTATTATTGCAATACTGTTTGCCCTGCTACAGCTAAGGTTATGTTAGCATTTCCATTACAAACACAGACACGTTGAAAGATTTAAACTTGGCTGTAAAATGTTGCTTTAGGCTGTGACTTTGCATGCAAGGTTTCAGCCAACAAGGGATTTTTTTAATAGTTATATATAGGATAAAAATCATAACCTACCCCCAAATTGTTCAGCTGCTTCAAGCTTTAGGAAAGAATAGTTACATTCTCAATTACTTCCATGCACACATTTTCCTAAATTAAGATTTTAATTTCTTCTATAAAGTCTTTGAAGCATATTTAAAATAAAATGAAATAATTCAACTCTTGAAAACTGGCCACTATAGAACACAATATTTACACATGGGCATCATCACCAATACACACAAATGCTGCAAATCTGCATCCAGGAACTTATAATGGGCATTTATATGCCCTAATATCTATTTGCAAATCTAAAGTGAAGTTTTGAATAAAGTGCTTTTGTTCTGAACACAGCTTCTATTTAATATGAACATTCTGTTTCAGTTCAACAGTTCATAAAAGGATTGCAGGACCACAACCCACCCGTGAAAAGTCTAATTGCCTCAATCCTAATAGATACATTTGAAGGGTGACTATTTCTTATGGGGTTCCCCCACCCCAAAAAAAAGCCTCAAAAGCAATAAATAAAATATGCTTGAACTACCAGTTTAGTATGTAAAATATTATGTATTGCAAATCTGCAAGACTGTTCAGTTCTGATAGTGTATCTATAGCAATTCAGACAGACAATACAGTTCTGAGCAGACAGACAACACAATCCAAAGATGGGAGTAATCTCTGCTCCAGGCACAAAAGCCCCCACATGGAGTTTGCTTTCTTCATTAATAGAGAAGCAGTTGTATAGAAACCAAGGACATTTGGATCGCTGTTACTGTGTCATCTAAAAATAATACCTATTTTCTGCTTATATAGGTCTACATATCCAGACCTGTGGATGCTACAGTTTACTTGACTTCTGTATTTGTAATTCTTCTGGGAATAACAGTTGGATAAGGAACAGGATGCTGAAGAAACATGATTGCACAGGAGGTTCTAGACTATGAAAATTTTCTCCCTTAGTTTCAGGACCAAAAGAATGGTTACCTTAAAGATTTTGGTCAAATAATTTGACTCTCAATGAAATCTATCAATAGGGATAGGTTTAAAAGTTGGGTTTCAACACTACCTAAAGCCAAAGGGTAATTATATAAAATTTAGTAAACAAAGAGGTGGCAAGCCATGCTACTCTGAAGGCAGACTAACATGGCAGAACGTGGTAGGGTGACACCTTCGAGACTAACTGAAAGAGGCTAATTACTCATCATGGGAAAGTTATAGTTAAATTTTAAGTGAAGTTCTGCAGATACATTTTCTGGATATACCTATTTCAAAGTTCCCTGGAGGGCATAACATTTTCATCTCTCAGGGTGCCTATACACGTGCATTGAGGCTGCTCTGATGCGCTGTAATTATAGTGTGTTGGAGCAGACTCGATTAATTGAGTTTGCTGGAGCATGGCAATTGCCGCATTCCAGCAGACTCCAGTGTCACGTGCATCAGTGTCCCCATGCAGAAAAATTGTGGCAGGGCTGCTTTAACTAAAGCTTGTTCAACAAGCTTTAGTTAAAGAACCCCCACCACCATTTTTCAGTGTGAGGACACTGATACACATGATGCTCTGGGCACTTTAATTGGAGATGTCTCAGAGCTACTCTAATTAAAGCACGCCCCCCCGACACTTCCCACAGCACATGTATAAATGCCCTCTGTGTCTAGAAGGAAGTGTATTCCTCTATAAACAGATTCAGATGTCTTATGTGCTGTCAATGTAATATGTTAGGGTGCTAACACTATACAAGAATCACCAAACTATCCTCCAGCTTAAGTTTGTTTTTCTTTTTAATTAGACCTAGACAAGTAGGACAATCTACATGATACATAAAACCCTACCTACAAGAAAGTCATAAGATCTATTAGGCCCTTTGTACACATTACATTTACAGTACAATTAGTGTGTTAATCATACCATAAGTAGTAACAGTTTTACACGTTTAGCCAATTTATGGTACCATAAAGTGACAAACCAGCTATACAGAGATATCCCACAGAATGTGTGGACTAAATTAAAAGTGTAGCACCTTCAGCTGATTGTCAACATCAGCACAGGGACAGGAAAAACTGGGTAAGTTTCCCCAGCAAGAGGAGTTTGCTCCAGGAGCAATCTGAAAGGAACCTGGCAACCCCCAAGCAGTACCCTTTCTTCCCTTGAAAGTGTCAGGTCAGGGAAGCCAGGCTGATCAGGTGGTTTTTAGATGTCCTGGGGCCAAGGGACCCCAGTTGGGGGAGAGGCTTTGGTTGGCCCTGGAGCTCTTTGGGGCTATGTTCAACAGCTGATTGTCAGACTTGGCTCCAGGCAACTTGTGGTCTTCAGTTTGGCCTGGGATGGTCCAGAGCCAGATCTGACAATCAGCTGATGGTAAACCTTGGCTTCTGACAGCCTTGGGTCTCAAAACTGGACCTGGAACGGTCCAGAGTCAGGTCCAACACTCACTTAATTGCTGGACCCAGCTCCAGAGAGACCAGGGTCTCATATTAGCCCTGGACAATCAGCTGATTATTGATCCTAGCCCTGACAGTCTCCCTCCCCCACAATGCTTAAAACTAGCTAGAGAAGCCCTGGGTCTGGGACACAGCCATCCCCTGCCAGCCCCCCAGGATTGGACTGGGGACAGCTTCACAGTAACAGAAGGATATTATACGTCATCACACTTCCTTCCTTGAATGTCTGGCGTGGCAGGCAGTCTGAGGCTTGGGATGGGGCAGTAAAGCCCTCAAATCCCAGTCATGCCATTGTTTTAACATCTGCCAAGGCACTTAGGAAGACTTTTCCTTAAGAAAATAAAGACAGAGAGCAAGACCAATAAGCTTGAAAAAAAGGAGGGGTAAAATTTCTCCTTGGTATACGCAGCAGGAACCTTTCACGGAAGTCAGTGGTAAAGCTCGGGGCTCATGTCCCCCTACAGCCTTATTAATGATGAGTTGATCTTGATTCCCCATCTCCAGCATGAAATTCCTGCTTTTTTGAAGATAAAGGAGGTTCTACCCTTGACTTTAGGCAGGCCATGATTTCACTCATAGATCAGAACTTACTTACGAACACCCAGACTATTTTCAAATCAGTGCTTGGATTTTTGCTTCCCATGACATCAATAAAGACTCACACAAAGAATCACTATTTCCTTCAGGCAAAGAACTTTGTAAGAATAAGGAGAAATAAATATGGAAAACAGTATTATAAAATTAAAGCAATGATGCTTCTCTGCTTTACTGCAAGTCTTTCCCAACCCTCTCCCTCAGCTTATCTATCAACAAAACTGAGCACATAGCTTCAAATTTTCTACTTGTTAAGCAGTTTCTAAATGCCAGAGACAGTATCTTTAGCTTTTTCAAACAGGAGTAGGGATGAATAAGTACCTGTTTGTATTTCATGTTGTTTATATTTCATGTGTGTCCTTTTGTAAACCTTGTAAAATACTTCACTTGGAAAAAACAAACTCTTTGCAAAACTAAGTAATGAAATAAAAAAGAAACTGATTTTCCTGACCCACTTTGAGCTTGTTTCATGGTCCAGCAGGGTTGATGTGACGTCAGTAGACTAGCGTATGAGTAGGAGCCAGTGATCCGAATGAGGCTGGATAATAATGTGCTGAAAGGTTGGTTATTATGAGGGCATTAAGTATGTATCACTGAAGTTGATGAAATATTGTCAAATTGATTTGCAGGTCACCTTTAAGTAACACAATGTACTCATTTGCTGTCCTCCTCCCGTTTATACTGGGCATCTCTCCCAAACACATACATACACCCACTCACTCACCCACATGGCAGAGGGGGAGGAGAGGGGTAAAAAAAGATGACAGGGACAGATCCCTTAGTGAGGTGTAAATCAGTACAGCTCAATTAATTTTTATAGAGCTGTGTCATTGTACACTATAAGGAGATCTGACCCTAAGATTCTGTAGAGAGGCCTTATGTGATATGAATTTATTATTGCCCTTTTACCACAACTGCTTGCAATTTTATATAAAAACTTGGTACCACTCCAAAAACTAAACAAGCACTATAGCAATGGAACCTGAAACTATGATCAGTTACAATGATATTATCAGACAAAATTATATTTTCTTAATTAGACTCTAGCCCAGTTAAGGTAGTCATTTTGACATTTAAAAAAAAAAAAGTTCCTTTTGGTATTTCAGAGCCAGCATTCCTGTTACCTTCGCTTGCCTGCTTCACAAGGACAGAATACATAAGAAATGTGTTTCCTTGAAAAGAATCCAGAGATTCTAAAGAGCTGTTCCTCCAAAATATCTCCTATGTGACCTTGGGCCAGTGACTTAAATACCATTTAAAAATCTGTCCTTAGGTATTTAAGGTTATATGCTTAATGAGATTTACTTTCATAGATGCTTTTTTAAGGCATGCATCTCTCATTTAGATAGGCACCAAAGAAGATTATCTCCATTTTTAGGCACAGAAAACACCTAAAAAAAAATCTCATCTACGTTCTCTGATGTAGAAACACAGTACATGCAACACTTATAGGCTCAGTAGTGCTCCACTGGCTAGCACGACAGAAGAAAGAGACTTGGAGGCCATCATTGACCACAAGATGAACATGAGCCTTCAGTGCTGTGGCTAGTAAAGCGACCAAAACACTGGCTTGCATTCATGCCCAAAAGCCCTTCAGCACTGGTAAATGCCAGATTACTTAGATCTCTTTCACATCTAAGCCCAATTAGTATATACAAAGTGAGATCTCCTTTGCCTACCTCACCCGAGGGACCAGATCTGACAGGCACTCTCTAAAAGAATCAGGCTTTGCTTAGGATGCCATTGTAGCCACTGCTTTCCTCCAAAATGCAGCTGTTGGGTAAAGGGGAAGTATCTACCTTTCATCCAATAGCTGACTTATCTGAGCACTACAAACAGACTTTGTTTTTGTAGCAGTATCAGCTGTGCCAGGATGCATCTCAGCAGACTTGATCTGGCCAATTGGCCCAGGGTTACTGTCCCACAGGATCAGGGTCTTGTTACTTTCAGGGCTTTAGGGGCCTGAACCTGTGGGACAAGGGCTGAGTGTCTGACCCCGACCCAGGGAAAGCCCATGAAATCCCATGCATTCCCTGCTCCACGCTTGCAGGTGTGCTTCCCAGGGTGCAGGGGAATTCCTGAGGCCTATGTCTGCAAGCATGGAGCAGGAAACACATGGCATTCCCTTCCTTTGCAGAAGGACTCCAGGATCCCCTACAGAGAATTCCTAGGTTCTACATCTGCCAGCACAGAGCAAGGAATACACAGGGCTTCCCAAGAAACCCCCAGGGTCAAGACCAGATACTCAGGGCTCCTGTCCCATAGGATTGGACTAGTGAAGTCCTGGGAGTGCTCACCTGGTGCAGCTGGAAAGCATGATCAGTCCTAGGCTCTCAGCGCTATTACACCCTAACTGAACAAAGGTCTTTCACAGAAAAGTGGAACAAACTATTACTAGGGTTTTCTGCACCACCAGTTTGGGGTATGGGGTGCAACAAGGGAGGTACAGGGACTTGTCTTCACTCAGATTTTATGCCACCATAACATTTTTTATGGTGGCACAAGACAACATCTGTTTGCAGCCTATGGCACACGATAGATTAGGGAGGGAGCAGGGAACATAACTGCAGATGGGGTGGGTGGAGCATAGAGCATAGAAGCGGATCAGGAAGAGTAGAAGGACAGGAAGCAGAAAGAAGAGCAGATCATCCAGGGAAGAGGATCAGAATGGCACTCAGGGAGGGAATGGGGCTAATTTGTGGTTTACAATCCAAAAAGATTGGTTTCAACTGCTCTAACCAACTGTGGGGTTGGGGGGGGGGGGCAGAGGGAATTATTCTGGATTAAGAATACATTTGCTTCTTCCTGTTGAAGCTTTTGCACTTGGGGTGTCATTTTTCTAAATTCATTAAAAAGAAAGTGAAAGCAAGAGTGAGCACAACATGGTAGTTGAGTGGGTAGCATGCTTATCTGCAAGACTAGTAGAAGACCTGGATTCCTACCACCCTGCTCCTCTGTCTCTACTTCAAGGTATGTTTACCTATGACTTTTTAAGGTAAAATACATGAACATACTTGGAGCAGGGACAGTGCTGTAGCAAGTAGGTATGTGAGAAGCTTTGGTCGCTGATTCGACTCAGAAAATTCAGCCTGATTTGGAAGCTGAATCATCACACCCAAATTAAATCAGGAGACCCATAAAAAGTGCCAAAATGATTTGAAGCATCCAAATTGATTTGGAAAAGATTCGGAAAAAGATTTGGCAATTAGGAAAAGGCGGTCTTGTGGGGAAACAGAAACCAAGAAGAGAGAGGAAAGACTGCTCTGATATTGACATCTGTACCTGGCCAGTGACTGTGATCTTTCTTTGAGTTCCCTTCCAATCACAGTGTTCTGGGAGAGGGATGTAGAAATAGAATATAAGGCTCTGTGTGAAGCCTTTTGCAAGCTGTTTGTCTGGAAGTGACAGCGTGTGAAAGGTACTGGTTGCAGCGGCTGGCTTCCTAGACATCCTTTTCACTCTTTTCCTAGTCTCTCTATCTAGTCTAATCTATCTAGTAAGCAGATAGAAGAAGATATAGTAAGCACATAGAAGATATATTACACACACACACGTTCATTTTCCAGCACAGCAAACATTATGAAGCATTCTGGAGAGGCAGGTGCCAGGTCTTCTGGCAGCGGAGTGAGAGGGACTAGAGGGGATGTGGGGAAAGCTGAAAGTTCCCCCCCAACCCAAACTTAGATGCACCCTCTTCCCTAGCAGCCATGAGGCTTCTGCTACTAGTGGGAGCAAGGAGGTGGGAGCACTACCTGTCCCTGCATCACCTCCACTAACACCAGAAATAGCTACCAGCACCAGCATGACAATCTCCTCCACCCCAATTTCAGTTCCCAGTGTGAGCCTCCCAGGGCCAGAAAAGGAGCTGGATCTGGAACCAGGGGAGCTCAGTTCTGTAGCCAGGGAAATTCTGGGGAATCTGAGTTTGTGCTCCACACGCCTCAAAGTTCACCTAGAGCCAGGTCTCCTTCTCCAGAAGGCACTGCAGAAAAGGTTGAGAGGCCAGGTGGCTCAACTTCCCCTGTTGTTGTGCCTCAGCCTGCTGAGGAAGGGGATAAGGCAGGATCCCCACCCACACTCCAAAAGTGAGGGGGTAGTGTAGTGTGGGATCATTTTGAGGTGACAGATGATCCCAGGTATCCTACCTGCCAGCACTGTCGAAGGCAGATCAGCCAGGGCAAGTAGGTAAAACACTTCACCATCATAGCAATGCTGCTGCATCTCAGGAGGCACCACCCCCCTGCTCTTGCTCCTCCTCAGCCTGGCACTTGTGGGAGCACACCCAAAGGGAAGTCCCCCTCTTACTCCAAAGCCCCCATCCCCATGAAGCAGAGGCAGGCCACCCTGGAGTGGTGGGGGAAAGCTGTAGACAAAGTGGGGTGTATTGCAAGGGCAAGCAAAATCACTCAGAGAATTGGGGAGATGCTTGCTCTGGATGGCCAGCCCTTCACTTCAGTTGAGAGCCTAGCGTTCAAGTGGCTCATGGTGCTTGTGGCCTTATCCAACCAAGTGCCCGCACACACCACCTTTAGCAGGATGGTGGTACACTCCCTGTATGAGGCACACAGGGAGTACTTGAGGGAAGAGCTGCACAAGGTGGGTCCACAGGTATCCTTCCACTTCACCTCGGACATCTGGAGCAGCTGGGGTTAAGATCATACTTACCTCTCCCACACAGGGCACTGGTACCATCAGGTCAGGCTGTTCATAGGCTCTGCTTCAAGCAGAGGTAATAAATGAGTCCCACATGGCAAGGGAGATCATGGTGGCCATGAACTGCATGGTGCAGGGGTGACTTGTTGGGCAGGGCAAGCTCACCTGTGGGTGCATGGTCACCAACAATGGGGCCAGTATGGTTAAGGCAGTCCGTAATGCCAATTTTGTTGGCATCCGCTGTGTGGCACACAAGTCCCAACTCATAGTCAGGAACACCTTTGAGAGGGACAGGGCTTCTGGTGATGGCACAGTCATGACAGAACTTGGTGGTCCTCAAGCCATTCCTAAAGGCCACCGAGACCCTCAGCGCTGGAAATGCCCTCCTTAGCCAGGTGATCCCTGTAGTGAGGGAACTTCAGAACCAAATGGAGAAGTTCCAGGGGATCAATGTTCCTGGCTGGGGAAGCCACTGTCACCAGAGGTGAAGCACTGGTGAAGTGGCCAAAGAAGGCATCAAAGAACGGCTGGATCTGTTGGAGTTCAGTATGGTCCACATGGTGGTGGCCATGTGTGAGCTGAGGGTGAAGAGGAGCACATGCACCAGCAAAATCCTTGATCACTGGACAGAGGTGCTGGTGAACAGAGTCAGGGACACAGAAGGGCAGAGGCAGAGGGACGTGGAAGAGGGGAATCCACTTTTTCTTGCCAGCACTCTCAGCACCAGCCAATCTCCTCCACAACAGCCACTATCAATGTGGGCCAAGGGCATGGCCTCAATGTTGGGGTCCAGAGGCACCAGGTCCCAGCCTTGAGCAGGTAACATGGAGGCTTGGGTGGCTACCCATCTCACTGAGGCACATGGTGCAGGTTATAATGTCACAAATCCAATGTTCGTTTATACCGAGTCTATCAGTTTCTGTATGTAGGAGGTTGATGAAGTCAAGTTCATAGGCTCATCTGTAAAAAGTAGTTTCTAAATTCCCTTTGAGGATGAGGCCTGAGAAATTGGAGAGAGTGGCTTTCTTGTGAAAAATGTGCCCCCACAGGTAGTTGGGTATTTTTGCCTGTAATAGATTTCTGGTATGTATTCATTCTGGTGTGCAGTTGTTGCTTGGTGTCACCTACATATTTTCCATCAGAGCATTTGGTGCACTGGATGAGATATATACCATTTCTGGAGGTATATGCAGCTGTAATTTCCAGGAGTGCTGATGGTTCTGTTGTCGAGTGTAGTAATTGTGGGGGTACTGGAGATATGTTGGCAGGTTTTGCATTTCTTGTCATGGCATGGTCTGGATCCATTACATGCGTTTTGGGCTGTAGGAAGTTTGTTTCTGGTGATGAGGTTAGCCAGGTTTGGTGCTTGTTTGAATTTACAAACCACTTTCACAGATGAAAGTATGAGTTTATTTCATCAGCTTCCTGGATACAAAAACTCATGGACTCAATATAGATGGACATTGGTCTATAACCTGCCTGACATCTGACTCCCTAGGTACCTCTCCACTTTTGCCTGGTACATCCTCCTTCCACACCCCTCTCCCAGCCTGTCCCTCGACCCCTGACACCGCAATATACGTTTTCACTGACTGGCTCTCTTGCCTGCATTGCATGCCAGCCTCTGGCTTCTTCACTATTCCTTCCATCCAGGAAGAGCACACACACACTAGATGCTTCCTCAGCCTGATGAAGGGTTTTTATACTCAAAAGATTGCTAAGATATATTTCTCCAACAATTTAGTTGGTCTAATAAAATATGTCAGAGGTACTCGACAGGTCTGTGCTGGGGCCAGGATCCAAAGGTGGAGTCAAAGGCCAGGGGCCCATGAAGAATGCCCAGAGCAAGAGGCTCAGGATTCTGACTGGCCTGGAGACAGAGCCAGGGCCAAGGGTGGGTCAAAAGGTCGTGGAGAGGGGACCTCAGCTGGAGGAGATGAAGGATACAATTTGCATGGCGCGCCAGAGTGTTAGGGGAGGTACAGAGCTACAGAATGGATGTCACTCCAAGCCACCTAAATGGGCAGCCTCCCACCTGGGAAACATCTGAATCAGTTTTCCATCAAGGCATGGCAGATAAAAGAGGGGTGGGCAGTTAGCCCAGAAACAGGAGGGCATGCTGAGATCTAACCAGAACTTGGAAGGCCCCCTATTACAGGTTACCATCCCTACTGGTTTGATCCTGCTGTACCTTAACACACACACAAAATTGCATGTCATGAGTTCTGTTTTGAACAGTATGAGGTGTAGTTTGCCAGAAGCCTCTGCACCTATCTCCTTGAAGCTACCAACCATGCTTTTTTCATCAATATCTGCCAAAAAATGACAAAGTTATAATGGGGAATCACTGAAATACCTATAGCCAAATCACCGAATCTCTTTGAATCAGCACCAAATCTTTCTAACTCAATTTGGCCAAATCGATTTGGGACAGTGACCCAAATCTCCAAATTAAAATCACTGTCTGCCAAATTAGCCAAATTTGAATCCTAATTGAGTACTTCCCTATTCACACAAGCCTAGTAGCAAAGGGAGGGCAACCAGGGCGACTGCCCTGCGCACCAAAGTGAAGGGGCACCAACAGGTGCAGCTCAGCTGGGGCAGGGTGTGGAATAAGCCTGCTAGTGGCTCATTTTGGGGGTGCAGAGACAGGGGAGGGTGGCTCCTGCCTCCTCATGTTCTCCTGGGCAAGCATGGGGTGGGCATGTGATTGGGCCAATGGCAGGATGCCGCTAGTGTGCATGTACATGGAGTAAGGGCTGAGCAAGGGTGGGATGCCACTGTAGGCTTTGCCCCAGGCACCAAACTTCCTTGCCCAGGTACTAAGCAGGGACAGGAATGCAGGTCTCCCCAGTCACAGCCCTCATCACTAACAAGAGTTAGACAAACTTATTCTTGGTCTGTGGCTAAATGAATCCTATATTCTTTTATGCAAATGAGGCACTTAAAATGTTGGTGAGTGCTTAATAACCCAGAGTAGCCTGTTACTTGGTGGCTGGGAATCAAGCTCTTCTGGCTAAGACAGAAATAGAACAGGTTTCCCAAATCCTGGGCAAGTGTTCTGAACTATCATCTGTAGGGAAGTTGCAGGTCTCATTAAAGGAAGAATGTAACTCCTGTTCTGTTCACATGGGAAAGGAATGAAGCATCTCCATTTGATAGAGGATCAAGGCTGTGAATCCTGAATTAGGGGCCTGAATCCCAGCCTGTCTAACTGGTGGTCCATAGGCCACATCTGGCCTGTGAGGAGTTAACATGCGGTTATCTCTCTCCATTGCTCTTGCTGCTGCAGCAGCCAGGATCTCTGGGAAAGGGCAATGATGGAGGGAGAGGGATTGTGCTTCTTGTACAGCAGCATGGGATTCCAGAGGGGCAGTGTGGCATGTAGTCCCCAGCTGCTCAGGAGTTGGGTCAGCCCTGATCTGGAGGATACCTTAAGTAGCTCCCTGTTCAGCATGCTGTGGTAGGCACTCTTCCAAAGTGCCTACCTTTTCCTATGCATTATGAACTGGTCACTATGATTTTCAACTAATTTCAGACAACTGCATTTGAGTGTCCATATTGTTCCAGGGGCTTGATTTTTAGAAAGAGGCAGGGCTTGATCTTTGAAAATTATCCCTTTAAACAGGTGTCTCAAGATGAGCACCGCTACTTCCTCCAAAAATAAAGACACTAAAAACACTTCTCATTTTTAACAAATCTTAGCAATGACTTTTGCTTCAAGTACTTTTATTTGTATTAGGGCTACTCACTGAGAGCGTATGCTGTGGTTTCCAAATCTTTATTAAAATGACACTAAATGCATAGGAATTCTGGAAAAGCAAGCTTTTTAAGCAAACTACTTAAATCATGTTTAATGTTAAAAATCATTTATGGACCTAGGTCACAAATATCATCACTATACACTTTGCAAAAAATGTTCTTGCAAATATTAGTGTTAAAAAAAGTGTCATGTAGGTGGAACATGGGGAAAAAAACCCAGTGTTATTTCTATTTTTACTTCTACACTATACCCCTCTGGGCCCACTGCTTGTTTCGAATTGTGTATTCAGTATCAACTATGATGAATCATTTATACTAAGCCATAGATTTAGTCAGTATTTTGATGAGCTCTAAAAACTACAAGAAACAGAAATACAGTTAGGGAGTATTCCAGTGTCTTTTCTATCATTTTATTTTGCATTGTTCAAATTATTTTTCTAAGAAAAAGATGCTCAGAGATCTTGGGAGCAAAAGTCGAAATGTATGTGTGAGGCAGTATCCATTTACCTGTCAAAAGGAACTACTATAGGGACTTCCTTCATATCTTCTAGCATGGTCATGAGATTAAAGGTTTAAGTATAAAATCCAGAAAGCAGTTTAAAAGCTCAAACAGGTTGCCCCATGGATTAAGAAGTAGGGAAGGGGCTGCTAGAAGATATCACTTCAGTGGACTACCCAATCATTGTTATACAAAAAAATATACAAATAATGAAGTAATACAAAAGGGCCTTCAGTGAGCAACCAAAAATTAGACACTGTGTGGCAAAATGTGAGTTAAGCAGATGGAATCATTTGGTAATCATTTAATTTTGTTTCCCAACTGCACTAAGGGCCCAATGCTAAGTTCATATGGGCTACTTCAAAAGCAGTCATTACTTACTTTTTTATAACATGTTAGAAAAATCTAAAGCCAAGGTCAAATAACTGTAAGTCAGGGCATTTCCCTTAAAATTAGCCCACAACAAACTGCTGGTCAATAGACAATGGACTTTGGTGTGATTCACAAAACATCATACCAGTTTAAATTATGTTTTTTAAATGGATTAAACCTGTGCAAACCTTTTATCTAGTCCCCATTGGTTTAGTTAATAAAATAACAGCCACACACTACCTTTATATTTATAACCATTATTAGACTTACAAAAAAAACTAGAACTCTTGGTTCCAAAATGATACCTTTTATTAGACCAACTGGAAAATGGCAAGAAAATTGTCTTTTTCTGCAAGCTTTCAGGATCAAAGTCCTTTCATCAGGCTCTGGGAAAAGTGTAGATGGTACAAGATGGTAAAAAGTCCCCATAGGTAGGAAATAAACTTCATTTTTGCACAAAGGGAGCTGAAGATGGGGACTTTTTACCATCTTGTACCATCTATACTTTTCCCAGAGCCTGACGAAGGGACTTTAATTCCCGAAAGCTTGCAGAAAAGGACAATTTTCTTGCCATTTTCCAGTTGGTCTAATAAAAGGTATCATTTTGGAACCAAGAGTTCTAGTTTTTTTTGTATGTCTTTTTATCTCAGAACAACACGGCTACCAAGTATACCCCTAACCATTATTAGTACATCTATAAAGATTTGCATAGATTTCCCTGTCAAATTTTAAAGAGATTTTAGGTCAAGTGGTATAACTTGGCTAAGTGGGTATGGCATAGATAAGCAACTAGTCTGGACAAGAAAAAAAAAAAAAAAAAAATCACACTTTTAGAATCATGCCTTAAGACAAGAAATAAAAACAAGTCAAGACATTCCAAGGAGATACAACTTATCAGTTTATCATTTCATAGAGACATACTTTTCAAAGCCAGGCCTAACATGTATTCCTTACTGAGAACTACAGACAAATCACATGCAAGCTTCTAAATTCAAGTTATATAAGAACATTAAACACCAGAAAAAAATTCATGAACAATATTTCTTATGCTTTAATAGTTTAAAATGTCTAAGGAAAATGTTCTTCTCAGGTACAGTGCAAAAGCCACATACCATACACACAAGAACAGAAGGTGCACCTAAAAGGGTTCTTTTCATTTTACAAAACTTGCATTTTCATACCATTTGTATCTCAGTGATGACAGCACCTTTTCAATCATAACTATTTATTCAATAATATTACTTAGTTAACAGAATTATAATACTGAACTTGTAATTAACTGCTGAGGTATTTTTACACAGAGGGGGACCCATATGATAGTCACTAATGAAAACTCCCCATTAAATCTTGTTTGCTTCAACTGCAAAAGGAGAGGTACCAAAATGATTATTTTGCTAATCAACGAAGCTTGAAAGGCATAGTTAAACAATTTCTTGTAGAAGATGGTCTTAATTCTTGGTACGAAGTCTAACTTACAGATTTTTATGCAAGAAGTAATATTTTTGGTCATATGTAGTTGGAAGAGATGTCAGACAAGTTGTCAGGAAGGTTTTCTTCAGGTCTGGGAAAGAAACAAGTTTTAACCTAAGCTAAATAACAGATAAAATGATTGCCTGTGTTTAACCAACCTACTTAGAATTTATAGTTCATTGGACTGTGTTAATAACTTAGAAAAAGTCAGACTGAATGCATTTTATTTTGCTTTGCATTGCGTAAACCTATTTACAGACCTCTTATTTACACTGGTGAGTACTTATTCACTACAGCAGTCCCATTATAGTTGTCAGTTTGTGCAAGGTTTTACAGTCAGACCCTTAGCAACTTTGAAGATGAACTCATTAATTTCGATATATTTATTTAGCAAATCCTAATTAGCATCTTTAAACAGATGCAATATATCATTTAAATACATGAGTGTCATTTCTATTTCCTGCTTTGCAAACATGTCCAGGATATTAAAAGCACATTTCTTAAAGAAAAATAAATAAATAAAAGATCTTTACCAATAGTTCAGAAGATAAGAGCAGAATAAACATAATGCATCATAAATATTTTATCAGTTAGAAACAATTTGTGGTTTATCCAATTACCTGTATGGCATACTGCACCTACTTTGTTTTTGCATTTTTTGATACACCCTCAAAACCCAGATGCTTTTGGGGAATAAAAATGACAGACCACACTTTGTTGAGACTTGATCATGGATTTGCTTTAAGATAAAAGCCAAGATAAAAGTGATGAATTAGATGAGTGGACCCAGATCTGCTGACATTTGTCAAACCCAGAGGAAAAGGATTTGAAGAGTGACTGGCCAGAATTTGATTTATTTATTTTTTTAATATAGATACAATTAGACTGAACAAAGCAAATGGAGTCAGCAGCAAATAATTAAAAAAAAAAAAAAACCCCAAACCCCAAAAAACAAAACCCAACCCTCTCTGCCTCCCTTGCTTTAAGACTATATTCTGTTCTCATAGCTACCCTTTTAGCCCCTGCTATCCAAGAAATAGAATAACCCCACTTCAATCCTAAAAGAAAAATATAAAGAAATCACTCTCACACTCTGTGTAGTGGGCGGCAAGTGGTGGAAACCTGCTGAATTAGTAAGGTTTGACTAAAGAATGACTAAATAATTAAAGAAGATAGAGAAGGATTGGATCAACTGAATGATTGGGATAGACTTGGACAAGCTTTCAAAGAATGCACTGCAAATATCACCCACGTGAATTCTTGCCCCTCATTTCCCAGAGCATCATGACTACTAGAGCTGTGCAAAATTTTGCCAGCTGTTTCATTTCAATGCTGTTTTGACTCGTTTTGAGCTCGAAACAGTGAAATCAAAACAAAATAAAAGGCTTCAAAACAGCCTCAAAACAAAACAAGGGCAGTCAAAACCTTTTGAAAGCTTTGAAATGTTTCAAGTTTTGAAGCTGGGCTTGCTTGCAGGTAAAGACAAACTAAGGAGAGGGAGGGGGAAGAGGGGGCAATGGACTGCTCTGATATTGACTGTGTAGCTGGCCAGTGACTGTGATCCTTCCCTGAGGTCCCTCCCAATCCCAGTGCTCTGGGGAAGGGATGAAAAAACAGCATAAAAAGCATTGTTTGAACTGAGCTTTCTTTGTGCCTTCACACTTACAAGTGACTCAAGTTTTGCTCTGAACAGTTTGAGATGCAGTTTCCCAGAAACCCCTGTACCTATCTCCTTGAAACTTGGCAGGCGTCATGGACTCAGAAGGGGCTACCGTCCTTACAAGTTTCACCCAAATCAGACAATAAATAACAAAGTTAATAGGCAGATTTGTGTTTCCCCATTATAGTCTATGGGGAAACGTCGAAATAGTGAGACAGTTTTGACGAAACAAAACGAAACAGTGCTTTCGAAATGAAATCAAATGAAACAAAATGGAACTCAAAAGAAAACACTGTCCCATTGAAATGGAAGTCAAAATGAAACACTGCTGTTTTGCACAGCCCTAATGGCTACACATCATCATTCCAACACTGTCAGAAGATAGAAAGGAGCACTTGTAAGAACAGGAAGAAAACCTGGTCTGGATAACAACCATCAAAGCATTTTCATAGATTCATAGATGTTAGGGTCGGAAGGGACCTCAATAGATCATCGAGTCCGACCCCCTGCATAAGCAGGAAAGAGTGCTGGGTCTAGATGACCCCAGCTAGATGCATATCCAATCTCCTCTTGAAGACCCCCAGGGTAGGGGAGAGCACCACCTCCCTTGGGAGCCCATTCCAGACCTTGACCACTCGAACTGTGAAGAAGTTCTTCCTAATGTCCAATCTAAATCTGCCCTCTGCTAGCTTGTGGCCATTGTTTCTTGTAACCCCCGGGGGCACCTTGGTGAATAAATACTCACCAATTCCCTTCTGTGCCCCTGTGATGAACTTAAAGGCAGACACAAGGTCACCTCTCAACCTTCTCTTGCAGAGGCTGAAAAGGTCCAGGTTCTCTAGTCTCTCCTCGTAGGGCTTGGTCTGCAGGCCCTTGACCATACGAGTTGCCCTTCTCTGGACCCTCTCCAGGTTATCTGCATCCTTCTTGAAGTGTGGCGCCCAGAATTGCACGCAGTACTCCAACTGCGGTCTGACCAGCGCCCGAGAGAGGGGAAGTATCACCTCCTTGGACCTATTCGTCATGCATCTGCTGATGCACGATAAAGTGCCATTGGCTTTTTTGATGGCTTCGTCACACTGCCGGCTCATGTTCATCTTGGAGTCCACTAGGACTCCAAGATCCCTTTCCACCTCTGTGCCACCCAACAGGTCATTCCCTAGGCTGTATGTCTGCTGGACATTTTTCCTCCCTAGGTGCAGCACTTTGCATTTCTCCTTGTTGAACTGCATCCTGTTGTTTTCTGCCCACTTGTCCAACCTATCCAGGTCTGCCTGTAGCTGTTCCCTGCCCTCGGCGTGTCCACATCTCCCCATAGCTTTGTGTCATCTGCAAACTTGGACAGAGTACATTTCACTCCCTCGTCCAAATCACTGATGAAGACATTAAAGAGTATTGGTCCAAGGACCGAGCCCTGCGGGACCCCACTGCCCACACCCTTCCAGGTCGAGACCGACCCATCCACCACGACTCTCCAGGTGCGGCCCTCTAGCCAATTCTCCACCCACCGGACTGTGTAGTCATCCACGTCACAGCCTCTTAACTTGTTCACCAGTATGGAGTGGGATACTGTATCGAAGGCCTTCCTGAAGTCTAAGTATACGACATCCACCCCTCCTCCTGTGTCCAGGCGTTTCGTAACCTGGTCATAGAAAGAGACTAGATTGGTCAGGCACAATCTGCCCACCACAAACCCGTGCTGGTTTCCCCTCAGCATAATTTGCCCTGCTGGGCTCTCACAAATGTGAGCCTTGATAATTTTTTCAAAGACTTTGCCAAGGATGGAGGTGAGACTGACTGGCCTATAGTTGCCCGGGTCCTCCTTCCTCCCCTTTTTGAAAATGGGGACCACGTTAGCCCTTTTCCAGTCCTCTGGGACTTGGCCCGTGCACCACGAGCGTTCAAAAATTCCCGCCAGTGGCTCTGCAATGAAGTCGGCCAGTGCCTTCAGCACCCTCGGATGGAGCTTATCCGGGCCTGCCGACTTAAAGGCATCCAGTTCTTCCAAGTGACTCTGCACCATCTCAGGGTCTACGCATGGTAGTCTGGCGCCTTGCTGCTGCCTCTCTACAAACCCAGTGAGAGACTTGTCGTGCCCCTCGCTTAGCAACACTGAGGCAAAGAACTCGTTGAGGAGTTCAGCCTTGTCCCCCCTGTCTGTCACCAATTGTTTCTGCCCATTTAGCAGGGGTCCTATTCCTCCCTGGGCCTTCCTTTTACTCCCTATATATCTAAAAAACAATTTCTTGTTGTCTTTTACTTGGGTTGCCATCCTCAGCTCCATGGTAGCTTTGGCCTGTCTAACTGCCTCCCTACAAGCACGAGCAGAGGAGGTATATTCATCTTTAGTGATCTCACCTTGTTTCCACTTTTTATGTGCTCCCCTTTTGGCCCTTAGGCTGCCCTGGATTTCTCTGGTCACCCATGGAAGCCTCCTGGCCCCTTTCCGTCTTTTGCCTCGCTCGGGGATCGTCTTGCTTTGTGCCCGAAGGATTGTTTCCTTAAGGCACAGCCACCCTTCTTGGGCTCCCATCCCTTCAAAACTCCTACTCTGCAGTGCATCCTTGACTAATCGCCTGAGTTCATTGAGATCAGCTTTCCTAAAGTCTAGTACTTTCACCCTACTAGTTACCTTACCCACTCGACGTCTTACGTTGAATTCTATTATTAGGTGATCACTGTCTCCCAAATGGCTACCGATCTGGAGGTCCCCTACCATGTCATCCCCTGTTGCCAATACCAGATCCAGTATAGCATTCCCCCTAGTGGGATCATGTACCTCCTGTGTCAGGTGGAGGTCCTGTACAAAGGTTAGAAACCTGCGTTTGGAGTTTCACATCCTCCAGTGTTCAATCCAAATTCCAGTTTCCTCTTATTGTAGTCAAAAGGCATTAGGTGGCAATTTCTAATTTCATAATTTCTAATGCCTACTTGATTAATAAGGTCATGATATTCTAGATGTTCCTGATTATTAGTTAGGGTCACAATTAATAAAAATGAATGTTTAAACTAGGAGTATCCCCACTGAAAAGTAATGGGATAAATAAAGTACAGAGTCCTGAAGCACTGAGAGATTCCCCCATCCATCATAAGCATTACCCTGAACAGCAAGGAAAATTGAGTTTCCAGGCTACTACCATAGCTTTGTTCAATTCCTTGTAAAGTCTCTGGCACATTTATTTTATATAGCACATGCATGGTAAGCCAAAGCTGCACTGCAGCTCTAAAACAGTTGCCTGTTAGGTTACAAGAAAAAACAAAAAATACTCTTAAAAATAAATCCACCCTCACAGCCATATCAGGCACAACAGGCAGAGCCCTTTGGCTAGGAACAGATGTTGCATTTGTCCCTGTACAAGTTGTATCTGCTTTTGCCCTGGAACAGAAATATCATTGGATTGGCATGAACACACATCACCCTTCTAATCAGGATTTAATGAGTGGCTGAACACACTGCCACTTTTCTGCCGTGGATTTAGTGATGCAATTCCAGGACAGCTGTTCTGATGTATTTTGCAATATCCTGAAATAAACTATTAGTACTTATCCCATGAACCTTCTTAGGATTTGTCCCAGGACTTTCATGTCCACATGATAGCATTTTGTCCCGCTATAAAATAGTTTGTGCCCAGACAAATGCAACTTCTATTTGTAGACTTTTTGACTTAAAAACAAGAATCAAATGATTTGTCCCTCAATAAAGCCATTTCTCCTAAAGGTCTATCATTACCTAATAGTGAGCAAGCTTCAAATTATTATGAAATAGCAAGCTATTATTCAGCAGGTAAAAAAGTTGAAGACAACATTATAACTCACTACAAGCACATTCATTAATGCAGTATCAGACTATGGACAGACAGTCTGCTTGAAGAACTTTAAGTGCCTTGTAAATGCTGCAAATAACCTGGGTTGAGATATTCATAGCCAATAAAGCACTTCAAAAATGGCCCTCAACAGAAGAGGAAACATCTTTGAAGTGTTTCCAAATATGTCTACACCATCAGCAAAACACGATATTGGGTTGCTTGGTCTTCCAGCATCCCATAGTTCTTTATTCCCCCCACCTACACTAGATGCATTCCTGTGTTCTTGACTGTTCTTGGGAATCTCCAGAGATCAGAGGCTAAGACCTCTTGATTCTTGCTCATCAGCTTTCTGGATGAAGAGCGCTGCCACTAAATTCTTTTGCAGTCACTCTGAAGCAGGCCAGGGGAGGACGGAAGGGAATAGGGAGCTGCAAGTCTGAACAGTGATGAAGCTCTCTGAATTTGAAACCCTCCAAATTGTAGCAGGAATTTTAGTTCTTCAAATTTTTAGTGCTTCATACCCTCAGGGATGAAGGTAAGTGGAATTATGAAGCCAGGAAGTACAATAGACAAAGTTCCCAAGGCAATGTTAACTTGGCTACACTGCAAATACTTCACATTCTTATTTTACTAACTGAAGTCTACTCTCTACTTTACAGAAGAGGCAACCATACCTCAGGCATATGACTAGCTCCTTGAGGAAAACTAGACTTCTCACACGCTTAAAAGGCAAGGACTAACATGGCTATGTTCAAATATTATACCACAAATTTAGAAATGATTAATAAAATGATCAAATTAATTGTGCAACTAAAATCTTGACTGTTGCTGTAATTCACCTTTTATTTCTACTTTAAAATTTCCAAAGACTGTAAGGTTATACAGATATACATAACTTCACTAAACACAATAACAACTGTTTGCAGGAATTTTTCCAGATTCAGCTAGAGATGCAACCTATTAGAAATAACTTGAAATGGAGGATGACACTTTGGTGCTAAGTAATCAAAAAGCATCAAAGTGCAATCTAATGCCAGAAGGATAGACTAGATTCCCAAGTCATGACATTTTGGGATGCGTGTCCAAACCTTGGCTCCTCAAAACATTAAATTTAGCTGCTCCTAACTATGAAGGCAGCTAACAACCATAGATAACTTTCTTTTTCAACATACAAAAGTTTCCTACAGTACCTAAGAGTTACCCTTACATATGTCTAGAATAATTTCATTTTTAACAAAGCTGGGAAGCTCAGTGTCTAGCTTACACCCAACACTTTCCAGAATTCACCAAGTGTTCTATCTCACCTTGGGTATTCAACCAGTGGGTATTCTGCAATAGGGCTAGGGACAGAAGTTACACATAAACCAGTTTAAGTGATCAGAAATTGGTTTAAACCTGTTCAATGTACATGAACCAGGTTCAAAATGGCTGACATTGATTTAAGATAAACCTGTTTGAATGTAGTTTCAGAGACTTAACCAATTGGGTCAAACCGGTTTATGATGCTTCTGTCCCAGACCCCTTCCTGGTTCGAGTTAAATCAGTCCCCCAGCATCCCAGCATGTTTTGCAGCCCTGGGTGGGCTGTGCTGTCTATTCCAGAGAGCAGGGCTGGCCCTACTCTTTTGCTGCCTAATTGGAGCAGTGACAGATGACTGACAAGTGGGGAGGCATGAACTGCCCCCAAGGGAAACCCCAACTGGGGTCTGGGGCCAGGGAGGGTGGTTAAACACCCCTTTCCTCACTCAAACTTACTGCTGGCTGCAACTGTAGACTAGAGATCACAAAGGCACCTGGAAGCAGGAAAAGGAAATTATGAGCAACACTGCAGAGTCCTGCTGCTATGATTTTGGACAACAAATCCCAGAGACCTTGAGGCTGAAGGAAGAGGAAACAAACGCAGCCCATACTGGGTGTGCCCATAGAGCTCTAGTGCCCCTGGGCTTCTGGCCAGAGCCACTGCAGGCATGGGGCTGTATTTTATGAATGTCTGTTCACTTCTGTTTCAATTTAATCTCTGTAGTTTAAACTAACCTGCAAATCAATTCAGTCTCAGACTTTTTGACTGTCTGTACTTAGCCGAAGTGTCAGCAAAGTACCTCTACTCCAGAATGTTTGGAGCTTACAAAACCCACTCACAAAAAGAAAGTCTGCACTAAACTCCAGGCTGCCCCACTACGTGCTATTTAGTTTGGCTAGGTTTACACAAGCTACGCTAACACAACTGTGGCTAGGGTGGTCAACATAGAGGACATTACAGTTTTCTGCCACTCTGTCCTCTATTAAATTTAAGTTTTAAACTAGGGTGTGTCTATACCACAGTTAGGGTAGCCATCATAGAGGACAGTCTGGTTGTCCTCTGTTGATACAAAACCTGATGTCTTTATGTCCTCTATTTTTTCTCTAGAAAATAGAGGACATAAAAAATAGAGGACATAAAGGCATCAGGTTTTGTATCAACAGAGGACAACCAGACTGTCCTCTATGATGGCCACCCTAACTGTGGCATAGACACACCCTAGTTTAAAACTTAAATTTAACAATATATTGACACATGTTGTTAGCTAAGTGGTACATTTTTATTTCTGTCATCATATGTGTGGGATGAAAGGTGCAGGCATGATTTAGATCCTTATAATCAGTAAGACAATTTGAGATTTGGATATAAAACTCGGGAAGTCAATGGAAAGTCTCCCATTAAATTCATTAGGATTTGGATTAGTCCATAAGGAAAGAGATGATACTGCACCTCTATGCTTTATGCAAAAAGCAAATGCTGGTTTCAAAACCAGTTTAATAAAGCTGGGTTATGCAGCAAGATAACCTTGTCTACAGGGCTTTATTATAAAAACTAGAAGCGTAAGCACAATGTTTTTAAAGCATTTGTTTAAATGTCAATATCCTGCCTGCTTCAGTAAGCAAGCAGTTTTTTGTCACTTCCTCATGACCAATATTGATTAAACAATCATGACTGCTAATGAGCAAGGCTAAGATGCTATTTGGTCCTCTATACTAGTTTGCTAAACTCAGTGCCATTTCAAAACTTCGATTAATTTTGCTATTTTAGAAATAGTATGCACTTTATTATGCACTGTGAAAGTCAAAAGCACATACACATAAGAATACTTGTTAATAATTCATGTTTGATACAATTGAGTGTGTATATATATTTCCCCTTCAGATCAATTAATCTTGAATGATTACATTCCCACAAATTGTCATTCAAGCAGAACATAATGGCGGGAGGGGTTCCAAAAAAGACAGCGAGGCCTGGATAAGCAAGTTCTGTGTTCAGTTGCAAACACAACCCAGAGCTAAAAGGAAAGGAGCCAGCCAGTGTAAGCTGCAGAAGAAGGTATTCAGTCCCCAGGGCTGAGTAACTATAGAGTACCCAACAAAAATAGATGCCAATGCACACACATCATTGAATGTTCCTATGTATGTACCAAAAAGTAGTCACACATGCCACTGCCTGAACAAGGACAAGACATCTGTAGCTTTTATGCTCCAGGTTATCCAAGCACTGATATAACAAATTATGCTAGAAGAATGGGCAGGGCAAAGGAAAGAGATATTCTTAAGAAGACAAATAAAAAGGGAAGGATACCATTGAGACACTGTGCTAAGACTCAAGAGACACAAGTTCTATTTACAACTCTGCAGTTTGCTCAGTAATTCCTTTGCATCTCAATTCCTCATACAAGGAAATGGAAATAATATTTTTTTCTGTCTGCTTTGAAAGCTTTCCATGATATGGGCCATTTTTTATTTTGAGTTAATGCAGTGTTTATCACAATAGAGCTCTGGCCTTTGTGGGGACGTTCAGTATCTATGGATATTTGCAAATATACATAATGAAACTAATTGAAAGATTTGGGTTTTTATTTTCTGGTTCTGGATATAATCTAGATCCCCTGCAAAACGTTGCAGCTCTCTTCTTTCCCATTTCCTTATGGAATTAATTCCACAATGATTCAAAGGGTATGGATACATATTACATTTTGAACACCAAAAAGTGTGCCAGCAATATGTAGGAAAGCTAAGAGCAGATATGGGGTGTCTGAGAAAGAAGAGTTGCAAATGTGAAGCATCTAACCTATTACCAGCAACTTTGTTCTTCATTTACCACAGGCAGATTTAAAATTATATAAAAATGAAGCCATTCTTAAACTGTTCAAGATATGAAATGCATCCTAGTGTCTTTGTAATTAACTCTGGTATTAAATCACAGCTCAAGCCATTAGTGGATATCTGGTGCATGAAAAATTTGGTTATTAACTGGTTATGATATCTGCAGTGATTCTAGCTAAGAAAAGTGCTTATTCTACAGGTAGACCCAACTACTGTCAATTATTTCTTAGAAAGGCTTCCCTTATCCCTAGAAATGCAAAGTACAATGATGGAAGCACTGGTATTGAATTGTCCTAAGGATATAAATGCAAAATGTGCTATAAGGATTATCTGTCTTATTGCACATCCTCAACATCAGTGGTTTCTATTGTCATCTTAGAATCTCCTGGGGGCCAATATTATACTGTCTGGCATATCATCAGAGTTATGGTGAAGTTCAGGCTGGCTGCATATTATTTCCAGCTTGTATAAGTGGTATGACACTAAAGACTACAGAAAGGAAGAGTTGAAAACAGGAGTCTTAGCACTATATATGAATAAGTATATGCTGCTTACAGAAGTTTAAAGCACTGTTTTGTTTTGTTTTTTTACTTTGAACTTGGTATGCTTCCACACTGAGCTCAGCACATGCCCAAAAGAGGCACTGTGTTACTTGGACCCAGCTCACCCAACATCTGTATAGATCAAGCACTTTAGTGGGGCTTTTTTGGCTCTTTTACCTAATAACTGATTGAATCAATTATTAAATAAAAGTGCCAGAAAACCCTGATAAAGCACCCAAGCTATACAGATGCTGCAGAGCTGAATCCAACTGTTTCTTCTGGTAAAGTGCACACGTGTGTGTGCGTGCGCGCGCGTGTGGGGGTGGGGGGGGTTGTTTTATATTTTTAACCTCTGTGAGCACCCATAGGTAACAAAAAAAAATAAATAAATAAAAAAGATTCAGCAGAAAAAATTGGTCACGAGAAACTACCAAACACACACTCTCCTTTCCCAAATTTGCATTTTCCCTGAATATTTTCAACCTAAAAAAAGGAAGTGCTAATTGAATGATCCTGTGCTATCTCCAAAATCATGGGGAAAGAGGTTAAAAAAAAAAAAAAAAAAAAAAGCACAAAACTTTAGTCCTTTTCACTGACAGAAAAAAACAACATACAACCTAACATTTTTCATGCTGGGCTGGATTCCCAGTTTTTCATAAAACTTCCATTATTTTGCCACGCTTAAGAAATTAAGATTTTAAGGACACCAGTGCACATCTACCTAAAATCCCCAACTGTAATGTAGGAGAATGATCAATGGCCTCATACAGACATTATATTTCTAGTAAGAAAACTGCCGCTCTCCTAATAGGAATGACAAATGTATAAGATTACATGCAATTTCTCCTAGGAGAAACATGCTCTTTCCAGAAGAAAATCTGAAAGATTTCCCTTGCAACAGAATTTCTCTCACAAGAATGAATGCCTGTATGCTCCCTTCCCAGTCAGGTCCAAGAGGGGAGGGGAGGAGCAGGGACTGCCAAGGGCTGGGGGATATGCACAGTTGTTCTCTGTCACCTCCCTGGACCAGGGGCAACCTGGCTTGGGGAACAGATTGGGGCTTCGTCCCCTGTTCCCTCTGCTCCTAGAGGGGATGTGGGCATGGCATATGTAGGAGCCCAGATTTGAAGTGCCACGTGGGGAGGAAGCTCACCCTCCCCTTCCCCCACCTCTCCACAGGATACTTTAAGCCCCATTACACTAGTTCCTCCAGGATTGGGAGGAGTGAAGCAACCTCTGTTCTGCACACCAATCCCAGGAGGTGGGGAGTGGAAAAAGAGATGTACCTGCAGCTGGCCTCCTTCTCCTCCCCCTCACAGAACAAGTCCAATAAAACAAACACACAGTTAGTCTAGTAAAAAATATTGCCATTATTATTAAAGACAGGGAGAAGGTGTAAGGCACCTGTACCTGGGTGAGTTCTGTAAGGCTCAGGCAGGCTCTAGCCCTGCAGCCTTTGTTAAGTACACTGACCCAGATATTACTACTTGTGTTGCCCCTTTTCTCTAATTGGATCTGGAGCTGCATTTAAGGAACTTCTTCAACACCTGAGCCTGGCTACACAAAACAGTGTTCTCTAGTCTCCAAGTAGCTCCTGGTAAGTGCCGTAACAAGAGGGTCGGAAAGCAGGGCAACTGGGGGAAAGGGCAGCTCCCACTGCTGTGTGCACTCCCAGGAAAGCATGGGGCAAGGGCAGGCTGCCATTGTGGGCTTTGCCCCAGGTGCCAAACTTCATGGCTACGGCACTGCCCCTGATCCAGCAATTTCTCTGGCTTTCCTAATTCTTGACCTTACCTTTTGTTTGCTCCTGGATTCCAGCCTTTTGATTCTGGTTGCAGACCAGGTCCTGACTCCTGACCCCAGCCTGGCTTAATCTTAGACTTTGCCCTGTGGTTTATCCCTTGGACTTGGTAAGTACGTTTCCGATTCCTGGGTCCAGACCCTGACTTGGCATTTTGGTTCCTAATTTGTGGCTTCTGATCCTTACCCCTACAACCCTCAGCTTCATGGCTGGCTCTATGCACTCAGCAGACGGTCTGGAGGACTGTGACAGAAGGAATGGTTTTCTCCCCATCTACTCTCCCAAGATTTAGGACATGGTTGCAGTCAAATTTTATTTTTCCATGTAGATACATGCTAGTATACCCCCACTAGCTTGATCTAGCTAGTACAGGCCACAGTGAAAGTAATGATATGGTGTCACAAACTATAATAAGGGCCTAGAACCAGAGTATGTGTCCTGAGGACTTGGTCAACTTGTGCTTAAAGCCCACATGGTCAGTTTTCACTGCTATGGTTACACATGCTGGCTAGACTAAGGGCACAGACAGAAATGACAATATTTGCCCAATCTGGCCACAGAAAGCAGTTTTTAGCCATTACCAAAGTAAATGCACAAGTGCAGACAGCTTCAAAAGTAGCTGATCAGGTAGAAATCTGAACGCTCATTGCATGAGGGGTCAGGTGAATACATGTAAAAAAGACAGCATCTTCTGTAGAGCCATCTGTACTGCTTGTCAGCCTGTCACTGTTCTCAGAATGAGAGGGGGGAAAGAGTTTGGTTTGGGGGGGAAGGGGGTCTAGCCCCCATTAGAGGGTAGGATGGGTATATTGGAACAAAGCAAAGCATTCTCAGTTACTGCAGGGAGCTTCACTTCCGTCTGCACACTAAAAAAGTAGCACAGGCATGCCAGTGCATGTAATTATCACACCTCTTTTTCTGGACATTCATATTATTAGTGATGATGCCCATGGTCTCAGCACTTCTCAAAGGTACAGGAAGAAACAAACAAAAGATGACATAATACCTTCTCAAAAGACAAACTTGATTTTTTCTCTATAGATAAATGTACTGTAAAGAAAAACTCTGAACAAAACTCTATTAAAAGGAAGATCTAGTACAGAACCTTGTGTTTCTCTCCCTCTTTAATTGTCATTATCTCATTAAACTATCTGTCACAGGTCAAGTAGACATGCTAGAGCTGCTGCTGAGTCTTGTTTTGCTTGCTGAGACTTAATAGCAGTGTTTCCTAAATACAAAAATTACTACTTTTAAATAGCTTCATGTAGTAAATACCATGCATGCTTAAACATTACTCATTTTACTTAATTACATTTTGAATATGAACTTTGTCTTGCTTTCTGAATGCTGTAGATCAGTGTGAAATGTCTCATTCTTCTTAAAGGATAATCACATTAAAAATAACGTTTTCTGAGAGGAAGTACTTATCCCTTTCAAATTTAATTCAGGATTGTATACCTTTAGATTGCAGCTTAATATTTTGCTGCAGCAAAACAGCTTGCTAAACCATCATGCCTGTTAAGTCCAAATAAAGCTATTGTTAGGACTGCTTTTCTTGATGAGCTCCTGTGAATCATAGCTTACTTTTCTTCAGAGTTAGCATTATCTTTCCCATTCCAGTTCCTGCTTCTCCGAAGCATACTGCAAGCCCTGTCAATTCTTGCCAATGCTCATTTATCTAACAGCATTGACAAGCACACTCACCAAATGGTCAGAGTGTAAGGATTTTTCAATTCACTGCACTTCTTTCCCCCAAATTAAGGTCCAATCTGAGTGAATCTTTGGAAACCAAGTCCAGCATCATGCTGCTAATCATTTATGCCCTGATATAATAGAGAACATCAGTATACTGGCACATTCCTATACAATTTGATCAGTTCTTTGCATTTATCTTCAACTTAAAACCATCAATTGGGGCCAGAAAGGTTGGCAAGTATTTGTTTTCCCCCCATGTATGCATTAGTTTTAGTTTATGAACATCCCCAAAAAACACATGATGTATACATGTGTTGCTTTACTGTAGGTCCTCACTTAGTAGTCTTATCCAACCAATGAGTACTGTAGTTTATTTGTGTGCTTATTTTTTTAATAAATGGTTAAAATATAAATAAGTTGCAAAACAACACCATAATTTATTTCCCCCACAATTTCATAGTAAATACCACAGAACTCTGTGCTTCAAGATCAGAACACAAATGCTGTGAGTTAATCTGTATTTATGGAAACACCAATATGAAACTGGTGAACAAAGATTCCCTGGACTTCAAATTTAGATCCAAAACTGAAGTCAGAGATGACATTTAATTTAGAAATCTATTTCCTTCCTTCTATTTAAAAGTTAGGAGATAACAGTGTAATCCTTAGGTCTGAACTCATTTTCTTTACACAAGTGTAATTTCTTATTGAGACCAGCTTTGTTTCCTTACTCATGTGAATTTGTCGTTGTAGAAGTGATTCCATCATAAATGAGGACTACTCAGAGCAGAATAATACAACAACACTAGAATTTTGCCTCATGGTCTGCAAAGAGAAGGTTATTTGTTTATTTGACTCATGTGCCACCCTTCCCAACAAAGGCTTACAATAAGAAAACAGAATAACTTAAAAACAGGCGAGGAACAAAAGAACAACAACAAGAAGAAAAAAAAAAAACTTAAAAGGGAAGTAAAATATCAAGATAAAACCACAGGTGGCCTAACCAACATGCCACCCTAGTTTTGGTTGGTTAATGCCTGCCCGGTAGAAAGGTCTTGCAGCACTTCTGAGAGATGTGCAGACTTGGGATCTGGCAAGCCTCAAGAGGGAAGGACTTCTAGAGCAGAGGAGAAACTATGAAGAATGACTGATTTTAGCATAAGTATAGGAGACACAACATTAATTTCAGTCTTTTATTGAGAACTTAGACATTGCTAAGTTTTATTATAGGTGTTTTGTTTTTTTTAAAGGAACCATCTGATGTGTTATCAGTATACGAAGATTAAGTCAGTCATCAGGATGATGTCTGTCTTAAGTACATTAAAACGTCATTACCCATACTGACCAAAGTCCCTTTTGAAAGCCAAAGCTGTAATTACAATTAAGTTGAGACAAGTTTATTGTCACCAAATATATGCCAGTGGCACACACTAATGCAACCCAAACATTAGCATGAAACACTCTTCCAATTACGGCATAGACTCCCTATAGTGTTTCAAGCTGCTTTATGACATTTTAAACTCTGTAAATAATACAGTCTTTTAGAAAGCTGCACAAAATCTTTCTACTTCCTTCTTATGACCTGAAAAATCCTAAATCTATTAAAAGCACATTTTCATAGCAGCAGGATAAAAATGCCTTTACTACATTTGTCTTCAAAATGGGTAGTGTTAAATAGTGCCAGGGGATAAATAACCATAAAATATAACATTAGTGTACAAGGTACTGTTCTAACTAGGCATGATGGGATTTCTCTCCACCCTTTCATTTTTCTTTCTATTTGTCCCATTACAGCTATGCAATCACACATCAGTCACTGTGGCAAGCTGTGGCTATGCTTTTTTTTTTGCCCTCTCGCTATGTTGCAGCATAGTAGGAGACTAAAGAAGGAAGCCAGGCAGGGGTATTACATCATGCAACATGCCAGGGATGTCTACATGGTGGTCTTAACTAATCATGCCTGTCAAGTTCTTAGTTTTTGTTTTACTAAAAGGCCAGCTCCTTTCTTCTTAAAATCTAGATGATAGGAGTATTTTGTAAGCAGGATATTGAAAAGTACTACTAAAAAGTTAAAATAAATTATACTCCGACTAAATGCTGGGGGGGGGGGAAAAAAATAATCACAGCTGCAATTTGGATGCAAAACTCCCTTTTTTTTATTCCCAATTGTATTTCACAAGGAATATTGATTCAACTGTAATTAATAAACTGTAATTAATAATAATAGTGCTGCTTTAAGAAAAAGAAAATAAAAGCATTATTTTTAAAAACTAAGTAGTTTTCAAGCATAAGCTCTCTCTCTAAATGTAAGATGCGATGGCTAGCAGTATTTCCACTGAACCAAGTATAACAAGATACATTCTTAGTTAGGTTTTTTTTTTAAATGTCCTTCTGTAAGTAATATCCATAATATTTTTTTCTTTGGGAAGAAAGTGAGAAGCATGTTTTTTATTAAAGTTTTTGAGTATATTGCCATGCGACTATTCCTAATGGGTCAGATTCTGCCTATACCATGCTTCCCAGCATCACTGACTAATAGAGAGACAGCCAATAAAGAGAATTTTTTTTTTTAGTCCATGCCTTCAATTTTATAACAACTCCATTATGGGGAGCCTGTATTTTTTGGAGGGGAAAAAGTAGGGAAGGTTCGGCAAAAAATGCAGGGGGCTCAAATGTTTGTTATGTATTTAAGATATGACAGGTGCCATATTAAGAACAGCAACACCAATAAATAAAAATTGCCTTGTCTACATTTCCAATGTTGTTGTTCTCCTTCAAAATAAGACAATGTCTGTTAGCACTGCTATGAACTTAATTATCATTTCATGCCCTAAACTGTCACAATAGAAGAATGTAGCAAATAAAAACTTTTTCTGAACGTCTTCTACTGTAATTCATAGAAGAACTACTACTTGCCTCTTTGTATTGTACTTGCAAATAAAACATCCATTGCGGATATTTCATTTCTTCTCATATGCAAAGAAATTTGCTTATTCACCTTTGGAAAGAACCCGAAGGGAAATTAAAGTGTGGTCCAAGGAGCTCCCATAGTAAATTTCCCACTCAGGTAAAAGAGTAATCAAGGAAGTGTCTGGAGGAAAATAAATATTTGCCAGCTTCTTTGAAGTCAGAAATAACTTATGTCCTCAATTTAACTTTCCTCATGTTAAAAAATTCTTCAGAGCAATGGTGTAGACAACATCAACAATCCTTACATTTAATATTTACTAGCAATTTTTTGATGTTCTAGTTTTGGAATAGACCTCTCTTCTTCCAAGGGAGGTGGTGCTCTCCCCTACCTTGCAGGTCTTTAAGAGAATGCTGGAGTTCAGCATCTGGCTGGGACATCTGACCCCAGAACCCTTTCCTGCCCAGAGCGGGGCATCGGACTCAATGATCTATTGAGGTCCCTTCCGACCCTAGCATCTATGAACGTCTGATAAAATATTGGAATTTCTGGCAAAACAGAGGTTTCTGGTTTCACTCGCCTATGACATCTAATTTTCCAATACCAAATTATTTCAATTTAGAACTTACTGCAGCTTCCATTTACTGCAGTTTCCTGTAAAATCAGGAAAAATAAGGCTTAGTTATCAAAGGTTTAGATCACAGCCTGGACACTATATACCCATCAAGTTTCTTTTTAGTTCAATCACTGTATACTCAGTTTTAGGTACAGAATTCATACGCATATTTTCTGAAAATTGGAGCTGGGAGGATGAATTAAATCATTTTGGCATTTTTTTCATTAAAAAAAAAAAAAAAAAAGATTTTTGCCAGACAACAAATTTTACTGGAGGAGAGGGGGGAAAAGAGAATTAAAAAATGAAAGTGTTACCAAGATGGATATTTTCCACAAATCTATTCTTCAGTTGATATCAAGCCAAAAATATTTGGTATTAAGAATCTTGATAAGAATGCCATTGTTTCTTATAGACTTGACACTACTTAAAGAGAAGAGGATGTATTTCTACTTGGCACAACCTTCAGATCAGCAGTTTAGATAAATAGCAGAAGGCTGGACTGAAATATAATTTTATTGTTGTTTGTTTCATGTTAAAAAAAAACAAACAAAAAACCGAACACCCAACCACCCTTTTCCCCCAAAATATACCCATGGATCAACTCATTAACTTTACATATATCTGAATAAAAAGTTAACATGCTTAAATTCCCAGTACTGTGTTGAAAAGCACAACCACATTATACATCTAACTTCTGAGGCTACAAACAGATGGTGCATTTGCCCTGACATCATCCCGAGACAAAGTGTGGTCATTCAGATGTCCATGTCTGTTGTCCTGGGCATTGGCGGCACATGCAACCCCTCAGATTTGTGGTGCACCACCTGAGAGAGGCGCTGCCAATGCTGCCAGCAGCACCTGCAGGCGGTCACCGCTCCCCTCGCCCCCTCCCCCCATTGCTGACACCAGCATCTGTGAGTGGTCACCAGCCACTGGTCAGCACTTGCCACCCTGCACCCCACTGCTGTCTCCACCTGCAGGTGGTTGCCATGCTTCTGAGGGTACACGTCGTTCATGGTCCTGAGATAAATCCTAAAAAAGTTCATGGGATAAGAAGTTCTAACAGTTTATCCCAGGGCATTGTGGAATGCATTCAAATGATTATCATGGGCTTGACTCATTAAGTCAATGGCAGGAAAGCAACAGTGCATTTGACCAGTGACTAAACCCTGATTAGAAGAGCAATGCATGTGTATGTCAATCCTGGGATATTTTTGCTCCTGGACAAAAGACAGTCACAATCTGTCTATGTACAAAAGCAAAATCTGTTCCCAAACTTAGTGGTTTACCTTAGAATTATATTCTAAATATATTTTGTAAAATGTGTGCAACTATTTTCCAAAATAAAACATTTCCAGATTTTCTTCTACTTTAATCAGATTTAAGACTGAGAGGGTTTAGAAGTGAAGAGATTTTTCTTTGGTACTAATATGAGGCAACTGGCTGCTTTGGTACTTTGGAAAGGATACAGTTACACACAGTGCAAGTCAGTGAAAGTAATTGAGCTTGTTATAACTACTAGCAGCAACTTATTTGGATTAATTCATGGCGCACAGCTTTTGTGATCCTTGTAAAGGAGACAGCGTTTAAGAATAAGGAACATGAACTAGTGTTGGAATTGTCAGACCAGGAAAAGGAGAAAGTACTAGTAGGTTTGACTTCTGCATTGTCTGCCAAAGAAAAATAGTGACAGCAGGAGAAAGAGAAACAGAAGTACAACATATTTCAGTATAAAATGCAAAGTAGAAATGCCATGCTATAGCCTGTTTTACAAATAGAATTCTCAAAAAAAATGGGTAGGCATAGAATACCACTGATTTAGAAATGGTCCCTGAACAAAACCCTACAGAGCATTTTGGCCTCAGTTGCTGTGTCTATACATGCATTTAATGCAGGAGCAGTTTACTTGCAAGTAAACTACTTGTGAGTAAATGCTTTCGGGCAGGTGTCCAGATGTTCAGAGAAGCGGGAGCAGTTTGCTGCTAATGGCAGCAAACTGCTCCTGCTTCCTGGGGCCCTGCATGGGCCCCTGCTGCCACCAGGGGGAGCTCTAGGCTCCCCCTTGGTGTTAGTCCAGGGGCTGGCAGGGAGCACCTGGCCAGGAGACAGGTATCCCTGGCCAGGACGGGGACATTATCCCTGCCCCAGCAGCAGCAGGGAGTTTCCCCCCGGGCAGGGTGCAATATCCCCCTGCCCTGGCTGCAAGGAGATCCCGGCCCTGGATCCCTGATCAGGGACAGGGGACTTGGAAAGAGCTGCAGGGGAGGGGCAGGGGGCTGAGACCTACTGCAACCATGCAGCTCTTCCTAATCCCCATGCCTCAATTACCTAATTGGGGCACAGAGCTGGGACCTGCCCCTGACTGGGACAATTCTTAGGCCCCGCTCTACTATCATAGAGCTGAGTGGGGAACAGGCTCAAAGAGATCTTCATTTCTCAGTGCCAGCCCCATAACTGCAGGGCTTAGGCTGAGAGAGAAATTCCTCCCAGTGCCATCCCTGCTGTCAGGCATCTGCACAAGTGCTACTGCGCAGTAATTAATCACAAGTAAATTTAGTTGTATTTGCAGGTACCAAATTTACGCATGCCTAGTGAGGTTTACTGCACAGTCAGCATGTGCACATGTAGACACATACACTTACTGCACTTGATCTGAGCCTTCAAGAGGCTGAAAAGTGACTGTGCTACTATGTTACTGCTCAGTAAAAAGTGTTTCACTTAGCTGCACCCAGTATGTTGCAATATTTTAAAATGTATTCATTGCCTCTGACTTCAGGCAATTTTCTGTCAGAGTAACTCCAAATTATATAGAAAAGGAGGATTTTCCTCAACAGTAAAGGGGTCAAGTTTCACACACACCATCTTGCTTGGGAAATCAACTTTCTTCAAATGAATATTCTCAGGGTACATACAGATGTTCAGGGAGGTTAGATCACATTAAAAATGGCCACCAAAACTCACCCAGGTATGGACCTTACATTTTAGATCTCTCGTTAGGCCAATCTAAGTACACACTACAGAAGTTCAGGATAAAAATGGCTAGCCCAATCTAAACTTAACTGTACCTTGGAGATAGTCTAACATGGATTGGGTCCAGTGAGACTGATCTAGTTGTACTTCTGTATAGTTCCCAGTGCCACCCTGGAGCTGCACTTTTCCTATACTTTTCCCCCAGAACTAGGTTATTTCTAGCTCCCAGCCCCTTGCCTCTCCCCCAGATAGACAACTCCCCCAGCTGTGGAGAAGCCAGCTGCTCCCCTCCCCCCCATCTTGTAAGCTACTCTCAGCATCAGTTTTACTGGTATTCACTGGTGCTGGAAACCAAGGAAGTAAGTCAGGGTGGGAGGAGGCAGTGTTTGTTCACTGGCTGGGCTGTTCTTCTGGGATGGAGTTCAGGGGGCTAAAGATAGTGCCTGGTTGGGGAGGGGGGGAAAGAGGCTCCCTCTATTGTCCATGTTAGCCCTCCTGATCCCACCAAATCCTTTCAGACTCCACCAACCCCTTGTAGACACTGCTAGCTCCCTCAATCCCTCTAACTCCCCCTCCACAGACTCCACTTGCTCCCCAAGTCCCACCAAACCCTCCTGGACCCCAACAACCCTGCAGTGGACCCTAAAGCCTCCCATGCAAACCTTCCTTACTCTCCCACACCCTGAAGCTACCCATGGTCCCACTCTCCCCCTCCCCATCCCACTAAGCCCTCCCAGACCTCAAACGCCTGCAGATCCTGCTAGTCCAATTGATCCCCCCAAGCTCCCCAATGGACACCACTTGCTCCCCTGATGCCTCCCAGCCCCCACTAGTCCCCTGACTTACCTTTGACCAGGTGGTCATTTTTAATTCAAGCTAACCTCCCCAATTGTCTGTATGTACCTTCACATCATACTAACTGTAAACTCTAAATATTGAAGAGGCATATAATATAGTAGATATTGTGACATATGGGAACTTTAACTCTAAAACTACTCTGGAAAAACTTGTGTAATTTGTACACTTTTATCTTAAAAATGCACATTTTTAATTCTGATTAAATGCAAAACAAGAACTGAATAATAGAATTGAAGGACCAGAAGGGACCTGCAAGATCATCAAGTCTGACCCCCTGCCATTGGCAGGAGGTTATTGGGCTCAAACAAGCTCAACAAGGTGCTTATCCAGCCTCATCTTGAACATTTCCAAGGATGGCAACTACACCAACTCTTCTGTGAGCATGTTCCAGATTCTAGTTACCCTTATGGAAAAAAAGTTTTTTTTTCTTATGTCCAGCCCAAATTTTCCCTCTATTAGCTTGTGCCCATTGGTCCTCATCTTCCCCTGAGGTGCTTTCCTAAAGAGTTGCTCTTCTAAATCTTGGTGCTCACCCCTGATGCACTTGTAGACAGCTATCAAGTCACATCTTAGCCTTCTCTTATTTAGACTGAACAGGCCCAGTTCCCAGATGCTCTCCTCATAGGGTATATCCTCCAGCCCCCTAATTATACAGTGGCCCTTCTTTGTACCCTCTTGAGCTTATCCACCTCCTTCCTGAAGTGTGGTGCCCAGAACTGGACACAGCACTCCAGCTGTGGCCTCACCAACACCGAACAGAGAGGGAGAAGCACCCCCCTGGATCTATTGATAACACATCAGCTGATGCACACCAGAGTTCTATTTGCCCTGCTGGCAGTCTCATTGCACTGTTGGCTCATGTTCATCTTCTGGTGAATTGTGACCCCCAGATCCCATTCAGATGCTGTGCCACCTAGTGGACCACCACTCATTGTGTAGTTATGATGAAGGGTCTTCCTACCCAGATGAAGAACCCTGCACTTCTCCCTGTTAAAACTCATCCAATTCCATTCCACCCATAAAACCAGTTCATCAAGGTTGCCCTGGATCCTTATCCTATCCTCTGATGTGCCTGCATTTTCCCACAGCTTGGTATCATCAACACACTTAATCAGTGAGCTTTCCACCCCCTCATCCAAGTAATTAATAAATATGTTAAAGAGCATGGGTCCAAGCACTGATCCCTGGGTGACACCACTGGAGACAGCTTTCCAGGATGAGGCCATCCCATCGATTACAACTCTCTGGGATCAGCCTCTAAGCCAGTTGTCCATGAACCTCACTGTAGACTGGTCCAGCCCAGTACCCTCCAATTTAGTTGAGAGAATCTCGTGGGGAAACAGAATCAAAAGCTTGACTGAAATCTAAGTAAATGTTATCAACCTCATGTTCCTCATCCAACTGGTTAGTTAACTGGTCATAGAAGGACAGCAGGTTTGTCAAGCATGATCTACCCTCAACAAAGCCATGCTGGTTGCTTCATAATAGCCTCCCAGTTACAAGCTTGTAATTGATGGCCTTCTTACCTGTTTTTTTCATTTTTTTTTCCCCAGGACCAAAGTCAGATTGACCGGTTTGTAGTTTGAAGGGTCACCCCTCTCTTCTTTAGAAATAGATACTGGAGAATTTCTAAGGCATCATTGAACAATATTGTCTTCTCCAAGATGTATCCATTTTGGTTAGGGGAAGAAAGATCATGTGAAGACTGGAATACATTTAACTGTCACAGAGACTATTAGTAGCTACACAAACTTATCGAGGAGCTAGAAGATCACCTGAGTTTAAGGGTCCCATTCCCCTCTTATGAGGAAACCTTTATAAAATATAATGGAAAGAAGTTAGATTGATTCATCCCTGCAGTTCAAAGTCATGAAAAGGAGTTTCAAATATTAGCTTACCAACAAGGAAAATATATTTATAAGTGGTTACAGGAAGGCATCTCAGTCTCAGCTGCACCTCAGGAAAGAAAATAGAGAATATAAAAGGTGGGAGAAAGGGTATCCTCCAAGGTTGCTTTTTCTTCCTGTTATATTGTGCTTCCTCAGGGTTACTCTTGCTTTCCAACTCATTGACCCCTATAAGAAATGCTGGATAAAATCTGCAAACACCTCATTATCCCTGTTTTGTCCAAGTCTCTCTTTCCTCTCCTACCTATAAACAACAAATTTAAAAAGCAAAAAATAAAAACACAAACAGAAATACCACACACATGTCTACATACTACTCTTGAAGGCTGTGAAATAGACACACCTGTGGTGTAGACAGCCCTAGGTATGGAGTTCATGGTGCTTGGCATAATGGTGAGATGCAACACAAACTGGAAAGTTATGTGTGTCCCTGAAGTTGCACTTTCAAACTCCCAGAGACTGAGAATAAAGACCAGCTTCCTATAAAAGTGTATATGAAGTATATAATTATTTCAACTCAAAGACATACACATCCACTTATGTGACAGCTATTTTCTTAGGTAAATGATTAGGGACCAACAGAACTAAAATTACGAGATACTACACCTTGAGCTAGAGAAGCTCTTTAGCTGTGGCTTTAATAACTTGTATCTTCTGCAGATCGGGCACAGATGGAGGACCTGCAACACACACTTATCACTGGATTACACTTAACCTTGTACACTGCAGGTATTCCTATGGAGATAAATAAAACTACTCACTGTGAATGAAATTAAGCACTCTCAAATCCAGAAAAGACTACCTGCATAGCTGAATAATATTATATCCTTACAATAGAATTGTTATAGTTTATCATGCATTTTGCTGAAAATAGGAACTTTACTATTTTCTTGGCAAATAGTTGGTTGCTCCTTGTTTGAATGCAGAAAATGTTTTATGGTGAAACTCATTCCAGGCTCCTAAGGCATGGCTTTTGTTTTTGGTCAAAGGTGAATGTATTCCCCATGCTACTTCTATCCTGAGGCTCTCCCTAAGCAGATTCTGTCAACTGTACTAAACTTCTGTTAGATTATGCCATGATTTGGTCATGAGGGTTAGTATTCTCCTGGGATTCATCTTTAATTAAGTGCTTTTCACAAAGAAAATAAGATTTTTTTCCAGTAGCACAACAATAAAAAACAATAACGCAGTGACTAATTGTAAACTGGCCAGAAGTAAAGTAAAAAAAGTGCACACAATCCAAAGACCAAAATTTTAAAAAAAGCCTTAGCACCTAATCCTGCGAATGCATCCAACACATGCTGGATAATGAGCCTAAAGACTTAAAACCTCCTTGTGTCCATGAAATGTATTCTGTTAACAGAATTCCAGTTAAAAAAGAGTTCCTATGTCTCAAAGCAGTAGACCATTTACAACAGAGGTACTTTTTTTAAGATTGCTGATTCATATTTACCATGCTGTAACCTGCTTTACACCTTCTGCTTACATGGTGTTCCATTGACTCATTGTGATTGCACTACCTTAGAGTCATAGGGCAGAGATGGTATCACCAACTCACTACTAACCCAGGCTGTGTACAATGTGTTAAATGTAACGTATCAGGAACCTAAGGTGAAATTTACAGGCTAATCACACCTTAAATAGTAGCCCAGCTATTTGTGCAACCTAGGTGCAAAAAATGTGATAAATAAGCCAAAATTATTCCAAATTATATATGAAATAATTTTGTGGCTCATTTGTATCATGCCTTAAACTGAAGGTATAGACCAGACCTCTCAAAACCCCACATGCTGCCCAAATGTAATTTTATAGTTCCCCATACATGGGGTGTTGGGAACTGGGTTGCTGCAGCCCAGTGCCTGGCTCTCTGGGCACTGGGAGCTATAAAACCATGTGTACTTCCCAATTGATCAGCACACAAGGTTTTGACATGAAGAAATAAGCAAACATTTGCTAGCTAACAAGGCTGTAAACTTTTATGCACAGATTCTATTCTACCTATTTGGCATGTAAATAAGCTTGGGTGCTTAAATGCTTTCCTGTTCCACCCAGCTCTAGTCCCTGAAAGACTGTTAATTTAAAAAAATAGAGTCCCCATCCTCTTCCTTGCTGTTTTTGAGACAGAATCTTAAACATAAGATAGCAGTATGTTAAATAAGTTCATTCATTTAATAGATTGTCAGGGACTTTAACAGTGTGGAATAGAATTGCATTTAGATGCCTAAACCCAACTAGATGCATAATAAGTAGATTAGGATTTGGCCCTTAGTATGTCAGCTGTTCCACCATAGCTGCTTGTGTGCACCCATGGTAAATAAGAAATAGATTACTGTCAGTTAAAGTTGAGTAGGCTATCTTACGTTTCTTGGGGTAAGAGTGCACACACAAGCAACTGCTGTAAAGCAGCTATCATGCTCTAAATTGGTGCCTACTTTATTTCATAGCAACCTGTTCATGTGCCTATATATTTAACAATTAGCACTAATTATACAAATCTTAATGCTGGGGCGGGGGGGGGGAGGGGGGAGGGGGATGATGTCTCCATGAAAAATCTAATGAAGCACCATAAGATGCAGCAGTTATACTGGCGTATGCTAGTCAGCTTGGTGAACTAATGATATACCTATTAAAATGTGCATCATGGGGACAATGATATTTTCATGTAATGAAACTACATAACGGCTTAAACCAACATATTCTTACACTAAACTGTCCAGGTCTGAACAGTGGTGAAAGTTACTAAAGGCCCCCGGCAGACTTTCAATTTAAGATGTGATGGCATCTACTCCTTAATCCCAACAATAGCACATCCTGCTATTCTGCATGTGCATGGCAAAATACAGGATTCTGGGAAACTAGGGATTAGATCCAAGTCATGCCTTACTCAGGATTGTGAGCCTGGGCTCTCCCTTCACTAGCAAGTAGAAGCCAATCAGCTGATTGTCAATTGGGGCCAGGAACCAAACGGATCCCTGGTCCCTTGCCTGAGTCAACAATGGACTTGGGACACAGGGAGCTTGGCATTGAGCTGTGGCAGCCTCGTGCCAGGCTTCCCATGTACTGGGAGCTTTAAAACGATGTCTGTTGCCCAAATAAACAGGATGTGTGGTTTTGAAAGGTCATGTAGTCAATCTATAAGATTAATGAGTTGACCAATTTTTAGATAGAACAACTTTCTCTTAATAGTCTGATCCAACCAAATTAAAATACTTTAATGCTCTTATTATTTTTTTTAATCTCTTCTCAGAAACGTGAGCTAATAGTAAGACACCACTCAAAAAAAATATCATTTATCTATCCAGCTATTAACATTCAGGATGATAAGCTGTGTACAATGGTTCCCTAGAAAAGCACACACATATTGTTAGCACTAGATAACATTTTGTGGGAAAATACTTGTGCATCACTCTCTGAGCTTATCAAAAAAACACTTACAGATGTTTCTATATCGGTGAGAACTACTGTAATTTCCCACCAATAATGGCAATATCTAGGTAGAATCAGGATTGCCTCACACATAACATTATTTTAAAATCAACATTTTCAATTTCTCTTGTCTGAAAATAAATTTCTTGGACACACAGAAACACTTTCATATGAAAGCATAAAGTCAGATTTAAAACAGACTTATTAAAAATGGATAAAAATGTCAGTCAGGCATGATCCTCCATCCAATTTAAAATCAATTTAATAGTGATGTTGCTAGAATTAAAGAAAGAAAGATAAAAATGAAGTCATCTTGTAGAGAATCAGGCCAAGAGTCTTCTTAAATTAAAATATGCATGTATTACTGTGCATATAAAATTAAAACTTATGCCTATGACCTGAATGCCGAAAACATGGGCTACAAATCAATGTGGACACATTAATTTGTCAAAGGTGCTGATTATATATAGTTCATATACTAAAATGTTATCATTTCAGTAGCGTGTGTTCACCCCTCCAAAAAACAAGCAAGCAAGCAAGCAGAAAACCCATTCAAGCTACCATCTTTACTTGACCCCAATTATAAAATAACCCCATAAATAATTAGATTCTATATATGGAAAATCTATACCTTTGTTATAATTTTCCAGGTGTTGAAGCTAATTATTGGGAGGTTTGTCTTGAACTTGTTCCTATCCCATTGTTATAGAAGGTAAAACATATTTTTGGGGTGTCCCATGGTCCCCTTGCCTCTGCCCCCACAAATTATTCCTCTTCCAGCCCCATCCCCCCACTTCTATGTGTTTAGGGAGAGCAGGGTCTGACAGTAGAAGTGAGGGATGAATTTGAAAATACTGAAATACTCTGAAATTAACTAAATTACTAAAGGCAAGTTTATCTAAAATTGATACATTTGATCTTTTTTGAAACTGCTACAAGCTTTAGCATAAACATTCTGAAAATGCACTTTTAAGTACCACTTTTGTACCAATTTATATATAGTACAAACTTTTAGTACATACTATGCCCGATATTAGTCCAAAGCCAAAAGTCACGATTCATGGTATAGTTCATTGGACTGGGCCTCAGCAGAGTCAACAGCATTTCAAGCCATGGTGACCCCACAGCTCAGCACTGCTCAGTGTGCACATGTACTCCAGATACCCCCCACAAAGGATACATGTGCTAATTACATATGCCCCTCACTACATGTGCTCCCCATTCATGACTGGATCTAAGTGTTCTTTTCACAAGAACTAGGATCCTCCAAAAATTTATATGCAGATGAGGCACAGGGCAACCTGGCTTGGCCACTCCTAGAGGGCAGGGCCACACTAATCATAAGTGACAGCCTGTGAGGGGGTGAGAGGAGGATTGTGGGTGAACTGTTTTAAGAAACAGAAATAATTGAAAGTGGGAAAGAAAGGTGCAGCTCAGCTGTGGGAGTGAAGAGGATGTCAAGATATATTAAACATAGTGGTGCACTGTGATTTGAAAAAGATTTGATACCAAGGAAGACAGAACACAATGGACACTGAAATAAACCTTATTCAGATGGACTACACAAATATATCCTTGTGGTAGTTTCCCATTAGCATCTTGGCCTTTTGGCCAAGATCAAGTGTTTTTGGCACAGGGTAGGGAAGTGTCAGGGCTGGCTCTGACCCTCCCAGTGCTGGTCTGGTATTGCAATATCTCCAGACAGTGCTAGTTCCCTCTTAGGGGAACAACTGTCCCCCTCCCCGCCTTTTTTAAGGGCCACATACACAAAAAGAAGGATCCTGTCAGCATGCTTGCCCAATATGGGCTATGTGTTTTATAGTCCTGCTTAGTGTTGGCTGCATTTAATCAACTTCATACTTGGTTTGCAATACAGAGCACATACTGCTTTTGGCAGCAGTTTAATGATAGGCAATTTATTAAATGAGGTTTCCTTTTATGCAAATAAGGGGCTTTTCCCCCCTATGCTGAATTGGGGGGGGGAGGGGGGGAATCCTTGTCTTTTATTCAAGTAAATATGTAGTTTGACTCTCAGGTAAATACTTGGACTCTCATTCTTTAACCTGGCTTCAGAACCCTTGCTTCTGAAACACCCAGGTTTCAACATATTGGATATATGCTTATTTTAGTTGGAATGAACCATAAAGACATACCAGAGATGCCAATTTCAGTTCAGGATCTTGCCCATGTACTTTAAAGTATCGCATTTTAATGTGTAGCTATACCTTACAAAACACACATTTGGATACAAGCAGCTCTACACTGTGAACATGTTTGAAGTAAGCCCCTACAGTATGTACACACAAGACTCCAAACATACATTTCAGCTACCATTCTAAGCTCTGAAATACTTGAGATGTAGATTACAATATCACTTATTTCTTATTTTAAATCAAAAGCTTCTTCTAACTGTGTATTTCCACTTTTAAAAATCCCCCCAAACCCCTTCAGTTAATGATATTTATGTGAAATAAAACTCTTTATGGAAACCCTGAATTCCTTGTTGCTGACAGTAAAATTATAGACAACTTCACTGAGGCCAGGATTTCATCCTTGATTGTCAGTTTTCAATTTATGTAAAGCTTCAAAGGGGGGGGAAAAAAAAAGTAATAAAATGTTTAAAATCATATATATATGATACTACAATTCTATTTGCTAATCTACACAAAATCAAACATACAACAGCTGAATTTTGACCTATTATCCTAGATTTTTCAGGGAAAAATCTGATTGGAATTTTGTGGTTCAGATAGGATTGCAGAGATTTGTAGGGGCATTAGAAGCCTAAACACAATGGCTTAAAAAACAGACTTATTGTTTTCCTTAAAGTATCCAAAGGTAAAAAAAAAAAAAAAAGCAAAGAACAGTGTTTCCTGTAATTTATTTCTGAACATTTAAAAAGGGGCCTTATTTCTTAATGTTCTATATATTTTTCACCAATCATATGTCAAAACCAATTTGTTTCCAGTCAGGGGGCTGCAGTGGTGCAATCACTTCCTCTTTTGGCATGTGTCTGAGCTCACAGACATGTCAGTGTAGCTCCTTCCAGACTTCTGCATGTGCCATAAGCTCCAAATTCACCAGCTGATTGGTGTATAGCTGGCTGCAGCCTTTGCTTTTACACAGCTCTGGAGCCCAGAGGGTGAGTGTTGCCACCATCTCTCATCCCCTTTTACTCTGCTGCTGAATTTAGCAGATTGAGTGAGGAGGGGATAGGGCGAACAGCAGCACCAGTTACCAGCTCAGCTCTACAGCAGCAACTGCAGTCAGAGCCTGTACCAATCAGCTGGTGTGCTCAGACAGCTCCTGGGAGGTACAGAGCTCCATGGAGGGGAGATGGCTCAGAGAGCTCACTGTGCATGCCGAAGTGGCTCCGGCTACAAGCCCCTCACCATCATCCTGGATCCATCCATGTTTCCAGTGGAGTAATAATTTTAGCCTTTTTTAAAAGTTAGCAGTGTTGGCTTGCTCACCATCTTCCCACCATTATAATTACAGATATTGACAAGATATAGCTGAACTTCTGTGGCTTCAAGCATTAAGGTGATAGTCATCTTGTGAAATGAAAACTCATTTTTAAAGAGGATATCTACTTCAGTATGAGATTTTTAAGCTGCAGACTTGCCAGCTGAGCAATTTATATGTGGCTTGGTCCTGTATCTTTAACTCCAGGAAGTTCTGCAACCAATGTTGGCCTAAGGATAAATCCAGAAGTTCTTGAGAGCACAAAGGATACAATTTTACAAGTGTGCAGGAGGGTACAACACAAAATAGAACAGTAGCACCAAAAACAAGCACTGCCTACCTTCTTTCTTCAATCTATGCATTTCTATTTTCTCCATGTTTGTACTATGAAATGATCCATTTAAATTCAATCAGCTAAAAGATAGATCTACCTATAGATAGATCCACCTATATATTGAGATTGAGATGCAGGCAGTCCTCAACTTACAACGTTTCAAGTTACAACGCTTCACACTTACAATGTTTATAAATTGACACCCTGTTTCAACTTTATGTCAGTTTCGACTTTACAATGCTTGATCTCATGCCATACCACACCAGTGAAGGAGTTTGCTGTGTCACCCATCTCCTGTCTGTCCAAACTTCCTTGGACACTTCCTTTAAGAAAGCAGACAAGACTCCAGAAAAACCTGCAGCCAAGACTCCTGAGAAGACTTCAGCCAAGAACCTTTCAAAAAGAAGTCCTTCCAAACCAATATGATTGCTATTTACAATATAAATACATTAATGTAGCTATATTACTCATCTATAATTGATCGAGTACATAATTCTGGGTTATTTTTGGTGAAAACAGGGTATCGGACCTTGGTTCAGGAACCAATCCTCCATTTATAACATTGTTTCCTATGGGAAAAATCAGTTCTGAGTTACGACATTTCGGCTTAAAACATGGTTCTCAGGAACCAACTGTGTTGTAAGTCTGAGGACTGCCTGTATATGCACGCCTTCCCTGAAAGTTAGTGGATGATAACCATAATGTAGAATGAAGTTCTACAGATTCTACAGGAGAACTCTTATTGAAAATTCCTGCAATTAGTACAGATATACTAGTCTCTTTCAGTGGATGACAAGGTCATGCCAATAATATAAAAAGGTGGCAAAATTTATGGTAAGAAATGGTTTTCATAAAGCTTGCTGAAGACAAGAAAAAAAAGTGGTGATGCATGTATATTAAATAGGTAGCACAACAATGATACAAATTAACATCTAAAATGCAAATCAGATTGTACATTGCCGCACACACTATCTCTGTTAAAGTCTCAGGCTTGACTAATTGAATTGCCATTGATAAGATGTCACTTAAAGAGACATGTCTGCAGTGAAACATGGGTTTGCTGTAAATGACCTGTCATTAAAGGCATGGGTAATGTCCGTGTCCAGACTGAAAAATATCGTACCTCCCAGCAGTAAGCTCAGTAGGAGTTAAAACAGCAAGAATAGTGAAAAGTCAGTGTACATGATCCACCAGAGAATTATGCCTCAGGTGCTATGTTAATTTACTTGCTGGCATACATTAATTGAAACCAATCAATAAGGCTGTGGTACAGCATAGGGAATGCAACAGAAGTAATTGACTGCCACATTTATTCATGTTTTAAACTAAGAAACCTAGAATAATTTAGTCTAAGATTTTTCATTGTGTCAATACAGATAATTAATTAATTATTTGTCTACTAGTCTCCCCATCCTAATTATAGTAATTATGATCTCTTTTAAAACAGTTTCTGTATAAGTTAGACCACTATTGCTACATTTGTTAAATCGCATCTTTGATCAAAATAATTTGGAAATGTCTTTCAATAAACTAGGCCACAAATAAACATATACACATTTAGATACTGGAGAGTAGCATTAAACACTTAGGCCAAGATCGTGCATGATTATTATACTCATTCTCAGCTTTACACAGTAGCAATCAAACAGAGCGCAAGAACAGATTAAAAAAAATACTTCAGAAACAAAACTAAGATTCAAAGTCATAAATCAAACAGCAAATAATAGCAGGTAGAATAGTTGGAAACACAAAGCATTTCAACAGCTCAAAAATCCATTCTGTATTTCCCATATCAATTATAATAGTTTTTAATTTTTAAAACATCAAGTGAAAATAATCTTATTACCTCTACTTGAAATCTTTTAGACCTTTATCAACTTCATCTTTAGTGTTTGAGTTCCTTTCTATCTCAGCTCCCCAACTCACACTTTCATGATCATAATATATACAAGACACTGGCAACTTTTCTACAGGCATCAATAAACACAACCACAAAAAAGTCCATTTTCATTTGCCAGTCTAGTTGAAGACCTCCCAGCTTCTTCCTGCCTCTAATATGAGACTACAGAACAGTTAAACCTGATTTCTGCTATATTGCATCTGGGATTGTCTCTGCAACTAGGTAACCCTATCATTTTGATTCAGTAGCATTTGTTACATACTTTTGACAGGTGATGATGATTATGGGCCAATGAAGAGTGAGACCTGCAAACTGCAGCTGTTGTTGTGAAGATTTTTTTGCATCTGCATCTCTGTCTGCAATAGTGTTCATGTGTTTTACTGGGTTTTTTCCATCTTCTTGAAGGGTATTTCATTCTTTTTTGTGTGCCTCATAACTATTCACTGCCTTTTTTTTCTATGTAATTAAGTGCTTAATTTAATGATGGGGGCTAACGCCTCACCTGTTGTCAACTGACAAAGGCTTTATTAAAATCAGCCTCTCTGCTTACTTATACCAGCTAGGAATCTGGCCACCTGTCTTTACATCACTGTTGTCTGTAAATTATACCACATACTGTTCACTCCTTTGAATGTTTTAAGTATGTAAAGTAGTTTGTGACATGTGTGAGATGCTATGCAAAACACAAACCTGCAATGCTACTTACTGAACACTCTGCTTATTGCAATTGCTTGAACCTGGCAGTGTTTGCAGACTCATATAGTTTGGTTTACATGAAAAAGAAGTGTGATGTTTCAGTCTGGGTAGAATTCTACTGCAATATTTTTATGGTGTCCGTGTACCTGTCTTATTTAATTTTTAAAAATCTCATTAGTTATATGATGGTTTCCATAAAAGTTTATTTGCTTTTGGTGTTTTGGAATATTAAAACAACACTAGCTAAGATTGTCTTGATAGAGACAAAAATACAGAAGAGGTGTGGGCAACTATATTTTCTATAGGTGATATGTGGGGAATAAATACAATAACTCTCCCTTTCTAGGGAAGACTCTTGACTTACATATACCCTTTCTTTATTTTTATGACCCACTGACTATTAATTTTTTGCAAAGTGAAACATCTTCAAGAAAAGTATTGCAAGAATACCTCCACCCAAAAAATATTGTAGGGTGTGGTGTTTATAATACTCCCTTGTATGTGGGGATATGGTTTGAACTCCCTCAGGCAAATGAGAGGCAAGCAATTTAATCACTAAATTCAAGAGCACTAGATGCAGCATCAGGGCTAGCTGTGTTTTAAACACATGACCCTTACACAGCTTTTTGAAAGAAAATGCTTATACATCTACCATTGGAACAGGTTTCAGGTTGCAAACTGTAAAGGGAAGGAAATTCCTTCTGAGTAAGATGCCCGAGTCCCAGAAAAGGCTAAGATTTAAAGTATGTTCCAACCTTGATGCTTCCTGTTAGCTAATTTAATGCCTTGCTTTCTGTTGGTCCCAGTGGTCCAGTTCTGAGATAATTAAGGTTATGTCTTATCAACACAAAGCAGATTTATCCCACTCTGGTGTTGTAAACCAGCTCTGTCACTGGAGGTAGCAGATTTGCTTTGGTGCAGTGCTATACCTGAGATAGTAAGTTTGGCTTTATACCAGAGCTAACTACTAACTAGTCCAGACTTAGTACCCTGCTAACACATCTGTGCTGTTTCTGATACTGGGTATCAGCTGGTGTTCTACACTGCCTTGCGCTGTATCAGTATGCCCTAATTCTTCTTTTGAATTGCATAAGGGACTAGGTACCTAAGAGTTGCAGTGCTTAGGTCTCTTTTGGGACAGAACCTTATCTCCTCAGAAGAAACCCCCTCAGAAAAAAAACATGATCAACTTTCCCTGATACTGCAGTATGCAAAGCAGGACATGCTTTGTAATAAATTAAGCCTGAATTTAATACAGCTCAGCACATCCTGTCACAATGCCTCACATGGGCTTGGATTCAGGTATTTGGTGCCCATTGGCATCATCTCACCCCATCAATGAAAAGCACAGCAATGAGATTTCATGGAGTAGAGCACATATGATACATAAAATACTTATGTAGCGAGAAAATCAGCTGCAGTTAAAAAAAAAATCAAATAAATATACTGGAATATTTATTTGATCTGAAGTGGAAGTGTATTGCATTGTTTCCAAACTAAACAGCTGTCTTTTCCACAGAATTCTCAAAGAATAGATGTACCACATTCCAAAAAAAAAAAGGACTGGATCAAAGCTGCTTCACAGAGTGGATAATTATTTTTTTCTTTAAAAGTGAAAAATCAAGATTGACTAATTTACTGTATTCATTTACGATCCTAATGATGGATGAGAGCTAAAGACATTTCCCTTTTCCTGAAACAATGCATTCTGCTTGTTTTTTTTCCTCTGTGCAGCCCAAGTGACATTATAATACTTAATTAACTTTTAAAAAGACCCTATCATGATTTCTGCCCTGTAGAGCTGCACTGCCCTGGAGCAGGATTAAGGGCTAAAATATAGCTCAAAATTCTTGATGGTCACTATTCATTCCTGACAAAATCAAGATCATTCTCTAATCCCATTATTCTGGATTTAAACTTGTGCCATCTTTTCTTTGTCTGCTTGAAGGTGGTGCATCACAGCCTCCTAGATAAAATGTAGTGAATGGGGCCTGTGGGACTTAAGAGCTCCTGTCTTTACTAGATGTGCACCAATATATTGGTCACATACTGGATTGGCACCAATAAAAGGAAAATTAACATTATTGGCTGTCAGCTTTTTTTGGCCAGTGTAGCCAATAATGTCACTGATAAATGTTGCATGCATGTGCACAACTATAGCATGCAAGTGGCCAGAAATGCAGCCCGGCAGCTTGGAAAGCAGCACCCTGCTGGTAAGTCTGTTGGCGGGGGAAGGGGCATGGGAGAAGGAATGGGTGTGGTGGGGGCAGATTGAGGCCCCCAGGTGAGGGAGGGAGAGGGGCAGGGTCAGTTGTTGCCCAGCAAGGACAGCAAATGGGACCCTGGGGCTAGAAGTGGGACATAACCATGAGTGGCCCATCCAGGGGATGTAGGAGGGGCATGGGGGATGGATTCCCACTGCTGCACTCATCCTCTGGAGAGACTTGGGGGCAGAGCAGAGTGCTGTGATGAAGGGTAGTGCTATAGGTTTTGGGGGGCTATAACCACCCCAGAATTCCCTGTAGCCCCTCCCCCATAGCCACCCCTCCCAGCACTGCTGCCCACCCTGCACAGCAGAGCCTGCCCCACTCCCAGGCCTGGACCAGCTCCCCCACTGGGAAGAGACTGGCACAGTCCCTGGCCCCAAGCCTGTAGCGAGCAGCCTGCCCTTACCCTGTACACAAGTCCAGGGGGACACATGCCCCCTATGCCTCCCCTGGGGGCGCACACAGCAGCAGGGAACCATCCTCCTTCTTCCTTCCCCCCAAACAAGCTGCTTGTACCTCCATTCTGTTCCCAGCTCTGGGGTCCCATTCATTGCCCTGGCTGGGCAGCCCCAGCCCCAGCCCCAGCCCCAGGCCCTGCCCATGTCCTTGTCCCTGCCTCACTCCCTCCCTCACCATGGGGGCCTTGATCTGCGCCCCCCATGCTCCTTTCCTCCCCCATGCCCCTTCCCCCCACAGTCCCCTGTCAGAGCACTGCTCTCCAAGCTCCTAGAGTGCATTCCTGTAAATCAGCTATTGGATTAATATTGGCTGGTTAATAACTGTCCAAGTATTGGACAAGAAAATCTTTATTGGTGCACTCCTAGTGTGCACTTCTTGTTATGTATTCCCACCCTAGGAGGGAATGGATAAGCTTGGTGTTTTGCAAACAAACAAGCAGATCCATGTCCTGAACTATTAATTATATTAGGTAAATAAATACCTAGACTAGTTTATATAACCCCCATGTCCTGCAATCGTTAATTGACTTGTTTATTCCTATTGACCAATTCCACTCACCTTCACATCTCTCAGCAGTGCACCCCCCCAATCCTTTGCTTTTAATTTAAATTCTGTTTAGACCTCCTACTTTCTACAAGTTTATTCCTAGAATCTGAAAAAGTTGTCTGTCTCCTGGGAAAGCTTATGACTATCTGAACCAGTGTCACCTTGCCCAGCCTTCTGTCTAACAAAAGAAGAGTGAGATTTTTTATGAAGTGAGGATAAGAGATGGGGAGGAGAAACAAGAGAGAGGGATTGTTATGGAATATTGCCTCAGGTTTTGTCAAACAAAGCTCTAACTGCATTTTTCCTCAAGTAAAGAAAGCAGGATTAGATTTCTTACTATTGTTGCTTGTTTTACAATGTCCATGGTTTCACTATCATAGCAGGGTCCCCTAACCCCTGCTACATGTAGAATAGGAAGAGCTAGAGTTCAGTCTGGCTTCACTTGTGCTGAGGGCAAATTCCTGCTGGAGATGGGAAAACTAGGCAACATGGGTGGGTGACAAGTTGCAAAATGCTACTAGCTAATAGGTAGGAGTTATCTGAAACCCAGGAGGGGTTTGTTTGAATATTAGCCACCATAATACCAGAGGTTTGGGTAGTGAGTATGAGAGTGGTGGGGAGGCTATAGCTGGGTTGTCTGGGAGGCATTCTGCAATAGAAGGGGTTAAGGCCCAGAGAGAGGGCCCTGCAAGGATCTAGGACACAATAAGCTGCTTGGGGCTAATGCCAGACAATTTAGTGTCAGGAGATACTAGCCCTGTAGAGTTAGAGACTCAGGGGGATGACCCTGGTACAGGGCCATGGGTCTAATGACAGAAGCAGAAGTTAGTCCAGGCAGAGTCATAGACTTGGTGGTCCAGAGCATCAGGACAGAGGACCCAAAACATGATAAGGTACAACCAGAGAGCCCAGTGCACAAGAGGACAGTAATATCTGTGAGACACAGATGTGATTATGGGGGAAGCAGTAGGCCATGATTATACCCCTTAAGGCAGGGCTCCTCAAACTGTGGGTCACAACCCTCTGGGGGGTCACAAGCAACTTAAAAGGGAGCCGCAAGCTTCCCAGGGGGTACGTGTGGTGGCGTGGGGAAGTGGTGCATGGTGGCGATGTGGAGTGGTGGATGGCCGTGGCAGATGCTGCGTGTGTGCTCCTCGTCCCCTGCCACCACTATCCAGCACTCAGGGTTGCAGTATCACAAAGTTTGTGAACCCCTGCCGTAAGGCAACTGAGACCATTCAGTTACAATTGGGGCTGATAGGGCTCAGTGTTGGAGACCAGGTGTCCAGAGAGGTCAGAGCCCTGAGTCAAGTGGCCCAGTCTGAGCCAAGACCAAGGGGAAGAGAAGGAGTCCTGCACAGGATAGATTGCTTGAGCCTGAGGAGGAACAGGACTAGGTAGAGAACTGTGCGCTCATTAGGGGCAGCCTCCCAAGTTGTATTTTACTATCAGATCATGGCAGGCAGGATGGCTGGGTGAAACCCTGTGGCAAGAGTGGGCAAGTAAGGCAGGATTAAGGTAGTCACTTTTGGAACTGGTCCTGTCACAACTGTACAATAATGCATCATAATTATCACTTCTGTACAGATGATAGATAACAAATTTGCTTATTGTTTTGTGCAGAACATCTGATGTTTGTAAAGAATGTACTCAGATAGAACTCAATGAATCTAGGGTTTATGTACAAATACCAATTGCTAAAACGGTCCAGAAATGGATCTTCCTAAAATGTTCATCATGTTCATTAAATAAATTCCTCACTTCTTTCCACTTATCAATAAAAATCTCCACAGATATTATTTATAGAGCACAAATAGTATTAATTAACTTAGAACAAAGTTAAAAAAATCACCTTAAAAGCTGAAAAATAGTGTCTTCAACAAAAGGAAAAAAAACCCCAAAAAGCAGATTTCCAATGCAATATAAACTAGATGCCTATCAATCTTCTCCACAAGACCTCCAACATTCATACTACCTTAGCCTGCAGATCCAATTATCCTCCAACATTTGCTGCTCAACCATGCTGAGATTATTCACCAGCCCTCCAGTTAGACTATAATAAAAGGTCTGTAAGTGCATTTACACTCAGAGAAAAAAGGTATAAGTGTTAGAATTGCAATTGGCTCCTTTTGAGTTTTACGTGCAATAATAAACAAAATACTGTGACAAGTAACTTATTACCTACTACTTTTTCAATCAGTTAATCTATATTATAAACTATACAGTACTAATTAAAATAAATATGCAGGTACTCTAAATATGCTAGGTGCTATGTACATGCAAACAGCTGTTGCCCCAAAGGTTTCACAAATGAAGGCCTAGATACTACAATGTATACCATTCCAGTAGAAAACCATATTCAGAATTCCATTTCAAGTTAGCATGACTGAACATTGATGGAGGAATCTGCCCCCATAGAGAGAATTTCAACATCAGATCATTTCAATCTCAAAACTTTTTTAAAAGTGTTGACAGCCATTAAAAAAATCTGATACCAGTACCTTACTCTGTATACATTATTAACTGTGCAATGGTTGATAGATTCATGTTATGTCTCAGCAAAAATTTAATAGCCAAATCAACTCCACAGGGAAGTTTTATGCCTTATGCTTCATTATTGTTACAAAATGCTTTACAAACTTAACTACATACTATCTTAATAGCATACTTAATTGTATGCTATTAAGAATTTTTTAACAACCCTTGCCACAGGTCATCAACAGGAGTTATTAAAAACTTGGTTTTAAATCCAAAATTATCAGCATGGGTTGCTACTAGAAGAAGAGTAGCTAGAGAGTAAGAATAGTAGGATATTATTCTGTGTGTTTAGGAGCCACTAATGGAGGACAAAGTTCATATGTTATGAGCACATTGAATTAATCAGATATTTAAAAAAAAATCATAAATAAATTAGCAAACTCTTTACTTACTTTGTGTGCCAGTGAAGAGCCAAGATCCACAATGACCCCATTTAGATGGAACAAATGAGGGAAGAACATGAAGGTGAATAATGAAATTTTGCTTGAGTAAACACAAAAAATAAGTAAAGAGTTTGCTAATTTATTTATGAACTGTCTTTTAAAATATGTGATTTATTCCATGTGCTCAGATTTTAGTATTCACCAGAATTTCATTATTCACCATAAATTTTAAAATAAATAGCAAAACTCTATTTTTCCCTCCTATTCAATTCATTGGGCATTTTCTTATTAACTTCAAGAGATGTAAAATCAAGTCCTAAATATGTTATGTGGTTATGAAGGTGCTGGTTGTATCTCTAAAGTTTCTGCATCTCCTTACCATGTTAGTACTATGCAGTGTCCGGAGTGGCACTAGTTGTTCATAATTCTCTTTTACAAGATAGAAAGGGCATAAGCCAAAATTAGAGGTCTTGGATCAAGACTCATTTGGAACATCTACAGCTTTTTGATGAGAGAACTTACTTGTAAACCTAGGCATCTAAGAACCTAAAACAGAAAGGGAAATTTCCTGTTCATAAGGAGGTGTCAATGGTGAACAGCAAAGCTTCTCCAGAACAAAATGAGACTAGAGATTCCTTGAGAGAACAGCATTCCCTCTTGACATTTGATAGTGGGTAAGGGAAAAATGATTGCATGGGTCAAGCTTCATTTACTTATATATATAATATAATATAATATAATATAATATAATATAATATAATACACACACACACACACATATATATTGTATGTGTGTTTAGGAACAGTCCAATGAATTCCTTTAGCCAATTAAACACCAAATCTAATCTTTAATACACCTAGTCACTATGCTTTTTTATCAGTTTAACCTAGCAGCCATTTTTGCAGGTACCCCCATAGCACCCACTCAGGAGAGCTCTCAAACCACATTTGTGACCATAGTATCTGTAACAGTTTGGACTGTTATTGTTAAGTTTTGAATTTGGGAGTAATAATGAGCAGACACGAATGTGCCTGAAATCCCTCTAAACATAACTAATGTCTGAAGAGACAAGTAAAAGAGTCCTGGACCAGACATAAGATAAAAGAGTAGTACTTTCCAGTGTTTTCTCTTTGCTAAGATTTCTCTTGCAATTCTTTGTACCACTGATTCCTCTCTGAAGAGTTCAGACAATGAAGAGGAAGCTATGACGTTAAGTGCAGCTAAGATGACACAGAAACTGAATCTCCTTGAACATCAGCTGAAGAGAACAGCAGCCCAGACGAGGAACCCAAGGGAGAAACTCACTCTCTATCCTAGTCCAGAGTTGTGATTACTGGGGTCTTACTTTAGCTGGGGTCTGCAGAAGGTATCTGGGGAAGGATATTATCATCTTTGTGGAGAGACATGAACTTACCCAAAACTTGGACCTTTGCAACCCTGGACAACAAATGGTATCTGGATCAAAGGTGAATAACCTATGTTTAACTATTTCATTAGATACTTAAAACCTAGAGAGGAGCAGGTTCGTGCAAAGATACCTTGGCGGTGTCTCATAAAAAGTAATGATTTATTAATCTGACTCTCCTATATTTATTTTGTGTTCTTTGGTCCTCCCCTACCCCCAAAGTTCTATTTGTTTTAAACACTTGGGTTTACAATCTGAGATTAAGGAAATGTATTACTCATTCAGGACAACCAGACACTATATTTTAGTTTCCAAGGGGTTCAAACCATTGCTAAGTGAGGGATTTTGATTTATTTTGTTTCTAAAGAAAGGGTCCCTAGATGATTAAACCAATACATTTTTATCTTTAATAGTGTGTGGAAAAAGGACCTCAAATGGATGGTTGGTTGTTGGACTTCCTGAATGTGCATGACAATCCCCTCCCGCCTCCCCTTCCCCCCCGCCTGGTTTAACAGTCAAATCTTTTGTTAGTTGCTGGCAAACAGGATTGTTAAAATTGCGTATTACCTTTCATAGCTCCTTCAGCTCTGATATGGCAGTCTTAATGAAGCTGGATAGGAAGGGTATTTTTTTTCTACCTGTCATATACCCTCAGTATGCACCTTGATGAATTTGTTGTTTTAGTATGTAAATCATCCTTTGTTTTCTCCCATTGATGCTCAAGTTTCCATCCCCACTCTTTCCATCTGGTGTAGAACATTAGAAAACCAAAATTATTTGTGGAAAGGAATGGATGGTTTTGAGGAACATCGTATCAGTATTAGAAACAAATATATAATGATAACTGTTCACCATGTCTTTGACTTCTTATCCTGTGGGTACAGTGGTCCTGTACTTGCTCAGACTTCAGTGTGTGTTGGTCTGTGAAACTATGAAATCTATTTGGGATCACTCATCTTTGTGGCTGACTGGGAGCTGGTTTGTCTTAGATCTCTGCCTTAATAAGGTTCTGGCCTAGCAGAGACCATGGCTGGATTGTGAAATCCTCAGCTGTGATCCAGAATGTGAAAGTCTGAAGAAGGTGACAGAACAGATGAGTTTAGCAGCTTTTGCACCTGAGGTTCTGGCAGTGTGTGCGCAATGAAATCTTCCAGGATTTCACCATGAGTGTTAACTAGATAAAATTAAGTTCCTTTATAAATCCTTTATCCTACTGTGGTGTTTAAAAAGAGCATAACATCTGTTGTTTTTAGTTCTAGTACATGGTGCTAGATGAATACATTCAAAGGAGGTGTTACCCAAGACAACTTTCTTGGATTTGATGAGAAGATAAATGCAATGCCTTCTGCCTTCTCCTGTATGGATCTGTGATGTAGCAAAGTAGACCAGCACAAGGATCAGCATCTCAGGTTTTGGTGATGTGAGGTATACTAGATGTTTCATTGTAGATTATATTATGGTTAATCTGTTGGTGGCAACAATGAATTTATGGTCGATTGTAAAATCAGTCTAGTCCTATATAAAATATCATACCAAAATCAATGTACTACTACTCTGCAAGTCTGTAACATTATCTATTCTGAAGATACATAGCACTGAGCAGATCAGGATCTGTTTCATATAGTTTAATCTTGTAAAGTGCTGTTTATTGTTACTAAATACATGAAGGTAAATTATTTTGTTGCATTAGAATAAAAGAGTAGGGAGAGAAGGGTTTTTTAAATATTTGCAAAAATGCATCAAAGGAAACAAATAGATTGATTATATAAAACAATCTAAAAAAGCTATATTATAAGAAGAATTCTTCAACTTAGATCAATTTAGATGATGCTAAGAACTTGCAGCTAACTTAGGCTTTTTTTAATAAAATAGTTTTATAACATACCCTAGCTCATAAGCAAGAGACTTGCAGTAACAGCAGTGAGAGAAATCTAGACCAAGAGATATGAGAGACCCATTTACAAGACGCAGCAATTGTAGTAACTTAAATTATTAAAATATAAACTATAAGGTTTGCTCATGTGATAATAGTGTTTCTTGACTGATCCTGCTTCTACTGAGTACTCTAGGAGAATGCCATTGAAAAGAATGAGCATGTGATTAGGCCCTTTATTTCCCAAACAAAAATAAACCAAAAAACACCTGCAGCTAAAAGTAAATGTTAGTTATTTAAATGTGTAAAGCATCCAGTAATGTTGTAATTATCTCAAGAACAGACATTAAGAACACAAGAAAGTCATAGTTAGGACTCAACTTAATGAAGTTCATAATACGGTCAGGCATGGAACTATACAATTAATATATAAAGATGCTTGGTACTCTATGGATAGATATATTAAAGTTATTTGAACATTTAAGCATCTGGAATTTCTCACTCCTCTTTACTGGATGTCTTTCTTTCTGAAGGTGCTAGTGATTATACAGTTATGGAAATTAATGTGAATGAATGTGAAAAAAATAGAAATATTTTCCAGTTCATCTACCTGGAATAGTTCTAGAAAAATGTCTTCACTATTTCTGACGCTACTCCCTGGGCACTAGACTCAATGAACCAGGAGGCTCCTTTTAGTCTTACCTTCTTGTGCTCTGCAATAAGGTACTCATGAGCGGGTCATTACACATTATAATTCACATGTGCCAAATGAAAGGATTGTCATTTGGTATTAAAGTTATCACTCTAATGTACGATAGGTACAGTGCATATTTGTTCTTTCCAAGAAATATAGTTAGCCAATCACACTGTCTTGCATCCTAAAACCATTAATTATATGATCAAATATTTAAAATAATTCTTTTTCCCCCATTCTTCTCATCATTACTTTTATTATTTCCAGAGCAGCTGTTTTTATTGGTCCCTATTCAGTACATAGCTAGATACAGCTGGAAAGTATATTATTTTCTTCCAAATTGTACATGGAAGTGCAGGAAATAATTCCACGTGCAAATTTTTGCATTTGACACCTGTAAGATTCACTGACTCTGACATCTGCAATAAATAACTAGAATGGAGTGGTAAACTTCAAATGTCTGTACATGTGAATATGTAAGTTGTAGTAGGCTAAGTACAGAGATTTTGGGGCACTAGGGGGAGGTTAAATTGGTTCAGAATGACTGCCTGATATTAGGTAAGTCAGGATGAGGGGTGTCGCAGGGCACATCAGTGCCTGGCTCCTAAGGAGTGAAAACTGCCAGGGAGAGAGCCCTGGCCGAACATAAGGGGCACAGCTGCAGGTTGCTGGGGCAACTAATGGGAGTCAGCTGGCCAGAAGGGGGCAGGGCCTGGCCCTTATAAAAGCCCAGGGCTGAGGCCAGGGCGGGAGTTCCCTGCCAACAGCCAGAGAGGCAGGAGCTCCTGGGGGAGAGATGCGAGAAGCAAACGCAGGTACTGCTTGAGAGTCAGCTCCAAGATGTTGGAGCAGTATGGTTGTAGCCAGGCAGCTTATAGTTATGTTTCAGCCTAGGGGCTTGTGCTTTGTTTTGTTCATTGAACCGGTGGCTTGGGTGAGGCTATTAGGGGTTGGAGGAGGCCTCATAGGGGGGCTCACAATAAAGTGAGGACCCCGGCGCCAGTGAGGGCGCAACCTACTTATAGGGACCTGCAGCAGTGTGCGGGGACCCCGGTGCCCAGGAGGGAGCAGCATACGGGGTGTATAGACCCAGCCCTAGGGAGGGGCATTTCTGAAGCCCCAGCATGGGCGGGGCGAGCTCCCAGGACGGGGGCCATTTTGGAAGCCCAAGTGGGGCACAGCCAGACGCCAGTGAGGGCGCATTTTATAGGGGCGTAGACCCCGGCCCCAGAGAGGGGCAATTGAGCCCAAGTGTGGGCATAGGGAGCCCCAAAAAGGGGGCGGCATAGTGAGTCTCCGAAAGGGGGCAGAAGAGAGATGACAGCAATTACATCTGCGAGGCTTGGGCTGCGGTATTAGGGGAGGTTGGAGCCGCAGAGCGCCCCCCCGCCTCCCCCGGCATCGGGGCATTATAATGGGCAGCCTCCCGCTAATTAATTAATTAACATCAAGACGTGGCAGGCGAGAGGGCAGGCGGTTGCCGCAGGAACAGGTGAGCGGGCCGCAACTTGGCTTGGAAGCGATGCCTGTTACAAGGGGACTAGCAGCTGCGGGGGCCAGCGGGCTGGAGAGGATCAGAAGTCGAGGAGGGGAGCTGGGGGTGTGACCCATGGGTCAGGTGGGGGGCAGGTGCAACCTGCAGGTGGGGTGTAGGAGCAGGGCAGGTGCAACCTGTAAGTTGGTTAGCAGGCAGGGAAGGCATAACCCATGTGGGGTTGGGGGGGCAAGTGTGACTTGCAGGTGGGGTCAGAGGGCAAGCATGACCCATGGGGGGTGGGGAGGAGCAGGCACAACCCATAGGGTTTTTCTGGGGTCCAGAAGTGTCTGGCAGGATCAGGGGAGCTTGCAGGGTCCATGGGAGATTTGAGGGGGGAGGAATCCAGGGCTACTCTTAGCCCCACAACCCTCACTCCTCCAGTGAACCTACCCTCCCATCCTTATTGCCTTTCCTTACAGTGGGACTTACTTGCTCAGCTCTAGCAGTGGTGAATGCTGATAAAAGTAGCTGCACCTGGAGCAGCTTGTGAGATGGGGGTTGAGAGGGCTGGCCAGTTTGTGGGGGGAAGGGGAGAAGTAAAGGGCTGTGGGGGACAAAAAATCACCCAGTGCAAGGGGGGCCAGTAGCTGGGTTTTCCCAGCCCTGTAACTGCACAGGCAAAGTGTACAAAAAATCTCATGAACTGGTTTGGCCTATTCAAATAAGTTTGATACTACACAGATTCAGGTTTATCTTACACTGGATTCTGCAATGTTTAGACCAGTTTGTATGAATGGAACTTCTGTACAGTTACAGGTTTAGACTGATTGCCGGTCACAGAGCCTGGCCCGTAAGTGTAAGGTTGGCAACTGGGATAAGCTAAGTTTAAATTTGGTGGTGATTTTTAACCCAATTTAACCTCCCTAAATATCTGTACTTAGCCATAATGTTAGTGATGTTGTAGCTGTGAAGGTCCAGAATTATGTGAGAGGTAGGGATTTTTTGAGAGCGATACCTTTTTGGACCATGGTAGAATAAAGTTAGATGAGCTTTTGAATGCAAGACATTCTTCACCAGGTCTCAGTAAGTTGTATGCATTTTTGTTGTTGTGTAATATTTGTCAGTTCAAAAGCATTTTAGAATGGCTCAGAAGCCTACCAAACGAAACCTGTCCTCCGGCACATATTTCTATAGATTGCACAGGAAGTAAAGTTGTTTTATCTGAGAGCAGAATTTAGTTTGTATTCTTTCAATATATAATGTTACTAAAACATTGTAGCTGAGACTTTTGTATATGGAAAGCAGGAGTTTTATTTTGGGTTTCAATAGCTGTTATAATCCAAAACTTTTGCACATATACATCATTTTTCTTATTCTACATAGTATTAACTTTTAGATGTAATTCTTAAAGATGAAAAGAAGTGTTGGATTGTTAGTATGGCAGGCTTCATGGTATTTGCTTCTCTGTGAATGTAGCAAATGGGATTAATTTACCCCACAAAAAGTCTTTCCAACTTCCAGTTATGCAAACTTAATGGGGTTTTATACATTCCGGTTAAGTGGTGATGTTCTTACATTCCCATTAATCACTACTAGTATTTCTGACACAACTTGGGTGCATTTGGAAGCATACACTTATTGTAAGTATCATCTGGGTCACTATTTCTGGCAAAGATAAATGAGTGAGTGACTTCACCCTTTGGTGGCTATTTTCTTCCATGACTTTACTCTGTCTTGCGTGTTTAGACTGAAAACTCTTCAGGGAAGGGGCTTGTCCCTTATTCTGTTCAGTGTCTACAACCAGTGGTTCTCTACCTTTTTAGACATGAGGCACCCATCCATACTGTCTTTGAACTGAGCAACACTCTGTTTCAAAAGCTAATTTATTTATTATAGTAATTATGTGTTTGAAGAGGAGCCAGGAAGGACAAGGAGCAGCTGGAAGGGAAGAGCCTGCACTTCTCTTCTCTCCCAGTGGCACCCTTCAAAGGCTTTCACTATGCCCTGGTTGAGAATCACCAAGCTACAATACTAGTGGTCCTAGGTACTACTGTAATAGCAGTAATACATAATCCTAATGCGATAGGTCCAAGCCCTAGGGGCAGCCATGATACCTCTTGGTGGCTGTGTAGTTCCTGTCTAACTCAGACTGTAATGTTACCCTCTTTCCATTGCTCACCCACCACACCTTGTTCTTATTAAAAACTGACTAAGGTAGGCTGCCCACAGGCCTTAGAATGAGTCTCAGTTCTGGCAAATCACCACCAGGTGTCCTCCAGGCCCCACTATTCTCTTGGGCCTCAGGCTCAATAGGCCCTCTTGGCCTGCTTGTGGCTCTGCAGGGCACCTGTAACCTTAAGGCTCTGTTCTGCCCCTATGCTATGCTCCAAGCTTTGCAGGTGTTATCATTCAACAAAGTCATCTGAAATATTGTCAGCCCTTCCCTCTGGGCTCTTGGACCATCAGGTCCCACACACGGCTGCATCCTGGGCTCTCAGACTCTGGTCACTTGGACTCTTTGGTCTTGCACTCATCCCCTTCTCTGGGTTTTCAGACCCTGGTCCCACTCTTGATCCCTTCTTTCTGGGCTCATGAACTCTCTTGTCTGACTCCTACCTTTTCTCTGGGTTCTTGGTCTCTCTTGTCGGGTTTACACCCTTCTTGGATTTGTGGACCCTCTAATCCAGGTCTCACCCCTTCAGCCCCATGGGCCCTCTGGTCTGATTTTTTTTGTCACTCCCTGGCTCCTGAACACTCAGGTCCCGCACTCAGACACTCCCCCTCTCTTTAGACCTTCTTTGGTCTCTCTCAGTCAGCCCTGCTTTGTGCTCCTGGAGATCCTCGGATCACACACCTAGCCCCTCTTGGGGTCCTGTGCTCAGATTGTAACTGATCTTCTGTTCATCAACAGCCATCTCTCCTGCTCATCTACTGAGCAAGAAACCTGAACAAGAGCATCTCACTGACCCTGGTTGTATCTAGGGACAGGAATACCTAGAACAGGTGACCTGACTATAGCTCCCAAAACACCATAGCCCATTCAGTAAGAAAGTAGATAAATTGGATGTCTAGAAAGGAGCAGTTTACTAGAAGGGAGATAGAGAAGTATGCCAAAGCTTCTTGTTGGCAGAAGAACTCTGTTTACCAGGATGGTATTTAGAAAGTCAGTTTGCTAGGGGGTGATGGCTTTAGAAAAAGGATAAATCTGGTTCCCAAAAGAGTTGAATTGCTGATGTTGTATTTTGGCAGAGTACATGATTTTGCATTCAAGATTTGGAGGGAAGAGTCAAGTTACAGGAATTGATGAGTTTTCTGGAGACAGAGGATTAATGGCATGGACAGGGGCATGCAAAGGATGAATTAGAAGGTAGGGATTTGCTCAGGGAGGAAAATGAAAAACAAATATGACTAGGGACCTATAGTATAAGGTGGGGCATTGTTTAATTGTGACCATGAAGTGAAAGTAGAGAACTGGTTAAGGATGCAGAGAATACAGGAGAGAGTACAGTAGATGGAGATGAGTACATACAATTAATGGAAGCAGCCCTGTGTGGATGAGGCTGAGATGGAAGAAGGTGCATTGGGTGCAAAGGATAGATCTGGATAGGTAAATAATTGGAGAAAATTGGCAGTGAAATAATTAATTGAGGCAGAGGATTGATTGGGTCCAATAGTGAACGGTGGAATGTTTTAATTGTTTTTTTAAACACTAGACTTTCATGGTAGGTTTCCTTCCTGACTGTAAATGAATCTAGATTGCAAACAAACAGAAAGTAAACTTTCTTTTAGAATAGTTTTTTTGTGTTTGCTTGGTTGTTTTTTTTTAATTAAACTTTGTAAAATACAAGACATTTTACTGGGTGCATCTCAAATTAAAGAAGACCCATGGGTTTTTATTAATATGTTTTTCCCTCTCCCATAGCACTTTAGAAGCTCTTTTTTTCTTGTCCAGTCATAGGTGTGACTATGAAGATTCAAAAATTGCATTTATTACAATATTTCACAGGGGCATATATTACAAAAGTTTATAAAATCAGTAATTAAACTGTGATGTAACTATCGCATGTTCAGTAACATTAAAAGTGTGAATTTTTTTTCCTTCTTACACAAGTTATTCCTTCAAGAACTGCCATGTCACTTAATCTGTTGTACCATCTATCTTGAGAGTAAAGAATGATTCACTTTTAAAATGCAAGGTACGTTCACTACCAGCAAGACTCACAGAAAACTGTATTCTTGTGAATCAGTAAATTCGACTCTTGGTTTGTTACTCTCCCCCTCCTCAATATATTCTTCCCTGAAAAGAAGGCAAAGTACTTTGAGTAGATGTGATATCTTTTACTAGACCAACTGAGTAGTTGGAAAAAAGCTCTTAACAAGCTTTCAGGCAGTCACCCTTCTTCATGCATAGGGAGTGTCTTCCTTGAAAAGAAGACTTTTCTTTTCCCTGAAATGTCACTTCGTTTCCCTGAACTGTCTTCCTTCTGATGTGGAATTAATTTTCTGAGGTGCCACTTTCCCAAAACTCAGTAAAACACATAGCAGGAACACAAAGTATTCTCCACTTTTCATTCTCATATAATGTGAACGTCTAATTGGTGTTCCAACTTTATCCCATTGCTATGTGACCCAGAAGAGACATATATTGTAAACTTAAATGTCCTTCATAATTATCTCATTGGCATTCTTTAAATATATGTGATGCAGCATATCTGGTATTATGCCAATGTTTCTTAATTTTAGCAAGTGTAATGTTTCTGTGGTCATTTTGAATATGTATTTGTATATTTAATAGGTTTACTAGATATGTAACCTATTCTGTAGACTTGCCAAAATTTAATGTTTGGCAGCCAATTTAATGTTTGGAGGCTGTTTTTTGCTGCCACTTTTCAAACCTATTCTCATATTAGTCTGGATTATATACACTGGGGACAGAATGTACTTCCTGTCCATCATGTCACTACTGTTAGTTTGGCCCTAGAGGGGCTATGTAAACCAAGACTATATAGAATTCTCCTATAGCAATGGATCAAACAATAGTCCAAACTATAATAATTCTTTCAAGTGGCACTTGGTGGTGGAGCTAGCATAGTTAAGTCTGAGGTAAGATTGCCCAGCAATTTGCATTTTAAGAATGATTTTGATTACATTTAACTTTGGCAAACATTAATAATTTACGTTAAAATCTTCCTTGTGAGATATCTTCCTCAGACTGACCTTTTTGGTCAGAGTTTCAGCAAAAATGATTTAATCATCTGTAATAATGAGGTTGCTATGGTTGTTTTGGCTATATTTAAAAAATCCTACTGCAGTTTGGTTGAGAAGTTTCAGTGCTTCTAGGCTTTTGAGCAAAGACTTGAAAACTGGCAGGTGAATAATGCTGAGTATGGTCAGATGGGTACTTTCTTTTATATACCCTTACAAATTCATCCAAGTTTGGCTAAGTTATAACACAAAAATATAAGCACAGAAAGGCCAATAATAACTAAAGAACAGTGTCCTTCAGAACTGGAATTGGAATTCCTGGGCCTCAGCATCCTCCCATCTAGGAAGCATCTCTGCACCCCACTGATGAAGTGTATTTCTCATCCTCTTCTATTAGCTGGCCCACACAGAGGATGACTGCCAATTAGTACTATCAGTTCCTCCATTAAGTTCAGTAGTATAGGCTGTTGGGACCCAGAAGCTTCTGGGCCCAGCTTGATAGTTCTGGCACTTGGCAAGAGACCGACGTCTGTGTTTGCTTCATGCTCATTCTTAGCTACAACCCAGCAGAAATTTGACAGACAGGTCACACTGACCATGACCCGTCCCTAGCAAAGGAAAATAAGAAGTCTGGGAGGACCCTGGTCAGATGACCAAAGTCACAACAGGAATTGGGCCAACCAAAAATACGGAATTTGGCTGGGGAGAAAAGGGAAATTATCAATAGCAAAACTAACCCCAACCTAAGAATGAATTCACTTTTAGCTACTGTAAAATGCCAGCTACAGATAATCATAGATGGCAGGCGGAAATAGGCTTATTCATATGCACTGTAGGGAAGAGCTTATGCTAATATATTAATTATAATGCAGTAATGATAAGGTATATAAGAACAAGAGTTGGAACACCTCCTCAGAACCCTCCTGATGAAAGCCTGAAGAGATCCTGTCACCGATCCAAGATCCTGTCTCAACATCAGATGTGGGAGCAGCAAGGAGTCCCCTGGACAGGACTCCACAGCCTGATCAACCAGTGACGTTGCATTCACAACATTTTGGGGTGGTGAGCATCTGTTTGACTAGCTACAAACCTAAATTTCTTTAATTGTTACTGCTACTTCAGTTTTAATTAGAATTGTATCTGTTAGGGTTCAATAAACTTGCTTTTAGTTTAGGACAACTGTGTCTTAGTCTCCTTTTCTGGTATAAGACCCATTATAGTGTCATAGGGACACAACAAGGTTGTTGGTGTTAATGTAAAGTTTCTAAGTCTGTTGTTATCCTTTTCCTTTATTTCCTGTTTGAAGTTTAAGGACAAGGACGTCAGATGAAAATTAAAAATAATTTTGAAAAACATTAAACAGGCTGTTAATGTTTTAAAATCAAATATACAAAAGCCAGGAAATGACAGAATGTAAGACTGCCTGTTCAACCTTCAATAGATCTATCTGCACATATTTTACCTGATCAGATTATTTCCTTCGGATTCTTGTTAAAATCTACACATACTGCTGAGGGATCAAAAAATTAACCATGGCTATGTACTATGGTATTTAGGATTCCTATCTCAGTTCTGCAGAAGTTGTAAGGTGAGGAGTGAATTAGGCAGAGAGATGCAGGGATTAGGCAGTTAGAAGCCACCCTGCAGCGATCCTACAGGAATCTCCCTGTGCCTTTGCCACAGAGGCCCATACCTGCAAAGTGAGATAGGATCTGCAACATTCTTTACATCCAAAAATGGGACTTAGATGCCTAAGTTCTGTCTAGGTCAAAAATTGCAATCCTGAAAACACAGTTTAGTACTGCCTAATACAAACCCCTTAAATCATTGGCATTCTCTTGAGACAAGGATGACAAAACAATCAATGTCACAGTACCATTGGGTCTCTGAGTATTGCATTTCATCAGAGATGTCTTTGAATCTCTTCTTTTGCCCACCTCTCAAGAGATGATCATCAGTGAGTTTGGAGTAAGGATGTGTTTTGGGAACCAATTGTCAGATATCCTTATGAAATGTCCTACTTCTATGTATCCTATTCTTTAACTGACAGAGGCTTCAATGCTGGTGATGTTTGCTTGACCCAGAATGCTTGCAGAAGTAACATTTCAAAACCCTCAGCTGTTTCCAATGGCATCCAAGTTTTATACACATACAACAGGGTAGGGATGGCAACAGCCCGGTAGAAAAGAAGTATGGTTTGGATCCTGTTGTCATGATCAAAGACATGATTTCAGAGAAATCCAAAAGCAGCACTGCCAGATTTTATTCAGTGCTTAATATCATCATCTATGTTTACTTTTAGGGAAAGTTGGTTACCCAGGTAAGAGAAATGTTCAGTGTTCTCCAAGGACTGCCTTCTAATTGTAATGTGTATAGGTGAAGCCAGTTGGTTTTGAGTGGGTTGGTAAAGGATCTTGGTTTACATGAAGTTAACTGTGAGTCCAAACATTTCATGTACTTCCTAGAAGCAGTCAAGAGTGACCTAGAGCTCTTCAATTGAACAGGCGCACACAACCCAGTTACAAGAATATTGATGACCACATGCTTTGTTATTCTTCATCTGCTTAATGACTTTCAAGACCTCTTGATAAGTTGGAGGGTCTCCAAGGTAGTCCTTAACAAAGTGTTGTAGAATGGCTTTCATGGTATTGCCTTTTACTTTAGTATCTCTCTTCAACAGCTCTTGAAAGTGCTCCTTCCACTGTCCATTGATTGTGGGGCTGTTTTTAAGGAGTATAATCCCATCCTTGGACCTCAAAGAGGCTGTTCCTTGTGTGTGTTGGCTTTGATTGCACTGAAGAAATTACATGGTGTGGCTATCATAAACATTTTTAATTTCTTGTGTTTTGTCCTTTCACCACTTGCTCTTTCATTCTCAAATTTTCCTTTAGGTCTTGGATTTTATGTGGTGATAAGTATCTTTTTTTCCATTTGTAATTGATGCCATTCTGCCAAGCTTTGAAGGCTCTCCTTTTTCTGTCAATGAAACTTGTATTTCCCTATCACCCTCAATGAACTGGTTTTGATGTTTCATCGTGGAGAAGTCTAGAGATTCTTTACATGCCTCATGGATGCCTTTCTTGAGGCTCTCATAGTGATCAATGGGGTAAAATCATTAGGGAGGTCAGAGTTTTTCACTGAGGCAATGCTGGAGTCGCTTTTAGAAGGTCTAAATCAGTGCCAAGGGCTAGTGTCTCACTCCTCTGCCCTGGATTATGCCACTGCTCAGAAGCATAACTTCTGGTGGGTGGTTCTCAACCTTTTTAGACTCAAGGTACCCCTCCAAAACTTTTCATAATTAGTAACATCCCATTAAAATAATATTTGTTACATTATAAATATTACAATTACATTATCAATATGTTATTCCTTGGTTAGATAATATTAAATGAACCCCTTCAGGGTGCTGGAATGGAGTACTTCCCCAGGTCTGCCTGGCTGAGCAGACATTTGCTCCCAGAGCAGCAGTGGACTTATCATACAACATATGATTTCAGGTCACTGGTAAGGATAGGGAACCACTAAGCCAAATTCTTCCCTTAAGTACCCTAGGATGATCATCACCCTGGGGAGTAAGGGACTGAGTTCAGGAGCACCTAGTTGGCAGGAAGCAGGTATCAGCATACACATGCAGCACATATGCTGAGGGGGTGGGAGGTGTAGGTTGGAGGCAAAAGGACATACAAGACCTGGGAGAGGGGAAACCAAGGGTGTCTCTCAATGTAGTTACTGCCACTGCCATTGCAGCCTGGTGGAACTGCACTAGGTATATCCCGCAGAGCCAGATTGGGAAGCAGCTGTGGCAGAAGCATGTGTTCTTACTACAATCCTTCCTTCTCTGACCCTGCATGTGTCTCACGGAAACACAAGTGTATAAGGCAGGTGGATCTACATTACATGATGCAAGCAAATGTACCCCTTCTGCTGTGACTTTTCCTAGTTTTGGCTCCAATGTATCTCCTGAACACAGAGGCACATGGGGCAATTTCACCCTGCTGCTGCTGCCACCAAATAGGATGGTCCTACCTGCCTCTTTTCAGGAGGTATGTTGGAGCTGAACCAGGAAGAGCTACAGTAGAAGCAGCATGGCTACCTGCATAATACAATTCAGGTAAGTGTGCCTTTCTGTTGCAGCCACTTCTTGGTTTAGCTCCAATGTACCACCTGAAAATGGAAACCCATGGGGCAGTTTCACTCCACGAAGGTGCAGTGGCATCACAGTACCCATGGCAGGTTCTCACCCCAGTTGAGAAGCACTGCTTAAGTGCTCTAGAACATTAAAATATGTCAAAATTGACATTAAAAAGTGTCAAAAAATGAAGCATTATATTTAGCTCTCTCCAGAGCAGTCTTGTCCCCTATTGAAAGAAAATCAGTAGCAATGTCCCAATCTTTCAAGTAACAGTTTAATGTTTGGAGTAAGTGCCTGAGAAGTGTCAGAGCTGGTTTTTAGTTCTCCTATTTCTGAGGAGCTTCACACTTACTCTTCCCTGGGCAATACGTACCATTTAGAGGCACAACTGGGCAGATTCACCAGGACAGAAGATAAGCAAGAAGACCAAGATGCACATAACCATAAGTTTCCTAGATACGGCATTTTGCCAGAAGGTAGAAATCTTGGACGTCAGTCCCTTCTCTCCAGGTTATTTTTATGTTTTCATCAACATCTGCTTGACAAAATACGTGTAAATAGTCCAGGGAGCTGGACTGGAACATATCATTTGAATTCCCTAATCAGTAAGGTCTAGAGTCAAGCATGTTGAAGGATGGTGCTATTTTGACTATAGTTTCATCAAACATAGTCATCTTCCTTCAGTTTTTCTTAATATGGTCAAGTTGCTTATAAGTATTTAATCCTAAAATGCTTATTGGCTTTGTAATTCAAAGGCAATCGCATAAAACAAATGTAGGCAGATATACTGGTAAATGCAATCTAAGAGAAACTCATTTGGAGTCTCTCAGATGGAGACGTATTTTCCAAATGAATCAAACTTGAAACCATTTTTCTTCTTGAGAAGAATTGTGGGTTTGATACAGTTCAATTAATCAAATTTCAATTCTCATAGAAGGGCAACTCTCAAAGCAAAACAGTGTGACTCAAACTGATCACATGCTGATGAGCTTTCTTAAAGATTTGTGCCAAAGCATGTCAGTCTTGAACTTCAATTACTTGGATACTCTAGCCCTGTGCTGAACAGGGAAATCCAAGTCTACTAAAGAGTACAGAAATGTTAGGGATGATTTGGGGTTATTCTTAATCTTTAATCAGTTATTTTCACCATTCCCCTCTCCCACCTCTGATAGGATCTGTTCAGCTAGATAGGATCTACTTAGAAATGAAATTTAGGTCCAGTTCTTTTAATTATTTTTTCATTTTTTCCCTCAACAAAAGTTAGTTTTTGCTTTGTGTATATACTTTGCAGTCATTCTATTTCTCACCATGGATCTTGCTCAGTCATGGTGGAGCCTATGAAGACTTTATTCATAAAGATTCCCATATTATTTAGTACAGTCAAATTCTACTATAAAAAGGCAAAAATCTAAAGGTAAGCTGTGGGATTTAAATAAAGATATAATAGAACCAGCATTCAATTAATCTCTCATTTTCAAGAAATCTAGTCAGTTCCTTTGATTCAGAACCTATAGAGATTAGACCTCATTTGGTATTTCACAGAGAAAAAGTTAAAACTCCTGTTTCTTTCTATCCCAGGAGAAAGAGAATGACTACAGGTGTTTAACCTCACTGCAGAGTTTTCTCTGTGGGGTGCCTGAAGAAACAGGGCAATCTCTAAAAATGATTCCACATTAAAAAAGACAGGAAAAATAAGTGAGAAATTTGGGTGTCTTAATTAAAAAGTCAACAAACATCAGTAATTAAACTGTCTTTTAGTCTGGGTGAGTCATAAAGATTCTGTGCCTTATTGTGTCAATGACTTCTAAAATAACTCACTGAAATCAATTTTTTTTCAAATATTAATACCACTACTCTTTTAAGCATTTGAGGTATCTGGCATTGTAACTTCTACAAATAGGCTGTGAATTGCGGAAGTTGTAGCAGCTTAGTTTTCTAGACCCCAGGCCTGTGAGCCAAATCTGCCCTGCAGACCGGTAGTATCTAACCTGCATGGCTCCCCAAGGGTCCAGAAATTTGATGGCAGGGGAGTGGTGGTGGCAGCATTAATTGCTGCTCCCCTGCTGCCAAATTTGCAGACCCACAGGCCAGATAACATAGTCAGGTACACAGTTGGAGCAGGGCAGCATAGGACTGGGACCATAGACCAACACTGTGAAGGACCCAGCCTATGGACTAACCCCATTCTGCTCATCCAGCCCACAGCACCAAAAAGGTTAGGTGCCACTGTTCTAGCCTGAGACACTTTATATATGTTAAATCTTTACTTTCCTATAGATTGGTGGTTCTCGACCTTTTTAAACTTGAGATACTCCTTGATAAACTCCAGGAATCCCGCAGAAAATGACAGCTCTTAGTTTTGACTTGTTTTTTGACCACACAAAAATAATAGAGCAAAGAAGTCAGAAAGACCACAACAGGTCAGAATGTTTTTGACGCTATTGATTCCTCTGTGAAATCTCCCAGGATATCTTGTGAATCATGTTTGTTCGCCTAACTACACGGCTACAACCTACAACCCTTCACCTAACTGTGACACTCCTCAGCATCTTTGAAAGGATCTCAAGGCAGCCTAGGGTGCTGCAGCTCCTTGGCTGAGTCATTTCTATAGAGGTTAGTTTTCAGTGCATCTGTCTGTATCTGCCTCATTTGTGTCCCCTATTTCCAAAACCAGTGAAATCAAAGGAATTATATTAGTTTAAAATGTACATAACACAGGACAGAATGGACTATTTTGTTAGTGAGTACAGCTTTATTTACTGTGTATACAGCAGAGAGTTTTTATTTTCTTCACTTAGGAATTGGTTCCAGTAAAATATTTTACTTCCGGTAGTAAAGAATATGAGCTTTAGCTGTGAGAAAGCCATTGCTATATTTTGCATTTTGGCTAAAGAAGTCTAGATGTAATCTATCACACCTTGTCAGGAACATAGCCTGGTCTTTCCATCTAGTAACTATTTTAGGTGATGTTAAAGAAATCTGCACCCATGCGCACACATGTGCATGCATATGCATATGGGCACATGTGTACACACTCATATACACAAATTCTAAGTGCTTAGGACAGCAGGTTTCAAAGTACCCTTCAGAGACTGCCAGCTCTTAGCTCTCATTCATTCTTGACTATGAAAAGAATAACACTTTTTTTCTGTTGTAAAAAAACTCAGAAAAACCACAATATGTCAGAATGTTTCTGATACTGGATTCCTACTGGATGCACACCTATTAGTGCTAACATTGTGTGGCACCCCCCATCACACTTAAAAGGATCTCATGGTATGGTGAGAATTCACGGTTTAGGAGAACCAAAAACTGTTCTTTTTGATTTTTTTGTTCAAAGTACCCCTTAGAGACTCTACGAAATTTAAATTCAGAAGGTGTTTATAACTATAAAATAAAACCTGAAAAGTATTTTTAAATCCAGTATGGAAGTCCAAAAACTTTGCAAGATGCCAACAGCTTAACAATCTCGTAAACCAAATCTAATTGCCTCTAGTTACTAATAAATAAAGTTACAAATCAACTTATGCTCCATCTTTTTACCATATATTTACTTTTTTTGCATTTCCCCAACTTAAAAAATGAAAACCTTCCCCATCACTTTGACTTCTTCAAACAGTTTCTCATTTTGTGCAGATTTAAACTGCTGCAATGTTTGGGTGCTTGACACTGCAGAGGAATGAATATCCACTAGTAGCTAACAACTGTTTGACACATTAAATCACAGAAGCATTTCTATTAGTCCTACATTTTGCAAAGGTTAACTATCAGGCCACAATTAATTTGTGTCCCTCCAATTAAATGCCCCTGCTGCAATCAATGTCAAAACTCCCATTGATTGTACTGTTGCAGGATCAGGTCAACATTGCAGTGTTGACTGGTCACAGTTTTCACAGTGAAAGTGGCCTGATTGAGAGCATATAAAACGCTAAGCTAATTCCAAGCAAGGGAGTGTTAGAAAGTAATTTCTGACTTTCAAATGTATGTGGGGATGAAATATGGAGAGAAACCTCTTTACCCTGGGATCTCCACAGGTCACTAAATGCCGTGACCTCTCTTTTATGTGTTACCCAAGGCAGATCCCGCATCAGAACAGTTGGAACATAAGAACTGCCATTCCCTGTCTCAGATGGTAGGTTCATCTTGCCCAGTGTCCTGTGTCTCACAGTGGCAGCGGGTGGATGCTGAAAGGGAGGGTGAGCTGTTTTTTTCCCCCCCCACTATTTCTCCCTGCTGCAGTAAAGGCTCCTTGTGTCCTCGAAGTGCAGTGCCACTAACTGCAGCCCCAGCACCCACACAGCAGCACCAGCACTCAGTTCTGAGCCAGCACTTCAGGCTTCAGCTGCCAAGTCAGCATGACAAAGCCACTTGTGTCCCTAAAACCCAAGCCAGGGGGGCTGCCACTGTCTACACCGGCTTGCCCTGTGTTGAGGCCACAGGGCTAAAAAGGACTAGCCTGTTACCCCAGAAGCTTCTCCCATTGGCAGTTTTGCCTGCGACCTCTGCCTCTCTGAGCCAGGTAACAGATCAGCATCACAGAGAAGCAGGACTGGAAGGGACCTCAAGGGGTCATGTAGTCCATCCCCCTGCCTGGTGCCTTGAACCTGCCAGTTCCCCAAAGGCTCAGGTGGGTGGACTAAAACACCTCCACTAACTCTGAGGCTGCCTTAAGTGATAGTGCAGTCCCCTGCCCAAGCAGAGCCCAAACTTGGAGGCATGCACTAGCCAGGGAGAGGGCGCAACTTTTGGCAACTTCCTGCGCACCCCTGGAGAAAGCAGGGTGGCACATCCCAGCTTCTATCTGCAGGCTGCTGGCACCGACTGTTCCCTGCCAGGCATCAGGCTGGGGTGGGAAAAACCACCTCCCCCATCACCACCAGCCATGCTGCACTGCCCCCATCAGCAGTGCTCCAGGTCCCCTAGCATCACTCCCCAGCCAGATGCAGGGCAGAGGATCTGTGCACGGGAAGAGGCAGAGTGTGCACCCCCGCTCCCCAGCTGTAATGAATGATCTCTGCTGGGGAGGGGAGTGTTTGATGCACTGCAGCAGCAGGAGCAGCAGCAGCTGCTGCAGCGGAGCCGGAGAGCTGCCTCTCCCCCCCAGCACCAGCCCGCAGGGGCTCCTCCATTGTGTCAGCCGGCGGCCGGGCCACTGCAGCAGGGAGCGCAGCCCCGAGCCCTGCCTCGCTCGGGGCTGTCGCCTGCAGGGACAAACGGGGGGTATGGGGCCCGGCCCCGGCCCCGGCGCGGGCTGCACTGCTGGGGGACAGGCGGGCACGCGGGCGGGGACGGGAGGGGTGCCTGGGAGCATGCCAGGTGTTGTGTCTTTTACACACACACACCCTGATCTCACACACACAAACACACATGCACACCCAGCCTGATCTCTCTCTCTCTCCCTCACTCGCACACACGCACATACACACACACACACACAGTGCTTGATCTCTCCCACACAGACTGCCTGATGATCTTACACACATACACACACACACAGCCTGATCTCTCTCTCTCTCTCTCTCTCTCTCTCTCTCACACACACACACACACACACACACACACACACTGCTTGATCTCACCCCCCCCCACAGCCTGATGTCTCTGTCTCTCTCTCTCTCTTTCACACACACACACACACACACACACTACTTGATCTCTCACACAGTCCCTGATCACACACACACACACCCAAAACACACACTCAGCCTGATCTCTCTCTCTCTCTCTCTCTCTCACACACACACACACACCCCGATCTCCCCCTCGGCCCCAACACACACTTCTTGATCTCCCCCCGTGCCTGAGCCCCGCCGGGCGCCCAGCCCGAGGCGCAGCCCGCAGGGGAGCGAGGCGGCAGGCCGGCCGAGCAGTGCGGGGCGCCCCGCGGAGCCCCGCCCGCGCTGCAGCCGCCCCTCGGCTCCCCCGGCCCGCGCGGTCCCTGCAGGAAGAGCCGCTCGCAGCCAGGCGCGCGCACACACACACAGGCAGGCGGGGCGGCAGGAGGCACGGCTCCAAAACTTCTTTGTGAACCAGGAAAACAGCAAAGAAACTCCCCCACACCGGGCAGCAGGGCAGCATCCTAGCCCCGCCGGGTAACCATCACGCCCCAAGAAGAACCCCGAGTCTCTGCAAAGAGACTTGTTGGACTGCTCCTTGCACCCATCCCGCACCCCGGCTACTTTTGCTCTTCCCTTTCCTGATCACTCGCCATCTCTCTTTAGAAACTGTTGACTGGTTTAACAGCAAAAAAGCAAAAAACCCCAAGCCCCTCAATCCTGAATGCGGCGCGACTACCAGACAATTGCATCCTCCTTGCACTTCCAGAGGGGTCTGTCCCATCACCCGCTGCTTTATTATTTTGGGAGAGGGGGTGGGGAAGAAGAAGGAGGGGGGGGGGGGGGACTTACCCTCTGAGATAAGAAGGTTGTCAGAAAACTAGCAGTTCCATGATTCAGACAGTCCTTGCAACTTTCCTCGCATAGAGAGACCTGATTTTTTTTTGATTTTTTTTTTTTTTTTTTGAGTTTAAGGAGACAAGCTGTTCAAGAGACTTAAATATAAAAGGGGGATGAAACCGGATTTCTTCCCAGTATCAGGACCCTGGAAAATCAAATCCTTCTTCAGAAGAGAATTCTTTCAGACCCGTTATCTGTATTACTATTAATGCGCAGAGCAGAAGGCATTGCATACAAATAGATCCAAGTATGAGCTTCGATTGGTGGCTGGGGGAGGCCCCTGGGTCCTACTGCTCTGGCTCTGGGAAACTACAAAGCAGCAATATGCAAGCAGCTTTGGAGGAGGAAGGCTTTGGAGGAGGGTGAGAAAGAGGGAGGGTGAATCCTGTTTAATTGATTCGTTACCTCTGGTATTGTAAGATGTGCTGCAATGTTTATGCAAGAAAAATGCCATATTAAAGGGATGTGGTGCCATCTCCCCTTTATCTCCTTTCTCAGTGCCATTGTGCAGGACCGGTATGAGCCATTTATTGGCTTTCGAAAGAAAATTTGCAGAGGGAAGTGAGGGTTCACACAAGGAGGCTTTCTTGTTGTTGGAAACAGTGTTTCCTTTCCTAAATTATCTATTATTCATAAGTGCTCTATTAGCCAAAGATATTTACTCACATGACTTAATTAATCCTTGAATTCCACTTATTCATGCATCTTTTCCTCTAAATTCCTGTTTTTCAAAGGCACCTTCATTGCCTATGTAAAAAGTACATTAAACAAATAACTAAACTAACTTCATTTATCTTTAAAACTCATTTATCTTTGTCTTTATTCATTTATCATTAACAATTACAAGATCATTTTTAACAATTATCTTTTATCATTAACAATTACAAGAGAATTTTTATTCTCATCAGTTGCAATTTCTTTACAAAGGGATTTGAAGCACTTAATTTAAGACCACAAAGAGATGTTCCAGTGTATACACTAACTCGTTTTTATAATGTACACAATGTTTCTTTTACTAAAACATTTAATGGACTAAAGCAACATTTCACAATGGAACAGCACCAGTAAGCAAGCCTAGTTAGTATTTATTGCATTTGTTTGTAATAGCTAATAAAGCCGTAAGTATTGATACAATAGAAACATAGGCCAAAGTAATTGCAAAGTAGATGCTTAATTTAAATGGTTTTAAACAGTTCCAATACATTCAACCTTTGCTAATAATTGCCTTCTTACCAGCTTCTGGATAGACCTGCAAACTAGTAATGCAAATTATAAAGCACTTTCAACTCATATGCATATATGTTGACCAGGTTTTGTAATGTGTTTTTGACCAAAAAGTTTCCTAGAAAATATTTTTAATAAAGGGATATTTCCTAAATTAAAAATCCTCTCTTGATTATAGATCAAGAGACTATACATTTAAAGATGTAATCATATACTGTAAATTGTCCTTTGGTCTTCTCTTGGCAAGAATATGGAAGTCAGTGGCCAAGAGTACACTGCTCACAAGGTCTTATTTTAGGGCGCTTGTTGATAAAGATAAGTGTATACTAACATATGTTCTTTGTACTTCAGTTGTGAACAATCCTTGTAAATGTGAGTTTAATTACAATTTGTATCTGCAATTTGCAGTTGAGTGTTGCTAGAAAGTGATGTGTGGGGCAGGGTCAACAGCAATCATACCATAATTTCCTTAGATGGTAAACAATACAAATGAACACAATAGGGGGAAAAAACTCCAAATTTAGAGAAAAATTGATCTTTATGAAATTCACACACCTGGAGAATCAACAGTATTTGAAACAGGTATTCTTTCAAAGAGCTACAGTGTGTAATTTGGGCAGGGGGGGAGAGATCAGCATTTTTTGCACCAGTAACCCTTGACAACAGAAGTGTTACTTCAAAGCCAGGTTTCTGTTGCTGCATTTTAAACCTAACTTGCAGCTTGGAACCAGAATTTAACTCTTTATTCTCCAAACTCTGGGGATTTTTGTTTGTTTGTCCCCCTTGCCTCCAAGCTATGAAAAGGGTTTATTTTCCCCAACCTGCACACTTGTTTTGTGTTATCTCTGTTCACTGTGTCATAAACTTATAAATTAATAATGTAGTTTTTGTTACAAGGTACATGAGGGATTGCACCCACTGAGGCAGTACTTCTCTTGTCAGTGAAGAAACTCTTTTAATGGTGCATCTAATAAAATGCCATTAGATTTTAGTTCACAGTTATTTTAAGCCTATTCTAATCAGTGTTCTTTATAACAGCATATATAATATCATTCAAAAGACTTATCGTACAGATATTTTATCCTATTAATGCTGCTAGGGCATATACAGACTACATACCATAGCCATTAGAAAATGGCTTATGGTGAAGGGGGAAAATGGTATCTGTTTCTAATTTAGACTGAAGCATTGCTTTGTGTATTCGTGTGTATGCTTTTAACTTATATGGGTAGATAATACAGACTAAACCCCTTCCAAACCCTGAAGCAAAGGAATTCCAGAAGAGGGCTGTATTTTAGCACTATGGATCTATTCTGCTCTTGCTTTTACTAGCATATTCACAATAAGTTTAGAGAAGGTTGCAAGGGTTTGAAGTAAGACCAGAATCAGGCCTATTATACTAAACATAATAGCATAATTTTATTAGTAAATTTCTCTTATTGGTGGATTTATCAAAAATAGGAGAATATTAGTGAAAATTAGGCATGGTATAACTGGTAACACAACAGTTGAGAAATTACTATGTGAATACGAAACATTGTCATATCCATTTATATTTATAGATAGTGAACTATTGTGGATTTGTAGATAATGAAATATTAGCATGAAAGGGTTTTTTAATAGATGAATTGGGTGGGTGGTTAAACTAATATGATTTTGTAACAAAACAAAACAAAGAAGAATAAATCACTAAGCCACTGTATTAGCCCAATTAAAATGCAATTGCTTGATCAATTATCACTTTGTGGATAATAGCTTAGTCAAGCCAGAGCAAATAGGTAGTTAAAGAAAAGTAAAGTGTTAAGCTAATCTGATTTCCTAGAGTACATTAACATTGCACATATGCACTTATGTGCACATACATGTACATATATTCATATCCATGCATGATAAACACGATAAATGAAGATGTGTATAATGTATGCTTTACTCTTTACTTAAAGGAAACATATAAATGATATATAATCAAGATGATTTTTGTTGTTCAAAACTAGAATATGTGATTTATCTTCTCTCTTGCAAATACAATAAAATCTTTAGTTTTATTTTTTCAGCTGTTTAAAAATGTCCTTGTTTTATTTCCTAACTGATAGAAAGTATCTTTGGATTTTTCCTCCTGGAGTAGTCTTTCAGATCACATATGTTATGACAGATACCCATTTCTATCTTGTCCTTGGACAGGATGACAACTATGTATTGTAGTTCATGTGGACATATCACATCTATAGAACCTGTAAAGCAAACTGTGACTGTCATGTATGAGCATGACATTTTTTTTCTCTCTAGTAATCAGTAAAGCGTGAATTTCTGGGAAGTTAGGAAAGCAGTTACATACAAGCTTGTATGAAATAAAATAGAGTCTACAGTGATTTAGTGCAGGCCTATTAAGGCACACTAGAAAGATCCAGAGTCCCATGGAATTTGTAGAATGTTTCCATTGACTTCAAGCTACTGATCCAAAGACATAGGAAGATGTGACATTTATCACATGCTCCACATATATGGAAATGTCCACAATGTAGTTATACACAAGATCCAAATGAAAATATGTTTTTGTTTCACAGGAGAATATTTTTATTGACAATCTGCTACTACAATGAACAGTGATGTGAGGCAATCAAGTTTAATGTTAAGGACCTGAGGAAAGAACAGGATGTGCAGAAATTTGCTTGCACTTGGTATCAAAAAGAAAATGAAGACTGATACTAGACATCAACACAACTGAAAGATGTACTGATACTTAGTTCTTGTGGAGTATTTAAAAGATCCATCTGATGATGGGAGAGTACCTGGAACTGACAGTCTCACACTATATACGTTTGAGACCCAGAAAAACACTTAACAGCAAATCCATTCACATTTTTTAAGCCAAAAGTGGTACTATTCATGAATTAACTGTATCACAGTCTGCATTTCGTCATAACACTGTTCTGGAAGGAATGAGTTTTTTGTACCTTGCAAGTAGAGCTGCAAGCAGAGCTGTATAAAATTCACCACTCCTCTAAGTTCCACTACAGGCAAGGAGCATCAACACTGAAGTCTCATGTCTGCAAAACGTCACAATTTTTATGCTTGTCTGATTGAGGAAGAAAAGAGCAGAACACTTCTGGCCCTTGCATAACAATCTCCTTCCTAGTTTTAGACAGACCAGTTTTCTACACTTCTCATGGGTGTAGAAATTTCTCTGTCTTCATAGACATACAGTCTGCCTATAGACATACTGGTTCACATTCTTATTAGAGCCCTCCAACATCACCTCACTGTCACGTGTATTAAGCCTCCTCATACTTCAAAATGGCTGTGAGGGCACTTTAAAGCTCATCAAATGAGCTTTAGTTAAGGCGCTCCTGCAGCCTTTTCAACATGTTGGGAGGGGGGAATAAGTGGGGGTTTAATACACATGACAGTGAGCCATTTTAATTGGAGTAGCTGTTAAGGAACCACTCTAATTAAACCACACCACATCCCCCAAAGCATATGTATAGGCACACAGCATGCACCAAAAATAGATTCACTGAAGTAGATATTAGGGCTGTGAGCAACTTTGGTCATTGATTCCATTTGGCAGAGATTCGGCTTGATTCGGTGGCCGAATCTCTGAATCCAAATCGAATCAGGAGACCCTTTAATCTCTCTGAATAAAATCAGAACCCTTTGACTTGATTCAGAGAGATTCAGAAAGATTCAACGAATTGGGCATTGACACAACTTTAAATGTTTTTTCTACATACCTCAAGGTACCAGGTAGTTCGTGAATGCTGAGATGGTGGGGCATACGGAGCATCCCACAGGAGTGTGTGGTTGTGTGTGTGTGTGGGGGGGGCCCTAACGTGCTTGGCAGCAGACCCATAAGTGGACCAGAAGCACTTTTGGTCCACTTATGGGTCTGCTGGGGAGCGCACAGGGCTCTCTGACCCTGCACCTCTCTGGCTCAGCAACTGCTGCCTCCTTGGACTGAGGGGGGGGCACCCTGGGTCCCCCTGCAGCTGATTGCTGAGCAGGAAGGGTGCGGGGGGGCACCCAGCACATTCGGTGGTGGACCCAGAAGTGGATCAGAATTACTCTGGCCCATTTCTGGGTTCGCCGTGAAGCACACAGCCCTGCCCCCTCCCACACTCCTGTGGGACACTCCATCTGCCCCACCATCACAGCATCCATGAGCTATGCCTAGTACCTCAAGGTACATAGAAAAAATATTTAAAGCTGTGTCTATGGCCGAATCGCTGATTCTCTGAATCAACATCAAATCTTCAGATTCAGATTCAGCCGAATTGAATTGGGGACAGTGATCCAAATCAACAAATTAAATCACTGTCCCTGATTCAGGCTGAATCCAAATCTGAATCAAATACAGCCCATTTCACACACCCCTAGTAGATATATATATTTTTAAAAATTACAAATAGGAAGATACCTGACTTCTTCAAAAAAATTGATTGAACAACCATTTATAATTCTATGGGTTGTTGATAGAATCCTCCACAGGTCTGGCAAAATGTGAAACTAGACTGTGGAAATCTACCAATATGATTTGATTGATTTGTTCCTGCCTTAGATTTTGTTGCAAGATAGTTCATCTAGTGATGTGTTAAAAGAAGTTGTGGAAAGGAAAAGAAAAACTAACATTTGAAAAGGTACTTGAGAGGAAACGTTTCTGAGTAATGCTATATATACACAAAATGTACAGTCCAACACCAAATCAAAGAAAAATCTGCTTTAGACTACATAGTCTGAAAAAGGTGCAAAAAAGCAAAGTTATTTTTTACCATATACGTGTAAAAAAAAATCAGGTATTATATAACAGACATTACTCCGAAAACCATCCAACGTAGGAAATTCCACAGCATCCCTAGGTAGTCTATTCCAGCGTTTCCCCAATCCATATATTTAAAAAAAAAATCTTAATATGCAACACAAATATAGTGTATTGTAAATCTTCTTTGTTTTTTCCAATGACAATGCAGAATAATCTATCCTTGTCCACTTTATAACAATCTTTTATGTATTAGTATGGTGTTATATTATATGATCATTATATGATGAGTTTTCGGTTTAGTAGACCAAACAGGTCTACCTTTCCTTAGGTCATTTTCTAAGCTTCTTATTCTCCTTAGCCTCCTCTACACTCTCTCCATTTTTCCTAGATCTTTGTACCCGCCTCCGTTCGATTAGGAGCTCGCGCGCCGCCTTAGCCCGGGCTCGGGATCTTGTGCCCCCGAGCTTCGTTGGTGCGCCCCAGGGTTTACCCCAGCTGGTATTAAGGGGGACCCCAGAACTCGCCTGCCACGACTTTGATGACTCTCTCAGTGGGGGGGTCTTCCCTTGGGGTATCCCCTGGTGCCGGCACGCCTCTTCGCGGGTACTCTCGGCTAGCCCACTCTGGGCCTCCCCTGCCGGTGTGGTTCCACTCCGGGACTCTCTAGCGGGCCTCCGGTCCCATGGGCCAACCGCACGGATACCCTCCCTGACTCTGGCTCACCGCGCTGCTACTCCCTGTCTTCTCAGGGGCAACCGCAGCGCCCTGCCTTGGTCTGAGGGGGATTGCCGCACTAGCCTGCGGCCGGGCTCGCTATGCCCGTGCGCCCACACTGGGCTACTCAACAAAGCACCATGGCGTTCCCCCTCTCTGGGGCTCGCCGTGCCCACACTGGGCTACTCAATAATACACAATGGCGTTCCCCCTCTCCGGGGCTTGCTATGCCTACACTGGGCTACTCAATACTGTACGAGGGCGTTCCCCCCCTCTCTGGGGCTCGCTGTGCCCACACTGGGCTACTCAGTAATACCGCCCCTTTCCTGGGGCCGGGGTCTATGTTCCCCCCCACACGCAATCCGGGGTCTAGGTCCCCGTCTGCAACCTACGGGTTGCGCCCGCGACCCACTGGCCGCGCTCCTCGCCGCCAGCTGCTCACGCCCTGGTGTGCGAGCTGCGCCTTCCCTGGCGCTATGCAGATAATGCGCCCTCTTGGCGCTAGGGCACCCCACACTCTCTGGGGTCCCTATAGTTGAGGCCTCCTCCAACCCCTACAGCCTCACCCAAGCCTCCTGGTGTCGGGTTCCCCGCTGGCTGCTGCCCCGCCTCTGGGGCTGACTTCTCCCCCTGTCTCCTCCCTTCTGGGCTCTCCGCTGCGCTGCTCGCAGCCTGCTCCGCCTCTACCCGGCGGCGTCCCGCACTCCGCGGGTGGCGGCTGATCCCCTGCTCGCTGGGGCTCCACTCTCCAGCTCTCTCCCTTCAGCCGCCCTGCTGCTTCGGTGGGGCCGCCTTTTGTTCCTCCAGGCCGGCGTGCCCCGCCCCTGCCGCTCAGCCGCAGCCGGATAAACGCCCGGCTGATGGCCCGCGCCGGCAGCGCCAGCGCGTGGAGTCTCTTCGGGTCTTCCGGCCCTGTGGGAGGTAAGCAGACCCCTTGGCCGCCGCGGGGGTCTCCCAGTGCCCCCGCTCCCCTGGGACAATCTTCTTTTTAGGTGTGATACCCAAAACTGGGTAGCGTAGTCCACCTGAAGCCTTACCATGACTAAAATACTAGTATAATTACATCTTATGTCTAAACACACAATACTTCTGTTAATTCTTCCCAGAATGAGATTTGGAGCAGTGTTGTATTTTTGACTCATGTAGTATTCTCTAATCCAGAGATTGTATTCTACCATATTGCTACCTAACTATAATCCCTAGGTTTTTTTTTCCCCTTTTTTTTTCCTTGTAAATTTTATGTCTCCTTCTTATGGGTGACATTTTATACTTGTCCTAGTTCCAAGACTTGTTAATTTTGGATCATCTCTCAAACATGTCAGGTCAGGATCATTTCAAAATGTGATCAAGGCCTCCAAAATGCTTGCAATCGACTTTCTTCACTGCTCAGCCATAACCAACTTGATGTCTGTTGAAAACTGTGTAGCTGTATTCTCTACTCCGACATCTGAGTTGTTATCAAAATCTTGAACAGTACAGGGCCCGGGCCAGATACATGTGTGGCCCCACTTGAAATGCCTTCTCAGTTTGACAGGGTTCTATTGATAAGCACTCACTGCATGAGATTTTTCAACCATTTGCGCACCTATCTGGTGATATTTGCTTCTAGACCATACTTTCTTGGCTGGCTAATAAGAATTGAATGCAGGAAAGTAGGAAAGGCCATACTAAAGTCAAGTGACTGCCAGGAAGTTTGTCCAGTCAGAGATACTCAAGCCAGTTGCACTCATTTAATAAGCACAAGAATTAAAAAAAGAAATACATGCCAGTAGTTGGTAGGGGTAACAAATTTACCCCTAATTAGGGAAGGAAAACCTGATGCAGGCTGTGGTTTGTCAGTAAAACCTTGTCTCATATGTGGTATGGCACAGCCTCCTGCTGTTCTGGGTTAAGGTGTAGTGACTGAACACCTCAATGGCCCTCAGGTTTTATACCACAAAGTTACCTAACATTAAGATTTTCACACAGTGGACATGGCTACATTAGATGCCTCGAGTGCAGTAGACTAATTCTACTGCATATTAGTGGGGCGGGCAAAAGCCATGCTAATGCAAAGTAAAATGAGTCTACTGTGCATTATAATCACAAAAAAGCATGTGCCTGTGCTAATGCGCAGTAGAGCCAATTATGGGCACATTAAGGTATCTGTAATTACAGGTACTACTAATGCTCCATAATAATGGTACACTAATGAAGTGCCCACTGAGGAACAGATGTTTATTGCTGTTACAATATTTCCTTGCAAGAACTTCTGTCTTCTCAGAAATCAACCAAAAGAAATCGTAACTCCAACAAAAATTTATAAGGTCAGGTCAGCAAATTGAGCAGTGAAACACCACAGGCCTAACATTGCTCTTAATCAAAATGGCTGCTAACTCCCAATTCCATCAAGAGTAGTGAATTTAGGCAAGATAAATTCCATTTCTCTAGCAGCATGACTACATAGTGACCAAAGCAGCATCAGCCAAATATATCACATCTATTGCTTCATCCTTATTTCCTGGGGCAGTTACCCTGTCAAAGAAGGGAAAATCAGATTGTTTTGAAAAAAGCATGGCTTTTTTATTTTGTTGGAGTTCTTGTTGCAGGATCTGTGCCCAAAGGTGCTGTGGTGCCCCTTGGTGGACATGAGGCTTTCGCTCACCGAGACCCCTTCCATGTTGTTTCTCCTGCCATGCCTTGATGTTGTTCCAAAAAGGGTTGGGAGGCTGCCCCAAGGGTCCCCCCTTTGTCCCCCCCCCCCGCCAGGTAACTGTGGGGGAAGGGGCAGGGGAAAGAGCCATGGGGAGAGCAGGTCGAGGCCCCAGTGGTGAGGGAGGCAGTGAGGCAGAAGCAGGGGCTGAGGTGAATGGGGCCCTGGCTTTGCCCAGCCAGATGATGGGAAAATGGGAGCCCGGGTGGCTCATCCAGGGTTATAGGGGGGCTCCTAACACTGTGTGCACCCCAGGGGAGGCCCAGGGGGCACAAGCCCCCCAATCTGTGCGTGGGGTGGAGGTGGCTGCTGCTGCGAGCTGGGCTTTGTGCCCCGCTGCCTTGAGAGCTGTGAGATGCCATGTGCATGCTGCTGTCGGGCAGGTAGGGGTTCAGTGTAGCCCAGTGGCAGCAGGTACATGGTGTCGCTCCACTCCCAGAGCACCTGCAGTGGCACACAGTGCCCTGTGCACAGTGGCAGCCATCTCTGCCCCACACACAAATTGGGAGGGGCACATGTCCCCTGGGCCTCTGAGGGGACGCACACAACACTGAGAGTGCCCCCTCCCCCCATACCCCTGGTCGAGCAGTCTGGACTTCGACTGTCCCACCACCCAGCCTGGCTGGGGCCCCATTCACCCCAGCCCCTTCCCCTTCCCCTTCACAGAACTGACTGGTACTTGCCTGCTGTGCTGGGCAGTCAGTGAGCCACACTGTAGGCTGTGATCCTGGCTGCGTGTACACCCCTCCCCACACCTGCTGCTGCTGTCTGGAGCCGGCAGCCAAGCTGTCCTGCGGCCCTACCCACTGCCCTGAGTTTGGGGGTGCTGATCCCTTTAGCCCCAGCCTTCCACTGCCTCTGTCTGCCAGTGTTTCTCTTTATCTCTACTGGGCTGCTTGCTCCTCTCTGTTGCTGCTTATCCCTGCTGCTTGCAGCATTTATCCCCTAGCTGCCTAGGAATCTAACATATTCAAATCTAACCTATTCCTTCAGCTTATTGTTGTAGAGCTAGCCTTGTCTCAGCTGCCTACCTATCTACCTAGCCAGGCTAGCCTGCTGTGCCTTCCCTTTTTTAGTAAGAAGAGCCTTTGGCTCTCTGTTCCAATTCCCTTCCAAAATATGGAGTTGGAGTTCTCCTTCCTCTCCCCCTCTCCACCCAATTTATCTTCTAGGTGTTTGTAAATGGACTGCTTAATCATTTGTCCTAAATCTATTTGGGAGTCAAAATTGGTCTGACTGGTCTATAATTTCCTGGGCCTTGTCTTTTCCCTTTTTTTAAAAAACACATACTATGTTTATTCTAACCCAGTCTTATAAAACTTTTCCCACCTTGTGGGTTTTCAAAATATCATTGCTAATGATTCAGAGATTGCTTGGAATAGTTCTTTAAGCACAACAGGGTAATTTTCACCAATCCCTTTCATCTGTGCAACAAGGTTGTTCGGGTAGTTTTAAGAATAGGTTAGACCAGGGTTACCAAACTGGTATGAATACCTAACTGTGGTCTTACCTACCCTGGGGATAAGCAAGACATCTCTTTGGCGTACACGGGCAAAATTGTGTAATGGCAGATTTAATTTTCATTATAATAAATAATTGGCGTTTAAGGGGTTAAACTATAAAACATGCTAGTAGGGGTACATGGGCAGCTGGTAAATCTGGAATGAGGTATGCAATAAGAAAAAGTTTGGAAACCTCTAGATTAAACAAACACTTGTATAGGATAGTTCACACAAGGATAATTCTGACCTGAGGTGTGGGGGAGTGGGTGGAAGGAAAGGAGGAAGATAAAGCCTCCTTCCCTCTCTCTGCTGATGAATTCAGTCAGTTAACTGTCTTCATCTGCCAGCTGCCTTGGTCTCTCTAGCCATGTGTTTCAAGTTAGATGAACTCCCTGACTGAGACTGTATGACCAGCATATGTCCACATCCTTGGGAGAGATTTGTGTATATCTATTTTTGGCTGAACAATTTACAGCAGTGATGAAAATTTATCATCTGTATTTGATCAAGAGGTTGCAGACTTTCCTTGCAGCTGTAGACTTTTTCTGGATTAGTGTACTTGTACTAGGCTATGTCCCTTAAATCCATTTGAGAACTGCAGTACTCTAGATAAGCAGATTTCCTGTTGTGAGCACTGCCTCTTCTCTCCCCACTGCACTGGGATGTGCACTGCCCTTGTCTCCTAGGAGTTGGTTTTGACTAAAAATGATATTCCAAAAGGTGAAACTTCCTCTCTCTCCAGGCCAAGGAATAATTACTATCTGATGTGTTTCAGCAACAAAAGTTTAAAAATCACAGGTTAAAAATGACTAAAATATGAAGCTATGGAAAAGAGTCAAGTATCTAGTCAATTAAGATTAGAGAAGATAATCTCAAACAAGAAAGAAAAAAAACATGTAAATTCTTCTCAAAAAGTTTGAGAGATTGAGAAGAAAATGAAAGAAAGCAAATTGTAGAAACTTATTCTAGATAGAAACGTATTCTATTAGCAGATGAAGAAACCAGTGAAGAGTCTGAAAAAATCTATATAAACAATTTAAACACCATGTTTACCTGAATCTAAGATGACCATGACTTTAAGACAATAACCCAATAATAAGATTCTACACATGGAAAATTTATAAATTTGTTATAATTTTCCATGTATAGAATCTAATTATTGGAGAGGCAGGGAGGCAGGCAGTGAGGGGACAGGTGGTATGGAGAGGTCCAGGAGCTTACCCCTTGCTTCTGCTTGTACCCCTTGCTTCTGCTTGCCCCCTTGCTACCTCTGCCCCTGCCTAACCTCCTGCAGTCTCAGGCCTTCTCTTCCCCCTTCACCTTTGCTCCTCATCCCATCCCAGAATCTGCTTCTCCCACCCTGCCCAATCTCTACTCCTCCCTCCCTCCCCAGCCTCTGCTCTCCATTTCCCCCTGCCTCCTTACCCTTGCTCCATGTCAGCAGGCTGCATCCCTATTTTAGCCTGGGCCACAGAGCATAGCTCCAGCCCAGTCCCCATAGCAGCCATGTGCTACAGGGCAAGGCAGGGACCATACTCAATGCCCTAGGCTGCGAAGTGGCTGGAGGCTGCCAGCACTAAACAAGACTATGGGTAGGATGAAGGGGAAGAGTGGCAGGCAGGGCAGTAGAGGCTGCATGGTAGGGAGAGGGGCTGGAGCCTGAGCCACAACAGACACCTTCCCCCCTGCCCCTGCTGTCATACTCAGTTTTAAGATAAGGGGCTTTTTTCCCCTGTGTGGTGGTAACCCCCCCGCCCCCCCATCTTAGAACTGAGTAAATATAGTATGTAGCAAAATCTTGCTGATAGAATTTATGTTAAAAAGTTGCTGTGTACACTTGGAAAAAATGAAACCAAAGAATTCATCAGTTCCAGATTATATGCTATTTGGGTCTTAAGGGAGTCAGTTAATGAACTTAATTTAAACAGTGACAGTTATTTCTGAAAAGTCATGAAAAGCGTGGCAGTACCATTATGAAAAGGAAGTGAGTCAGTATTTATGTATATTGGCAATTACCCAATGACAAACATAATTTCATTCTATAGTTACTAATTCTTTATAGAATAGTAAAAGCAAAATCTATTTATACTGTTATGGCACATTATCACCAGCATAATTAAAGTTTCACCTGTATATTTATTTTAAGAGGAGTTAGGGAATTGGCTTCAAAAGTTTGTTGCTATTTATAAATTTTCGTGATATGTTAAGGGTGTTTTGAAAGACACAATCCAAATACGAGTCTAATTTTAACTTTTTTTTTTAAGTATGCACTGATCAAACATTTTTTTAAATATAATTTCTTCTTTTACAGAAATAGAATTGGAAGGGAGTTCCTGGGCCATCAAATCCAGTCCCTTGCTTTTGAAGAAACTATGACATATATGATTTATTTGGGTTAGATGCTTGTAAAAAAGTTTTATCATCAAGTTTAAAAGTTGGTATGAACTTTTAGAAATGTTGATACAATATTACCGATTGTGCCGGCTATTGTGACATACAATATATCAGATACACTGGTTACTTATTTATAGTGAATTGCAGAAGACTTGAATGAGAATTTGAATTGAGGTTGACTTCTTAAGCTTAGCTGTGGTCCCCCTACTCCAGAAAATTCTGTCCCACACTGACTGACTGCTGATAGCTTAGCTTTGCAAATAAATGTATGAGTCTACTAACTGTGAACTACCAAACATAGTTATTTTTTTTTACTTCAAGCTGAACAGAGATCCTTCAGAACAACAGTGTTTGGGGGGTTGGGTAGCTTTTCCCTTACTTTGTTCTTTCCAATTTTTTTCAAGGAATTGGGTAGGTGTGTACAAGAAATCATATTCACACATTTAGAATAAGTTACAAAATGAATGCACACCATAATGTGTCTCTGGAGTGTAAATACTGCCTTTTTAGGCAAACTGAAGGACATTGATCCAATTGATAGGAGGACATGGATGCCAATGGGAAGGTGAGAAGCAATATTTTCAATGTTCCTTCCATTCTGTGGAAGCTCCTTTGCAGCTGTTCCTTGGGGCAGTGATTCTAGCAATACATAGAGATTGGAGGATTTTGCTCTCCAAACTGTTTATTTTATGGGCTTCATGGCTAGCAACATTTACTCAGTCCTTCAATAGTGAAATAGGATCCTGCCCTTAAGGTCTTCTGTAGACCAGGGCCATATATACAGAGGCTTAATTAATGGCATGACCCTGCTTTACAGAAGTCCTTAAGGGCAGAATCCTATTTCACTTTTTGTTGTCAAATGGAAGTTTTCCAGCTACATTAGTGGCATTTTTTTGCACTTACACATAGTTTGTGATTCTACTCCACTTTGCAGTTGGACATGAAGGCAGTTCCTGTGTTTTAGCCCAGTAGTCTTTTGGTTTTGGCACCTGCCCAACAAGCAAGAGAGCCAGGTTATAGGTTCCTATAAAAGGGGTTTGGATCTGTATCTTTATTACTTGGTAGCCCAGAGCCATTGCAGATTCCTCCAGCCCCACTGCTGCATGTTCCACTGTGAGTATACATCAAGAAGATTTTATTTACCATCAGTTGACTGCTCAAGCCAACTGACAGTGGGGACAAATGCAAGAGTGCATAAATCTAGTTTCCCTGAAAACCTACATCTTTATACATATACTGTTCCTTGAACCATCCACTCACAGACTAAACACATACACACAGCTTGGTAATCCCTTACTAAGTTAGGGCATTAGCTTTTTTTCTGTTTTTTTACATTGCTTGGATATCTTGTTAACTTTGAAGTCAGCCAGGAAGGCACACCTGTATTGGAATAGTTTTGACAAGAGTCGATAGAGGGTATATGCATTAATTGATTCTTAACTACTTTATACCTTTAGGCAACTTGTAGACCTTCTAGGTTGTTCACTACTTTGCTTGTTATATTCCAAGGTGAGTTTGACCACCAAGTAAGCCTTAATTTTGGGGATATTAGCCTTTTCTGTTGTCCTAAGGAGACCTAGTTTTTGTCCCAGAGCACAGATTACACATTATCCAGGCCCATCTCCAGCCATCTTCTAAACTGAACTCTAGGTAGTCAAGGAAGGAAGAAAAAGTACATGCTTTTAGGCTCAGAAAAATTGGTGTCTTCTAGAAGGGAGATAATCCTTGGTTCTAGCATGAATCTTTGTCCCTAATGAGTCAGAAATTCCCAGTACTCAGTACTTGCTATCCATTTTGTCCAGTAAATGCTAAATACAAGTTCTGGGGGCTGATCTTCAAGAGAGGGGCTGAAGAGGGGAATAGATAATGCTTGACCTGTGGCCTGGTCCTTCGAGTCCTGTTCTGTGAAGTCAGAAAGATGTGAGAAAGGTGGGACTATAATTTGGGTTTCTTGCTTTCTAGACAAATGCTGTAACCACTCAAGTGTCAGGCTGAAACATAAGACAGTCCTTCTCCTCCTCCATCTAAAACCTGGTAGTCATGGGTTTTTGCAAGGTGGAATGTTGTGACTTAGACTCATCCAAGTACAGGTGGAGAGAGTTGCATACTTGCACAGCTAGTGTGTAATCTACCTAGCATGCTCAGTAGCTGTGTGGATACTTACATACCTACACTGCACAGAGAATTGCAAAGCATGCATGAACGCCAAAAATGATACTTTTATACCTGGAATACTGCTATCAGTATTCAAGTAAAATGAAATAGAATTCTACCCGGAGGGATCCATAAATTCTATGGATTTAGCCTCTGCCACTTGCACAGTAAGGTGAATATCACCTGTGCCTGGAAGAAATCCATTAACTCAGAAGTATAGCCAGAGAGTTTCCAGTCTCCTATATGAGATATTCCTCACAGAGGACTATAAGCCCTTAAATGGACATGCTGTAAACAAAGTATAACACAATCATGTATTAAGTGATGAAAAGGAATAGTGGAATATCAGGAAAATATTCTAACCACTAGTTGTATTAGGTAATTCCATAGGCTCCCAAGAGAAATGGAGGAGGCCATTTTATTTGAATTATTTATAACTGGACTAGGAAAAAAAACAAAACATTAACAAATGGTTAAGAAACACTCCCAAGTTTGTAGGGAGAATCTACAAATTTATCATATATAATAAAATGAGTCCGTGATTCCTAAAGACTGTTTTTTTTTGCCATTTTTGAGGTAAAATGTATTGTTTCATTAAAGCAAGAAAAGCACCCAGCACACTTTTTCAGCCATATAATCAGATCTTCTTCCTGATGAGTTAATTCCTACCCACTGAAAGGCAGTAGGAGATTTGTATTTTCTTTTCCTCATGTTTCAGAATGGTTCTTGCTAGTACGGATGCTTCCAGATTGGCACTTCTGCTGAACATACTCAGCAGCTTGCCCCAGCTTTTGCTTATATGTAGGCCATTTAAACATGTTGTGGCTCTTAGCAAGAGGCCTTTTCTGCAAATGTTTACCCATATGCTATCAAAATGAATCCAGTGAGAATACTTGAGTAAGGAATATTCATATGAGTAATGGTTTTAAGGATGAGACTACAAACGCTTTCCTCAACCTTCAGATTCAGGTTGACTAATCAAGAATTGGCTTCTTAGGTGTCTTCACCAGATAACAGAAAACCATCAATGTAGTTGGTATTAGGGGTAAAGTTCTCCACAGTGTAATATATATCTGAAGTATAAGTAGATGTATCTAAGAAAGCCTGAATGTTCTCTTAGAAGAAGAGGGGGTTCCTTTCCTTTTAAATGCTCTCCCCATACTTGCATGCTGCAAGCCTTTTAGTTTATGATGAATACTATTAAAGTAAGAAATGAGACGTTTGAAGGTGAGATCAGAAATAGAAGGGTCAAATTGTTTATCTTAACAGGAAGTTCAACATAGGGTAACATCCTGGTCTTTTTTATGTCAGCTGGAGTTTTGTCATTGTCTTCTATGAGGTTGGGAATTCAGCAGTAATATTTACATATAGCTATAGATTTAGACACTTTATGATATTAGTTTCAGTACTCAACAAAATGCAAACAAAACATATTGTGACTGTTGCAGACAAAACATTGAAGAAGCAAATGCAATATACTGGACCTACATTGCTATGCTTTTATGTAAGCATATTTCATTCTGTTGTGTTCTAGTGCAGAGCCTGTCAACCTTGTTGGATTCAAGGCACCAATGACAGGCCTAAGGCACCCCTCCTTGGACTCGAGGCATCTCCTCCATAACTTTTGTGAATTGAATGGCCCCCAATTAAAAAAACCAATACAGGGAACCCCTGCTTAGTGCTTTTAATTGGTTCCTGAAAAATTGAGTGTTAAGTGAAACGAACGTTATGCGAAACCAAACGTTTTTGATGACCAGAGAGTTTTTGACGACCCAAGATGGCGACTGCATGTGTTTTTAATGACCCAAGATGGTAATTGTGAGCATTATAATGAAACTCACTGAGTGCTAAATGAAATCAGGTATCAATTTAAAATGAGCGTTATAGCAAAATAGTGCTAAGTGAAACAGCGTTGAGCAGGGGTTACCTGTATATATATTATAGTGCTTACTTCCTTACACAAGGGCTGGGCACTAGGGATGTAAGATTGCCTTGGCAGGGACAAGTCACCATACTTCACCATAAAGTGCCATACAGCACATTGCTGTAGCACATTGCTACATCACTGTAGGACGATATGTAGATGTGCCCTGTATCTTTAGTATCCACAGTCAGGAATTTGGCTATATGTTTTGTATCATGATGTTCTTCTAACAGCATGCCAGAACATTGATTCAGCACTGACAGGTTAAAGAAACTCATTGCTTGCTTATTCACATGCTGAAGTAACTTATTGAATCAGGGCTTTGATATCTAAATGAAGACCTTATTCCATGCTTTATCTTCATGCACTGAGAGTTTTTTTCTGGGATGAGAGAACTATGTAGTCCTAATTGCATACTTTTATTCTTTCACCTTAAATAAAAAAAAACTAAATTTGATATTTTTCATAGAATAAGCTTCATACTTTTGCTGTGACTGTTGTAGACCTTAAGTGAATGATAAATTAAAGGAGCTCATTTGTGAAATATGAAGGGGGAAAACAGGCCAGAGATCTTTCCTTCTTTTTCAGGGTGCACAGAAGAGCTCAGGAGCTTTAGTACTAAGAGACCTTTATGCAGGCTATCTGATATCTTGGGTAAAAATGAGAAAGCAGAGGTTATGATTTAGATTTTCCAAGGTGTCTGCTAATTCTGGGTGTCTCTTTTTCTGAGTGACCAGACTGAGACACCAAACATGTATTTGTTGGAAGTGCTGAGTACTCGTTTAAGTTGACAAGTGTTATGGGTATTCAAAATCTCTGAAAGTCAGGCTTATATCTGAAATTGGGTTACCAAAAATAACGGGAATGTTTGCAAAAAAACCCCTCAGTAGATTGTCTGTAGCTACCCAGTGAATCAGTGATCAAACATGCTTATTAAGTGAATGTTAAGGTAGGTTGTGGGGCTGGAGTGCCTGTAGTAAAGAAAGGACCTTGTCAACTTGTATATCACATTTCTGACAGAAAATTTTGTAATCATTACAGTTACAAGTAACATCTAAGATTATTGAAATGAAGAGATGATTGCAGAGGAAATGCTCTTTGTTCATTTACTCAATACATTTGTCAGTATTGTGAATACTGTTATTTTCAGTATTTCCTTTTAATATTCAATTAATCACTTTTTCTCACTTGAAAACAAAGGGAAACAACAACCAAATGTCAAAAGAGAAAAATAGAGGACAGAAAAAATAGGAATGTCTAAATAAATACATTTACAGAATTATAAAGAAAAATATTCACTTATAATTCCGTTTGTCAGTATCTTTCCTTCTCCATCTTTGTGGTAATTCCAGAAAATAACCATCATCATACCACTATCAGCATGAACAGGGGCACAGCATCTCAGTCTCCCCTTCTGTTTAGTTGGCTTCAAAGCCAACATTTTCCCACCTAAATAGAAAAGGAATTAGAGAGGAATAAAGGATGATATAAATTGTCACTGAGTAATTTTCCTTTGTGATTTATAGACCACTTCTCCAATCCTTTGGATGTTTCTAGACAATCAGAAGAGGTAGCCAGCAGACCCATAAAGGAGGTGAGAGTAGCAGAGTGGTTTATTTCAAAAGAGCTAAGCCTTTTTTCTGAATCAATGCCCACTAAGTAGTGTCTGTTAAAGGTGTGAGGTAAATTTCCTTCATGGCAACATTAATTCTGTTGTCTCAGAAAGAAAGAAATTCCCCAGATAAGCTGTACTTTTCACTAGCAGAGATGAAATATAGCCTATCTTTCTGCAAATCAGAAAATACACAGTTCTTTTTCATAGTTAACAGAAACAGGAAAACTTTTCATGCTTGTCCTTAGAAGCCATGGAGAATGGCAGGTGGATTCCATTGAGTGGTAGTATTGTATCTATATTAATTTATCTCAATAGGGAGACGGATTTGAACATTTTAGCATTTGGGGACTGAAAGCAAACAAACAAAGATAGGTGACACCCCAACTCTGGTACAAGAGTGTCAGGCTCCAGTACACTAAATTGAAAGACATACTGTAGGGAATAAATTGAAGGGGTTCCTTGGATAGCACTTACAATATTATTGATGTACGAGGAAAATACAGGCTGATACATCAGTGGTAAAGAGAGTTTTATGGTGGGAAGGCCATTGAACTGTCTGCTCTGAGAGGCAAGTACAGCAAAGAAATGTAGAGAAAAATATAATTTCATATTTAACTAAGAGAAAGACTGATGTCCCTGGGGTTTAGCAGAAAATTGTAGGGGAATTTAGCAATAAGGCACAGGGGAAAGGAAAGCTAAAACCCAGAAACTGATAGAAAAGCACTCAAATAGATGTTTTCTTTTATTTTCTTAAGCTGCTATGCTTGGGTACAAAAAGGGAAGGAAAACTCTATTTTATAGTGTGGGGAATGAGAGAAATGCCCTATCTAATGAATGAAACAAGAGTTACATTTCAGTAAAAAAAAAAAAAAACTAAAAAAAAAATCATAGCATTCTGCTTTTGCACTCTTTCGTAGGAAAGAGATGAGAAGGCCTAACTCCCACGATCCCATGCTTAAAATTTGCTGAAGGAAAGGAGAGACTGAAAAGGAGGACAGGCACTGAAGGCTCCCCTGCCATCATCACAATCCATAAGAAAAAGATCTAGGCAAGTGGGGTTGGGCCAGTGTATGGCCACATCCAGTGCACAGCATGGGGCCACTCATCTTGCCTGCTGAGTTGGATGTCACTGATTTAGGGGAACAGTATGAAAAACAGGGCACGTACAGAGTGATCCAATCCCTGTTATACACTCCTGTTGCCAGCAAACATAGGTTTAGGGATGTCTTGAACTGTGTTACATGCCTGACTGTGCCTAAAAGCTGTATTTGACCTACCCTCTATTGATTTGCCCAATCACTTTTTTGATCTAGTTTTACCAGTGGCCCACAATGTCCTGTAGTATTAAGTTCCACTAGGTACTTATGCCTTTTGTAAAGTAATTCCTTTTGTGTGTTTTGAACCTAAAACCTTATGATTTCATGGCGTGAGCCCTAGTTTTGGGTATTATAAACTATTCACAACTATAGGAAGGCCCAGGGTGGAATAGAACCTCTACTAAATGGGCATAAGCAATTGGTGGTGGACAGGGGGGACAAGGCTGAACTCCTCAATTAGTTCTTTGCCTCAGTGTTCCTAAGTGAGGGGCAAGACAAGTCTCTCACTGGGATTGTGGAGAGGCAGCAGTAGGGAGCCAGACTACCAAGTGTAGACACTGAGATGGTGCAGAGGCACTTGGAGAAACTGGATGCGTTTAAGTCGGCAGGCCCGGATGAGCTCTGTCCAAGGGTACTGAAGGCACTGGCCGACGTCATTGCACAGCCACTGGTGGGAATATTTGAACACTCATGGTGCACAGGCCAGGTCCCTGAGGACTGGAAAAGGGCCAATGTGGTCCCCCTTTTCAAGAAGGGGAGGAAGGAGGACCCAGGCAACTATAGGCCAGTCAGTCTCACCTCCATCCTTGGCAAAGTCTTTGAAAAAATTATCAAGGCTCACATTTGCGAGAGCCCAGCAGGAAAAATTATGTTGAGGGGAAACCAGCATGGGTTCGTAGCAGGCAGATCATGCCTGACTAATCTAGTCTCTTTTTATGACCAGGTTACAAAACACCTGGACGCAGGAGTAGGGGTTGACATCATTTACTTAGACTTCAGGAAGGCCTTCGATACGGTATCCCACTCCATACTGGTGAACAAGTTAAGAGGCTGTGACTTGGATGACTACACAGTCCGGTGGGTGGTGAATTGGCTAGAGGGTCGTACCCAGAGAGTCGTAGTGGATGGGTTGGTATCGACCTGAAAGGGTGTGGGCAGTGGGGTCCCGCAGGGCTCGGTCCTTGGCCCGATACTCTTCAATGTCTTCATCAGCGACTTGGATGAGAGAGTGAAGTGTACTCTGTCCAAGTTTGTGGATGACACAAAACTGTTGGGATAAGTGGACACACCGGAGGGCAGGGAACAACTACAAGCAGACCTGGACAGGTTGGACATATGGGCAGAAAACAACAGAATGCAATTCAACAAGGAGAAATGCAAAGTGCTGCACCTAGGGAGGAAAAATGTCCAGCATACCTACTGCCTAGGAAATGACCTGCTTGGTGGCACGGAAGTGGAAAGGGATCTTGGAGTCCTGGTGGACTCCAAGATTAACATGAGTCGTCAGTGTGACGAAGTCATCAGAAAAGCTAATGGCACTTTATCATGCATCAGAATATGCATGACGAACAGAACCAAGGAGGTGATAATTCCCCTCTCTCGGGCGCTGGTCAGACTGCAGTTGGAACACTGCGTGCAATTTTGGGCGCCGCACTTCAAGAAGGATGTGGATAACCTGGAGAGGGTCCAGAGAAGGGCCACTCATATGGTTAAGGGCTTGTAGGCCAAGCCTTATGAGGAGAGACTAGGGCACCTGGACCTCTTCAGCCTCCACAAGAGAAGGTTGAGAGGTGACCTTGTGGCTGCCTATAAGTTCATCATGGGGGCACAGAAGGGAATTGGTGAGGCTTTACTCACCAAGGTGCCCCTGGGGGTTACAAGAAATAATGGCCATAAGCTAGCAGAGAGCAGAGTTAGACTACATATTAGGAAGAACTTCTTCACAGTTAGAGTAGCCAAAGTCTGGAATGGGCTCCCAAGGGAGGTGGTGCTCTCCCCTACCCTGGGGGTCTTCAAGAGGAGGTTAGATAGGCATCTGGTTGGGGTCATCTGAACCCAGCACTCTTTCCTGCCTATGCAGGGAGTTGGACTCGATGATCTATTGAGGTCCCTTCTGACCCTAACATCTATGAATCTATGAATCTATAGTGAATCTTAATTCCCTATTTAGTTTTAATAAAACAGATATGATTTTGTAGAGCTCTATCATATGTCCCCCCTCAGCTGTCTCTCTCCCAGAGTGAAGAATCCTACTCTTCCCATATCTCTCCTCATATGGAAGCCATTCCAGATCCAGTTTCCATACCCTGCCCAATATAACTTAATTTGGAAGGGCACAACTGATATATCCTTAACCACAATACAGTAGTATGAACATGCTGAATTGTTATATCTTTAATTTTTTCTCAATTTCAGATTGCAGCAACACTTTATACACTGAAGTTAAAGTGTTCTCATGAAGATTAGATTGGCCTATATCACAAGATTAAGGTTGATCCAATCTAATCAGCCTATAGCACTGAGGTATATGAAATGACTGATGAATAAAACAACTGATAAACCCTGAAATTAAATTCTAAACAGCACTGAGGACAAAAATAAAACTTTACTTGGCTTGAACAATTCTCATTGGACCTAAAATTTCCATTTGAATAAAAAATGTTCTATAGAGAGAATTGCTATGGAATGTCAGTTGTACTGAGCTCAAGTGCATTTTCAAAAAGAAATGTCCAAGTATAAAAAAATTTAAAGACTAATCCTGCTGCCATTGCAGGCAAGGCTGACATTTTCAGTGCCTTCAGCAGGATTTCTAATGACACTTATATCTTGACATCATTTATTAAAACTTTTGGAAGGAATATTTTTTTTCATACTGGCTGTAATCTGACACCTTTAGCATATACCTTATTTTATTATATGAGTTAGAGAGAAGGACTTATTTTATCCAGGAAAAATAAAACATAAAAAATTCTCCATTGTTAGCTATAAATGAAGGGGGAAGTTAATATTGTTTTCTGGATTATAATTGATAGATACTAACTTCAAGGAAACAACTTGAAAACTGCTGGTACAAAGCTGATAAAAATACAGCTAGGAATGTATCATATTCTCTATACACCCTATCCTGAGAGATGTACATACATTTTTAATAGGGATTATAAGTATCATAGTGTCTGCAGCATTGCACAATGCCTAGCTATGGCTAAATATATCTCTTGGAAAACTATGTATTTTGAAAAACTAGATGTGCAAACAAGATACAAAAAATGATCAATACAGTGGCTTTAGAGTGAATCATATTTAGTTTGAGATAATATTTGTCACTTAGAAACTTCAGCCATTTGGTATATGAACAGTAGAAATAGACTTGAAAAAGACTTGAACAGACTTCTGACATTTTACTGGTAGGATTGGAAGATATATTATGTAGCAGATTATCAGTGAAAAGGTTACAATCATAAATAGCAACTTCTAGTAGCTATTTTTTTCATTAGTGGAGGTGTCTACATGTGCATTTAGGTATGACTTGATTTACTGTGTATGAAGCTAATGTTCAGTATGTGAATGTGGGTAGGTGTCTACACGTTCACTGATCTGGCACTAAATTTAGTGCCAGGTCCATCCAGCCTAGCTATGTGACCCTGTGGCCACTGGGGGCAGCTTCAGCCTCTGGCCCCAGCTGCCAGCACTTGGCAGCCATCTTTAAAACACAGCCCTGCACTGTGATCTCTGGGCAGCTGGTACCTGTGCTCAGATGAGCAGTGGACACATACAGTGACAGCACATGGCAGCTCTGTTCATGCCCCCTCTGTGTTCCTGAGCTATGGCTGCCACAGCCCCTGGCCCTGCCAGTGAGGAGCAGGGTCTCCTGATCCTGCTGGACACCTTAGTTGTCCTGCTTGCTCACCGCAGTTACCGTCACCTGGCCCATGGGCATCTCACTTTGCCCAGCTCCCCCAAACACAGCAACTGCCTGACTGACTGCTGCTTGCCCTACCAGGGCCCCCACCACTGTGACGCTTCTCCCAGAGCCCCCGCCATTGCCCTTCTGGGTCTCCAGCCTAATCGCTTCTGGGGCCACCATAACAACCAGGACTAGTGGCAGTGCCCAGTGCGACACAACTGGGATGATGAGCAGTGGGTCGATGCCTTTAGGATGACCTGGGCCATTATCACCAACCTCTTCTGCCAGCTCCAGCCCCACTTGGAGTCCCAAGACACTGGCATGCACCTGGCCTTCCCTGCCAAACTGACTCTCCACCTGGCCTCCCCCCCACCCCACCACCTGACCTTGGCACTGCTTAAACTGGCCACGCCTGATAGCCTATAGTATGTGCATCACTTGTTCAGAGTGGGCAAGGCCACCACTGGGGAGACCATCCTGGAGGTGTGCAGTGCCCTACAGGACATGCTGGTGGATACTGTTCTCTGCATCTGTGACCACAGATGCAGAGGACGTTGGTGGTCACAGAGTGCCATGCACTGGCATTCCCTCAGTGTATCAGTGCCCTGGAAAGGACCCATATACCAGTGACCTGCCCGCCCCATGGAGACCGGCCCTATTATAGCCGTAGGAGGTTCCACTCTATGGTCCTACAGGTGGTTGTAGATCACCAAGGGACCTTCACCCATATGAGTGCTGGCTGGGCAGGCAGCACTCATGATGCCCACCTATTCAGGAGCTCTGAACTGGTCACACTGATGAAGAACAGGTGCTTCATGCTGAGAGTGAAGGACCTGCAGTTAGGTGCTATCATCATCCCACCCCTGCTCACTAGGGACCCAGCATACCTATTTCTGCTGTGGCTGATGAGGCCCTACACCAGACACCTGGACCCCTGCCAGGCCCACTTTAATCAGTGCCTGGACCAGACCCACACCCTTGTTGAGTGCACCTTTGGCTGCCTCAAAGGTTGCTGGTGGTCCCTCACTGCCCACCTCAAAGTGGCCAAGAACAACCTCCCCTAGTTAATTGTTGCAACTTGTGTGCTACACAATATCTGTGAAGAGCGGGAAGAGTTGTTCCAGGAGACCTGGGTAAGGAGGCATGCCAGGCAGAGGTGGCCTGGTGGTGAGACCATGAGCTGTGGTGGCAGTGGCAGTAGCAGGTTTCCCCCAGTGAGAACCCAGACAAGGCACACACCCACCAGCAGGGACCAGGGCATTGGGAGTGGGAGGCTCTTGCAGACCACCTCATGGAGCACTCTTCCCTCTTGCTTGCCTGAACTGCCACCCCCAGACCCCCAGCCCACCACTAGCACCACTTTCATGTCAGGCACATATTGAAACAAGAAAGCTTTATTCCCCTCACAACAACCATTCTCATCCCTCCCCCCTCACACAGAGCCCCCTTTGCCCTTCCCTCCCCAACACACTGAATGCTTTCCCCCTCAAACAACAGAGCTCCCTTGCCCTTCTCACTCCAACAAACAGAGTCCCTTCACCACCCTTCTCACTCACCAACAATAAAAAAATCCTCTTCCCAGTTTGAAACCTATGTACAAAAGTCTGCATCTGTCTTAGTGGCCCAGAGTGGGGGGCCGTAGTGTGGGGGTGCCTATGGGGCAGAGTTCGGGGGCAAGCATCCAGAATCCCCACCTCTCACCATTCCCCCTTGGACCTGGGGACTGCAGCAACCATAGTGGGCAGCAGGTTTGTCCACAGCTGTTGGCGGCCAGTGCTCCTCTGGAGTGGGCAACTCCCACTCCAGCTGCTGGAGTCCAGGAACAGCAGGAACAGTGTCCAGGTCTGGTGCCACTGCAGGCACCTCTGGCACACCTGCAGGGGCAGGGGTGGGGGCAGGGGCTGGGCCAGGGTCTCCTGTGGGCAGGAAGCACCAGAGGACCTCCTCCCATGCCCAAGCAGGGGCCTGCTACAGGGTGGTGGGCAGGTACAGTGGGCCCTGTGGGGCTAGAGCTGGGGGTGGCATGCATACCACTGCCAGGCCCAAGACATGTCCATTGGTGATAATGGTGGTCATTATCAATGGCCTTCACTGCCTGGACCTGGATGGCATTTTGCTGCCTGAGGAGCTGGAAGTGCTCCCAATTCAGGGCCAGGAGCTTTGCCTGGAACTCCCTCTCTGTTGGTCCCACACATCCTGCTAAGTAGTCTCCTGGATGATATCCTCTGCCTGATACCTCTCCTGGTGGGCCAGATCCTCCTCCCACCAGGCCTGAGCCTGCTCCTTGACCACCACCACCAGCTGCTGGAGAAGGAGGGTCCTCGCTTGTATGCACTAATAGTTCAGTTGGTGCATGCAGAGGGCTCCAGCACTAGGTGGCAGCGACCCTGAGCCAGCATCTCTTCTGGGGATGGTGGCCTCTCCCCCACATCCAGATGCTGGCCCTACAGCGAAAAGAGACAGAAGGCTTTTGTGACAGTTTGTGACATTTAAGAGATAAGAAGTTCTGCACCAGGGACCATACACTACCTGGCCTCAGATCAGGGGTCAGTCATGCATGGATGCCTAGGGACCCTGGTAAGTTGCATGAGTGCCCAGGCAGCTGCCAGCTGAGTCCCCCATCCCCATGCACTCCCCTGGGGCCAGTGGTCCTCTGGGTGCAGGCAGCCTGCATCACCCACCCCCTTCCTAGGGCAGGAGAGGCCAGGCTGCTGGCAGCACCTGCTCCTGCACCTGCAGAACTCAGTCACCTCAAACCCTTTCTCCTGCAGGCCAACTGCTCTGCTGTGCTGCCACCCAGCCCATGATGCCCAGGCTCAGAGGGCATGGGACTCCTGGACAACTGGGATAGAGAGCTGGTTGTGACCCCACACTCCCCACTGGGGGCTTCTCCGGGGAGGCACTCTTGGGTCACCCTCCAGCACACTGCCACCGTACCCTGAGAATGTCCCCGCTGTGTGGGGGCCCCATTGGTGCACAATGAGCTTTCTGCAGATTGAGGGGTGCCCAACCCCACTATGCCCTGCTGTCATTGATCCTCCTGGTACCCCTGGCATACCTGCTCTCTTGGTTTGGGTCCCTGAGCTATGATGGTGCAGGGAGCAAGTTCAAGCTGCTCTGCAACATCCACTGCCACCTGAAGGGCTACCTGTGGCAGTACTACATGTCCCTGCCCCTCACTGCTGAGGAGGGCATTGCCACCATCACTGACACCTTCCTTGGGGTGTGAGAGGCCTGGCCCCACCCAGCTGTGGAGACATGGGCTGCTCAATAAAGTTTCAAACTGTGTCCTGTCTTAACGCGGCTAGAATTTCACACAGGTCTCCCCAAATATAATTTTTTTAACATAACATAACATGTTCAAATTATTCTAACATTTTTTAATCAGTAGTTACAGAAAGAAAAGTTATCTGAGCTATTACTGCTTTAGACAAACATACCTATAAGGTACTAACATTTTTAGTCAGGATCCAATAAACCAATGCATCATGCGCTTAAACTTAAGCACATTGATAGTGTCATTGAAGTAAATGGGATTTGTTGTATTGGGTTAAGAGTACTTAGCACCTTCCAAGATGTAGCTACCCCTTAGCTACTAAAATGTAAAAAGAACAGAAAACAGTAATGTGTATTGAGTTATTTTTCTAGTTAAATGATTTGACCAATCTCATATTGGATTTTTGTCTGGATTGCCTCATTCTACATTTGCATTATAGATTTTTATTCCTATTTGTGTTAAATGGATATGTAATATTCTCATAAATGTAGCAATCAACTCCCAAGCTCACTTATTTTGGTTTATAGTTCGGTACTATAGTGGAATGTGAAGCAAATATTTTGCTGTAATGGTTATGCTAATTGACTTTTAATGTTATTTTACTTTCTAGTTACTCACTAGTAATCTCCAAAGTTTAATAAAGCTCAAAACATTTAATTTTATTGCCTTGAACTATTGATTATCTGTTTAACACTAAGAAGAGTGTGATTTGCTACTTTTGCCATACTGATTGAATGAATTATCTTACACAAATAAGAGATGTGCACTAGAAGATGGAATTCTAATTCAGTGAAAAATATAACTTGTATGCATTACTCATGACTATTTTACAAAAACACACAAACCTTTAATCTCAGTCTTGCAAAGGAAAGAAATTTTATTGCTTCACAACTGAACTAGAGAGTCCCTTGGGCATTACACCACCATTTAGGTTTCTACTTCTTGGTTTTATTGCCAACATAAGCTTATTTAAAGGAACGAATAACAGTCTCTCTACTTTAAAGAAAGAAGAGAAATATTAAGAACAATATTTACAAAAAATAGAATTACCATGAGGTTTTTATTTCCTTTTTTTTAAAGTCATAGTTTATTGTATAAAGAACCCCCCCCCCCCAAAAAAAATGTTAACAATCCTAATACAATAAACAAAAAATACAAAGGTAAATACTATATAAAGCTATATTCACTGCCTATTCTTGTTAAGAAAATCCAGAAAAGAACTGAAGAGAAAGAGAAAAGTGAAATGAACCACTGGAGTTTTTCAGAACAAATAAATACTATAAGGACATATTTCAGAGTATAATTGCATGAATCTCAAGCATTATTTCTTTGTCCATCAGTATTGATAAATTTTCTGTAAATCAAATGATTACAAAAATGATTAATGAGCATCAAGTCCATGAAATTCTACCCTTCATTTATGTTATTGTTCAAGAGCTGCAATGTATCAAATTTCTGTATCTTGAGGTACACTTAACTCTTATGGTAATAGAAGATTCTTTGATATCAGTGAGCTCATAGGAACATCATTGTTATGAGTCGGTAACTGCTATTTAGGACTCAGTGAGTTGGAAAAACATCGACATTCTCTTATGCTAATTCTTAAGTACAGCACTTTCCAACGTTTGTAAAATTAGTAAGATATGACTTAGGCTTGGGGTATTCTCCATATCTCTAACACATACCTGTGTAGAGAATGTTATTCTTACACAGCCTTTTTTGGTGTTTTATTCTACTATGGTCAAGATTCCTGTTTTCTGGCAGGGAATGAGCAGGGAAGATAAGACCACTGCTAGTGCCTCAGAATACCTTCAGCATCCTGTTTGTTCCCAGTTGTGGCTGAATAACCCAGACTGTTTAAATCTTAACCAAAGTGTTGGTTTTGCTAATAAATTAGACTAGGCCTTAAGTCACAATATCAATAATTGGTGATCTTTCCAGTGTGTAAGTATAACATAGAAAATTAGACTTCAAACACACAGACTATAGGTATTGCTATTTTAAAATGATGCATGCTGGGAATTATGATTAAGTACCGTTGGCAGGCCTGAATCGAGAGGAAAAAATAAGATTTCCATGTCACATGTATAGTAATGTCTTGGTTCCTTAGGGATATTCACACACTGCCCTTCTCTTACCCGTTAAAAATATTTCAGCATTTGGCCTGATTTCTTAAGTATAAATGAGGAAGGAAAAGGAATCTTAGTACCAAAAGAGTGATAACAGCCCACTTCCCAATCTCAGGTGAGACTGCAGTGAGAACTCCTAGAAGGGAGTTGTAGGAGAGGATTACCTTTCCCATGCCTAATTAGATAGTTCCTGAAAAAAAAAAGGAAATATGCTACTTTTAGTAGGGAGACAGGGGGAGGGAGGGGAAGAGCACACTTTGGAGTCCCTTACCCTTCAGTGGATTTCACTGTTTCTCTTTGCTTGGCTAGGGAACTAGGATGGAAGCTGACTAACTCTCTCATTCGCCAATCCTTGACAATTTAGACTGTTCCATACTCCTACCATTTGTAGATGCCCCAGCTTTCCTTTCGGTAGTTATAGGAAGTAAATCTGAAATCTTTACAGGTTAAAGTCCTTCATAGCTTTCTCTTCTTTACCACTGAAGGAGTGTTTGGCAGTTAAAAAATGAACTGGGTCCTGGTAGGCTTTGGGATCTCCTTTGGGCTATTAATAATATCACAAGAATCAAGTACTGGACCCAGTTAAAAACCTGGTATATTAGATGGCAAACAGAACCTACCACCTAAATTCCATTCCAGTATATATATATTATTAACCTGAATATAGTTAGTAAGGTGTTTGATTTAGTTACCACTTAGCTTTCAATACGATGGAATAAAGCCAAATATGATCTCTATTGTTTGTACTCATTTTTTTATGGTATAGTATGCATTGGTGTTAGAAAAACAAAATTTTCATCTACACTTTCTTACAGGTTCATTTAGGACAAAATGTTTACTAGCCAGATGAAAAGACAAGTCATATATCAGTGTGTAACTGGAGTATTGCAGCTTCCCTCACCCTTACTAATACTCTAATTTTCTCTGCCTTTTCCGCAAATGGTGCCAATATCCATTTCCATGCTCAGATATACTAATTTATAGAAGGGATGTCAAACTGGAACTGAAAACTACTGCAGGCACATTTTTTCTTTTGATTCTCAACAATACTTTCTCGCCCTATCCTTTGTATTTAAATTCCCTTCTATTTAGAATGCCTGCTTTCTGCAAGTCCAGTCAGAGCATCTGACAAAGTTGGCTGTTGCTTATGAAAGCTTGTCTCTCTGAACCTGCTAGTCTCCAAGGCCATTTATACACATACTTTTTTTCAAGCAACATGCCGGAGATCCACTGCTTCAGAGCAGACTTAATTAATCAAATTAATTGAGTCTGCTCTGCACGCGAGCTGAAGCAAACTGCACTGTGCCGCATGCAGTTATATAAGTGGCAAAATGCACGTTAGCGTATAGAAAATGGTGATGGTGCACTTTTGAACTAAAGCATCTCCAAGGTATTTTAGTTCAAAAGCACACCGCTGTCATATTCTCAGTGATGACGTTCATTTTGCCTCTTATACAGCTGCATGCGTTGCAGTGCCAGGTGCTTTTCAAAGCACCTGGCACTGCGATGCATGCATGTATAAAATGCCTCAAGATGCCACCTACAATGCATTCTGTCTGACTTCAGACTAACATGACTAACTTCCTTTTTGTATAGCTGGACTGTAAAGGATGACAACCCAATGCACATTCCTTCTCCCTTCACTGCTCAATAGAAACACTGATTTGAAAACACCGATCATACTGACACACATTTTGTGTCAGTTGAAGGATCTGTATCTGGTAATTCAGGTATCTGTAACAGGGAGCCAAAGGCTTCTGTTATTTTAAGGGGAGATTGTAGCAAGCCAAGTTTGCTGTGTGGAGCAGACAACTGAGCCAAGGCCACTGGCTAGAAAGCAAGCAGGCCAGAAACAATAGGGATAGGAGCTTCACAGGGAGTGACCAGCCTGGCGCTAGCTGTGCTGCAATACGTGTGTGGCAGGTTTGCCAACAGCTGCCCTGCATGCCAGTTTTCAGAGAGGTTTAAAGTGATTGGTGGGGGCATTTCCCCTCCCCACCAATCAGGTGATGGAAGGCTTGCCAGGGAGATGGGGAAGGGGAAAGGCTTGCCCCACCCCTACCTAAGGGTGAGGTGAAGAAATGGACCAGAGAGGGGACTAACTCTGCCTCTCTCTGATTGGTACATTTTTAATTTGGGGATGGAGCCTCCAAAGAGGATAAAAAGACAGTGTGTCTGGCACACAGGTGGTTTCAATGAGGGACAGTGAAGACAGCTGTGAAGAGCTGGCTGAGCTGACCAGCAGTGTGGAGCGGTTGTCCCAGAAGCACCTGAAAGTCACCTCGTCAAATGGGGAGTGGCAAGCAGCTGTGTCGCCAGCCCTGCCATGAAGAGAGCATGGCAATGGTGCACAGATTGGTGCGTGGAGGGTCCAGGAGTAGACTGAGGACCCGGCACTGCACAAGGCAGCTTGGTTTTCCAAACCCTGCATGAGGCCGGGCAAGTAGTGCATGGATCAGTGCATGGACAGTCCGGGAGTGGGCCGCTCATGGCATGCACATGGCAGCTCATGTCTCCAACCCCTGCACAAAGCAGGGCAAATGGTGTATGGGTCAATACTCAGAGGGTCTTGGAGAGGGCTGAAACCCCAGTGCTGTATGTGGTATCTTGGGTCTCCAGCCCTTGCACAAGGCAGGGCAAATAGTGCACGGATCAGTGCACAGAAGCTCTAAGAGTGTGCTGAGACCCTGGCACTGCACGTGGCAGCTCAGGCCTCTCTCACCCCTGCATAAGGCAGGGCAAGTGGCTTACAGGTTGGTACATGGAGGGTCCCAGTATGAGCCAGAGGTGGCACAGGGCTGCCTGAGTCTCCAACCGTCCTGCACAGGGGCAGAGGCTATGGCCATCATAGATTGCTCCAGGCTGGAAGCAGGCCATTGGTGCATATGATGGTGCACAGGGCATTGAGCAGGCTGACTGGCAAGGAGAACACCTACAAAGTGACTGAGGTCTCTGCAGAGGGAGGAGACACTCCACCAGGGAGATGAGAAAAGCCTCAGTGAGTCCTGGAAGTTGTGAGTTGCCCAAGAAGGGGATTCCCAGATGGGAGGGCCCTCTGTGGCGAACAGCAGGAAATTATCCGAAAGGGAAAAGGGGGTTTAAGGGATTAGGGTCCCGACCAGCAAGGTTATTTAAATAAAGTTAAAGGGTGAGGCTGAGATATTGGGGCATTCTTTTTCCCCTTTCCTCACCTGGGGCATATTTTCCCAAGGCACAAACATTGCATCAGTGCAGCTTGCTGCTTTCTTCACTTTCTGTAGGCTCTGAGCCACGTGCTTTGTAAAACTTGCGTCTCATAGTTTCATAGTTTCATAGTTGGTAGGGTTAGAAGGAACCTAAGCAGATCATCAAGTCCGACCCCCTGTCATGGGCAGGAAAGGATGCTGGGGTCAAACGACCCTGGCTAGATGATTGTCTAGCCTCCTTTTGAAGACCCCCAGGGTAGGGGCAAGCACCACCTCCCTTGGAAGTTGGTTCCAGCTCTTAGCTGCCCTGACCATGAAGTAGTGTCTCCTGATGTCTGGCCTGAATCTACTGTCAGTCAGCTTATGGCCATTATTCCTTGTTACTCCCAGTAGTACTTGGGGGAGCAGGGACTCTCCCATTGCCTGCTGGTCCCCGTTGGCAAGTTTGTACGTGGCACCAGATCCTCTCTCAGCCTTCTTTTGTGGAGGCTGAACAGGTTCACGTCCCATAGCCTCTCCTCATAGGGCCTACCCTGTTGCCCCCGATCATGTGAGTGGCCCTCCTCTGGACCCTCTCGATGCTATCCACATCCCTCCTGAAGTGCGGCGCCCAGACCTGGATGCACTACTTCAACTGAGAACTGACCAGTGTCTTATAGAGGGAGAGGATCACTTCCTTGGACCTGCTCGTGATGCATCTATGGATGCATGACAAGGTGCGAATAGCCTTCCTGACTACATCCCCACATTGGTGGCCCATGCTCATCTTGGAATCAATAGTGACTCCAAGATCCTTCTCTGCCTGTGCGCTGACAAGAAGGGAGTTCCCCAGCCTGTAGGTGTGCTGCTGGTTCTTCCTCCCCAGGTGCAATACCTTGCACTTGTCCATATTGAAACCTATCCTGTTCTCATCTGCCCACCTCTGTAACCTGTCTAGGTCTAATTGTAGCCTGTCCCTCCCTTCTAATGTGCCCACTTCTCCCCACATCTTAGTGTCATCTGTGAACTTGAACAAGGTGCTTTTCACCCCCTCGTCCAAGTCGCTGATGAGGATATTGAATAGTGTAGGCCCGAGGACTGAGCCCTGGGGGACCCCACTGCCCACGTCCCTTCAGGTCAAAAATGACCTGTCCATCACTCATGCTTTTGTAGACCCCGAGCCTCTTGCTTTTGTAGGCTTGCGCCTTATTAGTGTATACAAATGCATAATGTTTGATGAAACCCCTGTTTTGAATACTTAATCACTCCCCTGCCAGTCCTAGTACTATTCCTCTGCTAAAAAATCCCCAGGGTTATCATTAGGGCCCCTCCCATCAGGCCTAGAGGGTGCTGAGTGGAGAGACAGAGCCTGTGGTTCACTCCAGAGAACCCTTAGGGGATTGGCTTAAGAGTGGGTTCAGGGGTACTAGAGTATATTTGCACAGATATGTATATATATAGATGTTGCATATAGTTTCTATATTTTATGTATATATATGTTAATATTATAACCTTTATATATTATTAAATTTGTATATAGTTAATACTTAATGTGTGTCTTGGTTCTGTTCTGTAGGGAAAGGAGGAGAGCCGTGCGCAACTGAGCAGTCACTCCTCCCACAATGCACCTGCACCTGCTAAAATCCCTTCATTTGGAGAGGGGGTACATCACTGAGTACCACCTGGGTTACATGTAGCTAAGGGACAGGACTCCAGGGCTAGGTACAGACAGTCAAAAAGCCCAAGGATGAATCAATTCAGTCTTTGCAGGTTAGTCTAAGATGCATAGATTAAATTGAGAAAGAAGTCAACAGACATTTACCTTTGATTCAGAAAATGCAGTCACATGCCTTAAGTGGCTCAGGTCAGATGCCAGGGGGCACCAGAGCACAGCTCTTTGGCTGTGCATTGACTTCCTCTTCCTACTGCCCCAAAGGTCTCTGAGATTTGCAGTTCAGAATTACAGCAGCAGGACTCTTCAGGGTTGTTCATTGCTTCCTCTTCCTGCTTCCAGGTGTCTCTGGGATTTATTGTCCACAGTCACAGCCAGCAGTTTGAGTGGGGGAAGGGGTGTTTAGCCCCAGACCCCCACCAGGGTTTGCCTGGGTGGGGGTGCAGTCCCCCTCCCCTGGAGACTGGGCTGAATCCCCAGCCAGGTTTGTCCACTGCCTCTTGTCAGCCAGCCCTCACTGGTCTAGCTAGGGAGAACAGGGGGGGGGGGTTAGCCCTGCTCTCCTCAGCAGACAGCACAGCCCCTCTCAGGGATGCCAAGGATGCTTGGATACTGGGGTATTGTGATTTAACTTAAACCAGGAAGGGGTCTGGGACAGAACTTGCATGTTTGACACAAATCAGTTAAGTCTGATACTACATTAAACCAGGTTTATCTTAAACCAGTTTCAGCCAATTTGAAACTGGTTTATGTGCACTGAGCTTCTGTTCTGTTACAGGTTTAAACCAGTTTCTGATAACTTAAACTGGTAACTTCTGTCTCTAGCCCAGGAAGGGAGGATGTAAAAGCTGCAAGCAGCTGGGTTAGGCTGCAGCAGAGGAAGGTAGCCTGGCCATTAAGTCAAAGTGGAAACCCTTGTCTGTGGCTAGGAAGCCACATGACCAGAACAGGTGGCACTTTGGGGCATATAAACCCAGGAAAAGGGGCCAGTCTAGCTCTACATGCTGCAGGGAGGGCAGCTTCTAGGAAGAGTGCCTGTAGAAGACAGATCACCAGGTACTCAAGCTACCTGGCAAATCTGGAAGGAGAGAGCTAAGGGTGACTTATCCCTTGCAGTGAGGCAATGACCCAGAGTGGGGTGAATTTTAGTTGTGAACCAATTTGCTTATGTCCGTGATGTGTTTAATTTTAACCACTGGAGGACCGGGTTGTGGCTATAAGGGAGGATGTATGTCATAGAGGGGTGCCTGGTGGCACACTCCATGATAACAGCCTAGCTTGGAGTCAGGGACCTAGAGGGTTGAGGACTAGAGATAAGCCAAAAGCTGAGAGGGCTGAGGACTGCATAGTGAGCTGGAGCCCAGGACAGGCAGCAGCCAAGTTAGCACCATGGGCCTATAGAAGGGCAGAAGCTGTGAGGGCTAAAGTCTGGGTTGATGGGATAGAGCAAGATATAAGCTGAAGCCAGAGCAGAACAGAACCAAGGGCCCAGGGACAGGCTATGGCTGAGAAGGCCAAGGGCCTCATAGGGCCTGGAGTAATATTAAAGAGGCATGAATGTAGCTATGGGGATGGTTGGAGGCCATGATTATTGTCCCTAAGGTGACTTGTACTCTAAGGCACAGATAGGGCCAGGAGACTAGTATCAGCTGAGCACATGAAACACTAGCCTGCTGAAGTGAGCTAAGGCTCACCGTATGTCCCTTGGGGCTGCCTCTCTCAGTCCTATAATATCCTTCTAGTTCTGGAAACTGAAACTAAAAAGGGAGGGTACCTTGAGTTGGAGTTAGGCAGGAGTAGCTTGGCTATCAAGGGGTGTCATGGCTGTCCTTGATGCCAGGTCTTTCTATAGTATCTCAGTACTTATCCAGACTCACAAGTTTGAGACTCTCTCTAGGCTTGCGTGAAAGATTTGACTTACCTGTAAACAGGTATTTGATCATTAGGTCTAGGGGGTCCTTCAGATATGATGCTAGCCATATCTCTGCCTTTGACATTATTGGCAGCAGAAACTGCTTAGTCAACCATGGTAGTCTAATGTGATGGACCTTTCATCTTTTTTACATTAAACGGACATTACACAAAATCCAAATTCTTGCTCTTTATAAACAAAAAAAGAAATAGATGTTTTTACTATATACCAAATGTTATGCAAACTATCAGTGATTCTGTGTCTCCAAAGGAAAATCGACAGTTTTACTTCCAGTTTGTCATTGTCTTTTTGGAACATTAGACTAGACAATCTATTGATTTATATTGCTGTTTTGTTGTATGTCTTTCATCTGCTATAGTTTTAAGGGGGGATCTAGAGCAAAGATAGCTTACTTTGTTAAATTTTAAAAGTAAAGTCTTTCATATGAATATGAAACTTCATTCATAATTCATAATTAAGGTTGCCTAAATGTGTGTGTGTGTGTGTGTGTGTATGTATAGATAGATTAATTGATGAAAATTTTAAAGCTTGTCCATCTGTGTATCTGTCTGTAACACTCTTGTGGGTGGGGAGAGTGGCTCCAGCCAGTACTGCATCAAGAATGCCTGAAAAGAATGACAGGTGGTATGGGCTGGGAATGGAGCGCTGCCACCCACCACCCCATCATGCCACCACCTCCTGGCAGGGGGAGAGTGGCATGGGGCTGGATGAGGAGCAGGGAGGGGGTGGTATGGGGCTGGATGTGGAGCAGTGGCAGCATGGGGTGGTGCATGGTGGCAGCCACCCCCACATGCAAGCTTCCTCCCACCCCACTCCTGGGAGGCGGTGGTGGCACGGGGTGGTCGGTGGTGATGCTCTGTCCCCACCCAATTCCCCCCCCCCCCCCCCCATTATTCTTGATATGCAATTTGCTAGTGTGGTTACTAAAAATCAAGGAAATTACCAGTTAAACAATGTTGCTGTCCGTATCAGATCAACCCCATAGATCAGTGTAGGAGATGGGAAACATGGTAGAGTTATGGTGTATTGGGAGATGTGAGGCAGTGGTTGATGGTACACTGTGAAGGGACACAGAGAAACAATAGCCTGCAGGGTGAGAAAGGGTGAGAACAAGAAGCAAGTGTAAAAGGGGTACTAAAAAATGGGAAACTTCAGAAGAGTTTGCCCATTGGAGTTTAGAAGGAAAATGAAAGCTGGAGGAAGAGGATAAAAAAGAGGCTGTTATTGTGCAGGGTCCAGGAATGCTGCACATAACTTCCACTAAACAGGCAGATTTCCTGCAGCCAAGCTGATCTGGAGCTGGAAGATTAGCTCTAGGTGCCAAGAGCATGCCAGAATCTAGGGTGGGATCATTGTGTCAGCTCCCATTCTTTGCTGCCACCACTTGACAAAACGGGGGCTAATTTACATTCCAAAATATTTTTGTAAGACTTCTCTAAAAACATTTCTTGGCTCACCATCCAAAAATACTATTGCTTTAGATACTGTGAGATTAGATAATGTTTTGGGGGAGGCTTCAGGGAGGGACAGAAATTTTTGGTATTTAAATAGCCCAGCCCTCATGAAAGGGACCTTTATTAAACCTTTTAACTAAAAGGTTTACTCGGTTTTCTTAATAGTTTCATTGATGATACTAATTGCTCCAGATTTGGGATCCTGATTCTATCCTTAAATTTCAAAAGACTGTTATCTCTATCACACTTATCTGGAAAGTGTATTAAAAATGGCTGGTAAGCTGTTACCAGCCGAATAGAGGGTAAACTGTTTAATCTCATCTGACTCTGAGCCAAAACCAAGATGACCATGACCTCAATCATTAAGCTCCTGTATGTTGATGATGCTTTAGTGCGTGCTTGCTTGGAAGTAGGCCTTCAGGCAATCGTTAGTGTCTTTACAAAGACATACAAGAAAATGGAACTGACACTTAACATTCAGAAAGCTAACATCCATCAACAAGCTCTTAATGAGCTCTAGTAATTCAGATTTATGGTGAAGCTCTGGAAGACACTGAGTAGTTCCTGTACTTCAGAAGCCATCTCTTCCAGAAGGCTGACGTCAAGAAAGAAATCCAACATCAACTTAAAAGTACAAATGTAGCCTTTAGATGGTTGAGAAAGTGCGTGTTCAAAGATTGTGACATCAGATCCGAATCTAAGCTCATGGTTTATCAAGCAGTCATGATCCTCATCTTACTGAATAAAAGAATCCAGAGCCCCTCACCCCACATGGAAACACATGATGAATTGTAACAGAGTCGATCCCAGATTGACCTCATTAGCCATCTTTGGACCCACCAATAAAGCAATCATTGAAGACAATCATCCTTGACTCCAAGAGATTGCTAATATATATATAAGACATATTATATATATATATATTGCTGTCCTGTGGGGCCAGGTCAACTCTCAGGATCTCAATATTGCACTGTTAGATGGGAGGGTGTGACACAATTACACATACACACATACACACACAAATCAATTAGGTACACACACGCACTCTAGGTGCATACACCCCCACCAGGCATGCACACACACTACCAACTAAGGCACATACACATCCAAAATTACCAGCCTAGGCACACACATACCTATCACCAATTCAAGCACCTATATACTAGTGTAACCCAGGTGGCGGTCCAATAGTTGCCACCCCTGCCCAATATCAGGGATGGTGTGGTGAGAATAGGGCAGGGCTTCTGGCCAGCACCAATTTACTTTCCCCACAGAGCAGCCCGTGGTCCCAAGAAGGTCTAACACTTAACTGATTTAACTATTTACACTTTATTTACAAAACAAGAATAATAGGAAAGGTTATTTACAAGTGAACTTAAATGGCAAAACAAACCAGAAGGCATTAGTCAAGAGCCATAGGTAGGGTAACTGGCAGCTTTCAGCCACTGCTGAGATGCTACCACAAGGAAACAAGGTGCTCACTCCCAGCAGCTCCAACAGGGTTCCCAATAAGCAACAGATTGCAACAGGTTAAACTCTTCTGGTCTGCAGCAATCAAATTGTATCAAACCCCAACCCCCCAAAAAGGCTGAAGGGTGACCCTCCATGGCAACCTAAAAGGCAAGCAACAAGCATCAGAGTAGGCTCCTGCAAAAATCAGCATGACCCAAGCACAAAGCTCAGGGACTCTATCCAATGACAATCAGCTGCAGAATAAGGGACAGGACAGAGTCCCCTCTGGGGCACTCAGTGGCAGAGGGTCAGCCGCACAGGCAGCTCCCAGGGGTTGCTGCTCTAAACCCTTGTGCCAGATGACTGGCCAGACACCCCACACACCTCGCAGCTCACAAATCCCGCCCTGAGCGCTGGCCTGCAACCAGAGCTCCCAGGGACCCCTGTCCTGGCACTCTGCTGCTCCTCAGGATCCCGATGCCTTGCCTGCTGCTGTCCCACTTCCCCAGTAAGGGGGAAGGAAAGGGGTTTTCTCAATTCACCAGCCCAGCTCCCTGCTCCGGATCAGGATGCTGCCTGTGCTCCTGGCCACTGCTTCTCCACAATGGAGTGGGAGGCCAACTGCCACCCCTAGCCTCTGGGATGCCCAGCATGTCCAGCACATTGCGATGGGGCCTTGGGACACCAGCTCTCTGCCCCAAGCCCTGACCACTGCTCCCTCTGTGCTGCAGGGCTGGAGGCATGGCCAACTGCCACTGCCTTCTTCTCCCAGGGCCTTTGAGGCTCTTCAGAGGGATCTCTCTGCTCCCTCTGCTGGGTCAGCTCACCCCAGCTCTTCTTAGGCCTCCTGCATTGTTCCCTGGAGTCACTGTCACCACACCAGTTCAGCTGCTGCTTTCATCCCTTCCGGCAGTCCCTCCCTGGCTTGCAAACCGGCCAACCAGGGCTCAGGGCAGCTGCCCTGCCAACTCCAGCCATCCCCCTTCCATGTGAATGAGGGGATTGAAAACCCCTTCTTTCAATTGGCTTCTCCTTTTCTATAGTGCAGGGCTCCCCTGCTCTACCCTTGGGGTCGCTCAGAGTTCAATGGCACTGTTTCTAGCCCAGGGTAAGTATCTCAAGCCAATCTGGTGAGCCCACATTGGCAGTCTGTTACACTATACACACCAAAAGTTAGACAAAAATCAATTGTCAATACTTGCACACCCAATACACATACACAATGACATATATGTATATTCACCAGTTCACACACAAACCACCCACCTACACATACACACAGGTGAGTTCCTAACTTGGGTGTTGTGGGATGTATGTGTGTGCTTAGGGTACTTGAGATACCTGGGGTGCTTGGTGACTATGGGAGGGGGGATCAAGGGTCAAAGATCTCCAGAAGGAGGGAGATGGATGGGGGTTAAAATGAGACAGTGAAAGTGCCAGGAGTAAAAGGTGCTGGGGCCAGGATTAGAACCAGCAGACTGGAGGGGAAGCTGGGGTTACTTAAGGTCAAGTGGCCCCAGGGTTACTCAAGGTCACTGGTGCAAGGGAAAAGCCTGGTGGCAAGGAGGAGACAGCCAGGAAAGAGAGAGAGGCTGGGAGCTTGGGGCAGGAGACTGAGGCAGACAGCTGGGAGATCAGGGGGCAGATAAGTGGTGGCAAGGGGGAAACAGTCAGGAAACAGACAAAAACTCAACTCCGGGTTTCAAAATAGCAGGTTTATTAAATAGACAACACACTACACAGCCCCATGAAGTTATTGGTACACACACACGCAAGCACTCACAATGGCAGCAGGAGAAAGATTCAGTAGAAGTTTTGGAGTCCAGGTAGGGAAGAGAAACAGAGTCAAAGTCCTTTGTTGAAGAGAGGGTGGAGGTGACAGCTACCTAACAAGGCCAGTCATGATCTTTGTCCAGCAGGTGTTATCTGGGGGGGGGAGCTTGCTGTCAGGGCCTCTGGGTTGATAGGCAGCATGACGTGGAGTAGGTCTGGTCCAGGTGAAGATGGTATCCTCACTAGGTCTGTCTTCACCACCCCCTTTTATAGGGGCAGACCTTCTGTGACTCCAGTGGCAGTGGGCCTGCCCAGGCAAGGGCCAGCCCCTGGTGCACTGAGCATGTGCATTCCAGGTCAGGACATGAAGTTTCAGGTGTCTGTGATGGTGTTATAGGTGGGATCTGGAGCAGTCTTTGTCTTTCAAATCTTGAGCCAGGGAGGGTCAATGCAGGGCGATGGTTGGGTCGTGGAGTTGATAGTTCGGTCATTCAGAGGGAGCTTTTTTTAGACCTACTGCCATTGTCTCTCAAGTACCCTCATTCATCCCCATTCATTCAGGAACCAAGTTACATAGGAGGGGTAGGTATGAGTCACACAGTTACAACAGAGTTACAATAGGGTATGCCCAGGCAGGGGACACAAGATGGGGACTTGACAGACAAAATGGAAACTTGACATAACTTATGCTAACTTACATTTGTAGACCTAAATAATATAGTATCAGTAAAACAGTAATATAGAACAGTAAAAATAAATATAAACATAATAATTATACAATATAAAACAGTGGATTATCCACAACAGGGCACGTATTTGAAAAGGAGAAAAACCCCCCAAAACAAATACAACTTGCTACCAAAATGAAATGCTGAAGCTTAACCTGTATCTTAGCTCACTTATACTTATCTATAGGGATATCTATAAGGAACAGAGACGGAGAGAAAAAGTCAGAAATGGTTAGGGGAAGGGGAGGGAATGTATTTTTAAACAAAAAAAAAGAACAACTGGGGGTTTTGCTATGCTATAGATATAGGTAGATCTATATCTATATATACCACCTCTGAATAATACAATAAAGGATTGACTGATTTCTATGCTCTTAAGCAAAGAAAATCAAATAGAAAGCATACAAAACACCAACTGCCGCTGAACTGTATGCCTTTTGAGAAAAGTAAGGTTTCCTTTATATATAAAGTGAGATTTCTTATGTATGAAGGAAACTTTACTTTTCTGAAAAGGTATACAGTTCAGTGACAGTTGATGCTTCGTATGCTTTCTATTTGATTTCCTTCTCTAAAGACCATGGAATTCAGTCAGTTCCTTATATTATTCAGAGGTGGTATCATCATAGTGTTGTATTGTAATTCTTTTGAATATATTTATGTTATATAAGTACATAAAAGAAAATGATAAAGTTAAGTCAGCTGCAATTGCTTATTGAACTAACTGAGTAACATTACTCAATTTTCACTAGCTGAGTAACATTAATGAAAACCTACTGAGCTTCTAAATGTTTATAGGAACTGTGAAAATGTAAAGTATGTTTTGTAATTATAATGTAGCATATTACCTATTAATCACTGGATAATATGAGAGTGCTAAAACGTCTTTTTGTTCTTAAGACAGCATTATCATTATTACTATTTATCATTTGTACTTCCATTTCCACCTAGATTCACTGGCTAGAATAAAAGAGCTATTTTAAGAGATAGTAACAACATGGATAAAATAGAATTCGTATCTACAGAACTTTCATTTTAACTAAGACAAGATCAAGTGCAACAAACACAGGAAGAATCAGGGAAAGGAAGGAGGAAGAAATGATCCTTCTTCCATTGTAGTGGTTCTTATACCTGTTTAAAACTGAGCATGTCTCACAAACCACCTTTCCCTGATGCATGCCTCCAGCATGTTTCTATTTCATCTCTTTATGCAAAAAGTTAATTCCTGGAAAACTCTTACTGTATATTTATATTTATGTAATGCAGTTTGGCAGCTAGAAACAGAAGAGCATCCAGTATTACTGATCAGCTGCTTATGAAACACTTGTAAGGAGGGGGTTACCAAGAAGCAAGAAACTTTGGTTTTGTTCCTGGTTTAATCTCTTGGGCCTTTGTACATGACACAAAATTGGACTTTAAGGTGGCTTAAATGCCCATTTGCACTGCTTTAATGGTGTTGCTGTTTGCACGCTCGGCAGTGTATTCCACTTAAAATGACTTTGGTATGTAACAAAATAAAATGCCTCCAAGGTGTTTTAGTTTGCTACCTGCTACCTAACAAAGTGCAACAGTGCACAGGGTGCTGGAAACCAACATGCTCAGGCATGGCAGGATGCACCTCAGGCTGAGACCCAGCGGCAGCCCATGCAGGCAGGCTTCACTGAAAAAAAACCAAACCTGGTGAGTCTGATTTTTTTTTCTCCCCAGAGCCTGCCTGCCAGAGCTGTGTGGGGGCCCGGTGCTTTCCTCTGCTGCTGCAGGGGAGCCAGTGCTTCCCTCCATGGCTGCGGCACTCCCAGAGACTGCCCGGGGAGGGTGCCCACCAGCAGCTCGCCCCTCCCTGCCCCCTGCCACTGAAGAGGCAGGTAAGGATTGGGCCCCCACCCTTGTGTACATGCCACAGGGGTTTAGTTTGGCTTAACTGTCCCTAAATTGAAGCAGTGTTTAATAAAACCTACTGTGTCAATTTAGGGACAACTAAACCAAATTAAACCCCTGTGGCATGTATAAGCACAGCTTGACTTTGGTAAAGATTTTAATCCTGTGGTGCCTTAGCTACCTGACAAATATTACATTTATGGTGAGATTAACATCGTTTTTGGTATAATTAAAGTGTTCATCATGCCATAAATTGGAGCATGCCAAACATTCAACCAAATTATGGCAAAATAAAATGGCAAAACATATGCAGAACATCTTTGTGATTGATTTGTATGGCACCTTAAACTGAATGTGTCACATATATTCTAGACCGAGGGCTTGTTGGCAATTCAACAGTAGCTTCAGGCAATCTCAGGTCTGGGTTTGAGACCTGGAGCTGCCTTGGTCCCATTGCTGATATTCAGCTAATTGTTGGCATCAGACCTGGCACAACTGGGCTCAGGATTGCCTTTGGCAATGCCAACATTAGTTGATCATTGGTGTCATTCACTGTGCAACACTGGGGTCTGGGAAAAAGTTGCCCTCCTCCCTAATCCATAGGATTGGGCTGGGGGCAGCCCCAAGACAAGGTTTGGCCCCAGCAGCCATGTGATTCAGATCTGAGGAAGGTTATGCCGCATCCCAGAAGTCCCATGTCCTGTCACATATTACTGTATTTCTGGGATGGGGCATAAAATTCCTCAGGTCCTAGTCATGTCATTATATTAACAGCTGCCAGGTCGCCATTAATTTCACCATAAACTAAGTGGTGGAAATAATATATTTTACCTGCTCTTGTGATTGTGATAACTAATGACTAATATTTGCCAGTTATTTTGAGATGCCTGGTTAAAAGACACTCTGTAGGTACACCTATAGATGTGCCTTACTGAAAAGTAGATTAATTAGCTCTGTAGTAAAGCATCACCTTCTACATGTGTACCAGTGTTAGGTACATTAAACTAATTAACTCTAGTGTAGGATAGTACTATGCTATGTCAGAGTACTTTACTGTGCCAAAATGCAATGTAGACAATGACCAGGGGTGTCAGTTGTGCCCAGTCAGCCCAGCCAGCCAGGGCCTGCTGTGCCCCAGCCCAAATTGCTGCTGTCCCACGTGCACACACAGATGTCATAGATGTCAACCCAAGAGCAGTTGACTCCGGCTTGATCCACTCGGGAGTTTAGTGGATCACACTAATTGCATGTGTAGATGCACCCTGTAAGGGCAAACTTGGCAGGAATCATCCTGCCAAGATGTGGTGTTAACATCTTCCCACTCTTCCCCTCCCCCCTGCACTAATTTTCCAGCATATATCTACACTGTTCTGACAGAGTTGCATTAGTCTGGAATTCATATTTGACTATAATGTTTTTCCTTCTGAGAACTAAAGAGGAACATTTTTTTTTCTTTTTATACAGACACTGTGAAGAAGAGTAAAGAGTTCCAGGGCAAATGGAAGAAAAATCCTGTACCTGGCTTCTCCCTTATTTCTCTTTTGGATGGGGATAGAAAAACACAAAGACAAACAGAGCTGCAGAGGGAGGGGTTGTGATGAGATGTATAATTTTCAGTGAGTGGCTGACAAGAATGTTAGGTATAAGCAATATTTCCTCAAGAAAATGAAATCTCCTTGTTTTAGATCAAGACTCAACCTTTCACAGAATTTCTCAGGCTGTTACAACAGTTTAAAAATATTAAGACTTTGGGCCATGCCATAGCTTTGATAGTAAATATTTCACCATTCCACTGACACATGTCTGGCAGTCAGAAATTATATTAATAATGACTGCATGTACCAGAAAATGAATAAATGAGGAACAGAAAGCTCCCAAGGTAAGTTGCAAAGACAGAAAGTTCTGAGACCAGAGAGGTAAAATGAGTCAACTCACTTAATTTCAAGCATCAGGCAAGCCGGCAACAGAACCCGTGTCTCTTGTGTCCTTATCTAGTGGTGTTCTAATCCTTTATGTTACAATGCTTCCCAGAAATAGTATAAAATTCAAAAATACAATTCCTATGGTTACATTAACACTGCCACCTTTCTTACATGCATCCTGAGTAGATCTCTGATAAGGGCTACGTGATGTATTCTTCAGCATTTCTATTTGATATGTTCACAGCTCCTCTTTGCAGTTTAATAGTTTTACTATCACTGAAAGGAGCTCCCTGTTAGGGAATACTCAGTGAGCTCTATCTATCTGCTTGTAGCATTTCTCATTAAGAGTTAATTTTGTAGTGGAATTAAATTATAAACCACGTCTAAACAAATCAACATCAAACTATAACCAGGTGCAACTTGCTTTCAGCAGAAGCACAGTTTCAACCCAGGACTGTTTTTTTTTTTTTTTTTTCTCTCTGTGTAGCATTTAATTCCAAAGGAACTAGTGTGATTGCTTTCTAGATTCATTTTGAAAATCATTCAGCTTGTGAAATAAACAGACATATAAGCTTAGTGATTTACTTGGAAGGATGACATTTAAATTGCTATTGATCTGCAGAAAGTTGAGCCTGCATGAAAGGGGAAGGGGAAGGAAAAGTTGTGCACTAAAGGTGGACACACAAGTTTAGATATATAACAAAACTTCTTGGAAAAATCTCTTCGGTGTGTCAGAATTCATAATCTTTTCTTTATTTATTTCAAAGAGGCATTGCTGCTAAAGGACATTTTAGACTGCTGCTTAATTAAAAGTTAAGGGAAAGAAAGAACATTTATCATGGGTCTAAAAGTTAATTTAGAAATACTGCTGTATTATATTAACAATACAAGATATCAATTAAGAATATATTTTTAAAATCAATCTTAATCTTAAGAAGTCTAGAGTATGTGTAGTTTCCCAGGCAGTCTAGTAGCCCAATTGGTAACACTTTGCACTATACTGAGAGATAGCTGGGTTTGATTCTTGTTCTGAAGATTTACTGCGTTAGACAACAGGTGGTAAGATTACTCTGGATGCACTGGGCTAGCATCATGTTTACAAGAGGCAATGCCATGTACTGTTCAAGAGTAATATATTCAGACACTTAAAGAGTGCCTCTCAAAGTACCCTTATCTTGGAAGCTCTCCAGTATTCGGGCAGTGACCTTGGTGTATTCTGTTCAACAAGAATTGAAATTCTTTATACAATGTAATGTTCTCCCCTTGGATTCAGTGATCATGCAGGTATAGTGTATGATTATTTAGCATCCACTATGATTAACTGCAATTTTTAAAAGTGCTTTTGACTGCTAAACTTCTTCTGTGATTTTTACCATCCCTACCACAGTAGGAGCTGAATACCTCCCCAAGAATTTTGGAATATAAAAATTAAATATAAAACATATGCAAATATAAAAATATTTTTTAATTCTCAACCTACAGGAATCACAGTTATGGTGAAGTAAGGTTGGAAGGTACCTCATCTAGTCCAATCCCTTGCTCAAGGCAACAGGACGGAGAAAAAAAAAAAACTTTGTTTCTGGTGCAATATGGTCACCGGCAAAGTTCATAAGTATGGGAAAAAACAAAACACCTCTACTCTGCAGTTCAGCCTCGGAACCTCGAGCACTAACTCCTTACACCTGAACTGGAGAGTCATAGCTTCCCTTTCTGTCATTCTGTTCTGTCCATGAACTTATCCCAGTTCCTTAATCTTCCTTTATAACCAGGCCATCTGTGGAGCTCTTCTTCATTCTCTTGCTGCTGAGCGTGATTGTGTCAGATCGTGCCCCTCCACCCCAGCAATGTCCCCTGGTGTGCCTGCCGCCCTAGCTCAAGTCCTGCATGTACAAGATTGATTCGTTCATTGAATGTTTATGAATGTTAGTGTATATGTGTTGCATGTGTATTTCAGAATTGGGAGGCCTGTGAATACTTTTCTCTTTTCTGCATTGTGATACTTGCTTCTTCCTTTGGCACCTCTCACTTTCTTATTGCACTCCTCCTTCCTCGCGTTGTTAGCTTCTCTTACTCAGGGGTGCTCAACCCCAGCCCACAGAGCTGTGATCTAGCCCCTGGAGCTCTCTAAAGGTCCAGAAATTTGGTGGTGGGGGGGAGCGGGGAGTGGGATCACTAGCAATTAAGACTGCCACCGTTCCCCCACTGTCATATTTTCAAGCTCCATGGGCTTGAGCATGGTATCCAACAGCACACAAGAACCAGGGGCTGGGCTGGTATGCCCAATTTGATGCAGGCCCAGGGCCATTGCCACAATATGGTATGCCTGGGGCCTGATCCAGAGTACACCACCTTGGGCCCCAGCCCCTTGCCTACCCAGTTGGGCTACAGATTGGATCTAGTCCACAGACTCACCAAGTCCTACTCATCCAGCTCATGGGGCTAAAAGTTTGGGCACCACTTCTCTAACTCAATTGCTTTTGCCCTTCTTACTATTAACTTTTTTCTTTTCCATGCATTGCACTATAGTTCTGCTAATACACCATGCAGATATATGTTCTGACTTTTACCCTCCTTCTCTGGAAACACCTGACTATAAATGAGTAATGGATAATGGACTAGAATAATTTATATGATTAAGTTATAGGTTGAGCAATTTCAAGTCCCACTGTTTCCATTTGATGTTTTGAGAGGCCAGCAATTGTGAAAATAAGACCCAAAATGTATAAATCATTAGAACTCTATAGGCTTTTAAACATACAAATACAGAAAACCCATCCAATCAGTAGCTTCTTATGTCAAAATGTTGACCCCATTGTTGCATGACAGTAAAATGTCACATTTCCCTGAAACACAAGGGGAGAAATGGAGAAGGGAATCAAGATGTGCAAGTCTTTTCTGCTTTCAATATACCTGAATTGAGTTAAATGGGACAGGAGTATCCTTTTGTACCTGTGTTTACAATGCCAAGCAAGAGGACCTTGACTGGACATTCTAGGCAGCTTTGCAATAGTCCAATAAAAAGATTTCATTCCCCTCAAATCCTTGCCTCTCACAACATACACATAGAGGTTGTGACAGTAAAATGCTCAGCTCATTCGTTTCCTTTCATTTTGTAATGCACGAGTTTAAAATGTTGTATATTTTGGAGACACTTTGCACTTATCTTTCATTTAGACATAGTAGAATCCTAGTGCAATTTGCCTGGATGGCATTACTAAAAAATGTCCGAAGCGTTACCTAATTTACTTTGATGGAAACAGAAGTTAAAATGCTAGGAAAATGTGAGAATGAAAAGTTAAACTGAAATGACCTTGTTTTAGTGGGATTCTGGAATGTGAGGATGGTAGAATATGAGATATTAATCAGAGAGAGAGAAGCTGTTATACTATTGCAAAGATACATTGATGTACTGTACAAATGAATGGTGATGAGATTTTTATTACCCACACATTTCTTTTATATCTTAAGTGGGATGAGGCAATTGACTAACTAATGAGATCTTAATGGGAGTAGTGGTCAAATGTAGAGGAGTGTAACTGTGTCTTGATTTAGTCCAAGTGTGCCTGTTCAGAAATACAAAGTCACTGTGGACTTTCCTTTTAACATTACAGAACTAGAGTTGACATCCTACATTTGTATATCAGTCTGAGATAGGAACCAAGGAGCAATGTGGGAAATAATTTCAAATAGAAGCATTACTGGCAAATATGATACAGTAGATGCTTTCTTCATTTGGCTATTTATTTTTAGTCTGGCTGTCTTTACCAGTTGCCACTGGTCTCTGATTTCTCTTCATTTTACTTCCCAATTAAATAATTTTTCTATTGCAAAACCATTTTGTTTCCTATTATCCACTAGCCTCTTCTGATAATTGCTTATTACTCCATCTTCCCTGGTCATGATTGGGCATCTCCATGATGGCTTTCGGTGTTTTTTACTTGCGTTTTCTTCAGCCTGGTTTCTTATCTCAGATGAGATAGTTCAGCAATGGTTAAAAAATCTTACAGTAGTAATTTTATTTGTATTTTAAAGTGCAAATCCTAATATCTACTATCCTATTTTCATTAATTAGCTGAATTGGTGCATCATTTTAAGATGTTATGAGGCACAGTGAAAGTGAATATCAGGGAAAAAAAGCTCCTTTAAAAAAGAGAAAGAAACTCTTGCAGGGTATCTAAATTAATTACTAGAATATTACAAACTCATGTTCCAAGTCTTAATTAAAATCATTAGTTGAAGGCATTATGGGCAGAAAGGCAAAAAATACTGAGTGCTGATTTCTAATAAGCATAATTAATTACATGAAATAATTATAGAGGGCTATAGCTTATATTCAGAAAAGGGCATGGACAACAAAAGTGGTATATTGGGATAATACCTAAATACTGAAATCTAAAGGCATGTCCACACATGCCGGCATGTGAGCTTGTAGCAGCTCAAATAAGAGCAATACAAATTTGTGCTGGGGATTTTTGCCTCAGCGCATGTGCCTGGACACGTACTTTGGTGTGGGGCACCAGTGGTCTGGTACTGGGTGGGGGCTGCTGCCTGGCTGTGACCTGCTGCGTCCTGCAACAGCATCTGCCCCCTTGGACTTGTGGCTCCATGCCTGCTAGACCTGGATGGGGTGCCCCCTCTCTGTCATCTGGGCAGCTATTGCCCAGAAGATGTGCTTGTTGTGGTGGCCTGCTTTGTACTGTCAAAGCGTGTCCTCTAGGCCCCAAATGGCCAAGAGGTCAGCCACATCATTTGCCCTCCAGCTGGGTCCCCAGTGCTGGTCCCAGACCGGCTCTTCTGCCCAGGTCTCACCACTTGTCTCACTAGCAGAGATCCTGTTCACAGGAACCGCAGGCATGACATGTGGTCCCTGTGAGTGGCACTGGGCCCTGGGTGAGAGCCCAAGCGGTTCAAGGCTGCAGAAAGGTGCATGGCCCCATGCCATATCACATCAAGCCAGGCCAGACCTGCAACAAGCAGCACAGGAGGCGCCGGCTCTGAGGCGGCCGGGGCCACACCGCACTGTCGGGGCTCTGGCTACAGTGAGCCCTGAGTGCTCCATGGCTGCTGTTGCTGTGGGGAGGGGGCTGTGGGCCCTGCAAGGGACTCATACCCCCTGACCAGCCCCCCCCCCCCAACAGCCCCCACACATCCACAGCCCCCGCCCCAACAATCCCCACCACTGCCAGTCCCTACTTACCAGGGACAACGTCTGGGTCACACCACCTTGCTCCACTCCTGCTTGCCCTGCAAGCAAATTCAATGTGTTAGGGCAGCAGGGGGCACCATAGATACATTCTGGACAGATGCCAGAGTATCTCTGGAGGTCTGAGCTTTGGCTTGCCTGTGCTGCTTTTGTCCGGGGTGCTTTTATTTGATACCTGGAAATCCCGGTATCAAATTTTGAGCCCTTGCTGCAAATATGCAGCGCAGGGAACATTTTTTTCATTGGATCACTGTTCCATTTCAATTCAGCCAAATCTGTTCGATGCTGTTTCAGTGATTCGGCCATAGGCTATAATGAGGAATCACTAAAATGCCTGTAACATTATCATTTCTTGCCTGATTTGGATGAAAATTGCAAGGATGGTACCCCTTCTGAGGGCATGAAGGAACCAAGTTTCAAGGAGATAGGTGCAGGGGTTTTTTTGTGAAACTGCACCTCAAACTGTTTAAAGCAAAACTCATGTCACGTGTGTGTGTGTCTTAAGGCAGAGTGTGATGAAAACAGCAGGCATGGTAGCCCCTTCTGAGGCCATGAAGCCTGCCAGGTTTCAAGGAGATAGGTGTAGGGGTTTCTGTGAAACTGCACCTCAAACTGTTCAAAGCAAAATTCATAACATGTGATTTGTGTGTGTGTTAAGGTGCAGCGGGATCAAACCAGCAGGGGTGGTAACCTGTAACAGGGGGCCTTCCCCATGTTGGTTAGATTTCTGTCTGCCCACCTCTTTCTGGGCCAACCACCTGCCCCTCTTTTCCTGCCATGCCTTGATGAAAAACTGATTCAGATGTTTCCTAGGTGGGAGGCTGCCCATTTAGGTGTCTTGGGGTGACATCCATTCCACAGCTCTGTACCTCCCTTAACACTGTAGCTCATGCCTTGGATGTTGCATCTTTTACCCCCTCCAGTTGTGGTCCCCTCTCCGGGACTTTTGGCTCCCCCTTAGGCCCTGGCCCCACCTTCAGGCCAGTCAGAATCCCAAGCCTCTTTCTCTGGGCATGATCTCCATCCTGGATGCTCCAAGTGTCTGAGGTGAAGTGCAAGGCTACTTGTGGACCTGTCTTGCACAGCTCCTTCCTCAAGTACTCCCTGTGTGCCTCATACAGGGAGGGCACCACCATCCTGCTAAAGCTGGTGTGTGCCAGCACTTGGTAGGATGGGGAGATGACCACCATGAGCCACCTGAACCTTGGCCGCTTAACTAAGAAGAAGGGCTGGCCATCCAGAGCAAGCATCTCCCCAGTGCTCTGGGTGACCTTACTCGCCTTGGGAACGTGCCCCCACTTTTCCTCAGCCTTTCCCCCACAGGTCCAGGGTAGCCTGCCTCTGCTTTTGGGCAATGGAGGCTTTGGAGAGAGAGGGGGACTTCCCTTTGGGCATGCTCCCACTGGTGCCAGGCTGAGGAAGAGCAAGAGCAAAAGCAAGGGGGTAGTGCCTCCTGATATGCATCAGCATCTCTGTGGTGCTGAAGTGTTTTTTGTCCTTGCTCCAGCTGGTCTTGGATCAGCAGTGAAGGCAGATAGCATATGTGGGATAATTTGCCACCTCAAAATGATCCCACACTACACTGCCCCCTAGCTTCTGGAGTGTGGGTGGGGATCCTGTCTTATCCCCCTCCTCAGCAGGCTGAGGTACAACAATCGGGGAAGCTGAGACACCTGCCCCCACAACCTCCTCTGCAGTGCCTTCTGGAAAAGGAGACCTGGCTCTAGGGGAACTTTTAGAGGTGTGGAGCACAAATTCAGATTCCACTTCCTTCCTCAGAATTTCCCTGGCTATGGAATTGAGCTCCTCTGGTTCCAGATCCAGCTCCTCCTCTGGTCCTGGGATGCTCACACTGGGAACTGAAGTTGGGGTGGAGGAGATTGTCATGCTGGTGGTGCTGTGGGTTATTATTACTGCTGGAGTTAGTGGAGGTGGGGCAGATGCAGACACTTCCTTGCTGCCACTAGCAGCAGAAGCCTCATGCCTGCTAGGGAAGGTGCGTCTAAGTTTGGCAATGGCGGGTGGGGGAAGGAATTTACAGCTCTTCTTCCCCCCCCCCTTTGCTCCCCTGCCAAAAGATCTTGCACCTGCCTTTCCAGCACACTTCATAATGTTTGTTGTGCTTGAAAATGTGTGCATGTGTGTGTAATATATCTTCAATGTGTTTACTATATCTTCTATCTGCTTACTATATTTTATATCTGTAATATATTGGAGAGGTGTATCTAACTCTTTCCAAAGAGAGACTAGCAGGATACTGACTAGGAAGCCAGTCACTGCAGCCAGCCACAGTACTTTTCAGACGCTGTTGATTCTAGAGAGACAGCTTACAAAAGGGACAGAAAGGCTTTACACGGAACCTTATATGCTGCTTCTCTGTCCTTCCCTAGAGCACTGGGATTAGAAGGGACCTCAGGGACAGATTGCAGACACTGACCAGCTACAGATGTCAATATCAGAGAAGTCCTTCCCCCTGCCCCCACCCCTCTCCCCTCTTCTGAGTTTCTGTTTCCCTGAAAGCCCAGCTCCAAAACTCAAAAATGTTCCAAAATGTTTTGGATGATTTCATTTTGTTTCATTTCATAGCCTTCCATTTTGTTTCAGATTCGGTGTTTCAGGCCCTGAAAAGAGCCAAAACACCTCCAAAACTAAATGGCTGCTGAAAATTCATACCACCCTAATAAGCATGTAAAGAGTTATTTTGTTTTTTGAAAGAGATGACTTAAGTGCCTTACTCAATGAATGTTTTACCATATGAATTTGACATGGATACCTCCCTTCCACCCACAGTTAAAGGCCTAAGCCTTCTCCTTAACGTTCATATTGGCAAGCTTAGGACACCCTCCACTCAGTTTTCTGGCTGTATTGAATCCTGTTCTGAGGCAACTCTGCCCATGAATTATGTAGTGAGATTGGGTTCCCTCTATACATGGTGATCCCAAGGCTTCTGCCAAGAAATAAGCATTACCCCTCTTAGTTTCACCTCAGTTGTACAGCTTGTATAGTCACTTTTAAGTGAGTGTCTAGTTATATACTCTGTACAAATTATTGTATTTTATAAAACCATTATCTTCAGCCATGTCCTCTATTTGTTTAAAGCAGTAGTTTTCAGCCCAAAGTCTAGGGGTCTGTGAAAAGTGGCTGTAAAGATGGTGGCCCTGCCCGAAAGGAGAAAGCACAACTGGTACTGCTGCTGCTGCATCTCCCCCTGTGAGCCAGCAGGCAGAGCAAGGTCAGGCAGACCCATCTCATCCTGCCACCACCTCTGCTTCGTGCAGGATCTGGCAATGCTATGGCCCCTCTGCTCACCTGGTGATATCATTCTACAAACTGGGATGGGGTGCAAGTGTATTTTCACTACACACACAGATTTCCAGAGGGGTCTGTACTGCCATTCAAAATTTTAGGCATCTGAGAATTAAAAGAAAGTTGAGAACCATTGTTATAAAACAGTGTTGCTTCACTAGAGATAAGATTACAACTACATCAGTTGTGAATGTAGCTAGTTGTATTTTGGATAACGTGAGAAAGAAAAATAGCAAAGTGAACAATTCATAATCTCAGTCTCATTAAGTACATTAAATAAAAGGTCTGTATCTGCATTGATTGTGAGGATTCCTTAGGTAGAGAAAGGTAGTATAACCAATTCACAAGATAGGAAAACAAATTACCCAAGAAGGCAGCTACAGGACATAACAATGTAAACCTTACAATCATAATGACACTCAAACTTACTATTGGGAGTTTTTCTGGAACTCTGTTTTATGAAGAGAATGTAGTGGAAATACAGGGCAGTATCATTACTTCAGAATCAAATAAGATACCCAAGCCACTACAAAATTCCAGGTATGAAGGATTGTTTTAGGCATTATTAATTATATTAGTACTAATTGACTTATGAGGAGAGGCTGTGGGAACTGTCGTGTTTAGTCTGGAGAAGAGAAGACTGAAGCTGGATTTAATAGTAGCCTTCAACTAACCTGAAGGGTGGTTTCAAAGAGGATGGAGCTGAACTGTTCTCAGTAGTGGCACATGACAGAACAAGGAGCAACAGTTTCATGTTGCAGAAAGGGAAGTTTAAGCTGGATATCAAAAAGAACTCTCACGAGGAGGGTAGTAAAGCACTGGAACAGGGTACCCAGAGAGGTTGTGGAGTCTCCGTCTTCGGAGGTTTAAGACCCAGCTAGCCAAAGCCTTGGACTGGGTGATATAGTTGGGGACAGTCCTGTTTTGAGCAAGAGGTTGGATCAGGTCAGTGGTTCTCAACCTTTTTTGTACTAGGATCAATTTATAAATATTGATGGCCAGTACCAACACAGTTAATAGTCCAAGTAGAAAACACAAAAGTATTTTGAACCTAAAATACTTCTTACACACAAGTTAGAGCAGCTCAACAGTTTTAATTTTGAAGACAAATCAATACCCACAGGGAAACATTAGCACCAATATCAACACATGGTCCTCCATTACTCCCAAGTGACATTCATCACTGTGCAATGTGTTCAGTGAAAGTTACCAGTGCCCCTCACTCTTGACTCACCACTCCCTGGCCCTGCTGGTACCCCTCAGTCCCAACCCACAGCTCTTCAGCCCCCAGCCCTGCTTTTACCCCTCACCCCCAACCAGCTGCTCTCTACCCCTAGGCCTAGTGTGGGGCAGGGGGGCACAGGGCTGGCCTCCCTAGATTTATGCATCCAGTGGGCACAGGGCTGCAGCCTGGCTGGACTGACATGGGCATGAGCTGCTTTCATGGCCTAATAGGCAGGACCTGGCATGAGATGGAGTGGGGCAGCAGGTGTGGAGGCCTGCACTGCCCTTACCTCCTCCTGCCACCAGCAGCTCACATGCTGCTCCCCTCAGGCAGCCTACACTGCCTGCCAACCCACCTCCTCCCTGGGTAGAGCTGCAACCTGAGGGGAGTGACAAAAGGGTACAGTCACAGCCTGAGGGAAGTGGCTAGTGGTGGGAGGAGGTGAGGGTAGTTTCGCCCTTCCTGTCTGTTACTCCTCATGCTGCTGATGACACAGCTAGCAAAAGGGGTTCCAGCAGTGGCATCAGTGAGGCTTGCCATCCCATGCTGGATCCTGCCCGCTGGGCTACAGAGGTAGTGCCTGTCTATACCAGTCTGGCCAGGCTGCAGCCTTGTGACCACTGTGGGAGCACAAATCTGGGGGTGGCATGCCCCCCACCCATGCTCCCTGGTTGCATCACCCTCTCCCCTCCCCAGCCCATAGACTTACCTGTGGAAAGCTGCAGGAGCTGCTCTCCATGCTGCCTGGCTGCCATGTGCATGTACAAATGGAGGTGGCACCCCCTGCCTGCTCATCCTCCTCCCACTCCCTCCAGACCTAGGCAGATCCTTGCATGCTGGAAATCTGCCAGCCTGCAAGGGTAAGCCTATGGTTTCCCCATGATTAAAAAAAAAAAACCATGTTCCATGATTATTTGTAACCCTTTCATATATTCTTGTGACCCCCTTCTGGGTTGCAACCCATGGGTTGGAAAACACTGGACTAGATGACCCAAGGTCCCTTCCAACCCTAATTTCCTATGAATTCATATAACGAAACCTCTGTAAAGTCTTTTCAGAATTAAATTATACTATTGTTATCTTATGCCAAAAAATTAAACCATTACGTATTCATAAACTGTTTGGCTGGCAATTGTATTCAGTTGTTCTGTCTATTTTATAGTAAGGATGGTGAAAGTGCCATACCAGGGCCTGAATATAGCTAAGCTTTTTTACATGCTGAAGTCCCCAAACACACTCTTAGTTGTTTGCATCCTTAAACACTTTGCCGAATGGGGTTACTGACTACTTAAGTACATAAAATTAAGCATGTGCTCTGTTGAGCTGGGATCTAGAAATTTAAATGCTACAAGCAAGATAGAACTCATTGTATGAATAGGGCTCAAGTGATCAAAAGGGTCATTTTAATTGAGGACATCACTGGTTTTGAGCCATAGTTCTGCTATGGTACACTGCTGCAATTAAAATTTTTATTTCATTCAATGTCAAATATTTTGAAGTCTATATTATTGGGATGTTTTTAATTTAAATTTTTAATTAAAATTATATTCAGTTAATGCAGTGTTAAATTTAGGATTATGATCGAGCAACATTAATACTTTATCACTATTAAAATGACAATTAATTTTTCATTATGGAATCTGGGGTATTTGAAAGATGTGTTATATTATTCAATTTAAGATGCTATTAGCATTCTGTTCAACAGGTTGACAGGAAAGGGAGCTTTGACAGAACTACAAAACCAGCTGCAATTCAATATCCTATCAATTTAATGTTAGATTGCTGTCATCTGGCATGCACTCTGCTTTGTGGCACTCCCTACCTCTCACTTGCAGGGAAGTATGCTGCTGGAAGTCCTTGGAAAGTTCAAGGTCATGGGAGTGTCCGGGGCAGTGGAGACCTTATCACTCTGGAGCAGGGGACGCACTCAGCTGGAGTGAGGGAGAGCCACGTGCTAGGACCCACACCAATATGCTCCCACCATTCCTTCCATCTACCTCCTTGCAGCCAGACTGTCACCCACCCCTGGATGCTGAGACCCCCATGGCAACTACTGTGGACCATGTAAAACCCTGTCTTGCTCTTCTCCAGTACCCAATCTGGGTCACAAAAAACAAACAGACCTGGGGCCACTAAGAGATAAGGGTTCTTATTGCCATCTAGAGCAGTATGACAACCCATCACCGGCTCACAAAGGGTACTGCAAATATATTCAAGCATATTGCCCAGCAGATGCAAGCATGGGTCCACAACAGGGACTGGGTGCAATGTTGGGCCAAGATGAAGTGGATGAAGATTCAGTACAAGCACATGCATGACACCAATAAAAAGTCTGGAAGCAGAAGCCACAGTATACCCTTCTATGAGGAGCTATCCCACTTTGTCATTATGGACAGGGCCATCACAAGCTGGCATCACCAGTAGGCAAGAGGAGGGGTTGTCAGCAGGGACCCCACCATAGGAGGAGTTGCAGGAATGTCCCAATATGAGGGGACATCTGGGTACTCAGGATCAGGTCCTCAGGGTGCCATGGGACACAAGAGCTGCTGCTGGCAGAAGTCCCTAGGGATGCTGGATGATTGGAGTTGGTCCTCAGAACAATGCAAGATTTAGGAGCAGAGGTGCATCTTCAACTTGGCCTGCAGTCCTTTGACAGTCTCAGGTATGTTCCTGCAATAATAACCATAGCACCCAAACCTACCAGAGCCAGGGGGAAGGGCTGAAGACTCTGGCACCAAGCAAGGATGCCTTCCTGCTTGGAACAGTATGGCTCTACCCTGCACCATGCAGCTGTGACAGGGACCCAGGCACCAGGTAAAAATGCAAAGCCCCTGAAGAAGAAGGTAGGGGGACCATTATCTCAGCCAACCTGGTCCTGCTGCCAGGGTGACTCTCAGGTTGTGCATCTGGAGAGGCTTGCAAGTGGCTCTCCAGAATTCCTGTCCCCCATCTGATCCAATCTACAGGGAAAAGTCTGTGGGAGCCAGCTGACTGAGCCTCATAACATAGGCAATAACTGCACTGAACTGCCCCCCTCCCCCAAGAAACCCCCTGTAGCAGGTTGCCAGCTAGCCTGGATCAAGTAGTCCTTGAGCCCTTTAATTTGGTCCCAGCAACAGTTTCTCTCTGGGTTCAGAAACTGAAACAGTAATGCTGCAGGTTCTTTTTCCCAGGGCTCAGTCAAAAGCAAACAATTCACATGAACATATCTGTAGCATATACCCAGCAACATAAGCTTCAAAGCTCCAGGTTAATCTGGACCACAGGGCTCAGTTGCTAATACAAAACAATTACAAATAAACACCCACAGCCAGGGTTAGATCTCACCCTTAAGTCTTCCTTTGAGAAGTCCCCCTTCCCTATACAAACATTATCTCCACTAGGTCCTCCTTACCCTGCTTCATCTTCCTGTCCCCATTTACTTCCAGGTCAGCCAATCAACTTCCCCTCATTGCTGATGAACTGATCCAGCCGTGGCCCCTTAGGTAGGTGGCCTGTTACCAGCTGGTGAATTGTTCCAGCCTGCAGCCTGTTACATCACAATTGCATTCCCATCTCAGTCCCAGACAGGTCCCCGACATCACCCAAACCCTTGAAAGCAAAGCAGTCCTCCCCCCTCCCCCCCCCCAATATTCAAAACAGAAGGACAGTTTTGGAAAGCCAAGGGCAGCACAAAGGCAGGACTCTTTTTAGGTAACCAGCGTGTGAGGAACCTCTCTCAGTCAGATCACAATTGGTTCAGCATCATGTAAAAAGTTGTGGCAATCACAAACAACTATTTGTGGATGTCAGCTCATCATAGCAGAGCCATAGGTAGCATATGAGCTGGACTCTTATGTTGAATAGCAACCCAGGCTTCCCCTACATGCCTTCAAAGCAGGCACCCCATCCCCTCCGCCCCCTCCCCACCCCCAGCTGTCGAGCATCTCATGGAGGACTGTGACCTGCAACAAAAGCAGGGTGTATTGGGTGGCATCCCTCTGGAATAGTAATAAAGCTTGTCTCCCCAAGCCTGGCTGACTTTCACAGGGGAAATGTTGGGAGTGGCACTGCACTGAAATGTCTCTTCTATAAGGGAAGGATGGGCAGTCAGGGGACAGTATAAGAGCTCTTATAAGAGACGGTATAAGTATCAGTCCCTGCCTGCTTCAGAGATGATCTGAGCCCTGGGTCCCTAGATGCTCTGAGACAGTGTAGGAAGTACTTGCCACAGTTCCTGGATGGGGACCTAGCCCCTCCCTCCCTGGCAACCCATCCCAGCACCACTGCAGGGCCTGCTGCCCACTCACAATTCTTGCTTTTCCAAGCTTTGTGCACTATCAGACAGAATGTTATCCTTCTTTCTTAATTCAACTGAAACTCTACTACTAGAGATGAAATTATCCAATAATAACTATGTAGTGATCAAAATAAAGAGTGAACATTATTTTTAATCAAAACAATTTTGTTCCTGAGTTTTTAATCAAATTAACTGGAGATTTAAATTAATTGTTGATTGAATTTAGAAGAAGGCATTGTACTGGCTAAGTTTTGAACTGATTTTAATATTGTATCTCTAGTAGGAGTTTCTAAAGACCCTCCACCATTCTTAAGGAGTGCTTTTCTTAAGACTTCAATGTCATTTTCTCTTTTACTCATTTGTCTATGATGATTCAGAACAGTGAACTTTCAATATTACTTCTTAAGTAAATCTTAACTGGATGCTAGGCTTCCTTTGTACTTTTTGCTCCATAATCAATATATGCACAATGGAAACTATTGCATTTTTAGAAAACATTTAGTGCAAGCTGTTACTGACCAACCCCCAAATGCCAATCTGACTTTGATACTGATTCCTCTAGTAATCTGGGGCAAATTATTTTACCTTTTTACCTTAATTTACCTTGTAGTAAAATAAAGGTATTTTCCAGTCCTAAGAAAAACTGCAATAAATATTCTTGAAATAGATAGTTTTTATTAAGTCTTTACATAATGTCTATGTTAGACCCCGACTCCATGCTGCGCCCAATGACTAGGGAGACGATGGTCCAATTGCTCATGGATCCTGGTACTCATTAGCCAGAGCAAGCAGGAGCAAACACCAGCACACATTGCTCACAACAGCTTTTTTCAGAATGGAAACTGCTTCGGTAAAAAGGTCCCAAAAAGCAACAAACCAGAGACCTACATTGAACATTAGTTCTTTTCACGTTTTATACACCATGGTTCATACATATTAACATTTGCTCCGCCTTCGTCCCTCCTTTGGTTCCACCCGTTTCTCCTCACATCTCAAGCTCCACCTCTGCTTACTCTTTGCTTCCTTAGCATGGTATTGCCTGTGCATTTCATTCATTTATATGCCTCCCTACTAAGAGCGCATGTGTAAGACTTTGACCCCATCTTCTTTTAGTTACTTGAGGTTTCTCGCTGGTTCTTTCTGGTTTTCTTGCTGACTTTAGCACCATCTCCAAGGCTATACTTCTGCTTTGTCTCCTGACACTGGTGGGCTGCATTCTATTTTTACTCAACACATCATGTACTTTGCACCCTATTCTTTTGTTAAGAATATGCTTACTTAAGCATTAGCTAATTTAATTGCTTTTAATATATATCCAGCCTTGTGACCAGCAGCTTTTGCTGAGACACAGGAAAAAAGGCTTCATTCTGGTGCAAGCTCAGCGCTCCCCAAAATCTAGATTGTTACTCCAACACCCAAAATCCATATTGTTACCCTAACAGTCTGTACCACTTCGCAGTTCTCTCAGAAATGCTACTCTAAAGGATATCATGCCTACCCATTTCTGCTCCACACACACCAAACCTGGAAATGAAGAAATAAAGTTGCTCCAAGGGCATCTCCTGCATTGTCAAACATGCGAGAGATGGTGATCTTGAGAGTAGGAGAGGGGAGCATCCTTAGAGTAACCTCAGTGCCAGATGTCCAAGGTTCCCAGTTCCCCTATTTCCTGCAGCTAGTTGCTATGTTTCTATGAGTTATATCTCTTTTTGCCTGGTTTTTGGTTTGGTAGCAAACTGAACACCAGTTTGATTTGGTGAACTATCCTCAGTGTCACTCTAAGTTTTCATGGTTTTTGGCAATTCCAGCTATAAACTTTGTAAGTACTAGCAATCCTACAGACTTTCTAATGTCAATGTATCAGTGTCTGACTCTGTTCTGTGCTGTTTTTTTAAACATCTATATAATTTGGCTTCCTGCAGAGATAACTGTTATTTTTCAAGTGAAAGCTTTTATAGTGGAGAGAGGAAAGCCACGATATTGTGTCTTGGTGAGTATACCCATACTTATTCTTTTTTCTTTTCTTTTCCATTTTTTTTGGTTCACATTATTTAAAACAAGTAATTAGTAGAGCTAATCAGATCATTTTTGGAAAATAAAAATTCTACCTGAACAACGAGACTCTTCATGGGAAAATTAATTTCCTCTATTTTTGATATGGTCTAACTATTGGAACTGCAAGCACTTTTGCAAATGGAAAGTGTAAAATAATATTAATTGAGAAATTATTTCATCCATTTATTTGAAGGATATTGTGAAAGTAATCCAAATTTATGTAACTTGGAGCTGAAAGTTGGGGCAATTATAGAAACAGTTTTACCATTTGTTAGAAAGATTAAAGTATCATCTAACATAAAATGAGAGAACTATTTCACCTCTAGCATATAGTTGGAACCTTTTATCCAGGGAAAATGGTTTGTATTTTATTCATACAGTTTCACAGGTATACAGTGTAATTTTCTAAACAAATCAAACCAATATCCTGATCTATAGAACAGATACTCTAAAGTAAACTCTGAAAAATGTGAAAAGGTTGCAAACAGAAGAACACTCCAGGAAAAAAATATCTCAGCCTTGTATATACATCTCAAAGCCTTTTACAGAGGAAATCTGTATCATTGTTCCTATTTTACAAGTCACTTCACAGAAAAGTTAAGAGATTAACTAAAGACTAGGATGAACTAGTGGGGCAGTAGCAGAGCCCAGAAAAGGACCAAGATATCCAGAGATACATGCCAAGGCCATTTACATAACCATAATGTAATTCAGGTAAGTAACATATGGACCTTAAAGGTTACCTGCTGTGTTTTTTTTAACGCATGAAAGACTATGGACTTGATTTTTCTCTCACATCAGTTCCATCAGGAATATTTAAATAAAGTCATGAAAGTTCTCATTTACTGATAAGAACAATTTTAGGATAGCCATTATCATTCTCTTTTAAGAAGAAAATTGAGCAAAAAAGGAGTGTGTCAGTGTGACCTATATGAATACAGAATGCAAGATTCAGAAGTTGGAAGCTACATGTAAGGTGCACATGGTACAGGAGACAAAAGGGGGTTAATCAGATAAGCAGTTTAGTCCTAGTAAAGAAGTAGTGAGGGGGAGCAATGAAAGCAAGTAAGAACAGATAAGCTTATGCACTCATTACGTCTCTATGATCAGGTAATCAGCTGTTAACATGATTACAAGGTGAGCATTTTGGATTAAGGATTTTAGACCTTTAAAGCATAAGAAGATGAATCCCCAGAACATAATAGTGAGAAATATCCTTTTTACATTACGGGAAAAGGGTTATCTGTCATATTAGCTATTCAAGAATTGGAAACATTGGTTTTACATTTACTTGCAGGACCCAGTGAAAATAAAAGATTACCAGTAAGTAGGTAGGTTTCAGAGGAAAACGGCCAATGTCACCTTTCAAGCTACAAAAGCTATAGTGAGCGAATTTTTATGTTGCCTCCCAGGTCACTGTGATGACTTACAGTTAACATTCTCAGCATAGCACTGGTAAGAACTAAAGGCTTACTCAGCAGAAGTAACCTAAGGTGAATACACTTGCTTCCTCATGTGGGGTCAGTGTGATCTGAAAATGCTTCATACTGTGCCACCATCAATTTTACTCGATAGGGAATACAACTAAATGAAAACAGGGCTAGCAATGACCTTGGGGTAAGTGACAAACACCTTATATTACAGCAGTTCACAAGTGGCAATAAGTAATGGGGCTGGCAGTAATTAACTGAAGCAATGCAGAGAGAATACATGAGCCTGGGAAGTGGGCCAGGAAAAGAATAGAAATAAGAGACTGAGTTGAATGGGGGGGGGAAAGACATTTTGGTTTAGGATACGAGACTTATGAAGGATAATAATAGTGTTGTGGGCTATCATTGGGAAGTGGTGACAAACTGGATGAATACTATATAAAAATAAAGATTGTGGGTGGTGTTGATAGCCACAGTTAACACTATTTTATATTTTTGTTTTTGTCTCAAGCAAAACATATGGTTTTGATTATTAACAAGCATACACACACATGCACACACATGTTTGAGATTATACAAGATCATAGAAAAGAGGCCAGGCGGGAAGAGACCTCATGAGGTCATCTAGCCTATCCCCCTGCACAATACAGGACATCCCTGGCTAAACCATTCCAGTGAAGTGTCTGTCCAACCTGCTTTTGAAATTTCCAGGGATTGTGATTCCATACCTTCTCTAGGTAATCTGTTCCAATGCTTGGCCACCCTCACAGTAAAAAAAATCCTCCTAATATCCAACCTAAATTTCCTCTGCTGCAGCTTGAAGCCCTTGATCCAAGTCTTATCCTCCATGGCCACAAAGAAAATCCCATCTCCATCCTCTCTATAATCACCCTTAAGGTATTTTAAGACTATCATTAGTTCCCCCAACACGTCTCTCTTCTCCAGGCTAAATATCCTTAGCTCTATCAGCCTTTCCTCTGAAGTCACTGTCCTCAGGCCAGTAATCATTTTTGTTGTTCTTTGCTGGGATCTTTCTAGTCTGTGAAAAACCTTCTTGAAATGTGGGGGCCAAAATTGAATACAATACTCCAGGAGGCCTCCCTTATGCTGAATGTTGACAAGCTACATTTCCTTAGCTTGTTAATCAGAATATTGCTGGAGACTGTGTCAAAAGCCTTGCTACAAGTCAGGGTTATGTCACATCCATTGCTCTCCCTACATCTGCAAAGCCTGTTGCCTTATCATACAAGGAAATTAAATTGATCAGACAGTGCTTGCTCTTGGCGAATCCATGCTGGCTCTTCCTAATCATCTTGTTCTTCTCTAGGTGCTTTACAATAGATTCCTTGAGACATGCTCCATAATCTTTCCAGCTATCAAGGTCAGAATGACTGCTCTGTAATTTTCTGGAATCTCTTTCTTCTCTTTCTTAAAGATGTGCACTATATTTGCCCTTTTCTAGCGATCCAGGACCTCATGCAACTTCTATGAATTCTCAAAGAGGATAGCCAATGGCTCCAAAACTATGGACATTTTCTTCAGTGACCCAAGGTGCATCCCATCCCTTCTGACCTGAAAGCATCCAGCTTTTCTAAGTAATCCTTAACCTGTTCTGCTACTATTATAGGATCTTTGACTCCTTCCTTTCGTTACCCAATGTGCGTGTCATCTGGTAACTAGTATCTGTGGACAGTAAAGTAAAAAGGCATTAAATACTTCAGCCTTCTCTGCATCATCTCTAACTAGATTGCCTTCTGCATTCCATAAAGGACATACAGTTTGTTTGGTCTTCCTCTTACTCTTGGCATACATGTAGAAACCCTTATTATTGCCTTTTATTTCCCTTGCCAGTCATATTTCAAATCATGCCTTGGCCTTCCCAATTTTCTCTCGTATTCTTCAGGATAAAGAGCAGGGTCAGATAACATGTAGACCCTAGAGTTACATCATAACAATGGAACTTCACACTTTATATTTGAAAGAATATGTCCCTAGTCCTCATGATTATGAAAAAGAAAAGTTTAAAGTATTTTTAGAGTGTAATTTCAGAGTCATGTCTGTCTGGGTGAGCAACAGCCTGAGACAGGGAATCAAGTATTGTCCCACTGACATAAATGAGTAGGTAAACTCAAGAACACTGACCAGAAAAATCTTACTACTATTCCCCAGCCATGGGGAAGTCTCTAGTGATGGTAGAAGTGGGAAATGTAGCTTGTAAACTTCCTCCCCATAACCCCCAGAGTAGGGGTATGTTGAATAGGGGAGAGGGTAAAAATAAAACATGCAATACACTGATTAACCCTAGCCATTATTTGATCCTTAGAAAAGCATTGCAAAATGGCATCAGCATGCAGCTGCTTTGATCTGCACAAGTGATTGGGCAAAAAATCAGGGCCTGAATGTTAGTTGCCTCTGAGAAGGCTCACAGCAAACAGCAAACAGAAACTGAGAAGAGGGAGAGGGATGGGGTGATCTTCTATGTATGGAAAAGCCTGGGAGGGGGGGAAGACTGCTCTAATATTCACATCTGTAGCCAGCCAGTGACTGTAATCTTTCTCTGAGTTCCCTTCCAATCATAGTCCTCTGGGGGAGGGACATAGAAACAACATATAAAGCTGTGTCTGAAGTGATCTGTGCCTGCTTTCAATAGTTTGAGGTGCACTTTCACAGAAACCCCTGCACCTATCTTCTTGAAACTTGGCAGGCTTCATGCCCTCAGAAGGGGCTACCATTCCTGCTGTTTTCATCTGAATCTGCAAAAAAAGTGACAAACTTATAGGTATTTTAGTGAGTCCTCATTGTAGTTTATGGCCGAATCTCTGAATTCACGCTGAATCTCTGAATCTGAATTGGCCGAATTGAATCGGGACAATGATTCAAATCACCAAATCAAATCACTGTCCCTCCGAATCAGCCAAATCTAAATCAGAAGTGAATACTTGCTGCTTCACACAGGCTTACTTCACTGTAGTCCTCATATCCTTCTCAGTTGTGCTACTGTCAAGCTAGTTATCCCAATTCCTGTGTCTACATATTATTTTTTTCTTTCCTATGTGCACTGTTTGTTTTTTTTAATTTCTTCTTGTTGTCTATTACTTGTTGCTCAGTTCTCCTATTTTTCCTTCTTCTTGAATTTTAATCTTTTCTCCTGAAGTGTTTGCAATGCCTCCCAGTTTTGTGTGTGCATATTTGATCAATATGGCATTATTAAACCTTTCATTCATAAAGGATAAACAAAAAACATTTTTATTTTTCTTGTGATAGTAGAACTATGATTATGAGGTCTAGAAACTAACTGTCTCAGACTTCAGGTTTCTAGCTTGCCTCTAGAAGAAAACAGTAGGACTGAAATATCGTTATAGCTGTGATTGTCCAGGAAATAGGTGAGAAGAAAGGCTTTTTGGTGTTTTATTTTTTATTGAACCAACTATATGGTGGGAGAGATGTTAGACAAGCTGTTGTGCACAAGTACTGCAAATAATAGAAAACACCAGAGAAATGTTGAGGATCTTTACTGCTAGAGTAAAAGGTCCATCTGTCTTTCATAAGATTAAGTACTCGCTAAAGATATTTGGCTTTAAGAATAACCATATAGTTGTTTATAATGTTATTGTATAAGCATAAAATATAAGTATTATATATATGTATCTCTCTCGCTTCTTCAACTATATGCCTTCAGCAATTTTCATTTACTTGGACAATGATTTTGGACAGTGATTATTCAAAGACATTTCTTTATTGGATGGCTCTTTTCAGTATACAGCAAGAAATTTTATTGTTCCTATAAAACCAAGGAACAATGCTACATGTCCTTGAGTGTCATCAAATTACATATTATCAATTAACTAAGACATTTTTAGGGCAACTTTCTTTTATTGATCACTCCTGCAGCACTCATCAACCTCCCTGTAGCCTAATTTTTGTGAGAATATTCTATGTTTGAAATTTCAAATCTATAAATCATCTCAGATTTCCTAGAAAACAAAGCTATGTAAAAAACATGCAGAAGAAAATAGTTCATTTGTCCATGTTCATATCATGTGTGAGATTGCTCAAAATTATGCAATTTAATGATCCTCTTGTCATGTTAAGCGGTACGCTCATAGCAGGAGGTTATGTGTTCTACAATCTTTCTGAAACTCATTGCCAATATTTTGACTTACAGTCAATAGTAATGTCCTGTAAGCCATTCCTCTAAGCTCCTTCACTGTCATATTTTCTGTTAGAGACAGGAGTCAATGAACTATAACTGAATATGACTCCACTATTATTTGAAAACCTCATTGTATTTCATGACACTCACTTCATTTTATCTAATATGCAGTTTCCCAACAGTTGACAGATTTTCATGTATGTATATTAATGGCTCCTCCCAAGATTGGCATCTGTTGTAAAGAAGGCAGAACTTTTCATAACAGAAAGTATTTGTCAGTATGGAAACCATTCATGGCATTTGTTAGAGTGTATTTCCAAGTACAGAACATGTCCAGCTGGCAATGTTTGCAATTTGACTGCCAACCTTTGCCAACCTATATTTTAAAGTCTGAATAGGATTCTGTGCTCATAGTCTTCCAATCGTGCTCTACATATTTTCACATGCTCTTTATTTCAAATGCTTCAGCCAGATTGGTTTCCTCATTTGTCACTGAATTATTTCTTATTTCTTTCCATCCTTAAAAGGTAGGCTAGTAGTGAACCATAAACTATAAGAATTAATAGTAAAAAAAACTTCCTCTGCATGTGCATCTGGTTTAATTCTTTGAAATCATGATAGTTTGTTTGACTGACCCTTTGAAAACTTGCCTACAGAAACTGCAAAGGTGGTCCCATGCTTGGTATTTTTTGGCACATTACCAATCCTGCTGAAAAGATGAAGCCAAATACATATTCTTCGGCTGAGTTGCTAGAACCTTGTGAGATATGAAGTTGGCACGGTCTATACATTTTCTATGCTCTCATTCCTGGCACTGTTTTATATGTAGAACATTAACTTACATGTGGCTCAGCATTTACGCTACATGATAATATAGTTTTTGTCTTTATGCTTTTATTCAAAATGTATTAAACAGACATAGACCAAGGCTCAAGGACAAAAATAGTGTATCTGGCTTTGATCCTGCAAGATACTGAGCACCCTCAATTATCCATGGCAAGAGCACAAGCAAGAGACATGGAATATAAAGAATTATGTGGGTTGCTGATAAGTAATTTCTGCCAATGGTATATGTGAAGAATCTAAGTAGTAGTTCCCATGGAAAACACAGTTCTGAATGTCATGATTTCTATGTGAATAGCATTCAAAATTCTGTTATACTAATGTGATGGATTTGTTCTTGTTTTTATTTTGTATTTAAATGTCATGATTTCTATGTGGATAACAATTCAAACATTCTGTTGTACTGTTGTGGGGTATTTGTTCTTTTTTATTTTGTATTTATTAGATTTTTTTTTATTTGCACTGTGTATTATAGATGCAGATGTAGATCTTACTGTGTTAGAAATACAACTACATGTATAAGTAATTTTTTTATACCTCATTATACTTTTTTGTAATCTGAGATGAGAAAAGAGAACAACAACAATTACATCAGACAGTTGTTTGTTTACCCTACAATATTTTCCCATTATAATTTAGCATTTTTCTTTTATAGCTGCAGCCCAATGATCATAACTTCCATTTGTTTAATATTTCCATGCATTATCCTTTTGTTTATATATCATTCTATTCTATAGCTAGTGTATGATGGCTATCATGGGATTTGCAGCTGGAGGTTTATCTTGACAACTCTGTGCCCTTCCAGTCCACAATAAAAAGTCTCTTTTTTTAAAGGTCAAATATTTATTTTCTTTTCCTATCAGGTAAACCACTACTTTCCACACTTTTTCAATTGTTCTTTAAATAATGGCACCTCAAATCTGTACTAATTATGGTATTACCATCCTACTTCAATCCAGCAAGTTCTCAGAAAAAGAGAGCAGAGGAGAAAAGTCAGGGACTTCATTTACTCTTGTCCCATTCTTCCATCAGCCCCAGATAAATACATTTGATAACATTGTTATACATATTAAGGAACCAGTGATGGCACACATACTTTACACAAATGTTTTCAAGTTTATCTTTCAACAAGACTCCTGAAGTTTGTCATTAGATGGTGAAACAGTACCTATGAGTATTCATCAGTTTTCAGGCAGACAAGGTTCTTTGGGTGAATCTGATATCTTTTATTAGACCAACTTAAATAGTTGGAAAACAATTATTAAGCAAGCTTTCAGGTTCAAAAACCCTTTGCCAGGCTAAGGAAGTTTCTGCAGTTGGTGTGTGCTCTTCCTGAGTGGAATAAAAAGTAAAGAAACCAGAGGTTGGGCTGGTATGCATGCCGGACAGGTAGTCAGTGAAAATGTAGATTGAGGGGTCAATGGGTGAGAGACAAGTGGGGGGAGGGGGGAGGAGGAGTGGGGAGAGAGAGAGAAGGGGGATGAATAGTGGAGAGGTACCTGGGGAGTCAGTTGCCAGGCAGATTATAATGTGTCAGAAATCTAATGTCTATATTTAGTCCATGATTTTTAGTATCCAGGAGGTTGATGAAGTGGAGTTCATAGGCTCGTCTCTGGGAAGTGTTGTGTAAGTTTCCTTTGAGGATCAGGACTGAGAGATTGGAGAGAGAGTGGTTTTCTTGTGAGAAATGTGCCCCCACCGGTAATTGGGTATTCCTGTTTTTGATAGATTTCTGGTGTGCGTTCATTCTGGTGTGCAGTTGTTGTTTGATCTCTCCTACGTATTTTCCTTCAGGACATTTGGTGCATTGGATGAGATATATTACATGTGCCTGCCTCTGTTCTACCAGGCATTCTCGTGCAGCCTTAGCCCAGACTATTGATCTTGACTGTCCTGGGTTTGCGAGTGGACCCCAAAATCTACCCTGGCTGACGTCCGGGGATCCCCTTAACTCACCTGCCATAACTTTGAATGGAACCTCAGTAGAGGGGTTCCCCTTCAAGGCAGCCTCCAGGGTCGTCATGCCTCTCGGCGGGCACTCATGGGGCTCCGACCTCCCCTACACCCCAGCCACTCGCCATCTTCAGTGACAGGTCTTCTGGCCCTTCACCATCCCTGGTTCCACTTGGTTTCTTCCCCAGCCTCCCATGGCCCTTCAGCCACGAGTCCCAGTGTCCCTGGGTCACGGCTCAGGCATGAAGGCTTTGAGGCCCTTGGTGCTAGATCCAACTATCCCGTATCCCTAGTACCCTATTCCAACCACCCTGTGACATAACATGCGATCCCTACCACCGTGACTGCCGGAGAGATGCGACTGGTGGACCAGGAGGCCACAAAGGAATAAAGAGTGCCTTTAGCCTATGGGCCCTGTGTTTTCCCCATGCCTATCTGTCCCAGCCCCAGTTGCTTGCCCCACTCAGGGCTCCTCTCTCTCCCCTAGGCTTAACCCTATTCGGGTATGGCGCCCCAGTCGACTCTTCTGGAGGATGTTGTGGGCCTGTCCGCTGGTTAACTGTCCCTGCTTGGGGTCTTCTGCTGCACCCCGTGGCTATCCCCGTTGGGGTTCCCATCAGCCCCACCCTTGTTACCTCCTCTCTGGGCTTCCCTGTAGTTGCTCTTGCCTCCTCAGCAATCGTCTCCTCCTCTGCTTTTGCCACTCACCACTGCTCCCGTTGTCAGACTCCCTGCCAGCTCTTCTGCCGGCCTCCCTGCCAGCTTGCCAGTCAGTGCCTCCTCTGGCTCCGCTGCCAGCTTCTCTGCCGGTTCCACTGCCATTGCCTTTGCCAGCTCCGCTGCCAGTGCCGCTAACAGCTCCGCTGTCAGCTTCTCTGCCGGCTCCACTGCCAGTGCCTTCACTGGCTCTGCTGCCAGCTTCTCTGCTGGCTCCACTGTCGGTGCCTCTGCCAGCTCCACCCCCGTTGTCCCGGGCTGCCAGACGCAGCGGCTGTGCCCTTCAGGGTGTGGGCTTCCCCGCTGAGCCTCCGCTCACCGGCTTCCGTCCTGTGCCTCCGGGGCCACCTTTTGTTTCTGCTGGGGGGTGGCATCTCCAGCTGACATCACTCAGCCCCAGCTGAATATGAACGTGGCTGATGAGCTGCATGGGCGGTTCCTCTGCGCATGCCTTCTCACTTCTTTCGGCCCCTGCAGATGGTAAGTTGGGGCTTTCTTCTATTTTGGATTGGGGTTCTCCTGTAACCCCGGCACCCCTGGGACAGTACATTTCTGGAGGTGCAGCTGTAAGATCCGGGAATGCTGATGGCTCTGTTGTGGGGTGTAGTAATTTTGGGGGTGGTGGAGATGTGTTGGCAGGTTTTGCATTTCTTGTCCTGGCACGGTCTGGATCCTTTTGGTGTGTTCTGGATTTGAGGAAGTTTGCTTCTGGTGATGAGGTTAGCAAAGTTCAGTGCTTGTTTGAAGGCTAGGATGGGTGGCTCTGGGAAGATCTTTTTAAGAATAGGGTCTCTTTCTAGTATGGGTTGCAATTTTTTGAGGATTTTCCGTACAGGTTGAAAGGGAGGGGTGATATGTCACAACCAGCAGTGTGCAATTTGTGGGGGGTTTTCTTCTGTACTGCAGCAGTTCTTCACATGGTATCCAGGTGGCTCTTTCAAATGTGTGATCTATCTCTCTGGAAGAGTGTCCTTGTTGGATGAAAACCTTTTTAAGATTGGTAAGGTGGCAATCCCGGGTATTCTCTTCAGAAATCAAAGAAAAAGGTATTTGTTCATATATGATTAAGACCTAAGAAATACACAATTAATAAATCAAAATCCCAGAGCTTGTGGAAAATCTAAATGATGTATTTTTATGAATAGAAGGAAGTCTGTAGTCTTGGGAAGCAAACAGTTCAGCAAGGAAAATTTTGGCAAAGGAAAGGGAGAATAAAATAGGAAATTAGATCAAGGAAGAGGACCAGATTCTAATGCCTGGCCAAGGCAGAATCTTGTGAAGATTTTGTATCCATTTGAAGAGATTTGCAGGTGTTTACCTTGCAAATCACCTAAAAAATTGTTTGCTCTGTTTATTTCTAAGGTGTAAAGCCAGTGCTTGTTATCTTCTGATATAGGGAAGGTACTTTCCAAAGTTTTTTATGAGCTTTAAGATAACCAGTGGTACTCAAACTTCTCTGTCCTGTGGGCCAGTTGAGTAGTGCAGGGATGGTTTGCAGGCCAGTATATGGGCCAGATCCAAGGTGGAGTTGGGGTGTGGCATCAGTCCATGTCTGTGATCCAGGTTGCCATACCAGTCCACATACTAGATCCAGTTCTGCACCTGCCCAACCCTGTGTGCTAGATCTAGCTGTTACCTTTTGATTGGACTTGCAGTTGGAAGTGAGATTGATTGATCAATGAGACCATTTCAGGCACAATTTAAACGCTTTATTAGGATACTCAGTAGCAAAGACTTATTAGTACTAATAAAGACAATGCTTACGCTACCTTGGATTCAGGAAGAATAGGTCTACTGGCCAGGCATCTCTGCTTTCCTGGGGACTCTTGCTGAGTTGATTTTTTCATGCTGAGCTTTGGGAAAGGTTCAATTTTTTGCTTGCCCCAGGCCCAAAGTTTATAGATGGTTGATTTGACATGCTAAACTTTGATCTCCAATTAACTTTATTTAAATGTATTTGTTTCACTGGAGCTTTTGGAACTGGATGGAACCAGATTTTAGTGCCCTGGGAAAAGGGTCAAGGGATCAACTGAACTAAGGCTCTTTATTTTTAGGTGGCTGACCTCAGTCTGTTAATAATCTTGTAATCTTTACTTTAATCAAGATCTTGTTAATCAATTTAAATTTATAGTTGTATTTCTGCTATAGTTTTGAGATAGCTGAAGGACAGATTTCTTATCTTCTTTCTGGCTTGCCTTTTGGCCCTTGGTCAGTTATTTACTAACTGTACCCTGTGGCCTGACAAGGCTGCTTCACTCTTTCCAACCTCAAGGCTGCCTTTATACCTATAATCATTTGAATATGTTAGGAAAAATACATTTATTATAGCAAAACAACTATTAATGCATTTGATCACCTTAGTTATTAATGTTTTAGGATGCAATTGTAATACACAGTAATACACAGGCTCTTGGCTTGCTATTCAGTTAAATTTCTGTAGCTTTTGTTTAGGTTCCCTGAAAATGGCAAAGCCTGGCATCCACATTTTTCCTGCAAATTGGTTATTCTTTGGCTAGCATATGTTTGATTTAAATTATAGTGCTGTTTGCACCCATAACTCATGCTGTATATGCCTATGCATGGCTACATAGCCTCAGAGTGACCCTGTGTACCAGCTCAATCTAGCAACCATAGCCATAACATCTGGCCTGTGGGGCTCCACAAGGGCCTGTAAATTTGGCAGCAAGGGAAGTGGCGATTAACACTAGTATCCTTACTCTGCTGCCACATTTCTGGATCCATGGGGAGCCCCATAGATCAGATGACACAGCTCTGTGGGTTGGATATAACCCACTGGTTTGAGGTTGATTACCATTGAAATAAGCTGATCTGATCCACCCGGGGTTATCTTTAATACTATGAGATCTTTGGTCTTGCTGAAATGAACATTCATATTATTTCTGGTGGATTTTGTCATGTCCCAGAGGAGTCTAAAGAACCCTAAAACATCTACATGCACAATTTGTGATAAGTACACCTGGGATACTGTGCTTTGATGAAACAGTAAGGTAGGGAGCATGAAGAGAAACTATGGTACTCAACATTTCTAGACTACTCCTGAGTACCATTCTGGCTGGGGCAGCTTGAAGAAAATGTTTCCTAATGGGCAGTTATCAGTGGTTTGTTAAGGCGGAGACATTGAAATTTGGTTTGAAAATTTGCGAATTCAAAAATTTTTAGAAATACCTGTGAACTGTGTGAACTCAAGCATAGTACTAGGCAAGTAAAATGAAAAAAAAAATGTTGTATTTTCTAGAGCAGTGATTCCAGCCAGGGTGCCATAGCATCTTAGAGTGTCCTGAGTTCTTTTCACAGGTGCCATGAAATGTTAGCACTGTTAGGTGTGCTACCATATCTCACTGGATAAACCCAGAGATCCCAAACAGGAATCTATATGGTCAAGTACGTTCTGCCCTTTTGTGTTCTAGCTAAGTTTTTTGCAGCAGAAGAATAACTCTATTATTATTCTATAGGAAAAAATTAGAAGAAATCTGAGTTGCTATTTTCAGAAGGGTGCCTCAAGTCTAACAAGGGGTGCCTTGAGTCTGTTGAGGGGTGCCTGGAGCCTAAAAATGTTGCGAATAATTGTTCTAGAGTCTAAGCATACCAATGTATGAGGAACCCCCCAAAAAGCATTAAACTTTCATCATTTTTTATTACAATGAATACAGCAGTAGCACTTCGTACATTCGAAAATACATTTTCAACAGTCAAAGCTGCAACAGACTTTACAATGCTTTATGTTGGGTTTTCTTACTTTGAACAACATAATGTTGTTTTTCATAGTTTGTCAGTGAATTCATAAAAGTTACCTTCATTTTCACAATCACTGAAGTCACAAAAATCTTCCTCTTCAGAACTTTGATTTTCACTTGCCTCATTAAGAATGTTATGCTTACTGCTAATAACTGATTTCAAATTTTACATTTCTTAAAGGAAATAATGACAGCTTTGAATAACCACTTAATCCCAAATTTTTACACACACATAATTTTGCTTAACGATAGGTGTTTTGTGCCATCCTGAAGCCCCTGAAGTTGTGTTCTCCTGACTTCCAGTGTCCATCATCCACTTATCCCAGTGTTCCTTCATAAAAGCTTTGAAGGGTTCATTAATAGACATATTCAATAGCTGAAGCTTCAGCATGAGAACACTAACATCTGATGTCCAAATCAGTTCTTTTTTTGTGAAATTTCTTCTTGGTGGTTGTTGTTGCCTGCACATAAAACTGATTACAATCCAGTCAAGATGGCTTCTTTATAAAGAATCTAATACTCTTGCATGATATTTTGTAAATCTAGATTTGGCCATTCATTCCTTTTTTATGGACATGGACAAAGACATTGCAAGCAATTTTTTTTTTTTTAAATCAAACCAGTATGGGTGGCAATTTTTTGCCATCTATTCAGTGCACCAAAAAACAGTGTAATTTTTTAAATGCCTTTCACTTTCATCATTCCCTACCTTATCTCCTCCTGACACCTACAATCTTCCTGATGGCACAAAAAGCTAAGAGAAACCACATTCATATTGTTGAATTCATTCATTTCCAATGTATTAATATTTTTCTTGCATTTATGATGACTATGTAGAATACACCTATCTTACTCTCATATTCCTCTGGTAATCTTTGTATAGTTATTGTTGTAACAGGGTGAGAGGAGAAGAGAGGATATCCCCACTTGCACCCTTCCCAGGCTGGGAGCAGGAGGCTACCTTTACAGCTGCCAGTGCTGTGTGGATGTCATGTGCTTTGGCACCAACCCAACTGCTTGTGTCAGGGTGACCTAAATCCAGGAGGGACTGTTTTGTGGCTGGCAAGGTATCCCCAAGCAGAAGCATAGAGGACACTGGCAGCATGCCTGAGCCACAGAAGCCCCGAGTTCCTGGCAGTGTTGGGCACTCCCTTGACTTAACTATATTAAACTCACCTGTAGGCAGCTGGGACTTCACAGGGCCAGAGGAAGCCATTGCTGACTGGTTGAACTCCCTGGTAGGCTTCAATAAGAGAATGACAGAAGTAAGAGGAAGGGACTGCGGACTGCAGATGGAAGAACACATACCAGGATATGGTGGGGGGCAGACATCTTTCCCAAGTTTTCTTTTATTTATGGAAGATGGACACCTGGGGATTCCAGGTGGGAAACCAGGACCCTATTTCTAAAGGATGCTTTCAGGCTGAGATGGAAGGGCCAGGTATCCAATGAATCCTTTCAGCCAGCCCACAGGAACCCAAGTGACTATATATAGATACTGCAGTTTGTATGGCAGGAGTATAGGGGAAGAGGACCCAATAGTACCTCTATCTCTGGTCATGCCAGTCTGTGTAGCCTAAGGATAGTGTTTCAAGACACCAGTGTGCTATATCCTAGAAGGATAGAACCAGCAGACTAAGACTGCAGAGAATTCAATGACCTCTGGGGAGCCAAGATGACTCAAGAGATAAGCCTGGCCTGGTGGTGGTCCCGATGAGAATATTCTATCATTACTAGCAAGTCATAATGGGTGAGTCTTTAGCAGGGGCCAAACCCTTGCCTGGAGAAAGTAACAGGCAAGCTTAACCCCAGTGGGGGCCCTTGTTACAACTGTCCTTGCACATATTTGCAATTCATGGTATCTAATAAATATGTAGCACCAGCTTACACTTCTGCTGAACTCTTTTAGGTTTCTTTCTTCTGGTGAAAATGACAATTCCATTTGACCTAATATTGATCACCCATAACACACTCAGTCTTCCAGGCTGGGGTGCTTAACTGATCTCTTTAGCTGTTTCTCTTTTATTAGATTTGTGATCAAGTCATTTTGTCTCCTCAACAACAATACTTTTTAAATTCAGAGTAGAGAGCCAAAATATCTTTTTTTGCAGGTCTATTTTCTTCTGTGTATTTTATCACTCTTAATTTGAAACCCACTGTATTACAATGTCTGCATTCCTGATCTGTACTGGTTACTACATGCTAGAAATGCACCACAGTATACATTATAGTATCTTTTAAAGAATTGTTACCTTTATGATAACATAAGGAACTACATTTTATATTCATCCACCACTAAACCTTGTGGAGTCTTACATTTCAGTTCGTGTTGGCTGCCAAGCTTATGGCATTATCTTCAAGTTGCCAATATTTGATTTCAGTTATTTTTTGTTACTCAGTTTATAAGGTATAGCTTATTTGTATATATTTTTGTACAGAAAAATGCATTTTATGTGATAGAAAATACAGTATTCATGAATATTTTAATGAATTACAAACTAAGGTGCACTTCATGATACTGAAAAACTTTTACATTTTATTTTCACAAACTTTAGTGCAAGTAAAAGCAATTTATGCATAACAGTGCAATAATTCAATATTTGACATGCAAAAAAATTCCTTTTTTGAAAATTTCAGATCCATCTTACAAGTTTGTTTATATGGCTTCTATGTGGAGAAGGATACCATATAGGTAATAAATACAACTGGGGGGAAAGAAAGAGGAAAGGTCCTAGTGCATAAAGGGGCAATGAAAGAAGAGGAAGGAAAAAGAACAGAAAAGGTAAAGGCAATGACTCAAGAACTGTGATTATGAAAACAGAAAAAATGACAGGGTTGGGAAAGCCCACTCTTCACTAATATGAGTCGCTTCTGAGCCCTGTGAGAGGCAGGGAACCAAAGATAATGTAGCTACTATGGCTACCCTTGTAGAATCACACTGAAAGGTTCCTTCTTCCTGTCTTCAGTAGCTGGGGTGATCACCCCTGGGAAAATTGCAGGAAGAATCCTAACACAAGATCTTGTATCTTGTAGGAAGAACAAGTGAGCTTATGAAATTTGAAGTCTGCTGACAAACAATTCATGAACACTGAAAAGAGTGAAAGCCATCAAATACACAGTTTATTATAGGGAGTTCACCCAGTTCCATGCAAAGTGAACCAATGTTCACCGAGCACTTGTTCATTATAGGTTGGCTTTTATTGCGATGTGAGAACTCTGTGTCATTGATACATGGACTAACAGTGTAATAGATTTTTAATTGAACTGAGAAAAATACTTGTGAGGTCAAAGTTTTTAATGAATGAGCAAATTAAATGTTCTGTGAAAGATACCATATGGTTTTTAAAAATCTCAAAATTAGTTGCAAAGTCACAGTTAATTTAATTATATGGTCTCACTGTCTTGGGATAATAAAGCAGACTGAGAATTATAATAGAGTTAGTCTGAGAATGAAACCTTTACTGTTGAGATACATTTTGAAAACGAAATGTTATGGCTAACTGCTTTTAAATGACTCCGCTTACATTCATAAAGATATTATTTTAAAGATAATGGCATATTTAGATCATAACACAACTGATTGTGTTGTGCAGTCCACTAACTTGCACTTTATTGCTTTGTTGCGTTTCTCCATTTAACATCTGTACACATGCAAATTTTGTTGTTGATACATGTACGATTCTGTTGGAAAAATGTAGCTTGCAAACACCACTGGGCCACTTAACAATCCAAACAGCCTGAAAAAAACACATTGGTTATCTCTAAAAGGTTATAAATTGCTTTAGATAATTGAAATATCTTCAGAATGCGAAGTGGGGTACATCAAGGGAAGTACAAAGAGATAGTTACTACCCAGATATTTTCTGTTTGTATTAAGTAAACTCAGTTTAAAGGGCAGCCCTGCAAGTCTGGCCCTTACAGGACAGCCTTGTTAACAGCTGCTGTCGGAGGCATGTGCAATTAGCATAAAAGACAATGGAAGCTGTCTATGTATAGCCATATCAACCATGTGTTTTAGATCAACAGTATGCTTCTATCATAGTACCTTTCTTGTCTTCAATTGTAATTCATATTCCTAGTTTATGGAATTCTCTTGCGTTCAACATTGTTTCTTTATGAATGTCACAGATGCACAAATTGGCATCCTTCCCCAAACTGATCTTTATCCCAAGCCCTTCCTCAGTTGAAAACACCATATTTGTTTCCAGTGTGTTCAGCTTGACTGTTTTCCTGCTGTTGGCTAATACTTCTTGAGTCAGATCTTTATTTGCTTCATTTATTTTGGGTACCCTTTGGCACCCTGGGGAAAACTGATATTGTGGCAAAAGTACAGGACTAGAAATACAGTGATCTGGGTTGTGATCTTGCCTGTCACAAACTTCCAGTGTGATGCTGTACATTTTGTATATGTCTCTTTTAACCCAGGTTTTTTCCAGCTTCAAAATAAGAATGGTTCAAAATAAGAAGCTTCCAGCTTCAAAATAAGAAAGTTTTTTTTCACCTTTATTTCCTAACTTACAGGGATAGTATGAACCTTATTCTCATTAATATTTGAAAAGTATTTAAAGAGCTTAATGAAGAAAGTGCTGAAAAAATATGGGGTATACTACAAGGCCATGCAGAAAATCAGAGAAGAATAAAGAATGCCTTGACACTTAATCATTTAGCAAGTAGAAGCCTGTGCACATGCAAACGTGTGCCTTTGTGGCAGAGAACCAACAAGCATTTGTGTAACTGGACTAACATGAACACATTGAAAAAATGTGCTTTACAAACAGAGGAAATGAAATATGAGGAACCAAGTACAAATGTAGGGCAGTGATCTTTCTTTTTTGACTTGTAGGAGCTTCAGCAAAGTATCAACAACGCAAACCAGATCACTCACATGGACAATTGCTTTCAAACCTACAGTGAAAATTCTGCACTCATGCCATAATGGAAATAAAAATACTGTTCAACCAACCATATTTTATCCTTTCATCAATATCAGCATGAAAACTAAAATTGCTAATAATGAATAATTCAGGATTTTGAATGTTGTAACTTTGGGGGGGGTTGGGTTTTTTTGTTTTGTGGTGGGTTTTTTTAAGTCTGTTGGCTTCTCATAAAACTTGTACGCTTAATTTTTCAGTGTACATATTTTTAGATGTATATATATATATTTTTTTTTTAAAGTGAGAGGTATTTCTTCTGTGAATACTTAGGATAAATTAGGAGTTGGAACTTAAATATTTACATGGGTATAATGCAATGTAATATAATATATATCGAATGTACATACCAATAAAATGAAGAATGCACCCATAACAAATATTCTGCAAACAATTTTATTCAAAAACATATTTCATACAATCTTAAATGATAAAATGCTAACTGACCAGCAAAAACAAAGACCTCTGCAGCTCTTTCTCACATTTATTAAAACCCTGAGTAAAACTCAAACTCATAGCAAACTAGAATGATGAGCAGAATCTTTAATTAGCATCCATTCTGATTTATTATAATTAAGTCCAATGATGGAGAAAGGCTAGAAGTTATGTCCAGCTCCAGCATTTACTGAATAGAAAATGTGCCAACTGTGAGGAAAGGAAATGTTGAAAACCCAGAGGAAAGTGTTATAGATAACCTGCATCATTAAAAGATTTTGTAGCGGCAGATTTAAATTTTATGCTGTCTCTTTTCTAGTCATATATTCACGGACAAATGATTCCTATAATACTGTCTTATATTTTTTAAAATCCCTCAAAATATGTAACTGGGTCTCTTCAAATAATGTTTAGGTTTTTTTCATTTAAAAGTGAATATATTAGATATTTTCTTTCAATTCTTATAAAAATTATTTCTTCTGCTTATTTATTCAGGAAATTTTCATACATACTATGAGTTTTTTCTGCATGTTATGTGTGTATGTCAAGCTTGTGGGTCTGCCCCGGGACCTGATGACCCCTGGAGGCAGACCTGCCTTGTGCACTCTCTGGCCCCATCCCTGCTGTCATTCTCTTGCCTACCATATCTTTGCTGTTATTGCTAATATACTAAGGGTGCAGTCTCTAGTGGTTAGGAGTAATTTCTGTGGTGCTCCCCTTTTTAGCTCCATACTTGGGCTTCTCTGCCCAAACTCAGTCTTGGGGGTCATTGTGCTTCCAAAGGGTGCTTCCTCAGGCCTCAAAACACTTGTTGAAGTTTCAGCTATCCTAGGCTCCCCCTTCCTAGTAACAAGCGTAAGGAGTTCCCTATTACTGTCTATTAGGGGAGTGCAAAACAGGCCATATTCAATTTGGATTTGGATTCAGCCTGAATCAGGGATAGTGATTTGATATGTTGATTTGGATTACTCTCCTGATTCGGTTCAGCTGAGTCTGAATCTGAAGATTTGATGCTGACTCAGAGAATCAGCAATTTGGTCATAGACACAGCTTTAAATGTTTTTTCTACATATCTTGAAGTACCAGGCATGGCTCATGAATGCTGCAATGGTGGGGCAGATGGAGCATCCCACAGGAGCTGGGGACTGGGGGGGGACGGACATGTGCTTGGCGGTGTACCCGGAAGTGGACTGGAATTACTTCCAGTCCATTTCCGGGTCTGTCACTGAGCGTGCAAGGGACCCCCCCCCCCCCACGCCCCCTGGCTTGGTGATTGGCCGTGAGGGGACCCCAGATGCACCCCTCTAGACCCAGGAAGCACCAGTCGCCAAGCTGGGGGGCTGGGGGGAGTCCCCCATGCACTCCCCGGGGGACTCGGAAGTGGACTGAAAGTGCTTCTGGTCCACTTCCAGGTCCACTGCCGAGCATGCTGGGGACCCCCCCACAATGCTCCCATGGGATGCTGCATCTGCCCCAGCATCTCAGCATTCACAACTCACCTGGTACTTTGACGTATGTAGAAGAAACATTTAAAACTGTGTCTATGTCCGAATTATCAAATCTTTCCGAATCTCTTAAATCGATTTCGAGGGTTCTGATTTGATTCAGAGAGATTAAAGGGTCTCCTGATTTGATTCAGATTTGGAGATTTGGCCGCTGAATCAGGCCAAATCTTCGCCGAATCAAGTCAGCAACTGAAGCTTCGCACAGCCTTACTATCTATATCTATATCTATATCTATATCTATATCTATATCTAAAAAATACCGTGTATTTTTGCAGTATACCCTATTGCTGGTTTGGAGAGCACACTATAGCTAAGGGGGTTGGGACTTTCCTCAATTAAATATTGCTTTTTTTTTCATTCTTGAAATCATGCTTTATTAATGCAGCCTTAGCAAGCATAACAGAATAAAGGCAGAATGAATAGAAGATGAAAAATGACCCTCTGGATTATAGGCTGCACTCTAGGATGGTGAGGACTATTCCATACTGCAAAGGCATAGGAGTTTATTCAGTACTTAGGACAGAGGGGGTGGACCACTGTAGGCTGACCACTGTTTGTGTGGAGGAGTCTTATACACAGCATGCAGCTTCTACTGCTTCTGCTGCTACTGTAGCCAACCATGACTTGCTTGTGAACGTGGACAATAGTGGCAGAGAGAGAGAGTAGTACAGTAGCCCTATAACATGGACTCCCTGGGAGTTACATCTAGGGCCCTGTTCACTCTCTTGCCCTGCTCTCTGGGGCTGCACATGCTGTGAGAAAAAATCACTTGTATGGAGGGAGGGAGTACAGTTCCATCTGCCTCCTACCTCCCAGATGCACTGCCAGGTGCAGGGCTACTGCTGTGTCTTGGCAGAGGCAGTGCAGGACCTTCTAAAACTTAGAAGGAGGGGAAGAGAAGGGGATTTTGGTGCTCCCACATAGTTGGTGCTTCGGGCTGATGCCCTTTTCCCTTTGCCCTAGTTACACTACTGCCCTGTTACTGGTCACTTCAATTTCAGTTGGAAAATATAAACTGAAAATTAAAACTTAAAAAAAGGGTGAAATGTTCAAAACTTATTTGATGTCCCAGTGGCTAGATTGAAGCCTGAATGGAAGAGGAATATGCAGGATAATAATTTGCAAAAGAATATCTTAGATGTAAGCAAATCTATTCTCTGATCAGGGCTTTACATACCTGTTTTCACATTGTTGTGAAATATGCTATAAAGCAGAAAGAAATTGATGCTTTCTTAAGTGCTTGAAATGTAGGTGCAGTCAGAGCAAGTCTACATGACAGACACTGGACAAAGTTTCTCTTTTTTGTCAAGAAAGTGCTAGAAAAACTATCTGTGGGGAATACAGAAGTCTGCTGAAACAGAAAAAGGTAGCTGACAAAGTTCCAGAAAATTGAATGTGATGAAAATGTGAACTTTATTAAAAGTGGTTTTGGGTACAGAATATAAAGTATGAAAAACAGGAACTCTGAGAAGAATGTGAATATTCTTTTGTTTGGGTAAGTGGCCTGTAAGTAGGCTGAACATCTTCTTCAACTTACTAATTTTACGGCAACTGTCAAGACAACAGAAATCAAGTCTAAGTTGGATATTGTGATGGTGGGGATGCAAATGCTTCTGAACAGTAAGCTAATGGGGAAATTATCTTGCCAGGATAGTCCTGAAGATAAAGAGAGAACGTGTACTGGCAACGTCAGAATGGCACCCTGAGGATAGTTCTTGTTACCTAATTGCTTTTTATCTGCAAAACTCTACTGCTTCTGCTTTGAGTGGATGGTCCTCTTGCTGATGGGGGACATGCGGTGAAAAAACCCTTTGTGAAGGTAGGGTACATGAGAGTAGGTCAGTGTTTATGGGGCAAATGTTTGTGTGTGCAGTGGTGGGAAATACCCATTAATTTACATAGCTTACTACAAACACACTGCTAAATAAACATTTCCTTTTTATGCAGATACTGCTTGGTTGCTCATGAGTAATTTGCACCAGACACTGTCTCTGGTAATAGGGTGTTGACAATTCTACAGGCAGTCCTCAGACTTATGACACAATTGGTTCTTGAAAACCATGTTTTAAGTCGAAACATTGTAACTCAGAACCGATTTTCCCATAGGAAACAATGTTATAAATGGGGGATTCATTCCTGAACCAAGGCCCAATACCCTATTTGCACCAAAAATAACCCAGAATGTTGTACTCTATCAATTATAGATGAGTAATATAGCTACATTAATTTATTTATATTGTAAATAGCAATCATATTGATTTGGAAGGACTTTTGAAGGGCTCTTGGCTGCAGTCTTCTCAGGAGTCTTGGCTGCAGGTTTTTCTAGAGTCTTGTCTGCTCCCTTAAATAAAGTGTCCAAGGAAGTTTGGAGAGATGTTTTTTTCAGGGAGATGGGTGACGCAGCAAGCTTGTTCACTGGCATGGCATGGCATCGGATCAAGTGTTGTAAAGTCGAAACAGCCATCAGGAAGTTGAAAAAAGGGTGTCAATTTATAAATGTTGTCAGTGCAAAACATTGTAACGTGAAATGTAAATCAAGGACTGTCTGTATTGTTTTTGACTTTGCCCTGGTCAACTCTGGTACTAGTCAGAGCCTATGACTACCTCTGGTACCTTTGGCACAGGCAACCTCTGGTACCTTTTCTGTCCTATTTTGTCTTCTTTGGCCTTTGCCTCACTGTAAGGGGCAAGAGAGGTTCATGCTAGGAGTACAATAAGGAATGCAAAAGAGATCTTAACTACTACTGATCCCCCACTGACATTAGATCACTGAGGGAACCTCATGCTGATGGCTGTAACTTACAGCTACTCCTCTGCAGCCCTATTTCATGTAAGACTCAAGTAACACAGAATCAGTGAATAACCATCTCCTTGCAGCTCTCCTTAATCAGAGACTCTGAGCTGAGCTCAGAGAAGTGTAGAATCAAGCACTATAGAAGCACTACATCCTGTCTAGCATTGCATCTTGAATAATGGCAATACAATGAGGCATAAACAAGGCAAAGAACAGATAATTGAATAGTAAATGACTTCATCCATTTTGGTAGCATTAGCAGCATGGGCTATTGCCTATGTAAGCAATAGAGAAGAAAACATTCGACAATGCAATGCATGGTTCACCTGATTAGCTAGACGCCAGCTATGACACCAAGGCTTTCAGCAATGAAAATTAGGGACTTCTTTAAAAAAATCAAAACAAAACATTAACATTTCATCAAATAACACACAACAGAAGGGGAATTTTCTATCCATGGCTCAGTGGGAGCATTAAAGATCATATCATTTGTAGAAGAAGCAAGAAAATAATTAAAGGCAGGTTGCAGCTGCAAGAAATCCATGCAATCTACAATATTTTTTCCTCTTGCTGAGAAAAGATATGACCAGTTTAAACTGCAGACTCCTTGTTTCTATTGCCTCAGGTATTTTGCCTTGCTAAGAATGTTCTCTGCTAAAATATATTTTCAGAGAACCATATTTGTATATGTATTTCTGTTGCAGCAGTAGCCTTAATGTATATTTCAACAATTATTCAGGTATCCAATTAACTTACTTTATGAATGCCTTGGAATTTCTATAGTAACTAAAGAATTAAACTCTAGTCTTTACAAAAAAAAAAACACCTACTGCAGATATGCAAATATACTCAGTAAATAATGTCTTTACAAAGGATTAGTAATTCTATTTGGGATCACTGACCAGGAAATCATAGCTAATCATGAGCTTTTGATGGAAGATCTCACAGCAGGCAGGCCACTCATATACTGTCAAGCTCTGGAAGTCACTTTGGCCCTGATTCAGTAAAATACCTAAGCACATAAGTACCTGAACAATCCTGAACACAATGTAGGACTACTAATATCCTTAAGTTCAGGCACATATTTGAGTGTCTTGCTGAAACTGTCTCTAAGTGCTGCTATCTTTCTTTATCCTGAGAAGTAACATACTCTAAATTCCCTCATTGATTTCAGTATGTCTCCTGAAGTAGCAGGTGGTATGGGCTCCCTTCCTTCCTCATGCCCTTGTGACAAGGTATTAGCAGAATTTGTAGATTCATTGGAATCTGACAGGCCACATTACAAGCACTTCTGCTATGGGCTCAAGATTACAACTTCTGTGCTGTCAGCCATGCACCTTAGTACCTGCATCACCCCAGTGCACCTGGTATAGGAGTAAAGGTGATAGATTCTGGCTGTAAAATAATCACCACCATTGTCAGTGTTATATTGTATATGTAAGCAGCATTAAAAAAATAAATCCTAAATTTCCCAAAACCTAATTAAGATGCTGTCTAGGCCTTTATGAGAAGCTAAGTATAATAAACTGAAGTTTTATGTATCTTATTAGCTTAGAATACATTATTTGTGTAATGAAGTACAGAAAGTCTGACCAGCTTGAAATTAGTGAGGAAAAAGAAATAAAGTATTTAAGAATTACAACATACAGGAGAGTAATGATATATCATCCCTTCTAAAAAAAGTGCTGGGGGATGATAAGAAAATATTTTATTTATCAGATTTACTGTTGTTGGAACTGGAACTATATTTAGGACCCAGATACCTTGTTCTGGGTGGACCCAAACCCTCAGACCAACCACAACTTCTCCATTTAATATAATACACAAATTTTATTGATACACAGTAATAGCAGACAAAAATAGCGCAGGCAAAACAGACAAAATAACCCCCATGGGTTCATCCACATGAGCACACATGTCCCTCTTGTAGCGTCTCAAAGCCCTTTCAGCTCCCTGATTGCTGTCCTGCCCAGCCCCAGCATCCTGGCAATTAAAAAAACAAAAGCATCGTACTCAATGGCAGTAGCAGCTGTTGTCGGGGTTACTGGGGCCTCATGACAGAGCTCCTCCATGCAGTGTGGGGCCCAGGTGAGAGATGCGGTGGCCCCAGCTGCCCAACAGCGTGCGGAGCTGCACGGTGCCCTGCCGACTACAGCCGCACCAGTGTGATGGGGCAGTAGTAATGCAGGTACCAGGTGACTGGGGCTGCCACCTGCTGCCCCATGCTATGCAGGGTGGGGAGGCTCTGCCATGAGTCCCCAGTGAATCTGGCAGCAGCCGCTACTGCCAGTGAGTACGGGGCTTTTTTTTTTTTTTTTTGAGTCCCAAACTGCTGGGGCAGAGCAGAGGGCATTAGGGGGTGGGGCCAGGTGGGGGCAGCAATCAGGGAATGGGGGCTGCAGGTGGGGGATCTGTCACATGGCTGCAGTGCCCCCACAGCCCCTGATATTGCCAGTGAGTGTGAGGTTTTTGGGGGGTTTTTTTAAGTGTCAGGAGGCTGGGTTTGGGTGGGGCAGTCATTGCGGGGGCTGCAGGTGCAAACAGCGGATGGAGCCAAGTGGGGAAGCCATTGAGGGGCCTGGGAGAGTGGACAGAGGGTGGGGCCAGGCAGGGCAGCCATTGGCGGGGCAGCAGGAGCCAGCAGGGCATGGGGCTAGGCAGGACAGCAATACGGGGAGTCTGGGAGAGCAAGGGGGGTTGGGGTATGTGGGCCCTTCAGGGGAGGGGGTGGTAGACCCTATGGGGGCCGTATATCCCCTGTTGGGGGGGTTGTAACCCATTTGGGGGGGGCTGTAGCCCCTGTGGGTAGATGTGGCCCTGTAGGGGGCAGCCTGTGAGCTGTGCAGGGGAGGCTGCCCCCTGCAGGGGGCAGGGAACCCACCCCCCTGTGCAGTCCCCCCACAATGCACCCACACCTACCCACACATCCCTCCATGGCCACCCACTTCCCTCCACCCCCCCTTCCCATCCCTCCTCCTGCAAGCCTCACATCCCCCTAGCACACACCCTGCATGTCTACCTGCAAGACAGGATGTGACCTCCTGGCAGGAGCTGTGGCTGCAGGGGAAGCTGTCTCTACATCCTGGTTAGTGATGTGGTCACAGGGTGCTCTAACTGCTCTATGGTAAGAAAACCAAAGGCAAAGAGCAAAACATATAGGTATTTAGAATTCACTTTATTATGATGATAGAGACACTGGTAGGCTTCCAGCTTGCTTTAACACTGCAGATATATCAATAAAACTTTGCCCAAATGATCACTGTCTCTCTGTCTCTCTCTCTCTAGATAGTGGTCTTTTGTTTTAATTGTGGAGGAACATGGATTTTGGGGAATTTTACAAAGTGACTTTGGGATTTTTTTATCAGGAATTTTTCATTTTTCTAGTAGGGAACACCAGAATTTCTGCTAGGGAGGCAAGTGACAGGACCCAAGCAGAGGAGCCTGCTTGGAGCTAGCACCTTGGACCAAGCTGGAGGTGGCTGACCTCCTCGCAAATTGGGGCCAGGAGGACATGTTTTGACAGTTCAAAGTAGCCCACTGCACTGGGAACATCTTCTTGGTGATAGCTGCCCAGAGGGCCAGGCAGGGGCACACATGACAGTAGTGCTGCACAAAGGCCAACTCTGCAGCCACAGCCCATTGGCAGCTGGTCCAGAGGGGCAGATGCCTTTACTGGCTGTGCAATCCCCATCTGTGTCTGGCAGCAGCCCCCACTGCCAGACTGCTGCAGTGGGTAGAGGGTGCAGGGAACTTTCAGGGCTGCTTTAGCAGTCCAGCTGTCACAAGGGGTAGTGTCCCCAGGTATCAATTGGCTGGGCCCCAGAAGTTCCTTAAAGTGAGTACCTCATAGCTCCTTGACAGGGCAGCTTTTTGTACTGATGGGGCCAGGACAGGGAAGCTTTTTATACTTCTGAGGACAGCACAGGTGTTGGCTGCAGATCCAAGAGAAGCCGGGCATCGTTATTTTGCCCCATGTGGCACAATTTGCCCCGCTCCAAAGTGCATGTCTGGGCATGTGTGTGGAGGCAAAAAGCCCTGGCTCAAATTTGTACCACTTTTATTTGAGCTGCTGCAAGTGCAACTGCTTGCATGTGTGGATGTGCCTCATGATTCTATATCTACCAGTCCTGACACAGAGGGAAAGTATGTCTAACCAGTATGCAAGATTCATGCCGTGGCTCTTTCTTGAGTGTCAGATGGCAGCAGCCTGGATGTCAAGGGCCAGGACATCTACCTGCCCAAGGGGTAGGTGAGACAGGCCTTAGTGGTGCCCTCTGTCCATGGTAGCCTCAGGTTTCCTGCTTGGAAATCCTTTGCTGCTTTGAAATCCCTCCTTTCATATTCTTTCTCCCCTCTGATGACTCTTCATTCCCAAGGCATAGTTGATTGGTCACCCTGTGGTCATCATACTGTCCATGTTCTGTCCTGTTGGCATATTCCTTTGTTCCAACAAACCCATATTAAATTGGGCATTTACCGGGCATTCTAATTTGGTTTGTCCACCAAAACCAGAAATCTCAGAGGCTCTGCAGCTGGGCACTGTGACCTAATGCCACCTTATCTCATGTTATGGAACAGTGTTCATGTTTCCCAACTTGTGTGTGCCTGCATGTCCATTGGCTTCAGACAGGATGTCTGCTAATTCCAGACACAGTGGGCCTTGAAGGAAACTTTGTCACAAATAGAGTTTTTGAAAACAATTAACCCTTCCCATGGACCATTGTTCTAATGCATATCTACTTTCTTTACAAGCCAATTCCCAAAAACAAACCTCTAAATATAATTTTCTAGCCATCACTGTGAGGATATTTTACCATGCCTCTCTTATTTACATCCTCCTAGCAAGAGGACCAAGGTGTGTTTAAAAACCATGAAGGGAAAACAAAAGTGTCTTGGAGGATCTTTGTAAAACAAGTAGTTTTAGGGAACAAGTAAGTTAGGGAACCTGAGGCACGGGAAAGAAAGGAAGAATAGGGAATCTATATATGTGCTCTGGGGTGGGGGGAGGCACATTTTAATTAGATCGGATCTCAGGAGCATCTCTAATTAAAATGCCTGCAACATCTTGTGTATTCAGCATCCCACATTTCAAAATGGTGGTGGGGGCACTTTAACTAAAGCTCATTCAACAAGCTTTAGATAAGGTGTCCCCGCCACCATTTTGAAACGTGGGGACACTGAATACACATGATGATGAGCCTGCTGGAGTGATCTAATTAGAATGCTCCAGCAGACTCGATTAATCCATTTTCCATTATTATTATTTCCTTTTTCCATTATTTCTTTTTCCCCTTGCCTCAATTAATCAAGTCTTCTCTGGCCCATTCTAATTAGAATGCATCAGAGCAGGCCTCCTGCATGTGTACAGGCACCCATAATTTCTTGTGGGTATATCTGTCAATGAAGTAATGAAAAAACAGAAGTGTCTATAGTATCCATAGTGAGTACAAAATGATACTCTGTGAAATGGTAGCCTTGACAAAATATCAGGATGGAAAAAAAGAAAATACCCCTTTCCCTTTTATTTTACTATCTTACCTGAATTTAGTGCTTGTAAGAGATATCGAATTGATAGAACTAGAGATTATAGTGATTTATTTCTTACCTAGTATAGCATGAGTGAAATAGAACTGTTAGAGCTGGTCAAAAAGTTCAAGACAACAATTTTATTGGATTTGAAATGCTTTGCACAAGCATATTGATTCTGATGAAATTGTCAATAGGAAAAAATAGTGTTGTATCACTTAAACTTTCTCATTTTATTGTGATAAGGAAAATGTTCTGCTCTCAATTTCATGTTTTACTTATATATTAAGTTATATTACAGCTAATATAGTTAATAGAATATATTTTAAATATGTTATAAAAATGTGAATGATATGACTAAGCATTATCAAACTGAAACACTTCCAAATTTTAAATAAGAACTGTATGATGTATTGAAATGAAACATTATGATGGGTCTGAACAAAATGTATATCGTAATTTTCATTTTCACAGACATTTCAGAATTCCCCGTAGAATGAAAATTCCAGTTTTTGACTATCCCTAATGGCTGTAATGAATGTGATTACAACTGTTTCTCTATATTATATATTAGTCCAGCCATGTTTCAGGTGTTATTTTTACAAAGTAACAGTGGTAATGATTTAGGACATCTGTTTATGTGCTGCTTATTAATTTTTATTGATTATATGAAATCTGTGTATGATGCCAACCTTTTCTATATAGTAAATAAGTACTCAGCTGCTAAGGATCATGTCATATATAACATACTATTTCTAGAAGAAGCAACAGAAGAAACAGAGTCACGAACACTTTGGTCACATCTACACAAGACACTGACTGTGCACTAACCCATGACTACTGTGCAGTCAGTCACAAAAAAGCCATTCAGCAATTTTACTGCACAGTAACAACTGCACAGTTTATACAAGTTTATACAATGACTGCACAGTCAGATTATGCAAGAACTAAATGACTGCACAGTAATGACTATGCAGTCAGTGTCTTGTGTAGATGCCACATCTACACAATGATTGTTCTGGAAAGACAACAATTCTCTTAAGGAAGCTAAAAAACTCAATTTATTCAAGGTGCTTTACAGGGTGGTTGTCAGTGGATTGAGAGTTTCCCAGAATAGGAACAAAAGGACACTGGAAGCTGGGGACAAGGGAGAGAAGAATAAAGAATTTCACAGTAGAGGAAATACCTTTGACAAAGAAGTTAGCTTAAGTTGCAGGGAACTGACTGCAGTGCTCAAAGATAGTTAATTGTAATGTACTATGATGTTGAATGTCATTTACTGTACTTCTGGGCATTGAAGTTCATTTGTCATGAACTATTATGCCCAGAACCCTCCAGGGGACTGGAAGAATGAACTGTAATGTGCACTACAACTCCCAGAAGGTGGCAGGGAGCAGGAGAAAGTGGCAGAAGCAGCAGTGGAACATGGGTCTTCATGCCAAACAGAGAGAGAGAGATGCATGGCTAGAATCAGAAGGAATGGTAGAGTTAGGACTGTAATCTGCAGCAGCGGGGTTCAGACATGGAGCCCAAGCAGATGGCAATCAAGCATTTTATGGGACCAAAGACTGGTTTGCAGCCCTCTGGAGTTGTGGGAATGGTTAAGGTTCTCAAGTGTATATAACACAGTATTAGTATATTCTATCAGTTAGCTGTTCTTGATTGATTTCACCACAGTGGGCATATCTACATCTGCATTTACAGTGGCTTAAATTTACTATGAAGTAAATTACTGCATAGTAAATAAGCGGGAATAGCCCAGCATCTACATGAGCAGGCGTTAAAGCAGATTAACACGGTGTGTGGACTGATTTGGGAATAAAATTTGTCCCAAGTCAGATCCCATACACAGTGTTACTGTGCAGTAAAGGGGTCTACATGTGTGTTACTGCACACTAACTAATTGGGTGTAAATTTGACACCTGCATGATGCAGTTGGTATAAGTCACCATATTTACTGTGCAGTACAGGCATGCACATGTAGACACAAACCCATACTGTGCAGTAATTTTAATTAGTATGCAGTAAATGTGCATGTGTAGATGCACCCAGTGTCACTGTTTACTACATGTTGCCTAGATCTTAGGATACATATACTTAATGTTAATGTTTATTTACTTGTGTCTGTCCCCCTCTCCCTAGCTTGTTGGCTCATGACCCTGATCCCCAGCATCCCCTTGCTAGCTCCCTGTGCAAGTTCCTTGGGTTGTGAGGTTTGGTATACTGTGTTCTGGAGAAGAAGCCATGTGCAGGAAAAGAAGCTTCTTAGAGGGATTCTGACCAAAGCTGGAAGAACAATAACAATTTTTGTTTAATTTATATAGAATTTTGCCAATAAAATGAAATTGCAAAGTTACATTTTTCCCTCAACAACTAGCTTTCAACAAAACCTCATTTTTGGAGGATTTTTTTTTTTTTTTGATTGAATAATTTCAATTGCTCCAGAATACATTTTCACTTCCTCAAAACTAATGCAATATCTGGGTTAAACATAGACATGTAAACCCTTTTCTGAGTGTCACAGGGCACTTAGGTGCCTGCTTCTAGAAGAGCAGAAACTTCCTGTGGAGAGCCCAAAGAGTCAGACTGGAGCCTAGGTGCAGGTTGCCATGGCAGCTGGCTAGTGAGGAAATTAGCCTGCACCTGCACCTGGTCAGCTGGCCAGAAGGGGCAGGGCCCTGGACCCATATAAACCCCAGATTGTGGTTAGGGAGGTTAGTTATCTGCTGGTGGCCAAGGGAGAAGGAGCCCTTCTAGAGCAAGAGAAGGGAAAAGGCCTGACTAAGTTCTGCTCTGGGTAATGTAAAGGGGCCGAACACATCTTAAGTAGCTTGTGTTATGTTATAGCCCAGGGGCTTATGTTTTGTTTGCTGTTTATAAGACTGGTGGTTTGGGTGAGGCTAATTGGGGAAGGAGGAGGCCTTATTGGGGGACCACTGCGGCGTGGGGACCCCAGTGCCAGAGAGGGTGCATCATTTGGGGCGCACAGAGCCGGGTGCCAAGGGGTGCAGAGACAGGGTTGTGGAGAGCCCAGTGAGGACAAGGGGCCGAATTATAATGAGGCCTAGGCAAGACAACGCCAGTACCATCTGTGAGGCTTGGAGTGTGGTAAAGGGGCGGTTGGAGTCATGCATATAGTCCATAAGGCTGGGGACCCACAGGGTCCAGGGAAGTCCATCAGGCACATATCCGACTAGACGTAGAGGCAGCCTCCCTACATTACATCTTACATCAGGACGTGGTGGGTGAGAATAGAGGGTGCTCATCGGGCTGAATTGGCACAGTCGAGGGGCCTTAGGAGATCACGGCCATCCTTAAGGACCCCTTTCCATGACACTGAGCATAAGGAATATATATGGAAGTGCACCTGATATAGGACATTCTCTATAAAACCGATTTCAAAGGAAATCTTTACAGGCAAAACAATCTGTTTAAGTGGGTTCAGTGCTAGATCAGGAAATTAAACAGTAGGAGAACTTTGAAACAGCAATATCATATAAACAGTAAAATTCTGTCCCCGCTAATGCCAGTTGTGGCCCCCTTCAATGGGCTAAGAATTTCACTCTAATTCTGTGGCATATTATTTTGACTGCACTATGTGGCAATCACTGGGTGCTGACAGATGTGGGGGGGGGGGGGGAAGTGCCTTACTGGAAGATGTTGCATGTAAGTTTGATTCAGCTCTGCAGTGTCTGTATAGATTGGGCACTTTAGTTTGGCACTTTTCTGCTTTTACCTACTAGCTGATTCAATCAGCTATTACATAAAAGTCCCCAAAAAGCCCTGCTAAAGCACCCAATCAATACAGACACTGGGGGGGGCTATGTCCAACTAAAGCACTGCCTCTTCTGAGCATGTGCAGGTCTCAGTACGGGGGCATGCAGCATTTAAATAAAGCACCATTTGGGGGGCAGGGTTACATCTGTGAGCAGCCACTGTGATTTAATGCTGATTTTACTGCAAATAGGATTAATGTTCCTGTAAGTAAGGTTAAAGAAAGCAAAATTGGAGCCATGTTATTTTGACGTATCTCACATTTTCCAAAGCCAAGCACTATGAAAAGAAGGGTTTTGTTTACAGTTCCCTAAGGTGTATAGGCTCAAGTTTTTCATTATAGTTATCATGCATTTCTACCTTCCCATATTTTCACATTATCCAGATGTAAATGATCTTCTCATACAGAACTTATTCAAGCTTTAATTAAACGGCTATCAAATTAATTAAGAATGAGTGAATGTGCATTGAAATTATGCAAAGCATTAACTTGAGTTTGAGACCCCTTTAGGTTTCTTTTATTTAACTTGAAAACCAAAGGCTCATTATAAAATTTATGATATTGATCTGACATTTCTAGTGAGAAAGTGTTACTATCTATGAAAATGTGATTGAAATGTTTGCATGTTCAAATGATAGCTTTATTTTAAAATAGCAACTTTGAAAATGACAAGAGCCTTAGAGATAAGAATAGGATAATTTTGCCAGGTTGCTTGGGGACATAAAACAGGTATTTCTAGCTCATAAGACTATAGCACTCACCCAACACACTGATAAATCTTAAGTAGGTATAGGTCAGCAAAACTCCATCTTTAATGACTGTAGTTGGCCTAATCCACCTCTCCCCTTAACTCAATTTACCTTTATGAGTCACCACTATATTTACTTAGTTTTCTCTGTCTCTGTTTATTGTTGTTTTTTCTCCTATTTCCAATCTGTTGATCTATTTTGAAATACTTCCATAGCACTAGTACCTTGGTTCATACTCCCACACATGTAAGTCATGTTCTTTGTTTTATGTCTCTTTCTGTGTTGCACTTGGTTTCCCAGTAATTTTTGCCTTTATTTACTGATGAGTAATTTTGGGGCCATAGACTTGTAGATATTCTTCATCACTTCATCTTGTTCCTTGGGTACATAAGCTCTATTTTAAACGGTTATTGAAATATGCAAATAAAAAGTAAGCAGAGACCCACTTTCCATATTCTTTTCATAGATTTCATAGACATTAGGGCTGGAAGGGACCTCGGAAGATCATCGAGTCCAGCCCCCCGCCCAAAGGGCAGGAAGTCAGCTGGGGTCATAGGATCCCAGCAAGATAAGCATCCAGTTTCATCTTGAAGGTGTTCAATGAAGGCGCTTGAACCACCTCCGGTGGCAGGCTGTTCCAGACCTTGGGGGCTCGGACAGTAAAGAAATTCTTCCTTATGTCCTGCCTGAAATGGTCTTGTAGTAGTTTGTGACCATTCGACCTCGTCATCCCTTGGGGCGCTCTGGTGAACAAACATTCCCCCAGATACTGGTGGTCACCCCTGATAAACTTGTAGGTGGCCATCAGATCACCCCTGAGCCTGCGCTTTTCCAGGCTAAAGAGCCCCAGGGCTCTCAGCCTGTCATCGTAGGGTCTGCTTCTCTGACCTCTGATTATGCGTGTGGCTCTTCTCTGGACTCTCTCAAGCTTCTCCACATCCTTTTTGAATTGTGGAGCCCAAAACTGGACGCAGTACTCCAGTTGCAGCCTCACTAAGGCCAAGTAGAAGGGGAGAATGACATCCCAGGATTTGCTTGAGAAGCATCTATGGATGCAAGCCAGCGTTTGGTCGCTTTACTAGCTGCAGCATCGCATTGCAGGCTCATGTTCATCTTGCGGTCAATGATGACCCCCAAGTCTCTTTCTTGCATAGTGCTAGCCAACATAGCACTGCCGAGCCTATAAGGATACTGCGGGTTTTTCTTCCCAAGGTGGAGAACCTTGCATTTATCGGCGTTGAACACCATCAGATTCTCGTCCGCCCACTTGCTGAGCCTGTCCAGGTCAGCCTGGATCACCCGCCTGTCTTCTGGTGTGGATGCTTTGCCCCAAAGTTTGGTGTCATTGGCGAACTTGGCCAGCCCGCTTCTGACTCCAGTGTCCACATCATTAATGAAGATGTTGAACAGTATGGGTCCAAGGACAGAACCTTGGGGGACCCCACTGGTCACAAGACACCATGATGAGTGACTTCTATCAATTACCCCCAGAAACCCTCCAGCAGCTGAGGAGCCCCCTACCGACGCCCAGCACAGCTGGGGTAAGCGGGGCCCATGGAGAGAGGGGGCTAACCCTTAGTGAGTGATAGGAGGCGGCTGAGTGGAGCTGGGCCGGGTCAAGCCCTGCCCAGGCCCCTACTTGGCCCAGCCCCCCAGGGAGGGAACAAAAAATGAGGCAAAGTTTGACCCTTAATGTCTATTCTTCTTCACTAGTAGACTAGATTCTTTTCTAAGCTATTTATATATATCTATCCTTTATTTCAGTGGGAAATGAGAAGTTTCAGGGTTAGTTTGAAACCTCTATTCTGCTTTGTTCTTTATTATTTATTCTCTCTGTATTTCTCTGTCCTAGAAGTATAATATCTGGTGTGAATATGAATACATAGTTCCAAACCGGCACCATAGTTGGTTTTTTTGTTGTTTTTTTTTTAGTTTTTTTTTTCCACAAAACTGAGTAAACTAGCCTAAATGCTGAGAGATTAGAGTAGCAGTAAAATGGAAATGATGGTTTACTCCAAGTCTTAGCAATATCTCTTTCATCCATCTTACTTTATTCATTCCTTTTTTTCTAAAAATGGAATGTATTACAAAGAATGAAAGTGAGTAACAAACATAGGTATTGTTGCCTCCTACTTAATTACATTCAGGTAATACTAGCAATGTGCTGGACATTGCACACAAAAGAAACACGGTGTGAAACTAATAAACACCTGGCACTTAATTGTCCTTCTTTCATCAAGTGTTTTGTATTCCACTATAAGTCAAAGGTCCAGTCAGGACCCTTTTTTGACTCTATCATTGACAACTAGCGCCACCTTAGCTGGGGGAGCATATGCCCCCCAGTGAGTGTGGGGGTTCCCCCACAGGAAAACTTGCCAACCGATGAGTGGCTGCACTGCTCCTGAAAGTGGCCGTGGCACTCCCGGAAGTGGCTCCAGCGCTTCCAGAAGCATCCGCAACCTACATCCGGTGCTCACACTGCCCTGCTGGCACGTGCAGGGGGGGCACCAGCACTCCCACCTGCCCCGCCTGTCCATTGCCTGAGTGGGGAGCATGGCCTGACAGGGGGTGCACCGGCGCTCTCAGAGGATGCATGTGCACCCCCATGCACCACTGACATGTTGCCACTGAATTCAGTAAGGTTTAAACAGGAAGGAGTACAGCAGAGCTTGCCTTCTACACATACAGAAAGATGGCTCTAAAATGCTCTGAAGTATCTACCCCTTGAAAGATTCCCAAAGTATCTTAAATATCTAAAACAGGACTTATTCACATGACATGCTATTTTAGAGCATTTTGTATTTTATTGCATGTGCACTGGAGAGGGAGGGAGAGAGAGCAAGGTGGACAGAATTCCAGCTTTCCAGCTACTGAGTTCTGCTCCACCCACACCCAGGTGCTGCCAAGTGCTCATTTGCAAGCCCACCCTCATCCCACTGGGATTACTGAAGGCTTATATTGCCACTGCTTCTCCTGCTGTAGCCCTGTAGATCCTTGCCTCTCTCTTGCTGCTGGAGCTGAGCTTTCAGTCTCATTGTCCTCTAGCTCTCAGATCCACTAAGAGGAGTGGAGGAGAAATATTGGGGGATTTGGAGGTGGAGAATTTGGATGCTAGTGGTAGGAAGCTCCTGCCATTGTCCCCTCCTCAGTTTTGTATTTGGGTGCTCTTCACTTTCTTCTCTTCTCTGTCTCCCCTCCCTGTCACTGCAGTCTCCTCTAGTAGCCACTGGCAGGTGCTAAAGGAAACTGCAGAGTTTTGAAATGTTTCACCCAGGGAAACCCTACAAAGCAGTTACGTATGTCCCTTGACTGAAATGATTCCTTTTACAGTGTTATATCTGCCAAAATCATGAGGGCCATTCCCTGAAATAAAATCTCATGTGTGTAAGTTACTTTGTGTTAATACATCGGGATCATTATATTGTCCACACTTTAAAATTAAACACGTGCTTAAAATACCTCTTTTCAGGAAATCGATTGAAAAAAAGACAAACAAAAAAATGATCAATCTAATCTAATCTAATCTAATCTGCATAGTTTTTGTCCCACTGAAGTCAAGGGAGGTTCTTCCATGTCCATCAGGCCTGCATTTCACCTTTAAAGTATATTAAATATCTCTTTGGTTTTTTTCATATCTTTCCTGAAAAGAGGTATTTTAAGCACATGTTTAATTTTAAGGGTGGACAATACAATGATCCCACTGAATTTACACAAAGTTTTATATACATATAAATGTGTGTGTAATTTATTGATTTATTTTTTAAATGTTTTCCCTTACCAGAGTAAAGATCTGCAATGTTAAGCAAGATAGTCAAATTCCATGAACCTAACTTCTTTCTCCTGGCACTACTTTTCCTCCAGATTCAAAACATCCACTATATAAATAAAGACAAAGAATGAAGGATTTAAGCTACCAATTAACACATCCTTATTATAATTACACAAGTTTCAATGTCTTTTTTTTTTTTTTTTCACTTTCAGACTCAGATAATTTTTTTCTGAAAATTAGTCAGGCTCTGGCTGGTATGTACAAAAAAAAAAAAAAAGAGGCTGCATGTTGGTATTTTTACTTTCCTCACTTCTGCCCTTTTAGAACATTATAAAAATGAAAAGGGTGGAGTAAAACCCCTATCTGTATTCATGTTTCATTTCCTACTTCGATTTCCATATTATGTGGCAGGCTGCTGTTTTTTGGAGCAAATAGCTTTTAAAACTCTGATATAGCTATACAGGAACTAGTATTCCTTATTTCCTCAAATAAATCTGTTTTGTAGATTGAAATGTGCACATCCAAAAGGTTTCCCTCTTTCAGTCTGTCAAGAATGTGTATAGGATCAGCTGTAGAGACCAGATTTGAGAGCATTAAAATGACAGCATCAGCAGCCTTAGTAGACTGAGGCAGATTTCCTTTGCATTTCCAATTAACCCCAGCAGGTTGTCTCTTTGTGACAGGAGAGCATATGAAGTGCACAATAAGAGTAGTGGCAGTGTCTGTTGGAAAAGAAAATCCTTGTGTCTGTATTACAGACACACAACTAGACAGATCTTGCCATAGGTTTTTATACATGTATATGTATGTTAAATATTCATGGATGGGGAAGGGGGTGCACCATGAAGCCAGTGCTTTTTTCTCTGCTGAAGATCTCACTGCGCATCCTGAAAAGCAAAGGGAAAACACATGCATGCATTAGCAAAGTAGTGAAAAGAGAGTCCTGAATAGGAAATTCAGATTAAATAATTAATCTACATGAACACAAAGATACTACAGTATTTTGTTTGACAAGCTTATTTTTCAAAGCATCTCTACCTGTTTTGCATGATAGATACATAGTAATATACACTTTTATTCTATACATTTTTTTTTTTCTACATGAATGTACCAATGCCAGAAAACAGTCCAAGCAAATATAGTCCAAGTCATTTCTAGTATATTGGAAGAAAGCTGGAGGGGAGTATGCATATACCTTCACACATCTTGGAATTCTTGTGAATCATTAATTATTTAGCAGATTGGAGTTTTTTTCAGACACAGATTCATTAATCAACTCTTCCCAACCAATCAAAGTGTATAGACATCATAGAATAGCTAGTTTATTATAATAAATTGTATTTCATTTAAAGTGCAACTATTATTCAGGCAGTTTGAATTGCAAATGAAAAGCAGCTCATCTTTTGGATTTCATTAATGCATACCAGATCAGAGCCAAATCACCATTAGCTACATATATGGTAACAAATATTCATTAACCTGTTGGACACTAAATGCCAGACACTTAACACAGACAGTGACTTCATGGTCCATTATAATCTGCCCAGTACTTGCTAACTCTTGTGCTTCAAAGGTAGTAACAGTGCTCCTGGATGATCTTGTTCTCCCATTATCCAGTTTTTACTGAATCTCCCTCTTCTTTTGGCTACCTGATAATGTCTCTTATATCCTATTTTTATTTACATATGGACTTTTACACCAATTTTTGTTTCATCTGCTACTTAGCTCTGCTGTATCTGTTTCTCTTCTAGAGACTAAGGAAGGGTACTGTTATACCTGAAAGCTTGTCTACTAGGTCTGTGAAAAGTGGCTATATTTGCTTCGGATTTGAATAGCCAATTTGGGGGACAGTGATTTGATTCAGTGATTCGAATCACTGTCCTGTATCAATTCAGCTGAATCTGATTTGGAGATTCGGCCACTGCCGAACTGGCCAAATCTCTGAATCGGCCCCATCCCCCGCCCGGTCTCCCATCCCCATCAATGGCTACTCTGCCCAGCCCCAGCTCCCTGCTCTTTGAGGTGTGGCGGTGGGGGGGGGGGGGGGGAGGGAAGCCCAGCACTCTCCAGCTGCTCCCAGGCAGGGGTTGATCCTTGCTGCCCCCCCAGTGCCCTGCTCTGTGTGGGGGGTGGGGCTCAGCCATGAGACCCCAGAAGCCCCAACAGCTACTGCAGCATCCAGTGAGTGTGGGGATTTTTTTTTTTTTCCCCTTAAAGAGCCGGGAGCTGGGGCCAGGCAGGGCAGCCATGAGGGGCGGGGGGCTGGGGGAGCAGGTAGGTGATGGGGCCTGGCAGGGGTCCTCCCATAGTTCCCACCATCCTCCTCCTGCTCCCCCCTCCCCTGCCTGCTACTTACCAGCATGGAGTCTGGGTCCAACTCCCAGCGGCAGCGGGTGGGGACTACCCAAATCTCTGAATCAATTCAGAAAACTTTGAATTGATTCAGACCTTTTAATTGGTCTCCTGATTCAATTCAGATTTGGAGATTCAGCCACTGAATCAGGCCGAATCTCCTCAGAATCAAATCAGCAACCGAAGCTTCCCACAGCCCTGTTGTCTGTCTACCCCAGCCATGCAAGTTGGTCCAAAAGAAAAGATGTCATCCACAAGTACCTTGCCTCATGCATGCAGCAATGCATACAGAGACATGTAATTCTCTTGCTTTCATGTAGCACCATATTTGCAGAAACAGTTAGAACCATTAAACATTTTTCTAATGACTTCTTGAATTATACACAGACTCTATCTACATGAAAATCTTTTTTAACAACAATATTTGTCATGATAATAGTGTAAGAGTGATGTTTTATCTATGGTGGTCCAGAAATTATGGCTGCTGACAGATGTGAAAAGTAAAAAGTGCTTTACCAGAAGAAGCAACATGTTAGTTTGACTTGGCTCTATAGCATCCGTATAGACTGCTTCAGCTGGGGTTTTTGGAGCTTTTATCTAACAGCTGATTCAAGTAGCTATTAGATAAAAGTGCCCTAAAAGTCCCACTAAAGCACTCAATCTATACAGGCACTGGGCGACCCTGGTTCAGCTAACGCAATACCTCTTCTTGGCATGTACTGGGCTCAGTGAAGAAATACACCGAATTTAAAGTGCCATTTTCTTGTTCGTTTGTTTGTTCATGTCTGCAAGCAGGCAATGTGATAGGCAAGTATTTCTTAGGGTGATATTTTCTGTAAGTTACTGGATATTCATTTGTAAAAGATGACCTGGGCTCTTGTCTCTTAGAACAAATTTCTAGTTAGTGGTTAGATTTTTAAAAGTAAAAAACAAATACTCCATTCAGTAGTAAATGCCAAGCTCTAACAGCATGGTAAGATAGATATTCTCACAGGTAACAGCAGGAAATATTCTTTGATGTGTTCTTTGGCAGTTCTGTACAAATGGTACCTTTATGTGAATGTTGATAGAATGGAAAACTAAAACGGGGAGTTAGGCTCAAAACATATTTCTTTACACTGACATTTTGGCTACTGCGCTATTATAGTTGATGATGAAACATATAGGCCAAAGTAGTCTGTTTTGTAGAAAAGGTATAGTTCTTTCACAAAAATCTTTACTATGTATTCTTAAATATTTCATCACTTCTTTTGAAAAGATGGTGTATATAAAGCTGGTGGAAAACTGGAATTTTTTTTACTTGGGATTTTGATTTTTAAAAATTTCTTTTTTTGGGGGGGGGGGGGGAATTTCCAACACAGGACAAAAAAAAAAGCAGATTTTTTTTTTTTTTCCTCAGAGAATGTAAGTTTCTAACAACATCAACAAAGAACATATAATTTAACTTTTTCTAAGAAAATATAAACATTTTGATATCCTCATGTATAAATGCATCATTTTGTACAATTTATACATTTATGATGTATAAATACATCATTTTGATTTGCTGAACAAAATGGTAATATTTATTTTTAATTTGATTTATTATAGGAGTTGTAGTCTCAGGCAGCAGCTCATGCTCCTTTTCTCTATTTGGGCTTCTTAGCCAGACCAAAGCTCACAGTTGCCGATGGATACTGTTATTACTGGGAAGCCTGCTGATGTCATACAGATTGACTTTGAGTGTTTCATTCTATACTGTTCATCATTTTAAATACTGGACTCCTATGCAGACACAGGAAACAGAGCAGGTACAGCCAATAACCTGGATGGTTGTAATGCAAATGAAACTGGAACCTGAATACTGTTGGTGAAATATGCAGATTTAAGTGGACCAGATACCACCCTCAGGGAAAGATTCTGGCTCCATGAATAGTGATATATTATACTAAGATTAATCAATTTATACTTTACACAAAAGTCCTATAGGATTTACATCATATTATTTTGGGAAATATGTCACTTATTTTAAGTAAAAATGAGAGAATAAGGAGTTATGAGCTTCACTAATTACTAAAATAAGTTTTTCATCTAAAACAAATTGTCCAAGTGGTAGCATACTTCTGGTTCCCCAGGCTGAAGCTTCCTTTCTTACCTCAATTGGTAGAGACATACTATCTGCTACAAAACTTGGTTCAAACATTACTTCTGACCAGTTACAAAATGGTGGGTTGTATTGGGCCTTGAAAGCCTACCTCTGACATTTAAGACAAGCTTCTCCCAGCAGGAGAAATGTGCTGGGCTATTTGTTTCGCAGCAGGTTCACACAAATGGTAAGATAAGAGGTAACAGAATTATTCCATTTCCAGAGTGCAGAAAATTACACATTTTGATAGCCCATGGTTTTGACTCATTACAGGGCACAAAGATATATTTTGAAGATAAATACTGAAATGCGGTACATTAGATATTAGAATCATAGAACATATAGGGCTGCAAGGGACTTCAGGGGGTCATCTGTTCAAAGGAGGAGACCAGGTTATATATACCTCTATAGACCTGGGGTAGCCACCCTATGGTATGTGTGCCACAAGTTGCATGCCAGCCTCTGTGGGTGGCATGTGGCAGACTGGGAGTCAGCAGGGAGGGAGGTGGAACAGCCACAGATTAGGCAGGGAGCAGAATGTAAAATGAAGCAGGGAATACAGAAATACCGATCAGAGAGCAGTAAGCATAGCAGAAGATTGTGTAGGGATACAGGACAGAGTATAGGAAGGAGAGCAGCCAACCAGACAGGAGAAGAACATTGAAGTGACATTTGCAGGGAATGGGGAGTTAATTTATGGCATGCTTGCTAAAAAGGTTGGTTCCCACTGGTCTAACCAATGGCCACCAAATCTTTATTTATGGTTATTGTTACATGTTAATTTAAATACATGTTAAAACAGGACTGTCCACACATCAGGGCTGGGAAACACATGCTAAGGGCCCTCTGAATGGCTCAGAGATAATCCTCTTCCATCAAGTGTTTTTGGGAAGCTCCAGTTGTAGTCATGTATGATTGTTCCAGGAATCACAGCTCTATCTTCTCGAGCAGCGACAGTGGGGGCAGCTGGGAGAGCACCTAAAGGTAAGAATTGCCCTTCCTTTCTGGCTCCCCCTCTGTGTCTCCCCTCCAAGTCCTTACAGCTCACTTGCAGCTCCTGGCAGAGAAAGTAGGGAAGGGGAACCCACCTGATGTTGCCACCACCACTGCTACTGCCAGGCTGCAGTTGCTTTGTGGGCTGAGGCCAGCCCACAGAGCAGTGGCATACAGGTTCCTATTCCATGCTTGCTTCACCAGGAGCTTCAGAGAAGCAATGATCTGTAGGGGGATCTGCATGATCCCCCTGCCCCTCCCTGCAACAAATCACAGCTTAATTGCAGCTCCTAGTGGCAGGGAGCAGGGATGTGGGGTACAGAGGTGTAGGCCTGATTCTGGGATGTGTGGGGGTCAGGTGGTGCCCCATCCTCATGGGGCTGTGACCCATCTTCCATGCCAGAATGGGGCCTGCCATGCTGCCCCCTTCCCCACATTGGAACAACTGTGCTGCCTGTTTTCCCCCCACAGACACGGTGCACCCCTTTTTGTACCCTAGATCCCTCCTCACTGCTTCCTGGTGGCTCCAAGCATATCTGGAGTTTCTGGTGCTGTCCCAGAGAGCAAGCAGAGAGTAGGAAACCTCCTGCCACTCTTTGGGCTGGGTTCAGCCTGGAGAGCAGTTGTAGCCCTGGCACCATAGGTAGCTCCAGTGGATGCGTCGTCCTTCCTGGCTCACTCTGTTGGGACAGCATGAGGGACAGGTGCAAAACTAAAGAAGCAGAGCAGGAGCCATGGGGTGGGAAAAGTGGAGGAGGGAGGGAGGGAGGGGAACAGCAGTAGGCCTCATCTGGGCTGGCAGTGGAAGCCATGGACTTGATCTGGGCAGTGGGAATGCAGATAGATTGCAGGTAGGCAAGGGTTAGCAGGTCCAATGAGACCTTGCCAGCTCCCACCTGCCCATAATCTGGGCCACCTACCCTGCCACTGTGAGTAGTCAAGCTGGCTGGGTACAGAGGCAGTTTAGCTCCTAGCCATGCTCCTACTCACTAGCCGTCTAGGAGTAGGTCAGAAAAGTGCATGTTACAGGTAATATTAACTCTTAGATTATGTACAGACATTCAGACAGCCCAAGACTGAATCTACTCAATCTTTGCAGGTTAGTCCAAACTACCCAGGTTAAACTGAGAAACAACTGGACACACACTTACTTTTGATTCAGGAAATGCAACCACATGCCTGCAGTGGATCAGGACAGAAAATGAGGTTGCTAGATCATGTCTTCCTGGCACATGGCTAGCATGGGCCATGTATTTGCTTCCTTTTCCTGCTGCCCCTGAGGCCTCTGGATTTGCAGTACTTAATCACAGAAGTGGGACTCTGCAGGGTTTCTCATCAAATCCTCTTCCTGCCTGCAGGTGCCTCTGCAATTTGTAATTTACAGTTGCAGCCAGCAGTAACTTTTTTTTTTAGTAAATTTAGCAGGGCAGGGCAGCTCTGTACTCAGGGAAAAGAGGGTTTAACTGGGGGAAGGGAGGTTTAACCCCCTTTCCTCCTCACCCTGGCCACAGATCCTAGCTGGGGTTTGCCTGGGAGGGGTGGGGGGAGCAACCCTTCCCTACTGGAGCAGGCATCACAGCCCACTTCAGAGCTGGAAAGCATACTAGGGGACTCTGATTTTACTTGAACCAGGAAGGGGTCTGGGACAGAAGTTTCATAAACCAGTTTGATCTAAATCAGTTAAGTTGGATATTATATTCAACCAGGTTTATCTTAAACTAGTTTTGGTCATTTTGAAACTGGTTTCTGTGTACTGAACTACTGTTCTGTTACAGGTTTAAACCACTTTCTGATCATTTAAACTGGTTTATGTATAATTTCTGTCTCTAGCCTTCATGTGTGACTACTCAAAGAATGTGCTTTTTAACAGCGGTTAAAATTAGAATGTGCAAAGTATAATGTTTAGCAATGACCCAACCTATACTTAAAAAATCCTAGTATGGAAATTTCACAACCTCTCTAGGTAATCTGATCTAATGTTTGGACAAAATTCCCTGAAGCCCTGTCTACATCTCCCTAGTTGCAATTTAAGATAGTTACTGCTTATCCTGTCCCTGGTGAACACAGAGAACTGTTTTTCACCATCCTCTTTACAAAAAACAGTTTTCTATATTTGAAGACTGAAATCAAATCCATACCCAGGTTTCTTTCTCCAGATTAAATCATCACAGATCTGCTGTCAGTTACATATGCTGTCAAATAAGAATTTGGCTACTATGAATTACATTTGTTGATTAAATGAATAAATGCATACAACCGTGTGAAGGATGGAGCATGTCAATAGTTCAAAATTAAGTAGCCAAAATTTGAAAGCTTATCAAAATTTTGGGAAAACCCCAAATCAGCAAATCTGAGCTAATAGCAAAAAATTTACATCTGGACAAAGCTTCACTGATAGGAGTTAAACCTTTTATTATTAACTGTATGCTGTTAGTCTATAAAAGCCACTACAAAACACCTTCCATTATTCTGCTAGATCAGTAGTAATTTATTTAAGTGTATTTTATTGACTCTTATGACTTTCTGGAACACTCTGTTTGGAATAAGGTGTATTACACTGCGTTGAAAATTGTCATATATCTATATCCTAGGTTGTAGAAACTATGTATGTAATATAATGGTATTTGAGAAATTATGCTCATGCTTAAAAGCCTGAAAATACAGAAGCAGCATTAAGGTCCAACCGGCGTCAATGGCAAATATTCTATTGACCTCAATGGGGTCAGGATTTCCTTCTTCAATTAACAGATCTGATGAAAAGAGAATAAAAAAAGCAGCTGTACATTTTTCATCATATCTATATAGAAGCACTTTTGTGTGAATGCTTTCTAATATAGATGTATAAAATTTTCAACAATATATATTTTTCTCAATGACTAGTTTCACTGAAATTGATGCATAATATGCCAATTCTTAATATTAGTAAATGTGGCTGAACTAGGATATATGCATAAATATCTGCATTAACAGGATCAATCATAACATTCCCTCTTTTTTCATACAGCAATATACATTACTAATGACGTACCAGAACAGCTGTATTGTATTACAAGTAAACTGGAAAGATGTTAAGGGTAAGTCACCTTCTGATTTCAGAAAATATTTATATATTATTACATCTTGTCTATTATATTTCCTTACAAAATTTGTACTAGTCATTCACAGTATAAATGACTCCCAAATGATTTTTTAAGCTAAACAAGATTTCACTGTCACTGGGGAGTGTCAAGCAGGAAAATCTTGGGATTTGCATAATAATTGGTTTGAAACAAGTGATATACCATATAGTACTATGTACACAGAGTATAATGAATACAGTAGCCACAGTCTGTTAGATCAATATCAGTAATATAATGAAAGTTGAATATTTTTCAGTCTTTGGAGGTTTTCAAACATCCATACAGTCTAATGAGCTAATTTAGATAAGCATTAAACATGAATTTAATCACATTACTGGTAATTATTAGGCATACATACAATATGAAGGCCTTTTAGTTTCCTTCAAAAGTTGTAATTAACCATGAAAAAGTAAATGATTTGACCTCATGAACTGCATATAAATGACTCGGCTAAAGAAAAAGGATTTCATGTTGAAGCTCATGATGATAGTAATTTTTTTTTCTAATATTTAGCTGAAAGTGGTTAAAAAATTAAAAGAAAACCAACCAAAAAACCCTTTTCTTTTGTGTGTCACATCAAAAGTAAAAGTTAGATCACATTACTAAAATATTATCTGATGAAATTAAATGAAATGAGAACTAAGCCCCAAGTATTTTGTAGGTACTGGCACATATCTTTCGTGTAGCATGCCAGTCACAACATGTATAAGTGTGTTTTTGTGTTTGGGGAAAAAAATATTTATAAAATTAATTTCCTTCATTCACTGCTTAGCCAACAACTATGTTTTTTTAAGAGTGCAAAAATGGAAAATGTGGATATTTTACTGAACTAATTTGGGTTTACCATCAACTTTTAGAAGTAGTGATGTACATCTCTTCAGTCTTAGACTTTCTGTTTTTGCAACCCTGTTTCTGCTGGTCATCTTAAGTTCCAGCCAAATTTTATTCTGTAGTTAGTGCAGAACTTATGCAGATTCTATGTTAGACCTGCGCAACTAGACTTGGCCAAGGACACAAACTCAGAAATAGTCCATGATATCTATTTAATCATTTAACTTTGAATCTGCTTGATAAAGCATATACTTCCATGCAGGTCTGAAGATTTAGTCATAGAAAAACCAGGACTAGGGAGGAGAAGAGGTAGCATTTTCCACTTTAGTTTACACTGAACCATAGAATGCCATATAATTTCCACCATATAGAGATCTGAGCTAATTTTAAACAAGCTACCTGGGTGCCTGAAAAAGTATAACATCCCTAGGAAAGTGCTCTGTCTTGGTTAATTTACTATGCTTCTCTGCAGCTGGGGATTCTTTGCGTTGTGCACTGTAGTCATGCCCTTAGTGTTTGACTAGGTGATTATCTTTGCTAGAAAACTTGCTAATATTGATTATTATGTAAATTCTTGTAGCTTGTTCATTGTGTAATAGTTCTGTAATAATCTGATACTGGGAAGAGATTCTACTACCCACTTTATCTAATATTACAACCAAAATACAAAAGGTGCAGATGAAAGTTATATTTTTACATGATTGGCTCCCAGAAAGCACTCTGTAACCATGCCATGTCACACAAGCATGGCTGCAGAAGACTTCTAAAGAGGCGATCATGTAAGAAATTAATCATCCGATGAGGTATCGGATGAAGGTGCTCCAATTTAGAGCATCTTAAGGAATTTGTGTTCCATAGGATTAATTTGTCACACAATCAGGGCTGGCTGTCAATAGGAAGGGTGGGGGGAGATGGGGAGCAAGCTGCCAGCTGGGGTTTGCTTGGCCTGAGCTGGAATGTGGGTGGATCAGAGGCCCCCGGTCTCATGGCTTGCCTCTGCAGCTCAGGCTGGCAAACCCCAGCTGGCAGCTCACTCCCGTTCCCCACTTCTTTTCTGCTGGCAGTCTCATTACTGGGAGGATGTGGTGGGGATGAGGGACAAGGACAACCCCTTGGCTGCAGGTAGGCTTGATTTCCCCATCCCCCACCAATTCAATAAGTGAACAACTGTTGGGTTGTGGGGGGTGCTGTAACTCATGGCACTCTGTGTAAAGTGCCATGAGTTACAGTGGGGCCTGCATGTCTGTCAGTGTCCAAAGATTAAATTATATTAATGGCAAAATTCTAAACTTTAGTATTTTTTTTTTTTTAACACAGACAAAATAGTTATTTTTCCATAAACTTATTCTCACAAATGGCTGACAATTTTTGTTGATACTTCTCACTTCCCCAGAATAATCCAGAGGCAGGTTTGTCTTTCCCCAGAACTTCTTCCCATAAAGTAAGAAAGAGAACTGGGTCAAAGGATGAGGGAAACATTGAAAGTAAAGGTTCATGGTCAAGTAGTATTAATTTAGGGTATCATTGTACATTACCAACCTGGGAGTAGCATGAGGAGAGGAGCGTGAATCAAACACAAATATTAGCAGAGAGCAGTAAAGTAACATGCTGCCTACAGTGTAAAGGGCATCTAGGGACATTTGGGGAGGTTACAACAAGTTTTAATGGTCACTTGATCTAATTCAGGATGAGGGAGGCTAATGGGGGGTTGGAAAGATTGGGGAGGCTAGCAGGGTCCATAGGGAAGATCAGGGGATTGGGAGGGTGGTGGGGTCTCTGGATGGATTGGGGGGCTATCAGAGTTCTCGGGGGGGGGGGGATTGCAGGAGTAAGTAGAGTCTGGGGAGGGGAATCGGGAAGATCATGAGGCAAGCTGGGTCTGCAGGTTGGTGAGATCCAGGAGGGTTTGGTGGGAGTGGGGGGGCTAACAGGGTCTAAGAGGTGGATTTGGGGGATGAGGGGGATTCTTTCCCTTCCCCTGGGGCCAGAAGCTATTTTTAGCCTCCTGAATCCCACCCTCTCCCCAGTTCTGCCTGCCCCTCTCCCATCCCCCTACTTATGTTGATCAGCTCTGGAAAGTTAGTACTGCTTGCAATATGGGGGGGGGGGTGGCATGCCTGGGGGAGGTGGGAGGGCTGGCTGGTCTGCACCAGGGGATTGTCCATCTGTGGGAGAACTGAGAGGCTGGGGTGCTAAAAATAATCCAGGGCCAGGGGGCTGGTAGGAAAAGCATAGCCCCAGGGATGGGGCCAACAGCTGTGTTTTCCCAGCCCTGGGGTTGTGTTGGGAACTGTACAGAAGTTCAGTTAAATCAGTTTCACTGGACCCAGTCTAAGTTAGACTTTCTTTGAAGTATAGATAACTTAGATTGGATTGGCCATTTTTAGACTGATCTAACCTTCCTGAACTTCTTTACAGTTTATAGTTTGATCGACCAAACTAGGGATCTAAAATATAAGGTACAAACCTGGGCAAACTAAGTTAGAGTGGCCACTTTTAACATGATCTAACCTCCCCTAACTTCTCTGAACATCTATAACTAGCCAAGAGGATGAAGAACTGTGAGCCTACCTTTAAAGTGTTGTGCAAGTGAGAATCCTACTAAAGTAAAGGGGTAGAGTTGTTTAATAATGTGTATCTAGGTCTCAATTTGGCAGTTATTGCTCAAAGAAATGTCATTTTGTTATGCAGCTCACTAAATTTAAGAAACAAATGGTTCATAGAAATATCCTATAAAAACAGAATTTTCTTTCCTTCAAGTCTTTAATTGATATAAATGCTATCCACTGTATTTCTCTCCAGTGCTTTTGATTTGGTTAAAAGTTTAAAATTAGTCTGACTTTTTTTTCCTGTTTTTATGGCTAGAAATGATTTGAAGATTCATATTAATGAAGATATGCACTTACCTTTCAAAATGTAATTATATGCTAGGACTAAAAGTGCAATCCATCACAGAGACAGCCAGCAGAGCAATAGAAAAAACAACTTAAAAGGGTGGCAATTCATCACAAAGTGAGGGTAAAATGGTATCGTGCCAAGGCCAACCCTATTCTACCCAGACAAGGGAGGGAAGAGTGGGTGTGGTCTTGAACATTTGCAGTGATTCTCTTTCATATTATCCATATGGACTTTGGAAGAGAACTGTCAGGGAGAACCCAGGCAGAGAGAGATGGTTTCTCCCTGATGTTTCTTCTGCACAAAGCAGAGCGGCTACAAAACCAGATAGCAGAAATCAAAATACAGCAATGGAGTTTTCTTTAATATTTTTCCCAGTTTTTTTGTTTTTTTTCTGTCATGCAATTCCTGACTTTAACAACTTCTTACCCTAACTTTTCATCACTTGTCTCACAAGGCATATTTTAAACCAATAATTACCAAACCAGCTAACATCATGTATGAAATATTGTGTTTGTAGACTTGATTATGGATGGTATTCACAGGTTTATTTTGTCCAAGAAATAAAGCTTTTTTGAGTGATTTTTTTTTTTTTTTTTTTTTTTTTTTTTTTTTTTTTGCACGGCTAAAATTCTGTCTTCTCTAGCAGATATTTCAACATACGCATGGAAAGCAGGTCTCTCAACAATATAACTCTTTCCCATTTGAAAAATATATAGTTTGTATTTGTAAAACATTTCAACTAAAAGCCAAAGGCCAAGATTTCACATAGCTATAACAAAGTGCCTGTCACAAGGGGAGGCTGTGATAGCCCTAGCTTGCTCTACCCTTCTGGGCTAGGGACAGACATTACACAAACCAGTGTAAGTGATCAGAAACTGGTTTAAACCTGTAACAGAACAGACATCCAGCGCACATAAACCAGTTTGAAAATGGATGAAATTAGTTTGAGATGAACCTAGATTTCATAGACACTAGGGGCTGGAGGGGAGCTCATGAGATCCTCCAGTTCAGCCTCCCTGCCAGGAGCAGGAAGTCTGAAGGGATCAGATAATCCCAGTAAGATAAACATCCAAATGCCTTTGAATGAGTCTAGAGTAGGTTCTTGCACCACCTCTGGGGGGAGTCTATTCAAGATCTTGGACACTGAGACTGTAAAGTAGTTTTTCCTTATATCGAGTCTGAATCAGCCTTCTACAAGTTTGTAGCCACTAGACCTAGTTATCCCTTGGGGACCTTTGGTGAACAACTGTTGTCCCAGATCCTGATGCACCTGATTTATATGCTTATAGGCAGCCACCAAGTCCTCCCTGAGCCTTCTCTGCACTAGGCTGAAGAGTCCCATGTCCCTCAGCTTGTCCTCAAGGCTTGCTCTCTTGGCCTTTGATCATATGGGTGGCTCTTCTCTGGACTCTCTCAAGCTTATCCACATCCTTCCTGAAGTGGGGGGGCCCAAAACTAGATGCAGTTCTCCAGCTGTGGCCTCACTAAGGCCAAGTAAAGTGGGAGGATGACGTCCCTGTTTTTTCTCGAAATGCATCAGTAGATGCATGCCAGAATTTTGTTTGCTCTGCTGGCCACGGCATCGCATTGGGGGCTTACATTCATCTTGTGGTAGATCAAGACCCCCAAATCCCTTTCGGTCATGCTACTAGCAAGCATAGCACCACTGAGCCTATTCAATCTGTTTGAATGTACTATCAGACTTAACTGATTTGACTCAAACTAGTTTATGCAGTGTCTGTCCAAGAGCCGTACCTGGATTAAGTTAAATCGGAGTCCCCCAGAATCCCAGATGCTCTGCTGGGTGGGGCTCTGTTCACTGCTTCAGAGAGCTGGGCTGTCCCCACCCCTCTGCTTCCTGGCTGCAGCTCCAGCAGAGACTGAATGTACAGCAGGGTCTCTCTGAATTTCTTCTGTTCCCCCCCCTGCGCCTCACCACTCCCTGCTGAAGCAGGGATTCCCCCCTCCCCTCTGCTTTACGCAGACACCTCTCAGATTAGCTAGCATACCACATGCTAGCTATAGTCTGTGCTATGGGAGACAGGACAATGGCAGACAGGATACTGTCTGCTTAGGGATTTTTGGACCTAATCAACAAGTAGCTGGTAATGTCCTTCCACTCCTTCCTTGGAAAAGCTGCTTGAGAAGAGCTTGAACTAATGAAGAGAAGCTGGTGTTTTCTTAATGGCATGATAAACACTGAGTTAGGAGTAATAAACACTATATTATCAACTCCCTGATGGCCTGCTTAGGAGGTGGGGGGGACCCTTCCCTAATCAGAGCATCGTGCTGGGGCTTGGCCCCCTCTGCTTAGCACCATTGAAGGGAAGGGAGGGCTGCTGTAGCACCCCTTGGATACTAGTCTGAGCCACTGTAGTCATACAGGCATTTTTTCAGTCCAAAGGAGATGTCTGTGTGGTTACAAACTGGTTTAGCCTAGCTTGGTTAAACGAACCTGCAAAGATTGAATTATTCAGGCTCAGGCTTTTTGAATGTCTGTTTGTAGCCCTGGAGAACTCTCCCCTTTGCTCACCACCATACCCTGATGTTCTAGTCCTGAAGGAAGGGAGGCTGCCTCAAGGCTTTCCACGCCTGGTCTCACTCACTGGCTCATGGACTAATTATGTGTCTCAGGGTAACTGTATATGCTTGTCAGGACTTGGCCTTCCCAGCCTCAGCCCCCTCTTTCTATTGGCTGATTCTCATGGCCTAGGCCCACTGCACCAGACTTGGCTTCTGTGTCCTCGTCTTGTCCTGGCCCTCGTTGGGCCTTGTCTCCACCCAGTTTCTGGGATCTGGGCTCTCTGGCCCCAGTGCTGCCCAGCTCTGGGCTCTCTGGCTTCACACTCTGCCTTGATCTGGGCTCCGCTTGCTCACCATGCCTTGAGCCTACCTCCAGCAGGGATCAAGGAAATCATGGGTCCCTAAGACCATAATGGGACCCCCAGAAACAGCCCCTAACGGTTCCTACCACAACCATCAGTATAACTCATGATGCAGCAGCTGCTCAACGCAAACCCTTCTTTCTCAGCCAACAAACATCAACCAAAATTAAACAGCACACTACTGCTTCAGAAAAAGGAAAATCATCTACCCCATCAGGGTAGGTAAGCAAATGCCCAGGGCAGCCCTCCCTGGGTACAAACATAACCCCCCAACTCAACTTCCTGTAGGCTCTCAGGATCTTGCTGGTAGACCCCAGGTAGCTTAATGGTCCACCACACATTCCTTTGCAGTTTTCCTAACCATGAGCTCCTTTCCCTGAAGCTTTCAGGGCCAGACTGCCACCCTCCAGCTAATGGTCTATGTTTATATGGCTCCCCAGCCCTGCCCCCTGCTGGTCACCTGCCTCCCAGAGCTGCCAGAGGTAGCTTCTGATTTAGCTTCCTGGGGCAGCCTCAGGGAGGCTCCTTGCTGCTGGGACCTGTAGGATTTCCATGCATGCCCCTGACTCCTGTTGTTGCTATCTCTTTGGTGGGTGTTTACTTGAGTATTTTTCACCTTTAAGTCTGCACCTGGGTCCTTGTCTGGCCAGCAGGCCCTGAGGTATGCTTTCCCTTCTCAGTAGTGGGGTCAGGGTCCCATTACAATAGTATAGACTAACATTTTTATTGCATTTTTGTATGTCCTCATTTTGGAGTGTATAAAATCTCTGATTTGTGTGTGAATGCATTTTTCCTCCACAAATCACTGAGTTCAATTGTAGAATCCATATTTGTATTATAAAGGGATTTAGTATTTCTTGTATCAGTGAGAAGAATTTTCTATGACTTTTGTTGATCCATAATGCTACTGGTAAAAGGAGGAAAAGGAAGCAATTAAGGCATCTGTGCCTGCAGCAGTAACTGAGAAGAAAGGTTTATGCAGTAAGACATTAAGTCCTCTCAGTTTTAACCTGGGCCAATTTATATGATAACCTATTTATTCCCAATACCTAACTTACTAATGGTAGCACAGAGACAGATAAACATAACAATATATATACAATCTTCCAAAAAGAATACTCTCTGGAAAATCTTAACATTTCCCAAAATGAACAAAAATGAACTGAAACATGTAATAAACAGACCATGGTTTGGAAGATATTTTTTCTCTGTTTCTGTTCCTTTTGTAACTATTTTTAAAAATTATTTCATGACTATATGTAGTGCTGTGGTTCCAAATGTTTTAGGGGGAAGGCTTTTGTCTCACTAAACCATAATTTTTAACTAAAATATTTGGTCTCTGTTTTAGGTCTGTGTTAACTGGGAAAAAAAATGTTTTGCCCAAAACTGCATTTGGAGTGTGAAGATTAAAATTTAAATAACTTACTATGTAATACTCATAGCAGAACATGTATGTGCCTTCAGCTGCATAGAAAAGCACTTTTTTTTACATGTTTAATGATAGGTATAAGTCTGCAGGAGAACCTTTATGTTTTAAATAGTATTTAAGATTTGCAGCTGAAGTTACTTCATTGATTATATAGCTTATAATTAACTTTTAAAAAATGTGCTTTTGTAAGCATATTGGGAAAGTGTCAATCGGTCCCAAACAATGTTATTTACACCAGCTGATGATCTAGCCTTTTTATTCTATAATAATAGCTTGCGGCCATTGTCTAACGGAAAAGCAACTATACAAACACACTAGTCATTTCTTCTTTCTATCTTGGTAAATCAGCATGTATGAGCTATAAAAGGGAGGAAATAATTTAATAATTTGTGTAAATTTAAAATATTCTAAGCGTGACTTTTGACCCATGTAGCTACTTCAATCAGTTAGTTGAATATACAAGAAATCTGACTGAGTTTGTAGGAGAACAGTTTGCCTCAGTACCTAACAAACTGGGAGTTCCATTGAGATCTAATTCTTTCTGTGGGTCTTGTAACCTCTGGATAAGCAGAAAGTTGTTCATGAACACATAGGAAAACAGTAGCATGGCAGATGTTATACTTACTGACCTTCACTCACTGAAACTGATAATCAGTTTGGCTGTCATTCATTGCCCTATTGAGGTTTTCATCCAGCAAATGAATGCCAAGGAGACATATTTGATACTACAGGCACTGCCAGAAATTAGGTTTGGATTTGGATTTTCTGGAAAGAATCTGAGCTTAGTTTGATAACAGAGGACGTTTCTACAGTAACACGTGTAGAAGGTACACTTCTCAGTCTGTTCATGTTATCCAAAAGAATGAAACAGTGGAGCAGTTCATAAAATAATAAATAGGAAGACAAAAAAGCTACGTATTCATTTATTCATTCAAACTGGTCATTGAAGCTTCAGTTATGACCACATTAACTGAGATGTTATCAGAGAATATCTCATTTTCTCTTTACCTGCTTCTCAAGCAGGAACATTATTAATGGTAGCATGGGCACTACAGGAAGAATATATTCGTTTAGAATTTTTTCTTTAATTCAGAATGGTAGCAGGACGAGAGCAAATTCACATATCATCAAGAAAAAATATTTCTTGTCTGATTAATAATGCCCTGTGGTTCACTTGAGTAATCATCCACCAGCTAAAACAAGGTTGGCGAAAGGGAGGTACTTCTAAGGCTATTTTCTTCATCAAATATTCCTCAATGCTTTGTTATTTGTTCCTACAAAGATCTGATACAATGCTATCTATAAAAGAATGAATAATATCATGATATGCATGGTTATAATCTTCAAAACTGTCTTACAGATGGCTGATATCCCTCTAGCATTCACAGAATCTTCTACAGAAAACAGAGGTAATAAATGAAGTATAGGAAATGAAATAGATATAATAAAATATATAGAATCTAATGGTGATATTCAGAGAAGACAAAGAAACACCAAGCTCTCTTTTACTTAACGTATAGGGGTCTTATGCAGGCTAAACTAGACATTCTGTCATGTCCCACAGTATGATGTTTTTCCTTTTTTCTATCAATTCTATTGTTGCAAGTTTCACATTTCACATTTTTCTATCAATGGCTTTGTTGCAAGTTACACATTGAAATTATGCAGAGGTATTTGAAATATTGCAGTTTACAGATGTTAGTAACTGAATGTTGTAGCTTCCAATGTCTGACCTAAGTTACACATTAATTAGACCTCTTGGAAAATGTTTCATTACTATGTCACTGGTTTTACTTTTAGCAAAATATAGAATGTTTTTGTGCCATTTTCCTGAACCAAAATTAATGTTGAAGCTTTGCACTTGCATCTTGTATATATTAAAATGAGAAATCTAATCCATAAAAGTAATAGTTCAAGATTAATAGCTCATTTGTAAAAAAAAAAAACAAACCAAAAACCAAATAAATAATTAAAAAAAAAATTATGTGGTTCTTTACCCTGCACCAAACAAATTAAAAATCTTTGTGTCTTCTTCAAATGTAATGCATGCTAGCTCTGTCTATTTAGTTCCAAATTATACTGAAAGAGTCACTTTGCTCAGATTTCAGCCACACATAGTTAATTGTGAAGCTTCTTTCATTCTTGTTAGTTTTTCAAATGAGGAGCAAAAGGGGTAACTAAACAAATTCCTTTTTCATGGCATAATTCTTCTGTCATGTAAAAAGGCACCCGTGGATAATAATACATCCACTTTCAGCATTTTACCTACTAGAAAAGTTCTATCTGGAATCATCACCCCCTTCCACCACAAAGCCCCCAAAGAGAGACATGATTCTTTGTTCTGATTCCTGTTGTAATGCAGTTTGGATTTCCAAAGCACTACAATCAACATCCTCTATTGAATAAAATGAAAAGAGCTGGTAGTACTGAAATAAGCAAAATCTTTAAAGTTCAAGAGTGAGTGAATAGTGGCCTTGAGGCTCATGTGAGTGAAGTCTGCATTTCAGCACTCCTTAGTGATTGAGCTCTCAGATGTCTACTCTGAACTTCACCAGTGCTTAGAATTAGACATGTATTTGCCTTGCAGGTATTTAGAAACTTAGTGAAAGAGAACATGTTTTGATTAGAAGTTAGAAGAGAACAACAATCCTTTTAAGAAAATGAAACAAGATAAATTGAAAGTCTGAGATTATGTGACATAAACCAAATAAAATACTGATCAAATTGGGAATTAGACTAAAAGACTGTAATATCTTCCTGCAGATGAAAAAACACAGAAGCAATTTTACATGTACTGTGAGCTGTGATATACTATAATGTGAGCATATAACTGGTTGAATGATCATGCTCAGAAGTAGTCAAAGAGTCAGTGTCAAACCAGAGGGCAGTATCAAGGGGGTGTTCTAGGTCCAATACAGTTCAATATCTTCCTTAAAAACTTGGAGGTTGTGTACAGTATGTTTTTCATAGAATCATAGAGAAGTAGGGCTGTAATGGACCTCAAGAGGTCATTACGTCTAACCCCTTGCCTGAGGTAGGACCATCGCTATCCAACCTCAAATATGGCAATGGCTCAGACCCAGTTCTGGGCGCTGCACTTCAGGAAGGATGTGGACAGCATGAAGAGGGTCCAGAGGAGGGCCACTTGCATGATCAGGGGGTAGCAAGGCAGGCCCTACGAGCAGAAGCTACAGGACCTGAACCTGTTCAGCCTCCACAAGAGAAGGCTGAGAGTGGATCTGGTGGCCATCTACAAACTGGCCAAGGGGTACCAGCAGGCTATGGGAGAGTCCCTGTTCCCCCGAGCACATGGCAGGGAATCAGACTTGATGATCCTCTCAGGTCCCTTCTGACCCTACCAACTATGACCCTAAGTGGAGGGGCAAGACCCTTTAACCAGAAACGTCCAGCTTTGGTTCCAGCACAACCCTTGGTTGTAGCCAACACATAATGCATCTGAGAATGGCTTAAAAACACCCTGACAGATATGGCAGAAAGATAGGGCAGGGGCAACAAGCAAAGCTGAGATGCATGGGGAATACCCATAGTAGAACAAAGGCATAGCTATGCCAAGATCAGTGGTTGTCCAACCTCTTCTTGAACAATTCCAGTGATGGAGAGTCTGTGGGTACCCTAGGCAGTCTATTCCACTGCCTCAATATTTTAACAGTGAAGAAGTTTCTGTGAAGATCTAATCTAAACTTTGCTGCAACTTCAAGTAATTGGTCTATGTCCTCCTCTTTGAGCAAGAGAAAAAAGGTGTTTTCCCTCTTCTTTATGGATGCCCTTCAAGTATTTCCTTGTCATAGTGTCATAGTGTCACAGTTTCATAGTTGGTAGGGTCAGAAGGGACCTGAGCAGATCATCAAGTCTGACTCCCTGCCATGGGTAGGAAAGAATGCTGGGGTCAAATGACCCCAGCAAGGTGCTTATCTAGCCTCCGTTTGAAGACCCCCAGGGTAGGAGTGAGCACCACTTCCCTTGGAATTTGGTTCCAGATCCTAGCCACCCTGACTGTGAAGTAGTTCTTCCTGATGTCCAGCCTGAACCTACTCTCAGTCAACTTATAGCAGTTATTCCTAGTTACTCCTGGTAGTGCTTGGGGGAACAGGGTCTCTCCCATTCATCACTAGTGCCCCCTGGTAAGTTTATAGATGGCCACCAGTTCCCCTCTCAGTCTCCTCTTGTGAAAGCTGAACAGGTTCAGGTCCCATGGCCTGCCCTCCTGTCCCCTGATCATTGGGCCCTCCTTTGGACCCTCTCTATGCTGTCCACATACCTCCAGAAGTGCAGCACCCATAACTGGATACAGTACTCCAACTGTGGCCTGACCAATGTCGCATAGAGGGGGAGGATCACCTTGGACCTGCTCGTGATGCATCTGTGGATGCATGACAAGATGGGGTCAGCCCTACCGACTTAGTCCTCACATTGGTGGCCCATGTTCATCTTGGAATCAATAATGACTCCAAGGTCCTTTTCTGCCTCTGAGCTGAGAAGAAGGGAGTTCCCCAGCCTGTAGGCATGCTGCTGGTTCTTCCTCCCCAGGTGAGTACCTTGCACTTGTCAGTGTTGAAACCCATCCTGTTCTCATCCGCCCACCCCTGTAACCTGTCTAGGTCTAGTTGTAGCCTGTCCCTCCCTTCTAACATGGCCACTTCTTCCCACATCTTACTGTCATCTGCGAACTTGAACAAGGTGCTTTTCACCCCCTTGTCCAAGTCCCTGATGAAGATGTTGAACAGTTCGGGCCCAAGAACCAAGCCCTGGGGATCCCCACCGCCCACATCCCTCCAGGCCAAAAATGACCCATCCACCACCACTCTCTGGGTGCAGCCAATTTGCGACCCATCTAACTGTGTATGCATTGACACCACAGTTGCCTAATTTTTTGATGAGAATGGGGTGAGAGACAGTGTCGAAGGCCTTCCTAAAATCCAGAAAGACTACATCCACCGTGACACCTGCGTCTAAGGATTTTGTGACCTGGTCATAGAAGGCCACCAGGTTGGTCTGACAGGACCTGCCTTGAATGAACCCATGTTGGTTGCCCCTAAGCATAATCTCCCCTGCTGGTCCCTTGAAGATGTGTTTTTGGATAATTTTTTCAAAGAGCTTCCCCAGGACTGAGGTAAGACTACCGGGCCTATAGTTTCCTGGGTCCTTCTTCCTCCCTTTCCTGAAAATGGGAACCACATTGGCCCTTTCCCAATTCTCTGGCACCTCACCAGAGCAGCACAAGTGCTTGTAAAGGTGTGCCAGGCATCCCACAATGTCCTCTGCCAATTCCTTCAGCACCCTTTGGTAGCGATCATCTGGACCTGCTGATTTAAAGATGTCCAGTTCCACCCGAAGTTCCCTGACCAGGTCTTCTCTGACCCCGGGCCTCTCTGTGCCTCTCCAGAGTTCATCGGGGATCCCAGTGGGGAGGATGTCTTGGTCCCTGCTCAGAAATATGGAGGCAAAGAATTTGTTAACAAGGTCAGCTTTATCATCTGGTGCAACCACCAGATTGCCAAACATGTTCTGCAGGGGCCCCCCATTACCCGGTGCCTTCTTTTTACTCCCTATGTATTTAAAAAAGGACTTGTCTTTGATCCGGGTCACTAGTCCCAGTTCTGTGTCCACCTTAGCCTTCCTAACAGCCCCCCTACATTCTCAAGCAATGGAGGTATAATCCTCCTTGGTGGTGTCCCCTCCCTTCCATCAGGTGTAGGCCTCCTTTTTAGCTTTCAGACAATCCTGAATGCCTTTGGTGAGCCATGGGGGCTTTTGAGCTCTCTTGCTCCCTTTGAGTCACATTGGGATTGTCGCCCTTTCTGAATGACCACACATCTTGGACTCCCAATTCCCCTCCCCTCCGGGACATCAGTGCCTCCCCAACTAATCTCCATAATTCATTGAAACTGGCCCACCTGAAGTCCAGGGCTGCTGCCTTGTTGCAGGCCTTTGACACCCCATGCTAGATGGTGAATTCCAGTAAGCAATGATTGCTATCACCTAGGTGGTCGAGAACCCACAGGTCCCTCATCAAGTTGTCACTTGTGGCCAGGACCAGGTCCAGCAAGGCATTCCCACTGGTGGGACTGTGCACTTCCTGGGTTAGGTGGAGGTCCTGTATCTCAGCTAGGAACCTACGTGAGCGGTCAGACCTAGCTGACTTCTGCTCCCAGTAGATGTCTAGGTAGTTTAGGCCACCCATGATGACCGCGTCCCTTGACCTAACTGCCTCTGCAAGCTGACCTGAGAATTCCTGGTCCAGCTCTTCCCCCTTGGTTGGGTGGTCTGTAGGAGACACCCACCATTAAGTCCCTTTCCCCACAACCCCCTTGTATTCTAACCCAGAGCACTTCAGTCTGCCCCTCCTCTGACTCCATGCTGTTTGTTGAGGATGTGTATTGCTCTTTGACATAGAGCGCCACACCCCCACCTTCCCTCCCTGTTCTGTCCCACTGTATAGTCTGTAGCCCTTGATGTTCACTGCCCAGTCATGGGTTGAATCCCATCATGTTTCAGTGAGCCCCACTATGTCCAGGTTTGTGTTGGCTAGCAGGAGGGCAAGTTCCTCCTGCTTGTTCCCCATACTACGTGCATTAGTGTAGAGGCATTTAAGGCCTCCTGTGGGTGTATGCACCACCCCCCCTGAACCCAGGACTATCCAGATCCCTGCCACTTTTGGATACTTTTGTGCTCATCACCTGTCATGGCTGGGAAGCATCATCATTTCCCTCTGTGGCCCCATCTCCCCATCGTGTCCCCTCTGAAGTGCCATTTCCAAACATGCCTAACTCATAGATTCATAGATGTTAGGGTCGGAATGGACCTCAGTAGATCATCGAGTCCGACCCCCTGCGTAGGCACTCCTTCAGCTTCTCCTTGTATGACTTGCTTTCGAAGCCCTTTATCATCTTTGCTGGCTGCCTCTGGACTCTCTCTGACCTATTCATGTTCTTTTTAAATGTGGAGTCCAGAACTGTACGCAGTACTTCAGATGGGGCCTAACCACTACTGAGTAGAGGGGCAACTATTACCTCCTGTGTCTTGCACCTAATGCTTAGATTAATTGAGTCTTCTGGAGTGTGGTAATTACTGCGCTCCAGCAGACCCCAGTGTCACATGCACCAGTGTTCCTGCACTGAAAAATGGTGGTGGGGTACTTTAACTAAAGCTGGTTCAATGAACTTTACTTAAAGCACATTTGCTACCATTTTTTCAGCATGGGGATGCTGATATACATGATGCTCTGGGCAGATCTGACCCAAGCAGATTGTGAGGCCCCAGACAAATCAGTCCACATGAGGCCATACCCCCACTCCGATCCCATGGCCCCAGACCTGAAGAAGCTGCTGCCACCATTGGCATCAGAGGCAGTGGTGGGGGGTAGCGAGCAGCTGCATGAGGATCTCCAGCTCTGTCCAGTTCCATGCTGCTACTACTTTGCCCCACTTTTCAGGGGCCCCCAAAGCATGGGGCCCAGGGAGGTTACCCTGATTGCCCCCCCCCCCCCCGCTAGGGATGGCCCTGGCTTTGAGTACTTAATTAGAGCAGTTCATGAAGCCACTCTAATTAAAACCCCCACCCACCACCTCCCAGAGCTCCTGTATAAATGTCCACAGAATCATAGAAAATTAGGATTGACAGGGACAGGAAGAGGTCATCTAGTTGAACCCCTGCTCAATGCAGGACCATCTCCAACTATATCAGCTCACCCAAGGCTTTGTTTAGCCAGGTCTTAAAAACCTCCAAGGATGGAGATTCCACAAGATCTCTGGTAACCTGTTCCAGTTCTTTACTACCCTCCTAGTGAGGAAGTTCTTCCTAATATCTAACCTAAACTTTGCTTGCTGCAACTTGAGACAATTGCTCCTTGTTCTGTTATCTGCCACCTCTGACAATAGTCTAGCTCCATCCTCTTTGTAACCACCCATCAGATAGCTGAAGATTGCTATTAAATCCCCTCCAGTCTTCTCTTTTCCAGGCTAAATAAACCCAGCTCCCTCAGCCTCTCCTCAGAAGTCATGAGTCCCCTATTTTCATTGCCCTTTGCTGGACTCTCTTCAATGTGTTCACATTCTTTCTATAGCAGGGGGCCCAAAACTGAACACAGTACTCCAGATGTGGTCTCACCAGTGCTGAATAGAGGGGAATAATCACTTTCCTCAATCTGCTGTCAATGCTTCTGCTAATGCCGCCCAGTATACCATTAGCCTTCTTTGCAACAAGGTCAAACTGTTGGCTCATTTTAATCTTATTGTCCACTTTAACACTCAGGTTCTTTTTTGCAGAGCTGCTACTTAGCTTATCAGTCCCTGGCCTGGATTGATGCATGGGATTGTTCTGTCTTACATGCAGGATTTTCACTTGTCCTTATTGAACCTCATGAGATTGCTTTTGGTCTAATCCTCCAATTTGTCTGCACTGGCCCAGGTCAGAAGGCAGAGGGACTCCAGGAACCTCCCAAGAGGCTGTTGGACCTCCCCTCTCTCCAGCCCTGCCCCCCTGCCAGCTGGAAACTGTCAGCAATGGCTGGAAGATAGCGGGGAGGGATGGAGGTCTTGGAGGGGTTCTGGGCCAGGCCTGCATGACAGGGGGCCTTCCTTTCCCCTGCTCCCTGCATGAGCATCTTGACAGCTGCAGAAGCTGCTGCACCCAGAGCTGGGGTGAGGGGGGAATGAAGCCCCCTGCCTTATGGGCCTGATCTACCTATCTCTGATGAGGTCTTGCGGGGAGGTGGGCCAGGTCTGCAAGATGAGGGGAAGGCTCTGTTTTTCCCCTGTCTCAGATCTAGGTGCAGCAGGCTTTGTCATTGTTATGATGATTGTGTGGGGTGAGGGGGGAAGAGAGCTGGGGGTAGGGAAAGCAAAACCCCCTGCCATGCATGCTCCCTCCCCCCCCAGCTACTCTTGTTGGGGTCTTTGTGGGATCTGGGCTGGGCCCATGCAGTGGGCATGCTCCCCCCACTATCCCACATATGAATAGTTTGACAGTGGCATTCTGATAGCTGCTGTTCATGTAGCTCAGGCAAAGGAACTCCCAAAGCAAACTCCCTCTCTGTTTGCTGCCCTCTTTTCACTGGATGTTGGATTAGACCAAGTTGAGTGGATAACATGTACTCTGGAAAATAAGATAAATAAGATTAGCTTTCAAAATTATTTTGATAAATTAAAAAAAAAGTATTGATATGAATAGGATGAAATTCAATGAGGATAAGTATGATGTACTACAGTCCAAATAGAAAAAATGCAGTGCACAATTACAGATTGTAGAACTTGCTAGGCTGTGTACTGCAGAAAGAGACCGGGGGGTTATCATTGGCAGTCCCTCAATTCAAGGATGATCTCTACCATGGTTCATTAGTTGGTCTTGAGGTGACTTAAGAATCCAATACTTGAGCCACATATCCATCTGTGGAAGTTGCAGGTCTTTCAGCAGAGAAGCACAGGTTATAGACCAAAATTAATCTCTTTTTCCTCCTCCTGCTCTCTCTCCTCTGCTTTGAGGAAAAGATGCTCAAAAAGGGTTGCTGCTTGGCTGAGGTTGTGGTGCCACTGAAGTCAGTTGGCAGCTAGCTCCTCCCAACCTTTGATGTTGGCATCCATTTTTTCAAGGTATGCCTTCAATGTGTCCTTGTAGTATCCCCTCCCTACCCCATCCCCTACCTCAACCCCATCCCTCTAATGTTAGTCCCTCGCTTGGGTGATATGTATTTCCCTACCGGCTTTGTCATCTTTTTTGGATTCACAATCCTAAACATTTGCTAATAAAAGTCAATCTCCTCTGGCCATGCAAGACCTCAGGCTGTTACTAAGCTTGGAATAGAGTACTTGTTTTAGGAGTTGCAAGTTGGGTGTCCACACACAATATCCAGTACAATAATACTGTGCTTGAGGATCACTAACTCGGTGCTGGTAACATTGGCTTCAGCAAGGATGCTGAATTTGATGTGGAAGATTTTCTGAAGACATCATTAATGATACCTCTCCAGGCTCTTGAGATGATGACAGCAGGTCCCCCATCTATAGAGGAGGGTGGGAATTATGGCTGCATTGTAGACATGGATCATGATGAATAAAGATATACTGAAGAAAATTCCCAAAGGAGGTACTCGTACACTGGATCCTGTGCTGGATCTCCTCAACAATGTTTCCTCTCTAAGAGGGCTGGCTAATGGCTATGAAGGTGTGGGAAGTGCTCCACTACTTTCCCTCAATGGTAATTTGGGGAAGTGGGGGGTCACATTCATGTTCATGGTCCATGGTAGGGGATTATAGTGGACTGCTACATGAAGTATGCAAGCTAAATACAGTATACTATTATTCCTGAATAAACCAATCACAAACTGAGGTGAATTAAAATAAGTGATATTTGCAAGTCACAGGAACAGATTTTTTTTCTCTATTTAACACTCCTAGTGAGCCCTACCTAGCATATTGTGTTTGTTTTGAGGAACCACACTTAAAAAAAAAGATATGGACAAATTGGAAAGACATTTAAAATACCTGCATACAAGGAAGGATTGGAAGAATTGGAATTATGTAGTATGGAGAAAAGAAGGCTAAGCATGGTTTTATTACTGTCTTCAAATACAAAAAGAGATGTTATAAAGAGGACAATGATCATTTTTTTATCTGTGTCCACAGTTGATAAGACAGGAAGTAATTCCTTTAAACTGCATCAAGGGAGATTTTATTTAGAGCATTATAACTATGACAGAGGTTTACACACTGGGACAGATTACCTACAGAAGCTATGGAATATCCATTATGCTATGATTTAAGAAAGGGAAAAAGGAGGACTAGTCAGCCTGACCTTGATACCTGGAAAGATCATGGAGCATGTCTATGGTCCACAAGGAACCCATTGTGAAGCACCTAGATGAGAACAAGGTGATCAGGAAGAGCCTGTCTACCAAGGGCAAGGCTTGCCTGTCAATCTGATGTCCTTCTATGATAAAGTGACAGGATCTGTGGATGGGGGAAAAACAGTGGATGTGGATTTTAGCAAAGCTTTTGACATTGTCTCCTGCAACATTCACATCAATAAAATAAGGAAGTGGAGATTAGATGAAAGTTCTGTAAGGTCCTTGTTATGCCACTCCAGATCAGGATTATCTCTCATCTGCACTACCCAGCTCATTTTCTATTAAGAGGTGCCATTCCCCATAGATGTGCCACTGAAGCTGAAGTCCTCCAACATACCAAAATCTCTCATTCTCCCACCCATACAGCAGGGGTAGAAGCCTATCCTGGCTCACCAGCCCTTTAGTGGCACCTTACAGCTACAGCTCCTAGTCCTGTTCCTACTCACCAGATCACTAGTGCCAAATCATAGCTGTTCAGGTGGGGGACAGTCAGATAAGGTTTCTATTCTAAGGGTACGATTCTCCAAACTCCAAGCTATCACTAACACCAATCAACATTTGCACAGCTCATAGTGTAAAGTGTAACAAGTAGAGATTTGAAAGGTTAAATGTGTAATCACTTAACCAATAAAACCAGTGATAACTGGTTAGCTTACCAGTTATTTTTTAGCTCTGGGTGAGTGCAGGGAAGGGAAACCATGTAGTGCCCCAGAAGGAACTGGAAAGTGGCAGGGGAGGCAGGAGGGAGGAGTGAGGAGGGAGAGGGGGGAGGGGAAGAAGGGGCAAGGGGGATTAGTATCCATATCCTAAAAGCAAAACAGTGGATGGCCTAATGACTCATCATTTAAGCAATTAACTACACCTTCACAGGTGCTTCCTCCCTCTCTCCCTCTCTATGCAGGGCTTTACACCAGCTGTGTTGTCTGTCTGGGCTTACCACCTCCTCCTCCCTCACAGTTAAAGGGCCCTGGGAGTAGCAGCAGCTGTGTCTGAGTTGCTGTTGTCAGTTTACTGTTCACCTAATATAACTAGAGGACGTTAAATGAAAAATGTATTTAATGATATTTATATCCCTAGTTTCAACACTCTAAGTTAGATACATAACTGGTTTGATCATTGTGCTGAACAAGTAATCATCAATGGCTCAGTGTCTAGTTGTGAAGGTGCATTAAGTGGGTTTCCCCTGTCCTGAGTCCAGTATTTTTCAACATCTTCGTTAATCATTTGGATGATGGGCTTGAGTTCTCACTTAGCAAATTTGTGGATGACACTAGATTGGGTGGAGTTGCAGACAAAATGGAGAGCAGGGGAAGGATACAGAATGACCAAGATGCAGTGACAAAATGGTCCACAATCAATCAGATGAGATTCAGCAAGTGCAATGTTCTACACGCAGGATGAAATGATTGCATGCTCAAATACATTTCGGGGTAATGACAGGCCAAGCTGGAGAGAAGGATTTGGGAGACTACAAGATCAATATCAGACATAAGTTTACTCTTGTTACATACAAAGCCAGCAATAATACTGGGTTTGTGAGGCTTCACTTGGTATACTGTGTCTAGTATACGGTCATGTACTTCAAGGATGTACCTTTGACATACAGAGCAGGATGTCAAAGGCTAGCAGCAAGGCAACAGCCCTAGACTTCAGGGCGGTGGATTTCAATGAGGTAAGGAGACTAGTCGGGGAGTCACTGAGGTCCCGGAGGGGAGGGGAGTTGGGAGTCTAGGAAGAGTGGTCATTCCTTAAGGAGACGATCCTCCAAGCCCAAAGGGTGGCAATCCCCACACGGATCAAAGGGGGCAGGAGTGCTCAAAAGCCCCCATGCCTCACCAAAAGCATCCATGAATGTCTCAAAGCTAAAAAGGAGGCATACACCCAATGGCAGGTAGGGGCCATCACCAAGGAGGATTATGCCTCCATTGCCCAAGATTGCAGGGGGCCTGTTAGGATGGCTAAGGCAGAGATGGAACTGGGACTAGTGACCCAGATCAAGGACAAAGAAGTCCTTTTTTAAATACATAGGGGGCCCGTTAGTCTTATCTTGGTCCTGGAGAAGCTCTTTGAGAAAAATATCCAGGACCACATCTGCGAGGGACTAGCAGGGGAGATCATGCTTAGAGGCAACCAACATGGGTTCATTCGAGGCAGGTCCTGTCAGAACAACCTAGTGGCCTTCTATGACCAGGTCACAAAATCCTTAGATGCAGGTGTTGCGGTGGATGTAGTCTTTCTGGACTTTAGGAAGGCCTTCGACACTGTCTCTCACCCCATTCTCATTAGGAAATTAGGTGACTGTGGTGTCGATGCCTACACAGATGGGTTGCAAATTGGCTGGAGGGCCACACCCAGAGAGTGGTGGTGGATGGGTCTTTTTCAACCTGGAGGGATGTGGGCAGTGGGGTCCCCCAGGGCTCGGTCCTCGGGCCCGCACTGTTCAACATCTTCATCAGGGACTTGGATGAGGGGGTGAAAAGCACCTTGTTCAAGTTCACGGATGACACTAAAATTTGGGGAGAAGTGGGCAGGCTAGAGGAGATGGACAGGCTGCAAATAGATCTAGACAGGTTACAGGGGTGGGCAGACAAGAACAAGATGGGATTCAACACTGACAAGTTCAAGGTACTCACCTGGGGATGAAGAACCAGCGACACACCTACAGGCTGGGGAACTCCCTTCTAGTCAGCACAGAGGCAGAAAAGGATCTTGGTGTCATTATTGATTCCAAAATGAACATGGGCCGCCAATGTGGGGACGTGGTGAAGAAGGCCAACCACACCTTGTCATGCATCCACAGATGCAACATGAGCAGGTCCAAGGAGGTGATCCTACCCCTCTATGTGACACTGGTCAGGACACAGTTGGAGTAATGCATCCAGTTCTGGAAGCCACACTTCAGGAGGGATGTGGGCAGCATCGAGAGGGTCCAGAGGAGGATCACTCGCATGATCAGGGGGCAGCAAGGAGACCCTATGAGCAGAGGCTATGGGACCTGAATCTGTTCAGCTTCCACAAAAGAAGGCTGAGAGGGGATCTGGTGGCCATCTATAAACTGGCCAATGGGGACCAACAGGCTATGGGAAAGTCCCTGTTCCCCCCGAGCGCTACTGGGAGTAACGAGGAATAATGGCCATAAGTTGACCGAGAGTAGATTCAGGCTAGATATCAGGAGGCACTACTTCACAGTCAGGGTGGCTAGGATCTGGAACCAACTTCCAAGGGAAGTGGTGCTCACTCCTATCCTGGGGGTCTTCAAAAGGAGGCTAGATAAGCACCTAGCCAGGGTCATTTTACCCAAGCATTCTTTCCTGCCCATGGCAGGGGGTCAAACTTGATGATCTTCTGAGGTCCCTTCTGACCCTACCAAGTATGAAACTATGAAGAAGGATGTGGGCAGACTGGAAAGAGGCTAGTGGAGAGCCACAAAAATTATTAGAGGTCTGGAAATCATGACTTATGAGGGAAGGCTGAAAGAAGCAGGGTTATTTAGTGTGAAGAAGGGAAGAGTGAGAGGGGATTTGATAACATTTTTCAAATACCTTAAGTTTGATTATACAGAGGGTGGAGATAAGATTTTCTTTGTGGCCACAGTGGACAGGGCTAGGAGCAATAGTCTCAAGCTGCAACAGAGGAAATGTAGGTTGTAGATTAGGAAGCACATTCTGACTGAGGGTGGTTAAGCATTGGAACAGGCTACCTAGAAAAAATGTGGAATCTCCATTCCTGGAAATTTTCAAAAGCATGTTGGACAGAAAATTGGCTGGGATTGTTTAGTCAGAGATGATCCTACCTTGAGTAGGTGGTGGGATCAGATTACTTTGACAGATCCCTCCCAGCCCCAATTTCCTATTATCCTATGATTTTTTTTAAAAGGGAAATACTTGTATTAAAGGCTTCTGTTAGCCTTAGTGATACTGAAAAGAATAGAAAAGCTTCATTTTATGAGCAGATTGTTAAATGATTTCCTAATTTTAAGGATGCATTCCATTACCTACAGAATTTGATATATGATATATTTTAAGTGATTATATTGCTTCTGAACTATGCTACCTATTTTTTAATAGTTTTAATTTCATATTAAATATGAACTTGTAAATATTTACATTAACAGGATAAGTCAGCATAAGGAGGATTATCTCTTTTTTATCCTTTGGGCAAATATATGTTCTGATTAAGTCAAGAGGGCTACATGGCAATAAAATGTTATTGATAGCATGAAAATAGCTCAGAGTAGCATACAATATACTGAATCATCTGCATTTTGCCCAACTTCAAACCGTGGAACCAAAAAGAACAAGGAGAAAAGTGGAAGAACATTTAGTCTCTAAAGTAACTTGAACCTAGGGCTTCCTTTAAAGCAGACTTACAATTCTGTAGGGAAAGGGAAAAAAATAACCCTGACTTACTATTTGAAACTGAAAGTTAGGATCCATGTAGAGAAATATTGAAGGGCTTTAAGAATACAGGCTGAAGAATTCATGAAAAATAGACCTAACTATTATTTCTGGAAAAATATAAGTTTATTTTTTACACTAAAAATTAGTATTGTTCAGAAAGATTTTGGACACAGTGCAATTAAAGTTTAAAATTATATTCTCACTTTCATTATTATATATAAGCATCTTTTAGATAAAATATAAAGGTAGATACATTATTCCATCAGTCAATTCCATTTTATTTGCAAAGGGACAGATATTAGGGGTGTGCAAAATGGGTCATATTCAATTTGGACTTGGTCCGAATCAAGGAGAGTAATTTGATTGGTTGATTTTGATGAGTGTCCCTGATTTGATTCAGCTGAACCCAAATCTGAAGATTCGCTGCTGATTCAGAGACCCAGCGATTTGGACATAGACACTGCTTTAAATGTATTTTCTACATACCTTGTGGTACCAGGCATGGCTCATGAACGCTGCAATGGTGGGGCAGATGGAGTGTCCCACAGCAGCACACGGGGGGCCCTCACATGCTAGGCAGTGAACCCAGAAGTGGACCAGAAGTACTTCCAGGTCCTCCAGGGAGCATGCAGGCACCCCCTTCCCCCTGCCTCCCTGGCTTGGCAATCAGCCTTGAGGGGACACTGGGTGTCCCCCCAGACCCAGGAGGCAACAGTCACCAAGGTGGGTGAACACAAGGGGGGCCTGTCACATTCCCTGCAGACCTGGAAGTAGACTGGCAGTGCTTCTAGTCCACTTCTGGGTCTGCTGCTGAGCACACTGAGGAGCCCCTCCCGCTCCCATGGGGCTTCATAGTTATTACCCCTGCAGAACTACAGAGTGACTAAAGAAGGAAGTTTTGATTCTTCACCAGTCTTGCTGACTGCTGTTGATTCAGAAGACATGAATGATTATCCTGTAGCCTAGAAGTGGATAAATAATTCCATATTCTAGAAGTTCAATCTTGTTTCTTTATAGAGACATAGCATCAGGACAGGGACATGTATTTTCCTTTATAATTGATGAAATACTGGACTATTATGCAGCAGATCACAGGATATTTTTCCAGTGTGGTGTCAGGGAAGAAGCTCATATCCATTGTAATATTAAAAATATTTAAAATTATGTCACTTAGGTAAGACAGGAGAGAACCTGGCTTTACCACCTGCAGTAGTAGACACCCTTGTCCTATCTTTTCACACAGCAGCAAATACAGGAGAATTAAAAACACCAGAATGGCAATATAATGTGTTAAGTAGGGAAACACCTCTTGCTCTGAGACAGCTTTCTCAGACTAGATCTCAAGGTACACAGGCAGAAGTGCAGCTTCCTTCTGTAACTCATGGCACTTGCAGGAACTGCCATGAGTTAGTTATCCCTGGAACCCAACAGATATTTGCTGTTGGGTCCTGGGGGTTGGGAGATGAGCTGCAGTTTAGAGGAACTGTGTCTTTACAGTTGTCCTCCCCTAGCAATATTGCTCCCCACCAGCCTCAGCACTGTTTTCAGAATGGGGGGGAGGGAACAGAGGGAACTGGTTCTGGGGGTTGCCCATCTAGTGCTGGAGGGTGTGGCAGGTTGATTGTACCTCCCTCCCCACCGCCTTGGAGGGGCTCCAATCTATCCACCATATCCTCCAACACCAGATGGGCAACTCCCAGAACCAGCTCCCTCCACTCTCTTTCCCCCACCTCTCGTTCCAAAGACCATGCGGGGAGTAGGACTTGGCTGCATCAGCCAAGCCTTGCTTCCAGGTGTGCTGACAGATTTTAATGAAGGTGCTGCACTTTGGAGTGCCTTCATCTGAACCTTCATATAATGAGTGGGGATTTGTGTCAGTGCATGGCTGTAGAGCATTTTCAGTGGCTGATCATGCAACAAAGTGTCATGTCTGTCAGTGCCCAAGGTGTCTAAAGCTATATGCTTTCTGAGAATGTCTTTGTGATATACTCAAGAAGCTGTCAGATGTATTATATGAGATGTTTCTGATTATCACACACCTGGACAGACAACCAGACAGAAGGCTAGGCATGGATAAAGATGAGAACACCAAGGGACAGGAGATTGGAGGTAGCAGAATTGTCAGTTTCTAAGAAATCATATTTTGTTTTAGATACAATACTTCCTGGTCACTCAGTTTATGGGAACAAACTCTGCTCAACCACACAGAATTTATGGGGCCCTCATAACTTGCCTATGTTTTTAGATTCTAAAAGGTTTACTTACTCATAGATATGGAAGTACTGCCCCTTCTGAGGGAGACCAGGAGGCTACAGTGTCAAGATTTTCCTTCTTTACTAGCTGAGTTTAGGTGCCCGTGTGAGAGAAAAAGTAAAGGAGAGGGAGAGAAAGAAAAATGAATGAAATAGGAATTGAAAGAAAGCATTATTGTGGTGGGTGAGCCCTCCTTTCTCTTAGCGGTTCCTATGTGAGGGTTCTGACTTGATTAGAGTTTGTGGTATTTCTAGACAATGTGCTTTTGCCCAATTTCTACGCTTTATGCTATCCTGTGAAATTCAGTGGAGCTGCTATAATCTATAGTAGCTAAGGATCTGGTCAAAAGTTTGATATTCTTTTATAACTGGATTTTTGTATCTACAGCTGGACTTACTGTGAATAATCAATATTACTTTCTTAAATTTGTAGGAGAGTATCAGTATAGCACTGTAATATTACAAGAAGCTAGTCCTGAAAAGTCCCATCTGGCAACTATGTGCCTGATCCTGCATGTCAATGGGAGTTTTGAGCACAGATCAATGGTGAGATAAAACCTGTGTAATTACTGCATGTCAATGCAGTATATATGCAAATGTTATATGTAGGCTTATAAAATTTGAGAAACATGGTTGTAATAAGAACAGCCTTTGAGACATCAAAACATACAAACCAAGAATAATAAAAATATTCATTTCAGTGGCCAGTATCTTGAATATAATTATCTCAAAAGGAACCAATAAATCAACAGCCTTCCTTAAAGGTGTTAAACATTGTGTACAAGTAACCCTGTTCTTTGCCATCTGTGGTTTCTCCTGAAGAAATGTGACATCTGGTTCGTGACGTCCCCAGGGATAAATTTGCTATATTGGAAATGTGGATTTCCATGAAACAATTGTTATTGATCATTTGATGTGGTATCACATTACCTTCTCTGGCAGGTTGGCTGGTAATAAAGGAGGTGAAACCTACCAACCCTATGAGTAATCTCGTAACAATTTTGTGAGGAAAAGGTTCTAATAAATAAATGGCTAACTTGAGTGTAATAGAAGAAGCTTCTCCTCCTCTGTATTTTTATAGAGTGCCAAAAACCATTATTTGTTGATGCTTTTATGTTAATTACCAACATTATAGTGGATGACATCAAAATAAGAAAATATCTTTTGTTACCTGTTGGTATGAGACAGCACACATTATATTACAAAAATGATGCACACTACTTCATATATAAACATTTCATGTGATCTTTTTACCCAATTAGAAACTTCTATAAGTTTTTCTTTCATTAGTGAGTTTCGGAATGATTTCAATAAACCATAATTAAAAGTTTAGTTAAATAAGCTAAATTAAAGCTAAATAAGCTGGGGAAGTTCAGCTAAATAAGAATTGACCAATTGACCAGATACTTTTATCCAGAGATGGAAACAAACATGTATTTTTGAGGGTGTTGAAAAAAATTATATTAATTTGCACTACATTTTAAGCTTTCTCAGACATTGTGGTCTATGTGAATACAGTGTTTATTACAATTTGGTCATGAATGATACTATGTACAGAGTGGAATAAAATGTTCTGTCTCTGGCATTTGTGGGGGCATAATTCTTCTCAGGGTATGTTCCATAGTGAATCAGAAGTATCAGACCATAAACTATGAAGTACAGCTGATCAGAGGGTGGGAAACATAAAAGCAGTTAGAATTTGGGGCATTTCCAATTAAAAATATAACGCCCACTAGTGGAGGGTGCCCCTATGTGGTAGAACATTGAGAGTAGTTTGACATGTGTTGTTGCTATATATCATTAAAAAAAGACAACCTGGTGTTTGAAATCTCCTTTCAGAGTTATAGTCTACAAGATATCTACATAACAGTCTACAGCATGTGGCCAAGTATATTGCATGGAATTTTTATGCAAATACTGTGCAATCAACAGCCCAATATCTTATTTGACAGAAAATGAACACAAACTATAAAAACCGCCAAAAGTATTAGGCAAGATTTTCAAAATTGGTTGCTAAATTTATTGTTGTTAATCTTTATCCAGGCCTGTAAACACTTTACACCAGTTCCTAAGATGCCTACATAAAAATGTAGGATGCTGTCTTCACCAAAAAGTTTAAAAAATCTTGGCCTCTGTCATGTAGTATTTTTGATTACTTACATTTGCTAATCCCAGTTTTAAAGAGTGATTGCATTAAGTTTATCTTTTTCATGAAAATGTTAATATTATATTCATGTTTCTCATTACAAATACTTAGAAATTAATTTTTTCAACCAAAGGTGCTTTATTTAATAAGTATACTTTTTCTATTGGATATATTTAATTTAACCAGGGACTGAATAAATTAATAATTGTGAATATTTTAGCAAATATTGGCACAATCTGACAATTCACTTTGATGGTGTTTGCTCTTATTTTTATTCATGTATTTGCAAATACTCAGATTAATGAAGTAGATGTTTAAAGCAAGAATGTTTGTGAAAAGCAGAAGCATTACAGATACTTACATTTGTTCATATTGTTGAAGGTTTTCATACCAGGAATACTCCTTTGGCCACCTTGACAGTTCTTTCTGTGTATGTGAAGGAAAGAGAGATTTTGTAAAAAATTGATGCTAAGAGAGAAGGAAGGAAATCTTATGAAGAAATGGTTATCATTGCCAGTGTTATGTTATTAGTCTAAGTTTGCAAAAAAAATGTCAGTAGGAATTTAGTGGTGACATTTGGATTATTCATTAGCCTTTTTCACAAGAGTCAATTTTCAAATCATTTAGTATGAAATATTGAAAATGCTTTTGAATAAATGTATGCATAGTTATCAAATGTCTACAAGAAAAGGCTTTGTTAGATTATGCAATTTGTATTCAGAATGTTTCCCTTTTTTATTTGTACCTCTGTATGTCATTCTTTCAGCCAAACATTGTTGCTTTCATCTTCATTTTTATTTCGTAAAATATATAAGTGACTGATCTTCGCATGTCTTTCTTTTATATGGTATGGAACAAAATAGGCAATTTTTTTTTCTGTAGAGTATGGGGAATGGTTTAATTATACTACTGTTTTATTAATTCTACATCCCACAAGACTATCATACAGCTTCTAATTATACAACTTTCTTGGACTCAGAAGGCATGAGATTAAGACAAAATTCATCAGAAAACATTACATTTCAAACACATTCCTTATGTAAATGAACCAAATAGTAAAACAGAATAGGAAATGATCATAGCTGTAAATGAAATAATAAACAGTATGCTTGAGGGCTTATTTATGGGAATGTGAAGGTGCAGAGAGATATAAAGTTGTTCCCAGAGGCCTAATTTTTGTTTGGTTTTGGTACCATAATAGGAATTGCATATCAGTATTTTTTTCTTTCTTTTTAAAGAGCCATAGAAAGAAATTTCCAGATAATCAAATCATTTCTCTGAAATAATCTATCAAATAACCCTGTGAGACAGGGCACCTTTGGTGCCCATGATTTTAAAAGGCTTGAGCAGAGTGTGGAGCTGTAAGCAGGAATGGTTAGGCTCAATTAGGCAGTCACATGACTGCAAGAGGGCCCACAGATTGGTTGTGGACTGGGCAGCCAGGGTATAAGAGCAGGCCCTAGAAGCTGAGCCAGCAGTTACATCTAGGGAGCCAGTGAAGCAACATAGCACAGCCTGAGGAGAGCAGCACCCAAACATCTGGAGGTCAGGGTAAGTGCTATGGAGATGGAGAAGGTTCCTGTTCATCCTGGGTAAGACCTGAAACTGCGACCTGCTGGGGTTGGATGGTGTGGTGGGGCTGGCTGTGGCAGGGCAGTCCCCAGGAAATGCCATACCTGTGCCTCCCTAGTGAAAGGTGAATATAGGGTGCTGGAAACCCTTAGCTCCCATTGACTTGTGGGTACCTCATGGAGGGAAAAGCCTAGGGGAGCACAATGTGACAGAAAAGCAAATGGCCTATGCCCATAGAGTGGGGCCTGAGGCAGGGGCCAAGGCCCACTGAGTGGGGCCTGAGGCCCTTGGAGCATAAGACCCAGAAGCCCAGTGAGGCGCAGAGCAGTGTCCCAGAGAGGGGCTAGGGGCTGAGTTCACCGCAGTGTGGGGCAGAAAGCCAGACCCAGCATAGAGTAGAGCCTGTGGGTGGGCCTGAAGGACTGCGCATATGCTGGGTGCAGTGTGTGAGCAATGAGGCCCAAAGGACCATGTAGGGTAAGGCCCAAGGGGAGCTGAAGGGCTTCATGGAGTAGGGTGGAATGGGTGAGGCCAGGAGTGGGTGGAGTGTTAGAAGCCTGTTAAAGGGCAGGGCAGACAAGGTTCCTTGGGTGAATTTGATATCTTTTATTAGACCAACCCAAATGGTTACAACCTAAACCCCTGTTAAAGGGCAGAGTGTTAGAGGCCCAGCAGGGCCAGAGTTTGGTCTGGGAAGGGGTGGAGTTGTCAGCAATTTGGATGCCATCTGTGAGGCATGAGACATGGTATAAGGTGGGGTTCAGAGCTGTGTATTTTGCCCTTGGCATCAAGGGAACCAAATTGGCAGCCTCCTGCATATAAAGAGCTATTTTGTGGAAACATCAAAGGCATGGCAGGCGAGGCAGGGCAGACTGCCTTAGACAGGTGGGTGGGCCAATGTCATAATCGGCTTTGAGATGGCCCCCTGTCACACCTTGGAAGTCCTATGCATGTGATTACTTGATTATGAGTACAATTTTCATTTGAATCAATGAGAGTCCATGACTATAGGATTGTGTGTAGGTTGTGTTCCTGTAACTACTATCTATAGAAAACATTATTCTTAATAGTCAGAATCAGGTATTTCATTTATTCACTTACCCTCCCCACCCCCACTTCATAATTCAGGCCTTAGGTTCATATATTGTTGCCCATGCGCACATCAGAATCCAATTACGGCTTAAACTTGTCAAAGCCAAACAAACATATGTTGAAACTAATCCCTTTTACTGTCCCAATCTGTCAAATTATGACAGGGATCTTCAAACAATGGGGACAGTATAGGTCGAAGTATTAGAAACAGAACTTCAGCCTAACTTTTGGATCTCTAATTATTGGCATAATGCTTCATCATTCATACTAACTTAAATTTTTACTTGTCTTCAAATGTCTATCCCTTCAGAGCAATTCATGTGTTAACCTTTATTCCTCACTCCAAAATACCAAATTCCTGAATCTTAATACAAAAGAAATTAGGAGAGATGAAAATAAAGGGAAATCACTTAGCATGGTCAGCTTGTGTCTGTATTTTAAATCAATCTTTCTTGTGAGCCTTTCAAATACACTTACAGTCAAATCCCATTTGTGCATACTCTGTTTAACTGACTGTAGTTTATAGCAATTTCACTTTCATCCCTCAGCCAGAATCATTTACCCATGTACTCCTGGGATTATCTGAACCCTTGCTTGCCTAGATCTTTGGCATGTCTCCACAACATTTCAGATAGATGGGGTGTATTTTTGCAGTAGAATGCAAGATCCACTTAATAAATCACTCTTATAGTTAAAAATCTATCCACATTAAAACTGACACAACTATTTCCCTTAGTGACCACCAGGTCATTAACAAATAATTCTTAAACTTTATGTAAAAAACAAAAAGAAACATTAAGTTTGAGGTATTAATCACTCACATGAGGATATCCAGATTTAGGGTTTGCCCTCCTACACATATGGATTATGTAGTGCAAGCTCAGGGATTGTCTTTTTATTCTGTGCTTATACACTGCCTTGCCTAATAGAATCTTGACCTATATCTGGGGCTCTTACACATAACAATTTGCTTTTGTTGTTCCATTGTTACTGTTATGGGCACACATTATTATTGTGTGCCCATAACAGTCAGTAGCATCATCTGATGACTGTTTATATTCAAATGTTCCAGGGCCCTATTGTGTTAAGTTTCATGAAATCACACCAGTTCTGGAACTCCATTTATAGAGAAGTATTCCATAGAAATGTAAATTAGCAGGGCATAATTAAACTTGTTTTCACACCCTCTGGGAAGCACAGTATTATTTTTCTTTTGGGGCTGAATTGTGTCATTTAGTCCCAGCCATGTATGTGGGGGCTGTACAGAGCTGCACAGGATCAGGGACATTTATACAAAACAGAAAGCATCATAGACACCCCAGTTTGTACAGTCCAAAGGACTATATTAAGAAGGATTGCTTCCTTACCAAGCCAGTTCTGCTGGTTTGTTTTTAAGGCCAAGACAGTTACTGGTCTCAAACTACTATTAACAATCTTTTGAAGCAGCAGGCAGCTTTAACTGAGTTAACTCTATAAGTGACCTGCTCCTTCTGACCCAGCTGGTTGCAGTCCTGCTGTTTTCCCCCCCTCCACAATGTTTTGCTGCCACTCTCCCACACACTGCCCCTCAAGCCAGGCCAACTCCCACAGAAATGTCACAGACATTTTCTCTTGCCAAATCACTGCAGACATCCTAGCTTCATGAGCTGTATCTAGCTCATGGGCTTCAGGTTTCTGACCCCTCATTTAGAACAAAGCCAAAACCTAAATTCGAGAACTCAGAAGCACAGATTGCAATTCTGTCATGGCTATATGTATGTCATGCAAGGGTCTTCTTTCCTGCCACCAGTGAAGGACTGGTTCTTTATAAATATTGATCTTAGTGAAATGCCAAAGTCTACTGAGGTTGATCTACAAGGGATGGTCTGAAGTTGGTTTGGACTGGTTGAATCAGAATTAGCAATCTGTCTGAATATGAAGTAGTATTCCCCGGTTTCCTTGGAAATCATGGAATACCATGTTATTTCTCCCCACCTCTGGGATTACTTGTTCCAAGTCTTAGGGTACAATGCTACCATAGACTGAACTACCATAGCCTGGATTTCATAGAATCATAGAAAATTAGGGTTGGAAGGGACATCAGGAGCTCATCTAGTTCAACCCCCTGCTCAATCTGTTTTTAAACTTGAAATTAATGCTCTTTTTAAAGTGCTTAGGGGTTCTCACTGAAATGCTCACTAAGTGCTAAGCACCCTTATTCTTTTAGTTTAGTTACTGGTTTTTTATCTCTTACTTCAGCTCTACAGCCATTTATATGCCTGTTGATGACTGGCATGTATCATCATGCTGCCTTACTTTGAAACCAGCTTTTAAGCAGGTTGACACAACTATGAATCATTTCCTATTAACAAATCCAGACCTTATCAATGTCCACACAACTTCTATTACCTGTGGTTGGTATTGCTGGAGGATGAACAATGTTCTTAGCACTACAGTATAAAGTATTATGTTCCTATAGATGAGTCAGGCTCTGCCTGGTACAGATGTACATACAGAAGGGAAAATTCAGGCCATTTATGATAGCAATAACTTCACCATAACCAAAAACTACTACAGAGATTAAATAGAGGAGTTCATGAAAGAGCTTGGGAAATATTATTACAGAGATGACACCTCCTATTGTCATATCCACATAAACTGAAATTAAAATATCAATATTAACTGAGTAAAATAATATGACATCCTGACATGTTATAAAAGCACCCATCCTCAACTGATTTTTGACATAAAGTTTAGTCTATAAGGCAAGAACAGGTGAAAACTATCAGAGAAAAATGTAAAAACAAGGAAATAAATCAGAGGTATCACTGTAGATGTGAAAGAAAGATATAAGGAATCAAGATAAAAGAGAAGGGTCAAGTTATATGCTGTTTGTATAAAAGTGTTGCTTTCCTTAGGTTCTGTGGCAGCTTAACTTTAAACCTCCAGTGGGTTACAAAATGATACATGTGTTTAGGAAATTGAACACTTGTTCGTTCCCAGAAGCTAAAGAACAGATAAAATCAGGCTAGAAGTAGGAGGTTTCAACAATAGATTGATTTGAGGGGAAAAATGTTCTATACAAATAAATGTAGAATCTTTGTTACCCTTTGGTTATATGTTGAAAACATACCTATGTCTGCAGAAATACAGAAATGTTATAGAAACCTATGTATTTCATATAGAGAAAAAAGGATGAGAATTGAAGTGTTTACTATCAATTGGTTTCAGTCAGGAATAGTTGTCAGTAGCTCCCAGTCCCTATATTGCTTATATGTTCAAGCTTATATCTAACTTCATCACAGTCTACCCTGCAAAACACAACTGATACGAAGTTTATCCTCTTTGGAAAAGACTATTTTCATGATGAATTTCATGGTGAGAGCCAATTATCCTTTCTGAATCTGCAAAATTATTCACTCATTTAGTGACTGTTTTCATGAGTATTAAGTATTTCAGGTAAGAAATAAAATCCCCCAGAGCCAGATTCTCTGCTGCTGGAAATCTGGTATCATCCCACAGTGAAACAATATGTAGTGGGCCAAAATCTGAATGCCAATGAATTGTAGGTGGTTAGAAGCAGTGCTCTCAATGTACATTTCAGCTTTGCAATTTTAATTTTTCTTTAGCAAGGATGCGATGCTAAAGATGTAAATTGCACCCTACTGTAATCACTCTCTGATATCTGAGAATAAGATAGAGCAAACTGTTAGTGCACATGAGTTGGAATTTTTTTTTCTCTAGTCAGGGTCATATTGGTGAGAGCTAGTTCCTCATCTGTAAAATGTGCCTATGCAGAGGTATTGCACCATGTCCTCATTTCACCAGCTGAAGTCTCTCCTCTTTTGTCATAGTGATAAAATATGTGTCAAGCACCATGAGCATCTCTTCTTCTCCTGGCTTGCAGTGCTGCAATTAGGATCATACTGTGTCATATTCAGAGTTCAGTGACTGTTAAATGTGCTACGCTGGCATCACACTAAATACTATATCACTCATTTTAGATGACCCCCTTGAAAACTGCTGCCAAAAGTTTATGTCAGAAATCACTTTCAAAATGCTTATGAAGTGAAGAATCTTCACAGCCCTTTACCTATTCAGATATCAAGAACTGTCAGTCAAGGAAATCGAGCACTGCAGTTTATAATCTAAGACCTGTTATTCAAAAGCATTGCTTGAAGAATTACTACCTAGCATTTGGCAGCAATTCTGATTCTGTGCTTAGTCAGTTAACTTTAATACTGTAATAGCCATTGAAAGTCAGTACAAGAAGAATGTCAAACACTTGGCAAATATTTTAATAGGGGTGATCCGGAGATGTCCATGACACTGGAACCACATATAAATGTTGTCATTTTAGACAATGCGCTTTTGCCTAACTTCTTCAGCATCTCTAATGCTATCCTGTGAAGTTCAGTGGAGCTGCTACAATCCATATTGTCACCAATATTGTACAGGGGAACTCAAGACAGAGATTTGCAGTTTACAGTTCCGTATATCCCCTGGAGCCAAGTTTGCTGCTGTTAGGTTGTTTTGTTTGTTTTTTTTAAGTACAAGAATTCTATGATGTTGGATCGGTATTTCAATCCCAAGTGTTCAAAAATCATGAATCAGATTTTTTGGTATAAAATAAATGAGTCTTCTAAATAATAATAATAGGTTCTTTTAATTTGCAATGTAAGCCTGTAGAACACCCTTGGGTCATACTATCAAGCTTTTTTTCATGAATATGAGACTTGGAAATATACCTATACCTAAAATTAACGATAATTCTCATGCAGTCTTTTGATTCCAGTAGCTGGGCATTAAGAAAATCAGAAACTACCATGTCACACACCCTGAAATTGTGAGAGTTTGCACTACACATTCACCCTTAAAAGCAAGAAATAATTTGCAGTAAAATGGGGCTGGGAAGCCCCTGAATTAGCACTGGAGAATTTTTTCGGTTAAAACCTCTTTTTCTATTTTAAATTTTTCAGGGAAAAATCTCTCTCATCTCTCTCCTGGACTTGAGGTAATTCTGAATGCAAATCTAATGCTAGTTAGAGCTGTTGCTGTCCCTTTATGCTAGTATCTTGAGTTATGCCTTATTGTATGATAACTGGATCTATATCGGAGTACAAGCCAGCATTTCCAATGAGGGAGTTATTTAGATTGTAATGGGGTCGCTTTCTGGTTTTCACCATCATGATTGTATTGAGGACAATGGTAAAATTCCAGTTTTCTTCCTTAAGGTCATATTCATTAGGCTGTACATTGCCATCTTGCTCAACAGATAAAAATTGAACAGCCACATAACATACTCATGTAGCTGTAATTTCATTGTATCTCAGCCGTTAGCACTCTCCTTACCCCACCCCCACATTAATAGGTTCTGCATTTACTGCTATCATTGGATCAGCTGACAGTGGGAAGGGGAAAAAGAGAAACACCTGTGGCATTATTATTGCACAGGTCACATTCATGTTGTTTGCAGAAAGTGAAGCAGAAAAGAGGTGTCTGCTACTTAATCATTACTGTCTTTGCAACTGGTGTTCAGGCCTCAGCAGGACCATGTAAGAATTATCTATCTCTGTGTCCACTTATTTAGTAAAGGTACTTAGTATCTAAGAAGGATATGGTTGCTAAAGTCCTGCTCAAGCCCTTTCTTGCCTCCATGCTCCTGCTTTCAGCTGTGTGAACCTGCTGCTACTGCTGTTTTTTTCTGTGTGAGGTAAATAGCCCATGAGCTGAGTCTTAGGGAAGGGGTTGTCTCCTTCAGTCATCCTTGTCTCCTTTGCCTGATCCAAAGGTTCAGCTTCAGGATTATCAAATGCTCAAGGTGGTGCTTCTATTACTATTCTTGTTGTAAGAAGCTGCTGTAAAACAGGGCAAATGAGGACTGGGATAGCAGAACAAGTGAGGAGACAAAAGGAGAGTGTGGTAGCCAAGCAGGTGGGCAAAGACATGATGAAGCTGACAAAGTAGGAGAACCAAAAGAAAAGTGTTAACCAACTGTGGATAAAAGATGGTGATCATGAACTATGTGGGGAGAGGGGATCTATAACTCTTCATATGATGAAATTTGTTTTTCCTGTTTTCTTTGTGATACAATTGGCTTATTTGGCAAGTAGCTAGCATGCAACTCAACCAGTATGTTCCACAGTCTTCCATTTGTCCCTACATTGACTCATCCAGGGTAGGGTGTGAAGTCTGAGATAAGTACATGATTGGAAACAATTCAGGGAAACCCATAATTAAAGGGTCTCCAAATGGATTTAAACCAGTTTAACAGGCTTGTATGTCTGTTTGCATCACATTAAACCACATTTAAATCATTTTAAGTGTTATGTCTATGCCCTATGTGTCCCATATTTATGGCTAACTCTGTTAGCTGATGCAGAAATAAGTTAAATAGGAGTCTGCCTATTAAAAGCTTTCTTTCCTGTTTTAGGAGGGGGGAACTGCTCCCTCTTCCCACAAAGCTTTGACTTGGAATAAGGGAGAGGGCTTCAGCTTTGAGTGAGCCTAAAAGCTGGTTTACCCTCCCATCTCTAGTCTAGAAGAGTTATCTAGTTTGCATTGCAATACATGCATTAGCTGCTACACTCTTGAGAATGAGGACTGCAGTTCTGTCTGGTCTATTAGAGTTAAAGAAGTACATCCCCAACTGTGGAAGCAGTTTTATCAAGAAAATGTATACTCTTAGGGTGTGTCCACACATGCAAGCACATGTGCTTGCAGCAGCTGAAATAGAAGCGGTACAAATTTGAGCTGGGGCTTTTTGCCTCTGCTCACATGCTCAGACATGCACTTTGTTGTGGAGCAAACTGTGCCACTTGGGGCAAAATAACCCTGCCTGGCTCCTCCCAGATCTGCAGCCAGGGGGAGCTAGAGCCTGGGGCCAGCACCTGTCCTGGCCCCAGCAGTACAAAAAGCTGCCCTGGCCAGCAGCTTAGGGTTACTTAACCGCAGGAGCTTCTGGGGCCCAGGCAATTGGTATCAGGGGACACTAGCCCCTTGTGTCAGGTAGACTGCTGAAGCAGCATCCCCCTGCAGGGAAGTCTCCAGCTTATCTCCAGGGACTTGTCTTCAATCTCCTGTTCATCTATAGCCCCTGGAGGCATTCTCCTGATGTCTCAAGCCCCTTGCTCCTTGCCCTGCTTGTCTCCAGCCTTGGGGTGTCTGGGGATAGCAGGAGACAGCCCTAGAGGGACCGGGGAAAGGGCCAATCATAGAAATGCTCTGGCACTCTGTCAGAGCATCTCTGGAGAACTGAGCCTCTGGTTGCCTCAGGGCACAATCTGGGACCATGCCCTGACCTGTGTTTTTTTTTTCCCCCAGGCTTTTGTTTGACCCCTGGATATCAAAGAGGCTTGAGATAGGGCAAGAGGCATGTGCGCGCTCATCTGGATGAGCCCTTATAGTCTATTCAATTAAGAAACTAAATGATAGCAGTATGAGGTAGTTTTCTAGTTGTATACCTGTATCCAAGCTAGGGTTTGCAGTGATATAACTGCTGGTATAACACTCCCATAATTGACATAATTAAACCTGTGTAGATGCATTTATTTAAGTGATGTATTTGGTAGCTGTGTTGGTCTGGGACAAAAAGAAATGCAGAACTCTAGGAAGGGCACATGTGCATTTATTTAGGTGAGTTTTGCATTTATTTAGGTGACATATTTGAGAGCAAACCATAGAAAGCTGTTTAGGCAAGGTATGATTTCAAAAATGAATATATCTTTATAAGAATTACTTTGTATGCTCTAGAACATTATGTGTCATAACATTGATGAAATAAATTATGAAGTAAATAGTAAGTGTAAAGAGAGTAGTGTCCAAATCTAAACCTCTGCATTGGACAGAAGCAAAAAATTAAATGGGTAGGGAGGCAGATTTTGCAAGCATGTTGCATTTGTATCATGCTGCTGATAAATGAATGCTTCCATAAGCACAACTCAACACAGAGTTCTGAAGAAGAGCAGGTAATAAGGGCAACTTTTTTTTTTTTGTCCTTAATATATATGCAGGGATTGTCTTATACATTAATATGCCAGTTAAGGATATCTCAAGATGTCAATTACTTTTTAATGGTTGATAACAAAGGGGACAGATCACTCTCCCTGAATGGAATATTTGCAAAACGTGTCTGATCAGAATTCTTCCCAGCCTAGAAAACCTGGAGGGAAAGGAATGTCTGTCATTCCCTGAAGCAAATGCCTCAGAAAAGCTCTGATCCAAGCTTATCAAAATTAATGAGGACCTTTTTATTCCTTTTATGGGCTTTGGATTAGGCCAGAAAAGAGAAGAATTCTGGAGTTTTCTGTTGAATGCAGATAGTTTGGGAATCAGATTTGCCTTGGGATGAGGAAAGAGAAAAGAGCAGTTCCGAAACTTTGCTTTGGTCTATTTGTTCTCTTTGTAGGTAACCTTTTGTCTGTTTGGCTCGTTCCTTTAAACCCCAAACCTCTGGGTGCTTTCTCCTTAACCTGGGCTTGACTGATTTAACCTGTCAAAACATATTAACTATCAGTGTCATCCTGATAATCAGACAGGCCATACAATACATTCTTAAAGAACATGAACAATAGTACCCAAGATATGATATATTTTAATTTACCTTGAAATTATGATCTTATGAAGAAAATAAAATCAATTCCATAGGAGAATCTCAGGATGGCAAAAGAATCTACATAGCTAAGGAAAAGGGTATGTTAAAATTTGTGTTAGATCCATGTTAATATTTCTGTGCCATCCAGCAGGTCTGCTTAAAATAGGAATGGGCAAGATTCATTGTACAATTCAGATAAGTCTTTGAAAATGATTACATATATAAGCATTGTTTATGGATACGACATTTTACCAATTATTGATACAAGTAAACTTTGTCTACAGTTCTTAGAGTCTGAGACAATAGCTAGTTCCATGAAATATATTTTTTCAAATTTTGTCATACTACATGATAAATAAAAAGTTGCCCTGCTAATGTGAAGCAGATTATTACTCTGTAGGAGAGGGAAAACAAGGAATATGGAGCTTTTAGAAATCAGTAGCAACCATGCAACCGATGCACTTTGAAAATATGTTTTTATTTAAACAGATTTATTTAAACCTGATCAAATGTATTGCCTTACCCATTGTCTTAAATGTGTTTCTGTGACCTTCTTGAAGACAATGTCGGGGCAACCATGTTAGGTGTGAGTTGCAAGGTTTGCACTCATGCTAATAATTATAAAAGCATGAAAGAATCCTGTCTGAATTCATAACAGTTGACTGTCAGAGAAATCATGCAAATCAGTTTAAGAGAATGAGAAAATCAATGGATGCAAATGAAACTGTGCTCCCCAAGTGCTTGTTCTGTTTGCTACCATTGCTGAACCTGAAGGAATTATTTTGAGATCCTCTGAGAGTCAAATATGAATGTGGCATTTTAACTCTTTCAGAACAACCCTTGCTATGTGTTGCAGTGGAAAACATGATACTATGAGTACAATGCTTGTGTGTATGTACATGTATAAGAGATCTCTGCCCAGTTTCAGAGATGAGAGGGGTAATAGCTTGAACAGCAGCCTCATCAAGAACCTCAATCTTTAGTTTAATACTGCCTTGCCTGAAAACCTGTCTCACTTGAATGAAAAAGGTATTCTAAATTGATGGATTGTAGCTGTGATGGGAAAGTTTATCTTGAGAAAACAGCACTGCTGTTTGTTAAATGTAAAAATGTTTGATCACAAGGATTTTCTTGCCTACTTAAAAACAAACAACAATGTGTCTGAAAAGTGAAGTAACTTTACAAACTGGAATCTATTGTTGCACACTATTTCAGGCAAGAACTTGCCTATAAAAATTGCATGCCCAAGAAGAATAACTCACGCATTTATTGGCACAATTACAGGGATAGCTGCATATTTGCTCCTGTCCTGACTTTTTTGAGTACATCGTCCCAGGTGACAGACCTCATGCCTTCACCTCTTCTGGGTAAACGATTTCTTATGATTAGATCCAAGCCAGAATCAGTTGTAGTTGTTCAAAACAGGCCTGATTAGGTTTGGCACTCCAGGCCTGTTTGGAAGCCCGTGGTGTTCTGATAGATTGCCTTATAATTAAACAAAACATTGTTTTGCTCCTATTGTTAAATCATAACCATTAGAGGAGAAAGATTTTAAAGCAACCAAAAGGTACACTCATATCTGTTTAAGTCCTTCACTGTCTATTGGGAAGTTTAGGAAGTCTTGGCTTCTTGAGATATTATTAGGACTGTGTTCACATAGGCAGAAATTACTTCCCCTTCTGGGCAAGAGAGACCTATTTTGACTAGCCAGAAATCCTTTGTCTCTAGTTTTTCTGAGCTTTGATTCCCCTACCCCAGTTTGGGTAACTGGCTGAATTAGCTCAGCAGGATGTCAAAGATGAAACAAAGTGATTGTTTCTTGTGTTGGTGCATGAGTGACTTTCTGAGCCCATTGTTGAACACTGGATATTCAAAGCAATGTAACATTATATAGGAAACCTAAATTATTACAAAGCAGCTTCATCTTATATTTCTTTATTGGAGCGCTAAAATATCTGCTGTATTTCCAATACAATATCTCAAGCAATTATGATCAGTTTATTGCTTTGGACCAAAGCCAACATTTTCAAACTATGAACTTAAAGTTTAACTTTCTACATTTAAGCCCTTGTATTGACTAGATTACTTGGTTCCACCTTCTGCGGGAGTTAGGAAGCCCAACATACTAATTGAAAACTGGATTTTTTGTAACAGAAATATAGAGCTTCTTATACAAACCAGAACTCAGCTTTTGGAAAGCTTTCAAATAGTGAGCAAAGATACATAGAGTATTACCTGTAAAAACTGTGCTCTAATAAACAAAGAACTTTGTTTAACAGAAGTTGTTTTGCTGTGACCTGTTGAAGATGTACACAAATAGTGGTAGGCTAGCAGCAACTGGCAGAACATGATGTTATCAGAATTTTTCTTGAGCTGATTACTTGAATTTACCTTTCATTCTTGCATACGTTTCCTGATATAATTCCTTAAAATGTAATGCTTATTATTATTATCATTATTATTAATAATAATGATAATAATAATAATACAAAAGCAGATTTATTAAAAGGAAAAAAAAAGATTTGGTTGAGTGTATCCACTCCATGTAAAAAATCTAAAGAGACTGGAAAATCCATGAGGTTCTCCATGTACTCTTTCCCATGGGATGAAAGATGTCTGATATTACAGAAAGGGCAGAAGGAATGCTTTAAGTTCTACAAAGCTCTCTAGTCCTTTTACCCCAACAGACTACACATGCCACCTTGGAGAGCATCTTGAAGTATTGTTATCTACCAAACAGACCACTTCTGAAGAGGAATCTATAGAAAAATCAACTGTTCACTAGACCCATGCTCTCCGAACTTGCTGAGCTCTGAGCCTGTGGTTTGCCCTAACAAGGAATTCCAGAGAAGGATCGTTCATTCACTACAGGAGATGTTGCACCTCATCGCTTTCTGTTTTCTCCTGGCTACCATTTGGTTTTTGCTCTTTAGCAAAACTCAGGAAAGGGAGTCTTAGAGTTAAAGACCGCTGCTCATACAGTTGTGAATGGAATTAATTAGTGGTTGGGATATGACAGAAAACTAACCTTGTAATAAAGAGCCATTTAGGTGGGTTTATAGAACAGAAATGCACGTCTCAGCATAATTTATACTGTAATTTGCTCAAAACTGTCAATAATCAGAAACTTAAAGAAATTATTAAAATAAAATTTGTCCAGAATGCTGAGAAAGCAGTAGTTTTACAGACTGCTTTGCTAGTTGAACTATTGCTTGTGATGCTTTTTTGAAGCTATATTTCAAATTCTATTACAAGCTTCTTTTCCTTTGATTTGAATACTCCTTCAGCCCTGTGAAAATGGAAGCCACACATGCTTGAGTTGTTTTTGTTCTGTTACAGCATGCATTGCACAAATGAAACTGGCTTTCAAATTATGATTTGCACAGTGCTATATAACATAGATGCATTTGATATTTATAACATATTGAGATCTCTTTAATACTCAGCACTTAAACTGCTGTGGTTCCACAGCCAGCTATAACAACTGGAGATTTAATACAGAACCTGGCATTTGGACAGTTATTAACATTGTTTTCTCAGTATTTTACTGCTCGCTTGTAAACAGTAGCTCATATGACCATGAACATACTATTACATTTCAATAAACTGTGTAAGGGAGCAGGTTGTTGTTCTCACCAAAGGTACTGCAGATAAAAAATGAAAATATTTGGACCTTGAACTTACACATCCAATTCTTTGTACAGAAAAAGGAAAGCTCTAACTATTGCACTATTCTGACCTTGTGTATATGCTCAGGTTTCTACTGAATAGCCATGGAAGACCAGTGACCTAGTGCTTTTCTGTTGACTTTGAAGTATATATATTTTTTTATTAACTCTTGTTATATGGAAAGAAGAAATGAAGAGGGAAGAGTATTTCTGTCTTATTGTCTTTTATTTCACTGTTAGCCTTGTGCAAATTCTTAAATCCTTTAAGAATGTTTCTACTATATGGTATATAATAAAAATACCTGTGGAATTTTAGCGGTTAATGATGAGGCTATTTTAATGGGATCCAAAAGAAGTAGCTTCTGTGATCGCATTTGATTTTTGCCTAATCTGAAATTTCTGCATAACCTGTTACCTTTTGAATATTCAGGAAGAAGAAGAATAAAAAACATACAACATGGCATTTCTAATTTGTATGTGTAATGGTATTAAAACTTGTGTGGCAGGCTGGCTGGTAGTGACTTAGCCCAGGGGTTTTGAAAGGGCAAAAGATGATCGGAGGACTTGTGATTCCCTTTCCTCACCAATCTGATAATGATTTGACCCAGGGGTTTTGAAGGTGTAAAAGCTGTTTGGAGGACTTGGGATTCCCTTTTCTCACCAATCAGGCCCCAGAGACTCACCCTCCATGTCCCCTGATTAGCCCCTTGGGTCACCTGGAGGGGGTAAAAGGGGCAGCATAGCTGACTCAGGGAAGAGACCAGCGAGGGGCCACGAGGAAGGAGCTTCAAAGTGCTGGCAAGAGCTGAGCCAGCAGGGCAGGAGCAGTTCCCCCATAAGAGCCTGAAGGAGTGGGACCTGCAGGCAGCAGTTGGACCCTCAGCAGCATGGTGTGCAGCTGGCAGGAGAGGCTTCCTGCTGGGCTCCAGCATCCCCTACGAGAGGCTGTGGCCAGCAGGAGATGCTCCCCCACTGGATCTGAGCAGTGCTCTGAGAGGTTCCCAGCTTGGCTTCCAGCTCCTCCAATCAGAAGCCAGGCAGCTCGATGTGAGGCCAGGGCTCCAGGAAGGTCAAGACCCCTAACAGCTTGTAGAAGTGCTGGCTGTGTGGCAGTATTTCTGCTTTCCATGTGGGAGATTTGAGTTCAAGTCCCAGCTGGGGTGACTTTGGGTGAGTGAGATAACAAGAAGCAAATCTTCTTGCAGTGGAAAGGGGCCATTGTGCTTTCCCCCTTTCTCTCCCTTTGGGTACCTAGGCCCTGTATTTCTTTGTCATTTGACATTTTGTATTTTGTGCCTTTTTATATTTCACCAGCCAGTATTGTTTGCTCTGTTTGTGTTTTATATTTTGTTAACCCTGTCTTTTGTCAATGATTGTAAGTGTCTAACCTTTGTTGAATCCTGCCCCCTTGGGGCATTGTAGTGTCCACTATACCCCCCTGATTTATGCCTGTTATGTTCCCAGTATTGTTCCCTCATTAACAGGTATATAGTTAAGTCCCCATTGGTGGTCTGGCTCTGCTCTATAGGGGAGGAGAGTCCCTACACCTCCCACAGTACTTGTGCACCTGCTTTGATTCCTTCAATTGGAAAGGGGGTACCTCTTGGAGTACTGCCCAGGTTACACTTGCATCAAATTCTGAACCCTGGTGTTAATAGAAGTATGATAATGACTTAAGCAAATCTTCTGGGTGCTCTATTGTTTGTAAATCAGGTCCCTTAAGAATCAAGAATAATATTTTTGGGTAATTTAGCCACCTGATTATTAAAATCTTGGCTAACTACCCAGTTGTAGAATCATGTTAATCCCGATTAAAGACTAATCCTTACATGAGACAAAGTATTTTTCTTCCTTCCAGTCATCAGCTATTTAGGGAGCATCAGTTCTGTATAAAACCTTTGCTGTGCAGTCTTTATATTGACAGACCCTATTTGTTCCTTAATCCCAACGTTTATACAATGGGATCTGGGAAGGTAGTCTTGGAAGCTGAGCTTCTTATTTCTTGCACTGGAAGAATTTTCCCCCAGGGCTTTGAGAATCCTTTTATACTACTCCTTTTACGTTTAACTGGTTGAAAGGGTCCAGCGTCAGGGTAGGGATCACACCCCTACAGACTTTGAAGTCTAACATCCTTCTTAAGGCTAAGGCTAAAGCATTTTAGAAAACGTTTTTTGTCCAGCCTACACTTAAAACATTCCAGTGATAGAGAGACTGTAGAACCTCCATGTAACCTGTTCAAGTGCTTAAGCAGCCAGTCACAGCTAGAAAGTTCCTAATTTCCAACTTAACTGTCTTACATTGTGATAAGGGAGACTTACTCTTTTTCTTGTCTACTGTGAGCATAGTAGACATAGTAGCATCATCATCCTCTTTGTAACAGCACTAACTTGCAAAGACTATTGTCAAATGCCTGCCTCAGTCCTTTCTAGGCTAAATACTCCCACTTCTTCCAACTTTTTCTTGTATATTATGTTTTAGACCCGTAACCATTTTTTTGTTTCTTCTCCTCTAGACATTCCCATCATTTTTCTTGAAAGATAGTGGGAAATTTCTTGAAATTTGACTCAGCACTTCATGTGAATTGTAGTTCCCTATACTCCTCAGGTTCTTCTTTGAGGTATTTCTGCCTAGTCAGTGTTCCCCACCTTCATTTTGTTTTTTACTTGTGCATTGGTGCATTTCTTCCTGAATACAGTATTTTGCTCTTGACATTACAACATTTCATTTAATTATAATCAGATCATTGCTCTAATTTATCATCAAGGTAATTTTTAAATCCAAACCTATCTTCCAAATTGCTATCCGGTTAACTTTGTAACAGCTGCAGATATAGTAAAGTACATTATTAATTCCATCCTCAACCCACTAATGAAGATACTAATGAATACCAGACACAGAAAAAGCCCCTGGGTAGCCCCACTTGATACTTACAAGATTGAGCCATTGATGACTCTTCTTTGAATATAGTGAGTCAACCCATTATGCAAACACCTTGCAGTGGTTTTATCTAGACCAGAGGTGGTCAAACTTCAGGCCCAAGGAGATAGATGTAGGGTGTATGGCTGGCCTGCAACCTGGATTTTCTGGGTGACATTGGTCTATGGGCCAGACCCTGCAAGGGTCCTGCAAGGGTCATGTAAGTCATATGCCCCACTAACAATTTTTATTGCCCTCTGCTGGACTTTCACCAACTTGTCCACAACATTTTTATAAGGGGGGGGGGGGTCCAAAACTGGACACAGGACTCCAGATATGGCCTCACCAGTGCTGAATAGAATGGAATAATTACTTCCCTTGATCTGCTGGCAATGTTTCTACTAATGCAGCTCAGTATGTTGTTAGCCTTCTTGGCAAAAAGGGCATGCTGCTGACTCATCCATCTTATTGTCTACTGTAACCCTCAGGTGCTTTTCTGCAGAGCTGTTGCTTAGCCAGACAGTCCCCAGGCTGCAGTGGCTCATGGGATTCTTCTGTCCTAAGTACAGCATTTTGCACTTGTCCTTATTGAAGCTCATGAGATTTCTTTTGGCCCTAAGTAACTTAGAATCCCATCCCTACCATCCAGTGTATCTACTACATCCCTCAGTTTGGTGTCATCAGTGAACTTGCTTAGGGTACAATCCATCCCATCTTCCAGATTGTTAATAAAGATATTGAATGAAAGTGGAGTGACCTCTGGGACACTCCACTTGATACCAGCTGCAAGCTAAACAGTGAGCCATTGATTACTAGGGCTGTGCGAAATTTCAGCAACTGTTTCATTTTGGAGTTGTTTTGGGCCATTTCAGTGCCCAAAACACCAAATATGAATTGAAACAGAACTCTCAAAAACATCTCTGAAACAAAATGAGGCATCCAAAAGGTTTTGAAATGTTTTGGAAAATGTTGGAGTTTTGGAGCTGGGCTTGCAGGGAAACAGCTGTGCACTGCCACCGTGTCATGAAACTGCTCCACAGGGAGCAGAGATCCATGCTGGGGGCCTCCTCACTGCTGCTGCCCACCCCACATTGCCCCAGCAATGCAGGGCTTCAAGGGGTGGACAGAAGTAGGAAGGAGACCCTGGTGCAGATCTCTGCTCCCTGCAGAGCCAGGTTGCATAGCAGGGTAGGGCTGGTCCCTTCCACATGACCTGGCTCCATAGGGAGCAGAGATCTGCACCAGGATCTCCTCGCTGCCACAGCTCACTCCACGCAACCCCACATTGGCAGGTGGGCAGCATCATCAAGGAGACCCCTGGTGAGGATCTCTGTTCCCTGTGGTGCCGAGACATGCAGCAGGGACCAGCAGGCTTGCTCACTGCTCTGCACTACTTCCTTGCCATGCGACCTGGTGTGACAGGGATCAGAGATCTGCACACAGGTCTCCTCATCTGCATGGAGGGCAATGGTCCTTCCCCTCCACCTTCCCCAGATGAGCCGCCCATGACCACATCCTGCTCCCTGCTGGGGCCCTGCAGCCCCCACCCCCAAACTCTGCCCAGCTGGGTAAGACTGTGCAAAGTTTCCCTTGCAGCCCATGTGAAATTTATTCAGCTGAAATGAAACAGGACAGTGATCTGAAACACCAAAACGAATCACTGTCCTTCGAGATGGCCAAATCTGAAACCAAATTGAAACACAGCCATTTCACACAGCCCTATTAATTTCTACCCAATGAGCCTGATGATCCAGCCAGTTTTCTATCCACCTTACAATCCATTCATTGAACCAACCCATACTTCCTGTGCTTGCTTGCAGGAATGCTGTGAAAGACTGTAGCAAAACCCTTACTAAAGTCAAGGTATATTATGTCCACTGCTTTCCCCACATCCACGGAGCCAGTCATCTCATCATAGAAAGCGATCAGGTTGGTCAGGCATGACTTGTCTTTGATAAATCCATACTGACTATTCCTAATCACTTTTTCCATCTCCAAGTGCTTAGAAATGGATTATTTGAGGACCTACTCCATGATTTTTCTGGGGATTGAGGTGAGGTTGACAGATCTGGAGTTCCCTGGATCCCTCCTCCTTTTTTCTTAAGGATGGGCACTATATTTGCCTTTTTCCAGTTGTCTGGGACCTCCCCTGATTGTCACAAGTTTTCAAAGCTAATGACCAGTGCTCTTCAATTGCACTAGCCAGCTCCCTCAGCACCCTCAGATGCATCCCATCTGATTCCATGGACTTGTACATGTCCAGCATTTCAAAATAGTCCCTAACCTGTTATTTAACCACTGAAGGCTTGCACCACTTCTTGTTACCCATCATGTCCCTTGCTAACTGTAATTACAATAGTTCTTTGGCCTTCCTGACTTTGTCCCTGCATGCCCGAGCAGTATTCTTGTACTCCTTCCACACTGTTTGTCCAAGTTTCCACTTGTAATCTTCCTTTTTGTGTTTAAGATCATTGAAGAGTTCTCTGCTAAGCCAAGCTGGTCACTAGCCACATTTGCTATTTCTGCACATCAAGATGGTTTGTTCCTGCACCTGCAGTAAGGTTTCTTTAAAATACAATGTCCAGTAAAGATCCCCATTGTGCATAGGTGATTCACAAGGGATATCCACAAGCCAAGCTTTGCCCCTCAGAAAGGCTGTTTGAAACAAACATAAGATCTGAAAAACTAGAATATCATGTCTACATAATAAAGCTTGATCAGGAAGAGAAAAATAGAACATGACAAGCAAGGGACTATGTAGCATGTGCCATTGTGTAATGCTAGACAGTCTAAGAAGTTGCCTGCTCTGAAGTAACATCTCAATCTCTCTCTAATTTCAGAATTATTAAAACTGTTATTTTCAAACTCAGAAAAATACTGTTCCTTGCTGACTACTAAGGACACACACCAAGTTTGAAGTTTTGGGTCTAGATTCTGTTTTGTGTTCCAACTCCTTTTTTTTGCCACTCTAGTAAACCCCAGGGGCTGGAAAACCACTCAGTTTCTCCTAATGTGTGGGAAACTGAGCAGGTAACAGGTCAATTCCATCCAACATGACAAGGAGAGGAAGTAAGATCTGAGCACTGTGTATTCTAGCTCTCTCCATTTACCATGTAGTTTTCTGTGAGATTAGTTACAGGTGCAGATTGACCCAGAGAATTGGAAAGCTGTCACAAGTTCATTCACTTTTTGTGGTTCCTTATCTCAGCAAGCTGTACTGGCGTCAGGCCATGACCTTGAACCCAGAGCCTTTGCCTGTCTGCAGCTGCTCGCTCCAGTCTGCCACCTTCCCTACAGAACACAAGGCAGACACAGATGGCTAGAATCCTCCACTGGGCCTAAGCACACATCCACACCAGAGTGGCCAGCCAAGGTCAGCTGGCCTCTTACCACTTCCTAGATAAGCCCCTGACCCAGAAGATGAAGTGTTTGGGCAGCAAGGCTCAACCTTGTAGCTAGGATTCTGCAGCCTTGGCTTGTTCTGCTGCTGACTGATGGATTCCTAGGATACCTGACTTGTTTACCCTCCTGACCTTGCTGACTGCCTGACCCTCTGGATACCCAGCCTGGCTCTGGCCTTACCTCCTGGATTTCTGATCCAGCTAGGTTCTTGACCTTGCTCTCTGCCTGACCCTCTGGATGCTTCACATAGCTCTGGCCTGACCTGGATAGCTCCCTGACCTCATGGTGTGCCTGATCCTCTGAATCCCCAACTCAGTTTCTTGAACAGATCTCTTGGATTCTGACTTCCTGACTTCTCACAGCCCTAAGCGGACTCACAGACCTGGCTATCCACAGCCCAGCATGACAGTCTCATGGATGGACTGATCTCAGCACAGGAGAAAATAGCCTAAGAGATCAGCTGATAAATGCATAGCTGATATGGTTTTTTTTGTTTTGCCTTTTTTTAATTTCCATGCTTGCTTTACTCACAAATACTTGACTTGATTTATCCATCCTAACTTTCTCTTAAAAATTTTTGGGGGTAAAATGGATTATGCTACTTTACTGGTAGTTCTAGTCATGTTGATCTGGATGTATAAAATAAGTAAATACTTCCCCACCCCCTTACCCACTGGATTCAGCACACATCTTGTGTCAGTTTGTCTGTTTATAAAATTATTAGACTGAATAGTATAATGCACTGTGATATCTTTATTATGCATATTGTATATTTTTCAAAATACTTCCATTACCTCCCTTCCTAACATTCTTTTTTGGGAAGGCTGAACATAGGGGAGAAACCATATCATAAATCAAACAATTTTTGCATTATAAATTATGAAAAGCATTTGATCTTTTGATCTTGAAACTGCAAAACCTAAATGCTTTTACTTCCTGGCTTGAATCCCAGACTCCAAATGTCATTCAAAGGATACATTTTCATGATATATTGTCTGATATTCAACATCCTTTTATAAATCTGTATTTTTTTATTATTGGTACTGCTTATGAGCTTTCTCATATGACTACTGACAATTTCCTTTTGTGTGAGAGAAATACTGGAACTAATTAAAATATCTTTTCAGAGAGGAAGTATCGCTATAGAAATGTCAATTGTATTTGAAAAAAAACTTGCAGAAACCAAAATTAAGCATGGAACAAGTCATCTGTCTGTATTGCTAGCTGAACCAACAGATTTTCTTCAGTCCCTGAACAAAATGTCAATACTTTAGATCACAGAGTATCATGAATACTTGAAAAACCTCCAGCAACAACACTTGTGTAGAAAACCTTGCTAATATTTACACTAGCAGAAATACCTCAGGTTTTAACCAATCTCAGTGCTCTGAGTAAAAAAATAGTGTTGATTTCTATTTTTCTATCCTGGCACAGCTTTTCATCTTCTGTTTCTGTTCTCCTAAATTTCAGAATGAAAATTTTATTCTGGGCAAATTCTCATAACGATTAATTAATAAATAGAAAAGACTGTGATTGTACACACACAAACCTGCAGAGCTAATGATTTAAGTAGGCATTATGAAAATATTTAGTTTCAACCAGCTGTATTTTAATGAGAATAGCAGAAAATTGATATATTGCAACTTGTTTTAATATTACCGCATAACACAGCTTAGCAAAATTGTCAGGAAAATTTACCAGCCCAGATGCAAATATCTGTTTTGCTGTTTTTTACCATGATGATGGATAAAGATGGGAGAAATAAACTAATATTTATTTACATCACAAAATATTCCTCCTGCTGGCAGGTGGGCAGGTATAATTTTCCTTAGATACTATAATATGAATTTATTATATCTGCAAGTGTGGGTTTACTTTTTTTACTTCACATAAGACTGATATAAGAATCTTGCTCTGTGACTACTATTTTATTATACATATACTGATAAAAGTAAAAATATCATACAAGAGAAGGTTTGTCTATATGCATGTATAATAGAAATGGTGTTGCTGAAAGCTGCTATTCTGTGCTTATTTCTGATTGTGGCAAGGTTATACACATATATACATATGATATGATTACGAAAGGTACTAAAATGATAAAAGTGTTAAGTGTGTGTTTAATTCCATGTGTGTGTGTGTGTGTGTATATATGGAATTGACAGCTATGTATACATATGCATGCACGCACGCACGCACATATGCATGCACATGGAATTGACAACTACGATTTAACTCTTTAATTAATACTTTTATCACTTGAATAGTATTTTTCATAATCAATTTCCCATTAATAGAAATAGCTTGTATAGGTTATAGCTTTATGATCTGTCACTATATGTGGAGTAATCTTATAAAGGCTCCCAGGTCTGTGTACTATTCCACCTATTAGGTATATAAGAGGACTTGGGTGTCTCAGTGAGATCCTGTTCCATGCTGGTTGAGTCCCTGAAACTGCATTTAGCTTTTTAAGAATCTCACCCTTCAGAATGAGTCACAAAACAGAAGTGGGGGGAGGGGAGGGGGCGGGAATCCTATATATTAACCGTTTTTCAGGGGCTCTTTGAATCTATCTTGGCAAGTTCTGACAAAAATAAATTCCCATTCCCACACAAATCACTATGCTTAACACACACACACCCTCTCCCAGATCAGTGAAAAGTATCCCAACAAAAACCATGCAATGGGGAACACTGGCTTTTTAGATTTATATTATTTGACAACGTAGACATAATGGAGATGAAGAAACTGAAGCATTGTGAAGGGTTGACTGCCAATGACACACAAGAAATACATATGAGAAATGCATCCTAGAGGAAGGAGGAGCCTGATGAAGACTTGGAAACAGTCCAAGAGAGAGATGGAGAGAGAGAGGAATGTATTGGATAAGGTATCTATTCAGTTAGCGCAGTCCGGCCAATGTCTACTGAAACAGGAAAGATATTGTTGCAAGCATGTCTGATAAGAACAGAAACTTGGCATAGGAGATTTTTCATGTACATGAAAATGGTAAAAAAAAAGATTTTCATATGGGATGATGAGAGCTATTTCTATGATTATTTAAGAAGATAGCTGTGAGCACTAATGTGGGGATTGTGCTCTAGTGTGTATCAGAGTCCAACAGAAGGATAAAAACTTTCTTGAATTATTAAGAAATCTCATGTGAATATAAATAATATGCTGTGCATGATCACAAGCTGATCTTGTTAATGGAGAAAGAAAATATGCATTACCTATTGCCTACTGAAGAGAGAAGTGCTCTTTTTAATTCATTCATTTATTTATTTTTTGCTCAAAAACTGAGTGAGAACAATAACAGCAGTGTCTGAATGAAAATTTACAACAGAAATGGCTTTGCCTAAAGAAAGTCAAATAACGCACAGGAATATTATGCCATGTTTGCTTAGTTAAAGTCCAAAGTGAATATCACATTTCATTTTGGAAAGTACTGCATTAATTTCTTTTTTAATACTGAATATAGAAATGCAGTGAGTCTGCTGCTCAATAATGAGGAACAAATGTTATGCTTTGGCTACACCAGGTGCTGTGCAATACAGTAGAAACTGATGCTTGGCAAAGGGAAGTAAAAATGTAAAATACTTGAATGTCCAAAACCTATCATTCTTTAGCTAATCTTTCTTTGCATAACTACAACAACATATAATTTGAGCATTTTTTTTTTCCTGAGGCAGAAGACGGATCTAAAACATACAAAGGAAAGACCACTTCACACTATTGAATTTTAGTTAGGCCTAAGATGCTGCTGATTTTTTTTTTCATAACTTCTATGGAATGCATCCTCAGATTTAATTTAAATGAAAGTCCTATGAAAACTCTGAATATATGGCAGACTACTATCCTAACTTTTTGAGTTACTGTTCTCAAATGAAGTTTGAAGCCCTGAGCCATTTGCTTCTTTTAGACATCCCACGGCACTCTTATTAGAGATGGAATTTCCAGTCACAGTCCTATCCAAATTTCAGGTTACATTTATTTTTCCTTAATTGCTTCTGCCATTTCATAGAAAGTCTTATCATCAGTTTAACCTAGAGGCAGGTTATGCCCAACATTACACTGTATGTAGTCCATTTACTCCAGTATGAAGTGTGAATAAAAAATTGCTAAATAAGAATAGTAAGAAGTTAAACTTGCTGAGTGCTAATGTGACTATACAAGTTGCAGGAGCAAGGTTAAACTGGTGTGTATGCTTTTGGTTTGTGGTGCTGTTTTACATTGGCTATGTTTCATCCATCTAAGCATCCATTCTGCTCAACTCTGAGCTACTAATTTACTTACAAAAGCAAAGCCAATTACTGATCTCTATACAATTACTGAAGTTAATTTTGACTTAGCCTATTTTAAACACATGCCTGACCTTAGATTGTATTTATTATTTTCTGCCATCAACCTCATCATACATGATGAACTTTAAGAAATCTAGGTATTTCAAATTTGGTGTTTTAATAGTTGCTTTCAGTTGTGGGTTTTTGTACGTTCTCTGTATGTTTTTTATTTTACTTATCTTTTTGTTTAAGAAAAAAAATAGACAAATTACAAATTAGCTTTGACAGCCATGGAAAAAGTGTTTAGGGAGAAATGTGTTACTTTTTATGCATGTAAATTGCAATTTCGCAGATACTATAAGTGGTATTTTTGGCACTTACAGGATATAATTCTAACACCCTGTAGTGTGGGACATGTAAGAGTGCACGTGTAGATGGAGAGTGCTCAGTGCTTAGTAGGCTATGTGCTGGCCAGGGGTAGCTACATGGCCATGTATATGCATAAATCCCATGGGAAAATATGAGGAGAAGGTTGCTGAGTGGCTAGGGCACCCGCTCACAAAGCAAGAGATCCAAATTTTAGGCCCACCTTACCTATAGGAATTGGTGTTACCAAGTCACAGGTTAGGCATTATCTTTACCCTCACTGGTCTTCCTCTTGAAGCTGAGTCACTTCACTTGCATGTAAAATTCATTGGAAAATATGAATGATGAGCAATGGGCAGTTTTTTTTTTTCCTTACTGGGAGCAAGGGTCTAGACTAGAGCCCAAGGCTTCTCCCCTTCTAAGGCAGCATCCATCTCCCTACACCATTTATCCTTTTGACTCCACAAATCTCCTTCTCTTAGCTGTCAAGGTGACCAGCTTCAAAATGAGGGCTGAACATGCAGTGCAATGGGTAGAGCACTACCAATTCTGGAAAGATGGTACAAAATGGGTTCCAATCAACCTTGGTAAGGGGATAGCTGGAACCTGGGTCTCACGTCTTCCTTCAGTGCTCTAAATGCTCTACTATTGGGGTTAAAACAGCAATAGTCTCTGTATTTCAACAGCTAAGATCTGCTGGCCCTAGAGTTTTACCAGGCAGAATGTAATGACTTTTAAGTCATCCAGCATATGCTTGTACATAACCGTGTACCCATCTGGCCAGTGCATAGCCTACTGAAAGTGTGCAGTAATTACAGAATCATAGAAAATTAGGGTTGGAAGGGACCTCAGGACGTAATTTAATCCAACCTGATGCTTAAAGCAGGAATGACCCCAAGACCAGGTCACAGCCAGAGCCGGAGACTAAGACTGAGACCAACACCAGTATGGAGATGGAGATGGAGAAATCATGGATCAGATGTTTAAGGAATCCATTTCTAAGCACTTGGAGAAGGTGATTAGGAACAGTCAGCATGGATTCACCAAGGGCAGGTCATGCCCGGCCAACCTGATTGCTTTCTATGGTGAAATGACTGGCTCTGTGGATATGGGGAGACCAGTGGATGTGGTATACCTTGATTTTAGCAAGCCTTTTGATACAGTCTCCCACAACGTTCTCAGGTAAGCTAAGGAAGTATGGGCTGGATGAACTGACCGGTGGAGAGAAAACTAGCTAAAGTATCAGGCTCAGAGGGTAAAAATCAATGGATCAATGTCTAGGTGGCAGTTGGTATCAAGTGGAGTGCCCCAGGAGTCAGTCCTGGGGCTGGTTTTGTTCAATGTCTTCATCAATGACCTGAAAGATGGCGCAGAGTGCACTCTCAGCAAGTTTGCAGATGATACTAAGCTTGGTGGAGTAGTAGATATGCTGGAGGGTTGGGCTAGGATTCAGAGTGACCTAGACAAATTGGAAGACTGGGACAAAAGGAATATCATGGGGTTCAATGAGGACAAGTGCAAAGTCCTGCACTTAGGAAGGAACAATCCTGTGCACCAGTACAGGCTGGGGACAGACTGGCTGGACAGGAGCTCTGCAGAAAAAGGACCTGGGGGTTACAGTGGAAAATAAGCTTAATATGAGCCAGCAGTGCACCCTTGTTGCAAAGAAGGCTAATGGCATACTGGGTTGCATTGGTAGAAATGTTGCCAGTAGGTCAAGGGAAGTGATTCTTCCCCTCTATTTAGCACTGGTGAGGCCACACCTGGAGTACTGTGTTCAGTTTTGGGCTCCCCACTACAGAAAGGTTGTGGACAATTTGGAGATAGTCCAGTGGGTGGCGTTGTGCAAAATTTCAACGGTTGTTTTGTTTTGACGCTGTTTTGACTCATTTCAAGCTGGAAACAGTAAAATCAGAATGAAAGAAAAGGCTTCAAAACAGCCTCGAAATGAAATGAGAGCATTCAAAACATTTTGAAATGTTTTGAGTTTTGAAGCTGGGCTTGCGTGCAGGGAAACAGAAACTAAGGAGAGGGAAGGGGAAGAGAGGGGAGGGACTGCTCTCATATTGACTGTGTAGCTGGCCAGTGATTGTGATCCTTCCCTGAGGTCCCTTCCAATCCCAGTGCTCTGGGGGAGGGATGGGAAAACAGCATAAAAAGCAGCACTGTTTGAACTGAGCTTTCTCTGTGGCTTGGGGTCAGTTACTGAGCTGTGTCTTCTAGCAGCTCAGCAGAGTCAGTGAAAGGCTATCACTTCTTACTTGCTAGCCTGTTACTAGCAAGTGGGATTCAATACCTTTTGCTTTTTATACCTTTTTGTTATTATATTCATTCATTCCTTTCAATTTATTCCTCCCCCAAAATCCTCTTTTTGTTTTTGTTATTTTATTTTGAATCTTTTCTGCCAGAAAAAAGCCTGTGCTTTTTCTCTCAATATGCATTCCATTCACTGTGCAGGGAAGCACAGCATATATTGTGTATTATAATATAGAATGTATTTAGGAATACATACTACATATATTTATATATTTTATTTATAACATAAATACATACATACATTACATAAATATACATACGTTACATACAATTATCTACATACATTACATGAAAACATTACAGAAGAACACACTGATTTTCCAACACATCAAATACATTATGAAACACACTATGAAGCATGCTGGAAAGGCAGCTGGCAAGCCTTCAGGGAGGGGCAGAAGAGTGGGTAGAGGGAGAGCTGTAAGTTCCCCCTCCCCCCAAACTGAGATGCAGCCTCTTTCCTACAACTAGTAGGCATGAGGTTTCCAATTGTACTGGAAGCAAGGAGAGGGGAGCAGTGCCACTGCCTGAGTCTGCATCCTCTCCAAGAGCACCAGTCATAACCCCTCCCTACCACCACCACCATGACAACAAGCAGTGCCAGCATGACAGTCTCCTCCACCCCCATTTCATTTCCTATCCTGAGCCTTGCAGTGCCAGAGGAAGAGCTGGAGGAAGAGCTGGAGCTGGATCTGAGTGCCAGAGCAAGGGAATTTCTGGGGAAAGAGGGGGAATCATCTGAGTGTGTGCTCCATACCCCTCAAGTTTCCCCTAGAGCCAGGTCCCCTTCCCCAGAAGGCACTTTGGAGGAGGGTGAGGTAGAGGTTGTGGAAGCAAGTGGTTCAGCTGAGTCTACTCCTCCTGTTGCTGTGCCTCTGGCTGCTGAGGAGGGGGAAAAGTCAGCATCCGCACATACACCTGCACCCCAGAAGCGAGTGGGTGGTGTGGTCTGGGATCATTTTTGAGCTGGCAGGTGATCTCACATATGCTATCTACCTGCACTGCTGAGCGAAAACCAGCTGGGGCAGGGGACAAAACACATGAACACCACCTGCTTGCATGCTGATACATCTCCACAGGCACCACCCCCTTGCACTTGCTCCTCCTCAGCCTGGCACCAGTGGGAGCATGCCCAAAAAGAAGTCCCTGTCTTGCTCCAAAGCCCCCGTCCCCCTGAAGCAGAGGCAGGCCACCCTGGAGCAGTGGGGGAAAGATGGACAGGAAAGGGGGTGCATTGCAAAGGCGAGCAAAAGCACCCAGACCACCATTGGAAAAGTGGTCTGTGAAAAGTGGTTTGTAAATTCCCTTTGAGTATCAGGCCTGAGAGAATGGAGATGGGTGGTGTTCTGTTCTCATCTTTGATACATTTTTTGGGTTGTGCTCATTCTACTGTACAGCTGTTGCTTGGTGTCACCTATTTACTTTCCATCAGAGCACCATGAGATAGGTATTGTGAAGATATCTCCATACTGGAGCTATTGTTGGTAGGTTTTGCCTGTCTTCTCATGGCATGGTCTGAATCTATTTGGTGTGTTTGGGGCTGTAGAAACCTGGCTTCTGGTGATGAGGCTAGTGAGCTTAAGTGCTTGTTTGAATTTACAAATCACTTTTCACAGATGAGCCTATGAACTGTACTTTATCAACCTTCTAGGTACAGAAACACATGGACTCAGTGTTGACATTGGAATTTTGACATACTACAACATGCTGGACCTCTGACTCCCTAGTTACCTCTCCACTTTTACCTGCTACATCCCCCTTACACCTCACAAACCCAGCCTTTCCCTCACCCCCCGATACCTCCATTTCCATTTGCAATGACTGGCTTTCTTGCCTGCATTGCATGCCAGCCTCTGGCTTCTTTACTATTCCTTCCATCCATGAACAGCACACACACCAACTGCAGGTGCTTCCTTAGCCTGACAAAAGGTTTTTCAACCCAAAAGCTTGCTAAGATGTATTTCTCCAACTATTCAGTTGGTCTAATAAGAGATACTGGATTGCCCCAAAGAACCTTGTCTAACAGTGCCCTGTCCTTAGACCAACATGGCTACAACCTACACCACTAGCACCTGTCCCTGGTCAGCTGACTGGAAGGAGGCAGGGCCCTGGGCTCATCTAAGCCCCAGGGCTTGGGCTGGCAGGGAGAGTTCTCTGGCAGCTGCTGGAGAAGAAGCTCCTGCAGGAAAGGAAATAAAGGTTTTGTCACAGTTTGGCTGCCTGAGATGCTGGTGGTACTGTGCTTCTTACTTACCTGTTGTTAATTAATGTGATAGACCAGGCTGAGGCTGTAGGGGAGGAGGAGACCTCATTGGGGCATACTATCTTGTTGTGTAGAGGTCCCAGCACCAGTTAGGGTATGCCTTAACACATAAACACAGTCACACATGTCATGAGTTTTGCTTGTCAGAAGTTTGAGGTGCAGTTTCCCAGAAACCCCTGCACCTATTTCCTTGAACCTAAACAGGCTTCATGGCCTTAGCAGCGGGGGCTACCATGCCTGCTGTTTTTACCCCACTGCACCTTAACACACACATGACACAAGTTTTGCTTGTCAGCAGCTTGAGGTGCAGTATCCCAGAAACCCCTGCATCTATCTCCTTGAACTTGACAAGCTTTGTGGCCTCAGCAGGAGTTATTGTTTCTGGTGTTTTCATTTGAATCAGGCAAGAAATGACAAAGTTAGAGGCATTTTTGTGATTCCCCATTATAGCCTGTGGGGGAAATTTCAAAACACGCTGAAACATTTAAATAGTTTTGACAAAACAAAACGGAACAGTACTTTGAAACAGCAAAATGAAACACTGTCCCTTTGAAATAGCAAAACAGAAGATGAAACGGAATGGTACTATTTTGCACAGCCCTATAGTGGAGGGCAACGAAAATGGTGAGGGGGCTGGGGCAAATATCTTATAAGAAGAGGCTGAGGGAACTTGGCTTACTTAGTCTACAAAAGAGAAGACTTAATCTAGGGAAGCGTGGGGACACTGATACGCAAAATGCAAAGGCGGGCTGGAACATGGTAATTATTTAATTAAGCAGACTTAATTAACCAAGACTCGATTAATCAAGTGTTCTGTGTGCTAGTGTACAGGCACACATGGATGTGTTTAGAAAACACTAAACATTGGGTGGCAGGGTCCCTGACTATGATAGAACAGATGATACTGCCTTCTGCAAATGGTGAAGCAGCCTGCTGAATACAAACTGATTAAGCCTGGCTTGCTTTTAAGGTAGTACTGCTTGCTTTTAAGGTAGTATTAGAATTATGTTGTGGCTGTGATAGTCCAGGAATTATGAGAGGCAAGGATTCCTTAGGGTGATTATATCTTACTAGACCAGCTGCATAACTGGGATAGACTTAGACAAGCTTTGAAATGCAAGACATTCTTCTTTAGTACCTGAAGAAGGTCTCTGAAGAAAGGACCTGAAAAAGAATGTTTTGCATTCAAAGACTTGTCTCTCTTCCTACTATTATGCAGTTGGTCCAATAAAAGATGCTACCCTAAGAAATACTTGCCTCTTGTTTTTAAGAACTTTTTACATCTTTCCTATTCAGAGAAGTATTTAAATACCTTTATTTCAATGACATATATTTAGACTAGCGCCTGATGCCTTCTGTTGAACTGGGTACCTGACTCAGTTGAAATGAGGAGTGAATATTACTTAGTCCCTTCATTATCACAAACATGGCACTATAAACTAATAGGAAATACCTGAAAACAGACTGCCAAGACCAAGGCAATAGCACTGTGATTTATTCATAAAATATGTTTAGCAAGCTAACATACTCCAAATCAGTCCATACAAAAATGGTAACGGTATCACTGACTTCAGGGTTTTTGGATCAGGCATTTATACAGAAACATTTCTTCATATGCAGGATAGTTACTTGACTTGACTAGTCATCAGCAACTGGATTGGCTGCAAACTTAGGTGTTAAGTAAGTCTATTATAATAATTTCATGCTCAAAAAAATAGGCTGCAAATTCATTATTTTTTAAATCAGCTACCGTGATCATATACAGAATTCTATCTTGATAACTAAAATTACTTAAGTGCTATACTAATCTGACTAACCAAGTCCTAAATAGAAAGCAAAGACTGGCTGAGTGCAAATAATAAAACATCATTTCACTCACACTAGCATTATCAGTTTTGAGATAATATGGACAAATTCTAAGAATAATTATCTTAATAAAAAAAACAGAGGCCATTGTCATCATTACCTATTAATATTCCAGACTTGTGTGCTTTTGTCATTGATTAATTGATATAAAAAATTCATGCTGAATTTATCATGTAGTCTCTTTCTTTCTCTCTTTCTTTTGCCTGGAAGTGATACAAGCCTGGATAATTTAGAAATGTTATGGAGAAAAAAATGTAATTCTTCTGATATATTTAAGGAAAAATTAAATTCTTCAGAGCTGGTTCCCTCTTCAAAAGGGTCAGAGACACTCCTTGAAGATACTTGGCATAAGTATGCCACAAAAGGGGGAAGATGCAAGTGCATGGGGTGCATGCAAGTACACACACTGTGTACAGTGGAGGGTGCTGTGTTATTGTATACATAGAGATCCAGGATGGATCTGGAAACAGGACAGGAATAGGGATGGTATATCTGTTGCTATGAGTATTAATTTAAAGTGGCTATGTGTGAAAACAGAAAATAAGCAGCAAAGAGCATCTTCAAAGCTGCAGAAGTAGTTACTGTTAACGTATCTAGGATGGAGGCTTCCTTCATCCAGCCCTTCCTCCACCTTGAGGTTCTGGAAAGAGGTGCAGAATCTGCAGCATCACATGTTGTTTTGGCTTTCTGAAGCAGTAGGTTTACTATAATAATTTTGCTCATGTGCTTAAAGACCTACATTGGTGCTCATGAATTTAGCTTTGGATATTAGGCAAATAATATAAATAACATATTTTACAAACGGGAAAAATGGACAGTGAAGTTGGTAAGCGAGCAAGACAAGCTATCTTATGCACAATGTCATAAAGTGTGTGTCTTGAAAAATACTGTATTTACTTGAATCCAAGATGAGTTCCTTCCCCATATTAAACATGGGAGAAGCCCCTCATCTTGGATTTGTGTGTGGAGGGATGGTGGTAGGGGGTATAGGCAGATACTATGGACCTTTTGGGCTTGGGATTAGAGCCACTGACCCACTGTCCCCCAGCACCTGTACCATGTTGCTTCTGCTCCTCTGCCTACCCCATTCAGCTTCTGCTCCTCTTACCTTTGCTTACCCTTTGTTGCAGCTGTGGCCCACGGTTTGGAGCAGATGCTAATCTGGTCCCTGCCTATTTCAGCAGCAGCAGCAGTGGCAGCCATAGTCCTGGCTCCAACTTGATCCCTGTGAGGGTTCTGCCAGGACATAGGTAGCTGGGCCTATAAGTAAACCCTGAAGAGCAACCAGAAGGTCAGCTGAGTGGGGCGGGGGGGGGGGGGGCAGGATACTGGGGCCTCAGGTTGGGGTCTGGATGTGCAGAGCAGAGAATAAAGACCAGGTTCCAGGAGCTCTGATAGATGTAGTCTGGGGTGAAGGCCAAGACAGAAGACAGGAGAATCAGAGAGCTAGGTGCCAAGTTCCATCTAGGGAAGATCCAAGAGCAAGGTCATGACAAGCTGAAGCCAAAGCCAAGTCAGGAGCATCAAAGAGCTGGTACCAAGTTCTAAGGAAGATCTAAGATTAGGGTCAGGAAAAGCCAAAGCTGAGTCAGGAGCAAGGAGAACCAGACAGCAGTAAAGACAAGGCTTGCTGGAGAAGACTGAGGCTGTTGCCAAGGTGCTCTCAGCAGCCAATAAAGGTACTCTCAGCAGCCAATCCAGTTATGGAGAATGGGGACAGTCATATTAGCCAGGGATCAAGGTCAGGTGTGGTTGCTCAAGAGCTTGGCCTGGCTGGGTCTAAATGACCAGAGCCCCTGGCAGTCCTAGTTCTGGTGCTGGGGCTGCCACTGCCACAATCACTGAGCCAGCATGTGGTCATTACCTCAGGATGGAGCACAGCTGGAGCTGTGGCTGAGGGTAACTGGAAGCAGCGGCTGGGGTGGGAGGTGGGCATGGGACAGTAATAGGTGCGCAAAAGTATGTGGGGGCAGGAGCCAAGACAGTAGGAACCTCAGGTGGGTGCCACTTGTTGCAGGGAACAAGATAAGAGGGAGCAAGAGACAGAGAGCAGACTGCTTGACTCCCTTCCACCTTCCCCTGCCCCCCATGCTTTCCTGGTGCTGCTTTCCTCACTGCTGTAGTTGGGGATGGGGAAAGGAGGAGATGAATTTAAAAGGACCTGCTATAATTAAATTCTATATATGAAAAATTATAATACACTGATAAAATTTCCATGCATTAAAATCCAATGTGCAGAAAAGGTAGCAGAAGGGCTGGTAAGCCCTCTTGGTTTAATAGGGATATCATGGTCCTCTTGAAAAAGAAGAAAGAGGCATACAAACAATGGAAGCTTGGGACATTCCCCAAGGAGGACTATACAACAATGGCCTGCATTTGTAGGGAGCAGATTAGAAAGGCTAAGGTGAAGACTAAATTTAAACTAGCTACAGAAATTAAGGACAATAAGAAGTCCTTCTTTAGGTATGTAGGGAACAGGAGGAAAACAAATGGAAGCATGGGGCCATTGCTTAACAACTAGGGACAGCTGGTTACAGTCACACGAAAGAAAACTGAACTCCTGAATGACTACTTTGCTTCAATAATTCATTGGACTAAGGGGAAAATCACACTAGATAAGGTTCAGAAGGGGCATGGTGGGAATGACTGCCTTCTAACTGTTGATGCTGAGCTGGTGCATGATCAGTTAAGAAAGTTAGACATTTATAAGTCAGCAGGACAGGATAAATGTCATCCAAGAGTGGTGAAGGAGCTGGCCAAAGTCATCGTGGGACCTATGGCAAAACTTCCAAAACTCATGGCACTCAGGGGAGGCTCCTGAAGACTGGAAGAGGGATAATCTTGTGCCCATCTTCAAGAAGGGGAAAAGAGAGGACCTGGGCAACTATAAGTAATTAGCCTGACTTCTATCTCAGGGAAAATCCTGGAAAAATTCATCAAGAAGTGTATGTGTGATACGCTGGCAGAAGGTAGGATTCTGAACGGCAGCCAGCATGGCTTCGTTGTGGGCACATCTTGTCTTACCAATCTCATCTCCTTCTATGACCAGGTAATTCACCATCTGGATAAGAGACAGGAGGTCAACATTGTATACCTAGACTTCCAAAAGGCCTTTGATATTGTATCCCATGATGTTCTCATGGAAAAATTGGAAGATTGCGGGCTTAACTGTTCATCAGTCATGTGCGTTGGAAGCTGGCTGTGGGGTAGGTTCCAGAGAGTTCTAATGAACAGATCTGTGTCATCCTGGTGAGAAGTGGCCAGTGGTATCCCTCAGGGGTCCATGCTTGATCCAGTGCTCTTCAACATCTTTATAAATTATTTGGATGTGGGGGTGAATCGCTAACTGCCCAAGTTTGTGTACAACACCAAATTATGGGGGAGCATGGTCACTCTAGAAGATAGGCTGCAGATAAGGTGCACCTAGACAGGCTGGCAAGTTGGGTGGATTAGAACCAGATGAAGTTCAACATTGAGAAGTGGAAAGTGCTCCACCTGGAAACGAACAATCCCCAACATACTTAGAGGCTTGGTGGCGCCAAACTTACCAGCACCACAAATGAAAGGGACCTAGAGGTAATAATAGACTATAGTATGAACATGAGCTGTCAGTGTGATGCTGTAGCCAGCAGGGAAACAATATTCTGGCATTCTTCAACTTATGCATCTCAAGCAAAACCAAGGAAATTATTCTTTTGCTTTACTCAGCATTGGTGAGACTGCAGCTGGAGTATTGCATCCAGTTCTGGGCACTGTGTAGCATGAACTGAACTAATGTAGCTGATGTTAACATAGAGTGTAATAGTAGTAAAATGTAACCATGTTAGTTTTGTTCAGTAAGTAACTTGAAAACACCATATTTGTACTCTTTTGCTTGACATAAGTGAATGAACTCTTTATGCCCTTTGTGAATGAGTGGATATTTAAGGGTGAATGGCAAGAGAATGTTATAGAGACAGGAGAAGTAGATTTAACTGTTTATGTAAGCAACAATGCACCAACTGTAAGTTACCGGTCAATAAACTGATTAATGGATGGCTGAAGAATCATTTTGGGACCTAAGACACAACAGGAGATAACAAGGAGGAGAGAAGCACACATCCTGCCAGATGGGCAGCACGGACACTCCAGGGCTGAGATAAGAAGAGGACGAATGAGAAACAACTGCAACAACAGAAGCTGGGTATGGAAAAACCTCAAAGCACTGAAACAAAGAATGCCCATCCCTATAAAAGAAGACTTTGAAAATGCCAAGTTGGGTGAGTCTTTCTCTACTACTGTTTCATCAGAGCACAGATGCATCTGTTCACCCTGCTCCAAGCTGTTATCTTCAAAACATCATCTACTCAATAACCTGGGTTGACCACCCTGTACTGATATTAAGCAACTATTGCTGGTAACTATATCTGGTGTATGTGCTGATGGAATGGTTGTTTTGTATATGTGTATGCCGGTATGTAATGATGAATATGATGATTTGTGTATGTTTGTGTGAATGGTGTGTCCAAACCTCTATGTCTAATCCATGTAATCAATAAACGCGGCACCTTGCCTTATTCCCCTTTATAAAGTCTTGCTTTTGATTTGGTAATTGGTATTTTAAAGTAACAACTGCACTTCAACAAAAGTTTGAGAGAGTCCAGAGAAGAGTCACCCATATGATCAGAGACTTGCAAGGCAAGCCACACAAGGAAAGGCTGAAGGACGTGGGCCTCTTCAGCCTAAAAAAGAAAAGGCTGAGAGGGGACTTGGTAGCAGCTTACTGCTACATCAGGGGAATACATCAGGGGCATTCTGATTCAGATAAATGTATAGTTTCTATGAATCAGAAAACTCTTGATATCTTGACACCTCCAAGCCTAAGGAAAGCCTGAATATTTGAAAAGATCTGCTTACCTAGCAGAGACAGTGCATCCATGATTACAAGCAACCACCGCTTAACGCTGTTTCATTTAGAGCTATTTCACTATAACGCTCATTTGAAATTGATACCTGATTTCACTTAGTGCTCATCAAGTTTTGTTATAATGCTTGTGGTTGCCATCTTGAGTCATTAAAAACAATTGTGGTCGCCATTTTGGGCCATCAAGTACTTTCAGTTTTGCTTAACGCTCTTTTTGTTTAACACTCGTTTTTTCAGGAACCAATTAATAGTGCTAAGCAAGGGTTGCCTGTATAACCAATTATATATGAGCCATCAATGCAACTCTGCAGAAAGAATGTACTTTGTAGATTACCATATGAAAAAGTCAAATTTTGGGGCCATTTGACTTAGATTTTCTTAACAAGCTATTAGTACATAACAACAGTAACAAGAAAATAAATGTTTCTACTGACTTATATTATATTATGAGAAATTATTTTTCAATTATTATTAATATATTGTTCGAAGAAAACACGTTAGAATTTTTATAATAATAATTGCTGAGTTCATTCTTTAAAAATGTGTACTGTATTGGCTTTTTTTCTCCAAATGCTTCAATGTTTTAAAAATAAATTGTTCATGTACAATAAACTCATGAACACATACTCCAAGATACAATTTAAAAACATTGTTCCTTTTTCCGTTCTTCCTCTTCATTTCTTAATATACTTGCTTAAATTATAGATTTTGTAATTCCAGTCAAATCAATAAATTAATTTATCTTCCTTTCTCTATACTCCTATAGACTTTTATTTAGGAGTTCCCTACCATAGTCACTTTTGATAAATTATTCATTTGATTTTTCTCCCTTATTTATTATTGGACTCATTTTCTCTACACTTACAAAAGCATATTCTATTCCCTTTAATTACTTTGGCTCTCGTTATTTAATTTTGCTTGCTTGCTGTTCTTCCTTTTTGCCTGCATTAACCTCATTGGGTTAATTGCTGTGTATATTTCTGTTGGATTCTATCCCCATACTTAATTTTCAGTACACCATTATTTTTAATTATTATTTTATTTTACCCATAGATTTTTAGTTGTCTCCCATGAAACTGTTAAATGCTTTTTCTTCATTATATTCACTCTCATTGCTATTTATTTACTTAGCTATTCCAACTCGTATCAAGGGTAGTTCCAGTACCAAATAATTTAGCATATACGGCACAGACACACAACTCCAGTTTAACTTATATTAACATGAGCACTGATGTAAATTACGTACATGTATAAATGGACAGACAACTAGTTCTGTAGAGGGAGCTGGCTGCATGAGGTGCTACAGCAGTGCTTCCCTGCTTCCCCATTAAATGGCTGAAAAACAAGTAAGGTCCATTTATTACATAAAAAGTTTATAAGTGTTTATCACACTGTAACATAAATTCCTCACCCTTTCATGCAGTCTTAGTGTACTGATGATGAATAACACTGAATACAAGTCAGGATGTCAGTTATAGTCATTGTGCCAATTGCCTGATGGATTGAATAAGAAGATTACTATGGTAATTAAGTAAAAACTGAAGAGAAAAAAAAAGTGGTTTTCCTCCAGCATAGTTTTCAATTTTGCGTAAATTAATAAATTCCACTAAAAACAATTGCTCGTTATTGAAAATCAAATCATATTTTCTCCAAGGAAATTTTGATCTATTTTGTTGATCAGATCAGTTGTGTTTGGACATGGATATATACCTGGACTACAAAAGTAAATTGCATCCTTTGCTTGTACTTCAAACATTTTAGTTCACTGATGATGTGGGTGTAATAAGGGAGCACTGACTAGAGATCAGCGTATAAGCCTGTATTTTTTCCAGGTCCTTGATACCAGAAGCAATTCATGTTACTAAATGAGTTGAAAATAACTGGAATGCCAGGAAGATAATACAAAGGGATTTCAGTGGAAAACACTTTCAGTGGAGAATCTGGGAGGACTCATAGCGGGTATGGTGGCATGGACTATGCTGTGGGAAGATCAGCTGCCCCTCTCCATCCCTCTCTATAAGGGCCTCAATCTACCAAACCTTCCACCCATGCAATGCTCCCTGCTTCCCACCTCCCATAGACTTGCCTACAGGGAGCTGCTCTCCATGCTGCCTGGCTGTATTCCCAGCCACACATGCGTGCGGGCATGCACATGCACATAGTGCCCCCTGTATCCCACTCCTGGAGGCCCCTGGCAGGCTGGAGCACTGCCAGCCTGCAAAGGGAAACCCACCATTTTCCACAGATCCCTGCATGATGCTGCAGATCTGGGACAAATGCTGTCCCAGAGTCTTGCAGCCTGGGACTGATACTTGAGGTTCCCATTCCAGGATTGTCCAGTCCAATCAGGTATGGGTGGTCACCCTAATGCCACTGATCATGGATAGGATTCTGAGAGGGTGGGGCAGGATTCTGATCTGTTTCTGGGAAAAAATTCCGAGCTGCTGCTCCTGTGGTCTGCCTGCTCTGGTGGAAGAAAAATGCTGGGTGCAGAAATGCAGTCACCTCTGTAGCATCTGTCACTGCTCCTGAATCCCCCCTTTACAAGATCTGGATCTAACTATGCTGTAAAGCACATCTTTGTATTAGGCTGAAAGAATACTGAACTTTATATTAAAGTGGGTGTCTGTTGGGATAACATCTTTTGCAGATTATCTACAAAATAGTGCAGATATTAACAACTGCATTATTTTGCAGATAATGATAATATTTACTGTCTATGCCAAGAGACTGCCCAGAAGACCTTCTTTAAAAAAAAACAAAAACTGTACAAGTTCAAACTATAGAAGCAAATACAGTAATGAATCCACTTTTCTATAGATAGTTTTAGAGAAACTGTCCGTAGAATTACTAGATTGTTAAAAAGTAGTAACAAGTAACACAAAATAACTCAGCCAACTCAGTCCTGCGTTCTTTCATGAACCTAGGGTGGTTGTCTTAGATTAAGAATTTCCTAAAAACCATCATCCAACAGATGAAGCGAAAGTATTAAAAAGTAAGACTTTCTTCATATGAGGACAAAAAACCCCAAATACTTTCAGAATCTGTTTTCGATTATGACAGCCAAATATGCTAATTATGATTCTACTATTTTGTAGAAGTATGAATACTGTATTGAATAAAAATATTACTTTTGGTGCAGGGTTTGGTAGTCAGATGCTCAAACTAAATAAAAGTAAATATAAAAAGCAGGAACTTTTGTGAGAGTAATAAAACTAAGAAATGGACAGGCAACATTTGACATTGTTTTTGTATTATCTGTTAGCATTGTTCTAGCATCGTTGTATTAGCAAATGTTTAGCATTTTCCTTTTTTTTGTAAAATGTTAAATAAATGTGTCGTGCCTGATAGCAGTTGTAGCTTAGTCAAGAGAGAGAGCACCAGTGCTACCTACTACTAGAAAAAACAATACAATTTCTGGAACTTTGTTCAGTACATATGACTTGCCTGAGGTTACTGTTTTGCCTCTTTGCCAGTGGTATATAGAAAATCAGAGAAAATATGGATATATTTTGAGTCAAAATGCAGTGGAAAAAAATTAAAGCCATATTCAATTGCAAAGACAGCTGAATGTTTTCACTCAAAATCTGAAATAAACCATTACCAAGGTTAATCTATTTAAAAATCAAACAAAAAGCACAGTAGGTCATGCCTATTGCCTAATTTACTGGCTTGCTTTTTCAGAAAGAAACAGTTTTCAAGTTAGAACTTGCACATCTGCTCTGTTCATCATCAATATATTGCTGAGATTTCAATTTCCTTGTACAAACCATACTTCTTTAAGAAGTTATGACAAACAGCGGGTTTAGGAATTGGGAATCATAGGGGATTGTATATACTGTTCAACTTAAGAGTCCCTTGCCCTGGCCAGATGGAGCTCATAAAAGGTTGTAGAGGAGGAGGAGGAAGTCTATAAACTATTGCCAAAACATTGTAAATGCATATATAAGATTTCCAAAAATAGCAAGGCATCAAATTTTTCAGAAGAGCAGGAGAAAGACCAGATACATTAAACAGTGGTTGTGTCTTAAATACAAATTTTAATTTTAAATATAAATTTTAATTGTAATATCTACCAAGGTAATTGTATTTAAAAAAGAAGAAAACATATTAGGAAGTCTTAACAACTCCATTTTTATTTTGATAGAACTCTAGCTAATATCTTTTGCTATCCACTGAGAGGTAGTTTTTTAAAATACGCTGTTGAAGAAGATAGGTTGGAACCAGATTATCCCTAGGCTACACATCAAAAAATAGGATTTGAAATATCAGGCAAGGAAAACTAGAGAAGCTATGTACTAAAAAACAAACAAAAAACCCCAAAACAAACAAAAAAAGCCTGACTATTTTAAATTAATCTTCTTTAACTTGAAAGGCAGTTGAGTGATTTATATAGGTTTTTTTTAGGAGAAACAAATGCATTTTTTATTAAAATGAAGGGTTATACTCAGGTACTGTACATTCAGGGCCAACTTTTCTTTTAGGCCCCTTATTTACTTGAAATTCATGGACAATATGCTCATGAAGAGTTGTGGCAAAAAAGAGGATTATAGCAAGCTTCCTTAGCCTCCTAGCTGTTTATAGAGAAAGGGACAATTCTCTGGCATCCCTAAACTTAGGATTCAGGTCTTCAGGTTTTTGGATATTAAGGTTGTTCAGATAATTTTTTGGGGGGTTCCCAGATTAATTCTCCATGTGAGTTCTTTGTCCTCTCTCCTACTTTAAATAACATAACCTGAAGGGTCTACTAATACACAGTATTAATAAACTCACAATTCAAGTATTTCCAGTGTACATCTTCATATAAGTCTGTTTGCCCAGTGAGCTGTACTCTGTCTTTATTTAGGCACAGTTCTGGGAATGATTTGATTTAAAATGAAAATTATATAGTTTTGTTTGATAACAGAAAGTGGCCTGCCTTCTTCTTTGGTGGAAGAAAAACTGGAACGTTCACACTTTTAGTCAAAAGTAAGATTATAGCTTGTACTGCAAAAATGCAGACTGAGGGTAAGTACGAGCTTTACAGTTGGATCAACCTAACAAGGTTAGGATGATCTAAATGCCCAGTCATACAGGCGTTCACAGGGCTTAAATTGCCCTAAAAATGGCATGCCTGATTTAGGTTATTTCCCTTCAGGAGGATGATCCCCATCTTAAAGGGTGATCCTGATTTAAAATCATAGAAAGGGACCTCAGGCGGTTATCTTGTCCAACCCAAAATAGGTTAACCCAGCCTAAGGAATGCTGGTACATGTTCACAGCATTGATTCATAGATTCATCTATTGTAAAGGGCTGGAAGGGACCTCACAAAATCATTGGGTCCAGCCCCGCTGCACTAGGCAGGAAAAACATCTAGGGTCAAGGGACCCCAGAGAGGTGATCGTCTAGTCTCCTCTTCAAGATTCCCAGGGTAGGTGATTGCGCCACCTCAGGAGGGAGTTTATTCCACAGTCTGAGCACCCTAACTGTGAAGAAGTTTTTCCTAGTGTTAAGCCTGAAACGGTCTTCCAGGAGTTTGTGGCCATTACTCCTGGTTTTCCCCAAGGGTGCTCTGGTGAACAGTTGTTCACCGAGCCCTTGATGTATTCTCCTGATGTAGTGGTAAGCTGCTACCAAGTCCCCCCTCAGCCTTCTCTTTTTTAGGCTTATGAGACCTAAGTCCCGCAGCCTTTCCTCATATGGCTTGCCTTGCAAGACTCTGATCATATGGGTAGCCCTTCTCTGGACTCTCTCAAGCTTTTCCACTTCCTTCTTGAAGTGTGGTGCCCAGAACTGGATGCAGTACTCCAGCTGCAGTCTCACCAATGCTGAGTAAAGCAGAAGAATAATTTCCTTGGTTTTGCTTGAGATGCATCAATTGATAGATGCCAGACTATTGTTTGCCCTGCTGCCTACAAAATTGCACTGATGGCTCATGTTCATACTATGGTCTATTATTACCCCTAGGTCCCTTTCAGTTACAATGCTAGTCAGTTTGGCACCTCCAAGTTTGTAAGTATGTTGGGGATTGTTCATCCTCAAATGGAGCCCTTTATACTTCTCAATGTTGAACTTCATCTGGTTCTAATCCACCCAACTTGCCAGCCTGTACCTATAGTTTATCTTCAAAGAATGACCATGTTCCCCCATAATTTGGTGTCATCCACAAACTTGGGCAGTTAGCTCTTCACCCTCACATCCAAATAATTAATAAAGATGTTGAAAAGCACTGGACCAAGCAGGGACCCCTGAGGGACACCACTGGCCACTTCTCACCAGGATGACACAGATCCACTTTTTAGAATGCTCTGGGTCCTGCTACACAGACAACTTCCTACCCACTTGACTGTCAAGCAGTTAAGCTCGCAATCTTCCAATTTTCCCATGAGAACATCATGGGATATCATATCAAAGGCCTTTTGGAAGTCTAGGAATACAATGTCGACCTCTTCTCTCTTATCCAGGTGGTGAGTTATCTGGTCATAGAACGAGATGAGATTGGTAAAACAAGACCTGTCCACAATGAAGACATGCCGGCTGTTGTCCAAAATCCTACCTTCTGCCAGTGCATTGTACATAGACTCCTTAATGAAATTTTTCCAGGATTTTCCCTGAGATAGAAGTCAGGTTAATTGGCCTATAGCTGCTCAGGTCCTCTCTTTTTTCCTTCCTGAAAATGGACACAAGATTGGCCCTCTTCCAGTCTTCAGGGACCTCCCCCATGTGCCACAAGTTTTTGAAGAGTTTTGCCAGAGGTCCCATGATGACTTCGGCTAGCTCCTTCACCACTCTTGGATGAAGTTCATCTGGTCCTGCTAACTTATAAATGTCTAACTTTTCTAACTGATCATGCACCAGCTCAACATCAACAGTAGGAAGGCGATCATTCCCACCATGCCCATTCTGAACCTTATCTACTATAATTTTCCCTTTAGTCCAGTGAAATACTGAAGCAAAGTAGTCATTCAGGAATTCAGTTTTCTGCTGAGTGTTGGTAACCAGCTGTCCTTAGTTGTTAAACAATGGCCCCGCGCCTCCATTTGTTTTCCTCCTGTTCCCTACATACCTAAAGAAGGACTTCTTGTTGTCTTTTATTTTTGTTGCTAGTTTAAATTTAGTCACTGTCTTAGCCTTTCTAATCTGCTCTCTACAAGTGTGGGCTCTTGTTGTATAGTCCTCCTTGGGGAATGCCCCAAGCTTCCGTTGTTTGTATGCCTCTTTCTTCTCCTAGCCGAGGGCTGGGAAAGCCCAGCCACCTACCCCAGCCTCAGGGCTGCACTGTTGGAACTCCATTGGTTGCCTCTTTGGACCTGTCAGGTCTCCCACCCCTAGACCTGCTGACCCTTCCTGATCCCATCAGCTGCCCCTCTACCCTGACTGATTTACCTCTGGCTTCCTGGGCAAATGCTTCTGTTCAACAGATCCCAACTCAGGTTTAAGCAGTGAAAGTAAATGGCTAAGGACAGAAATTACACATAAACTGGATAAGTGATCAGAAACCAATTCAAATCTGTAACACATCAGAAGTTCAGTGCACATAAACCACTTTCAAAATGGCTGAAACCAGTTTAAAATAAACCTAAATGCATGTAGTATCAGACTTCACTGATTTAGGTTAAATCAGTTTATTGAACTTCTGTCCCAGATCCCCTCCAGATTCAAATTAACTTGCAGTCCTTCAGCATCCCAGGATGCTTTTCTCCTCCCCTGCAACCCCCCTTCCACCTCACAGTATGACTAGGCTAGCTTTGGCCCAAACTGTCTACTCCAGCTGAGCAGGGAGGTGTGCTCTAGTACCCACTGTCTTCTGGCCAGGGCCACTACAGACCTGTGGCTGCATTTCTGGGATCAAAAGTGAATGTTTGTTCACTTGATTATTGGTTTAATCTACACAGCTTAGACTAGCCAGTGGAAATTGAATCGATTCAGCCTTTGGCTTTTTGACTGCCTGTACTTAGTTAAGTTTCCTAACTTGAGTCGGGTTGTTTGGATGATTGTTTTCATGCTGAAAAAATAGTAATTTCCTCTCCCTTCTTTTTCCAAGATGTATTTACTGCTGCTCTGTCTATCCTACTTTACATCCCCAACATTTTTTTCTCAAGGGAACAGTGCTTGGTCTAGATTCTTTGTTCTTGCAAGTCATCAAGTTGAGGGGGTTGTGGAGCTTTATACTGTCAGAAGTCCTTCCACATTGGGTCCAATTAATCCCAGATATTACTTTAATAAAGTTAATGAAGCTGGCTCTTAAAAACCATCTTCATAAAGTAATATACCAGCTTATTTTCAGTGCTACTGGCTTGCAGAAGAGTATTTCAGACTAGGATGTTATTTATGTATAGTGGCCATTGCATTTGAAGTAAAGAATCTCATTATGTGGGTTTACTTCCACAATGCATCCAGTGTTATTATACGTTTACCTAGCACTACTTTGAGTGAAATGTTTTGTCAGTAAATATTCTACCTTCTCTGTAAATTTAGCTTTTATTAGAAATATACCCTTTCCTTTCAGCTTTTAATGAAATCTATGGTATGAAACCAAAAAGCGCTAGGTTTCATCTTTTTCTTTTGTTTTTTCTTTCAAGTTGTTTCCTTTTTGGTTTCAACCTCATGTCTGCAAAGTGTTTCAAGACTCATTGTTTCTAGAGTAGCATAATAAGTTAAAGTAGTAAAATAAATTATTTTGTTTGCAAATTGTTTTGTTTTTTCTTTTATGAATAGGAAATGTCTAATGTTATTTGAGGAACTTTATAACTGATATAATTTATACAAATGTTTCATACTGCTGTGTGCATTGTTGATGGACTTTAAAATAGTGCACAATAATATTATTATTGCCATGGAAATTAGCATCTTAATTATAAGAGAAATTTGATGCTTGTATTTGAATTTCCAACCACATACTGCACTCAGTTGCTGCAGTCTTTTTAGTGTGCCCCATAAAATAAAAGTATTAATAAAATAACTGCAGATATGGAGGCTGTAAATAATAGTAATTACAGGGGAAAGGAAGTCAGTTTCTTTGTGGACACATATTTTGTTAATCTTTTCTATCAGTCTGTTTTACCAATTCAAGCTCTGGTTGGTCTTTATAAATAAAAAGGTTTTCCTTGACACTAGAAAATGATGTTTTTTATAATTTTATTCCAAGAGATTGAAACTTTTAACTAATTATAGATCTTTACATGAGGAAAATATGTAATAGCAGGGAGTCAAATATGGAGCTTGGGTAACTTAAACCTCATACAGTTCCATTTCATGACTGGTTTTTAAAAGAGCTGATTTACTGAAATGTGAATCAGCAGGAAAAAGGGTAATGCACTATTGAATGAACAAGGCCCTCTGTTTAAGTAACATAAAGTTTGTGGCACACAGTGACAAAAGGCAGGAAATTTAAAGTTAAGGCTGTAACTCAGGTCCTAAATCTTCCCATAGGGAAAAAAAAAGAAGGCAAAACTGTGAGCACTATAGATAACATCAACCTTAGCTTTCAATTTCCTGGCTCTTGTCAGTTTGTGTCACAGTGTTAATTTTGTTTAAACATAACTTTTTGGCTTAATTTCCTTGTTTCTCTCTCTCTCTCATGTTTGTTTGTTTGTTTGTTTGTTTGTTTGTTTCTTAAAGGGGAACAAACTTCAGTGTATTTAAGAAAATGAACTTATCACCACTTTTCAAAGCTATAATATCCTTTCTCTTTCATAAAAATTGGTCATTTGGCCATTTAAGAGCTGCTGGATGTGAATAATTTTGACCCGCTTATGAAAGAACATACTCCTGGCATCCTAAAAATGTGTATTTAAAAAGAAAATAACAAACAACCTCCCCTCCCCACAGATTTCCAAGCCAAGACCTAGGACCTTGTATGCCCAGTCTCAGCTTGGCATCATTTTATAACCCAATGTTTATCCCTGGAAAAGAATTATACTTTGTTATGTGATAGGACATTGTGTAATCAGTGAATCCTATTTTGCAAATTAGGGTTTAGTGCTTCCAATCAGCATAACCACACTGTGCTGGCTAAAACTTGGACTAAGCTCTCAGAAACCTGACCTTGGTTTCCAAGTGTTCCCATATCTCCCACTGAAGTCAGTTGGAATTGTGCATGTTTAAGAACTTCAAACTTTATATGATGCCCCAATGTGATTCTGAAGAATTTAGCTCAAAATATGAATATTCTAATCTGTTTTAAAATCTGGGTACCCTGGTTCCTCCAGTGAGGTGGTGTGGTTATTCCTACAGTGTGAAATGCTGTTTTCATAAGATTTCATACATCACTCTATTGGTAATAGTATCTACTTGTTGTGGCTCTTCCCTTTCTGGAATGTTCTATCCCTAATAGCCAGGCAGCAGAAAAGAAATTATGCTAACACAACTGCTTCCTGTAAAAGAATTTGGAATGCAGCTTGCTGAGTAAATTTATTCACTTTGATTGATTAATTCAGTAGAGCTATATGAAGGATGGGACACAGAAGAATCTAGAACTCTTGGTTCCAAAATGATACCTTTTATTAGACCAACTGGAAAATGGCAAGAAAACTGTCTTTTTTTGCAAGCTTTCAAGATCAAAGTCCTTTCATCAGGCTCTGGGAAAGGTGAAGATGGTACAAGATGGTAAAAAGTCCCCATAGGTAGGAAATAAACTTCATTTTTGCATGAGGGATGGGATGAATTTGACACTGCATGCTTAAAATCGCTCTCTTCTTTTCACCTCTAATTTCCAGTTTTGTACCAGAATCCAGGAGGAAATTCAGAAATACAGCTTTTAGCTTAATAGTTTTTTTTTTTATTTCTGAGACTATAGAAACAACTAAAAAGACTGTAGATTAAAGATTATATTATAATATAGAGTGTCTGTGCGTATTTTTTATCTATACCATAAAGGGAAATTACTAGGGCTGTGCGAAACAGCACTGTTCTGCTTCAATTTCCATTTCAATGGAACAGTATTTAGTTTTGAGTTACATTTAATTTTGAAAGCACTGTTCCATTTCATTTAGTCGAAACTGTTTTGATGTTTCAACGCTGTTTCAACATTTTGCCCATAGGCTATAATGGGGAATCATGAAAATACCTAAAACTTTGTCATTTCTTGCCTGATTCAGATGAACCTTGTGGGGATGGTAGCCCCTTCTGAGGGCATGAACACTGCCCAGTTTCAAGGAGAGAGGTGCAGAGGTTTCTGGGAAACTGCACCTCAAGTTTTTGACAAGCAAAACTCCTGTCACTTGCCAGCAGCATCCTGTCATCTGGCCCATAGGGGGGCCCACAGACCCAGGAGGGCTGCGGGGCTGTGCTGGACTCCTCCTGGGGGTGCAGGCCCCTGATCTGCCTCCTGGATTGCAGGAGGCTGGTTCTGCTGCCTGGGGTCAGCGGCAGCACCAATCTTCCTGGCGCTGGGTGTGGGCTGTGCCCTGTGTTAGTCCCAGGCAGCAGCAGCAGCCTCCTGTGATCTGGCAGGCAGATCGGGGACCTGCACCCCTGGGAGGAGTCCCTGAAGCCCTCCTGGGGGTGTGGGCAGGCCTCTGATCTGCTTGCTGGATGACTCGAAGATGCTGCTGTCACCTGGGACTGGTGCTGGGCGCAGTCCATGCCAAGTGTCGGGAAGACTGGTGCTCCCACTGGCAGCAACAGCATGCTGTCATCCAGCATGCAGATCTGGGGGTCCACACCCTGGGAGGCCTGTGTGCTGTACCAGAATCCTCCCAGGGGGCGCAGCCCCTGGATTTGCACCAGATGACAGGAGGCTGCTGCTGCTGCCTGGGACTGGCGCTGAAGCCAAGTAAGCCCAGTTTCAAAACTTGAAACATTTAAAAACTTTTGAAACATTTTGAGTGCTTGTTTCATTTTAAAGCTGTTTTGAAGGCCTTTGTTTCATTTCAATTTCACTGTTTCGAGCTCAAAAAATCTTTGAAACGAAACACCCAGTGAATTTCACACAGCCCTAGAAACTAGTTTATAGAAGCATTTAACCAGAAGGGCACATTTCAAATGTATTATTATTCCTGCCCTACACCTCTGCCATATCTCTGGTCTTTTTTAGTTCATTTCCACGTTGCATTAGGCTTCTTGTTCTTTCTTGTCTTACAAAGGGATCTTGCTCACCCTTAGGCAAGGATCTGGACCCAACATTAGCCAACTGCTAACTACTAGTTTCTGATACATTCAAAAACCTGTTTGATCCTTTCTTCAAAATAAAAAAGACTGGCCAACAGCTTTAAAATCTAAATATATCTTTGAAATTGGAGAAACAAGCATATGGCTTGAAATACTACTATATATATTGCATTTGGTTATACAATATATCCCTATGGAATTCAAATAATTGACATCTACTTATTTAAAAAACAAAGATACAAAAATCTCCAACCACCAAGCACACAAATCCTATATGGCTTGCATATGAAGGTAAACCATGACTAAATAATTAAAAATACATATTTGATGTGACATTTAATTTCGCAAAGTTTGGCTAAGCCTCCTAATGTAAGTGTGGAAACATCATAGAAGTCAGGTTCACAACTTCAGCGTGGCTCAGAGAGAGATTTCTTTATCTGCCTTTATGAGTTAAAATAAGAGATGCTTAAACTTATATAATTGGTTAACACCTATCACCCTAAAAATATATATAATTAATAACTCCTTTTTGAAAATGATACCTTTCGTTTGTTCCAGATTGGAATTTCTCCCTGTTTTTGTCAAGAAAACCTGTGTTGGTAGCTGGAAAATAGTAAAAATTCTGGCTATAGAGTGACAACTTTGTATATGGGATCTGACAGTTTGGACCATTTATTTAATTACTCATTCAAGCTCAGCACCATTTTTTTTGTAGCAGAAACACTGGAGAATTTGAGGGAAATATCCTAAAAAAACTTCTCGGTTAGGCAGAAGGGACATTTTAAAATAAAAGTTGTGTCCAATTCACTTCTGAATGTAGTAGAATCATTCCTACTGATAAATACAAGATTGTATACTTGCCTATCATGGGGGGACGGAACTGCTGACCCCTGCAGTCAATGGGAGCCTTTCCATTGACTTAAATGGGTTTTGGATCAGGTCCTAAATGTTACTGCCATATATGTCAGTTTTATCTAACATCATAGGGTTCTCTTTATAAGCTACCATTCTGCTTAACTTCCCTACATCTATGACAATTAGAAATGTAAATAGTGCATAAATGTTTCTCGAAAAGTATTATAGTCATAAGAAAAAAGAGTAACTTTTATTGGGAGAAATAAATTTGGCAAGTGCTATTCTGTGAATAGATTGTTTCCATAAAAAGTTGTTGTATTTATAACTGATGATAATGGTGATCTCTTACTAGTTATAAAATACACAGTCATATATCTAACTAGTATAAAAAAAACTCCTTATTCATCATAGAATATTGTTTTCTAGAAAACTGTTGGCTGATATGACCAATCTTTTTTCTTACATGTATTTTTCCCATCTTAATAACCTATAGCTCATAAGTCATAATATATATAATATATGTATGTACATTTTTGGCATGTGACCTGTTAGAGCCTGTGCATTAAGCCAGCTTTTCTTGCATGCTTGATTTTGCTAGGATGAAATGTGCTGAAAGACATTTATTTCAACCACTATCCTGTCTCTTCCTAGTCCCTTTTAACATTCCAGGTTTGCAGTATTCAGTAAGAACACAACTGTAATAAAAACTACTTGTTTTCCTTTGGTCCTGGCACCTTTTAGATGTGGAATAAGTAAATTCCTCTGTGTGTGTGTGTGTGTGTGTGTGTGTATGTGTGTGTGTGTGTGTGTGTGCGCGCGCGCGTGCATACAGATAGACTCATAAAAAATTAGGGTTGGAAGGGACTTCCGGAGGTCATCTAGTCCAACCCCCTACTCAATGCAGAAGCATCCCCAACCAGATCATTTCAACCAGGGCTCTGTTGAGCCAGGCGTTAAAAACTTCCAAGGATAGAGATTCTTCTCTAGGTAACTTTGTTCCAGTGCTTTACGACCCTCCCAGTGAGAGAGTTTTTCCTAATATCCAGCCTAAATCTCCCTTGCTGAAACTTGAGACCGTTGTTCCTTGTTCTGTCATCACCAAGAACAGTCTAGATCCATCCTTTTTGTAACCACCCTTAAGGTAGTTTAAAGAATGCTATCAAATCCCCCCTCAGTCTTCTCTTCTGAAGATTATATAAGCCCAGTTCCCTCAGTCTGTCCTTGTAAGTCATGTGCCCCACCCCCTCACCATTTTCATTGCACTCCACTGGACTGTCTCCAATTTGTCCACATCCTTTCTATACTGGGAGGGTGGAGGAGTGGACAAAGGACTCCGTATGTGGCCTCATCAGTGCTGAATACAGGGGCATAATTACTTCCTTCAATATGCTGGCAATGCGCCTACTGATTTGCCTGCAATGCTCCTAGTGTGCTGCAGCCCAGTATGCTGGTAGACATCTTGGCAACAATGGCACATTGCTGACTCATATACAGCTTACTGTCCATTGTAACCCCCAGGTCCTTTTCTGCACAGCTGCTGCTTAGTCAGTTGGTCCCAAGCCTGTAGCAGTGCATGGGATTCTTCTGTCCTAAGTGCAGGACTTTGCATTTGTCCTTGTTGAACCTCATAAGATTTCTTTTGCCCCAATCCTCCAACTGGTCTAGTTCACTGAATCAAAATGGGGAAAGTCCAACCTCACCCCTGTAGCCCTGCACAGGAGCATGATAAATTGATCTATGGGGATGGTGACTGCCCAGTCACTCTGTGGTGGATGGTGCATGTGCACTCAACACTGGGCGCAAGAAGAGACTTGAGTATACCTCATATGCACAGAATCTTCAGAGACTGTAGCTGTGAAGTGCCAATTTTCTACTGAGCATATGGAAGCTTAGCTTTCAAAGGCTTATAACTTGGCTATATTTCAACAAAGACTACCTTTATGTCAAATGTCAGGTACCTACTCTGGAGCATTGGGGTGTTAAACCTTCCAAATTAAAGGTCACAGGAGGGGAGTAGGTGGGCTTTTTTTAACACTGAAGCACAGTTTGTCTGCCCCTATCTTTCTTTCCAGAAGCAGCTAAGCTATTTTGGCTGAATTCTTCCAGATCTTTCAGCCAGAGGAAGATATGCAACATGTTAGATATTTATTACTCTGATTTGTTAAAGTTTAGCACTTATGAGCAATTGAAAGGAAGGCCTTACAACAGGAAATGTCTGGCAACCTTTAATAAGAGGTGGTATGCTACCAGGCCTGCCTTTAATTCAAACTGTTACCCTTTCTACCGATACATCCAAATGGTTCATTTCTAATATTACTATTATTGCTACTGTAATCTGTAAACCTAATTCCTGTAACTAAAAATATTGCTACTTATATACATAACTGTGAAGCTTATGTCAATGCTAAAATAAATAATTGACAGTAATGTAAACTTTGTTTCTTACAATGCTGGTAATGATTTGCTGCAGTATTGGCATCATTGCTAGTAATATAAACAGTACAGCTACTGAAATACACAAGACATTCACTCATTTCTTGAAGAGTGATGTTGCTAAAAGTAGTACTGGGATATATTTAGTGGAACTGGATGCATCTCATGGTCTGTTGGGCCTGATCCTATAGGGTGTGGAACAGTTTCAAGTCCTCTGAAAATCAGTGAAAATTGAGGGGTCTTAGCATCTTCACAGATCAGGCCTCTTATAAGTTTCTGTTACAGACTCAGTTCTGTGGCTCTAGCCGTGAGTGGGCACAGGCTTCATTCTTAATTTAAGAGCCTGAAAATTAGGCAGTGTTTTGTTTAGCTTGGCCCTGAACATGTGCCAAGAAGCACACCTTAGACAGAGAGCTGAAACTGGCTGAGGGCTGCCTACTAAACCACACTGCCCCCATCTCTAATCTTTAGTGCATAGCTAGTCAGCTACACAACAAACTTTAATTGTAGATAACCTCTGAAGACCCTTTGTTGGGCTCTAACTGTTTACTCCCTAACTGAAGATTCATCTCCCAATTCCTGTATCTTCTAAATTAGGGAACAACTCTAGGTTATAACTTTTATCATAGAGGACTCAGTGCATGAATAATCAGCAACTCAGGAGCACCAGGAATCTTGTGGCAAAGAAGTACTTAGGCAAAGTTCTTTGGATAGATGTGATATCTTTTATTAGACTAACTAAATAGTTGGGAAAAAAAAGTTCTTTGCAAGCTTTCAGACACAAACAACCTTCTTCAAGTGGGAGACTGTTGCTGTTCTGAGATGACAGAAAAGGAGCTGTGAAAATTTAAATAGGTGGAAGTTTGGAAGACAATGAGTAGAGATAGGAGAGGCGTAGGGAAGGGAGGGAAAAATGTGAAAGAATGCAGCAACTTCATGAAAGGGTTGATTACCTGATGTGACAAAGAGAGACATTTGGGAGATTTCTGGTCTGTCCTGGTTTCAGCATGGCTGGACATGTCATGGGACATGTCCTGGCTTTCCCCCAGCAGAAGAGGCACCAAGTGCTTCCGTATCCAAAAAAAGCCAAGATTAAGAATTCCTCTTTGAATTTCAAGGTCAGAATATGGGGTGAAGGCTCAGGAAAGTTCTCATTCCCATTTGTTATCTCTTATTAACTATTCAATAAGAAGGTGACAGTTGCTTTGCTATGGTAAGGTCTGTAGGATTGGTCCTGCAGCTGTCAAAATACACTCCAAGCTGGAACCTCATGTCCTGTGGCTCAAACCATGTAAAGGAACATTCTTTTACAAAATCACCCAAAATGGGGAAAAAATGGTAGAACCAGTAATTCTAGTAAAAAAAATGCAGGTCAGCTTGGCAATTTAAATGTCTTCTAATTTCTAATTGAAAAACATTTGTAATCATTAAAACATCCACTGATATATATCTTAAGGACTTTGTTCCCTCAGAGAGCGTTTTCTTTCTAACAGTTGTTATCCAGCTGTAGATTTAATCAAAAAATGCATGTGGTTCATCATTGAAAAGCTTCAATTCATGAAGTATTGCAAAAAATAGGTTTTATTTAACTATAGCTGCTCCATTTCTCACCCTTCCTGGGCTAGCCAGTAGGAACTAAACCAGTAGATAAGTCCTGAACTTGCAATTGCATTAATGCATGAGAATCCTGCTGCATTGCTCTGGGGTTTATATGACTAAAAGGCTCTGTCCATGTAGATATGATTATAAGTCTGGGGTCTGGGGGAGAAGGCACCGGTGTCTGTACATGTAGGTGAGCAGAAGATTGATTCATGTCAGGCTGACCTGCTACACCTAGTGTCTGAAAATAAACATTGCACAGAAATTCCATGTAGCTCCTTTATTTTCGTTGAAAATCAAAGCAACATCTGGTGGCCAAAGAGGTGAACTACACACAAGTTGCAGTGCCATCTGGTGGACAAGGGGGCTCATTACACATCTTTGAGCATGCATTTCTGTCTGCATGTCATGGATCCATGAATGCAACATTTTAATTACTGGCCATCCAAACTAAACTACGCCAGGATGAGTTTTACTTTAAAACACCAAAAAGGCTTTTAAAATGTCAGGAAAACCCATATATGCAAACAGTAACACTGTTAAAATGCAAGAAAGGGCATTTTTTGTTATGTGTACAAGAGCCCTTGATTACTACGTTGAGCCCGACAGTCCAGTCAGCTTTCTATCCACCTTTCAGACCATTCATCCAACCAACCCATACTTCCTTAGTTTGCTTGCAAGAATGCTGTGGGAGATGGTATCAAAAGCCTTGCTAAAGTCAAATTATATTACATCTACAGTTTTCCCTGTATGCACAGAGCCAGTTATCTCATAGGCAATCAGGTTGGTCAGACATGACTTGCCCTTGGTGTATCCATACTGACTGTTCCTGATGACTTTCTTCTCCTTCAAGAAGATTTCCTTGATGGCCTGCTCCATAGTCTTTCCAGGGACTTAAATAAGATTGACTGATCTGTAGTTCCCTGGATTCTCCTTCTTCCCTTTTTTTAAAGATGGGCACTATACTTCCCCTTTTCCAATTGTTTGGGAACTCCCACAATGGACACAAATTTTCAAAGATAATGGCCAGTAGTTCTGCAGTAACATTAGCCAACTCCCTCAGCACCCTCAGATTCACTGCATTCTGACCCATGGACTTGTACATGTTCAACTTTTCTAAATAGTTCCTAACCTCTTTTTTTACCCCTAAGGGCTGCTCACCTTTTTGTCAAACTGTGCTGCCCAGTGCAGTAGTCTGGGAGCTGACCTTACATGTGAAGACTGAGGTAAAAAAGGCATTGAGTACTTCCTCATCATCTGTCACTAGGTTGTCTCCCCCATTCAGTAAAGGACCCACGCTTACCCTGACCTTCCTCTTGTTACTAACATACTTGTAGTAACAAGTATGTTATCCTTCACATCCCTTGCTAGCTGCAACTCCACTTGGCTTTGGCCGTCCTGATTTCATCCCTTCATGCTTGACCAATATTCTTATACTCTTTCCTACTCATCTTTCCAAGGTTCCACTTCTTGTAAGCTTCCTTTTAGTGTTTAATCTCACTGAAAAGTTTAATGCTAAGCCAACCTGGTTGCTTGCTACATTTGCTAGTCTTATTACATATTAGGATGGTTTGTTCCTGTGCCCTCAGTAAGGTTTCTTTAATATACAACCAGCTGTCCTTGACCTCTTTTACCCTTAGACTGGTCTCCCAGGGAATCCTGCTCATCAGTTCCCTGAAGGAGTCAAAGTCTGCTTTTCTGAAGTCCAGGGTCCATACTATGCTGCTCTCCTTTCGTCCTTTTGTCAGGATTCTGAATTCAATCATCTTGTGGTCTCAGCTGTCCAACTTGCCATCCACTTCTACAGCTCCCACCAGTTCTTTCCTGTTTGAGCAACAGGTCAAAAAGAGCATGGGCCCTAGTTGGTCTCTCCAACACTTACACCACAAAGTTGTCTCCAATGCTCTCCAAAAACTTTCTGGATTGCCTGTGTGCTGCTGAATTGCCCTCCCAGTAGATGTCAGGGTGACTGAAGTCCCCCATGAGAACCAGGGCCTCTGATCTGGAAACTTCTGCTGGTGGTATGCAGAAAGCCACATCTAGTTCATCCTCCTGTTCTGGTGTTCTATAGCAAATATCCACCATGACATCACCCTTGTTGCTTTACCCTCTAACCCTAACTCAGAGACTTTAAACAGACCTGTCTCTAATTTCATAGCGGAGCTCTGAGCAATCATACAGCTCTTTTACATATAATGCAACTCCTTCTCTTTTGCCTGTCCTTCTTGAACAAGTTGTACCCTTCCATGACAGTGCTTCAGTCATGTGAGCTAGGACTCTGTTATTCCAGTCGCATCATAGTTCCTTGACTGTGTGAGGACTTCCAGTTCTCCCTGCTTCTTTCCAAGGTTTTGTGCATTTGTGTACAGACACCTCAGGTAATTAGCTGATGTATAATTATAGTCATATATAAAGTGATGATCTGTTTATGGTCATACATGTTTCAAAAACTTCCTTAACTTCATCCTATCTTTCCTTTGGGTCCTCATTAGTGGGGAAGGATACATAATATATTACCAGTGGCATCGTCAATGACAAATTACAAAGCATTTACCTGATTGTCATCTGCTCTGTCTATTAAAGCAAAGAGCCATCCAGTATCTCTAGGTCTGGCAACTATCCTCCTGGGTTGTCAGTGTCTAGTTTTCTTAGAACAGCAGTAGCACTGTGAGTGCCTTGAAGATAGGGTGTCCCCTTTCTGCTGTAGATTTCACACTTCTCTTCCTTTTTGTCCTTAAATTACTATACCTATCCTTTTTCATTTCCTTATTCCTTCTCTTGAGGGAGAGATTCATACAGTTTTGATACCACATGTTACATCTAGAGGAATCATGCTATGAGCTGTGTGAACAGGCTGGGCTGCAGCCTTGTTTCTCTTTCTGAAAGCCACTGCACACTTCCTTATACTCACCTGCCATGCCTTGATGTAAACAAATGAAGGGAAGCTGAAGGGTAAACAAAAGGAAACAGTGTTCTCTTGATAAAGAGGATATGTACTCTTCACAGGGCTCCCCCTCCCCTACATTCTGCCCTTACCATACTTGGTGGCTTAGACATATGACAGGGGTGGGCAAAATATGGCCCATAGGCTGGATCCAGCCCATGAGGCCATTCTATCCATCCTGTAGGGCCCATAAAAAATTTAGAAAATTTAGAAAATATTCATCTGCCCTTGGTTCCTGTCAAAAATGACAGGAACCAAGGGCAGTAGGACCCAGGGGAAGCCTGGTGGGCTCTCACAACAGCAGGACCTGCCTGGCCTGCCCCTCCAGCCAGAAGCCCTAGCAGGGGCTTCTGGCCTGGGACCACATGGCTGCCCTGCACCAGAACTGCAGGTAAGTGGGAAGGGTGGGGGGAGGGCTGGGAAGGGGCCCACGGAAACATGGCCCAGGGAAAAGCTGAGTGCAGGGTGGGGAAGTGGCCCCTCACCCACCCCATGGCTGGCGCCCCGCACTGCAGCTGCTCGCAGCCCACCTGGGGCTGCCTGTGCCTGCTCCAGACAACCCCATGGGCTGTGAGCAGCTGCAGCAGGGAGCATTGTGCAAGAGGCGGGGGAGGGGCTGCTTTTCCCCGTGCTCAGCTTTTTCCCAATCGTCTTCCCAGTATGGACGAAAGCAGCCCCACTCCTGCCCCATAGCCGATGCCCCATGCTTCAGCTGCTTGCAGCCCACATGGGACTGTCCAGAGCAGGCACAGGCAGCCTCACGCGGGCTGTGAGTGGCTGCAGCGCAGGGCGCTGGCCGCGGGGTGGGCAAGAGGCCATTTTTCCACCCCCCCCCATGCTCAGCACCACCGTCTAACCCCATGCCGGCTCTGGGCTTGCCCATCAGGGCTGAACGTGGCGATAGCGGCTGTAGCCCCACCCTTGCCACACTGGGAAGTGTTTGCCACCACTGCCTGTTGGCTACCCAGCACGAGAGCTCCGGATAGGCAGCAGCATCCAACACTGCCCAGCGTGGCAAGGTGGAAGGGCTGCAGCTGCTGCTGCCAATGGGTGAGTCCAGAGCTAGCTTGGAGTCCAGGCTGGCAGCAGGGCCGGGTTACAAGCTGGTGCTGAGTGTGGGGAAAAGCGGCTCCTCATTTGCTCCAAGGCCAGTGCCCTGTGCTGTAGTTGCTTGTAGCCCATGTGGGGCTGCCTGTGCTTGCTCCAGACAGCCCTGCGTGGATTGCGAGTGCCTGCAGCAGGGAGCGCCAGCCATGGGGCAGGCAAGGGGCCACTTTTCCCCGCACTTAGCACCAGCTTCTTCCTTGCTGGTGAGTAGGGGGTCAGAGCTGTGCACTGCCCCCTGCCTGTACTGTGGGGCTTGGGTGCACTGGGAGTGAGTGGGTGGGGAGCCAGCAGGAGCACGGGGCCCACACTGGTGTTCCAGGGTCAGTTCCTATGGGGCCCAGAGCAGGGTGGCAGGAGCATAGTGTCCCAGTCAACAGGGGCTCTATGAAGCCGGGCCAGCTGCCACTGCTGGTGCAGCCCAGCCTGACTCCACAGACTCCTGCCAGCCTGTGCCCTTCTATGGGCCCCACCGGTGCTGGCCCTGGGACATTGGTCCCAAGACATTAGGACATTGGTCCCAAGATGGTGACCAGGGGGTAGGGCACCTGTCAAGGGGCGGGGCTACCCATGTGGCCCTCAACAGCCTGCCAAAACTGGGTAAGCGGCCCTTCACCTGAAAGAATTTTCTGCCCATGACATATGACCTTCCAAATATATCTGAGTCTCTTGACTGGTGACCTGACTAGTTGTTCAGCCCTGCCTCAGGGTTTCCCTGTCATGAGTTTTTTAAGGTCTAATTTCTCCTTGTTTCCATCTCTTTTGTTTTCTATACATGTCCTCAATCAAAACCAGAAAAGGGGTCTCTGTTTAGGGTGGCTCATCATAAAAGTCCTGCATTAATCACTTAGCCTCTAGGCATCCTTGATTTAAGGATTTTTTCTCAATCATCTCAGACCCTTTTTTAAGACTTACCCATTTCATTAATGCCATCCTCAGTTGTATCAAATCTGCAGCTTCCCTGGCAGTATACTTTTGGCCAGCACCACTATCACCAGCCCGTCAGCTCAATACATGGGTCTCCCAGAGAGACCCTGTAGCCACTCCCTGCACACAGTTTTACTCCCATGTCCTCAGCCTGACACTGATGGGTTGCATGGTCAGCCCTCCTCCACCGGCTACCTTTCACCAGCTCACTCCAATCACTTGAAGTACACCCTGGACTCAGATCCAGGTTCATATTGCTCCTGGTCATTCTCTGTGCCCCCATACATAAAGGCACTGTTCTCTTTGTGGAGATAGTGCACTCCCCTCTCCAGGGGTATTGAGCTTTGGCCCTCTCATATTTGAACCTGGCAGGCCTCTCAGTGGGCCAGTAGCATCCAGCTCCATGGCCACATGCCTGATGGCAGATGGAGATCATTGAAAGCTGAGACTTGCTTACATTTCTGGGTTTACTCCTGGGCAAGTTGGCTGACAGTGGTGGAGACCCAGGGTGACCCCAGGCTGGGTCAAGTAGGGATCTGGCTGTATCTAGGAGTCTGCTTGTCTCTGGTGAAAGGACTGACCCCCAGCTGCACCTGGGTGAGTTTACCAGTGATGGCAAGGTCCTGGAGCAGCTCCCAGGTAAGTGGAGCAGCAAACCCAGTTACACACAGAATCCTGCTCATAACAGTGGCTGGGAGGTAGCTGCCTGTTACAAGCTGTAAATATAGAATGCCTGCATCCCTTTATTTATGCCTGCAACACATTATGATCCTATCCTCAGGGTATTGCTTATTGCTAGTTGGGGCCATGTTTTGTTTTGTTTTTCTTATTAATGTTATCATCCCTGTGAGATAATGGTATGTTGGCTGTAACCAAAATCATGGGTTTTTTTGTTTTTTATTAAGATACACAGATACTCCGGTTAGTACTAGAAAACCCAGAGGTTCCTGTCTAAAGGCCCAGGCCCTTCCACTCAGGGTCATATCAGTCAACAAATTTGGGAATTTTTCTTCCTTGTTAATACTGGCTTCACTGGGGTGCACTCTGTCTTGGTTGTTTTGTGTAGACAAGAAAACGTGTGTTGTAACAGAGTAACTCTCATCAGTGTGCAGGAAAAGATGTTATAATAATTATATATATATAATTTTAGATTATAGCAAATCAGGTGAGAAAGCATTTCAATTCTGCACACTGGGGCCAAACTAATGAAGTAAATTATCCATTGTTTGGATGAAGTTTATGATATACTGGGTGCATCTACATGTATGCTTTACTGCACAGCAGATTAATTTGCTGTGCAGTAAAGCATCATTGTCTACATGAGCACAGCAATTAAACTGGTGTAGATTAATTTACTGTGCCATCAGATAGTCTCGTCAGGTACAAGTACTATATGGTGGCAGAGTAAATTACTGTGTTTAAACTCATGTGTAGATAGTTATAGCTAGGTTATTTTTTGCCGTCTCAAATTGTGTTGGAGTTTATTCAGTCGCATTAATTGCATGTGTAGATGTGCTCACTAAGATGGTAATTCATAGATGACAGACAAAATTATGATTATTTTGAAGTACTAAGATGTATAGGATACTGAAGCTCTTGTCAAATACAACAGAATGATGTGAGGCCTTTATAACTTAAAATGAAGAAAGCACTTTTCATTTTGATCTTGCACTTTCTGATGACAATAAAAACATAATAGGAAATTGATCTGAAATAGTAAATGTGTTCTTTAATTTTTCTTCTTTTTCATGGAGGTATAAAATATTTGCCATTCATGAAGCTATTTTACTTTAATATTTTTAATGTGATCTTGCCTTGAGTAATATTATGGGTCTAGCAGTGCATGTACATTCCTTGGGCTATTCAGGGTACTGGGATTTGTGGGGCAGTGCCACTGAGGTGTTTGTTATCTCTCAGTAACACAACCCTAATCTGTCCTAATGCTTAATTGTAGCTCTGTCCACCATTACATGCTGTGTAACTGTGATCCATTTTAAAGTATTACTTGTGAGATTTTCTAGGTTTCTGATGGAAAGTATTACATGACAGCAAAAGGCAATATATATATTTTTTTGTTGATAATACGCTTATTATTTTGCACGCTTCCTTTAAGGATTAGTATTCCACTCTGTTCAGACTGAAGGTTACTTGTGAAGTTGAATCATTTAGATACAAATTGGAGAATAATCATATTTTATAACATTTGTCAATCATGTTTATAAATATGTAACCTCTACATCTTGACATAAATTATTAAACAGAAACAGATCAATTTAGAAGGAATTACTGCTACAATTTACACACCACTGTCTGGCTAATCATGGAGCTATCTTCTTGTGGAACTGACTTTAATGGCTAAATTCTGGAAGTGCTCTCAAATGTGCACAGAACCCAGTGATCTAAGTTAATTGTTCATGTGACTAAATTGACACTTATTAACATGAAGCTATGTTCTGTGATTAGTTATGCTCAGTAATAAAGAGTAATAAAGATGAATTATCTTTTGCAATTTTTTAACATAACATTATGACAAAATTAGAAAACTAAATGAAAATCTGTAACACTCAAAGGAAAAAAAATCTACCCTAAATGTGACTTGATCTATTCAGTTTCAGGGTGTTCAGTGAATGGGTTCATTATAATCATCAACAGGATCAATGCATCTGCATCTCAAAGGTAATATCTGAGCCCCCCTTGTACACAGTTTTGCGCAGCAATCAGACCCGTGCTGTGTGAAGTTTATAAATAGCTCAAAATCTGACTAACTGATTTTTGCCATGCATCAGCTGCAATACACTGTCTTGAGGATAGGCTAAATTACAAAATTTGATTGCTAACCTTGCACTGGGTGCTTGGGGGCACCTTGACCTTTACTGAGAGCTTGAAAGCAGTTTCTTCTTTTAATTCTTGGCTTCCTGGCTAATGCCTCCCTCACTTTCTAATTGCATCTATAAAAAAGGACACCACTGAAAGTTTTAGTTAGCTTATCTTATCCTGTTTGGACTTTGTAATTTTTGTTTCCCTTGAGTGACTTCAGAGTTGGCACAGAATCTTTTCTTATAAAATAACATGAAACCCTGATCTCAGGAATCAGTTACACTAAAAACATTAGCAATAAAAGTTAAGATTTTCAAACATGCCTGAGGGACTGGACAACCAACTGCTTTAGTTACTTTTGAAAAATTTCCTTCTGAACAAAATGAAAATGGATATGGAATAATTGCTTTCTAGCATTTGCTGAAACTGGTGATCAAAAATTATTTTCTACGTCTCATATTACATAACTATAGTCATTTTTTAATCAATGATTTGGACTTTTATTTTGGTTTTAGGCTTACTTTCATATAATTCAGGGAAGGATTCTAGGAAGCTGTATAAGCACTGCATTAGGAAGCAGGTCACCTAGCATCTTCAAAGGATATAGAAGACATTGGAATTGTTTTCTGCCCATGGGCTAGTTCATGCTTTAAAGTCAGCTCTGGGTAAAAGGCGCTGTTCCATAAAAAGTCAAAGGAATAACTTGAGACTTTGGTTCCAGCTAGACATTAGATTTACAGCATGATTAACATGTTAATTATGCCATAAATTACAATGTGTCACATTTTCAGCCAATTTATGGTATCATAAAATGACAAACCAGCCACAAACATGTTCCATATAGGATGTAGGGTATCTTTGTGACTGGGTTGAATGCTGCCTTAAACTGAATATGTGCCATGTGTCCCAGAAATAGGTTACCTTAGGTCCACTTCAGGTGGGCATCTTTGAGTTCCCAACTAGGTTTTGGGACCTGTGTCCAATCTTGACACAGCCAAGTATAGGGATCAGAGGCACAGGACAGACCTAGGGTCTCAGACAAACCTGTCCCCTGCTTGATCCATGGGATTGGGATGTGGGGAGCGGGGGACCAGTCCTGGGTCCTAGTTTAGCACTAACAGTCATGCAGTTGGGATCTGAAGTATTTAAGTCCCATCCTAAACATTGGGTGCCCTGCCATACATGTCTTTTATGGCAGGATGCATGATTTTTAAAATAAAATAAAATTCTTCATATTTCAAACATGCCATTATATTATTTTTCGTAGGTCTTGAAGTGCAAGTTCATCTCAGCTTCTCTCCTTTTTCACAAACAGTGCTTAGGAAATATTGCATAACTTTCCTCTTAAATAAAACCTTTCAAATAGAGCAAGACTGATTTACCCCACAAAAATTAAAACTAAACCAAAATAAATCAATTAGCCAACAGTAAACAAAGAAGCAGAAATATACACCCCAAGGTAAGATTTTATTCCCCAGCTAGACCAGGGACAGACAATTATTTTGGGTGGAGGGCCACTTACTGCGTTTTGGCAAGCCATCAAGGGCTGCATGGGTAGCCCTGCCCCTTGACATGTGCCCCACCCCTGGTTGCCATGTTCAGACCGCCCCATAACCCTTGACCTTTGCCATCAGAAGTCCCTCCCCTTGCCCCCCAGAAATACTCCTTTCAGCAAGGGGTTTTGCCATCTCTGAATCAGTAAAAAATATCAAATTATATTCTAAAAATCAAACACGTACTACAACAGTAATTAATTTCATTTAAAAAAAAATTTGTCTTAATTTAAATGTGTTTGTGTAGTGTACATAGAGGTGATAGTATAATAGCTTAAAATGAAGTCTTACTATTGTATATTGTGGGAGGATGGGTATAGGTTTGTGGGTATGTTGGGTGTCAGGGAGGGTGTGAGTGTGAGATTTGTGGGGGGTGGATAGGTGTGGGTTTGGGTGGGTATGGATTTTGTGGGGGGCTGTATGGTTGGGTGGGAGGGTGTCTGTGGAAGGTTGTGTCTTGGGTGTAGGGGGAGGGTTTGCCCACAGCTGCTCCCCCCCTCCACCCCATGGCAGGCAAAGCCCTCACCAATGCTCCTGCAAGCCTGGCCTCTGCACTCCTGCCACTCCTGGTCCTAGAGCACTGGTCCAGGCCCCATGCTTCTGCTTGCTGCCACTTGCCCGCCCCCATCTGCCACTGCTTCTCTTCTCCTGCCACTTTCCTGTCCTACCCCCACCCCACCGGCTGCTTTAGCACAATGTCCAAGCTACTCCTGTGGTCCCAAAGCTGCAGCTGAGAACCACGTGATGCAGGAGTTTGGCAGGCAGGGTGGAGCAGGGAAATGGCTGCAGCAGGCAGGGGGAAGGGGCAGCAAGTGGGTGTGTGAAGCACAGTGATAGCCAAGTGGGTGCACAGGGCCCATTCCAGTGCCCGGGGGCCAGTGCCAGTGGGGCCCACAGCATGTCAGCAGGAGTGCAGGGTCCAGACTGCCAGGGATTCTATGGAGCTGGGCTGGCTCCCTCCTCTCCCTTCTTGAGCAGCACAGCCCAGCTCCATAAAGCCCCTGGCTACCTGGGCCCCGTGCTCCTACTACCCTTCTCTGGGCCCCGCCAGCGCTAGCCCTGGTGCACTGACACAGGTCCTGTGCTCCCATCCAGCTGTTGCTTCACCCTGCATGCCCACTCACTGCTCCTTTCCCCCACCTGCTGCAGTCATTTCTCCACTCCCCCCTCCTACTCACTGGCACCGTGTGCTTCCCAGCTGCTGTGCTGGGACTGCACAAGCCAGCCCAGCTGGCCCTGAGGACTGGCACAATCACACATGGTCATCCCCTGCCTCCCTCCTCCTTATCTGTATTTCCCTTGTCACAGGGAGGCAGAAGCAGTCCCAGGCCAGAAGTCCTGCTAGGCAGAGGCTTCTGGCTAGGGCTTGGGGTGGCAGGGCTGGAGGGGAGGGCGGGGCCGGGCCAGACTTGCTGCTGCAGCTATTTAGTTCTGCCATTGGCTCCCCATGGGTCCTACTGCCCCTGGCTCCTGTCATCTTTGACAGGCCTCCAGGGACAGATAAATATTACTTTTCTAAATTTTTTAGGGGCCCTGTGGGCTGGACAGAATGTCCTTGAGGGCTGGATCCAGCCCACGGGCTGTATTTTGCCTGCCCCTGAGCTAGACAGTCCATTAAATTCATTAGCAATGTTACTGCAGCTATTCCTTTTTTGTTTTTGTTTTTTATTTTGTTTTCCTGAAATTTGCTTGGGCAACGTAGTAATGGTAGTAGACAACTTTTAAAAAATGACAGGAAAAGTAGTAGGCAACTTTAAAAAACCGGCCTTTGACACTTTGAGATGTGCAATATGAATAGCCCATACGGGACATTCACTGGGTACTTAGTGCTCCTTTCCCTTGTATGCATGTGCAGGTCACAATCTTGATTTTATATTTTGAAAACAGAGTGAAAATTACTGAAGTTCTGTTTATTTTTAATACAATAATGAGGTATAGTAAAGAACTGCTTTTTTCTTACTCTTTCAAGCAGAATGTCATAGGTGACAATTGAAAACTGAGAGGGGAAAACACATGGGAGTGGGAAATAGTCATGCCAAATTAATGAAAAGATGGGATGGAATCCTGCAAATCTCCAAGTTTAGGCTTATAATATATAAATCTGACAGCTGCAATGATGGTCAAATGACAGAGGCCTTGTTGCACCATTGGAAAATGTTTAAATTGAGACTGAGAGGATTCGGAAGATATTTTTGCTGATCTCTGGCTGAGATGCCTTGCCTCTTTTGAAAGCTACCTTTCCTTTCCTACATTTGGCACAAAAATCAATCTAGAATGAGATGTAGCAAGACTTCAGGATCATCCATTACTGTGCAGGGAGACAAGTTGGTGGCAGAAAGCCATTTTTGTTGTTATCTTCACACTATGGGATATTCTGAAATTTTATTCAAATGCTGTTTGGTCTGGTCCTACTGTCTGTTTTCTTTGCAGTCAGTCTCTATTATATTCTGGAATCTATTTTGAAAGTCAGATTACAAAAGGCAATAAGAAACAACATCTTATTTTTCTGGGATGCCACTTTCTACTTTTGGGGTCTTATAAATAGTGTCCCAATAAAAGCCCACAACTACAAGAAACCAAGACCTACAAGAGCCAAGTGAAACTCAGTTGTTCTGTTTCATTGGGTAAAGGATCGTTAAATCTCCATCTTATTCGAACTGACTCAGCTAGGTTTCAGATCAGGCCACAAGCAAACACTGAAACTCAAAATGAAACTCTACTCAAATTGTCAAAATTTGTCTGACTCTTGGTTGGAACAAAAGAAAATTCAGTAGAGATAAAAAAAAACACTATCTATATTGGCCTTTAAAAAAATAAAACACAGAAAATAATGGTGACTTTTAAGTCTCACTAAGTGCATCTACATATGGAATTAAGGTGATGCAATAAACTGTGGCATACTTTCAGCTGGAGTAAACTGCTCCCAGGTGCAGTATCTATATGTGTACCTGTGACAGCAGCAATTTGAGCTGAGGCAGAGTAGCCCCAGGCTCCAGGTGGCAGTGTTGGGTGGTGGAGGGTGGTGGCCAGGGCATGAGGGTCACACAGAAGTCTGGCCCCCAGCTGGCTGGGCTGACTGGGTGCAATCACTGTCTACATGATGTGTTTGATTGCATATAATTACTCTGTCACTGTCACTGACAATGGAGTTAGTTTATCGTTCCCTAATACTGGCATAGATGTAAACAGAGACACTTTACTGCAAAGCTAATTAGTCTACTCTATGGTAAAGCACCCATTTAGGGTGCACCCATTAAGGGTGGTTTATTAAGGATGGCAGTTTCTTTTTTTAATCTAATAACTAAAATGTATTTATGGCAAATTTATGCAAAGTAGAGAACTATCATGTATTATGTGATATTTATCAGCTGTATTCTTATGGTACTGTTACAGAATACAGGCAATACAGTACCTACTTTCTGAGTCTCATAATAAATCACGACCTTCCTGAGCAGCAAGTCATGAATGTAAGACCCTGTAACTGTGTTCAGTTAATGTTGGGTTTAATTTGGTTCAAGGGATTAGCTACATACTGGCCACGTCCACACAAGCAGCAGACTGCGCATTTGTTACTGCGCAGTTATTCAGTACTTGCATAAGTAAGTAGCAAATGACTTCACAGTAACTGGTGTTACTACCCAGTACCATCCCAGCAGAATTTTTTCACATGCTATAGCGCAGTTGTAATGAGCTACTGCACTATAGCTCGTTACTACTGTGCAGTAGTATCTTGTGTAGATGCATCCACTAAGGGTAAGATTCTGAATATGTATGAAACTGCTACTATAGTATGACTAACTTGTGTGACTGGCATCAGCATTTGGTTCAAGAAAAAAGACAAAACATTATTCTAATGTAGGTCAGATATGGTATAAACTAAAATTGCTCCACTGAACTGAATTAGCTGAGGATCTGATCTGTTCTCTGCTTGAGAATCAAGTCTGTCTTTCTGTTACCCAGTAGCTATAGCATTTTTTTTGCTCGATTGCTTAATTTAGCAGTCAAGTGAAAGCAAGATGAAATAAATTAGAAGCTACCTTGGAAAGGTTTAGAGGCAGAAACATGTTTTGAAGAGAAATTGGAGTATGAAATGGTGATTTTTGTCTACCATGTTGTACATCTGTTCAGAGAGGAAATTCTGAAGCATATGGAATTGCTGACTTAGGCTGCATACACATGTTCAAATGATCTGGAAGAATTTTCCAAGTTTTGTTTTCCTGGTAGAAAAAAACACTTGGAAACTCCTAAACAGCCATTTCAAATTCTGAACCCTTGAACAGTGCAGAGTGTGTGGTGCTAACACTGTGCAGCCAGGGCCCCCCTGACTGCACATATCTTAGCATGCCCTACTGGCCCTCTCCATCTACCCATAGACAGAAGGCAGAAGTGCAGAGGGCAGCCTTCATTGGCTGACCCAGAATGCTCAGAGTCAGCCTGTGTCTTTCTCTGCAGGACAATGTAGGATTGTGAAGAGGACATCTTCTGTTCCCTGTTTGGCTGGAGCAACAAAGTCCAGCAAGCAACATATTGTCTCCTGCGCAGTGGGGGGGAGGCAGAGGGGGAGGGACAGGTGGATGGGAGAAAGCATCCTGGGATACTGGAAAATTGTGCCATGACTTATTTCAGAAGAAAATGTACACAGACATTCTCCTTCCCAGAAGAAACTCTCCTGGGTGTTAGGACCATTTGGAGCAACTCAGTGCAGCCAAGCCAGCAGGTAGAAGCATGGTACCATCAGGCAGCAGGTCAGACACCAACATAAGCCCAGCCTGGCCCCCTCTCATGAGGACATTGATGAGGAGTCATGTGACCAGGAAGAACCTGTGGGAACCACAAGCCCCTGACGGGGGCTGTAAAACCCCTCCTACTTCCTGTGGGACTTATCTCAGGATAGTGTTTCTCTTTGTGCTTCTTGGATCTCTGCCTTGTTCCTGCCTTGCTCCTGTTTTCTCCTGCCTGACCCTAGTCTCACCATAGTCCATGCCCCTTCCTTGTTTGGACCTTCCAGCTCTGATCTATCATCTTCCCTGACCATGATACTGCCTCAACCCTTGGCCTGATGACTCAGACTGCAAAGGATACCTAGTTTGACCATAGCCTGTCTACAGTAACTTAAGTCGCCACTGTTAGGGTGATGATATTTGGATCTTGGGGAGCACTGGGCATGAAACTGAATAAAGGCTTTTTCCTGTGTCTCAGCAAAAGCTGCTGGTCACAAGGCAGGATGATATATTAAAAGTAAGTAACTTTGCAAATGCTTAAGTAAGCAGTTTTCTAACAACAGGACAGTGAGCAGGATGCATGATTTACTGTGTAAGGAGAACAAGATGCAGCCCACCAGCTATCATCAGGAGATAAAGCAGAAGCAAGACCTTGGAGATGAAGGAGTCAGCAAGAAACCAGAAAGAACCATCAAGTGACTGAGAGAAGCGGAGGTAAAAGTCTTACGCATGCACTCATAGCAGAGAGGCAAGTAAATGAATGAAATGCATAGGTAATTCCTTGAAATAAACAGTAAACAGAGGTGGAGCTTGAGATAGGAGGAGGTATGGGTGGAACTCGAGGAGGGACATAGGTGGAGTGAATGTTAATGAGTTTGAACCAAGGTGTATAAAATGTGAAAAGAACTATTGTTCAGTGAGGCTCCCTGGTCTGTTGGTTTTCTTGGGAGCTAGTCCGAAGCTGTCTCCATTCTGCATAAAGCTATTGTGAGCAATGTGTGCTGGTGTTTGCTTCCTGCTTGCTCTGGCAACTGAGCAACTGGATCCATGGGCAATTGGATCATCATCTCTCTAGGTGTTGGATGCCACATGGAGTCAGGGTCTAATAGCTGCCCAAAGGCTACTTGATCCTGACGCTGAGAGTAATATAAACCTGGCTGTTCCCAGCTATTTTTCTCCTAAAGTAGCCATTTTTACTCTGGGAGAAAAATCCTGAGCAGCTGGACACTTGTGGCTTCTCTTGGTACACCACATTGCACCACTGCCACCATGTCACATCATGTTCAACACAATGCCTGGTCAACAGGTCCCACAGAGTCTTTCTGGCCACAGGCTCCTTCAGACCAGGTTGCATTGTTTGGCAGGCCCTCAGGAGCAGGGGCACGGCAGAGTAAGGCATTGGAAGTTTTAGGAGGGAGTAGAAGCCTGGAGACTCTGGCAGCAGCAGGAGGAGCAATGAGGAGAGAGGCACCAGTACCAGGAGCCTAGGGGCTGAACGTTAACTTCAGCACGTGCAGCCCACAAGCCACCAGTTGGACAGCTCTGTCTTAGAACATAAGAACTGCCATTTCCTGGGTCCAACCTTACGTCCATCTTGCCAAGTGTCCTGTCACACAGTGACAGCAAGTGGAAGCAGAAAGGGAGAGTGAACATAGTATGACCAGGGTTTTTTTCCTCACTGTTCCTCTCCCACTTGTAGCCTCCAGAATTTAGGGTCTAGGAAGTTGAGATTCAGACTGTCACCCTAACTCCCATGCTCAATAGCTACTGCTGCACCTTTCTTCCATTAATAAAGACAACAAAGGCCATGTCTTGGGAGCGCTTGGAGTGGCACTAAAATGTGCTCAGTAACCCTCTGTGCTCTCCACTCTACCCAATTACCAAGTTTGGGAAACAGCAGAACAGGAGGGTTGTTTCTTGGAGGTGGTCCCAGCCTCAATAAGGAAGTGATATAAAACAAAATCAAAAAGTGCAGACACCTGTTTTATCCAGCTATTTGCATGACTCCTGCCAGTGTTGTAACAAGGTACATACAGGCTAATTTGCATAGGGAAGTAGTGTTAAGTGCTAATCTGTACAAACATTCAGGAAGATTAGACAGGGCAATAAATGGCTGGCCCAGTCTAAATTAATTCACCTGAGGAGGTAAACTAAGTTAGATTGGGAATGGGTTAGCCCAATCTACCAAACATACATGTGTGTTTGGAGCACAGGTCCAGGGCTGGAAAAATACAGCTGCTCCCCCCAGCCCCAGAGACAGCCCTCCAACATCTGACCTCCCCATCCCCAGACAGACAATTCCCCTCTGCAGACCTGCCCGCACCTCCCTCCACATCACCTTAGATCAGGTTCCTGGTACAGTACCTTGCATTAGCGAATGTCTGCACAAACAGGACCCAATCTGATCAGGTTGTTTAAAGTAAGTGCATGAGCACAGATCAGGTCCCATGAACATAGATACATACCTTTGCAGTATACTTCTTGTGCTGTTTCTTTTTTTTTTTTTTTGAGGTTATCATGTCCACCCCAGTTTCCTTCCTATGGTATTTCACTTAAAAAAAAAAAGAAAAGAAAAGACTTTGTGCTGGATGAACTGAAGTCAATCACAGGACCCTCAACTGATTTCCATAGGAGTGGGGTGGGGGGTAGAGGTTGTGTATATGTTAGATCGGTCTTATGGCAAATCTTTATAGTGTCTTCCAGCGATGTATGAGAAATTAATAATATTAAATTGGTCCTGGTAATGTAAAACAGGTCCTTCTGTTTTAAGGACTTAAAAAAAATGGATAAACTTCTGTGTTTTCAATTTGGCACTTATCACTACTACATTTCATCCTTTAGGAGATCTTTTACTTTTCATCTGAAGGCATCCTGCTGTGGCATGATATTATTTAGCTAGGACAAGAGTTTTAAAATTACAAACATGTAGGTCTAGGATTGCTCCATTTTGCTTTTGCCATAAAATGTGGTTTGTTGACACTAATATGCAGCACCCCACTATAATTTTTCTTTTTTCATTTTTGACTTTTTTTGTTACATGTTACATGTGGACCAGCAGGGATTAATATTTCATGAAGTTCCATGTAGCATGCTATGGGGATGTCATTCAGTTCTTTTGGAGCTCTGATGCCTTCAAATAATGACTAATAGCTGGAGGTGGACCTCTGATGGTTTCATGAGATCTCCTGTGAAATAGAAACAAACAATGGCTTGCCACATCATTAATCTGTATGGAATTAATTAAATACTTTCCCTTGCATTTTAAATGCATTATCTACTGTACAGTATATCTAGGAGCAATGAATAATAGTCTTAACAATCATGTCAATGATTCTTCTAAACTTAATGTTTAATGTGAAATTAAATATATGGTAACACTTTCATCATTATAAATTTATCTTGTCATGCAAATTGGAAATTGTTATGAATTTTATAAAAACCAGTTTCCCTCTGTGCATTTTAAGTGGAGAAGACATAATTAAATGCACTTAAAACCCTCCATTCCCTTAAAAAGATCAGTAGTACTGCCACTTCATATACTTGTGTTTTCACTTTGCATAATTGGAATTTGTTTTCATAAATTAAACTGAGCACAATTTTTCATATGTGAACTGGAATAACTATCTGTAACACAGAAAACTAGGATACACCAGAAAAGAGTGTGTGCGTGTGTAGACAAGCTCTGTTTTCCTTTTTTCTCCCCTGAAATGCATTAAGTTCTTTATTAATATATTCATGTGCGGTTAGTAAAATGCCATCTTTAAAACTGTCAAATTATATTGGAGGACTAAATATCCTGTATGGCTACATAACCTAGTGGCAATGATAACATATTCTTGGGGTCAAGATAGAAAACAGAATTCTAGGAATATCTGAGTTTTGCTAGGGCAAAAAAAAGTCAGTTTAGATAAATCTGCAAGAAACTTGCCCTGGAGGGCACTTTGATTATGTTCCTCTTAGGTAACCTATTTGGGCTACTGTATAATGGATAAGCCATTTAAGTGCTCTTATCAGAAGCCCTGTAGCTGTTTGTAGTGATCTCAGTGGGTTACAGTTCTTCTATTGAAAGCTCAATGATCAAATTTATAATAAGAAAACTACAAGGCATTGTTGATTTATTAAGTGATGTGTGTGAATATTTAATTTTCTGTAGACAGTTTGTCATTATTGTATTTACTCCTATAATTATTTTTGTGGATCTGCTTTTAAGCATTGGAGATTTTCTTAAGCATTACTCCACTAAAGCCGATAGTCATATTATAATCCATATATCCTATGCATTTCAGAACAAGTGAAAAAAATGTTATATCCAAATTAATAAATCATATTGCACTTCAGGTGTATCAGATATGAAGGCAGCCAGAGCCATCACTTCGAAGCTCCTGGTATCCTGACTGCCGTCATCACCACAGCAATACTTTAAAAGTTCAGTTTCACTTTCTAACTGATGAAAGTCACTCTAAACCTGCTACCATGGGCAGAGAAGAATGTTCAGTCTTATCAAGTCTCAGGCTTTTCAGTATTTATTTTGCAAGTAAAGGTTAAGCTGCTGGAATCAAGACATGCAGTACAATTTGAGCTTTAAAATAAATAGACAAACTCATTTTCATGGTTGCACTGAAAGCCTTGAAAAAGTAGCTTTAGAGGTTTGGATAGAGAGAGAGCGAAACATCCCAGAATGTTTTATATTATGGATGGGCCTAATTCATATTTCTGAATGCTTAGAGCCTGCATTATTATGCATTAGAGTTTGGTTTTTTTTGGCTTATTTACTTCCATTATGTGTCTAATACAAGCAAGCTAATCATTTGAAATCATGGATGAGAAAGAAGTTGGATCAAGAAGGATGCAATGCATGACAGCCAAATTCAAGAATATCTTACCTTGAAGAGCAAATATAGATAAAATATTACTACGATACTAATAAAACATAAGCAAAAGAAGAAAGAAAATACTAAATGAAACAAAATAGTAGCGCTAAATTCTTCTTGCGTTCATCACGGGGCTAGATTCGCTGATTTCTAAGGAGAAATGAGCCACCATACTTAGATTGAACACAGGTAAATTCCTTTTGGCTTCAGGGTAGTTTTGTCTGTGAAAACCTGATGGCCCAATTAACCCCCTACTGTGGAGAAAAAAACCTGGAGAGAAGAGAAATGAACAAGGAAATGTGTAAAAAATTCTTACAGAGACTTTTCTCTGATGTATTTTCTCAAATTGAAGATACTGATCCTGTGGAAGAATAATTTGTGTTCAAAATGATGCTGCTTTCTTCAGGTCTACAGGTAAACAGGACTATTTGCTCAGAGTTTCTGTGCCTCACTAGATCTGGGGGGCTGCAATTAGCTAGCTGGAAATGTCTGAATAGATCATTTTTCATCTAGATAACTTCATTTTGAAAAATTCACTTTCCTTCTGTGAAATTCATATTATTGACAAAATGCCCCCCCACCCATTTTTTTAGCCTCCCCCCTGTTTTTGAACCTCCACCCTGTTTTTTTTTAGTAGCAAGTAAGAAGTAGGAAGGTGAGTAGAATTAATTCACTAGGTTCCAGTGAATTTCTAGACAAAAGTCCAGAGACAGCCCACTCATCTTAGCCATTAGTAAGGCTAAGGTTCAAATCACTGTTCTATCATAATGCAGAGTAGGCACTTGAACCTCAGCCTCCCACAGTCCAGGGGAGGGTTTAAAACACCAGGCTACTGCCTATCCTAGAATATAGCAGTCTTGTTGAAATGGTTTCTTTTTCTATAAAGAATTAAATATGTATTGAATATAAGACTTTAGGCTAGGTCTTCCAAATCCCAGAGCTGAACCACTGGGCTACAGAGGTCATCTTGGTTTCTTTCCCTAGTGAATATTTACTTATTTATTTTCTGTTTATATAAAGTAGAACATCTCCCAAAAGATATTTTAAGAATGCGCCTTCTTTCTTTATATGCAATAACCTGGTGGCTAGGACACTCACCGGGAACATAGGAAACTGACGGTATGGGCTGAAGTTTATTTTCAGACCTATAATCTCTATGAAAAATCCAGTTCCACAAGTAAACCTCGAACAGCCGTATGCTCTCTTTTTGTGCTAGGAGAAAGGTTTTTCCCCTAGCAAAAAAGTAACATCTGTCCATAGCCTGAGTTCTTGGCTCTGAGATGAATCAAGTAGGTCAGAGATGTCAAACTCAGGGAGTTAACACTGCTGTCACTCACCCCTCCACTTTTCCCCTGCTTCCAAACTTAGCCACATCCCCACCCTGTATTTTTTAAAATCAGTAAGTAAGGAGTAAGAAGGTGAGTGGGTTAATTCACTGGGTTCCAGAATTATGCTAAAACAGCAGCTCTGGCAGCCATAGGGATTGGTGTCACTGCTGCAGGGGCTCTAGAAGCCATGGCAGTGAACTCCCATGGGCTGAGTCTGGCCTCACACTTGTTAGAAACCCCAAGGGCAATACTTTACTTCCCCATGCTGGAGCTGGCCCCGCTACTATACATTTGACATCCCTGAACCAAATCAGTGATTTTGAAGCATGGTCTCCCACATGCTAGACAAATGCCTTAACCACTATAAAACTGGGTTTTCTGGCATGGGCTCTGCACCACATTGGGATTCCAGGGGTGGCCGTGAAGCCCCCTGGTGGCTACACAGCCATGCCCCACTCCACCCCTAGGGTGCCTTCCCTTTTCCTGCCACACCTTGATGTAATAATAATAATAATAAGGCGGCTGCCCCAGTTCCATTGAACCCCTGCTACGGGTCCCTAGTACCCTACTGGGCTGTATTATTTCCCAAGTCCCTCGCTGGGCCTCTGTAGTTGACGGTGCCCTCCAGGGCACAAAGCCTTAAGGACTAATTGTGTGGCTCCAAATCCTCCCCTACATCACACCCCAAGCCTTACAAGTGTTATCTTACAAGTGTTCATTTGTTGGGCTTCAGCCTCCTGGGCCACTGCCCCTTTCTTCTAAGTTTGGCCTTTTAGCTCAGACCCACTGCATTGGATATGGCTTTGAGACATTAGCTCTTGTTTGTCCCTTCCAGTCACTGAGCCCCATCTGGCTTCCATCTGCCAGGCCCCAGGCTGCTGTGTAGCTGCACCCCTCTTGAATGCCAGGCCCCTGGCCTCTGTCTTGCTACACCCCTCTCAGGTGCCAGGCCTTAATGTAGCCCTGTGCCCACTCTGGGCTTAACAATCACTTGTGACTGTACCCCACTCAGGTGGTGGGCCCCTGGGACCTGTCTGGCTGAACCTGCTTGGGTGTCAGGCCCCTGTGTGGCTCTGCAGTAGCTCAAACCTTGAGCCTGTCCCTTGCAGGGCTGAAGGGGATTGCATACCCCTCCAGCACTAATGGGACCTCCTTATACCACCCCTTTAGCCCCAACCCAAACCACTGCTGTACCTATAACATAAACACAAGCCCGCAGACTATAACATAGACCACAATAGTGAAAGCAGCCTTCTGCCCCTTTACAAGGGCAACCTTTCTTCATCTCTTGCACTGACATACCTTCCAGGCTGGGCTCCATGTGAGCTCTCTGAGCCTCACCATTCCTGCAGGCAGCAAAACAGGCAGTCTCTCATCCCTGGGCAGGAGCTCCTAACCATACAGCTAGCAGAGCTAGACTACTTTGCCACCCCAAGCCTCAGGCTTACATGCTCCCAGGGCTCTGCTTACTTCCAGTCAGCTGGCTGCCTGCAGGTGCCTATTAATTGCCGCATTGGCCTGTTGCCCCAGCACCCTGCAGCTGCTGGGCCCTGCTTAGCCTGAATAGCTCCATGGCTGGGCCGCCTTTATCTTAAACGAACAGGGATCCCAGACTCTCAGTTACAGGTTCCCTTTTTCATTTTAAAGGGTCTGGGTGTGAGGGTATCTGCTTGTAGAGCCTGCCAGTATGATTTAGCTCAAACACATTCAGTATTGGAATAACATCAACAGAGGCATACCCGTGACAATGCATACTTATTTCTGCTGCTCCAGTTGCATGCCCTGACCCTGTACTGGATCAGCTATAGGCATGAAATAAAAGTAGCTGGTCTCCATTCCTGTTTGATCTTTGAGCCCATCAATTAAGAATGGTGGTGTGGTGTTTTATTTCTTTTGAGTACACAGAACACCCCCCCACCCCAATGGAACTGAAGTGACCAGTGCTTTTCATTAAAGCAATATAAGTCTCAATCCATGCAAAAAACACACTCAGATAGTATTTTTCTTGACTTCAGTGGAAGATTTTTTGAGCAAGGACTGCAGGTTTTGGCTTCCGATGATTTATTGTATTTGGCTGCTCCTTTTTTTGGCTTGATGTGAAAAGACAGACTAGATGTGTGTAAGACTCCATATCTCATTACTAGTCCCCTGAGCTTCCTCTAAATACATACGGTGGATTAAAATGCAAGATCGTTAGGTTAAAGTGCTTAATTATCTTAAAACTCTTAGTGGTAGAGTCAGATGTCAGGATTTGATTAGCACTGCAGGGAAGGACTGGGAGGAACAAAAGGGAGAGGGCCAGTGTCATAGCATAGTTAAAATGCTGTAAATATGTAAATAGGGATAAAAATATGGATCTAGATACATATCCAATATTTCATACCTCTCACATGAAATAATTAACGTAACTAATTTTGATGGATCCATATGTCTGATCCTTAATTATATATTTACATCAGTTCTACATTATTGAACATTCTGTGAAAAGATGTGTCATTATCACATTTCTTTGTCTCATTTATTACCTTTGTTCTTCATTAAAGTACTTTTAGTTTGCAGGCAACACAGAGGGAAATGCTTCTAGTTTATTATTACCTTTTAAGTTGTAAGAAGTAGATATAAAAAATGAATAACAACAACTTAAATTTTTGCTATGAACAATAAAATTTACATGATGCAAACAGCCACTGGCAAAAGCCAAAGAGGGACCTATGCCTTTCTTCTAAGGGCTATACTCCATAATTGTGTTAGCAGGAGTAAGTGTGAGTCTCTTTGGAGGAATATGTACAAAGAAAGACACGTTTAAAAGTATGGGATAGAGATCCAGAGAGGTCAGGAAATCTGTATATGGTCAGCATGAGTATGCTGTAAAAGCTTCTGTGTTATGTGCATTAAAATAATGTGAAGCTGTTTCATTTCTAATCTGATAAATGTACTCCTTCAAATAACTAAAAAGGTCCACTTCATTTTGCCATAATTGTCATTCAGTCCCAGAATTAAAAAGGAGTAAAAAAAAACTTGAGTCGGTATGTGTGTGCAGAGGGTGAGGGGGATGGAGGAAGAGGGGATGTTTTGGAAAAGAGCTATTACAAAAACTTATATCTTATATCAAAAGTCTGCAATATAATTTCCAGACTTTTTTCCCTCTTAGCTCCAAGGTGCTGGGGGGTTCCTCTACAACTCATAGACCATAGCTTCACTTCATAAGAAAGTAACTTCTCTTTTTTTAATATTCCAGTTCATAGTGGAGTCTACTGTATAATGCTAAAATGGGCTTCCTACCTCCCTATCCAATACACACATACTGGCTTGGTTGTAAATAGGTATGATTTGAGAGAGAGAGACTGGGGTGCTGGAAATTGCATCTCAGAATTCCCTTGGTGGGTGGTGTCAGATCCATGGGAGGCAAACATTGCTATATAAGGACTCAGATACTATGGGCATTTATACATGTGCTCCAGGAGTAGGGGAGAAGACATTGTGATATTTTAATTAGAGCTAATTAATCTAATTAAAGTACCTACCTGGAGCTCTCATGTATGAGCATCCCCATGCTTCAAAATGGTGGCGGGGATGCTTGATCTAAAGCTCATCAAACAAATCTGGAGGGGATCTGAGACAGAAGTTCAATAAACTGATTCAAGCTAAATCAGTTAAGTGTGATACTATATCCATCCAGGTTTATCTTAAACTGGTTTTGGCCATTTTGAAAGTGGTTTATGTGCACTGAACTTCTGTTGTGTTACAGGTTTGAACTGGTTTCTGATCTCTCAAAGATGTCTCAATCTTTTTAGGGAAACAAACACATTTCTTTTGGAATTAAGTCTAATTAAAAGCATAGAACACTAGTTTAATTTATCAACCAAATTTTTCTTTTTGTTTACTAACATTGCCCTCTTGCTAAATACTTATTTATTGACCGCTTTAAAAAGCACAACTCCAGTGACAGGAAAAAATACTATTTGAAGATCTAGACTAGTGTCTCATGCTTCTGTTTTTGTTTCTGAATATGCTTAAGAGAAAAAAAGACTAACTTGCAGATATAGTAGAGAAAAAAAATTCAATAATATACTGAGGACAGTTGTGCTTCATAATATTAGCACAGAACAGCATGTGGCCAATGCTGTCTATTTTAGGAAGCTACTTTAAAAGATTAATAAAAAAGTAGTATTCTTCTTCACTCTATTCTCATACTTCTGTTTTAGACATTGTGATATTTTATGACCAGTATTTTGATTGCTTCTTACTTTCTCTTGGCATCTGGTTCAGTTTGAAAATGGTATTCTTGTGTTCTGCCTTGCATAGACTATTGTAATTCATGAATCTTCTACCAATGACCCTAAAGTGCATTCATGTAGTACAGATAGACTGCTGAAAATGTGTTAACCTTTGTGTTGCTGTGGATGCTTCTGGCTTCACTCTCCATCAGGTATGGAGGGAAGGACAAAATAGAAAAGTACAAGCAGTCAGATGGTTAACTGGCTCCACGACACATGTTCATGTTGCTCTAATTTTGACAAAAGTACATTGGCTTCCTGTGAAGCAGAGGATTGATTTTTAAACCTAGTATTTGCAGACCAAGCACTATATGGCTCAGGTCCAGCTTTCTAGAAATTCTTATTAAAAAGTCCCTTGCATTCTCTTTGTTCTCTTGAAAATCATCAACCGTCTCAGCCATCAACTGCAGCTCCCTATGGCTCGGAGACTACTGTCCCTTTTATGTTTTCATCCCCTGTCTATAGAGCATTTTATCCTTTAATGTTGGGCCATGATCTAAATTAGTTTATTTCAGAAAGCAGTTGTTTTCTGTAAACAAGCATATGAATGCAAACTCTTCTCTTTGTTATAGGAGAATTGTTCTCTGAAGTCAAACTCACCTCTGCATTCTCCTTAAATCCTATGTAAAGTTTGTATTTTGGCTGTAATTACTCTGTTGGGTTTAGGACTGGCTGTGAATAACCTTTATAAATAATACTATTTACTAATTTTTTCTGTTTTATTAATGAGCTAGTCTAACTATCTCTGAGTACAAGCTGCTACAAGCATGTTGAGTGTTGGCAAGTATTCAGCAAATAGTGGAAGTAAATCATTTTCAGCCTATTCTCAGGTTGTGCACTGATTTAAAGACATTTACTGATTACGATTATTCACCTTGCAAGCTTGATCACTACAAGGAGATAAGATACCAAGACCCTACAAACAGATGTATATCTATTCTGCCCACTCATGTTTTCAGGTAGCATAGATAGGCCAGAAATAGGAGTAGATGATTTTGTTTATCTCTGAACTGAGAGATGGCCAAGGGAGGAGACAGGTTTTTTTCAGGGAAAAATCCTAGAATAAGCATAAGACAAATGGGGTGTGTCTATATATGTCCCTGACTACACAGTTGTTACTAAAGCAAGTACTAAATGACGGCGCAGTAACAGCTGTTACTGCTCAATCTTGGTAGCTCACAAGTTGTTTCTGACCCTCCTGCACAGTAGTGTCATTGTCATGGTTCATGCCTGCTGAAACTACATCGCTGTAGTGATGTGCTTCATCACCATAGCTCATCAGTAAAGTGATGTAGTGTCTCATGTAGATATGCCCATGGATGCTCAAGATCATTTGCTGCCATTTCCTAATAAAGGAAAAATCCAGGAATAGGGGTTTTTTTTGTGTGTTTTGTTTAGCAGGGCACAATTTGTGGTTGTCCTACTATGTCAGAGGATGGAATGCTTCCCTTTCTTACTATACCTGAGTAGGCCCTGATAGGCTTGCTCATTGTCCCTGAGCCAGCCATTTTACCATTGGCTTCAATATGAATAGGTTAGAGAGCCATTGTAATGATGTTAAGGCATAAACCATTAATTAGTAGCACTGATATTTTTTACATTATCTTGACAATAATCCTAGTGATACTTAATTTTATGTTATATATGTTAACAACACTATCACTGAGAACAGTTGTTTGAATACCCTTTCTGTGAGTGTTTGAGATGACAAGCAAAGTATATGTTAAAGTGCTAGAAAGATACAAGGTGTATTATTTCTATCTTGTATTCTACTTACGGCTGCCCTCTTGGTGCTGGTGGCTGAGAATTTCTGATGCTAAGCCAGGTAGTGTTATCAGCTACTGGGTATTAAATCCAGAATTTAATTATTTTCCCATTAAACATATTTGTTTTTATACCAATTTCTTAGAGTAGGAAATCCAAACCAATCCCAAACTAATTAATAATAAAATCTATATTTAAGGAAATACTGACTGAAGTTTTTTATGGGAATATTGTCTCCAGATAGACTTCTAGGTCTGGCCAAGAGAAGAAACAAAGTTTCACTCAAAACTATGTAGCATGATGGATGAATTTACAACCTCTCATTCCTCCCATGCAAATTCTTTAAAGGCATGGAAGCCAGTGTTACATTTTCTACTGGGCTTAATGTATGTTGTATGATACAAATCCTGTGAAATCCTTTGTTGCTGTCTGGTACTTTCAATAGTGTATCCTGTCAATGACAATGGATTATATTAAAAGAGGTGGTAAGCTGTTTTACTTTGAAGTCAGGCAGAAGGCAAGGCAGTGTGATACTTTAGGGTGCAAACAAATGTTCACCATAGCTGGTTTAGGTTTAGGCTGCTTGCTTTAAGCTGCCTAAACCTAAACCAGGAGTGTGTGTGCAGGTGTTTACTGCTGCCAGGAGCAGCATGGGCAGCCTGAGGTGGTGGAGAACTAATGGGGTAAGGCGGGGGCTGGCAGATCCACAGCAGGGATTGGTGGGTCCTTGGGGTGGGTTGCCCAGTCTAAGGTGGAGGTGATCAGGGAGCTAAAGTCAGGATTTGGGGGGGTGGGGGTGGGGAGAAGGGGAGCAGGGAAGGGAGAGTAAGAAAAGCACATCCCTGGGGCTGTGGCCAGTGGCTGGGTTTTCCCAGCCCCAGAGCTAAATTGTGAATTCATGACGACATTCACTAGATTGGGTTAACCCATTTTAGATTGGGTTAATGCAGGTCAGTCAATATTTAATTCGCCTCTTGTGGTGAACTAAGTTTAGATCAGGTGAACCAGTTTTAGTGTGATTTAAGTTCTGTGAACACGTGCACACCCAGCCACTTAGATCCACCTAACCATGCTTAATCTTAATGTAACACTTGGATGTACCCTTAACTTATATGTAACCTTAGAGACTAACTAGGTTTTAGAAGATACAGATTGCTTTGGTCTCTATTTATGACAATAAAAGACAAAATAGTGCTACGTTTTAGTGTTAAATGCATACAAATAAATACTTAAGGAAGAAACAAGCAAGAAAACATATAGTATGACCTGGATCCTTTGCTGGTTTTAGGGAGGATTTCTCCGATAAAGCTACTGCTATTATACTTATTTATATCATACCAGCTCAGGAATTGCATCAGATCTTGAAGAAGGGTTGTTTCTTTGGTCTGAAACACTTGATACACTAGAAAATTCTTCCTCCTGAGCCCATTTTTAAAATTAATTTTGGCGCGTTCAAAATGACTCGATTTGCTATAATTTTCCAGATTTTTTTAGTAGGATATTTGTGACTTGATGGTGTGCTTTGTCTGATAACTTTTAATCATTTTGTGTGCTCTTGAGAGGATTTCCAGAGGAAGCTCTTCACAATGTTGCACACAAGTGTTTGTGGAACTGAAAATGACCATAGACTATCCTTTAGATTGAGCTGTCAGCCCTTATCCTAGCCTCCTATGAAGGCTTCTGAGTTCAGAAAGAAACTAATTCTCAGTGTTTTTTTTTTTTTTTTTATTGTTTCAGAAGGCAGCTCCTATTCTTTATAACCACTGAAATTGATCCCATTTGTAGCATGATTTAGGTCTTGTAGACTGAGTCTCCTGCAGGGAATTACTGTACATTGTTCGACACATTAGAGTCAGAGCTTAAATTCAAACTTCAGCCTCTGTTTAAGAAGGCAAGAAAATCTGCTGGCATGATTTAAATAAAACAATACCACCATTAAAAAAAAGTCACTCAGTACTATTTAGCAAGCTGATGGTACTGAGTTTTAAAAGAGTCAGAGCATAATAGGGTTAAAGAGGGAAAAACATATTTCAAGTGTTCCTAGCTATCTTACCAGTTTTATTGCTTTTTATCTCTTGCTGAGCTGTAAAATACTTCATATCACACAGATTTATTCAGAATACTGCATGTGTGGTCTCAAAGCAATGCTTGGCTTTATTTAATTCTATTATTTTACATTAAAGGCAAAAGGATTTGAACATAAACAGTAGCAGAGGCATGAACAAAATTCACATCTTTCCATTACATATCAAAACTGTTGTTCTTACATTTAAGCTGAAGTGGGAATGGGAGAGGTGGGGGTGAGGGCGGGGGGGGGGGGGGTGCAGGGGAAGCCAATTCCAATTCAACTCACAGCCATTTCCAGCGGTAACTAATCGTTAAAATAAATAGATACGCATCATTTTAATTCCAGTGCTATTACACATCCCTCTCTCAGGGAAAATTACAGCTGAAATGTAAGTCATCTTCACAATAGGAAAACAAATAGGGCATCCATTTGCCTATAGGCAAGCAAGAAGGCATTCAAACATCCAGTGTCCTGTGAATTTTAGATGTATGGATAGGGCTTATTTATATTTACCACAAAGACAAAAAAAAAAACAGAAAGGCAAGATAGATTTCCATGCCCACAATTAAAAGCTCTACCTGTAGATGGAGAGTTAATATTGAAGGTAATGGACTGACTGAAGCTCTGCCACAAAATTATCACCTGTGAAAAATCACTTTTTGTAAGTTCACATAAAAATTGAAGCTCTTCTTGCCACTCATTTTTCATGAGGTGGAAACTATCATTTTGCATGTGAGTACTCATTAAGAGTGAAATATACTGGCCAGTTAAATTTAGCCTGAGTATTTGGTCTTATATGAGGGAAAGGCAGATACCCTGAGCAGTTAACAGCTCTCCTTCAATCTACACCATCACTTATTCCTGGCTTTAGTTTGCCCCAAGATTTTTCTCCCACAACCATTTTCAGAAGTATACTTTTGGTATGCCAGAATTACAGAAACCTGCAGTTGGGCTGCTCTGCCAGTTTTCCCTAGCCTCAAAGTGCAGGTCAGTTACTGTGTTTTCTGTATGGCAGAAAACCTTGCACCAACCTCTGCATGTATGGGGATATTTTTTTTCCTTCTTTTATTTTTCTTCTTTGAACATTGCTTTTTATGTGTGTTACATTTCATAGGCTAGTGGAAAAAATGTGTATTCCTTTTTCTTCTTTTTGGGGGGGAAGGGAGTCCTATTACTTATCACATCTTTCTACAATCAGAAAAGTTGAATTTTGCTGTGTAAAATACAAATGCCTTAGGTCAATTTATCAGATCTGACTAGAGTATGTCTTTCCCTAAACACTGCCCAGGGAACAAAATGTTTTTAGAAGAAGCTTATGGTGTACCTGAGATGGAAAATTTTCCATATTGTAGGTATGGAATATAGGTTAGTTTTAGATCTGTGTGACTAATTATCAGGTTAATTAGTGCCCTAACTTTAATGGTAATCAGCAGGGACAGATCTATAGGGGGTGCAGTGGTATGGCTGTACCCTTCTTCTGGACTGGACCAAATTTAGGGGAATACAAATTTTAAAGAAAATTTATTTTAGAGGAACCTTTTCTTCAATTTAATGAAAAAAAGAAAAAGAAACATAGCTATGGAGGTACTTCTCTCTCACAAATGAAAATACAGACAGACTGACCAAAGAATATGTAGACATAGACATGAGTAAAATGGGGTTTGGGAAGTGCAAGTTCTGTAGCCTCAGAATTTTAAATCCCTGATGTGAATTAATATAATATAATTTGTGTCACATGTGAGGTCGAGACTTGAATCACACAAGCCTCACATGACCTCAGAAAAAAATTGAAAACGTTATGTCTAAAGCACACTTCTTTCAGAGAGAAAAAAATGTCATAGATGACATTGTCTTCTTTCACGTTAAAAAAATATAAAGCATGAATAGAATACATAAAAAGTACTCTAAATTAGGAAATCATATGTTCCACCAATTTTAATGGGGTGCACTGTGAATAGCAACCCTATATGTGGCATCAGACTACACAGAATATCTGAATAAGGAAAACGTAAACTTGAGTAAGTTAAGGGAGAAAAAAATCTGCATTTGCATTTTTTGCAAATCTAATAGCAAATCTTATAAATGGATCTTGCATTTGTCCCAGGAAAAAAGCCTTTTTTCCAGGCCCCTACACATGTACAAGTTGACTGTTCTTCTACAAGTCCCTCTCAAGTATGTGGGATAAAATATGCTAACGTGACTTTCTGGGGAGACAGCTATGTGCTGCTATAAAGTTAATTTGGGTGATTCCTAGGAAAAGTTGGCCAAGGTGTGTACAATGGCTGGCCAACTAGGTTAAATACAAAAAGCCTGAGGCTGAATTAATTCAGTCTGCAAGTTAGTCTAAGCTTCAGAAATTCAACAGATAAGCACATGAACACACACTCCCTTTTGATTCTGGAAATGTAGCCACATGCCTGTAGTAGCTCAAGCCAGAAGCCAGGGGGGACTAGAGTACATCTGCCAGCAACTGCCAAAGGGAAGGGAAGAGAGAAGCCCTTCAAAACTTTTCCCTCCTATCGGCTGAAGTGGAGGGGGCCTAGCTAGGCCCCAGCCTATACTCTGCTTATGTGGGGGAGAGGGGAAGGTAGTGGCACTGAATTCATAAAAGCTTGAAAAAGAATAGTTCTTTCTCTGAAGATCTATAACCACAACATGGGCTTTGTGTTTGCTTACTCTTCCTGCTGCCTGAGATCGCTTGGATTTGCAGTCCAGAATGACAACAACAGGACTCTGAAAGTTCTTATCTCTTCCTCTTCCTCCTTCTAGGTGCCTCTGGGATTTGTAGTCCACAGTCACAACCAGCAGTAAGTTGCAGCTAGGAGGGCAGCTCTGTTTTCAGGGGAAGTGGAGTTTAACCACCCTCCCTTGTCTGAGGGGGCAGGGGGGGTGGGCAGAGAGCCAGACTGTAAGCCAGCCCTCACTGCTCCAGCTAGGGAGAAGAGGAGCAGGACCAGCCCTGCTCTCTGGAGCAGACAGCATAGCCCAGCCAGGGCTGTAAAATATACTGGGAGACTCTGATTTAACTTGAACCAGGAAGGGGTCTGGGACAGAAATTTCATATACCGGTTTGTCCTAAATCAGTTAAGTCTAATAGTACATTCAACCAAGTTTATCTTAAACCAGTTTCAGCCGTTTTGAAACTGGTTTATGTGCACTGAACTTCTGTTCTGTTATAGGTTTAAATCAGATTCTGATCACTTAAACCACTTTATGCGTAACTTCTGTCCCTCACTCTACTGGTGGAGAAAAGTAGCAATACAGCTTGTGCAGATGAAGCGTGTAAATGACCATGTTCCTCCTGTTTTGATCAGAGTAAACACCCTTCTCTAATGAGATGTCTATTTGTGGCCTGAGACATCTGTATTATGTTAAACACAGAAGTAACAGCCAGAATATAATCTTCACTTTTCTTGTCATACAGATAATAGAAGAGTATTGGATATTTAGACTGGAGTCCTGTATCTCATTAAAAAGACTTATCTCAGTTGTTAAGAATAATCCAATTATTTTACAAATATACAGATGAGACACAGGGAGAAAAAAAAGGATTTGTTGTTCAAACACAGGATTCAGAAACCTGTTCCCAAATGTCCTTGGTAATCTGTCAGTTGTGGTCTTCAAATCCACATCACAGATATCTATCAGTAACAGAAATAGACTGTTACCATGCTATTTGTGGGCTTCATTCGTGTTGAATAAGGTACACACTTTGCTAGTATACTTCCCAAATATTTTGTAACACAGAAGAATGCTGACCCTTAGGACCCTAAATTCTGTTCCAGTATCCTGTAAATAAGTGCCAGATCCCAAATGGTTCAAGTTTGAAAAAAATCCTTTGGTAACTGAACCCAAGATCTTTATAATGGAAAGTGTAAGGAACCTGGACTATTGGCCACAATACCAGTTTCATTTGTTCTACTGTAATAATGCTATTTCAAATGCTTTTCATTTTTGTCAGGTCTTATTTTTTTGGCATAAATACTGTTGTTAGATATCAGTATAGTCTATTTTAATGAACATGATCATTAAATTATACAAAGAAGCATAAATCTGTCCGTAGCAGAATGTTCCCTAATATAGTTAAAACTGATGGGGAGCACTCTGCTGTAATGCATTTTTTAGAAATCACAATTTGTCAAAAATAAAACTAGTCAGAAAAAAATACAATTTTCAGTGAAAATGGAGATTGGGGATGTCCCTTATGCAAAACAAAAGACTTAACCTGGTCAATGCACTATTTAATCAAGACAGACCACATCATCACTGGAGCAAAAAACATGAAGCTGAGGTTCATTCACATGCACCTCTACATACATTATATATGCCATTACCTGCTTACAGTGCTCCTCTGCTGTCTACATTGGACAGAAGGGGTCATCCCTATATGTAAGAATGAATGAACATTGATCTGACATCAGTTCCAGAAAGACACAGAGCCCTGTGGCAAAACATTTTGACCTCCTCATTCAATCATTGATCTCTGGGTAGCTGTTCTTAGACAACAAAACTTTAAAAATGAACTATGGGAAATTGTGGAACAGGAAATCATCCATGGACCGGACTGTGTTAAGTATGGTCTAAACAGGAACTGTGGATTCTTTTCCTGTTATCTGTATTAGTTTCTGTGAGCCCTTTAGTTCCTACAGGTTTATTCCTATGGGTTTAGTGCCTGTCCCAGTACTGCTCCTGATTTTCTGCCCCCATCCTATCTTTTGGATTCAAATTACTCTCTCCATTCAGTACACTGGTCTGTGTGCTTGTCTTTTCAAAACATCTGATGAAGTGAGCTTGGCTCACAAAAGCTTACACTATTCATCTTTGGTTTAGCTAGCCTATAAAGTGAAAATCTGCCCAGCCTTTTTCTTAGTTCCTTGAGGCTGCAGGAAACTAAATTCAGTGACCCAGGAGGTCTCTTTCAGTTCTTTTTCCTAGGTTCCTGAACATTTACATTTTCCACTTGTAATTCAGCTTTTCTATGAGTTCAGTGTACCTGCCCTTGTTTATACGAGCTATGAATATAGGGTAAAAAAATCTTCGGAATCCATTCACTGAAAGGTTAAGACATTAAAATTTAGATGTGAATTTAGATGTAAAATGTAGAGATAACCAATCTACATAAAATTGGTATTTTTAAAATGTATAGATACACATGCATGCATCTTGGATGATATTACCACTTTTATCATAGAGAGTATTTGTTTAGAATATTGAGTCTAGTCTTTGCAACAGCCTGTTTTGTTCCTTTAATGACATTGTAATGTTTAAAAGTGTGGCTATTTATAGCATCAAAAATGTATTCTTTATTATAGAAGCCCATGCTACAACTTAAAATGCTCTTAAATTCTTTTCTGTTGTTAATTGTTTAACTTTAGATGAAGGTTTTTTTGAAAGTGGCACATAGAATAAATATTAACATCATTTATTTTCCCTGGCATTTTTATGTGAATAACAAGGCTGCTAACATAATTGCAAGATGTTCTGAAGTTGTTAATTCCACCAAGTTCATTTGTGATTTCATTTGAATGTTGCTGATTACGATGGTTACAAATTAATTTATGCATTGTAATGAATTTTATTTGCAGGGAATAATAAAATCCACATTACTGATGCATGGCTTTTTATAGGCATCTTTATTCAACATGTATTGATATAGCTACATTCTTTAAATTATTGTCTAAACAAACAAATATAAACATTATCAGTGATGAACCTTCGAAACAAGAAGTATGGGGAGGGGGGAGGAATGTTATTGCTCATTTGCTTATACAAGCAGAAGGTTAAACCTTCATTACCACTACATTCTCTTGGGTAATTTGAGGAGGGCTATATAAGGTGTTAGACTTAAAGTAATTAACATTACAAACAAATACTTGTATTTGATATGCTGACTTTTTGTCAGATTTTGTTTTTCTAACACCTACTCTCTGGAAATGTGTTAGTACTTCTGTTTAAAGCTTGATTGCCTACTTTTCTTCACATATACATTTTTATTTTCATAAAAAGATAAGAAAGCTGAATAAAATCAATTCACACTTTTGAGTGTTATGATTATATTGAAAATAGATTAATTCTCCTGAAAGTTGCACCCAAATTTGCAAATGTCATACTTGGAATTCTTGGGGGAGAAAAAAATTCTAAATTGATAATAGGAGCAGAAAGGTAATTTCTCCCTGCAGCAGCCTTAATTCTGTAGTTTTATGGACCTTTCCAGGTGGTGTTTTTCTTTCATAATCTTTATGCCCTAGTTTACCCTGTATTTTTTGTTCTGTATTTACATGGCCTCTATTTCTAAACTGATCCATTCACAAGCACCTGACAGCTGTGTAGTAGGTATTGTAACCCCCTTCAGTGCCCAGAACATATTGTTAAGTGCACATCCATCAAACTGGCACCCTAGGAAGGATGCTGTGTCTTAATGAAACTTTGACAATGGTGGAAATGACTTCAAAGGTTCGTCTCTGGGTGTAACACTGGAGAAGTTAGAAAATTGGTCCCTTTTTTTCATTTATCATTTGTCAGGTTTCCAAATATATTGCCTTGTTTTTTCCCCCTGGGTCTTTTCAGTTTCCGGTGGTTTGGACCTAATTCACCATTGTGTAATACTAGTGTAAAACTGGGATGTATCCTAGGATTTCAGGAAAGATACACTGTTTACAATGTCAGGTCAATGAAAAATCAAGTCTACATTGCCAAGGTTTGATCTGAGAAGGCAGTTGACACTTAATTTTAGCTCTTTAAATTTTTAATCTCCTCTTGAATAAATATTCTTGAATGAAATAGCAGCACATTAGATAAATCACCACTTGCTAATTTTCCACCTGGTACAATATTTTTGAATTCATTTTATGCAGCATGCATATTCAGGTACCTATTAAAAAGAGCATGTTACCATCACTGCTACAACATCACTCAAACACTCTTTCACAGTATTGCATTTCATCACACACATTTCAAATTAGAGATAGTTGAAGCAGTTTTGGAGAGGACATATGTCTGGTAAAGTAATCAGAGGAGCAGCAGCAAGATTCAAGATAAAATTCCTGTTTCTTTTAACTCATTTTTATTCATATATAGCTATTTGAAAACAAAAAGCATCAATGCTTTTCAAAACAAGAATAGAAGCTATCATTCAAAAATAAAACAAAATGAACCCCCCGCCCCCAACCCCCTGCTGACCAGATCACTCTTTCTTTGTGAGAAATTTCCAAAGCCCAAACATGCAGCTAAATTTTAAAAGAATATGTAGGAAATACAGTGTTTCCCATTGCGTATAATCCATTATTTCATGCTGTTGCATTATTTTCTAAGGATCCAAAGGAAGCTACAAGGTCTCTTGATATTTTTAGTTTGAGAAGATCATGGGCCACTTTCGCATAAAAATAGATGTGCTTTCCAATCATTTTCTAGAAATGTACAAAAATGTGATAATTCCATCAACACTGTCATTCATATTTTAAAGTTAATAAACAGAAGGAAAGGATAATACAAAATGAGCACTTTTTCATTAACATTAGAAAAAGATGATTACTTCTATTTTTTATCCCTTTTGAAAAATATGGTACACAATGAGGTACATAGCCAAATCTCTATCCCAGCTCTTTTTGGTTCTCAGCATTTTCACCCCAGTTCCTTCTCTTCCCTCACTACCTCACTTTCAATTTCATTTTCTCCTAAGGTGTCTCCTCTTTTGTTATCTTAACCATATTTTTCCCTCCCTCCATTTAGTTTCCTGTATCACCACTCATTTCCTTTGCTTTCCACTCCATTCTGTTTGCTCCTCTCTCCTTTTGTTGTTGTCCTTGAGTTCCATTTACACTTTCCTCTTAATACTTACTCTTATTGTTTCTCTTGTTGTGCTTTCTCAATTTTTTCCAGTTCATCATTCTCCTAATTTGTTCTCTTGTAGTGTAATTTTTTTCATATTTACATACTCTCATTTTGTTTGACCCCATGTTGCACTCTGTCTTGAATCTTTGTGAAGGTTTTCTTTTGTTTCCTTTTTGTACTCTGCTTTGGAAGCAGTCACTATAAACACTGCCGACATCATGGATAGCAATTTTAGAAGCAATCCCAGGATAATTTTAAGAAGTAATCCCAGCATGCCACTTTCTCATGCATAGTTATGTGTGACTTCATTCTAGATACACACATGATTATATGGCTCTCTCTGTGGTGCCTTTTCCATTTCTATGGTAACACTACATATCTACCATTTTAGCTTGATGACACTTCTTCCAAGTAACACCCTTTATTAAGTCAAAGTACCTGTAATATGCAAATACTCTGGAGAAACTAAACAATGATGTGTAAAGCAGAAACATGGACTAAACTAAGGATATCTTGTAGGAAGGAGATTTCCTCTTATTTCTAAACTTGCTAAGGTAAATTCATAGAACTGAAAAAATATACCTTTCACTAATGAATTCACTACTCATGGAAGTCCTTGCATGTCCTAGGGTGCTTAGACATGTGTTCTGGGAGTGGGGGTGGGAGGGCACATACTTTAATTACAGCGGCTCCAAGAGGCACTCTAATTAATATAGGAAACTTTAACTTTAGTTAAAGCACCCCCACCACCATTTTTCAGCACAGGGTCGCTGATACACGAGATGCTGGAGTCTGCTGGAATGAGGTAATTACCACGGTCCAGCAGACTTGATTAATCGAGTCTGTTCCAACGCACTGTAATTACAGTGTGTTGCAGCAACCTCCCTGCTTATGTGTAGTTGGTTGAAAAGACTAAATCCCATGCTGTAACCACTAATAAAATCTTTAATAGTGATTTAATGCCATGAAAAAAAAAATCTTTGATGTATGCAGCCCCACTAAACAGCCATTTGCCCAGACAACTTCCATGTTATTAAGGATATTAGAGGTCCTTTCCCTCCCTGATTTCATTATTCTACCTTAACCAAAATATATATGTGCTCCTTATGCTGTGCTCCTATTCTTTTACTTTTCCTATTCAGAAATTCAAAGTCAGTTGATGTGTTTTGATTTACAAAAAACTTCAGGACTTGATACTTGGGCCCCTCTCTACATGTACAGGTGAATGAGCAATGGGATTTAATGCATGATCTACATTTTCATGCCTCCAGCCATGTAATGCACGTATAGCAGAAGGCGATTTTGGGATTGCAAATTAGATCCCATTGTACCTTATTGCTGGTGCAGAGGAAGCCTGATCCTAGACTTCACTTGCACTGGCAAGAAATGAGCTCCCACAGCTGGGAGCCAGGTTGTCCTATGCACTCCCACAGTTGGGAGATGCAGCTGCCATAATCTCCCAGCTTTGGAGTTGCATGAAACTCCTGGGACTGGAAGACATGGCTGTTTCAATCTTCCAGCTACAGGGGCTTCAAGCACCCCTCCCACCTCCAGGATGTAAAACTGTCTGCTCCAATGTCTTAGCTATGGGAGTTTCACACAACTGCAATGTGCATCCACACAGCCCTTGGGAGTCCAGAGTCTGCATCTGTCGAGACTTTGGGTCACAGCAGCTGCAGGGTGTATGTTACCTGTAACATGTAAAGGAGACCTTGGAGGCACAGTTAGACTGTGCCAGCTGTTGCCAGCTGTGGTGTTGGCTATTTTTCCCATACTCTCTGCCCCTCACGAAAGGTTGTGCCTGTTGCCCTAATTGACCCCCTCCCTCTTAGTTTAGCTACTACTGGCAGTCTTCTCTTTTGTTATCCCACACTCTCTGCTTCCATCCATTTGTTCAGTCACATAACTTCTTTCTTGAATGCTCTTCCTTATTCTCCGACTCATGCAGATTCTCCTCTCTCCCTATTTTGATCATCTGTACTGTCTTGGATTTTGAAAGGCAAACTCAGCTTCCTGGCATGGCAGCTTGGGATGCCCTTTTCTTAAGAATATAAGTTTGCATATCACTGATTAAGTGTTAGGGTGGGGGTTGGACTGATCATGAATTTAAGATTGATTCAGATGAACAGTCTTCCATGCCTGGAAAACTACTGTGCTATAACTTTCTAATTGTCCTGTCCACAGTGCAGCTTTTCTCAAGATTAAGTGTCTCCTTTAAATCAGAGCTAAGTGAACTCTAAGATAAACTCCAACCGGTGAAATATAGTTCTGTCAGAAGTTTTCCCAATAAAAACAAATATAGGAAAAAAACAGTAGCATCAACCTAGAAGAAAATGGAATAACTATAATGTGGATATGTGATAATCAAATAAAACAATGCCGACATTAGAGATGCATTTGGAAATATCAGCCATCAGAAATAATGAATTAGTCATGATTTATTATCTTGAGTTGTATTCCATTCACCTAAAAAGTATATAGTAGTGTAAGGATATATATATTTTTAAATGTAGTTATAATTAAATGCTAGTTAACTAGGACTTGTAGAAAATGGAAACCTGATGTACTACAATGTAGAATTGTTTAGCTTAGGAAGGGACACCAAGGTCTCTTCTGATCACATTGATTTCAGTAACATTTCCATTAAAGCTGAGCCACATTCAAGAGTGGAAGCTACACCACATTCTCACACAAGTCTTAAGTACTCTCTCATACTTATTGGATCAACAGATCAGTTTGTATAAGTGCAGATATGGCTTTAGCTCAAGTTGACTAAAATTGCTATGAACACCGGACCATCTCAGCTTTTAACTTTGTGGTAAACATGGTAAGTGCTTATTTTGAACACAGAAGTATCTACCTTGGCCAGAAAAGATGATTATAAGATTATCTACCAGACAAAGAGAAGGTATTAATCTTAACCAACTGTAACTGCAAAATGCTATGACTTTAATCAAAGCAAGTTCCTACTAGACATATGTCACACAACTGAAATTTGAACAATTATAGATGCTTTATCTCATCCATCAGGCTTGCTGAGACGGTTTCCATAAATCTTTCCTTACTAGTTGTCCATTGATGTGATAAATTGACATTTCTGATAGTAGCACTGTTGCCTTGGCTATATATTTTGATATGTTCCTTCATACTATAAGCCAAATCCATCATTAGTGTAAACTCTGCAGAAGTCAGTGGGGTTACACGAGGGATGATTTTAGCCCACTGTTTTGACACTGAGGAAGCATTAGAGAGGAAATTTTTGAGAAGCAAGTAGCAGTCCTTGTAGGGTTTCAGATGAAACATATAAAGTTTTTAAGCACTGTGGTAATATTGTCCCTTCTTAAGAATATAGTAAATGAAACTGCAAGTCTTTGTTAATGGATTCTAGTTATGAAGTTACACAATTTCTCAATTTCCTAGATTATTATTTAAGGCTTATTTTATATTTGAATAAATTTTGAGTTAATTGTTTTTGCCTAAGGCTAGCTGCTTTTTCTTTTTGCATGAAATGTTTAGTTACTCTATTTGTCAGCTAGAATGTTGCATTATGTCACTATTAACCTCAGGCCAGAAGTCAGTGAAGGTTGTTACTATCTGAATTTTTAGTCAATGCTTCCCTTTTCATTCCCTGGCTATGTAGCTGTCAGAAAATTAAGACCAGTCTTTATTATATAAAACAGAACTGTGGCCTGGTAAGCTATCTCCCTACACAGGTTACTCTCATTACAGCTAGCAGGCTGGGAGAGAAAGTAGGTACATGCAAATGTACTACACTCCTCCAGTACATATGTGAGCAGAGGAGAAATGGGAAAGAATTACACATATGGGAAAGAATTACACAAAATCAATGTATTGACCAATGTAACATTGGGGAACATAGACGTACCCTATACCATTTGTATCTTTCAGTAAAGCTATGTTGAGTACACCAGCTGGGGATTTTGTCTAATAACCTTATGGTGATTGTATGAGAAAATGTGCCTTCCTTAGTCACAGACTCCCTTCTAGGCTGTACCTTAAATTTGTTATGTGGAAAAGGCTACAAAAGGTCAAAAGAATGCCTCCTAAACTGAGGACAGTGACCAGGGAAGTACCCTGAATGCTGCCTTCTTGGGAGGACACAAAAATAGCTGCCAAGGCATTGTCTGGCTGCACCTGTGCCATCAACAGTGTGGCAGCCAGACATGCCCTGGATGTTGCTGCTGCCCACGGCATGGAGCTGGCCTGCTTTGCCTCTAGGCTTATAGGGTTAGTGGGTTAAAGGATGCTAGTCCCTGTAACCACCTGCATATAAAGAAAGGATTTTTCTAATATCATATTTGGCCATGTTTTATTTCTCATTCTGAGGTGTCTCAGTTGCAGTTAGGTTCTGATGGTAACAAATATTTGCGTCTCTATGGGTGGTGGGGGAAGAACAGAAGCAACCTTTGAGAACAGGGTGGTGGGGGATGACGAACAGAAGCAACCTCAAACCATTCTAAAGCATGGTTTGAGTTTATGCTTTGTTACTGACCCCCTTACAAAGACCACAGATTTACACAAGGAAAATTTTAAATGCTTGAGAATATTTCACTTGGATTTCAGAACTTTGTTTTTAGGATAAGGCTGAAACTGATCTTCCTAACCAAATAATTTATTATGCAATAACATCAGTGACACAGGAAAAATGTCATCTATAGTAAGTGCATCTATATGAGATACTTTAGTGCACAGTAGACTAATCTACTGCATGGTAAACCATCAGTGTCTACATATGCAGGGCATTTACCATGCACTAAATTAGTCTACTATGCAGTTGGCTACTATCTGTAGGTATAGGTAGTAGATGTACTGTACAGTAGCTACTGTGCAATAGTGCACGTGTGGACAGCTGACTGGGAGCAATTTGCAGCCCAGGAAGCAGGGGATGGGGCAACTGTCCCCTACCCTGGGTAGCCTCCTCCCAGCCCCTGCTCCAATTGGCAGATTGGGGTCAGGGCTGGGAAACAGTCCTTTGCCTGGGGCAGCTGACTGCCTCCCAGCCACACACCCTGATCTGGGCATGAGGCTCAGAGGCAGGCAGCTGCCTGGGACAGGGAACAGTGTCTCAACCACCAGTCAGATTGACAGTTTGGGGCATGGGGCTGTAAGGTACCTGCCCCAGAGGTGGGATGGCTCTCACCCATCCCCCAGAACCCAGGCCTGATTCCAGACCTCCTTGCCAACCTGGACACTTGCAGAGCCTGGAGCTCCTCCTGGCTGTGGCAGAGCAGGGCAAGAGTAATTCTTCACTGAACTGTTCCTGTCTGGAACAGTTTACTCCTAGTAGGTGCATTTATAGATGTGTCCCTAGGGAAAGCTTACTGGGCATGTCTACACGTATTTACATGCATCTAAACTTAATGCACCTTTGTTTAAGGTAGACTAGAGTGATTTAGGCATGTGTCTACATGTCAATGTGTTAATGTGCATTAAGGCACATTAATGTGGTATATGTCCATTGATGCACACTGTATTAATGCGCAGTACTGCATCTATACATGCATTAATGCAACATAGCTCTTTGTGCCTAAACTTGATATCTGCTTTATGCAGGTATCAAATTTATGTTCACATAGCCTTAAACAACTATTTTTAAGGGTGTGTACATGTAGACACACACCCTTATTGCACCTTAAAAATGGCAATTTTAGGCTATGCCTACTTAAGAGGCACATGTTGATGCACCCATGATGCCTTATTTTACTGTGCAGTAAGCTTATAGTGCTTGCATAGCATGTGTAGATGCACCCATTATCATTTGAATAGAAACCTAACAGGGCTGGGTTGTATGATTCTAGTACTCTTTATGATGAATAGCACTCAATTATGTGCATAGTCCTATTTAGCACTTTAGCCCCAATAGGAAAATTGGTGGCCAAAGTTGCTATTCAGAGAATTAAATTCTGACCCAGCTGAAACTAGTAGTGATTTGACATTCGCTTAAATAATGGCAGGATGAAAAAGGTATTAGGAAATTTTGACCTCTGTCATTGGCTTCTTGAGAAAATTCCTTTCTTCTTTCTTTCCCTCTTTCCACTCCATGCCCTGCAAACCTTCTGGGCCAAATTCTGTTCTTACTTACATTTAAGTAAGGCTGCTGGAATAAATAAAACCTCTTGGGCAAGGTTTTTAAATTAATCTTTATAATACTTGAAACAAAATTCCTCTTGAAAGCTGTCTTGAAAGCAAAATAATGTTAACAATTACTTACTTCCCAGTTATTAACTACCACTACCTGGCTATTAAAAAAACAAAACAAAACAAAACAAAAACACTTGTGTTTTAACTGTTAATGCCTATGGAAACCAGTTCATGCACATTCGCTGTTTTCTAAAGAAAAGTATTTCATCAATTTATTGAACATACATACAAAGAAATAACTCACGAATGGGTGACTTAGTAAATAAATCTAACAACCCTAATCTGGCAATGAAGCCCCAGGTTTACTGAGTTCAAAAGACGTGGAAAAGGATTTGACACTTCTAGAAGACATTACACATCACACATGCTCCTTTCTGTTGAACTGATCCCTCCTGACATATTGGAGATACATCCATATTATTAATATTGTACATATCACACATACAATAACCATGATGTTATTAGACAGGATCCCAGCAATTGTAATCAACATAATTTTATTGAAGTCAATGGAGGTGCCACTAACTTCAACAAATTCATTCACTCATTCACACCAGCTGAAGAGCTGTCCCATTAGTTTCAGGACATAATTTAACATATAAAATATGGGAAATATTTCTCTTAGACCATGGGTGTGACTTGCACTAGTACTAAAGATGGCTACATATCTGAACAACAGATATAAAACTTTATCCTGCTATATGTAAGTAAATGAGTATGCTGTATTATGTCTAGATTTTGTTAGGTGAGGCTGAAAAACTTGTTGCTGAAAATCAGCTATAAATGAGAAGGGATTTCTTTAATGATAAGAAAACATGGATTAAGATCTCTGGGGATGTACAACAGAATCTACAATAGCTGTCTCAGATAGGAAAGCCTATTAGGCAGATGGTATCATGCATGAAAAAAGTGATCAAGCTGTGAGAGAGAAAGCCAGATCTGCTTAGCGTGATAATTAGAAAAGAAAGAGCCCCAAAGGGATAGAAAGATAGGGAAATGCAACATCACAGCTGGAAAACTAGTGGAAACTGTCATTTGAATCCAAGAGAAGGTCAGCTTAACATAGGAAAAACCAAAAACTATAAACATGAGTGGTCAGAACTGGAGAAGAGTTTGGATGCCAAATATGCAATCTTACTTCTTTTTTCCCCTGAAAACTTAATAAATATTAAGACTGACTAGATGCTTGTCTGGTTCCAAAATCAGGTCAGAAACCTTGATAATATGGTTGCTGGTTGAGTAGTATTTTTTAGGAACTGTATTCAAGGGTTGCCACCAAATTTCAACTTACTAATTAAAAAAAAAACCAAAAACATGACTGGAACCTAAGTGACCACTGTGAAGAAATGCAACCATTAAAGTAGATATAAACACAGAGGACCAAACACATTTATAAGGCGTTAGGCATGACTTTATCCCTCTGAACTGCAAAGTTCCCATCTCTCTGATTGCCAAGGCATTTTTTCATAGATTTTCATAGATTTCATAGACACTAGGGCTGGAAGGGACCTCGGAAGATCATCGAGTCCAGCCCCCTGCCCAAGGGCAGGAAGTCAGCTGGGATCATAGGATCCCAGCAAGATGAGCATCCAGTTTCATCTTGAAGGTGTTCAATGAAGGCGCTTGAACAACCTCTGGTGGCAGGCTGTTCCAGACCTTAGGGGCTCGGACAGTAAAGAAATTCTTCCTTATGTCCAGCCTGAAACGGTCTTGTAGTAGTTTGTGACCATTTGACCTCGTCATCCCTTGGGATGCTCTGGTGAATTTTTCCCTCTCTTTACCCCTTGATTTTCCAGTAAGCCAAGTACCATGTGTGGTTATACTGATGGCTTTACATGCAACCAATTTCAAGATAAAAGCTTTAACCCAAAGCTGACTGAAATCATTTTATTCTTGTGTACTTCATATTGTGTCCAAAGTTCAGTGTGGAGGAAACTTTCAGCTCCCAAATTATATATCTTGTCACTGCAGTGATCTGCCATTACTGAGCAAATGAGATTTGTGCTATCCTGTAGTAGAATTTAGCTCCGGTATATTAAACCTTGAAGCCATGTTTACCAAAGTGTTGGTTAATCAGTTCAAAATGTTTCATGTGGGATTTGGGGATTGTTTTGCAGATTTTTTTGTCATGTTATTTAGTGACTCTTCAGATATTTCTCAGCAAAGAGAAAATGTCCTCACTGTGGTGAGACATTTACTCTTTTTTATTCCTGCCATGCAAGAGTTTTAAATTTGTAAATATTAAAAACCACACTCCAGTACTTAAGTGTTATGAAAAGCCAAGTGCTAGACTGCAGTGGCACAAGGCAAGTTTAGCAAAATGTACGCTGTGTTCAGTTCGTTTAATGCCTGAGGCATAATGACCCAAACAGGCAGTTTATTCCTTTGAACTTTTCTGTTGAGATCTGATTTACAGAACAAGCAAACTGCCTCAAGCACATTTTTAACAAGGGGAGAATTTTATTTATTTTAATTTAAAATATGATTTCAAATCTCTAACCACTAAGCTGGTAGATCTTAATTTTTTTTTTTTAAGTTGCAATTTATTAGGTTGATGTTTTAACTTCATCAAGGTTGATATTAAGGTTAATCTTCTTTCAGGGTAGTCCGTCAAAGCACTCCTGACCCCACTTATTTAAAACAACTGAGCTTCCCTGCTGCCTTTATTTTACAATACAATAATTTGGAATCTACTGTAGTATAGTGTGTGAAAATTGTGATCATTAAAAAAATCTCTAGTCCACAACCTAGTCCATCTCCTATTGAAATCTATGGAAAGACTTTTCATTGGCCTAAAGGGCACTAAATCAGAATATAGTTATTTCATCCTGATGGTGTTTGGAAGAGAAGAATATCCATAGCAACTCAAAGCAGTTAGCAATGATCAGTTTAATCCAGTATACTTTTCATGGCAGTGACCATCAATCCTGCAAGTTTCTGAGGGTAGCTTAAGAAATTATCTGGTAGACAAGAATGGAATGACTTGCCTATAGTGGAAGAATCTTCCTAGCTTCCATCAGCTTGTGCCTTCTGTTTTTCTCTTTGTTTTGTTTTTCCCCATAACACACAGGAGCTTATAACTGTTAATAATTAACACAAAATGCTAGTTATAGATCACTAGATACTCCTAAATTTCATTCAAGTGCCCTTTTTTCTGATTTCTGTTGAACTTGTGGCCTTTAATGTTTTGGCAAAAAAATTGCACAAGCTGCCCATGTGTTGCACACATGAATATTTCCTTTTACATTTACATTTTTACCTTTCAGTTTATATCAATGTTTCCATGTTCTTTTATTTGGTGGGTGGAGGGAGTAGAGAAAGCTTGTAATTTAAATTTGCAATGCTATTTTTATTTGCATACTTCTGTAATATCATTTCTTATTTGACTCTTTCTCCAGACTAGATCCCCTAAATCTCTGCTCAGCTGCAGCCTAACCCTAGAAGTGCCCATAGTCCTTTCCCTAGACCAGCACAGGATTAATCATTTTCTTGATTTCACTGTGGTTCAGAGCATAGACCATTGGGTGATTCACAAAATAAGTGTTTCTTCCCTTGTTTTGGCTGTAGGTCCCAGTCTGATAGGGGTTCTCAGAACATGGCAGACCCTAAACAAACACAATGAGAAGATGGTGGCAAGCACCCGTAAACTAATGGGCTATAGCTATAAATTACTCTAAGCAGGTCTCTCTTGATCTCCCCTGCTGAAGCAGTTCATTTTTATAGAACAGCAATCAAATAGTCATTGAGCCACTTTAAAAATGGGAATAATGCCATGGTCTGGTGGCTAGGGCTCTTATCTAGGAGATCCAGGTTTGAGTCACTGCTCCAATGAATATTTACAGAGGGCACGTGAGAGTGGTTCTACAACCTGGTAATTTGAGCACTCATCTGGGGCTAGATTCTTCTCCCTGCTCCAATGAATATTTAAATGAGGAAAGCTCTTTTGGATCCAGAACTGTGATTCAACTCTACCCATCTGAGTACTGTGCAATGATGGATATCCTAGTATAAATCTGTGGCTGATTAGGATTCCTCTGCTGTCTTTAAAGGAGATACATATAGACATGGTACAATTTTATGAAAAAGTGTAGTTATTGCATTTGCCAAATATGGACTCTATGGAGCACCTTTGTGTTCTATGTTTCCTTTATTCCTACTGCATAATTATTAAAAAATCCTGAGTTATAAACATATGTTCTAATAATTAAAAAAATAATTAGTATAAATGTTAGTAGACTAAAAATATACAATATAAAGTAATAAATGAGGTTGTGTAAGTAAGGTAGGCAACACCCGCACCACAGCAGAATGACTGTGGAGATGGATCACTGAAATCAATAGGCCTTTATAAGGGCCAGAACACAAACGGCTATGGTCTTCAGTAGCATTCCAAAGTGGCTGCTCTGGATACATTAGAGCGAAAAGAAGACTTTCAGTCTGTTTCAGAGATGCATAACTACAGTCATGAACAGAGTTTATGATCTTAACCCTGATGATAGCAGTTGATAGAAAAAGTCTCTCTTTGGTGGGATTTATAGCAGGCCCTAATTCCATAAATGACTTACACATTTGCTGTTGGTTTGATGTAAGTCATCTGTGGTTCCTGCCGCATATTATACTGAAGATGTGATGATTAACTAGTTCATTATGTCTTAAGTAGTGACCTAGTTACACATTCAATGAATTAATGTCATGATAAATAAGGAATAACCCACAAAGTTATTGCACATATTTTGTGCAATAACTTTCAAGACTCCTGTGTGCTCCAGAGTCTGGGAGTATACCACAGCTGACTGGGGCTCCCAGCTGGCAGAGCACACTGTGCGCAGGCTGAACTCTCTTGATTGGGAACTCCAATCAGCTGATGGGACTCCCAGCCAGGGGAGCACAGGGAGAGCAGCCAGGATTGATCTCCCTCTTCACTGGCAATATGGTGCAATGGGATCTGATGCCAGATCCCACAATCACACTTCTTGTCCTTTCTTACATGTATTGCATGGCAGAAAGAGCAATTGTTGGGATCCCATATCAGATCCTGTTTTGCCTTTACTTTTAATGAGAGACTGAGGGATCTGGATCTCTTTAGCCTCCGTAAGAGAAGGCTGAGAGGGGACCTTGTGACTGATTACAAATTCATGGGGGGGGAAGCAAGGGTTAGGAGATGCTCAGTTTACCAGGGCAGCCCTTGGAATAACCAAGAACAGCAGCCACAAACTGACAGACAGCAGATTTAGATTGGACATCAGGAAGAACTTCTTTAAGGTAAGGGTTGCCAGAATCTGTTTTGGGTTTTCAAGGGAGGTGGTGCTCTCCCCTACCTTAGAGGTCTTTCACAGGAGACTGAACAAGCACCTGGCTGGGGTCATATGACCCCAGTGCTCTTTCTTGCCTAGGGCAGGGGGTCAGACTCGATGATCTATAGCGTTCCCTTCCAACCCTAACAACTATGAAACTATGATGTTCCTATCTTAATTACTGACTGCATTAAAAAAAAATCCTTCTTCAAACTTAGAGTACAAATTTATTCTGCATGCACAGAAGGTTATCTTTAAAAACTTGGCAATCAGAAAATTGGGAAATATTTAGAGCAATTATTTTGCATTAGAAGCTGACTGCAAAGTTATGTTCAGAGAAATGTAGTTATTACTGAAGAACATTAAAAGCACTTAAAATGTATTTTTTATAGTTATGATCTATTCATGCAATGTGCTAGGCCTATATGAATGTATGAAATTGATTTAATATAGGAAAAATGCCACATACTGCAAGTTTAGTAACCATTCATTAAAAATTAATATAGCCATTTTAATCGCTACATGATAGCTAAAGGTACGATTTTCATGATGAATTAATGAATTAGTTTGCATTACCCATGTTAGTGAAACCCCCAAAATGCCATTGTTTCCCCCCCAAGTTATGATCTTGCACTTAAAAATGCATGAAGTGATTTGTAACTGTACCAGCGGAGGGCAGCAAAAATGGTGAGGGGGCTGGGGGGACGTGACTTAGAAGGAAAGACTGATGGAATTGGGCTTATTTAGTTTAAAGAAGAGGACACTGAGAGGGGGCTTAATAGCAGCCTTGAACTACCTGAAGTGGGGTTGGAAGGAGGATGGAGCTAGACTGTTCTCAGTGGTGGCAGATGACATAACAAGAAGCAATGGTCTCAAGTTGCATCAAGAGAAGTTTAGGTTAGATATTAGGAAGAATTTTCTCACTAGCAAGACAGTAAAACACTGGAAGAGGTTACCCAGAGAGGTGGTAGAAGCTCCATCCTTGGGAGTTTTCAAAACCCGGCTAGACAAAGCTTTGGCTGAAGTGATCTAGTTGGGGGTGGTCCTGCTTTGAGCAGGGGCTTGGACTAGATGACCTCCTGCAATCCCTTACAACCCTAACTTTCTATGATTTTATTATTCTATTTGAGGTATGTTTTCAGACGGCATCCCTGGCAGTAGCTCTACTGGAAAATCTTAAAGACTTTGTCTACATATGGAGCTATTCCTAAGTAATTCTCTGTGGGGGTAATCTTATTCCAAAATAAGAATACCCTTTTTCCTCAAATGATATTAATCCACTTCTAAATGTAGTTAATGCAGAATAATGTTTACTCTTTTAAATGTAATCTGTGATCCACCAAAACATGAAATAATTTACCTTTGTAGACAGGACCTTATCTCATTTTAGTATCTGGCCCTTTTATCTGTTTCTTTCCATAATTCAATATATAGTATTGTTGTTTAATAGCAGTGGCCAAATTTATAACAAAGTTGCTCCTAATACTTATTTACAATCTAACAGTTACAGATAAACATTTTCCTTGGCTATGATTATTATACACAGGTTGTCATTTTATTAATCAAGTTAAATAAGCCCTTAATCTGTGAAGGTTCCTTTTTGAGTACTGTGGACATTGATAAGGTATATTAGAATCTGGCCAAATGTAGGATGTTTCATATCAAAGGGAACTTAGTTTAGGAATATGTCAGTAACTAAGAAGAGAGAGGTAGCTAACTATCTATCTCTTTCATGTTAGTCTGAAGTTGGGCAGAAGAGAGGGCAGGATGGCATCTTCAAGACTAACTTGTTCAGAAAGTCATAAGCTTTCATAGGCTACAGCCTACTTCATAAGATTTTGTGAATGGACTTGCAGAGAGCAGAGGTACAAAATGGAAAGGAATAAGGTAATTTAAATAGAAAGGATAGAGAAAGTCGTTGAAAAGAAAAGGAAGAGGTTGCACCTTACTTGAGAGATTCACTAGTTTCCAGGAGGGATTGGGGGTCATTAATGATGTATCCAAGGTGTTCAAGTCTTAAGGCTTTAAATTAGGTTCACTGGGGGATAGATACAAAAATCCAGAAGTAAGTAAAGAGCCAGGGGACCTGAAAAAAACTTAGGGAGGGGAAACAGTAGTGGAAGTTTTAGCAATGTTCACAGGGTAAAAATAGGACAATCAATTTGATACTTGAAATGTTTGTTTACTAATGCAAGAAGTATGGGGATAAACAGGAAGAGCTGAAGGTCCTAGTAAAAACACAGATTATGGAAGCATGGAAACATGGTGGAATAGTTCATGTGACATGGATAACTAAGCATGGCTGGCTTGTTCATGAAGAATAGGTAGGAAAAAAGGAGGAGGTATTGTCTTATATATACAAGTGATGTGTTCACATGTTCTGAGGCAGAGTACAAAGTGGAAGGTAAGCCTGTGGAAAGCCTCTGGGTAAAGGTTAGAGGGGAGAGAAGCAGATGTCATCAAGGTGAGTGTCTGTTACAGGTAGACCTAGCTTTTATGGGGGATTTTAGTTATCAGAACATCAGCTGTGAGGGAAACACAGCCGTGTACAAGCAGTCCAGCAATTTCTTGACATGTGCTGGGGAATACTTTTTGATACAAATGGCAGACAAGCCATTAGGGGGGGAAGTTCTTCTCAACATGCTGCTTACAATCTGGGAATTGTTTGAAAATGTGAAGCTGGGAGGTAACTTGGGTGACAGTGGCTGCGTCTGCATGAGACCCCGACTGAGTAGTAGCCGAATACTAATGTGCAGTAGAGTCACATGGCAAAAACCATGACACTATGCTACTGTGCAGTAGTATTAGGTTACTGCACAGAAGCATCACAAAAAAGATGTCTGTTGCTGCTACTGTACATTAACTTGGATTACTGCATAATCATTTAGTACTTGTTCATGGAGGACAGGACTGGAAGCAATGTCCTCAAGCTGCAGCAGAGGAAATTTAGGTTGGAGATTAGGAAGAACTTTTTCTGATTCTGAGAATGGTCAAGCATTGGAATCAGCTACCTAGAGAAGTGTTGAAATCTCCATTGCTGGAAATATTAAAAAGCAGGTTGGACAGAAGTTTATCTGATGGTTTAGTCAGGGATATTTTTGCATTCATCAGAGGGCTGCTTACAGTGCCCTTCTGCTGCCTACATGGGACAGACAGGGCAATCCCACCATGAATAAATGAGTGGACTCTGATTTGACATCAGTTCTAGGAAACCATAAAAAGCTTGTGGGAGAACAGAGCATTCCCGGACAGTCCATCGCTGACTGCAAAGTAACTGTTCTTAAACAAAAAAAACTTTAAAAATCACTTTAATGGAAAAGTGAGGAACATGAAATTGTCTACACACTGGATTGTGCATGGTCTCAACAGACTCTATATTTTTATCCCATTAATGGACTAGCTTTTATGAGCCCTGTGTCCCTTAGTGTTGTAACTGCTTTGTTTATCCCTTTTTAATCTCTTCAGCCCATCTTCATGTCTCTCAGCAGTGCCACATCCCCCTTTCTTTTCCTCCTCTGTTCGCTGTCCTTTGTATTTAAAGAGTGTTAATCTGAAGTTAAGCAGAAGACAAAGGCAGGATGGCACCTTATAGGCCACAGTCCATTTCATAGTGTCTGATGAAGTAGGCTATTGTCTTTAAGAGCTCATGATCTCTGAATGAGTTAGTCTATTAGGTGTCATTCTGCCCTGACTTCTTTGTATTTATATATTTTTTTCCTTTCTATTTAGTACACCTGTGCTCTACAAGTCCATTAGTAGCATATGATGAAGTAGGTTGTAGTCTAAAAAAGCTATATTTCTCTGAACAAGTTAGTTTGGGAGGTGCAACCCTGCACTGCCTTCTGCCTAATAATAGAAGAGAGAGTCAGAACAACTAATAATAAGTAAATCCTTCTTCTATACTTTGTGTGTTTCATTCTGTGAGAGCAGGAAGAGAGAGTCATTTCAATTTAAAAGATATCGTTTCTTGTTCAGTTTCAGTTTTTGGTCATATCTTATAACAAATTAAATGTGCAAGCGGATATCAACCACTCTCTTTTAAGTCACCTTAATCAAGGCTCTTGTTTAACTCTTCAGGTTGCAGAACAAGAGTAGACATTTATGACCAGATGCAACCCCATAGATACAAGTTATTGTCTTCAACTTTGATTGTGCTTTTACTTATTTAAAGGATTTCTAAATCACACTGAGGGGTATACATAGTATTCTGACTATGAGATCAAGTATATGGTTTTCTGTACTGGTAAAATCCTCTTCTGAAATAAATCCACTAAAGTCAGTGAAGCTATGATGATTTATACTTACTGAGGATCTGGCCCATCAGCTTTAACCACGGTTCCATGTATAGGCTCCTCATACAGTGAATATGACTAATTCAAGACTTTTCACTGTTCTAGTGAAATTGATTAAAAATCTCTTCCCTGTGAATATATTTACGCTATATGCATTCCTAATGTTTCACGTGGTTGACTCAGAGTCCCACATTTCATGTGGAAACAATAATTTTCTCAATTTATGTTGCTTTTACCACTGTGTTACTCTTTTTAATCTGTCATATATTATTTCAGGCCTAGAGGTGTCTATTAAAGTCTTGTAAAAGTTCTCTTGATGAGTCAAGATAGTTGTTCTTTTGCCTTTTTGTTAATGATCATGCATTAATGACAAGTTATGAACACATCCACACAATGCCACACACTCTATTTTCAGGTTCTTTTTTTCCCTTCTCATTCCTCATGTGGCACGATGTGTAAAGACACGTGATAAAGACTCATCAAAGTTATCATAATTCTTCATTTTCCTGCATTAAATTGCCTTTGTCATCCATTACTTCTTCACAGGTAGATTTTCAAAGTATTGCATAGGAAATACATTTTCAAATACCATTATTTGCTGATGTGATTTATGCACCTAGCATGCACTATTTTCCTGCCCCTCTTTGAAAATATTAATTTGCATATTATAACTATATCTTTAAGTAGACCATGGGCCAAAGCCTCACCTATTGCAAATTGATGCAGCTGCCTTGAAATCTTTTTCATGATTGACTGACCCTTACTCAGTCACCTACTGAATTTTTGAAAACTGTTCCTCTTTAGCATCCACAATGAAAAGCACCATCTAAAATCATTTTGAATAGGCAGAATTAATTTACATCTTGTGGTGGTTTTTTCTTTGATCGGTATGGAAAAAAATACCAATTTTTAAAAAGCAATAGGTGACCCTATCATTAAGTTGCAACAATTTTCTTTCCAGACAAAGGCAAACCAACCTCTGCTATATCTATATCAGTATAAAACACAAATAATCATATTCCTCATCCTTGGGATTCAGATTTTTTGTGCTTCTTGGTATTTTTATTCTTTGGCTATTTAAAGAATTCCATATGTTAATCACACATTCAACACATTGCTCCAGAGCAACGGGGCATGCAAGGAAGTGGGACAAATAGGGACAGTGGTGACTTCCAGCTGCCTTCATGACACTAACTTGATTGCATGGCTGAGGCAGCAGATATTAGTTTTGCATCCTGCCCGCAATTCAGCACCCAGGGCTTCAACATTCAGTCCACAGGCGTGAAATCTTTTCTTCACTAGTGATTGTTTTGTTTTCTGCTCTGATCAAGTTTCCTTTGTTTTGTTTCTAAATACATGTAATCTTTTATTCATAGTCCGACTGCTTTGTCTTCGTGGTTTGATCCTGTACAATGCTATCATTCTCTTGTCAGTAACCTCACTTGCAGAAATTCAGAACTTTGTGGGAGTAATAAGTACCTTGCAAAATTAGGATACAGAGAATCCCTGAAGAAGCATTACTGCTCTACCATAAATTTCTGATTAGAAATACTTCTCTTTCATATGGTATCTGTATTTATTTGTATTTTTCTGGACATGTCTTCTAGGTATTCTATGACTACCAAGTGTTAGACATTGCCAGTAACTTTGGATATGGAATAATACTAAAAAATATCCATTGTTGTATGATCTATTATCCACATCTTCTGTATTATCCAAATCTATTATGCACACCCAGAGTTAGCATTTTACTTGGTGCACTTCGTGAAAAAAGTGCATCACATTTCTATTCTCCCAATCCTAGGGCCCCCTGAAGGCACCCTATGGGCTGCTCTAAGTAACACCAGCTGGCTATTATTATACTTAGTCTTTTCATTCCTTAATACACTCCCTAGAAGGAGGTGTAGCATGAGTGACATACATATTCCACAAAATGACTCTCAGTTTACACCATCTAAAACTGTTCTGAGCAACTCATTCAGTGTCCTTTTTCTCTTTCATAAAGTCTACTTGTTTCCCCTACTGTTGTTACTTTTGTTATGATGCAGTGTCCATTAACTTTTCTCACAGCTTTCCACAGAAGGAATCATTCTCAAATTCCACGAGATGTTTTGGCTAATTTGTACAATGAATACTATAATGAAAGAAAAAAGAAGCATAACAGCTTACTATGAGCATAGAACTCAAAGGCCAAAACTTCTAAATGCTAATTTCAGTGCTGCATTGGTTACCTCTATGGCTTTTGACAAACACTGAAACTTCTACTTCTCTGTTTCTTTATGCAAAATTGGGACACTACTACTTACCTGCTTTATAGGGGAGTTAGTTGAAGGCAATGGGCCCAATAATGCAAATACTTATTAGCAAGTGCAATATTTAATATTATGAATATATCCACTGGAATATTAGCTCATAGTGATTAGTTAATAGATATATAATATTAATCTCCATACAACCATTGAAGAACAGTAAGTAATGGTATTCTATTTAAGTGCATTTTGATTTTGCTGTGAAAATTAATGTTAAAAACTCATTTGCAAACCTACTCACTTCTTTAGTTCTCATGTAACCCCTATCAGCTGCCCTCAAGTAATATCTTCTGGTAAAATAGTTAAGTCATGAAGTCTAAAATTTCTCCAAATGTCAATTTTATCTAAAGTAATGATGTGTGTATATTAAAATAGTCTCCATCTGTTTCTACTTTCTTTCATTATGAATAATGATCCATTCAAGTAGGTAACTTAGCCCACAGACTACCAAAAACAGTGTTTGACTCAGGCAATTGATATCCAAATTAATTACAAGCAGTGTTCGTTATCATAGGAGTAGAAAAAGAAGAGGAAAAACTTTCATTTTATCCCTAAAATGATTAAACAAACATTATACATGTAATACACAAAGTGATTGTACACAGAGTCAAACAGCAATTCACTGTAACATTCTTTCCGGTTTATTCCAGTGAAAATGGATTGAGTTTTTTACTGGTGTAACTCTGGAGTTATATCACTGCCAACATGAATTCATGAACTAGTGATTCAGGCCCTTTATTTTTCAGTAAAGTACTTAATATTTTTGTAGTGCTCTCACTCAAAGTCTATTGAAAATATAAAATCTGAATCTGAAACCAGAGGTGAACACAATACCTATTATGGTAAGTGGACTCTTGGAAGTCACTGAGTCTAGTTACGTTAGTAGGCACAACACATTCCCAAGTTGTAAACAGACATATCATTTGACCTGGAACTGATGGTATCATGGTTTGACCTGGCTCAGTCATATTGCCTTTCCAGGCTACGTGGCTGTTTCTTCACCAGCAGGTGGCCAGCAAGTGGACACAGCCTGACCTTTTGTCCTTGAAATGGATCTCAGTAACTGCAGACATATAAAAGGATGCGCTGGGAAAAAGTGTTAGTATATTTTACCCAGCCTATACAGAGGGACTTGAAGCAGGACAGTGGACACATATGTCTATACAATCCAAGGATAAAAGGCTTTCTGTTAAAACAACTGTGATGTTCATAACTTAATTGAAATCAATGAGATTATTCAGTACAGTAAGAACTGGAAAAATAGGTTTTACCTACTTCTCCTGGAGAGACATTTCAAAGTCTGCCAATGGGTCAAGTGATTTTTTTAGCCCCACTGAACTCATTTGTCAGTTGCTGTGTTCCAAGAGAAAATCAAATCTGTTTAGGTCTGATGACTTTACTGATTACTGTAGTGGAACATTTACATCCTGCCCTTCCACTATAGTGCAGAGATAAATATAATACTTTTGTCAACCACTTAAATTAAACCTTAGAGCACTTCAAGGTCATGTGATCAGTTCATAATTCATTGTCATAAAATTGCTTTCTTAGTAGGTGAATCATGTCATGTTACAAGGAGAAATATATTTTCCATTTTTTCATTGAGCAACTAATTGCCTAGTTACTGAGAAACTGAAAAGAAAGTCAGTCTTCCAAATTCTCATAGTGTTGTCCTTGAGAATTTGCATTATGCAATATGAAAAAACTACAATGTTATAGTAAGTAACAGAATCTAATCTAGATAAAACAGGACATTCAATCTATCCAAGAGTGGCATTATTTTAATAAAAAATGTTAGAAGCTATTTAATTTATAGGAATATAAAAGATTTTATCCACATATTTTAGACTTTTTCTCCTAACACTATTAGGGAAGAAAACTTTCGATCAATTTACTGGGAGACCATTAACTCAACCAAGGTGAAATATAAAGCACTCACAATTGCCGATCTATTTGGCCTCTTTCCATATGTTTGTGCATTTTTGCCCTTCAAGCTATTTTTGCTAAGTTCCTTGTACACAGTTTGTCCAGTGTGCCCTTTTCCAATAAACAATATATTTGTTTGTAAGTGAGTTTAAACAAGCAGTGAATGTTACACAGGTGACAACAACAGAACATTTAAGGAACCAAAAATATCCATCACGTGGCCTATCTTAACGTCTTAATGTCTAGTTACAATGCTGTACCTTCCCCCCTTCAGATGCTGCCACCAGCACAAGTCTGTATATTCTAGTTGGTTGTATAAGACACAATGTAGATTAATGGCAACTTACCAAAAAATTGAGTTTCCTTCCTTGTTTTCCTAGTCTTGTTTGTCTTCCTGTCAAACCAAAGATCTCTTAAGCCAGGATGGTTTATGACATGTAAGAGTATTGTGTACATAGTTATTGGCATAGAAGCTCAGGAGACTTTAAAACCACACTGTTTTTTTATCCAGCGTATTCCACGGAGATCAGCTGTAGATAGAAGGATGCCGTTAAACCAGGTGTGAATTCTTACCCTGCCACTTTGGTTCAAGAGAGGGATGAGGTAGTTGATTATCAGGCTAACTAATCTGCAAAGTTAGGTGATCACAAGTTGTTACTCTTGTTCTATGTTTTTGTCTTGAAGTTCTTTGTGTATGTTCAGTTTATTGTGCATATTTCATATTCTGTGAATAACTTGTATGGTCTCTGCCCAGCCTATAAATGCTACATGCTACGCATTGTCTGAGCACGTCTAGATGAGCATGGACATACTTTTCCCTGGGGACAAACAGCAGTGGCACAATATGCTCTGCCACATGGCAAACTGCCTCAGGTTGGGTAGGGGAGGCTGGGGCCAGCACCTGGGCTCACTCCAGCAGCCTTACCTGGGGTCCTGCAGCCAATGATGGAAAGATGGGGGAGGGGAGGCGAAAGGGGGTCATGGCCCCTGGCCGCTGGCCTGGGGGGGGGAGGGAGCCCTTCAGAGTTTGTATTGTGCAATGTGACTTTAAGTATTGCGATGAGAAGGGCAGGGGGTGAGGGGAGGCACAACTGCAAGCATTGGTCCCCGGGCGCTGGAGACCCACAGTATGTCACTGCCTGGTGGTCTCTTGGGCTCCAGCAGTAGTGATCTGGCAGCAGGGAACTTGGCTGGCAGCCAGACTGTGGCTCCAGATGGCCAGGCTCCAGTTCCAGGCAGCATACACTGCCACCACGTGTGCCGCTCCACTTTTTTCAGGTGCAGGGTTTTTGGTGCCAAGATCTCCCAGTGTCAAAAAAACCCTCACGCTGCAAATTAGCAGCACAGGGAATTACTTTGTGTGTGGCGCATGCAGTATGCAACACCACAGATGGGTGTGTGGCATCACATAACGCAGGTGCATACTTGTCTGAACCCACCCATAGAGGACAAATTGACCCACCTGGCCTAAGAGCAGCACCATCTGGAAACATCAGGGTGACTGGCTGCAAAGCAGCTGGCCAAAGTATATAAGGCCAGGACCTTCATTCAGGCTCTGGCTGCTCAACACCTCACATTGTGAAGTAGCTCGGTCCTGCTCTTGCCTTGTCTGAGCCGTGGACTCTAGTACCTCTTCTTAATTTATCCTCTTGTGCATCTGGATTCCCTGGCTTCTAACCTTCAACCTCACCTGGATTGTGAATATTGGATATGAAATATAGAGATTGTTTGCAGTTAGATGTATGACATAATCTAATTTTGATCCCTTTGGTACAGTTTCAGCTGTGGATATGGAGTTCCAGCAGATTTGCTACTTGACAAACTGCATACTGTACAAGACCATTTACATCCATATCCTTATAACCACATGTATGTAAGCTTCAGAAAAAAATGTATATTTTACATATTTGAAACTGTATGAGGCCATGTAAATAAAGATTATATTATTTTTGATATGAGGAAAGAGGAAGGAAAGGGAGACATAGGATCCCCAGTTATCAACTTTTTGTATGTATTTGTACCTTGTGTAAAATGGGTCCAAAGTATTTATGAAATCTTGCATTTCTTGCTTTGACTTTCCACAGGTGTAAATGACTTTAAGGAACTGGAGAATCAAAATAACTAAAAAATTGCTTCACTTTCCAGGATATTAAAGATTTGCTGACTAAAATAAACCATTTGGAAATAGTTGACTAGAAACCTCTAGAATGCCTGTGTTGACTTTTTCTTCTGCAGCTCTTAGAAAGAGTAGCATGGCTTAAGATGAATCATAGTGGAACTCGTTTCTATGCATATTATGAAGTGAACCAATAGTTTTCTATCCAGAAGATTTGCATAGACTGAGTCCGTAGCTTTATACAGGAGCGCATGCTAATTCCACTAAGCACCTTTTAGTAAGCTTTTCACAGTACAGGTAATTTTCATCCTGATCCTGCCAAATCCTGAGCAGGTATATGACACTGACCATGTGACAGATCACATTGAACCACTGTGAATATGTACACGAGTAAAGCTATGTATGTGCTTAAGTAATTGAAGGATGAGGAACTTAACCATGCCAATGGCGGCAGCAGAAACAACAGAGGAATCGGCAGCGGGGGCAGCAGCAGCTGATCCCCCGAAGGTAAGTGGGGCGGAGGGACCCGGCGCAGCTGAGCCGGATCCGGAGGGGAAGCCCCCCGGGTCCCATATAGCTGAGCCAGTAGGGAGCCGCGCTCCCGAGCCGCGCGGCGCGAACAGAGCGCGCAAACAGGGAGGGCTAGGAAGCGGACTGTCCCCCCAGGCCAGGGGGCACCCCCGGGGCTAACCCTTGGGGGAGCAGGCTCCTGTGGCAGCGGATCCCCCCAGCGGGGGAGCGTAGAGGCAGAACTGCCGGCAGGCACTTCCGGGTAGACCGGGGCGCCTGATTGGCCGTTGGAGCGGGGTGGGTAATTCAAACCGCGGTCTTTAAAGCCACGGAGTGACGTAGTTCCCAGCACTCGGGAACCAGCAGCGGGAAGGAGAGGAGGCAGCACACGTGTGTCCCGCACGCATGTGTGCCCTTCTTACCAACCAACTGACCGGAGGCGGCGGCAGCAGCAACAACAGAGGAATCGGCAGCGGGGGCAGCAGCAGCTGATCCCCCGAAGGTAAGTGGGGCGGAGGGACCCGGCGCAGCTGAGCCGGATCCGGAGGGGAAGCCCCCCGGGTCCCATATAGCTGAGCCGGTAGGGAGCCGCGCTCCCGAGCCGTGCGGCGTGAACAGAGCGCGCAAACAGGCGCGCTCTGTGGGAGCACGCCGGTGTTTGCGCGGGCGTTCGCGCCGGAGGGCGGGCCAGGAGGGCCAGGAGTGGGACTCCTGTAGGGGTAGGGCGTAGACACCGCGCAGGTCTACAAACAGCAGCTTGTAGAATGGTGTCTACGAGGAGTACTGCTAGGGCCTCTGCCCAGGGGGACAAGGCTACCAGGGGCAGGTCTGAGGCCTCCACCCAGACCGAGCCAATGGGGGAGCCGGTGTCCCCCTACCTCCTGGCCTGTGGGGTATCCCCAGCAGGGCCGGGGGGGGCAGGGATTGGGGGCCCGCACACCTGTCCAGCAGGTGCCCGTCTTAGGGCTCTGGAGGCGCAGGTGAGGGAGCTCCGGGAGGAGGTTAGCAGGCTGAGGGGGATCAGGGAGGCGGAGGATGAAATTGACAGTTATTTCCTTTCCTTGCAGGCCCAGGCACCCAAGGAAGAAGCACCCCGGGGAATACCCTCCACAGCAGAGTGGCAGACGGTCACAGCCAGGACCGGAGTGGCACGCAGTGAACCGGTACCAGCTTCTCCAGTCCGACTGGTGAACAGGTACGAGGCCCTGGCGACCCTGCAGGAGATGGAAGGGGAGGAGGACACCCTTGGGCAAGAAGAAACACCACATTCTTCACACTCCAAACAGATCAAGAGATCCACGATGACCCAGAGGAGGAGGCAACGAGTGCTCGTCATAGGAGACTCCATCCTGAGAGGTACGGAAGGACCCATCTGTCGCCAGGACCCCTCAGCACGAGAGGTATGCTGCCTCCCTGGAGCAAAGATTCGGGATGTGACGGAGGTAATCCAGGCCAGGATCAAGCCCACTGATTATTACCTCATGGTCCTAGTCCATGTGGGTTCTAATGATGCGGCCAGGAGAACCCCCGATCACTTGATGGCGGACTACTGTGCTCTGGGCGGCGTGCTGAAGAAGTTTGGTGCACAGATGGTTTTCTCTTCCATCCTACCAGTGACCGGACGAGGAAGACGGCAGGAGAACTGCATCAGAGAGACCAACTGGCGGCTTCGGCAGTGGTGTCTCGAGGCAGGCTTCGGCTTCCTGGACCATGACCCGCACATCACGACGAGGGACATGCTCAGCTGGGATGGGCTTCACCTGTCCCCCAAAGGTAAGCGAGTGTTTTCTTCTAGGTTGGCGGATCTCCTCCGGCGGGCTTTAAACTAGGCTCGTCGGGGGGAGGGGAGTACGAGGGCAGGGGAAGCTGTGGACCACCAAACCATGTGGCACCCACAAGGACAGCCCAGCCTGAAGAAGGAGAACATTGGGAACCTGAAAGCCATGGGGAGGCCAGCACAACAGAACAGGTAAGGAACAAGAAGGTAAGAAACAATGGGCCCCATGGGACTGGGAGCGGGGGGGCGGGCAGCAAAGGCACCAGTCGCAGGGCTCAAGTGCCTATATACTAATGCTAGGAGCATGGGGAACAAGCAGGATGAACTAGCTCTCCTGCTTGCACTAAACACCTATGACTTAGTGGGGCTAACAGAGACCTGGTGGGATTCATCCCATGACTGGGCGGTACATATTGAGGGCTATAGATTGTATAGAAAGGACAGGTCGGGGAAGAAAGGTGGGGGGGGTTGCACTTTATGTCAGTGAGCAATATACATCAACCCTCATCAAGACAGAATCCGAGGCTGAGGAAGTAGAAGGATTGTGGGTTAGGCTACATGGGGCGCAAGGAGAAAGGGATTTGGTGGTAGGGGTCTGTTACAGACCCCCACACCAAGGGGAAGAAATAGATGCGGGGCTCCTGAGGCAACTCTTGGAGACCATAAAAGCTAAAGAGGTGGTAGTCATGGGGGACCTAAACTACCCGGACATCTGCTGGGAGACGCAGACAGCAAGGTCCCATCGCTCACGCAGGTTTCTAACTTGTGTACAGGACCTCCACCTGACACAGGAGGTGTATGGTCCCACTAGGGGGAATGCCATACTGGATCTGGTATTGGCAACGGGAGATGACATGATAGGGGACCTCCAGATTGGTAGCTATCTGGGAGACAGTGATCACCTTATAATAGAATTCAACATAAGACGGCGAGTGGGTAAGGTAACTAGTAGGGTGAAAGTGCTAGACTTTAGGAAAGCTGATCTCATTGCACTCAGGCGATTAGTCAAGGAAGCACTGCAGAGTAGGAGTTTTGATGGGATGGGTGCCCAAGAAGGGTGGCTGTGCCTAAAGGAAACGATCCTTTGGGCACAAAGCAAGACGATCCCCGAGCGAGGCAAAAGAGGGAAAGGGGCCAGGAGGCTTCCATGGCTGACCAGAGAAATCCAGGGCAGCCTAAGGGCCAAAAGGGGAGCACATAAAAAGTGGAAACAGGGTGAGATCACTAAAGATGAATATACCTCCTCTGCTCGTGCTTGTAGGGAGGCAGTTAGGCGGGCCAAAGCTACCATGGAGCTGAGGATGGCAACCCAAGTAAAGGACAACAAGAAATTGTTTTTTAGATATATAGGGAGTAAAAGGAAGGCCCAGGGAGGAATAGGACCCCTGCTAAATGGGCAGAAGCAATTGGTGACAGATAGGGGGGACAAGGCTGAACTCCTCAACGAGTTCTTTGCCTCAGTGTTCCTAAGCGAGGGGCATGACAAGTCTCTCACTGGGGTTGTAGAGAGGCAGCAGCAAGGCACCAGATTTCCATGCGTAGATCCTGAGGTGGTGCGGAGTCATTTGGAAGAACTGGATGCCTTTAAGTCGGCAGGCCCGGATGGGCTCCATCCGAGGGTGCTGAAGGCACTGGGCGACGTCATTGCAGAGCCACTGGCGGGAATATTCGAATGCTCGTGGTGTACGGGCCAAGTCCCGGAGGACTGGAAAAGGGCTAACGTGGTCCCCATTTTCAAAAAGGGGAGGAAGGAGGACCCGGGCAACTATAGGCCGGTCAGTCTCACCTCCATCCTTGGTAAAGTATTTGAAAAAATTATCAAGGCTCACATTTGTGAGAGCCCAGCAGGACAAATTATGCTGAGGGGAAACCAGCATGGGTTTGTGGCAGGCAGATCGTGCCTGACCAACCTAGTCTCTTTCTATGACCAGGTTACGAAACGCCTGGACACAGGAGGAGGGGTGGATGTCGTATACTTGGACTTCAGGAAGGCCTTTGATACGGTATCCCACCCCATACTGGTGAACAAATTAAGAGGCTGTGATGTGGATGACTGCACAGTCCGGTGGGTGGTGAATTGGCTAGAGGGTCGCACCCAAAGAGTCGTGGTAGATGGGTCGGTCTCGACCTGGAAGGGTGTGGGCAGTGGGGTCCCGCAGGGTTCGGTCCTTGGACCGATACTCTTTAATGTCTTCATCAGCGACTTGGACGTGGGAGTGAAATGTACTCTGTCCAAGTTTGCAGATGACACAAAGCTATGGGGAGAAGTGGACACGCCGGAGGGCAGGGAACAGCTGCAAGCAGACCTGGATAGGCTGGACAAGTGGGCAGAAAACTACAGGATGCAGTTCAACAAGGAGAAATGCAAAGTGCTGCACCTAGGGAGGAAAAATGTCCAGCACACCTACAGCCTAGGGAATGACCTGCTGGGTGGCACAGAGGTGGAAAGGGATCTTGGAGTCCTAGTGGACTCCAAGTTGAACATGAGCCGGCAGTGTGACGAAGCCATCAGAAAAGCCAATGGCACTTTATCGTGCATCAGCAGATGCATGACAAATAGGTCCAGGGAGGTGATACTTCCCCTCTATAGGGCGTTGGTCAGACCGCAGTTGGAGTACTGCGTGCAATTCTGGGCGCCACACTTCAAGAAGGATGCGGATAACCTGGAGAGGGTACAGCGAAGGGCAACTCGTATGGTCAAGGGCCTGCAGACCAAGCCCTACGAGGAGAGACTAGAGAAACTGGACCTTTTCAGCCTCCGCAAGAGAAGGTTGAGAGGCGACCTTGTGGCTGCCTATAAGTTCATCACGGGGGCACGGAAGGGAATTGGTCAGGATTTATTCACCAAGGCGCCCCCGGGGGTTACAAGAAACAATGGCCACAAGCTAGCAGAGAGCAGATTTAGACTGGACATTAGGAAGAACTTCTTCACAGTTCGAGTGGCCAAGGTTTGGAATGGGCTCCCAAGGGAGGTGGTGCTCTCCCCTACCCTGGGGGTCTTCAAGAGGAGGTTAGACGAGTATCTAGCTGGGGTCATCTAGACCCAGCACTCTTTCCTGCTTATGCAGGGGGTCGGACTTGATGATCTATTGAGGTCCCTTCCGACCCTAACATCTATGAATCTATGAATAGGTCAACTTTAGAGGCTCATGTCATCAATAGAGTTTATCAAGAAACAAATTTCCCTGGGGATAGGAATTCCAATATTTTAACCTTAACTCTTGTCCCAAATCAGAAGGGAAGATAAAAAAAATCATCACGTTTCAAATGCAAAATTCATCTTGAAAATAACAAAGTAAAAATTGATTTTGAGTGAAAAACGGCACTTTGAAAAAACACCTTTTATTCAACCTAAAATCTTACTGATTTTTTCATTTGAAATATTTTGATATGAAATATTTTCTTTTAAAAATATGCTTTCAGAAAATTATTCTATAATAATACCTATCACATCCATGTGTATATATTTTCAGGATTGCGTGTATGTGTGTGTGAGAGAGAGAGACTCTGTGTGTGTATAAAATATTAAACATTTCCCAAAGAAATTCTTGATATCATTCTTATGTATTTTTACTTCAGGGTTATGAGTTTGAGTAACCTTACTCAGAGGAGGAATCTTATTCAAGGTAATGTATCTCTTCTGAGTACCTAAGTGCAGTTTTCTTAGCAAATGTAGGCCATTAAATATCAATTTGTCAAAAGATTCTGCATATGCCTAGTGCACCTAAAGGTTGTAATACCCATCAAATCTGATTTTACTTGGAATAGTAAAAGGCCTGCCGTTCTTTCTGTCTTTGTCCCACATTCATAATATTCACTGCTCAGATTCATCTGAGGCAATCATATTTGCCCATTTCCCCATTATAACTTTAGGTGTGGATTAGTGATGACACTTTCAAAAGCAACACTGTCTATAAATTTATATGGCTGCATCAATTACAATGTGAATCTGCAATGAATGGAAATTAGTATCTTTCATTTAGTTCATGGCAGCCAAAAATTCTTTCATTAGTAACTCACTACAATTTTTGATTATTTGAAATAGTCTGAAACTAGAAAAGTATTGCTAAAAGGCAAGATTGGTGAAGAGTTTATTGTTTTCACACATCCATCAATCATGGCCTTTTTTCAAATTTGGGAACAAATACAAATTGAAAGGCTTCACATAATAACATAAAATATACATTAGTTTGAGGTATCTTTTTATTTATACAGTTTTGTGCAACAAGACAGACAGCTAAGTGTACTTTTGTATTTGTGTTCTCCTTTATTTATGCCACACCAAGCTGAGAGTATTTTCAAATAGCCTGAAGCAAATAAACTAGACCGCTGATTCTGAGCACACAAACAAATATATGCACCATAATTTAACTTTATAACATGCAAGATACTTGTGTTAATGACATTTCACAGCAGTTAGAACAATGAATAGTGTTTTAAATGTCATGCTCACCATTTAGAAACAATGAGGTAAGCTGTTTAAGGTCTACATTCTGCCACTCTTCTACACATATTGAAAAGTATGTTTCTCTTCACAGAAATCAAGGGACCAACCTTTAAGGTATAAATGAGTAAGGTGGGAAATTTTATCCATAAAGGAAATGTGAGGTTGGTTAAAATAGTTTATACCAATAGTAAGAACTGGGTATCTGCTTTTGGAGGGTTTTGATCCAAAATCTAATGTGGGATGACATAACAGTAAGGAATACTGAGCCAGGTGAGGTTTTTCAAAGATTGATAAAGGAGAAAAGACTGAAAATAGAACAATGAAAGATAGGAAGAGAGGATATTTTGGAGACAGAAAGTGCAAATCTGGAGAGTTCTTTGGGGTGAAAAGCAATAATAATGACAAGATTGGAGCAATGTGCTTCTTAGATGGGATGGCAATGGTAATGGTAATTGGTGAGGCACTCACTGTCAGTTACATTATGGTGTGACTACTAAAGCTCCATCCCCTGCCCAGCCCCAGCCTCCCGGCACTTAAAAAAAAAAGCCCCACACTCAAAGGCTGAAGCAGCACTGATTGGGGCCTTGGAGGGCTTGTGCCAGAGCCTCTGCATGCAGCATGGGCCAGTAGAGGGCAGAGGGGAGCACCCCCCCCCACCTGCACCTACACGGCAGCTTCCCCATGGCTTGGGTGCAGTGTGGCTCAGCAGGGTGCCCTGTGTTGTCTGGGAGCTGGGGCAGCTACAGCAGTCAGCTAGAGCCTGGAAGCACTCAGCCCCAGTGGTCCCAGCTCCAGGACAGCACACAGCGTCCTGCCAAGCCGTGCTGCACTTGCACAATGCAACAGCTGCCACTCGGGTGCCAAGTGGGGGGGGGTGATCCCCGCTGCCCACCATAGCCCCATACTGCACAGGGGGGTCTGCCATGAGCCCTCAGATGCCCTGATCACTGCTACTGCATCCAGTGTGCAGGGCTTTTTTTTTTTTTTAAGTTCTGGGAGGCTGGGGCCAGGCCAGGGATGGGGCCAGGCAGGGGAGCCATGGGGGCTTCTCCCACAGCTCCTCTGGCTGTGTCTGCCTCTCCCTGGGTGGGGGGAGCCATGGGAGATACTCCCATGGGTGCCCTGCCTGGCTCTATCCCCCACCTGGCCCCAGCCGCCCGGCACTTTAAAAGGAAGGCTGTGGGGCTGTGCTGGACTATTCCTCAGGGGTGCCTCTGAAACATCTGAAACATTTCTGAAATACTTTGGATGGTTTTGTTTCATTTTGGAGATGTTTTGGAGCCTTAGCAAAGTTTAGTTTTGGATTTAGGGTTTCAGGTGTCAAAACACATCCAAGATGGAACAGCTGCCAAAATATCTCACAGCCCTATTATATATCTGTATTATCAAAGGTGTACCAACCAGTTTCTGCACCCTGGATAACAGGGGTGGCAGGAGCAGCTGGGTTGCCAGGGCAGTGGCTGCTATTCTTGAGTTACCTCTAAGTGGGTTGGTGCTCCAGTCACCTACCCCTAGTTAAGCTACTATACCATGTGTTCTTTGTACTGATATCAAGGAGAAGTATGAGGGGTACAAGGAGAGCAAGCCTGAGGGTGACCTCTTTCCTAAAGAGGAAACTAAAAATACATTCTTCATATACATGTCCATAAATCCCATTAATGCTGGGAGAAGTAATACATACAGACTGGACAAGATTCTGTAGCCCTAAGATGATTCTAGCCTTCTACCCCTAAAATCAAATGACAGAGGTAGTGGGGGTATTCTTCCATCATTAGGTTAGGTAGGTTAAAAAATAATACCTTTTAAGTACTCAAACCCCCTTTATAGTAGATGGGACTCAGACTCCACATAAAGGTTGCTAGAATCCTAAGCATTCCACATACAGATTAGGTCAAGAAGCATTCAGACAGATTTGCTGAAGGTGAAACATTGGAAGTTTCCCAAACACTAATTTTTTACCCAATATTAAACGAAAATAAGTGATTTTGACAAATGTATGGAGGAAGTCAGTAGTATTTTTCATACAGCCTACCATAGAAACAACTGGCTGATGATTGAGGCTGAACACATTATTTTTGGTTAGTTTCTGTATATTGGAAAAGAATGCTGTTCATGAACTCTATCAAGAGTTTGTCTACATTCCAAGAAAACTGCAATCAGTTTTAGTCTTGCTTTTGTGCTCAAGTATGCAAGCACTTGCCACTGTGGTTGGTTCATTTTTGCCTTTAGGGAACAATTCCTCATAGTGAGGAGTGCACAGTTGAGCTCCCTTAGAATTACTTGGGGGAATTCTGCCACCTTCAGCAGGTAGAAATCATCATAACTTTCTAGTGCAGAGTCACAATGTGCTCTCTGCTTATCTCCATTAAAGAAACAAACCACCTACCATTTACATATCTGGACAGCTGCACTCGCTAGTGTGTAGGAAGGTAGGATTGTGAAATTTCCATATAGCATGGGCATTCATGGAACACAAAAACTACAGTTGTATCCCAGTACTTCTCAGATCCCTAGGCTCTTGTTCCTTGTTAACTTCTCCATCCCTGTGGGGCATTCAGGAACAAACTGGGATTTAGGCCTCTTCTACACATTACACTAAAGGCATGATCTACCAGTTAAGCATGCCTTAAGTTGTGACCCAGCTACATGTTCAACTAATTAATGGCATGATAAAACCAACCATACGCTAGAAAGTTATTCCATTAAAGATGTGTAATGCATTTCATCTTGTTCTAATCACAACATTAATTTAATGTGGCCATGTCTACATGTGATGCTGACTGCTTAATAGTCTGTGACTGTTTCACAGTAATGGCATGTGGCATAAAGCATGTCATGACATTACTGCACAGTAACCTTGGGCTACTGCATAGTCAGCATCACAAAAAAAAGTCATTCAACAATGCTAAATAACTCCAGTTGCTGCACAGTCATTTAGTACTTGTTTATACAAGTACTAAATGACTGCACAGTAACAGCTGTACAGTCAGCATCTCATGTAGTTGCAGCCTGTGTGACCAAGTGCTCCCCTGTGGCTGGGAGCCCCATCAACTGAGGGGCTTCCAGCCACAGGGGTGCACCACCCTTTGCCAGCCCTACAGCTGAAAATGCTCACAGTGGTGACAGCATTCCTGGTGCTGCCCCCACTGTGAATCTCATCAGCTGTGGGGCTTGTAGTGGGTAGACCACTACTTCTCATCCATGTGAGCACCAATTATACTGCCAGGGGTGACCCTGAGCAGATCAAGAGCGACTACAGGGCTCTGAGTCCAAGAATGAAGAGGACGGGGCACAGGTCATGTTCTCCTCAATCCTTCCAGTCAAGGGGAAGGGCCCTGGCAGGAGTGGATGCATCCTGAACATCAATGCCTGCCTTCACAGGTGGTGCTGCCAGCAGGGATTCAGCTTCTTTGACTATGGGATGTTGTTCCAAGAAGAAGGATTGCTAGAAAGAGACAGGATCCACCTGATGAAGAGAGGGAATAGCATATTCACAGGCATAGTGAGGAAGGCTTTAAACTAAGTTCACTGGGAGATGGAGAACAAAGCCCTGAGGTAAGTGGAGAAGCAGGGAACCAGGAGGAGGCAGAAGCAGGAGGGGGCAACAGGGATGGTCTCATTCTTCCTGAGAAAGTAAGGCAATCAGCTAGTCACCTCAGGTTTCTGTACACAAATCTATGGATCCTGGGAAACAAGCAGGAAAAATTGGAAGTCCTCGCATACTCAAGGAACTATAATGTGATTGGAATAACATAGGCTTGGTGCAATAGTGTAACTGTGTGGAGGAAATACAGGAAGAATCTCACCTGCAGTCACCAGGAAGTGGTGAAACAGTGACGAGAAATAATGCTGAGTAAAAAGACAAGTGCTGGGGAAACCCCAGTGCTGGTGTGGCTACGCTTCATAAGCATGTGCCACTGCCACTTGAAGAGGAGAAACCCTGAACCCAGGTTAAAAACAGCCCAGTCTGAGGAGACAGACGGAGTGGGAGTGAGGTCCAGAAGCCACAGGAGGGGTGAATGGTGGAAAGCAGCCTGTCGGCAGCAAGCCCATTGAGGCGGCTCAGAGGAGGTGAACAATTACCCACAGGTTTATCCTGGCAGTTACAGACACATGATTGGGACTTGAGCAGGGACACTGAATCTGAAAAGAAAGACAGAGTAGAGTTATGAGTACAGTCAGGGGCAAGAGTGGCTCACAGTGAATCATTCTGACAGTGGACCCTAAAGTCAGGAGGGCCTGTCAGGACAGGGACCTGGGTGGTCCAACTCCGGCCTAAAGGACTGTGAGAAGAGCTTAAGCCCCAGAAGGATCTTTGAGCTGTGTACTGTTTTGCTTTATACATTACCTACCTCAGAAGCCACTATAAGAGACCATAGTCTTTGTGCCCTTGGACATTTATTTAAGACCTTAAAGTTTGGCGTAAGGCAGGGTATAGGGGAGGCGGAGCCCCAGAAGATAGTGCCAGGGCTGGAGTAAGAACAGCACACATGAGTCCTAAGAAATTCCTTCCAGTTTATATCAAAGAACAAGTCATGCAAGTGGTTGGCCTTACGTCAGTCCCAGTTAGACTAGGCTGAGAGCAAGCTGTCTGCTTGTAAGGGAACTGAGACTGGAAAAGATCCCATGGAAAAATTGAGGCATGCCTCATGAGATAGGCACAGGTGCTTCCACAGATATCTTACATGACTGTAGCACTTTCATGGATGGGTACAAACTATTCAGGAAGGACAGGCAGGGGAGAAGAGGAGGAGGACTTGTGCTGTATGTAAAAGAACTGTGTGATTGCTCAGAGCTCCAGTCTGAAACCAGAGATAGGCCTGTTGAAAGTGTCTGGGTTAGAGTTAGAGGGGAGAACAACAAGGGTGATGTTGTGGTGGGTGTGTGCTATAGACCACCTTACCAGGAGGATGAAATAGATTAAGCTTTCTGCAGACAACTAGCAGAAGTTTCTAGATCACAGGCCCTGGTTCTAATGGGGAACTTCAATCACCCTGACATGTGCTAGGAGGGCAACACAGCAATGCACAGGCAATCCAGGAGGTTTTTGGAGAGTGTTGGAGACAACCTTCTGGTGCAAGTGTTGGAGAGACCAACTAAGCACCATGGTCTTCTTGACCTACTGATCACAAACATGGAAGAATTGGGGGAAGGGGAGAGAGAATATTGCTCAGGCATGCAGGGCTGAAGTCTGGAAGGCCAAAGTGAAATTGGAGTTGCAGCTAGCAGGGGACATGAAGGGTCACAAGAAGGGTCACTACAAGTATGTTAGCAACAAGAGGAAGGACAGAGAAAATGTGGGTTCCTTACTGAATGGAGGAGGCAACCTACTGACAGAAGATGAGGAAAAGATTGAAGTTCTCAATGACTTTTTTACCTCAGTCTTACAGGCAAGATCATCTCTGACACTAGTGCACCAGGCAACACAGTTGGAGGAGGAGCCCAGCAGCCCTCGGTAGTGAAAGAATAGATCAGGGACTATTTAAAAAATCAGGATGTGTACAAGTCCATGGGGCCAGATGCAATTCATCCAAGGGTAATGGTGGAGCTGGATGATGTGATTGCAGAGCCAGTGTCCATTATCTTTGGAAACTCATGGTGATTGGGGGAGGTCCTGGATGATTGGAAAAAGGCAAATATAGAGCCCATATTTAAGAAAGGGAAAAAGGAGGATCCAGGGAACTAAAGACCAGTCAGCCTCACCTCAGTCCCCAGAAAAATCATGGAGCAGGTCCTCAAAGAATCCATTTCTAAGCATTTGGAGTAGAAGGTGGCGTTTAGGAACAGTCAGCATGGTTTCACCAAGGGCAAGTCATACCTGACCAACCTGATTGTCTTCTATGATGAGGTAACTGGCTCAGTGGATGTAGAGAAAGCAGTGGACAAAAAATACCTTGACTTTAGCAAGGTGTTTGATACTGTCTCCCACAGTATTTTTGCAAGCAAGCTGAGGAAGAATAGGTTGGATGAATGGACTGTAAGGTGGATAGAAAGCTGGCTGGATCATCAGGGTCAATGGGTAGTAATCAATGGCTTGATGTCTAGCTGGCAGCCAGTATCAAGTGGAGTGCCCCAGGGGTTGGTCCTAGTGCTGGTTTTGTTCAATGTCTTCATTAACAATATGGAAGATGGAATGGATTGCACCCTTAATAAGGATTTTATGAGGTTCCCCCTACACTAGCTACAAGGTGCAATGAGATCTAATGCACAATCTTACAATTGCTCCTCCTGCCTTGCACATGTGGCATGGCAGGAGGGATGATTTTGTGAGTCATGAATTAGATCCCATAATGCTTTTTCTGCACATGTAGATGGGCCCTAATCATTAGATAAAACACTTTACTCATTAGTGTTTGCAGATTCAAGTCTTTAGATGACTGTTGAAAAGATCCTTTGATGTGAAATACCTCCCAATAAACCAGTGGAATTTCTATACTAGAATGAATTTCCTCTCTGATTAGGTTAACTGAATGTTATTGTCACCAAATTTTACTTTTATATTGGTGGAGGTTATGAAGCTTCTTGTTTAAATTTCAGAAGAGTTTTTCAAATGTTATAACACCACGAAAATGATTGGGGGGAAAATGCAGGACACAAACAGCATCCGTGGTGATTATAGAAAACCCACAAGATATAAACTCAACCTGGTAGGATAATAATATTGCTTAGCTTTGAAGTACATTAGTTTACTTGGGTAGAGAAAAGGTTGCTTATGTTTTCAGGGAAAATAGCAAACAATTTGGAAAGACTTAGTTAATTAGCACAAACAAAAGTGAAAATTCAACCTATAAACTATAGGAACTATTAAAGAGACAGATGGATAAACAAAGCTGTTTGTCTGGGTTTTTTTGTTCTGTTTTGTTTTGTTTTTTGATTTGGCTTTGGGTTAAGTTATTAGGGGGAAAAATCTATATGCAGATTCTCAAATTTTAGGACAGTATTCAAAGGTAAGAGTGGGAAGTGTTCAGGTTCTAAAAATTCCTCTCCTGCTTTAGATTTCCATAGCATCTTAGCATCCCCTAATTCTAGCTGTATACTCCAGCAACCAGAACAATTTTCCCATGGTATCCAATTAAATACAACTGATGGTAAATACTTAATGCTCTAGATCCCTGTTGCTCTAGAACCAAGCAGAAAGTCATGCAAATTCTTAGACCGAATCCAAGGTTCAGTCCTTGGATCATTGCTGTTCAATATCTTCATCAGTGACTTTGACTCTGTCCAAATTCATGGATGACACCAAATTATGGGGTAAAGTAAACATACTAATGAGTAGGGAATGAATCCAGGTGGATATGGGTAGGTTGGAGAAGTGGGCAGAACAGAATAGGATGCAGTTCAACAAGGACAAACGCAAAGTACTGCACCTAGGGAGAAGGAATCACCAAAACACTTACAGGCTGGGGTGACCCTCTCAGCAGTACTGTAGCAGAAAGGGATCTTGGAGTTATAGTTGACTCCAAGTTGAACATGAGCCATCAATGTGATGAAGTGATCAGTAAAGCTAACTGCACTTTATCATGCATTAGCAGCTGCATCACAAACAGGTCCAGGGAAGTGATACTTCCCCTCTGTGCAACACTGGTGAGGCCAAAGCTGGAGTACTGCATCCAGTTTTCAGCACCGTACTTCAAGGGATGTGGATAACTTTGAGGGGGTCCAGAGGAGGGACACTCATATGGTTGGGGCCTTGCAGGTAAAACCCTACAAGGAGAGATTGAGGGACCCAAATCTCTTCAGCCTCTGCAAGAGAAGGCTGAGAGGTGATCTTGTGGCCATCTATAAATTCACCACCAGGGACAGCAAGGGTTAAGTGATGCTCTTTTTACCAGGGGACCCCTAGGAGTAACTAGAAATAATGACCACAAACTGATGGAGAGCAGATTCAGGTTAGACATCAGGAAGAACTTCTTCACAGTAAGGATTTCCAGAATCTGGAATGGGCTTCCAAGGGAGGTGGTGCTCTCCCCTACCTTGGGGGTCTTTAAGAGGCGACTGGACAAGCACCTGGCTGGGGCCATCTGACCCCAGCACTCTTTCCTACCTGGGGCAGAGGGTTGGACTCGATGATCTGCTGAGGTCCGTTTCAACCCTAATATCTATGAATCTTTGATACCACAATATTCTCAAGTTCTCTCTCCATCTCCTATGATGTCTCATACTACACATGACTGAAACCTTAGGAAAAAGGTGTGCTCCATTGTTTATGTAATGCTTTTAGAAAAGCCCCTATCTATTTGAAATTTATCTTCAAACAGCAAGTAAATGCATGACATGCTTAAAATGAAAAAATGTTCCCAGTGTGTAACGCACATGTTTTCTTGTTCTTTTAGGTATATGCAGAATACTCTGTCTTGATATAACTAGTTAACTATACCATTTGATGTAGCTTAGTGTATTCCTAAATTTCTTCAAAATTTATGTGAAATATTAATAGGTGCATGGGGAGAGATTACTTCATTAACTATAAATTAAAAGTTGGCATTCATTATTTAGTAGTAAGCTCAGACTGTTGGTTGAAGCTTGTTTGGCTGCTTTAATTATTCTCTATTTCAACAGGGCTGTAACATAGGTCAAAAAAATCAACCATGTAATTATAAGGAAGTTTAAAGATCTTTATTTAGAACTCTGAGGCTGATCCCAGTGTACAAGGTTGCTTAACCATGAAGAAACAAACCAGTAAACATTACATCCTACATATTTGAATGCTTTAAGTAGCATGTTTATTTGAAGTGAAAAGAATGCCTGGTAATAATATTCCTGGGCTCATCTACATGTACAATTAATTCAAAGAAATAAACTCCGGTGCTTATTGCACCAGAATTTATTGCTCCCAGGAGCGCTATTTGAACGTGTGCTTGGGACTGCAGCATGTTGAGCCAGGTCACAGCAGCCCCAGGTGGCAGGGGATGCTTTAACCTGACTTAAGATGCTGTGGAGCGACTGGCTGGGGCAGGAGGGTGCTCCATTGTGGGGCTAGCTGGTAGGCAGCGCCTGCACTGAAGCACCCCCATGCCCCAGCTAGCCAGGTCAGTGTCTACACGTGTGCAGCTGCGGAGTAAAAAACTGCAGCAAGGTAGTACTTGTAAATACTGGAGTAAACTAATAAACTCTGCAGTATTTACAAGTACTACCCTACTGCAGAGTTTATTAGTTTACTGAAGCCTAATAGCGCTGCATGTGTAGACACTGAGATGCTGAATGCTCAACTAATTAGGATAGATGCACACCCTGTCTATTAACACAATTTAATATTTCGTTTACATTTTCCAATACTTTTTTAAGGCAGAGTTCTGTCATTCTGGCTCACATTCTTTAGCCCCACATTCCTCAAGTAATTCTCTTAAAACTCTTTATCTCAGAAATGAAATGGGTGCACAGCAGACAAGAGAACATGCTGTGTGTGTTTTGGAAGTATCACTTCACAGCACCAAAATGTGAACTTTATTTGATGCTAATACTACTATACTATGGTTGACTATCTAATAAAAATCCCATCAGTAGAAGCAGTGTTACTCATGCATGACTGACTAATTACTATAATGTCAACAGATAGAGTTGGAAATACCCTTTGGCACAAAAGGTTTGGATTGTTGTCACTTCATCAATGAAAAGAAGTGCAGGCCATCTTCCTTAGGTCACTATGGTCCTTCACATGATTACTCACATAAATCATAAATTGCTGGTGTGTTATTATGTCAGTGATAAACAATATGAAGACATGTCAGTTTTCAACAGGCTATTCACTGGCAATGACTTCTTTATAAATTCATCAGAATATTAAACTCAATCCTTGGCTGCATTGCTTTAATGCTTTATCCCTTATTTTATATATGTATGAATAGAAGTTATTGAAAATAACATCCCTGCAACATGATATTCAGATATTCCTCTTAATATATGAATATAAGTGCTACTGAATTGCAGTAATTCAGTAACAGTGTCAGGAATATCACTGAGAAAGGTAGAAAGTATTTCAGTTGAAGTCTTAGTTATCCTTTTTTAAAATTTCTATTTCACAGTATCTGATTATAAATAACTATAAATTCAAAACTGTTTTAATGATAGGATTATGATAGCAATATGTCTTTCAATTATATCTTTATGAACACCTCAAGTTGGCTGTGTGATTCACTCTACAACTATTAAGGTGCCTTTGTGATAACCTCAGGCCTTTATCATGCCCTAGATGGACTTCATAAAATGAAGATGCCCACCTTTGGGATTTATTAAGCAGGAATGTTGTCCTTCACAATTCTAACAAAGGTCAACATCAAAATGTTCCCATTCCCTACAAGCAATTATGAGAAAATACTAGCATTGGAAAAACTTGATATCCTTGAACCTCAAAATGACTGGGCATGGGGGAGTTTTCAACTCCTGAGCAGGCTGCATCTAAATTCCATACAGCCTATCCCCGAAATGTGTTGAGTAGCTGCCATGTCTTTTAATTCAGCCAAAGTGCTCTATTTTTAACAGTGGATTTAATTTAATCAGGAAGTTGAAACTTTGGTTAGAGAAATAATAAGGGGAAAAAAGGGCTGTCATTATCTAATTTATGTAAGTTGTCCCTATTTTGTCAATGTGCATACAGTTGCTGAGCACAAAAATCCTCACAAAGAATTGTCAAATCTTATTAACGTTTTGGGTCTAGTCAGAAGTCTGCCACACTGAACTGCATTTGGAATATAAAGAAAGTAAAGGGCAACATGTTCTAGCAGCTGTAGCAGCTTCATAATAATTAAATTACAGTATACTGCATGCCACAGTGTGACCTTGGGATCCACGAGTAGCTGCACGAAGATGTGCAGTCATGGAGAGGAAATAACAGAACTGATTCTAAAAGCAGATATAAAAATACCAATTCATAGATTGGTATTTCTGAATATTGATGTCAGGGCCATATATCTATTATGGTGCTTTGTACTTAGTCTTGGAAATGTATTGAGGTGATAAGTTTGGTCCAAAATTCTGCCTGATTTAATAGAACAGGCACTGAATACACACAAAGGTTAAAGAAGGTGTTTTCCTCTTTCAGACTATAGAGCTGTTTCTGGAGGCTCCCTTATTGCAAGGGATGAGGTTGTTATAATTGTTACAGGTTTAGTAAAAGTGGTTCCATTAAATACCCCTGTATGTTAATTGAAAGTGACAACATTTTTATATGCTGCTTTCAACAGAATTAGTAAAAGTTCATGATTTTACACCCACATTTCTTAGCCTTCTCTACACATAATGCTTTCCTTTGAGGAAGAGAATAATTGGAGGATGTAGGGTGAATAGACCTTACAGCCTAGTGTCGTATTGTTAAGACCCACTATACTTTGACTAATTTAGCACAATGGGTCATCCAAACTCCTGTAGAGTGCAGTTAGATGCTGTGGAAGGGAGAGAGATCAAGCTAATAGGCATTCACCTGCACTTTGCATACTACAAATTACTTTGCATACTAAATTACTATAAATACTATAATAACTAAATTACTATAAATACTGACAGATTTCAGAAATGCAAGGTCTGTCATGGTCATTGTCCAAACTACAATGATTTCTATATTGCTTTGATTTTTGAAGAGATTGATTTGCTTTTACCCTCAATTAAAGTTGATACCTAAACTTTATTTCCCTCTGAATTAGCAAAGAGTATATTAGAAATATTTCCATGAAAATCACTGAAATTAGACAGATGCAAGCCTGATGTGAATGAGCAGAGAAGTAGGGTCCCCTCTACATGTGCAGGTAATGGTGTGATGGGATTTAATGTGAGAATTACACAATTTTGCCTCCTTCCCTGCCACACGTGCAGGGCAGGAGGTGTGATTATGGGGTCATGCATTAGGTCCCATTGCACCTTATTGCTGGTGCGGGGGAAGCCTGATCCTGAGCTCCCCTTTACCGGTAAGAGCTCCCACATCATAGTTCAGGTGTTTCCAGCCACAGGGGCACCTCCAAGCAGTGATCATATAACATGCACATGATTAGGAGAGCAATGCACATGATTAGAGGTTGAGAGAGAGAGCCTTATGAAGAGAGGGTGGGAGCATGAGTGACTGGTGCCTCCTGAAACTGGGGGGGCACCCGCAGAAGCCACCGATGATGGTGGCCCTGTCAGGGAGGGCACTAGCCCTATTGACAGCATCAGTGTCCGCCATTAGGTGGGGCACCGGTCACTTCAGGGGTGGCATAGGCACCTCTGTGGACCCCCTATCAGTTGCCTATGGATGAGAGGCATGGGACTCTTCAGCTTCGAGAAGAGAAGGCTCAGGAGGGACATGGTGGCAGCCTATAAGTATATAAGGGGTGTGCATCAGGAACTGGGAGAGTGTCTGTTTGCCAGGGCACTCCAAGGGAAGACAAGGTCTAGTGGTAACAAACTGCTGGAAGACCATTTTAGACTGGACATTGGGAAAAACTAATTTACTGTGTGAGTCTCCAGAGTCTGGAGTAGACTCCCCACAGCAGTGGCGCAAGCGCCTACCCTGGATACTTTCAAGAAACATTTGGATGATTATCTTGCTGGGATCATCTGATCCCAGCTGACTTCCTGACCTTTGGGCAGGGGACTGGACCTGATGTTCTTGCAGGGTCCCTTCCAGCCCTAATGTCTATGAATATCTGTCTATGTGAAACACCCAAGGTGGGAGAATCACTGCTGCAGCAATCTCTCCACCCTGGGGATGTGGGAAACCCCTGGGGTGACAGGATCACCACAGGGGATGAGAAATGTGGGAGAGACATGCTGTAGAAACCCAGCATTTACTGCTGTTGGGCTCAGGATGCCACCAGCTTTGGGGTGCTGCCAGGACACAGAGTCTGCACCTGCTGGAGCTAAGAATCCCTAGCAGCTGTGGGATTCACAGACCCAGCTGAACAAGGTTCACCTCTGCAGCTGGGAGCCCTGTCAGCTTCTAGCTGCAGGGGAGACCCTGCTACAAGTACAAATTAAGGCTTGATAGAAACCAGTGATAAAGTTAGTACATGTTCTCAAGAACTAACTTTATAGCTGGTTGGAGCCTTTTATTGTGTGATAGCTACTTTGCATGGGTAGCTGGTCTCAAGGAAATTGCTCAATTAACCAGTTAATTGTGAAATACCTGTAATGTAAAGAGGGGGCCTTAGAATTAGATTTTGAACAGATCAGTTCCATGAAATAAAACTGTGTTCCATAAATTATATGCATTAGAAATAAGTGCATTAGAATTCTGATGAGTATAAAGTCTGAATTGCTTCTGGTGTGTGGTATGAATCAATATTTTTTGGTCTGACAAATTCAAAAGATTCAGTTATCAGTCATGTATTGGCATATGCAGAATATGCACTATATATTGAGTATTCTGAAAGGTATATAGAGATCATTTTGCTAAGCTTTACTTATAGCTAAATAAATCTGTTTTTCTTGAACAGCTGCTAAGAAAGGCACAAAAATTGTTTAAGCTAATAATTCTGCCAGTTGCAAAAGTGGTATGAAGATTTACACATAAAAAAAAAAAAAACAAACAAAAAAACCCACTGTACACACTCCAAAGTCAAAAAATAGCTCAACTCTTGTCTGTGGTAAACCTATTTAAAAACATTTGGCAAAACTAGGAAAAATGAATGGATAAAGTGAATAACAATAACAAAGTATAAAGAAGCTTTCATGTCAAACAAAAGTAATGAACTGAATTCCCCAAAATAGGTGGATTATTCAAGTTCTTTTTTTTTTCCCTATAGGATTGACATATGTAGAATATGAATGAAACTTTACCTTATTATAGCCTATATACGGTACACATTTAACAGAACAATGTAATGTTATTTCAATTTATTCCTTTTTAATAAATGTATATTTAAAATTTTCAAACCACAATAAGTGTCCACATCATCCTTTTAAAGAAGTTAACTTTCAGCAACAAGATCAGATTTAAATTGCTACATAAAAAGACCAGGTAGACTTTTTCTAAATTTTAAAATTTATTATATTTTTTGACATTTAATCAAAATTTGTTTTTATTATATTTTGTGTTTTTTGAATAGCTCTACAATTGGTCATCTACCTTAATAATCACCAATGTGTAAATGAGAAAAAAAATGGTCTTGGAAGAATGTAAGGTTGCATAATACTTCCTTTTGCATTGATTTGATTTACCCAAACAATGTAGTTTTGGTGTTATTAGATAGACTTCAGAGAACATCCAGTGAACCAGTGTTCTTTCTTGTTTGTATTCAAACTAATGGACAGACCATAGTGGGCTGTACAGGTTGTTAATGGCCTTTACAGACCATTAACGCCCTGTACAGCTCACTATGGTCTGTAAGGGCTCCTAAAGATGTGCAGGGAGCTGGCTTTGATACGCTGGAAATCTAGCATGTTGGAGCTGTTATGTTATAGCCCAGGGACTCATATATACGTTGTTGCTTTTAATCCAGTGGACCAGGTTGAGGCTCTTGGGGAGGAGACCTCATTGAGGCACACTTCCATGCAAAGAAGACCCCAGCGCCAGAGGGGGCAGTTACTGAGGCCGAACTAAACTGAAGCCTCATCATAAGAGGTAACATCTACATGCCATCTGTGAGGCATGGGGCATGATAAAGGGACAGTTGTCCAGATGGAGCACTTTACATTTCTCAACGTTGAACTTCACCAGATTCCAATCCACCCAACTAGTTAGCCTGTCTAGGTCCACCTGTATCTGTAGCCTATCTTCAAGCATGACCATGCTCCCCCTAATTTGGTGTCATCCATGAGCTTGAACAGTGAGCTCTTCAGTCCCACATCCAAATCGAGTCTGCTGAAGCACAGAAATAAATGCACTCCAACAGACTCTGGTATCATGTGTATTAGTGTCCCTGCACCAGAAAATGACAGTGGGGGACTTTGAACTAAAGCTTGCTCAAAGAGCTTTAGTTCAGAGCACCCTGCTACCATTTATCAGTGCATGGGGATGCTGATAGATATGATGCTTGGGCAACTTTAGTTAAAAGTGCTCACTAATTAAAGTGCCCCCCTCTCCCCACCATGCCTCTCAGTTGTAAAAATGCCCAAAGTGCAGCTATCAGGTCCCATCCTTTTGTTGTAGCCCCAGCCACAGATCTACCTGTAGATTGCTGGTAGTTACCCTCTGGTGTGAGTGTTAGTGAAAGAGCTTGCCAAATTTCAGTGGTTTATCTGGTGAGCATTGGTACAGTCTGAATAACTAATGGAAAATGGAAAAGGGAGTGCACGGAGTGGTAAATTATGGCTGGATGCAATGAGATTTGGGGAGAAGGTTCTATTGGGAACAGAACCAGAGAATAAAGTAATAGATAGTGACTATTCACTAGCTATTCAGCTGAGGAATTCAGCTTAGGATCTGTAAAGCAGGTCATTTCAAAGGTAATTGGGATGGTGGGGGGCATAACAGGTGGTGCACAAGGCTAGGTTATGGTGGGATTTCCATAAAAGCCTTGCTGAGTGGGAAGTGTTGATGGGGGCAAGGAGAGGGGAATCTCAGTACTTACTGAACAGGTCAGCCAACTGAGAGAGCTGACACAAGGGCTGAATTTGTTCCAATTGGATAAAAATCGAAGTTTGATGATAAATTTAAATAAAATGGCTTCCCTGACAAATGATAATGGGAAAATGGATTACAGGCAACAATAATCTAAGAAAAAATGTTAAGATTTATTCATAAAAATGCTCTTTGTGGCCAACCAGGACAAAGGGCTTCATACTGAACTCTTATGCTACAAATAATTCTGGAAGCCTGGGACACCCAGATAGAGACCACATCAAACTTGTGTCAGAGAGAATCATTGAGAAAAATGTACATATTACCCCAGGTCTTTAGAAATTACTACTACTTCTACTGGCAACTACTAAATTGTTTATAGGAAATGGATAGCTTTTGGCAGGGTATTTAAATTGAAAACTCCAAGCTGTAAGAAAGTGGAGAAGTATCTTACCATTGGGAGGGAGAATGCAATTAATTCAGACATTTAATAAATATATGTAAGGATGCTAGCATAGATTCATAATCTAAGCAGCTAAATTCTGCGTGACTTGGCTCTGATGGCTTTACTCTTTGTCTAAAAGCTGATTTGCGACCTTTGGCCACACAAATAATTTAAAATCACTTGAATACTCTCAGCTGAATGATACTACTTGCCTGCTAATTTAGAGGTTACCACCCATTCCATTCTGTGTAAGGTAAATTTTATATTGCTAGCCTTCCTCTTGACCTCTTTCTGGAGAAACATGATGGATGATTTACTGTAAAACACAACAGAATTAACAAGTAAGAAAAGATATTACGGCTGAGGAAAACCAACAGTACAACCCTTTAGCACACTTTGGGCTGCTGGCCAATAAGGATAATTGCCTAATGACATGTCTTTCCAAAAAATCTTGGTGTATATGTACAGATAGTCAAGCTAGGATGACCTGGACACTTGCCAGTGAAGAAGAGAGTGGATTGCTATCCCTACTCAAAGCACAACAAATCTGTTTTATGGTAGGTGCTCAGCATTGATAACTTAGGTGGGAACAACTGCAAATCTGTTAATGACTTAGATTTTCAGATTTCCATCTGGAAGCATCCAATTGACATACAAGACAGCTTTGTTATTTCTTCCCTCAGCATCAACCAACAACCAGTGCTGGTACTTGTCCCATGTCAAATAAAAATGTGGAGCAAAAAGCATAGGTTGGTGAGGCAAAACATCTGGAAAATCTATTCTGAGCTAGTTCTTATATAATCAGCTCAATGTTCTGTGTGGGCACAGCACACTGTGTGCTTAGTGTCTTATCAGTCCTCCAGTCATCCCAAACTGCGCTGCTCCTCACCTCCTCTAACCCCCCATAACATATGCAGAGCCTTCTCTGGAACACATCCAGGGCTCCACTGCCTACAGGAATCACAGTCTGCAGGGGTGGGAAAGTAAAATCCTCCGTGTCAGTTTCACATCCTTGCTACAGACCCTAAGTGGGGGGTCACAGGGTCATTTGGGGTAGAGGGTTGGAACCCAGGTGCTGTGGGGGGAGGACAGGACTGTACAATGCTCTGCTCATGATTCACAGGGGCCCGGGTGCGCCGTGGGGGCCCCAAGAACTCCACAGCTTTTCAAACCCTGCCAAAAAGTTATTTAATCAATTTCACTTCCCTGCATGGTTCTCAGGCTCATCTGGGGTGGGGATGGGGGTGAGAATGAAGGATTTGACATATGCTGGGGGCAGGAGAGGGAGGAAGGCATCTCTGGTTGTGGTGCTTGGGAGGCTGAGTGCTCTTCTACCAAGAACTCCCTTTTTTGCTTGCACTGGAATCCCAGGAAAATCCCAAACTTGACTCAAGGAAGAGGCTATGGTCTGGGTACTCTTCCACCATCTGGTGGTATTTTAGCAGCAGGGCAGGCCCTGAAAGGTGAGTTTTCTCCTTAGAGCCCCTAGCAGTGTACTTGTAGACAATGTTGTCCAGGGACAGGTGAGCCACTTTCCAATCAGTACCATACCTTGAATGATTCAATTATTATATCTGTCCCTACTCTCTGGGCACATCCAGATGTGCATGGATGTTTGGACAAATTACAGTCGAACACCTTGTGCTGTTGCTTCTTGTCCCCGGGAAACGCCCATGCCAGGTGTGCTTTTGTGCGTGGCAAGTGTGTGGCAGTAGCACCCCTGGTCAAAAACCACAGTGCAGCACATGCTAGAGCAGTGAGCCCTTACAGCATGGAGAGCACCGGAATGTGTGGTATGTGGCACTGCAAACATGTTTGCAGTGCCACATACCACACCACCACGTTCCTCTGGACATACACTTTGAGTGCACAGAGGAAAAATGTATGGCTTATCCAATTTTGTATTAGAATACAGTTTTCTCTAGAATACTGACACAATTTTCAACAAAGAATTTCAGCAGAGTACCAGTGTTTATGACTTAAGTAGCTAGCTATATAAACTGCTATTTCACAGAAAAAGTGCTAAATTCAGTCTTTGTCACATAAATTGCTGCCTTTCCTTCTGCCTTTGCAAATAAAAAGTATGAATCCAATCCTGCAACCAACCCAAATTGCCATTTTATTAAGCCTAGCACATTATTCAATAATTCTGTCAAACTTCTTTTTTCTCAGTCAGATATCCATCTTCTGGATGTCTTTTGTGAAGTATACTGTCTCCCACACAATGGAAATGGAAGGAAAAAAAATCAGACTTAGGAAGCTCTAGTTGGCACACAGTCACTTTGGAGTGGCTTAACCTAGTGAAAGATATAATCAAAGACAGTAAAGATAGTCTTCTCCTATCTTAGAAAACAGTCATGAAACTAAACTGTATTCTTATTACTGATGTCTAAATATAAACCATAATATAAAATGTATCAAGGATAATGGTGGCCTGTCCCAGAAGAAAATGTGTGTATTTATTTCTAGCTGTAAGAGAATAAATTATCCTTAGCCTGGTAAGAGTGGTTCTATTCTTAAAATTCAGTATCGACCATTTTCTAAAAACTGGCTTCTTGTTGATTGGAGGTGACACCATCGCCCCCACCCCATCTTCCTTACTGATCAATTGTTTCTTCTTTTATCACTTAAGCACACATGGCTTGTGCAGAGCTGTCTACATAACTTAAGGCCTGATCCTGCAACATGATCAAAGCAGAAACACAGCTGCAGTTTAACCCTTTTGTAGCCCTGTATAAAGAAAGAGTCTACAAACACTGAAGAGCAGGCTGAGGAAAATAAACCTTGCATTGCCCTTCTGTGCTGGTGGTGTTTTGCCATGGAGTAAATGTGAAAAAGTCACTTCATCCCTGCTATGAGAGAGAGAGTGTGTGATTACCTCAGATAATATGGCCTGGTTTGAACCCAAGTGGATTCATGCTCATGCATAACCTGGGATCATGCCAGTATGCCTGCATAGAAGCTGAGGACTGCTGGTTTGTGGCTTATGTCCTGCATTCAGGTGGAGGGCAGATGGAGTACTTTACAGCTCTTGCAGAGATTTAGGGCACCGTGTTTGAATTTAAATTCCCACTGACTTTTGCTAGAGTTGAATGAATATCTGGAGGCAGAATTTGCTCTCTGGACCCAGTGAAACCTAGAGATGTTGGAGTCTGACTGGTCTAACTAAATCCCAAACTTTCCTATCCTCAGTCTGCTCTAGGAAGCCTTATTCTTTGTTGGTATTTTTCTGGTATGTGAAGCATGCAGTGTAAGAAGGAGGGATATCTGCTTTTTTTAATTCCTCTCTGATTGAGTGGGAGGATATATTAATATTTGACACAAGACAGCATCATGCTAAAATGTACCATTGCTGTGCAAAGAATTCCCATGTCTGGTCTGCTCCCAAACCAAAAGCTCTGTAAGTATGATAGTGTGCTGCCGTGCATGTATACGTAAGCTCTGTAGTATCAGTAATCATATTACAAGTAATATGTAACATTACATAGCTGGTTATAATTCCTGAGTTAGAATCTCAGGTGCCTTTTTGGTTTTTAGTTAGTTTGTTTTGGGTTTTGTTTTGTTTTTTTAATTCTTTCTCCATATAGGCAGAGGCATGTAAGACAGCATATAAGCAATAAGTAGAGTATTGGTTTTTGCACAGCCTTGCACTTCCAGTGACCACAATGCTTCTAATTTGAGAGCTAGCATATACAAAATGTCTTTGTGTGGCCCCATCTTGTGTTGCAGAGACTTCCCCTTCTAGTCTGGAAGGCTAATTGCTCTCTTCACTGGCTCATTTTTATTATATACAAAACAGTTCATCAATGTGTATGCACAGTCTATGAGTCAGGCCACTCAAAAGAAGAGCAAACAAGAGGGAGCATGACATAACATTTTTGTTAAGGGACTCAGTTAAGAGGTGACAGACTTATATTGTGTTCCCAAGATTATTCCTGGGTTATGTGTAATGCCTGGCTAATGTGCAATGCATAAATAATCCTGGGAGCAGGGACTGGAATCCAGAACACCCCTAGTCTGAAGGGGTGACTCAGGCACTAGACTGCTGTCATCTTTCTGCTTGTTTGCTCTTTTGGCCTGATGATTCTTGCATTCCTAACTGCATAGCTGTCCAATTTCAACAAGAGGGTTGAAAGGTGACAGTACTTGGGTTATTCTCAAGCTTGGGGACTCTGGTAGTCTCTTGGGAAGTGGGAAATGAGGTTTTAAATTGTCCCAGGGTGAAGAAAGAAAGCAGTGCTTCAATTCCTTGGGTGAGTGCTCTAACCACTAGGGAATTATTTTAAGAAAAGGGATGTTACTGCTGTCATTCTCAGAAGATGACTCCATGCTTTAAATACCAAGCAGATGAATGTACTTAAGCTCCTGTGAGGGGAACGAGTTCAGCAAGATCACATGTGCTTACAGGTCCCCAGAAGAAGACCCTGTGTACGCACTAAGCAGCTTTTCACTCAGTATTTAGGCACTCCGAATTATGTTACAGAGGTACTTAAATCTCCCCATTAACTGTATATTTCACCTAAGTGCCTAATGCAGCTATCTGGAATCATCCTGCTAAGAAGGTATTGAAACACTTGAGTTGGAGGCAAGTAAAGTGCCTGAGTGCCCAAACTTTCATTGCTAAGTAGCATTGACTTCCATTACTTCACTGGGAATGAAGGGCACTTCACACTTCATGGAGTTTTGCTTTTAGATACATAGTCTTTCTGATACTTAAGCATCTGCTTTACTTAAGTACATGTCTACTCCCAGATAAAAGATTTTTTTTTTAATTTTCTTTGTTGCTCTAATAGAAGGTATCATTTTGGAACAACGAGTTCTAGATTTTTGTATGTCTACTCCCAGTAAAGTTAAGGACAGTTGCATTTATCAGCTAGGATATTCTAAGACCCTAACACAAAAGGAGCACAATTATTAATTGAAGTCCATGCTTTTATTCAATCTGGTTAATGCTAAAGGCTAACTACAGACTATCAGAAAGCTGGAGAATGAATTGATTCAATCCTTGCAGGTTAGTGTAAGATGCATAGATTGAATGGATAAACAGGTGAACAGACATTCACTTTTCATTCTGGAAATGCAGTCATATGCCTGCAGTGGCCCAGGCCAAAAGCCAGGGGACACTATAGCATGCCTACCAGCTTCGTTGAAGCAGACAGCTTGGGCCAAGAATGGACCACTCATCATGTGAGGGGGTGAGAGGTTGCAGGGGAGGTGCAAATTATCCTGGGATGCTGGGGGGCTGTGAGTTAACTTAGGTCTAGAGAATCTGGGACGGAAGTTCAATAAACCACTTTAACCTAAATCAGTTAAGTCTGATGCTACATCCATCCAGATTTATCTATAACTGGTTTTGGCCACTGTGAAAGTGGCCTATGTGCACTAAATTTCTGTTGTGCTACAGATTTGAACTAGTTTCCAATCATTTATACCAGTTCATGTGTAAATTCTGTCCATAGTCAAAAAGTTAAAAGCAGTGAGTGCTATTTTTTTTCCTGCTAATGTAATTGTGAAAGTGTATAATGGCTTCATAATAAACTATCTAGCTCTTTGTGAAAGAATTTTTCAGGGGTCTTGTAATAAAACCCCCATAAAACCCAAACACGCAATAAAGCATTTTCCTAGTATTGTTTTCCTGACAGGTGAGTGAAAAACCAAGAAAGCCGCTTCTCACTCCGCAAAAACAAAACATGTACATCACCCTGGGGTTAGGATAGGAACTTTAGCAGATTGTGATGGTAAGGCTGGCTAAATAAAGTGCAGGGAAAAGCAAAGGGGAAGCTAGGGGAAATCAACATTGGAGATCTGTGAAATTCCCAGTTTTGAAATGAATACAGTTTTTTAAACAGCAAAATCTGTATCTTTCTCCCCACAGTCAGCCACCTGGCACAGAAGTACACAGGTTAGAGGGCTCAAGCCTTATTAGACTTTTACAATAAAATCTGGGAGGGGAATGGAGGTAGGGGAACTTTAGTACATAATTCTGACCTTACAGCCTCTGACCAGACCATAGCTACCATAGCTGGGTATGGATAATAACCAAGAAATGTGACTTGTTACTAACATTTATTTTTTTCTGGAGGAAGTACCTATGTGTGTTTCGAGCGAAGGGGATAATGAGAAATAGTAGCTTTACAATCCCCTTAAATCTTGTGTAGTAGTCTAATGGTTTTCTCCAGCTGTTCATATCTTACTGGACTGTGAAGGTGCTACAGCACTCAATGGATAGGTCTTAGTGAAGTGAAATGGTTTTCTTTATTACCCAGTTATAGGTGTATTGACCAGCCATTAGGTGGCAGAAACCACTAGAATAAACCTTTCCACTGGGGTTATAGTCAAGTTTTAAATTATAAGCACAATGGTTGTTCTGCTTAATATGAACTGAATTAGCTCCTTTGTCAGTAAAAATAGACAGCTAGAGTAAATTAAAAAAGGTCAGAAGCTAACATGAATAGCAAAGTCAAATTCCTTTTCACAGTTACACTTACTGTCAGGGTGAGTGGACATTGAGAAGGCAATACCTATCACATGTCTTAAATAGGACAGCAAAGGAGTCCGATTAGTGTCCATTAATTCAGTTTAAGAAAATAAAAGATAGGATGGATATTATTTTAGAGCTCTGAAATTAACAGTTAGTAATCAAACACTTTTGTTCTGTCTGCTTCATTTTTAGTTTGCAAATGGTGCTGTGTTCACTTGACAATTTTCAGTTTAATCTGTGTGCTAGTAAATGTCTAGTTACTTTCAACTGAGTTGCTTTTGCAGTTTTGATTGGACAAATACATTTTCATTTTTTCAAGGGTAAAGTTGTATGTTACACCTAGATCATTTTAAATCTATAGAATGTTAAGTAGTGTTAAAGTTAGAATGTGCTATGAGCAGTCATGCATTAAAGGTTAATACCATTTCTTGCCTGCACAACTCTGACTTTCTACTAGGGTGAGGAGAGGCATAACTAGGAGCTGGGACACCTGAGCTCTATCTATGCTCTGCAGGGAGAGCTGGGAGTAATGTATCCTGGATGCTGAAGGACTACATATTGTTCATTTTATCACCATGGAGCAGACTGAAGTTACCCTAACACAAGCTAGACAGCACACCCCAGAGTTAATCCTCACCTGAAGTGGCATAACTTTGAGATACACAGAGGGCACTTAGTATGAGGTAACAAGATTTCATGTATGACAGATTGTGTTTTACGTGCCCTTAATATGGTCTAAGTGTAACATGTAACTTCACCCTTCCCCTGCCAAAACCCTTCCAGAGCATTACCTGTGGGCTGGTAAACAATAGTCATATTCTGTATCAAAGCTGACTGCCTTTCATATGTGGCTAAAGTGAAGTGATTTCTATAGCTCAAATAGTTTTAAATTATGTGAAGTACTTTGAAAATACAAAAGCTAATGTTGGTAATGACTGAATCAACTTAATTGGAAACCAAATCCCTTTATTTATTCTCAGAAAAATAGCTTCCTTAGAAGGTTCTGTAACGGACACAGAATTCTAGGGTTCAGAATGTAGCTGCTTCCCCATACCTATTAAGGCCATTGATCCAATGAAAAGTTGCTGATAGGAGGGCCTTTGTGGTTATTCACAACTGTGACCTTCCTTGATTATCTGCTTTTGTCTCTTACTGTGTTGCTATCTATTTTTTATGCTCCACCAACAATATCAGAATTGAATGCCCGTAGGTCCATTTTTTGATTTGCTGTATACTGTAAATACTTCCAACAACAACAACTTGTTGTCATTGCCATCATCATCCTAGTTTTGATAGTGGTTTTTGCTTGTTAGGAATCATTAATGTGGCCCACAAATAACACCAAAGAGCTGTCAAATAGTTTTGTGAGGGGCATTCCCAATCCAGACTCCTACTGCATGCCTTGGGGAGGAAAACCTTACAGCCTCTGGTAAGATTTAATCCAGAAATCTCTTTGTCCTCTTTTTCAACGATAAAAACTACATGTACTGCTGCAGCACTGGTCCCTAAATTACAGATTAGATGCTTCTTCCTCTTTGGCTCTGGCTACTTGTTTATTCAGGACAAGTCTATATTAGCCATGAAGTCCGGAGACCAATGATACCACTTGCCAAGGCATTAAAACCATAGCAAGCACATTTCCTTCTTAAAGCTTGCCTTTCTCCACTAACAGAAGAGCTGGCATTTGGAAACAGGGTTGGATTTCGAGCAAGCTTCTTCTCATCATGCTGGGCTGTAGATGGTGAGGTCTGGTGGTCACCTCAGGGTCAGGAGAAGCCAGGACATCAGAATCCAGGACCTGAGTTGGGGATCCAGAGGGTCAGGCAGAATGTGAGGTCAGAGGGTTAGCCGGATCAGGTATCTGGAAGTTCAGGCAGAGAGTGAGGTCAGGAAGCTATGCAGGTCAGTTATCAGGTATCAAACCAGAACCAGGTTGAGTAGCCAGAGGGTAAGGGAGAGAACGAGGCCAGGAGGATATCCAGGTGAGGTATCCATCAGTCAATAGCAATACAAGCCAAGAATGCAGAAGCCTAGATACAAAGTTGAGCCATTTATATATATATATATATATATATATATACACACACACACACACACACACACACACGTATATGTATATTTTTTATATTTTGTCACCCAGGCACTTCCCCTTCCAGGTCAAGGGTTCATATGGGAAGGGTAGAAGGTCAGCTGACCTCAGATGACCACTCCAGTGGCAGGGACTAGGTGTGTGCTTAGGCCCAGGTGAAGGATTCTGGCCACTTGTGTCTGCCCTAGTGTTTTGTTGGGGAGGTGGCAGAACAGGGTGAGCCAATAAGTCTGACAGGCCAACACCCTGGGTTCAAAGCCACAGCCTGACTGTTCTGGAAGAGTATACACTGAAAAGTATACTTAGAGATTTAAAAGTATCCATAGTTATTACCAATGTAAATGATATCAGAAAAAATTCCCTTTAGGAAATACCTAAGGCAGGGGTGTCAAAGATACAGTCTCTGCAAATCTAACTCGCAAGATCATGGGGCAGCAGGGCAGGCCCTACGAGGAGAGGCTATGGGACCTGAACCTGTTCAGCCTCCACAAAAGAAGGCTGAGAGGGGATCTGGTGGCCACCTATAAACTTGCCAAGGGGGACCAGCAGGCAGTGGGAGAGTCCCTGTTCCCCCGAGCACTACCGGAGATAACAACGAACAAGGAGCAGCACCAGGGGTAACAAGGAACAACGGCCATAAGTTGACTGAGAGTAGATTCAGGCCAGATATCAGGATGCACTACTTCAATGTCAGCATGGCTAGGAGCTGGAACCAACTTCCAATCGAAGTGGTGCTTGCCCCTACCCTGGGGGTCTTCAAAAGGAGGTTAGACAGCCACCTAGCTGGGGTCATTTGACCCCAGCATCCTTTCCTGCCCATGGCAGGGGGTCGGACTAGATAATCTGTTTAGGTCCCTGCTGACCCTACCAACTATGAAACTATAAAACATCTGTGCTGCTTGTAGGTCTTGGATGCAGTATATGATGATCAGGGCCTGTTCTGTGCACACACTGCATGGTACACAGGGCTGGAGCTGGTCTGTGGGCCTGATTCAACCAACAGACCAGCCCTGCACCATTCATCTGGCCTGTGGGGCCTTGTGATTTTGACATTGCTGACCTAAAGCATACACCTCCCTCCATGAAAAAACCTGGAGCTTCTACGTTTGTTTTTTTAAATTGAAATATTTTGTATCAGGGACTTTGCTCGTGCAAATTGGTGTAGCTTTGCCAAAGCTACAATGATCTGAGACAATGTACCTGAATGGCTGAGGGTATTTTCCTGTAAATGTAACTGTGACAGGGGGCCTCCCGGGGCCAAACTCCGTGGCCCGCCCGCCTGTCACCGTGACAGCAGGCCTACTCAGGGCCGAGCTCTTCATGGCCCGCCCACCTGTCTCTGGGCGACCACCCGCTCATCTCGCCCGCCATGCCTTTGATGATAATGAGTTCAATTAGGATGTTAATTAAGCGGGCGGCTGCCCTTCGATTGCCCCGATGCCCAGGGGCACTCTGCAGCTCCGACTTCCCCTAATACCGCAGCCCAAGCCTCGCAGATGGCATCATGGTGTTCTTCCTCACCGGCCCTTGCACTGGGCCCCGGAATCCTCCATGCAAGACCCCACTATGATCTTCGCTACACAGGCAGCCACTCCACCACCCTCTGGGCTACCTCACCCTCCCGAAGCCTTGTTCCCCTCTTGGGTGTGGTTCCCCTGGAACCTTCGGCTACCTAGCCCTGGCCCACCTCAAGGCCAGTCGGGACCCCAGGCCCCCGGCTCTTGGGCGTCCCTCGTGGTGGGCCCCCGACCCTTTTGACCCTCACTGGTCCTGGCCCCAGCATGGGCCAGTCGAGGGGACTCTCCCCTTCGGGCTGGGTCTTTCTAGCTACTCACTCTACTCCTCAGGCCTCACTGTGCCACTACTCCCTTCCTCCTAGGAGCAACCGCAGCACCTCACCCACCTTACTCCCACTCTCGGGGTCCGCCCTCTCTGGGCCCCTCACAAACACTGGCCCTCTCCCAACTCAGGGGTCACCCACCCGGTGGTGGTGGGAGCTAGGGGTTAAGGCACCCCGACCCACCTTTCACCGGGGTGATAACTGGCCTGGCATTTCCTGGGGGCTCCCGCGCCACTGAGAGCCCCACCAGACTACCCACTCCTGGCAGGGTGCAGTTTCAGGACCAGGACCAGGACCAGGACCAGGACCAGGACCAGGACCAGGACCAGGACCAGGACCAGGACCAGGACCAGGACCAGGACCAGGACCAGGACCAGGACCAGGACCAGGACCAGGACCAGGACCAGGACCAGGACCCTCCTGCCAACCCCTTGCAGCTCCCCCTTACCTCCAGGTCATACACAGCAGCCCTAAGACCAGGCAATGTTGCTACCTGACCTCCTGCAGCTAAACTGCCTGGTTTATATAGGCCCCAAAATGGCTGCCACAATCAGGCACCTGGAGGCTGCCAGCTCCAGGCCCTTAAAGTGGCAGGAGCACCCTGTGCTCCGCCACAGTAACCATTAACAAATGCCACTGCAGTAGATTGTTTAGATCATGCATGTCAAACATATGGCCTGTGGGCTGGATCCAGCCCATGGAGTTGTGTATTATCTGGCTAAAGAAGCTCCTGGAGGGGATAGAAATTTATGGGAAGTGTAAGAAGGGAAGAAGCCCACTGCTGAAATCCAGGGGTCAGAGCTCAGTTGGGGATGTGTTAGTGATGGGGTAAGGCAATGTCTCCTTTAACCCCTGTGGTGCCCCAACACTACTTGTCCCCACCGTCACCATGTCCAGATCTGTATGAGGAGCTCTACAGTCCAGATGTTGCCCAAAGGGACTAAGTTTTCCTCCACTATTTGTGCTTTTGGGGGCTCTTTAATGCTTAGGTTTGTTGTAAGCTGAATGTTCAAATTAATTCCAGTATTTGAAAAGCTTCTTTTGTTATGTGAAGAAGAATAATTGATTCAATTTAACAGCATACTACTTGTAAATATCCCCATCAAAGATAGCTTCAAAATTACTACAACCTTGATTTTGGTTTTGTGAATGCTTAGCGCTGACATTTTAGCACAAAATTACTTGTGCTAGGAGGTTTGAAAACCATACTATACCATTGAGAATACACAGAGAAATAGACAGCAGGGGGAAAAGTATATTGCTATTGCCTGTTAAGCTGTAGGGTACAGAATAAAATAGAGGATTGAAAGTCAGAAAAAAAAACCCCAAAGAAAAACAGACAGGTAGGTGGAAAAAAATGCTAGAGGGAACAAAAACTGCTGCAAGCAAGATTTACCATAATCATTCATAGAAGGTTTATAAAAGGATATTACAGCTACCTGGGAGACTGGTGCCCCAGGCTATTTTGGCAAGCAAAGTAAAGAGAAATTATAATACAATAATATATTGCTTCAGGATCCAATCATAGAAGAAGTGCTTGGACAGTAGAAGACAGCACAGAATACTTGGAACTTGTGAAATCAACTAAGATTGTTTTCTTAAGTAATGTTTATATAGCAATGCACTTGGAGATATATTTATCTGCTACAGGGTGTGTGGAAATTGTTTTATATTCCCATAAACACAAATAATCTGAAGGCTGCGACTGAGACACCCCTAGGCCAATTTTAGTTTCATTGGGATTACTGGAAAATGTGGCTAATTCTTAGAAATGTTTTAAAACCTCTTAGTGTTTAAGAATCTTCCTGATAGTGAGTTAGAAGCAACGTGGAAATGCCCAAGTGCCCTCATCATTTCTTTAAAAAAAATAGCATTTAACTACTAATGAGAATAATAACCCCAATGATCACCTGACTTGGACAGAGGACAGAAATGGTAAACAGCTTGGAAAAACTCTATAGTACTTCTGTATTGTAGTAAATATGTCTTATTTACTGAAAGCAAAACATATGAAGATCCATCTGTAAGAGTACTATGGAGTGTAATGGAGACAAAACCAGTAAGTTTTTATTAATATTTGGAAAAAAAGGAGATTTTTTTTTAATTAAAATTTAGAAAGACTACTACATGTTTTATAGACAAGATAACAGTCTAGTATATTCTAGAACTTCTATCAAAAACCTTTGGAAATGTATTTCATCTCCATTAGATTCTATAGGCCTTCATTTTACTCCTGGTTATTGAACAACCTAGGCAAAATAGCTGCCATGTGTAATCCAGGATCTATGTTGACTCCCTTTTCATTAACCATGGCCCTTTACTCCAAAATAGGATGACTTGCAGCCTCATTATAGAGGCTTCTATGTGTTGTGCTGTGCTGTTCTGCAAAATATGCCATGGAAGTTTCTCCATATGCAACTTCACCATGAATATCTAGATCTCTACAGTAGATAAATGTCTGGTTGGTTTTCTCTGTGTTTGGTGTAACATCTTGTTACAGGGCTGTTCAGCATTCCCTCTGATGCCATTTGATGGTATGGGCATGTCAAAAAATATTTAGTGGAGAAGACTGAGTCCAGTGTTCAAGAAGGGGAGGAAGCAGGATCTGGGTAATAGGCCAGTTAGCCACACCACTATCCTTGGGAAAAAACTTTGAAAAAATTATTAAGGATCACATTTGTGAGTGTCCATCAGGAAAAATAATGCTGCAGGGCAACCAACACAGGTTCATAGCAGGTAGATCCTGCCTGACTAACCTTGTTTCTTTTTATAATCAGGTCACAAAATGCTTAGATGCAGGGGACAAGGTAGATGTCATTTACTTGAATTTTACAAAAGCCTTCTATACGGTAGCTGTATACTAGCTGTGGCATAGATGATTACACAGTCAGGTGGGTGGCAAATTGGCTAACGGGACACACCCAGAGAGTGGTGGTGGATGGGTCGACATCGACCTGGAAAGATGTGGGTAATGGACTGCCCCAAGGTTTAGTCCTTGGACCAGTGCTGTTTAATGTCTTCATCAATGACTTGGATGAGCGCATGAAGAGCCCTCTGCCCAAATTCATGGATTACACTAAATTATGTGATACAGTAAACACACTTCTGGGCAGGGAATGAATCCAGGTGGATCTGGGCAAGTTGAAGAAATGGGCAGAACAGATTAGGATGCAGTTTAACAAGGACAAATGCAAAGTGCTGTATCTAGGGAGAAGGAATTACCAACAAACGTACAGGCTGGGGGTGACCTTCTTAGCAGCACTGTAGCAGAAAGGTATCTCAGAGTCATAGTTAAATCCAAGATGAACATGAGTTGTCAATGTGATGAAGTGATCTGTAAAGTTAACTGCACTTTATCATGCATTAACAGGTCTAGGGAGGTGATACTTCCCTTCTATGCAGCACTGGTAAGGCCGCAGCTAGAGTACTGCATCCAGTTTTGGGCACCATACTTCAAGAGGGATGTGGATAACCTTAAGAGGGTCCAGAGGAGGGCCACTCATATGGTTAGGGGCCTGCAGGTAAGGCCCTACAAGGAGAGATTGAGGGACCCAAATCTCTTCAGCCTCTGCAAGAGTAAACTGAGAGGTGATCTTGTGGCTGTCTACAAATTAATTGCGGGGGAGGGGGGGAGGGAAAGCAAGGGATAAGGGATGCTCTGTTTACTAGGGCACCCCTTGGAGTAGCTAGAAATAATGACCACAAATGGATAGAGAGTAGATTCAGTTTAGACATCAGGAAGAACTTCTTCACAGTAAGGATTGCCAGAATCTGGAATGGGCTACCAAAGGAGGTGGCGCTCTCTCTTACCTTGGGGGTCTTCAAGAAGGGTCTGGTCAAGCACCTGTCTGAGGTCATGTGACCCCAGCACTTTTTCCTGCCTGGGGCAGGGAGTCAGACTCAATGATCTGCTGAGGTCCCTTTCAACCCTAACATCTATGAATCTATGAATGTGAGAATGGGCTATGATACAGATTTAGGACTGCAAATTCCATTCTAGATCTCTCACGAATATCAGTGAAAGATATGAATAATATATGAGTCAGAATTAAAGACACTTGTCATTTGTGGATCCTTCTTATCTTACAGTTAATTAGATAAACCACCAATACTGCTTAATGAAAATATTTAAATAAAGAGGGTGAAATATTGATGTCCCTAAAGTCAATAGAAGTTTTGCTACTGAATTCATTAGGACTAGCATTTAATCAGAAGTACTATAAATATGGAGAATCAAACTGTTTTGAAGTAACTGAGAACTTCTGATCTTTATAGACCCATCTCCAGCCAGGAAAATTCAGTGGGTGAAACATAAAATCAAAATGCAAGATTTACCTCATAATTGGAACTCAGTGGAAATATTACAGACTGGGTATGAAAATGCAAAAGCAAATTATTCTCAGGGATTCAATGGCTGTTTTCTAAACATTTCCTACCATTGCTAGAACAGTGAGCTGACATTTTTTTGGAGTGGAGAATACTGACAATTCCATTTGAACATAGTGGAAGATGTAGATGCGCTTAGTTTAGCAGGAACTTTGTCCATTTTGTTATGGGATGGACAAAGTTGGCGCGGATTTATTCTGGGTTGGATTGTGCAGGTAGAGGCAAAGGGGACACTGCCTTGGAGAAATTTATTATTTTGACGCTACATACACAGCCCACCCAGAAGTGCTGCTGAATAGGAAGTGTGAGAGCACACAGCAGTCTCCCCTTCCATGATTACTTTTCTTATGTTCTCACTGCCCAGGACTACTGCACTTCAATTTTCTCCCCTTTTACATTTTGAGGTCAATAGTTTATATACATTTTAGAAAAGGACACAGAAGCAGTACCGTATTAAGCAGTCTGACTACTAAAATGGACAAAGAAACAGAATGCAGTGCAACTCTGCTTAAGGCACTGATGAGGTTTCAGGAGACAAGGTTTTGGTGTAATGCAAAAAAATTCCCACCTGCTCTTGGATAGGTCTCTCTATCTCTTGATGCCTTCATTCCTCATTTATAAACAGGTGGTGATGTTACATCTTTTCTCTAACATGCATCTTAGTTTCATAGTTGGTAGGGTCGGAAGGGACCTGAGCAGATCACCAAGTCCAACCCCCTGCCATGGCAGGAAAGAGGAATGGGGTCAAACAACCCCGGCAAGGTGTTCATCCAGCCTCCTTTTAAAGACCCCAGGGTAGGAGCCAACACCACTTCTCTTGGAGGTTGGTTCCAGATCCTAGCCACCCTGACAGTGAAGTAGTGCCTCCTAAAATCTAGCCTGAATCTACACTCTGCCAGCTTGTGACCGTTATTTCTTGTCACTCCTGGTAGTGCTCAGGGGAACAGGGACTCTCCCAATGTCTTGTGAGTCTATTAAAACTGTCTCTTTCTTTCCCTGTGTACAGTGCCTAGCACAACAAAGCCATGATCATCAACTGTGCCTTTGGATAATACAGTAACACAAACAATAAATAACAATAAATGTGTTTCCTTAGTGAAACAGAAATGTGAAACTCTAGGACTATGATAACTGTATTTGATTTCCAGTGTGTCACTTTTAAATTAAGTGTGGATTTTGGCTGCTGTGGTCAATTAGCACTTTTCAAGCACACCAGTAAATAATTTTATAAAACTTGTGTAAATCATCGCAGAATGTGTTATAATTGCATTGGCAATATTACATATCACAGTGGGCAATGGTGGGAAAAGATACCTGTTCTTAGAGCATCTCTGGTTGCTAAGAAACTGTTCCTTCAATCATAGAAATCGTCTTTCACATTAGATGCATTATACTAGCAATTTGGAATTTTAGATAGAGTAGCAAGCAAAAGGAGAACAGTCAGAAATGCAGAGAATTGGTATTAGAAATCTGTATGGAGCTTAGTATTTGCATGCCCAGTATTCAGTTTTTACTTATGCTTGTGTTAACATTTTTCTGAACTCTTTTAAATTCCAAAGAAACCAATTGAGGAGCAAAAACACCACCAGATCTGGACTCTTCAGGATAAAACAAATGCAAACTATAAAAATCCTCCCCTCTGGCCTCCTTTCTCTGTCCTTGAAAAAGGAAATTTCTTATTATATTGGCTTCAACATGGTGCTTTCAACCAGAATGTCCTAGGGGTCAGGAGCTTTCCTTACAGTGATAGTCCTATGACAGCAGTCCCTTTACCTTGTATCTTCCAATCCCTCAACTGTGAATGCTGTTTTGTTAGATGCTCTCAGTTCTCTCTGTACCCATTGAGCTGTGGGGATAAGATTGTTGTTACCTCCGCAATGAATAGAGATAGGGTTTATGGAGAGCCTGGCCAGGAGGAAAGGAAATCATTTGTATTTGTACCCTGGACATGTCTATATGTGCTATTAGCACACAGCAAGAAACTCTGGTGTATATTGTACCAGAGTCTATTGCTCCCTGGCGTGCTGTTTGAATGTGTACCTAGGACTGCAGCATGTTAAGCCAGGTTGGAGCAGCCCCAACTGGCAGGAGGTCTGGGGAAGTCAGCCTGCCAGGCTGGGGCTGCTCCACTCTGGCTCAATGTGCCATGCTCCAGTGTGGGGGTAGCCAGCAGTCAGGCCCTGCACTGGAGCACCCTGGTGCCCAAGTCAGCTGCGTCAATGTCTGCACGTGTGCTGCTGTGGATTAAAAAACTCTTCAGCAGGATAGTATTTGTGTTTACAAGTACTACTCTGTTCTGGACTGAGTAGTTTTTTGCAGCCTTATAGGACCATGCATGTAGATGCAAAATGTTTACTACAGAGCTAATTAGTCTACTCCACAGTAAACATCTCATTTAGCTTACTCAGGTCTGGACTGTTGTGTGAGTCAAGAGCCAACCTATGCCCTATACTATACCAGTCCAATCAGATCAAGGAGTTTGGCATGCATGAGGGTAAGAGGCCTGCATATTAAACAGGCAAGATTTGGACCCAGTTGTTTATAATCCTGTTGATACAAATGGTACTCATGGCATAAATGAATGCATGAAAGATCCTCTGAAGAGGCTTTGAATGCAAGAGTTCAATGGGTTCATTTGTAGCCTTTTATTTTTTTCTTTTGTGATGTTCTTGTAACTTAACTTTACATGTATTGTAAATTGGCCTGAGCGCTCTTCAGCTTAATTCTTCTTTGTTACAGCTGCATATTTTATTTAATCAAGTGATGCTGTTGTGCTAACATTGCAGTCATGCCATATTCCAGTTGAATAAAAAACCTGGCTAGCTTTTTGTCAAAAGCAATCGAAAACAACGGGTCAATTTTTGCTGAACTCTATCTTTGAAGTTTGAAGCTATTACAAATTCTGAACTGTGCTACTGTATTCAATGTTAAATGTCTTAGCTAATTAAGTTTCTAACTGAGTTTCTTTTGTAGCATGTTCAAAGATTTATAACACAAAGATCAGAAGGTTGAATCAAGGATTTAATAAAATGTGTTGTACAAAGAAAGAAGTTGTGTAGCTGAACAGAATAATAAGCACTCATTTTAGTACTGCTGGTGTGGACATAATGATTATTACTCTGCATCTATTGAACTTGATTTAAGTTTTAGCCTTACCTAAACATTTAAACATGTCATTAAGTAATTACTTTAGGTAAACAGACAACAAGTATTGCTGACAAAACTTTTAGAAACATATATGTTGCTATTATCTTGAAACAGCATCTTTTCTTGTCCAAAGCTGATGTCTGTGCATCAATGTGAAAACATCTATATTTGATATGTATATCTATAAGCAGTTTTAAAAATAAGGTTTAATATCCATTAATAGATCTTATCATCAAATGGTTTATATGACTGTGTACATCTCATGGCATATTATAGTTAATGCATTTTCTTTTCCAACTCTGAGTAAACAATAATATAAGGAGAGTTTTCCTGGGGTTTATATCATTGAGCAATGGAGTAACACTTGTGAGAGCATTTCAGTTATGGTTATCTGAACCCTTAGTACAGCAAACAAATAATACAGCAAAGAGAACAAACAAGATCAAAATGTTTCCAAATAACCCAAGTAAACTTCAAAATCTCTGTGTATTAGACAATGGTCAAAGTTGTTTCCTGCACAATGCCATCCCATGGTTTATAAATCCTGCTTGTTTGAGGAACAGTTTGACAAAATGAGCTGCCTCAAATGGTTTGGAAAACAATATCACTTGCAATATAAACCACTGTCATAAAAGAAGGCTGTGCTGGGTTTTACTGTAATGCATAATCTAAAGAACAAAATTGAAATTGCATCAAAGACTCAGGATTTAAGGTTGAAAAAAAGTTGAAGATCTATATATAAAGAGAAATCAGCTTTTTAAAGCTAGTTTCCCTTGTAACAGAGGACAACTAAAACATTGCCATTTGATTTCTCTCAGTAATTGCTGATTAAATCTACCTAGCAAATCTATCAGCAGCACACATCTTCAAAAAGCTCTGCCCAAAACAATAGTTAGATTCCTATAGTATAGAAATAACTGACTCACAGCTGAATGAGAGTTTAATTTACTAATACGTAATTGCACAAGCTTTCTAAATCTGGGTTATCCAGCTGGAAGCCCACAGGCTGCAATCAACTCCCAACAGGTTAAAATGCACCCCCCTGACTCCTATCCAACTGCTGCTCCACCCCATAGGTCTTGATGCTGTGGTGGCTGGGATCTCCAGACTTTCCCTCTCAGGAGCTGGGTGAGTCGGTTTTGGCTTACTCCACCTGCTTCTGGGGAAAGGGTGGAGTAAGGAGGTCACTATGTTCATGGCAGAAAGAGATCTAGGCCACAGGGGTGGTAAGAGAGGGCCTGATTTGCCTGCACTGTGCATGTGGTATGGCCAAGAAGGAAGTTGTACTGCCTGCACATCAGAGGAGAGCCCAACTGAGAGCTCTCCTTAAGGAGAGTTCTTAAGGTGGGTTGCTCACAGTGCTTGCGGGGAATCTGAGCCAACACGGATACTGTGCTGCCCCCTCTGCAAAAGGGAGCCAGGCTGCAGGGGAGAACTGGCTCTTCACATGGTCTGAGCAGTGGAAGGTGAGCTGGGTTGTGTCACAACCCAAAGTTGTGATTTTTGTTTTGTGTGTGCTTCGGCACTGCTAAATTATTTTCCCCGCTAAATTGCAGCTTCTTTGCACGGTGGAGTTTTCTGCTGCAGAAGAGAACCCCGGTGCAACGGAGAATTTCCCACCAATTTGTAGCTTTCTTTGCATGGTGCATTTCTTTTTGCATCTAGGAAATGCTCAGTGCAAAGAGTTCCCGCCATTTGTATTCAAATTTGAGCCACATTATTGGTTCACGTTAAATTATGCATATGTGGCAGCTAGCGATTGGCTTGCTAGCTGTATAAAGAGCTTGAGTGGTTTCCGCCCAAGTTGGAGGACTCCACAAACACCAGGAGGAGGAGACTTCACGCTGTGTGAAGATCTCTAAGCACTGCGGATCCTTACGGACCCAACGCATTTCTTAAAAGGCAACAGGGGCCTGACCAGCCTCTGGCCTCTCCCCATCGTCGATAGATTCCTAGACGTATCCCTTCCTGCGAGAAAAAAAATGGACCCACGGAGCTTCAACAACTCCATGGGAGAGCGCGAACTTGTTGTAGTCCTCAAACGAGGATTTAAGCGGTGCTGTGCATGGAAAACTGTCCAGCCTACACCACGACCATCTTTGGTGTAAGTAAACAATCTTTAAATCAACCATATCGCTTACCACCAGGCGGGCGGAACGGGTGAGAGATTTGTCAGCGGACGCCTGTCGCTGAAGGGAGAAGAGGGAGTCTCCGAAGACGGAGCCCCAAGAGAGAGGGAAGTGTATTTGCTCCCCTCGGAGTTTGGATGTATAATGAGGGACGAGCAGGTCCTGTTCAGGCCCCTCGATACTGTGTCCCTCGCTAGAGTTAACCCTTTGGGCGGAGCGAACCCGACCCTCACCCGGGAGTGTGCCCTATGTCTACGATATGCTTGGGAGAGTGAAGAGCCGGTGCCGATCAGCCGGTTCCCTCCCCTCATGGCGTCTAGATTAAGGGGTCACGAGCTTCCATCCGAGCTCCGTGAAGATCTGGAAACGGAACGCGCCGCAGATGAGAGGGTGGCCCTGCGGTACGACAAGGGGGGAGAGTTAAGTGCAACTTTTCCTACGATCACTAATTTAATGCACCAGAATTTAAGTTTGAAAACCCAGCTGCAGATGGCTGTTCAGGCGGTCAAAGAAGCGGCTGAGAGAAGGGATCCTGAAACGCCAGCCCAAGATGGCACCGAGCAAGAGGGAGACCGCGTGGAAGAACCGGAAAAGAAGGGTGGAGCTTCGGAGGAACCCGCGAGAGTTCGGTCAGCAACTCTGCCCATCGACGCAGCGTCGTCTCCGGCAACCACGCCTAGCGACGCAGCGACGCCTCTACCGACGAAGGAGAGAGTCAAGCGGAGGAGTGCATCTGCCCCTCCTGCCTGAAGCAACAACAGCAGCAGTAACTCCCGCGGCAACAGTTCAGCCTATAAAAACATCAACTCCCGAAAGAGCAACTTTCCCTACAACAATGACTAATCGAATTGCTACTGCCTACTATGCTTGCACCAGAGCTGAGTTACAGGATTTATGTAGAGCATCAAGAATCCAGCCTGAAGAGACTCTAGTTGTATGGTTGGGACATTTGGTCATGGAACTTGGATCCAACCTGCTGAACCAGGAAGAAGCAAGCTTCCTAGTTAGACAAGCTTCGTGGAGTAGAGGACATGTCACTGACATCGACATGATAGCGGTCAACATTTACTGGCCTATTCCACTGCCAGCGCTTTTTGCAGGACTGATTAGTCAAAAAGCCCATGTATGGCATGAAGGACGGCCAGAACATACCAGCACAGAGCATCTCATGTTAGCAATCATCGGAGTCTCGTACTGTGCCTGGAACCCTAGAGCATGTGCGCTGGGACTGACATCACTCCAGTGAATAAGACCATGGCCTCACTGTCATCTATGAGATCCTGGGACTGTTCCAGTAACCGTTCACAGCTTAGACAGTTGTCTCGAGATTTATGGGCGAAAAAACATCGTCGTCCTCCGGATTCTGCTCAACCCAATGGTGAACCAACCTGTAAGTAATCTCCTTTGTCAGTTGTCACGACTGCATATCCTGATGAAGCCAAGATTATCTTTTGATCGGGACCATCGACACCCGACCAAACTTCAAGGCACCAAATATCGTGAATCCGATCTTCCGTCACTGCCACCGAGAACCCCAGAAGAGCGATACATGTTTGGATTTCTCCTACAGCGTTCTGGACTCAATAAGCGGCAGCTTTGGATTTTAGGGGACACAGGCCAATGGCAATTGGCCTATGAGTTAGGTTTCCGTTATTTAGAGGAACCAGATGATGGCTCCTCAACGATTTCATCCAATTGAGAATATAAGAGAAAATGGTTTAGAATAACAACCACTTGTAAATTTGTTGAAGATGCGTTAATCTATTTTTTTTTTGAGAGTTTTGTTTACAGATCCGGAATTCAGAATGCATGGTGAAGAGAAGCCCTGAAAGGGATAACATCATCGGAAGAAGTGAGGGCCTGGCGTACGACTTCACCATGACGCCCACTGAAGCCCTGATCATGTAGTTTTATTATGAATCTGATTATGTGTTTATGTTGATTATTGTTTGTTGATTATTATGTAACCCAATCCCAGGACAGCGAATTTTATGTTTGTTTATTTGTTTGTTTGCTTATCTGTTTGTTTGATGATTCACGACAAAGCTCTATATCACTAGAATGATAAGTGTATAGCATAATTTAGCTATGCCTTCAGCAAGGGAGGGATGTCACAACCCAAAGTTGTGATTTTTGTTTTGTGTGTGCTTCGGCATTGCTAAATTATTTTCCCCGCTAAATTGCAGCTTCTTTGCACGGTGGAGTTTTCTGCTGCAGAAGAGAACCCCAGTGCAACGGAGAATTTCCCACCAATTTGTAGCTTTCTTTGCATGGTGCATTTCTTTTTGCATCTAGGAAATGCTCAGTGCAAAGAGTTCCCACCATTTGTATTCAAATTCGAGCCACATTATTGGTTCACGTTAAATTATGCATACGTGGCGGCTAGCGATTGGCTTGCTAGCCGTATAAAGAGCTTGAGTGGTTTCCGCCCAAGTTGGAGGACTCCACAAACACCAGGAGGAGGAGACTTCACGCTGTGTGAAGATCTCTAAGCACTGCGGATCCTCACGGACCCAACGCATTTCTTAAAAGGCAACAGGGGCCTGACCAGCCTCTGGCCTCTCCCCGTCGCCGATAGATTCCTAGACGTATCCCTTCCTGCGAGGAAAAAAAACGGACCCACGGAGCTTCAACAACTCCGTGGGAGAGAGCGAACTTGTCATCCTCAAACGAGGATTTAAGCGGAGCTGTGCCTGGAAAACTGTCCAGCCTACACCATGACCACCTTTGGTGTAAGTAAACAATCTTTAAATCAACCACTATGCATCCGTGACTAATTCTAGCTTGCCTCCAGTCTTCTCCGACCCCACGTGCCCGGGCTGCTGGCCACAGCCCTCGTGCGCAAAGACGGGCCGTGGATCGCTCCCGGCCCGCACAGTTTTCTCATGCTGTCCTTGCAGCTGGGAGGAAGCCAGGCTGGGAGGAACTCCAGGGTGGGGTACCCAGCAGTGTGTGGCCTGATGGTCTTGAATGCATACTGTATCCATAGTTCTTTATTAAAATCAGTTGACAAGATTTGTCAATCTGGCATGTCACTTTGTACTATGCTAGTGGCATCTGAAATTTAAGTTGGTATTTCCAGGCCTAGGAAAACAACTGCTGACCAAAGGAATCTCTCGCGATATAGAGCCACTGTTCTGTTTCCTCTGGCACTACCTTTGCTACAAACATTTAGGGGAATGTGGCTGGAATGCCTCTACATAGTGATAATTGTAATAGTTGTCTAGGTTGTTTGGGCTGTTAGAAGTTGGCTTAAAATGTTATGTTTAGGGACCAATTCTAGAATCAGTGCATCCATACACTTTACCATCTGTTTGTGTTTAAGACCTTGTTGAAGACCCTTCTCCCACCTGTGTTGCAAGAAGTTTGGCTATCTGAAGAAGTTTTACATCCCAGATTGTAGCTTAGTGAGATTACTCAGCAGAGTAATGAAGTCAGTATTAGGATAGATATCTACACAGATATTTATGACCTAGAATATGCACGCTGGTCAAATTCCAAACACACTATGCTTCTTTGAGTCTGATAAAGTATCAGTTCCTATTTATAACTCCTGATGCCATTGGCACACTAGGAATTGTACATATTGATTAAAGTCTTTTAAAAGAAATGGAGGAAATGAGATGGTAACAGCTAGAAAATTATCTTTTCAACAGAATAAATGTGGCTTAAGGCTATCCAATAAGAAAGAAGAGAGACAAAGAATAATTTGGAAGGAAAAAAGGAATACTGACTCATATATTTGGTTATATAGATACCCATTACCAGAATTGTTTATGTGTTGCTATGCACAAATATATTTTGAAATAAATTTAACAAATAACTTCTGAAAAAAATAATTCTAGTTGTCAACATAAAATTATAAACCATCAAGTCACATTTCATAAGGCAAGTAGTTTGGTTTTTTTATGGTTGTTTTTGGAAAAGGAAATGTTTTTACTTTGTGTCAAATTATTTTAGTCTCTGATGGCTTTTGAATAGATTGAATAAACATAAAAAGTTAAAATGACAAAAGCCCAAAGCATAGGTGAATAAAACGTATATTTTTTTTAGCTGACAGCTGCATTGTTGTTGAAATAATTACTTGAAATATGATGGTGTATGGTCTTAAATGTAATATTGATTTTTTTGGCTCTTTTTGCTTTTATAATGCTACCATTTTTTTCACTCAGTGAAGACTCAGAAAATGTAATGATAGTTGCAGTGGCTTGATAAATTACCTCTCTATTATCAAGAGAAGTAAACCTTTTCTTACTGAGAGAAGGCTAGTAGAGTGGTAGGCAGTGTGCGGTGTAGCAGACTATAGCACAGGTCAATACAGTCATGCTAACATGAAGCCAGTTAAGTCAAATAGTACCTTTGTTTCATTTAGATTTCATTTAGATAGCAGGTAACCTAAGGAATCATTGAAGATGGAAAAGATCATTGCAATAGCATATACGGGAGCAGATTCTGGCACCTACTTTTCTGTGGAAAGCAGCCAGGTTATGCACAGAGTGAGGTACTACTCCAAGTGAAGGATGATGGCCAAATATGGACCACAGTGGCTTCTATTGTGTTATAAATATTTATTTTGAAAAATCGTAAGGGTCATGCTGTGGTATATGTGAATTCTATACATTGGAAATCAGATAGCAGAGTCAGTGTCTTGGTATGATATTTATCCAGTGATATGATATTTATCCAACCCCAAACCCGATGGGCAGAGAGACACACCAACATTAGCATCCTCCTGAATGCAAACACCATGAGTATTATGGTGATAATCATCCAACATCAATTTTGTGAGACTATGTCATCTGGATGTCTGACTCTAGAATCCCAAAGCAAGTTTTATTCTTCCAGCTCTGCCAAGGAGTATGCTCAAGAGGAGGGCAGAGAAAGCACTTTAGAGATGTCCTCAAGGCCAACTTAAAAAAATGAAACATGGGTGTCAACTTGTGGGAGACTATTGCCTAGAACCAGGCCAAATGGAGGAAAAGTCTGCTGCAGGGATCTCAGTACTGTGAAACCTCACAACAATAACAACAGGAGATAGAAAAGTTGAAGTGGCAGAAACAGCATCTCACAGACCTAATCAAGAATCCACTGCCACCCATCCCACACAGAAATACATGTCTGAGCTGCAGTAGACCCAGATAGGCCTTATCAGCCACCTTTGGATGCACAGCTAAGACAATCATGGAAGAAAATCATCCTTGACTGTGGCAATCATCCTTGATTGCCAAAGAAGATGATATTTGTTAACATGTTAACACCTAAGGTTATCTGTAAGTACAGGAGCTTTTAAAAATACTCATGAAAACATCAGTGCAAAGGACATGCAAAATTAATGATCAAAATGACTGAAAATCATTCCTTCTTGTTGAATCTCCATCCAACCAAATACATTCCAAAATAATCACACCAAAAGAACATGAAAACGACCACTTCAGCTCCCCTTTCCATGCGTGAGACTAGACAAGACAGTGTAAACCCCAGATAACTGGACAACCCAACCAACACTATTGCATACTGTTGGAATTCATATGTTAAAAAGGGTAACTAACGTATACTTTAGACATAAAAAGGGATCTGAAAAAATAGATTAGACAGAAACAAACCCTATATTAGCACATCTTCAAGTTTTCAGAGGACCAAACCAAAACCTTGCAGTAGAACATCCATGTGCTTTAAAATTCAAAGCTAGAATCTGCAGATAGAAATGCTGAACTGTAAAATCTCTAATACAAATGAACAGAAATCATTTTAACAAAAATACATAAACAAGACTAAAATTCTGAAGTTCATTCAGAAAAATGCAATGAAAACGTCTTCTTTGATTGCTCTGTATTTGCTTCATCAAGTGGAAGCCAAGGATTTAATTCTGATCTTGCACATGGTTTACACTGAAGTCAGTTCTCACACTGACTTTGGTACACCTTCTTCTGAGCCATGTTAGCGTGAGAAAAGAATCAGAGAAAGTCTTACGTTTCTTCACAAAGGGACAGTTTCTTTAGCCTGGTAGAGGTGACTTTCGTATTTCTCTTCTGATAAACTAGCACTATGGTGATTTGTATCGCAGAGATGTTTGCTGTGTCATTAGAATTAACCTCTTGGCTGGGTAATTATATCAGGTGTGATTTTCTTTAGATTAGTTTGCAAAAGTAATTATTTCAGTTCAGTTACTGGATGAGGGGTGACAAGAGGTGCCAATTTAAGATGAATAAGGTCCTCCACCAAGAAAGTTTTAAAAAGGCCTTTATTTTCAGCAAGAAAGCTTCGCAGGCTGAAATAAAGATGATAAAAAAGGGCTTTCTACCAAAAAAAAAAAAAAAAAGATAATAACTAGGGCTGGAAAGATATCAAAATGCCATAATAAATGTTCTATTACTATACTTTCATAGATAAATAAGCATAAATAAATTCTGTCTTTATCACTGCCACATGACCAGCTGAGTTTTATTTGCACATATACTTGTTGAAATACAATTTCCACCGAGATCCTTTATATTCCCACATGAAATCATATATTTTTATACAAAATGCCCTAAGAGAAGGGCATTGGTTTTGGGAACAATACTCCAAGCTAAGGTAATAATGGGCACATCTACATATGTCACTATGGCAACCTTTTTATTGTGCTGTGATTGAGTACTTCCATAGGAAGTACTAAATCGTGGAGCAGTAACAGCCCATACTGCACTGTGTGCATGGCACTTGGTTATATTTAGCACCTGTTTCACCATGCTATACAGGGGAGTGCATCACTACAGTGAAGTAGTTGCTGGTCACATGTAGATGCTGCTGGATGCTACATTTCAGCAGTGTGTTGCTACAGCAATGTACCGTCATGTACGGATGCACCCAATTAAATGTAAAAAGTATGGCTGGTAATAATATAAATAATTATGAGTAAAACTTTCAAAAGTACCTAATGGCAACAGGGCTAAATCACTTCTGACTTTTTTTCAACCTTAAAGCCTGAGTCTTTGATGCAGTTTCAATTTTGTGCTTTGGATTATGCATTACAATAAATCCCAGCACAGCCTTCTCTTATGACGGTGGTTTATATTGCAAGTGATATTGGTGATTCAAAAGCCATTTAAGTACTGTCTCATTCAATGGTTCTTAATTTCCTGACTATCCAGTTCAGTTTGCAAATGGAACATTGGTGTTTCTAAATATTTGCTGGGTATTATTAGGCTTCATTGTTTCTTAAGAAATGTCAGACAAAATGTTTGCTTGATACTAATGATGACCAGAAAGACAAAAAGGCCAGTGAAAATTTGCCCCAAATGCATGTAAATCATCTACAGTACAACTATTACAACTTTAGCAAGATTGTTATGATGTATTTGTAGTGCCATGGACATACTGCTGGACAAATATTTGATTACATTATGCCTATAAACCTCAGGCATGGTACAGTTTCTAAATTATTCACACAATCACTTCAGGGGATTATACTTTAGGATGATAGGAAAATGCCTTAAAGAAGACAACCATGAAATACCTTTATCCTTCAGTGTGCTGCAGAATACCTTAGTCCTGATGCTCCTGTGACTGTTATCATGATGAGTTTACCTATTTGGAGAAGATGATGGTGATTGAAGACACTTAGATAACAAGTTAATTGCCATATTTTAGTTGTTACTGGAGAAACGTATGGATTATTTTTAGGGACACTTCAGTGATAGTCCTTTTGTATACCACATATAGTCCTTCTGTAAGTCATTTTCAGTAGACAGGACTGCTATTCAAAACCAGAGCTGTCAGAATAACAAGAACAGTAAATTGGATCTCTTGAACTAGTAATAGAAGATTATTATTATTAATAACTCTGTATTTTCTTTGCGTAAATGTGGTATGTCTAAAGACTCTTAAAATTATAAAACTAGCAAAGGACGGATAGATCTTTTTTTCCCCACAGAAGCAGGAATTTTTTTTTTTCCCTTAGTGTGCAGAATATTAAATAAAATCAGATGCAGAGAAAGAATTTTGGAAATTCAGAGCGTCCAGTAAAACTGCTCTACATGGGCCATCTATCTGGAAGAACTATTCCATTAAATTAACAGCTGTGGATGATGCATACAATAGAGATAAAGGATGCATTTATTTTACTCTGATTTTTTTTTTTATTATTTGTTCTTCTGGGTGACCAACCATCCCATCAGAAAAGATTTCATTCTATTGAACCTACCAAGGACATTTTATAGTCACTTATGCAGATGAAATGGATTCTATTTTAACATCAATGGACCTAAAACAGTAAAGCTACTACAGTATCTAAGTTTAAAACTGCAGCAGAGCGTTCTGAAGCATTTGCTGGTTCCCCCCAAGAACAACAAAATGCATTTTTGTACTTAAGATGGCTGTGGTCTCACGTCTGCCTGCTAAAGTTTAAAGAGATATTGGGCGCATCTACATATACTATTAATGTGAAGCAATATACTCTGTCACAGTTCATGCCAACGTTGATTGCTCCTGGGTATCACATTTACGTGTGCACCCAGGACCACAGCAGGCTCAGCCAGGACTGCAGCATGTTTGACCTGGGTCTGGGGGGTCAGCCTGCCAGCCTGGGACTGCTCCAGCCCAGCTCAGTGTGCTGTGGATGGGCTGGCTGGGGCACAAGGGTGCTTCAGTGTGGGGCTTGCTGATAGACAGTCCCTGTACTGATGCACCCTTGTACCCCAGCCAACACCATCAAAATCTACACGTGTTGTGGTGCACTAAATAACATTGCTGCATGATAGTAGTTGTGTTTACAAGTACTATCCTATGGCAGGACTTATTAGTTTACTGAGGCCTAATAGGGCTGCATGTGCAGGTGCTTAGACTTTACTGTGGAGCTAATTAGTCAGCTCTGCAGTACTCATCTCATGTAGATACACCCACTGTTAACTTGAATATCAACCTACTGCTCTTTTCTCTAAATATTTTTAGCTTTATTTGCAACAGCACATTAGCTTTTTATACAACACACACATCTGAGACATAAATTAATAAAAATTAATAGGGGTGATACGGGTGTCAAAGTCACCCCTCCTTTTCTCAAACTGGGTGTGAACAGTGGAGATCTTCCTGGGCTGGATCTGTGGGCCCCATAGCAGCTGCAGGAGGTCCAGCACCTGCAGATGGTCTGATGGCAGTGGGATGTGTGGGGCTATGTCCCTTAGCACTCGTTCACCTGCCTGCCACTGTCTCCATAACCAACAGGGCCTGGGGAACCTGAATTCTTTGGCAGGTCACTACCCCAATTCTAGTAGCCTGCAGCTAGCCTGGTAGGCTGGATGGAAGGGCAGCACAGGCCAGATTGATGAAACCCCTGAATTAGAGAAAGATATATTTTTCTCTATTTTTTCTGTGTAAATATGTTCAGTCTTTTTGCCTAACCATATTATTGTTTCCCTTGTTCAGCAAAAGGGGGAATTATTTTTTTTTCAGTACTTTCACTGCTTTCAACTTTCCCTCCTTCTTTGTAAGATTGCATTGCTCAAGAAGAGATCATGGAAAAACAAACAAACACATCCACAAACACATACCAAAAAGAAATGTCAGTTTGGTGGAAATTGGGATACAGGAAAAGGCTAAATAACTTTTAGTAAAAGTACTAGTAGTGCTATCACCAAGAAGTACTATTGTTGTATAACTGTGGATCTCATGCAGATTGCACATAGTGAAAATAGATACAACATGAGTAATACATATTAATATCTAGAGTGAAATCTTATCTACATTGAAATAAATTGGAATTTTGCCATTAATTTTCAGCAAAGCAGGATTCACCTACATAGTGTAAAATATATTGGAATTATTAATATTTTTTTCTTAAAAATCACAGAATGAGTCGTATGGTTTCTACAAATAAATATTCCCTTTGTTACTAATGTCTATGTCAGACTTCTTTTTTTATCACTGTCACTGTGTGTTTCACTTTTCCCTTCAATTCACAGAAACACTGACCACGTGCTTTCTCAGTTACATATCTTCATTAGGTGCTTGTATTAGATGTCACAGCTGATTAAAGATGATCAATCACTTATAAAGAAAGCAGCTTTTGCAATGTTTGTACTATTAAAAAAACAAGGGTACATGGATGTGACTATACTGTTTAAATTATGAAGTGAAAGGTATTTGTTAATTTATCAATAAAATAAAAAATTCCAGAGTATTCCTAAAAATTTGCATGTTCAAACTCCATTCAACATACCTAACTGTTTTTTTCATGACTTGTATGAAATCTGGGCAGATCTACTGGATTATGTAGTATATTATGATATACATATAAAGGCATATCACTTGTATAGAGAAGCAGATCCTCAGATGATGTATATCAACATGGCTTGTGACACCGTAGTTCTTATTTTTGTATATTAATTTTTAAATTATAGATACTATTTTGAAACAACACATACAATGCAATATTCTGTTTACATTTCTAATCCTTTTTTCCAATGCGGGTAGTTTGATTTCTGGCCCAGAAAGAGACGAACGTGGCTTTTTGAAAAAGTAAATGGCTCCTCTTTTTTTTAAATAGTATCTATTGTCATAGTAATGATAGATGGGCTTGTAAATTTATAGTGCACATGCTTGTAAGAACAAAAATTTCACAAGTTGATTCAAAATAAGTGTTCTCTCTTGTCATTCCAAGTGGAAAAAAAAAACTTAGTCGCAAGATATGTCTGGTAGAGTGACTGTGCTTTAATGGCCCAATCCTATAATGGAACATATAGGTATTATGCTAATATTAGGATGGATCCGTAATTGGAAGGTCATTTATATAGACACTTTCTTAAAGGTATCCATAATTAACAATAGTTTATCACAAACACATGGCCACAAAATTCATAACAAGCCTCAAACTAAGATTATTAATAATGGGATTATTAAGGAACAGAATACATCAAGCCATAGGATCAAGTTAAAAAAAATCGATACACTTGAGCAAGTACGAGTTGCTGACAAAGAGGAATTATAAAGACAAAACACAAACCTGGCTAGTTATATATGTGACATACAGGGAGAGAACTTGTAGGGAGGGAGATGGGAACATCTGCAGCATAACTTTTAAGATTCACTCATAGAATTTAAATTAAAACATAGTACTGTGATTTGGCTGGCCTGGGTTATTTTCCTAGATTTCCAATAGACTTCTTGCATACTCATGAAAAATTTTTACTATCTGACCCAGATCTGAAACGTTTGTGGAAAAAGGGAATTTTGGAGGGAGAAAGCTCTAAGAATTCTAATACCCATTGGGCACCTATATGGAGATTTTGCAGCTGTATAAATGACTGTTCCCTCTGAAAGCTATGAGCCACTATCTAGTATTATAGATCAGTGTGTGGATTCCATCTACACGGTCTGGACATTTGAAAAGTGCTGGATTGAGAGCAACCATTCAGCTTTGGGCCCTGGATGGGGGGAAAGTGTCTAGACAGGGGACTCACACCAGGTCTCTTGGTTTCTCCCTTGTTTGCAGACTCCACATTTGTGTGTGGGACGCCTAGCTGTGGAGCTCAAGATGCTGGATCCAGGATGGTTGCCTGGACACCTGCAGAGAATGCTGGAGACATGTGCATAGATGGTGCCAGTGAAAGAAATCCTAAATGGGACCCTCAATTAGATGATTGGAATGGACAGGTTGGTGACTGCACTCTTACTGCTGTAGCACTTGATGAGTTTTCCAGTACCAGGAATGCACTGTGAAAGTCCAAGAATTAGGTCTACAGATGGCTACCCACTGTCTGAGGGAGGCTGTCCTCACCTCTACAGAGCAGATAGAATCACAGCAGAAGGATTAGGAGTTTATGTACAAAGTCAAAGACATCTTGGGATCCAGCTTAACAGCCATAAGTGGCTTCAGTGCTGCATCTTGCTGGGAAACCATTGCCCTCCTGTGAAGGAATAATGGGTAATGGGGCAGGTTTTTGCTGAGCCCCTCCACCCTCACCCCCCAACATGGAGGATCCCACTCTAGGGACTCCTCTCTGGGGTGACATGCCTGACAGTCCAGGGCTGGGGGGAGGAAGGATGGTGGCTGTGGTGGGAATGCTCCATACCGTACATTAATAGGGAGTTGCTGAGGTGTGGGGGAGCCCCAAAACAGGAGTTATGGCATGCAGGAGCCACTGACCCATGGTCCCAGGAGCCAGGAAGGTGTATGGTGGCACCCACTTCAGAGAGCAGCATTAGGGGAGGGGGACCAGGCTGCCTGAGACCCAATGCCAGGGTCAGCATTGACTCACCCAACCTTTCAGGGCCAACTTGCTACCCCCAGCCACTGCTGATCATTTGCATAGGTGTAGGGCCCCAAAGACCACTGGGCCAGGCTGCTGTGGGCCCAGGTACTGCTGCAGGGGGAGTGCTGTAGGCTCTGCAAGGATAGGCATCCCCCTGGACTTGGGTCCAAGTTCCAGAGTGGGTAACATTCCAGTTTTTCTTTTTTATGCACTCAGAAAGTTTGGTAGCTGCAACATTTAATTAAACTGAGGGGTGGCAGTTTTACATAGATTCATAGATTCATAGATGTTAGGGTCAGAAGGGACCTCAATAGATCATCAAGTGGCATTCCCCCTGCTGGCCTAAGATTCTGTGTTTGTTAAGTAGAACCCCTGTAACTGCCCACCCTCCCTCCCAAAATCATAACCATTCATTGCAGCGAAGGTCTTTCCCCACTCTTTCCGTGTTAACGTAGAAGAAGTTCCCAAGTGCCAGAGTGGGCAATGTTCCACAGTTTTTAATAAACACACTAATATTTTGGAAGCTTCAACATTTGATTAAATTGATTAAAATGAGGTATGACTCATGGCCATGATGAGCTTCTGTCACATCAGGTACAGGTGGGCAGCCATGATGTCCCCACCAATCAGGCATGGCTCAGCTTTCTGGATCCTCTCAGGAGTCCTCAGCAGCCTGGGGAGCCTAAGAGACATGGTGGGAGGTGTGCAAGAACCCCAACCCCCCACCCCCCCCGCATCTGCCGGGGTCAGGCCGTGCAGGCAGGCTGGAAACCTCTTCCTCCCACAAGAACTAATGTGTTCTGCTTGCTCCTGACCTAACCATTGGCACTTAGAGTAAAACTCAAAAGTTAGAGCACTTCTTCCTCAGCCTCCTTGAATGCTTGTACTTAGCCTAGAAGGCCAGAATTCTTGGTGTTAAAGATATCTAGATGATTTTGTCTAAAAAGGATAGGCAATAATAGGTTACTTTGCTTCTTTCTACCGCCAGAACCTATGTATGTAGAGGGATAATAGTTCTGGTATGTTAAAGTTCCTTCAAACAATACTGTTTTGTTTTGACTGCCATAACTACCACTAAGGTGAACATTTGTATATAGACATATTAAGAAACTAAGGAGTTTCATTTTGTGTTTTATAAAATCCATGGGAAGACATTTAGTGTGTCAAGAAATTGATTCCTTGAGCCATTTTCCAGCTCAATGTAAAACTCTTAAAGAATGTGCTTCAGTCAAAGTGATTGACGATGGTTTGTGTAAGCATACTCCAAGTAGTTTGGGTACAGTGGATACCAATAGCAACATAGCTGCTGCAACAAAATTGTCAGTATAGACTGCTTAGTTCTGCCCATGATCCAAGTATGTGTTGCTGAAGTTCAAGCTTCTCCTGCTATGTTTTGCTGGTGTCCAAGGTGGCTTGTTTAAAGGCAGGTTGGGTATGTCTTACATGAGCTGCAATCCCATCTTCAATTTGCAGCATAAATGACCCTAAGGAAGCATTTCTCAAATGATGCTGGAATGATCATCCAGGGACTGCAAAGGCCTTCTTGGAAATTCATAGGATGAAATAATTTTAAAACCAGACAACAGAAGATAACTTTTTTTTTTCCTTCATGAATTGAAAGAAATGAAATGTTGAGCAGCCCTTGATCTGAATAAACTGATGTATCCTTCTGTCTGACTACAGGGAGAGATGTATGTGGAAACTTTCTATTTTCTAAACCTAGAGCCACAGATAACTAGGCAGGAGGTTGTAACACAGTGTTAGACCCCAACTCCATGTGGCGCTCAATGACTAGGGAGATGACAGTCCAATTGCCCATGGATCCTAGTACTCATTGGCCAGAGCAGATCAGGGAGCAAACACCAGCACACATTGCTCGCAACAGCTTTATTTGAAATGGAAACAGCTTCGGACAAGGGTCTTACACCATAAAAGACGGGGACATGCCCTGAACAACAGTTCTTTCCAACATTTATACACCTTGGATTATACATATTAAACATTTACTCCACCCTTGTTCCACCTCTGGTTCCACCCATTTCTCCTCCTATCTCAAGCTCCACCAGTGTTTACTGTTTGCTTCTTTAACATAGTATTTCCTATGCATTTAATTCATTTACATGCCTCTCTGCTAAGAGTGCATGCGTAAGACTTTGACCCCTCTGTTCTCTCAGTTACCTGCAGTTTCTCACTGGTTCTTGCTGGTTTTCTTGCTGACTTCCCCATCTCCAAGGTCTTGCTTCTGCTTTATCTCCTGATAATACCTGGTGGGCTACATTTTGTTCTTACATAGCAAATCATGCATCTTGCACACTATCCTTTTGTTAGAAAACTGCTTGCTTAAGCATTTGCAAAGTTAGTTACTTTTAATATATCAGCTAGCCTTGTGACCAGCAGCCTTTGCTGACATTGCCTTTAATATATCATTCAGCCTTGTGACTAGCAGCTTTTTGCTGAGACACAGGAAAAACCCTTCATTCAGCTGCACTCTCAGCACCCTCAGATTTCATATTGTTACACCAACTTCCAAAATCCATATCATTACCCTAACACACAGGTTATAACACTAGACATTGTTTTCATGTGTTCTTTATTTCAAATGCATTTTTGTATCTCTTTAGAAAATTAGACTTTTGTATGATATGGGGATTGGTGTGATATTAAAAAAAAACCTAGACAGAACAGATTCTACCAAGTTTCTGAACATATTCAGTTACTCAAAAGGATAAGATAATTGATCAGGATGTCCTGGCAATATCATGATTCATATTTCTGGATATTATATTTCCAACAAATTTAGTCCTTTGATCACCTGAGTAATCCTTTATAAGCAAAGGACCGTGGGCATGTTTCAGCTCCTCTGTATTGTATTTCCTCCTTCATGTATGTCTAATCTGTGTGACAGATCAGACTTCACACAAATTCATTGGCAAATATTTTTGAACATAAAAGAGGTAAGAAAATAGCAAGAGACTCAGTGACACCTGCTGTAGCTGTAACATTAAAACTGCTGTCAACCAGAGACCATTTGTCATGAACCCAGATTGAGGAGACAAAGTCAAGGCAAAGTTAATCTCCACTACTTCTGTATTAGTGGAATAGCTGTTCAGTAAAAATAAAGGTTGGTCCAACACAGGGAAACCATTCACTGTATTCTGATGGGAACCAGAAAGCTATGACCAGAATTAATGTTACTAGACTTGATTAATGTCCTTTTTTTACAGTTAGGATTCATCAGGCCTATTGCTATTGTGACTTGTGGAATACCTGGTAATGCTTCACATTTACCTCAATATATAAATAAAGCATCACAGGTTAAATATTTAAACAGAGGTGGGAAAAAAGCAGAAGAAAAATGCTATAGGAATACCCTGAAAAGCTCTATTTTCCTTTTGCTTTAATGGGCAGTTGATCTGACTTCCTGGAAGAAATATTCAAAGACCTGAGCTCAGCTAAGTAAGTGGGTTTTTATTACATTGTATAACAGGTTCAGAAAAAGCATCTAGCCATTGTATTAGCTCATTCATTAACGTCACAGAATTGTCTTATCATCACTGGCTCCATCTCTTCCCATGACAACAGCTGAGCTACTGGGTGCAGTGTGTCCAGAGAGAAGCAGTCTACAACAGGAAAAAAACAAACCAAAACAAACATAAACAAATACAAAAACAAAAAACCCCAACCTTCTCTCTGAACACTTGGATGTGTCTCATAATTGTGTGATTTCTTGCTGTTATTCATCTGTAAATAGGAGTGGGTTAAAGACTTGTTCTTTAAAAAAATCCATAATTTTGGAGCTATCTCATCACTACCCTTAGTTGTTTGAAGGAAAACAGAGTTCATATCGGTATTGTGGAAGCACAGAAGTCTGCCCACGTGGATTACAGATCTCTGAGCTCTGATGATAAAAAAGGGGCTCTTACTGACAGATTCTGACAAACCCCTTGCAAATATCTTTGGTATAAGTTAACAAATTAAATGGTTTGTGATGTGGCTGCCGCTGAATGCAAGTTCTGGAGGCTTATTATTTTTTCATCAACCTACCTTTGAAATCTCAATTGTACTACAAGTCTGTGGAATAATGTTTTCCTAGATATGCTATGCACTGCTCAATACAACTTTGTGGCGAAAATATTATAGTTTAGCTGTATCAGAGCAGTATAATTAGAGCAAAATCTTTAAATGTCACTTGCCAAATCCTTTGACTGAGATATTTTACAAGTACGCTAGAACAGCTGAACTAATTTAAGATTGTGTTAATATTGCTTTCAGAGCATATCGACTGTAATTGAAATGTACAAAGTACAAATAATGTGAATAAGTTACTTAAATATTTCATTACAAAAGAATTAATGTGATGGGCAATTAAAGTATGCATTTAAGTTTAGTTATTACATTGTTTATCATTCAGAAGTACCTCAGCTAAGGTTAAAGGTGTTATTAAAAACATTAATTTAATTCTTTATATAAAGGCAGATAATTATCATAAAATATTGTAAATGATAATGAGAAGCACTTTAATGAAGTCTTGGCTTAATTAGTGGGGTTATCATTGTGATTTGCCTGTGGTAAAATGGCAGACTGTTAATATATTTCTATTCATCATGATTAGAGCTTTAGAGCTATTTAGCAATTTCCATTTAAAAAAATTGAGATTTACATTTATATTTTAAATGGATAGGTGATGAATTTGTCACATGCTAGTTTATCAAGTTTAATAAAATCATAAGTCACATTTTTCAGGATTGCATTCCAGATGTTGTTTAACCTGCTTTTTCCTCACAGGCATATATGCACTTCACTACTGTGAGGACATGAAGGATGAATCTCATAAACTTCATGTTTCTTTCCATATGTTTTTCCAACCAGTCTGTATAACAAAAAATATACAATCCAAAATTGTCATGTATTGTTGCTAATTTTCAGTGTCTACTTTTATACTCACCGAATATAATTTTCAGGAATGTTGAACATCCACATTTCCAAATAATGTGAGTCAGATTGGTAGCTGGTCAGTGACTCTGAAAGTTAGGTGACATCTGGAAAAGCTTGTCTTGTCCACTAAAAATTAAGTCATCAAAATAAATAAATACATAAAGTGTTTCCTGAGTCAAGAATCTCAAATGCTTGCTGACTAACAAGAAAAACAATTATGTTCAGGTCAATTGCAATGTTTTGTCTAAATGCTGACCATTAAAGAAAAAAAATACTAAATGAACTTAATTCGCTCTGATTTTATATTTAGGTCCTCAGTAAAATTCTGGCATGTCCTAAGGGAAAAAAATGAAAGTTTAAAGACAATTCCTTGTTGTGTCTTTCATGTTTCAAAAAAAGAAATTGTATAGGTGGTAACCACAGGTGTTTTGGAGTAGAGGAGAAGTTTATCCTTGAAAAAGTACTGTCCTAATAATGTTAGTTTATTTATTTTTTTCCCTAAAGTTTCCCACTTATTTTCCCTGAAGTGAGTACTCAAAGGCCCACAGCTGTCTATAACATTTTTATCATATTGTCTGTAGCTATTTCCTGAGGTAGCCAAACCATTGGTGGCTGGTAAATGTAGTTTTTCTACCATTTCTTAAGTAGTAAAAATATTGAGATATTTTAAGTGAATAGGTTAGAGAAGCCTCTGGGACAACTGGTAATGCCTCCCATCCCCAAATTAATGTTGCCTATCACTTTCCATTATCAGTCTCGTTTTAATCTGCATATAAATCATGCTGAGTATCAACTTTTGATCTTTAATTGTGGATTTACCTTTAAGTGAAGAAAGGCCTTTTCTCTCTCATATAAATAAGATTTATGGGTGCCTGTAGACGTGCAGGGCTGCTCCGATGCACTGTAATTACATTAATCAAGTCTGCTGCAGTGTGCTAATTAGCACACCTCCAGCAGCCTCTGCATCTCATGAATCAGCATCCCCATGCTTCAAAATGGCAGTGGGGGTACTGTAGCTAAAGCTCATTCCAAGAGCCACTCTAATTGAAATACTCTCCCCCACCCCCCAGAGCATGTGTAAAAATGTCCTATGTTTTCGCTAATATATATTAAAATATTTTCATATTCCTTAAGTAGATTAAAGCAGGGGTGCTCAAGGCCTGACTAATGGAGATATGTAATTCATGTGGAGCCTGTGGAGCCATATGCCATGGACTACAAGGCTCTCCAAGGGTCCAGAAATTTGGCAATTAGGTAGTGCCAGCAATTAACACTGCCAGAGCTCCCCTACTGCCAAATTTTTAAATCCTGTAGGCCATCTGACATGGTTCTGTGTATGGGATTGGGCTAGTGCATGCAAAGCTGGGGAAGGGCCTGGGGCTAGAGGCAACTCCCCCCCCACATGTGTGTACAATTATTTCTAATGGGCACAAGCTCAGTCATGCTCAGCCAACTGGAGCAAAGATGTTAGGCATGAAAGCGATGAACAGTTTCCCTGCATGGAGGCACAGGCGAGGAAAGAGAGATAGTGGAGAAATCTTTCCGTGGAATGGCAAGCAGCGGAGTTATTAGCACACCGGAAGTTGTAGGGGCTGGCTGAACTAGGTGCCGGCGAGACAAGTAAGAGACTTTTTCTGTTGATGTATGCAAGGGGTGGGCAAACAGGCACAATGCCCAAGCAAGTACTCATTACAAGACAATTAACCCAGCCTAGGAGCAGAAGGAGCCAGTACGGTGACCACCGAGCTGCGAGTGATGGATAACTGATGATTGGCTGAAGTAGGCTATATGCGAGCAGGCATCTGTGATGATCATCATTAAAATCTGTAAGCCTTCCTATTTACTCCCATCAAGTCGCATCAAGAAAGATAGACACCATTATGAGGGGAGGCAGGATTCAACATCTCGTTTGTGCCCTAGACAAGAACATGCACACAGAGAAGATTCTGGGTTTTCGTGGGGGCCCTTGACCCAAGAGGAGAAAAACTTCTCCAGGGTTGTTTATCCATTTTATCCAGTATATATTAAATGCAAGGTGAGGTGGGGCAGCTTCAAGAATTGTGCTGACAAAGGGCTTGGGCAAGGCCTACTGTTAAATCAAAGCCTTGCAATGTTATGCAACAGGCTGTCCATCCAAAGCTTCACAACCTTCTGCAATGAAGGATGCCATTTTTCATTTTTCCTTGGAAGACAAATAGCAGGTTCTATAATCCCAAAAGGAGGAAAGTGTGTGGCATCTGTGCTACAGGGAATCTGTGTTATCTAGAGAATCAATTAATATTTCCAAGTTCTAACGTGTTGGTTTCAACTGGTTTATGTCAGGCTAAAGATGAAGAAATTGTTTTTCTCCTCGAATTTTTTCTTCACAATGATATTTTATCAAACATAGCTGTTAGAGAGTTGCACCTTTTCTAACACTAAGATAGTTTTGACTTTAAAACAATCAAATTTATCATGTTTCCAGCTGGAAACAGATGTCCTCTGTGGATTAAGATCAGTTCTGCTGTGATATGTTGGGCATAGCTGACTGCACACCACAGATGTCTTCAGACATTGCTTGGTGCTGCACCCTGACTTGGGGCTTGTCTGTAAGGTGCTGCACCGTTACTTGGTGCATAAGTTGGGGAAACTGCCCACTTACAGATGGTCCCCCCATGTTGGGGAGCTGGGGAATTCCCTGAAGGAGATTCCCCTGGAACATGTATCTTCATCCTGACACATGGTGTGTGGCAAAAAGAGTAGCTAGGTAAGATGACCCTGACTTAAAGCAGCTATGGAGGAATATCAGAGGTTTTGCCATGTGGACAATAGGGAGACTAAATGTAAAGCCTAGCTAAGATCCTGGTGTGAGATTGATTTATTTATTTATAATTTTTTTATTAGACTTACAGCAATGCTCAGGGCAGTTTACAATAACAGAACAGCGTATTCATAAAATGGGAGAACGACAAAACAACATAAAAGGGAACTAAAATATCAACATAAGCCTTCTCCATATTTTCCCTTCTTATACGAGCATTTATTTTGATACTCATGATACACATGATGCAAATACAAGTATAATGTCATGTTAAAAAATGTTTCACTTTAGAGATTAGAACTAGATAAAGTGTGTGACTTGTTGCATGTGATATAATTAACTTTGGAGTAGCTTGGCCATATCTGAAGCAATAGAAAGCAATTTTCTAAAGAAAGGTTGAAAAAATCCATATTGATCAGTACTAAGTAGTAAAAATTTATTGCAATGTTGTCAGTTGCCTTATTCTAAATCAATACAAATCTCACCAAAAGCTTCTTAAATGCAATAAGAATCTGACAAGGCCTTTTTGTCACAGATTAGTGTTAAAGCAATGAAAAGGCCCCCAAGGAAAATTGTCTCTCTGACCAGAATGCTAGTTGTATTCTGTTCAGAAGCATTCTTTTTAGTATAGGACATCTTTATTGACATTTTGGAAGCATGAAGAAAAGCTTAATGTTTTATCAGTTAACTAATTCAAATGTTAAGAAATGCCTAAGGACTTTGAGTTTTAGATAAGTGCTTTCATCAAACTGCAAAATGTTTTACTTTTAGGGAAAAGTATAAGTCAGACATCTGAGTAAAAAAAAAGAAAGATTTGGGTATAGATTTATCAGTTCCGTTTGCAGATTTAATAAAAACAGTGTCATAAAATTTATAGTCAGAAGAACAAGTTCTTTTAGTAGGAATATAGCAACTGATTCACACTGCCATGAAAAATGTAATTCTCTGTTCCTGAAGCACTGGGAAGAGGTTTTTGTTGGCAATCTGTGAATTATGCTGCTTTCAGAATAGCTACATCTTGGCTGCAATTTAAATTTAGATCTCACTACATGAGACAACTATATAAAATGGCAGAATCTAATTTGGAGCCACAAAAGGAACAGAAGCTCTTAAACCTTTGAGACAAGCAACACTTTTTGAATCCTGATGTTGCATTTATTTAGCTTGATAACATCAAGATGTTGGTTTGCTTCTATATGCCTCAAAAGAGATGTTGTATTGACATATATGTGATCTTTCTATTTCTATTTATATTGTATTTTTAATCAAATATAGATGATACCTGTATTGTGCTGTGTCCATTACAGGAAAAACCTGCTCATTTCAGCCATCTTAACTGAAGTAAAACAACAGCATTGGTTATACTCAGAACTGGTGAGAGTTTGTAGTCTTGCTGTAGTCTTCTTTTGTTGTATGAGCTTTACCACGTAACTGTAGCCACACAATTAGAACGCAACAGAGCAACTTACCCACCATCAAAGCAGTCTCAAGCAGGATTTTCTGTTATGTTTCCTAATGGGGACTCTTATGATGGCTGTCTGAAATCTGAAACCTGCATTGAAAAGGACTCTCAAAAAGAAACAACTAATTCTTGTTTATGTCATCAATTGATCAGGTCTTCAGGCTGTTCCTCTTTCTTTTTATTCTATTTTTTTCATGTCAATGTATTGTAAAGATAGTTAAGTGACCTAAGGAAGCAAAAAGTTACATATTCTTTCTATAAAAAAAAAAAAAATTGGTAGAAATTTTTGAGAGATCTCAGTAGATGTATTAGTGTCAAGTTTTTTTCTCTCCAGTCATAAGCAAGTTGCTCCTATTTTTGCTTTTGTACTGCAAAGCTAGAGTATCTTCAGATTAAAAATTAAGAATGGTTGCCTTTGCCTACAGTCATTATATATGTGTATGTATATATCATACACTGCCATAATGAACAGGTAGAGCACCCAATGTGGACCAATGGGTTGAAGTTGCAGCAAAGTAAGTTTAGATTGGAAAAAAATGTTGAGACAGTGGAGTAGACTGCCTAGTGAAGTTGTGGACTCTCCATCATAGTAGGTGTTCAAGAAGAGGTTGGACAGCCACTGGGTGGGGATGATCTAGGCATAGCTATGCCTGTGTTCTATTATGGTTATTTTCCATGCTTCTGGGCATTGCTAGTTGCCCCTGATCTCTACTCTCTGCTACATGTGTCTTGGTGTTTTTAAGCCTTCCTTAGAGGCATTGGGTGTTGGCTGCAGCCAAGGCTGGGGACTTTGACTAGGGTGTGTCAATGCTTCTGCTGGAACTAAAGCTGGAGGTTTCTGGGGTCAGAAAGGAATTTTACCCCACGGTCAAATGTTGTGTGGGACAAACTGTGGGAGGTTTTGCCTTCCTCCATAGGAGAGGGCATGGCCCTCTACTCAGGATTTCTTGAGCATATATTGACAACATTTCACAGAAGCAGGACATTGGCTTCCATGGTTCCACTGCTTTACCTGTGGCAGGTTAGGGTATTAGGTCTTTGTTGTATCAGGGTTAACAGGAGTTTTATGTAGATCTTAGATTACAGATTGTATAGGATGGTTTGTATAGGGACAATTGTGCCTCAGGCAGGTGTCTGGACTAAATGACCACTGGAGGAGCCTTCCCCCCTTATTTTTCTATTATTATATGTACACACATGCATACGCACACACACATGCACATGTTCACTCTCTCTCTCTCTCTCTCTCTCACACACACACATTTAAAGGATATTTGTAAGAAGGGCAACCAAAATCACCTATATTTATGATTTGTATTTTTACATTTTAATATGGAAATCAAAACTCCCATTATTTTTGGATAAGGCAACTATTTAAGGAACAGAAATAATGCCAGAGTACCCATGACACTAACCAAAAATACCATATGTTTCACAGTTTAAATATTAATGACTTATTAGTAATCCACAAATATGCATTCACTGAAAACAACCCACCACTGGTTTGAAGTAATGAATCTATTCTAAAGTTTCAAGAGCAACCTACAGCCAAAAAAGGATGGAAAATAAAGTATAATATATTCTTTATTTCTATAAATTGTAAACCAGGTTATATTTTGTTCTTGCCACACAACAATGGATTTTTTTTTTTTTAACCAAAAACAAAACTGGTTTCTTCAACAACTTCTGAGTCCATCACCCATTTATAATATGCTGTGCTGGCTTTTACTTCTTAGACCTGAGGAACAATGTCTTGCATTTGAAAGTTTGTCTATCTCTATCTCAATTATGTAGTTGGCCCAATAAAATATATCACTCTAAGAAATCCTTATTTCTATTTATAATAAAAATAATGAGCATAATACTCCAAATGCAACTCTGACATAGGAGCTCTATACAAAAAAAGTTACAAAATATTAATCCTGACAATGTCATGATAATTAATACAGGTTATGTAGATAAGGCTTCTAAGTATTACTCAGTGGGAGGATTTCAGAAATGAGCTCTGTTATGGACTACTGCTATTATGAAACAAAAGAGAAAAGAGGATTTTGGTAGGGCATTTGTAAGCCATGGGTGTCTCTCTAGATGGTTTAGTTGTGCTAAAGTCTGGATTATGGAAACATCCTTATGTTCTGTGATGAAGTAAAAGAAGATTTGCTGCCTTGGACAATGGGAAGTCATGCAGCCCAATACTAAGTAACATCTGCTGTGTACTTGTATGTCACTTGCACATTGTAAAACACGTAGTGGGGATCTATTGGATAGAACGCAGTTTTCAAGGTCCAAAATATAACAGCAAGTAACAGGTGTTCTGGTCAGATGGTTAGCTAAAATATATGTGTTATAACTGGGATCTGAGGCAGCAAATAAAAACAGGATTTATGATATACCAAACTTTTTATGCTGTCATTTACTTTGAAAGCTCCTTTGACTATATAGAAAATTTGAAAGCAAATTTCATTTTCCCGACACCAAGTAATGTTGTTTATTATTATGTGAATTGACCTTTAGTTTGCGTTTGAGTCATATCAAGCACTTATGCCAGATTTCTGGGCTTAATCAAGTTAATCAAATAAGTTAATTGAAAAGAAGCTCTTGTGGCCACTCCGTATAGTTCTAATGGCCATGCTCGAGTGTATTCATAAGAAGTATCTTCTGTTTTTAGCAGTGTTGCAGTCAACTAATGAAAACACAGCACTGCACTTAATTTCTGTTACTTTTCATAACACTTGAATATTTTTCTTATTCTTATTATTAGTACCTGACAGACTGGTCTTTTATCAGTCCATCGAGGACCAGCAGGGACCTTGATCACTCATTCTAACACACTGCTTGTCTTTATTTGACAGATAAAGGGCTGGTGAGGAAGGCCATGGCTGTTATGAATATATTTCCCAGTGTACTGTTAAGCTCCAGGGACTATTGCTTTCAAAGGAGCCAATACTTGCACTGCAAGCTAGGTGCATGTCATATTTGTACCCTTACAGCTTTGATGTTGCAGTAGGATTGTGAAGAAACAGCCCCAAAAGAGACTGCTGAATTGAAACAGAACAAAATGATCCTTTCTAAAAGCTACCTTTCTTTTGTTTCCTCTTTGGATTGATGGATAGTTGTGAAAAGCAGTTGCTGCTGGCCCAGGCATTTTTAAATGTCTATACTGGCAATCCTTAACTTTGAAAGATGAGAGACACTAGATAGCCACAGGAAATGATAGGAATCAGGTGGTATTAGGGTGTGCCTCTAACAGATTGTTTCTGACATAGGGTATCCTAGCGATAGCCTTAAAGTGTGATTTCTTTGTTGCATATTAGAGATGCTGCCTTGTGTTCATTGTTACAGCATTCTTGGTATTTAATTTTTAATAGACAGTTAAGTGAAATTGCTCAAATTGTCTCTGTCTTCATATGGTTGCATGGCTATTGATTTCAGCTGCAGTACTGAAATAATCAGTCCCGTGTTTCAATTGTGTATCTGTACTGGGAATGGAATTTGGAAGTATATTGTGAATACAATGGAGCTTGCTTCTCATTTGGGGGCAATGTGTACCCTAAGACATATCACAAGGCTACTATCCCCTCTTTGACTTTGAAAAGGGGAGTGAGTACCTGAATTAAAGTGAATGATGGGTAACATGTATTAATTCTGATTGGCTATGGCAAATTTATGACTCTACTGTTGGTTCAAGTGTTTTGAAGTGTCATTCTGGGAGGTGACAGGATAAGCAGAGTTTTTGGAAATCAACCTAAATAACTCTAAGAACAATTAGCTAAATGATCTTGCTCGATGATTATCATCTTTTCCTGTAGCAACCTTTCTGTGGTACTTCTGAACCTGAAAAATAGTTGCTGCCTTCAATGACATCAAGAAGAATCTCAAGATGGAAAGCAAGCAAGTGGTGCAAAGCAGAGGTTAAAATTATAATTTCTTACAGGGTAAAGAAACAAAACAAAATATTTTGACAGCCAGCTAGAAGATAAGAAGGTCAGCAGGCAGTAAGAGGTATCAAAAAAGGTAAGCCTTTCTTAGTATTGTCTAAACAAGTAAAATATCTCTCTTCAGTCATTTAATAGCCAGGAAGTATATTGAGCTCTCAATAACTTACTGACTATGAAGACAGTTCTTTTTCCTTTAACATTAGGAGAAATACAAAGTGCTGCACCTAGGGAGGAAAAATGTCCAGCACACCTACAGCCTAGGGAATGACCTGCTGGGTGGCACAGAGGTGGAAAGGGATCTTGGAGTCCTAGTGGACTCCAAGATGAACATGAGTCGGCAGTGTGATGAAGCCATCAAAAAAGCCAATGGCACTTTATCGTGCATCAGCAGATGCATGATGAATAGGTCCAAGGAGGTGATACTTCCCCTCTATCGGGCGCTGGTCAGACCGCAGTTGGAGTACTGCATGCAATTCTGGGCGCCACACTTCAAGAAGGATGCAGACAACCTGGAGAGGGTCCAGAGAAGGGCAACTCGTATGGTCAAGGGCCTGCAGACCAAGCCCTAAGAGGAGAGACTAGAGAAACTGGACCTTTTCAGCCTCCGCAAGAGAAGGTTGAGAGGCGACCTTGTGGCTGCCTATAAGTTCATCACGGGGGCACAGAAGGGAATTGGTGAGTATTTATTCACCAAGGCACCCCCGGGGGTTACAAGAAACAATGGCCACAAGCTAGCAGAGAGCAGATTTAGATTGGACATTAGGAAGAACTTCTTCACAGTTAGAGTGACCAAGGTCTGGAACAGGCTCCCAAGGGAGGTGGTGCTCTCCCCTACCCTGGGGGTCTTCAAAAGGAGGTTAGATGAGCATCTAGCTGGGGTTATCTAGACCCAGCACTCTTTCCTGCTTATGTGGGGGGTCGGACTCGATGATCTATTGAGGTCCCTTCCGACCCTAACATCTATGAATCTATGAATCTATTACTTTGTCAGCCAATCATTTATGGATGCACTGAAATAATATAAATCTTCCTAATGATTGCAGTAAAGTTTGAATTGTCCACCATTTGAGGTGGTGTACAAGTAGTCAAATAAAGTAAATTAGATGGATTTTCCCAGATGAGTAGCAATAAGGATCTTATAGAATCTCATATCACACATAGAAATATGAAATAATATTTCCATTTTTTGTTTAATGTCACATCATTAACTAATCTTTAAATTACAGCACACTTGTACAAGTTGAACTGGCACTAAAAGAGTTTAGTAATACCCACAAATATATACAGAATCAGTATATCTAATGTTTTTACTTGTGTATGATGAGTTGCAAAATTAAGGAATTTATTAAGATATTTTACTAATGTATATGTGCTATATATATGTGTGTGTGTGTGTGTGTGTGTGTGTGTTTACTTGCTATATGTATACATCACATACATCTGTGCCTTTTTAAACTGCCTAATAAAACTACAAGGTAGAGTTTCCATTGCTTTACAGAGTATACTTGGCAGTTTTTCAAAATACATATGAGTTTTATGGTTAGAAAGTATAAAGATGAATGGATTTTGTTGAAAATATGTATATAGCATTCTTTAATAAGGATTCATTCCTCCCTGACACTAGTCAACAATACTGTTTTACCTGCTACATCTACTGCATGCTAACTCTGTCTTTTATAGTGCAAACATTACATTGAATCCTCAGAAATAGATGTAGTTTTCCCTCCTTTATTAGCTTTCTCATCCCGTAGACAAAGCACAGTCAGTAAAAGCATCATCCTTGTTCTTTAAAAAGAAGTAGATTAGTCCATTTCCTCATGGGGGTTTGCAAAGTCCTTCAATAGACGTGACTGGAAGAGGAAGAGGCTGAAGATGGTGGCCTAAGGGAATAAACTGCTGACTTGATAAATCTTTGGGTCTTAAGAGGTCATCTCTTGATGTCTGGAAGAAAGATTGACTTGCTAGCAAATATGAGTATGAGCCTGTACTGCTAGATGAAATTTTTTTAAAGTAATGCAGAAAACACCTTTTTTATGAGGTATTCATGTATTTTATGCAATTGGAGCAATGTTTTCACTTATGAAGCCTTTTCAAATTCTCATGGATTTATTCATTTAGTTATTCTAAGCCATCTCTTTGTTCATTAGTGTATACTTTCAATATAGTGTATAGAGAATTTAAATTAAATTTTACTCAAGAAAATGCAGCTATGAAATGCAACAAGCAAATCTTTGAAACCTAATGAAATTCAATATTAGCCAATAGAGGTTGAATAGCACAATATCATGAAACAACTTGGTATTAATAAAATTAGAAAATCTTTTGGCAATAACTTTCTGATACTTTAAATTATTCACAGAGGGGGAAATCAATTTCAAGCAGACTAATAAAAAAGCAGGTTAAATACAGTTCCTCTCTTTGTTATAAGAGAAGTATATTTCAGATTTACTTAATTGTCTGAGAACATATGGATTTTTGTCTTTAAATTAATAAAATATTTGACTCCCATTGCTCCCTATTTATTACCCATACAGCCTAAAAACTAAGAGCCAGATCCCTAGCTATAAATCAGTGATGCTCTCAAGAAGTCAGTGAGGCAATGCTGATTTATACCAGCTAAGAATCTGTCCTGTTTAGTTTAATATTTTACAACTGATTTACCTTTGGAACTATGAACACAGCTTGGCATTATTTTTAAATATTCATTTCTGGAATCCAGTACATTAACAAAGCATGTTAAGAGTTCCTCCCTTGAGGCATAGATAATCTAACTGCAGATTGCTGCTATGCCTCCCCCCACCCACTCCATCACCCCTGGTAGCATTGTTGCTGTATTCTTTGCCCTGTGTGTGACTGTTGCTGTATGTCTGGCCCTGTGTGTATGTCAGACAGAATAGTAGGGAAGTGCTCATCATCACCCTGTAGAAGAGGAACTGGTAAAGTGACAGCAACAGGAGGTTTTTAACTGCCTGTACCCAGAAAGACATGCCAAAAGACAATGTTAGCCAGCATTGTTCATTACTTTTACTGGAAGAAGGAAATGTACAAAGAGCAGTGTAAGATATGCATTTGATTGATGCCTCCTCTGCAAGTCAGGGAGGGGTTTGGAAGTTGGCAGTAAAGGCATGAATGGAGTTGGCACAAGAAGAGAGCTACAATTCAGCTAAGTCTTAGAGTTCCCTGGCATGTGAACACTGTTTTTTGTAATGTAAAGAAAGTGCCAAGTTGGGAGGAGGGTTTTTTTGTGAGCGTGAGAGAGAGAATCAATAAAAAAGAGACTCATCCAAAAAAACACTTTAGCGGGAAGCAGAGGTTCAAGCCATTTTCCAGAGGAATGGCATAAAATAATTGTAATGGAAATGTGTGTGATTTTGCAAGTGCAAAATTTCTAGCTCAGTAGTTCATTATGTGCTGTATGCTCTGCCAAATTGGTCCAAGAAGTATAATGCTTTCAAAAAATGGTTCTGTTAGATTGTGGAGAACATTGATACATGTAAAAAATGATATGACTGTTAAGCATTGCTGAATAAATTCTTGCCTTTATGTTTCAAAAAGAATGATTAAAAGAATGTGTAGAGGTTGCATTTGATAGAGGGAAAGAAGGACCCATCCAATTTTGCAATTTATTGTGAATGGATGAAAGCTATGCAGCACCTAATCAATGCACAACAAATTGCAGGATCGAGGCCTAAATGAAAAGCAATATAAGCACTGATAAGAGTCTAAGAAGATTTATATCTACAATATCTATCCTATTAAAATACACCTAATAGATGCAGATGGGGGAGCACTGAATGAAAATACTGATGTAAAATTAAGTATTATTAAAATTAATCAGCTATACTGAACTGCTTTTAGTTGGTGTTTTATGAATCTATAGGAGGGAAAATTCTGCTTTCTGTGTAGAGCATCTTTGATTGAAAAGCATCTCCCTGCCTATCCACTGGGGAGCACTACTGTGAGTCAATGTAAGATGCCTGTCACAGATTATTATTTTATATACTGAGCTAGGACTTCATTGTTCTGGGCAGTGTACAAACATATAGAAGCTGAAAGAGTAACATACTTGGTAGACTCTCCCTGTCTCTCTCTCCCTCTGATATATATGTACCCTAGGGAACTTTTGTGAATATATCCCACTTTTACTAATACCACTTAAGCTCTACTGCTATTAAATTATGACTGTAGATTGTTTGACACTAACCCTGAGCAGTACTTGAAATACTAGAAGCTGGTCGCTCTTAAGAATACAAAGATTTCTAATGCAATTTTGGCTGAAGTGCTGTTAGTAACAATGGGCCTGAAATGACTGCTTATGTAAATCGAAGAGAAGAGCCTAAACATAGATCCACAGAGGTATTTAGGTGCCTATGCCATTGATTATAATGGGAGTTAGGCGTCTAAATTAGACATCTGAATACCTGAGTATTTCTGGACTTAAGTCTTTATGTCTATTTGATGTGCTGAACTATAGGTTTTATTGTAATATTTCTGCTGTAAATGTGCTCATGTTGTTATAATGTTGTGTGCCTCTGTTACCTATTAAGCTAGTACACAGGGAAAGAATGGGTAAAAGAGGCAGTAAAGCCAGAGGGTACATACTAAAGTCTACTTTCACATGGAAGTCACATGAATGGATGACAATCGGCAGTCCCAGGAGTGGCATAGGAAAACAGGAGTAATGCAGGGTGGGGGAATGGTGAGTGGGATCTGGAGGGGGGCAGGACTGCAAGGGAAGGTTGCTGGGTCAGTGTGGGGAGGGGGTTGTTCATCCAAGAGCGGGAGGGTTAGGGGCTAAATAGCCTGATCAGGGTCCAGGGGATAGGAAGAGCACAGCCCCTGGGCTGGGTGAATGGCTGGGCTATCCCAGCCCTGGGACTATGATCCTGTTAATCTGTTCCCAATCTAATTTAGTTCACATACTCAGATGAACTAACAGCTCAGGCCTGCCATTTTTGGCCCATTTCCCCCCCTGAATGCCTGCACAAATGAGTGTTTAGATTGACCTAAACCTTGTTAGGTTGATCTAAATATAATGCTGTATGTACCCAAAGTGCTGGCTAAGTGACAGAATATGCATCCATCTACAGAGCCTTGAATAGCATTATTTGATCCTTCAACAAAGTTGGAAATTGCAGGTAGCATAGCACTCTTTCAGGGGAGGAAAATCTGACAATGGTTGCAGCAGAGCAGGGTGTGGTCTGCAGGAGCCAGTATGGGAGAGAAATAAGGGAGTAGCTCTGGGGATGTGGAACTGGACGACTGGAGACATAAGAGCTTAATTAACTTTGGGGTGTATGGGCTGAAGACAGTGGGGGTAATTAACCTTTTGGACGTGGTAGGGAACGTGAGGCTGGGTGGTCTTTGCCCCAGTAAGTGCCTTTACTCAAGGGGACCTGTCTGTTTGCTGCTTGGAACCTCAGGTTGCACTTGGCCTAGTACAAGATAAAGCCTGTCACGGGAGCTGGACTAGAAGCCACTGTTTGACTCAGGGCCACAGACCAACCAGGGAGTGTCAATGACAAAGGCCAGGGTCTCAGAGTGGAGAGGAGCCAAACTTCCCTTCCACTCTAGAAACCACCCTGGCCTGGGAGCACTTGCAGAGACTAGACAAGGGTGCAGTTGTCCTAAGCAAGCACCATCTTGGGGAAACCCCACGATACTGAACCTAAGTCTTCATTTCTATTTGATTTTTAGCATGATTTTAGTTTAGGGGGACTTCCAGCATGTGAACTGTGATCCCTGGCTGTTTTTTGGTGATACGGACACATGTGGAGCAAGAACTTCATTGAAACCATCAAACAATTTTTGTTTTCTAAATCAACAGATGATATTTGAAGCAAGATAAAAAACTATTAACCCATCCCATAAAAGGTAAGATTCAATATTTTCTCAATCTACATTGAGACAAGACCTTTGAAGATCAAGTCTTTGGTCTGAATCAAAAGGGCTTGAACACAAATGTTTGACATACTTGGTATACCCTAATACAGGGCTCTTGGATGCTGATGAAGTTAACCTTCTTCTTAGATTTAGAAATGAAATTCCACCCCTTTTGAAATCGTATTTATTTATATTCTTATTTAAATAAATACTTAAATAAAAAGTTGAATTAGAAATCCCTGATCATCAGTAATCATAATAATTTTGGACACCGATCTAACCTAAATCCAAGCTGAAGGTTTCAGTGTATATTCTAAACCCCTATACTGTGAAGAAATCCCCGTCTATCTGCCCCTTTCTTGGGTCATTTCAGCTGGAACCCCCCCTCCCCCCGCCCTTGCTTTCTGTTTGGTTCAGGCTGGTCAACTGGGTCACCTTGCCAGATAAATTCCAGAGAGTAGAGGGGAGCTCGCTCTTCCTCTGGCAGGCATTTTGAAAAGCCACAAGCAAAGTGCCTCCAGGCTGCAGCCTGGATGAATTCCTGTAAGTATAAATTTGGGAATTAGCTGGGAGTTAGGATTAATGTCTAGGCAGATGTGTGTTAAAAGGATTATTATGTCCAAGACTGCATAAGACTCTGATTGCTTATGTTTGTTCAAAGTGTATTCTGACTTCCTTGTTCTACACCCTCCCCTCCCTGATCTGTAAATGTATTGGGTTACAGTGTGTCTTGCTGTATTGCTGTGGAGCGGGGAGAGGAAAGCCTTTTTGCTCCTAGCCTGGCCAGCAGAACTTGCCTGTTTTTGTTCCCTCGGTCCTACCTGATGTTATCCTGGGATGCTTCAGGCTGAAAGAGGCACCAATAAATATTACCACTGGGCAAAGCACACCCAAGGCTTGCAGGATCTGTGTGCCCAGGCTGCACAAAGTCCTAATAGAGACCAGTGCCCGGGTGCTGGCAGTGCTGTCCGAGGCTTGTGGGTGTTCTCCAGGAAACGGACAGTCAGCTGTAGGCACTCTGTGGAAGACTCCCAAAGTGAGGTTTTTGGGTCTGGCACAGTGAGACAGGTGGCTCTGTGTAGTAGCAACCCCTACTGTGTCATCAAATATACAAGGGTTTTTTTTTTCTACATAGTGCAATTCCAGTTACTGAAGAGTTCTGAGAAGTGATTTATATAGACATGCAATCAGAAACAAGCCCATAGCACCTTGTCTTATTTCCTCTTTCACCCTTTCAATTAACTATCTTTCTGTCTGTGACTGTCTATACCTATACCTATAACAATACCTATACCTATCTTTCCACACACCACAGTTACGTTAATGGGTTTTTGGTTTGTCCATTTGTTTGTTTTAGGGTCAGATTATCTCTGTTTTCATAATTATACATATTATTAATTATCAAGTGGTTTGGGACAGTTAGTCATACTTTGAGTAGTAAGGCTTGATCCATAGTTTTTGCACATTTTACATGTGCATTTGTGTATGCATGTATGTGTATGCATCGTTGTCTCCCCACATATGTATTATAGTTTCATAGTTGTTAGGGTTGGAAAGGACCTCAATAGATCATTGATTCTGACACCCTGCCCTGGGCAGGAAAGAGCACTGGGGTCAGATGATCCCAGCTAGGTGCTTGTCCAGTCTCTTCTTAAAGACCCTCAAGGTAGGGGAGAGTACCACCTCCCTTGGAAACCAGTTCCAGATTCTGACAACACTTACCATAAACAAGTTCTTCCTGATATCCAACCTAGATCTTCTATCTGTCAGTTTGTGGCCATTTGTAGTCTCCCGTGCCTTTCCCCTGCACGCCGTGGGTGTGGGTTCTTCTTGAGCCTCACTGTGACTCCTTGGACTGCACAGCCTGACTATTGGGATGACTTCGGGTCAGTCCCCCAGGGGTCTCATCTGCCACGTCTTTGATGATGGTAATTGTTGTATCGGGACAACGATGTTTGGCTCCACCTCCCCTGGTGAGTTCCCTCTGTCATTCCCATTGTTCCTTCCCATTCTATTCCCATTGGGGCTCCACCTCCCCTACACCCCGCCTACCGCCAACCACGATGTTGTGACCTGTGTCATTGATATGAACCTTTATTGGTGCTCGGTCTCTCAGAGTCTTTGGCCGCAGGCTAGTAGTGATGTTTCTTTGCCAAGCACCCCCTGCAGCCTCCTCTTTCCATGTCTACATGGTGTCCGGCTTTGGCAGCATTCTGTCCCCCGGTATGTTGCCTTCTCCCCGGGTTTGGTACCTGCCATCCATCCATGGCATCTGGATCTTGGCTCTGCTCTGTTTGGCCGTACTCCAGTCACTACTGCTGCTCCTTTCAGTCCATGTCGATCTCTTTGGGCCCTCCCTGGCCCTGGGCCTCTGTCAAAGACCCTGTCCAGGGTCTCCATTAGGCCCCCTCACTGGAACTACTTGAGTGCTATGGCCCATCCGGGCCAGTTGAGGACTCCACTTCTGGTCCTCCCAGCTTCTCTTCCACTGGGTCTTTTATGCTGGCGTCAGGCATCCGTCTGAGCAATCGGCCCCTGCACACCATTATAAAACATGCCCAGGGCAACCCGGGAGCCACTCCTGCCTCCTCCTGACTCTTCTGCTTTTTTTCCTTTGATCTTTTTTCACTTTTGCCATGATCAGCTCCTGATGTGGCATCCCACCACCTCCCCGTCTCTCCAGTTAAGTTTTCACACCATTGTTCCTGGTTATTCCAAGGGATGCCTTGGTAAACAGAGCATTTCTTATTTCTTGCTGTCCTCCCCCACCATGAATTTGTAAACAGCTACAAGATCCCCTCTAAGCCTTCTCTTGTGGAGGCTGAAGTGATCCAGGCCCCTCAGTCTCTCCTCGTAGGGCCTTACCTGCAGTCTTCTAACCATACGAGTGGCCTTCCTTTGGGCCCTCTCAAGGTTATCCACATCCCTCTTGAAGTGTGCTGCACAGAACTGTATGCAGTACTCCAACTGTGGCCTGACCAATGCTGCATATAGGGGAAGCATCACCTCCCTAAACCTGTTTGTGATGCACCTGTTAATGCATGATGCAGTTAGCTTTATTGATTAATGCGATTAGTTTTACTGATCACTTCATCACATTGATGGCTCATGCTCATTTTGGAGTCAACTATGACTCCGAGATCCCTTTCTGCTGTTGTGCTGCTGAGAAGGTCCACCTCTAGCCAATAGGTGTGTTAGTGTTTCCTTCTCCCTTGATGCAGCACTTTGCACTTGTCTTTGTTGAACTCCATCCTATTCTTTTCTACCCGCTTTTCTACCTGTCCAGGTCTGCCTGGATTCGATCCCTTCCCACTGGTGTGTTTATTGTACCCCATAATTTCATGTTATTCACAAACTTAGACATAGGGCTCTCCACACCCTCATCCAAGTCGCTGATGAAGACATTGAATAGCACAGATACAAGGACTGAGCCTTCAGTCCCACATCTCACTGCCCACATCTTTCTAGGTTGATACCGACCCGTCCACCACCACTCTCTGGGTGCGACCCTTAAGCCAATTTGCCATCCACCTGACCATGTAATCATGTATGTCACAACCACTCAGTTTGTTTACGAGAATAGGATGAGATACCTTATCGAAGGTCTTCTTAAAATCCAAGTAGATGACATCTACCTCAACTGCTGCATCTAAGCATTTTGTAACCTGATCATAAAAAGAAACAAGGTTAATCAGGCAGGATCTACCTGCTATGAGCCCATGCTGGTAGCTCTTCAGCATTATTTTTCCTTCTGTGCTCCCACAAATGTGATCCTTAATAATTTTTTCAAAGGTTGTCCCAAGGATAGAGGTGAGGCTAAATGGCCTATAGTTACCCAGATCCTCCTTCCTTCCCTTCTTCAATACTGGACTCAGTCTTTTCCACTAAATAAGATTGATGTGCCTAGACCATCAAGTGGCATCAGAGGGAATGCTGAAGAGCCCTGTGACAATAAGTTATATCAAACACAGAGAAAAACAACCAGATACATTTACCTACTGTACAAAGTGCAGATCATCCAGGCCTGCTGCCTTAAACACATTCATCCCTTCCAAGTGTCCCTTTACTAGGCCGGTACTGACTATTGGTGGGCTGGTGTTCCTTCTGGGCCTATCTATAATGCAATTGGGAGATTTGTCTTGATCCATGTTCAGAAATATAGATGCCTTGTCCCTCCTATCTGTCACCAATTGCCTTAGCCCGTCCTGTAGAGGTCCTATGTTACCCTGCGCCTTCTTTTTGTTCCATATATACCTGAAGAAGGACTTTTTATTGTCTTTAATTTTTGTCACTGGCTCGAGTTCTGTTGCTGCTTTGGCCTTCCTAACTGACTCCTTGCAAGTGCGAGCCTAGGAGGTATACTCCTCTTTGGTAGCTACCCACTGCTTCCACATCCTGTATGCCTCTTTCTTTGCCCCCAGGCTTTCCTGGATTTTCCTTGTTCAGACAACAGGGTTTCTTGGCCCCTTTGCCCCCTTTTATGTGCAATGGAATTGTCTCCTGTGCCCAAAGTATTGCTGTCTTAAGAAATGACCACCCTTCCTGGACTCCCATTTCACCAATGCCCTTGATCCTCAATGCCTCACTAACTAATCTCCTGAGCACGTTGAAGTTAGCCTTTCTAAAGTCTAGCACTTCTGCCCTGCTGCTTACTTTTCCCACCCTATGCCAGATAGTGAATTCAATCAGTTGATGGTCACTATTCCCTAGGTTAACTTGTACTTGCAGATCCTCCACCAGGTCATCCCCTGGAGCTAGGACCAAGTCCAGCAAGGCATTTCCCCTAGTGGGACCATATACCTCCTGCCGTGCCATGGCTGCTTAAACCCCAGGTCCTGGGAGCAAAGCCCCCTGCTCCAGGCTCCTGCTTACAACCACTGTTTTCACCCTCATGGCCCGCTGCAGGGATTGCCACTTGACCCTGGTCAGTTTTGGCTCTGGTGGTCCCCCCCACACAGCATGGCCACTTGGCCTGGCTCTCCAAATTGTCTCATGCCCCCTGCCACCATGCTATTGCCACCCAGACCCTGTGCTGCCACCCAGATCCCAGCAGAGATGCAAACAACACACTCCTGGATGCCACCACTGGGGCTGTCCACACACTTCTGGGCCTCCAGCTCCTTTACCTCCGGGCCTGCCAGGCCAGACAGAGCTGGTGGCTGCACATTGTTCAGACCACTTGGGGTGATAAGCAGTGGCTCGAGTCATTCCAGATGACTTGGGCCACTTTCCAGGACCTCCTCAAGAAGCTCTGCCTGCACCTGGAGTGGAAGGATACCACCATGTGGTGACCTCTCCCTGTGGGACACCCAGCTGGCCATCACCCTGCTCAAGTTGGCCATACCTGCTAGCCTCCACTATGTTGGCCACCTCTTTAGCATGGGCAAGGTGGCCACTAGGAAGGGTGTACTGGAGGTGTGTGAACATGCTGGGCCACACTGTGCTCCAGGTGCACAACACCCAGGAGGTGGTGGTGGGGTTTTGTACCCTGGGCTTCCCCCAGTGCATCAGGGCCTTGGATGGGACCCACATCCCCATGATGACTGCCTCACTACAGCTGACAGATCTTCCACTCCATCATGCTCCAGGCCATCATCGACTACCACAGTGCCCTCACAAATATGAGTGCTGGCTGGGTGGGCAGTGCCCATGATGCCCACATCTTCCACAATTCCACACTGCCAGTCCTGGTGGAGGGTGGACGCTTTGTGTTGGGGGTGCCAGACCTCTAGCTGGGTACAGTGGTGGTCCCATCCCTCCTCATTAGGAACCCCATCTACGCACTTCTCCCCTGGTTCATGTGGCTCCATGCTGGTCAGGTGGACCCGCATCAATACTTCAATAGGTGTTAAATGTTACAACACTTCAACAGGTGTTTGGGCTGGAACCATGCTCTCTTGGAGTATGCCTTCAGAGGCTGGAAGGGACACTGGTGCACCCTCACCACCAGCCTCAAGGTCACTGTGGTCAACACCCCACAAGTTATCGTCATAGCCTATATGCCGCATAACATCGGTGAGGCCAGGGGAGAGCTGTTTCACAAGGATTAGGCAGAGGAGGTGCAGCAGGTGGAAAATGCCTGGCATCAAGGATGTCAGCTGTGGTGGCAGCGACAGTGGTTCACTGCTCACTGAGGCTTCGGGTGAGCTGCTCACCCACCACTGGGGGCCAGGGTACTGGATTTAAAAGGCACTGTCCAACCACTTCTTCCTGCACTCCCTGCTGTAGTCCACCTGGACAGCTGCCCATAGACCCCCACCATGCACTCCCAGCACCATGGTCACTGCAGACAATTCTCAGAAAAGTATTTTATTCCTCTCCACAAACACCCCCTCCATCCTCCCTCCCCCACAATACAGCCCATCCCCCATCCTTTCCCCATACCAAACCCCATCCCTCCCTTCCCTCTCCCCACAGAGCTCCTCCCCTTCCCTTTCTTCCCTCCCTGCAGCTGGTCCTCTCATGGTGGGGCTGACTGGGAGCAAATTTACCCCCTGTCAGCATCTACATGTGCATTACTGCACAGTAACTAGTTGTGAGTAAATTTGCTACTTGTTTTTACAGGTAGCAAGTTTACTCATGGTTAGAGCAAATGACTGTGCAATAAGTGTCTGCATGTGTAGATGGTGATGCTTACTGCACTGTAATTTGCTCTAATTTTCAGTAAAGTGTCTCATGTAGACATGCCCCTTGTGTACTTTTGTCAACCAAGACCAAGTTGTTACCTTCAGTACCTCCTCAAGCTGTTACCTTCCTTCACCTTGGTACTCTATTGATGTCTATTTACAGGTCCATTCTGAAATTAGATGATCCATAGGTTGTGCCCTATTTAATAGGCCTGTACGAATAGGCAGGTATTTGATATGACCATGGATCTGGCCGCTTGAGATGCCAGCGATCCGATTCAGAGCTCCGGGTCAGTGTCCCACTTCGATTCAGCCAAAGCGGCTCCGAAGATTCGGAGCCACTTCGGAGATCCGGCCATAGAGTATAATGGGGAATCAATGAAATATCTATAACTTTGTTGTTTTCTGTCTGATTTGAATGAAACTTGCAGGGGTGGTAGCCTCTACTGTGAGCATGAAGTCTGCCATGTTTCAAGGAGATAGGTACAGAGGTTTGGGGGGAACTGCACCCCAAATTCTTGAAAGCAAAACTTGTGTCATGTGTATGTATTACACCACAGTGAGATGAAAACTACAGAGATTAGCCCCCTGTGGGGGCCACAAAGTCTTCCAAGTTTCAAGAAGATAGGTGCAGGTGTTTCTGGGAAACTGCACCCTAAATTCGTGAAAGCAAAACTCATGTCATGTGTGTATGTTAAGCCACAGTGGGTCAAACTGCAGAGATGGTATTGCCTGTGGAGGCCACGAAGCCTGCTAAGTTTCAAGGAGATAGGTATGGGGAGTTCAGGGAAACTGCACCCCAAATTCTTGAAAGCAAAACTCATGTCACATGTATGTGTTACATCACAGCGGGGTGAAAACTGCAGAGGTGGTATCTGGTAACCGAGGCCACAAAGTCTGCCAAGTTTCACAGAGATAGGTGCAAAGGTTTGCGGGGAACTGCACCTCAAGCTGCTGACAGGCAAAACTTGTGACATAGATGACCCTGTGAGTGTTAAAGTGCAGCAGGCTGAAAACTGCAGTGATGGTGGCCCCTGCCGAGGCCATGAAGCCTGCCAGCTGCCAAGGAGATAGGTGCAGGGGGAGTTCTGGGGCCCTGGACCTCTGGCTGCTAACAGGCAAAACTCATGATGCTGGTGGGTGATTGTGCGACTGTGTCTGTCTTGGGGCACAGGGGGCATGAAATCTACTGCAGGCCTGGGTGCTGGGTCCTGCCAGTTCTGTGTGTGTCTCACTGGGGGAGTTTGGCTTCTGGGGCCCTGCACCTCTGGCTGCTAACAGGCAAAACTCATGATGTGGGTGGGTGACACTGTGTGTGTGTTAAGGTGTGCTCTTCCTGGGTCTGGGGCCTCTGCACAACATGGCAGTGTGACCCAGTGAGGCCTCCTCCTTCCTTACAGCCTCAGGTCCAGTCCACCACTTTACATGACAACAGGTAAAATAACTAAGCTGGCTCAACACCGGTAGCATCAGCAGCAGCATCAAAGGTACCCAAACAGAACTGTCACCGAGCCGTTCTTTTTATAAAGGAATTGACAGCAAGAAGTAAAGTTGCTTTGCTGTGTTGGACATATGATGTTACTCATGGTGTGTGATGGTTATCTTGTGTTTTTATGTCTATATTTTATTATGAAAAAAAAGGAGTACTTAAAAATATATATCTTAGGAAGCTTTAGGATTGAAAACCCCGTTGTCAGGCTGAGGAAGTACCTGCAGTCAGTCCTGGATGGAAGGAATAGTAAAAAACCAGAGGGTGGCCTGGCATGCAATACAGGCAAGAAAGCCAGTCAGTGAAAATGGAAATGGAGGTGTCAGGGGGTGAGGGGTAGACCAGAGAGGGGGTTAGGGGGGAAAGGGGGATGTAGCAGTGCAGGTGAAAGTGCAGAGGTGCCTGGGGTGTTAGATGTCCGGCAGGTCGTAGCGTGCCAGAATTCCACTGTGTATATTGAGTCCATGAGTTTCTGTACCTGCTACCTAGGAGGCTGATGAAGTGCAGTTCATAGGCTCAGCTCTGAAAAGTGGTTTGAACATTCAAACAAGCACCTAACCTCATCATCAGAACACCACATTGCTTTCTCCTATACTCCAGTTCAGTTGGTGTCTGGGTATTCATGAGCCACATTTTTGGCCCTTTGCAGCTGAGCATTCATTATCAATGCTTCAGTGGACATGTGGCCAGCACACTACAAAATGTTGTCATCGGTTAGCTGACCATATCACCAACCTCAAAGCAGCATGTGAAAGTGCCTTTACAATAGGATTGTTTAATCACTCCAAACTGTACGCTGTGTATATGGTAACCAAATTGACATTACAGCTGTCATGTAAACTGACATTTTGCACACTGAAGGTATGTTCCAGGGAAAATCTTTGCATGTGGCAGACTCTCCTACTGCTTCTATAACCAGCTTCATACTAGCCATCAGTTTTTAGGAAAACTGAAATTTTTGTCAACTGGTCCCTATGAAGGAGTTTACCAACCCCTCTGTAAAAATAATTTCTACTTATAAATTCACATATGTTACAAGTGTTTTGAATGATTGTGCCACCAGAAAAGGGGATGTAGAACCTCATCCAAAAAACTCATGTGGCATTTGGCAGGCCTACAAAATGAGAATGGAGCCAGGATATGATCAAGTTAGATAGACACCTAGCCGGGGTCATTGGACCCCAGCATTCTTTCCTGCCATGGCAGGGGGTCAGACTTGATGATTTGCTCAGGTCCCTTCCAACCTACCAACTATGAAACTATGAAGTTCTCAACCAAATTAAAGGTGTACAAAGTTTTCATGCTTACCACACTTCTGTACAAGTGTAAGAGGTGGGTATTATAGAGGCACTAGATGCGTAAGTGCAAGTGTGTGTGTGTTTTTCCCACCTTTGAAACAGATTCCCATTTTCAATGATATTCACCATTTAAAATCTCAAACTAGAAGAATGTTGTTGTGTGTTATCACTCTATATCCTTTATTTCACAGGTGTTAAGCACATCTAGCCCATGGGCTGGATGAGCCTAGTGGGGCAGGACTGAATGCTAGATTGGGCCCACAGACTGCCCTCATGGACCAGTTCCTGTCTGTTCTGTCTCATGTATGGCAAGAACTGGCTGCATGCACTTCCTGGCCTGGACCAGCCCCACGTGCTGCTTGCAGTGTGTATACCAGCTCCAGGCTCATGCACCTGATGCGATGTGCACTGGCTCCTCCAGCCTGTGCATGGCATGCAGCAAATAGGGTGGGACAGGGGCATGCAATGCAGACAGCACATGGGGGCCAGTATGGAGGCACCCACACAGGCTTGGACCTATGTGCTAGATCTGGCACATGTGGCTAGTCTGTGGGCCCAATCAGGGCCAACTCTATATCTGCCATGAAGGGCCAGTCCTGAGTGGGTGTTGCATGCAGCACATGCCCTGGACTGTGCCTTGTGCAGTCCATACCCCAGACTGGCTCCACACACTACATGCAGTGTGTGCACCAGCTTCAGCCCAAGTGCTGCATGCTGCATGTGCTGCATGCAGTGTATGGGGCTGGGGACAGCGCATGATATGTGTGTTGTGCAGGCCCAGTTGGAGTCCCACAGGCAGCACTACAAGCTGTATAATTGGGCTCCACAGGCTGTATCCAGCCCATAGGCCATATATTTGACACCTCTGCTTGATTTGGAAGCTGCTGAAGACCAATTGTTTGCTCTTACAGTGAGTTATAGATGACAATCTGTTCTAAGCTGTCTTTTCAGTCTCTAATTGCTATAGTACTATAATATAATAATACAAAAATTATATTAATAATTTAAACCAGTTAATATTTTCAATCTCTTTAAATCTTTAAGTATGTAATGTATGAAGTAGCTTAGGAAGCAGCTGAGGAATAATGAACCTGAAATATGATGTAGGAAATTATACCATTTTCAACAAAAAGCCATCTTCAAATAAGGAGAAATTGATTTTGTAATGATGTCCTTTTCCTAGGACTTTGTAGCTGTATTGCTAAATGTTTGATGTAGATGTAATCATCCGTTCTGATGCTGCAGCAAAATGAAAATTGATCAGTGTATCCTTATTGATCAGTTTCATGCTGATTGGTTTAACAAAGTAGGTTATGTTGTGTCTTATACAGCCACTCAGACTAGCTTATTCACATTCAAATAAATAGATATCTTTGATATAGAGAAACATAAAACAAATATCATATGTAAGAGCTGATACTTTAAAAACACAGTTATCAATTCAAGATTTTAATTTCAATGTATAATTAGATGTGCTATTCCTTTAGATACTTGTTGCTTTTTAATTGAGCAGGGGCTGGGATTCTGTTGTTGGAATTTTTTCTTCAGTAAATATACTGAAATATGTTTAAACATTTTATAGCTCCAGCAAGGACACACCTTATGAATCTGTTGCAATTGTAGTATTTGGCAGCAATCTAATGGAATAATATTATGCAGTGTTGCTTCATCCATGGTCACTCTCCTATATGATTTTGATGTATTCCTCAAGTCTCATAAATACACACACACGCTCCATGAATCACATTCAAGAAAAGGTCATGATGCAGCAATTGTGCTCTCAGTGTTATCTGATGATCTGTTTGGCTGCCGTGCTTGAAGCAGTCTGATTCCCCGTCCCCACCCCTCAAAGCATGCCAACTTAGCAATAGGATTTTTCACTTGCAGTTCATCATGATGCTAACCAGAAACCCCTGGTAAATTCATGAGCTCAAAATCTTGTTCATGCCCAATATCAAACCTATGGTGGGCAACATGCTGAAAATCTAGTTATATTATCAATTACATGTCTTTCCTACCCAGGTTCTGTGTATGTAATGACATCTGATTAATGGAATTTTGCAGCTCTCTGTCTCTCTATTTTGCTGTCTGTCACATATCTCATAGTACAGAAATGCATCAGGAGGAAGGGTCAAGGAACATCTGTACATCTCAAGTTGAGAGGTCAGAAAAGGTTCCCACAGTTCAGATATCTGTAGTTTAAAGCACTCTAATTACATTTTTATCCCATTATGTCAACATAAAGAGATTTCTGAAATTGATCACTGCTCTGTTTCTGGCCTCTCTCACCCACTTACTCTTAATACATTTTTATATTGGTTTGTATAGTAGTTAAACATATGCATTTTCATTTCTGTTGAGCTTTGAGTTTACCTGGTGTACTCTAACTATATGTTTCAAACCATACATTGGAAAAAAAATAGAAAGAAAAGTGTTAATATTAAGTATGAGTCATTTGGGACCTGGCACAGCTCAAAGACAAGTTCCAAAAAAAGATGCCATACCTTTGTAACTCTTTGATTCATAAGCTTCAGTCCAGACCAAGAGAGTAGCCATTCCAGGGACCCCAGTATTGACTCCTAGGAACAGGAGACCCTCAGTCTTCCCTCTTCAGCTGGGCTAATTCAGGCTCTCTGTCTCCTAAAGTCAGTGTCCTTCAACTATTCCACTTTAAATTCACTCCTGGAACCATAGAGGACTTTGCTATGGAACTAGGATTGGCTTTTTCAGAAGTCCCTCCAGATCACTTCTGTTAGAATGTAAATCATACATATTCCAACTTCTAACTAGAGATCTATTTAGAGGCAGAAATAAAAATCAATGTAAATTTTCCACTATTTAAAAAGTAGAACAAGCATAGCTATGGGAGAGGGATGTGGTGGGCCAGTAGGGGTGCTCCTGCTCTCCGCCACCCACCTCACTGCCCCCAACCACCTTCCAGGCTCCAAGTGCCTCCCTGGGGGTGCCTCATGTCTGACCAACCCCCTTCCTAGAGCACACCCACTAGCCTCGGGGTATTGCTGCCACCACCCAGGGATGGGATTGATCCTGGCCCAGCATCCCCTGGGAAACACAAGCTTAGTAGCCCTCGAAGGTACTTGGCTCACTTCAAGAACTTGGGATGCTTCCCTCAGTCAGAAGCACAAGTAATGATCTCCCTTAGTCAGCCGAACCAAGGGGACCCCAAGTCATAATCTAGACCCACTCTCAATAAGTCTCCCATGCTAGGTACAAAGGAGAACTTTATTGGTTACAAGGAGTAGGGTTGAAATAGTGTATAGAATTGAGTAATATCAGAGAAATACCATAGAACAAACAGGATGGCTGGGGTAGCCTTTGATCATGCATCTGAGTTACTGCAAGCTATATATCTAGTTGTATCTCAGGTAGCTTACTTACAAGTATCATCCAGAGGCAGGTGGAGATTCCCTCTGGAGGCAGGCAGTTCATTGATCATGAGTTTTGAGGGAGAGAGCAAGTTTCAGATGGTCCAGCTCTTCTCCCTCTCTGAGTTTTCATCATGGCTACTGCTCTTCTTCCTGGGCAGTCCTTACCTTATATAGCCCTTATGACCTCATTTACCTGGTCCAAAGGAGGCCAGCACCTGTTGGCTGCCAGCCAACCAATTTGAAATGCATCACTGGTTGCTGGGCAGACTGGCAGTCTCTAGCCCACTAGAGAGTCCAAGCCCCTCACCCAGGTATGTGATGCTAGTCATGTAGGAACAGGGAGTAGGTTTCCCTGCTCCCTCAGGAATGCATCCAGTTCAGGTTACCTAAAGAGATAGGTTAGGGTGTGTAGGGTAGGATGCAGGGCCTGTACTAACCAAATTGTCACAGAGAAGAGTTTTGGGGGAGAAACAGAGGTGGCCTTCTGCCACAAAGGAAATGGATTGTCTGCTTGTTTGGTAAACTGAAATAAAATAACCCAGACTATGTCCAGTTGCTCTACTAATAGGAGCAAGTGAACAAGAAACTCTGGCCTTTTCAACTTATGGCACTGTTTTTTCCAACCCGAAGAGTTTGATTCAGGCCTTAAAACATAAGGTACTTTAGAAAACATGGGGGTAGACTTTTAATTTCTTTCTTTTTTCTTTATTTGTTTGTTTGTTTTTGATTCTTCCTATGGCTTTTGAGTCTTTAAGATTGACTCGCTTTCACAATGTGTTCTCTAATCCTTTGAAAGCTAAAAACACCTCTTAAAATGAGAACAGAGGCTGAGTATGGGCATTCAAGAAGCCTGCTGCAGAAGTACTTTATCTTTTGACCTTTACTCTAAGCTCCCAAGGTTAAATCAAGAGCAAGCAGAACATGCTAGCCCTTGGGCCAGGAGGACTCAGAATCTGTCTGCATGGGCCAAACCCAGCAGGTAGGGAGCTCTTGCATGCCTCCCAGCATCTTCCTGGGCTCCCTGAGCTGCTAAAGACTTCTGAGCAGAGCCAACTGGCTAAGACACTCCTGGTTGGGTGGTGGGGACATCATGATCGCCCATTGGCGATGCATAGGGGGTACACACAGATGCACATGCACACCTGAACTTGGCAGTGCACCCCCTGCAAAAAGCACAGCTGACACTGCCAGCAGCACCTGTGGGTGGTCACTGCTTGCCACCCTCTCCCCTCACCACCAACACTACTGGCAGTCTCTGTGGGTGGTCTTCAATCACCACTGGCCACCGCTGATGCTGCCGGCGGCATCTGCGGGTGGTCGCTGACCACTGGTCAGTGCTCACCGTCTCCCCCCCGCCTCCAACACTGCTATGGCCGTCTGTGGGAGCTTGCCACTTGCCACTACCATGCCCCTGCTGCCACCACTGCCACCGCTACCTGTGGGCAGTCGCCATGCCCCTCCCACCTCTGGAGGCATGCAGCATTCATGTGACCATCCATCTGTACCTGATGTGGCAGCTGCTTGTCATGGCATGCATCCTCATGGCAATGAGCAACCAGCCATCTGTCCCACACTTGTGCATTCAGCCTGCCCTGCACCCACTAAGTGTGTGTCTGCATCCTAGACACTTAGGTTCCATGTGTGTGTGTTTCAGATGCATAACTATGCCTATATACCTCCCACGCCAACCAATAATGGTGGCCCTGACACCACACAGTGGCAGGATATCCAGATCTGCAAAGTCCTGGCCAACTAGCTCCTCACTGTGTGGATCAGGAGCTTCCTCCAGGATGAACAGGGACAAAAAACTTTTAGTGCTCCCACCCTGGCAGTGCCCCGTGGGTCTCCAGTCCCAGATTCCTCTGCCCCTGTGTCACAGGCACCACTGGCCACAACACACACTGTTCCCTTTCCCCCAGGGGCATACACCAGAGTGCAGAGGAATGTGATATAAGAAGACATACCTCGTTTTAATCAAATATTGAAGCTGCCAAACTTTTAATGTGCTTATTAAACAAAAATTGTGCAAGGTTGCCTGCTTCAGAACTTGGAACCTTTTTTCTTAGTTAACTTTGAGACAGTGGGGAAAGACCCTGGTTGCATTGGGTAGTTATGTCATTGAGGAGGATGGAGGTGGGAAGCCAGAGGGGCTCAGCTTATGGGGGGATGCCACATTCAAAACTTCTGCTCCTCAGTTTAATTAAACATTCCACCTACCAAACTTTTCATGTGCATAATAAAAACTGGAATGTTGCCTGGTCCAGAACTTGGCCAGACCCCAGGAGGCTGCCTGTCTTCACAGAGGCTGTACCACTTCCCCACAGTGGGACCTGGGTCCACAGTGGCCTGGTGAGTGAGATCCCCCTTCCACATTCTGAGTGCTCCTGCACCCTTTCAGAACTGGCCTGGCATCTGTTTGGGGCCCTGCACATAAACCGGTGACCACCAGTGGCTGGAGGTCATGAGTTGGCCATGGGAGATGGGCCAAGTTAGTTCCACCTTGGCACTGGGTCTTGTGCAGCTGTCCCTCTCCCCTCCCTTAATGCAGCTTCACAGAGTGGGCTACAGTGGACACCTTCCTGGATACCTTCCTGGCTCCTTGGTGAGTGTCTCTTATGTGCTATATCTCCTGTTCCGGGCTCCCCTGCCCTCCAGCATCTCCCAATCAATGTGCGGTGCAGAGCGTTCCCCCACGGTCACCATCCAGGCCTCCCCTCCACCCCCATGGATTTTCAGGCATATTGACCCAGGGAGAATTCTGCAGGATGGAGCTCTCCATGATAGGGAGGGATAGGAGCCTGCCCCACCACTGTGGCCTAGGGGACAATAGTCTTCCCATGGCAGGTGGCACTGATGCAACTCAAGGGTGTTTTAGCTGGATCCAAAGTGGTCTTTGGCCTTGTACATAAATGCATTATCATAGAATTATAGGAAATTAGGGCCTGGCCAGTGGGCATTGCAACTCTCAGTTCCATAGCAGTGCATGCAGCCTCCCTCACAGAGTGGCTGTCCATTTGTAGACCTCATTCTTGGACATTCATAGTGCATTCTTGCCCCTGGGTGGCTCATTCAAATGCTGCAGCAGCATGGGTACAAACAGTCACCAACCTGTGTATTTTAACCCCCCAAACTGAGAGTCCCGTTTCATCATCATGTCACCTGTGCCATCTACATACATCTGTGATGCTGTGTAGATGTCCAAGTGACCATTCTGGATCCAGCATTTCAGCCTCCATGACTAGGCCTTCTGTGCAAAAATGTGGAGCCTGAAGAAAAAAGGAGACACCTTTTCCCCCTGTGCAAGCTCAGAAACTGTGCAGCACTGACCACGGCACAGAACACTCATGGAAAACCTGGATGGCTGGGTTCCATCTGCCTGCTGTGGGAGATGGGAGGGCTGGGAAACCCAACAGAGAGATGAGCCTTCTCTGGTTCTCTGGGAGGAGAGGGAGGGAGGGAATGGGGGATGTGGGATTTGCTAGGGGAATTTCCTGCTGCACCTCATCTACATCAGTGCTTATAAGTAGGTGTTCTGCCAAATAGCACCCAGAGGATCACCAGCCAAAACTCAGATTTACCTTTCGTTCCACCTCAGCTTTGGGACTCAAAAAAACCTTTCAGTATATATCAGAGTCTGTTTGGGTTAGGGTTTGCATCAGATAGATCTGGGTAAACAGATGGGCCTCACTCAGGAAAGCAATGTGACCTTGAGGGATGGGGAAGTACCCATATTTATGGCCTTACTTAATATAACACAGACTGACAAGCCCCCAGCAACAATAGGGGAGACTGAGCCTGGTGTCTTACCTTCTTTCCAAGCCAGTGGCATGGGGGCGTTGTTTCAGAGCCATGAGGATAAGTGAGGATCATTAATAAATTGGTATCATCAGTCTTCCACATGGACAATTGTTGAGCCAGGAGCATGTTGAATATAAGGGTAGACAACCAGAGCCTTCCCCATGAGCAGACCCCAACTTACAAAGGAGTCACATTAGACCTTTCCTTCACCTATAAACATCAAGTTCAGAAGGTCAGCAGTAAAGTCTCTGCACAGGTAGCTGCCTTAAAATGTTTAGCCAGCATGGCATAGTGTACCAACTTCAAAATCCTCAGAACCACCACACAGAGACCCATAACAGGCTCCACAACTTACACATACACAGATGTATTTCCTACATTCTCGTGCATTATACCAAGTGACATAAAAAAAGAGACCCTACCATCTCCCCTGCTGCCAGTTCACTGGGCGTGTGGAGAGCCTGGCAGGCTGGGTATTGTGGCCTTCTGGGTTGCACTAAATTTAGGTTAGGGGTGGGATGAATGGAAATTAAATGATTGTTCAGAGTAATTTGGTATGAAATCTATTCCTACAGTATTTTATACCAACATCAAATGAGTCCCAGCTCACTGGGAACAACCTTGACAGAGAAGTGTGGCTCAAGCTGAACAGACTGAGATCTGGATATAGACCCTTCAAAACAACACTGTACAAAATGAACATACAGCTAAAATAAAACTCAAAATATAAAGAGGTTATAATAAAAATAATATTAATTTGTCAGAAGCTTTTAGTATCTAGTATCTGTGTGGTCACAGTTGTTTTCAAAACAAAGAGATGCTATTGCATTTCTTATCTATCTAAAGCTTCACCAAGCATTTTAGGTGTCAGATCATAATCTTTTATAAGGAGCATTTTCCATGATAGATATGTTCTCTGTTGCTATGTGACTGAGACACAATGTATCCGTCCTGGAAAGAGGTCTCTACTGATTTGCAGGGTTATTGTCTAGAATTTCATCAGTTGTTGCCTGGAAGCTGTTCCTATCACCTGAGTGTTTAATCATCAGATATCTGCTACAACATGGGGAGGGTTAGACTTCATAGCAATTGAGGGATTGTTGTTTTATGTGCAATAAATAAATGAATGAATAAAGTTGTATTAGGGGCTGTAGTTGGAGGAGATGGTCATCGTCATTTACCTCCACATACAAGGAGCTTTCTTGGTATCCACCTTATAGCTTAACACAGCTCTACAAGTGACTATCTAAAATTCATTTTGGCTAACTAGAATAAGATTTTAATCAAGGAGTTAGAAAGCATGTGTGGTTTATGTTTCTCTTTAAAATGATAAACTTTTAAAAATAGTGGTCAGGCATGAGAATGATAAGGTTGAGTGGCATCAGGAGAGAGATGTTACAATCTTGTGCCATCTTAATGCAGTTCAGTTACCCAAAAGTAAACAAGCTCAGCTTTTTTCACTGTAGCTAAGATAAAGCACTTGTGTTATACATAACTGTAAGACTGGCAGGAGACAGGATCAATGCAAGAACTGGACATTGTATAGTTTCTCTGTACTTTTCTCCTATCAGTACAAGACAATCAAAAATTAATCAAAGAAGTTAAGAACTGGAAGAGACCTTGAAAGATAATCGAGTCAATCAGCTCACCACATACACATTTCATCATAATGAGGGCTATGCAAATAACTGATTTTAAAAAAAATGGTGGCTGAAACGAAAAAAATCAGGAGGAAAATTCATTTCAGGTTGACTCAAACCAAAGTGTTTGGGTTTTAGTTTTGTTCAAAATTGAATTCTTTTAAATTAGATTAGATAAATGTGTCTTATATCCAATAAAATGAAAATCAGAATATTTCATTTAACACAATATTGCAAGTAAATATGTTGATATTTGTGATTTTTTTCTTCATTTTTCTTCTACTAAAGCTATTGACAAAATTTCACTCTCCTTATTCATATTCCATACTGTTTTACTTTAGAAAGTCATGTAAAATTTCAAAAACTCAGGGGAAAAATGATTGTTGAAAAGCTATATAAACTAATCAGCTTGTGCCAAATTATAAGAACTCAAGTCACACTGACCTCATTTTAGCTTGCAGATGGATGCTTGTATGAGGACTTTTGCAGAAGAGGAGTGACAGGTGGTCAGTAAGACAGGAAATGTATATAAAAACTTCATCCTAGAAGCTGACTTAGAGATATCTGCTCTATGGGTACCTTCTCTAGCTCCTTATATTGAACAGAGTTTTATAAATGAGTCTCCAAGCAATGCAAACCCCTGAATATCCCATTCATCAGGCTGAACAGTTGAAATAGCTGATAAAGTTGGGCTCACAACCTGGCTTCTTTCATTTATTCTCAAAATGAATTCGTAAATCAATGTGTACCTAATAACACATCATTAAATCTACAAAGGGTATCATTTCATCTCACGAATGGTGCTTCATGATAAACAAGCCTGCTTCTTCCAAAATTATAATAGTGATCTATGCAATAAGAGAACCATTTACTCGACAGTACCTTGCAGAAATAGAATTCTGCAGTTTTTTCAGTACAGATCTTTAACACGCATTTCCTTTGTAAGCCTTGGCTATGATGGTGAAAGCTGGCTTTCATCAGAAACTCACCAGCTACAGGATTATTGTCAATAAACCTGAAGATGTAATTTAAGCAATAATGAAAGAATGTTTTATTGAAAACCTCCAGAGAGTCAATTTCACAAGATATAATTGGAAGGGGCCTAAGAGCCTTCTGCATCAATTTCTAAACTAAGCATCTCAACTATTAACATGTGTATGCTTCAAGTCTATTGGTGGGGGTGTGGAGAAGTGGGGGAGCACTAGGTACTATTATCAATAACAATAAGAGATTAGAATACATCCAGGAGTTGCTACAGGGAAGAAATGAGAGTGGAGAAGAAATCTAAAATTGTTTTATGCAATGGGATTTAAGGTTTTGTAGTTAGACCCAAGAATTTAAGACTAGCCTTTTTTTACTGTCTATCTCTTTGCAAAATTAGGACATATATTTAGCCAGAGTAGCTGTATTGACCACAGCACTTTTAAATGACTGGGGACCTAGCCTTTCACTGTTATTAAAAAAGGGGCTAATAGTGAAGTCATTTCTTGAGTGGACTGGATACCAGTCCCAGCTAAACTTCTAGTGTTGCTTTTACAAAACTAATGCTTTTTTTTTTTTTTCAAATTCAAATCAAACCCACTAAACAACTTCCAGCTTTACCAGCCTCTGAAACCATTGCTAGAACGGACCCTAAACTGATGCAGAATATAACAGCCAGCATATTAAATAATGTCTCTTTTCCAGAAAACATGACACCAGTGCTCCTGGATTAGCTCTGCCTTCCTGTTTGTTTTCTGGCAGAGTTTAAGTTTTCAATTAATGGCTAACACCCTAAATGAGAGACCTACCTACTCTGAAGTTGGCCCATCTCTTGGGTAATATTGCTAATATTTTGGTCATAGAATCTTGAGCTAGAGCACATAAATTTGAATGAAAATATTTCCTCTTTTTTCTTTGGCTTTGGAACCTATACTCCTTTTTAATCCAAAATAGCCCAAGTCAGCTTAATGTTGGAAGTCCCTTTATTTATGTAAACTATTTGGATGTGGTTTGTTGTGACCCAGAAGCCTTTGGTCCTGGATTATTAACTCAGACACTTAGCACAAGGCCAAATGGTTTAACCTTGCTGCAGGTTTAACCTTGACTGTAACCAGCTGCAACTCAGCAAAGAGACCGGACATGAGGGTCATAGTCTCAAATTGCAGCAAGGGAAGTTTAGGTTAGATATTAGGAAGAATTTTCTTACTAGGAGGGTAGTAAAAACTGGAACAGGTTACCCAGAGAGATGGTGGGTATCTCCATCCTTGGAGGCGTTTAAGTCCTAGCTAGACAAAGCTTTGGCTGGGATGATCTTGTTGTGGATGGTCCTGCTTTGAGCAGAGGGTTGGACTAGATGACCTCTTGAGGTCTCTTCCAACACTAATTTTCTATGATTCTATTATTCACCTTGACTGTGTGGTGAAGAAGACAAAGAAGAAGGAAGTCTGAAAATACTCTGTCTGGTTGACCAAAGTCAAAACAAAAAGTTGGCCAACCAGAATAAGGAATTTGGCTTGGGAAAAGAGAAACAGTTGGGTGCATCTACATGGGACTCTATGTCACCACAGCAATGTTCCATGGTGAGGTAGCATCAACAGGCACAACCCATGATGTCGCCCTACATTGTTGCAGCAATGAGCTCCCTCACTATATGTTATCACTACAGTGACATAGCTGTTAAAAATAACTATGCACTGATCAGACACTGCAGTAACAGCTCTTACTGCACCATCATTTAATACTTCCTAGAGGAAGTACTAAATGACAGCGCAGTAACAACTGCACCATGGGGGCATATGTAGACATGCCTAGTCAGTAGCAAAACTATCTCCCACATAAGAATGAAAACAAATGGAAAATTCCAGTCACAAATAATCATATGCTAATAGCTTCAAAATTCAGTCATGAATAATCATATATGGTAAGTGGAAATATGCTTAGTAATATGCATTTTAAGGAAGGGTTTACACTAATTATATGATAATAGCTCAGTAATGATAAGGTATATAAGGGGGAAAATGGAACCTCTCTCTGGGAATACACCTGGAGAAAACCTGAAGAGATCCTGTCATTGATCCAAGATCCTGGATAAACATCAGACTTGAGAGCCAGGAGTCCCTGGACAAGACATCACAGCCTGATCAACCAGTGAAGTCACATTCACAATATCTTGCGGTGGTGAGAATCTACTTTGACTAGCCATCGTATTAAATTGTAACTGCTGAGAATGCTTTATTTTTAGTTTACAATTTTATTTGCTAAGGGCTCAATAAATTAGTCGTTGGTTAAGGAGTAACCATGTCCTAATCTTGGAATTAACACCTGGTAGGAGGCCCAAAATAGCATTACTGGATGTAAGAGGTATGAGGGACAGGACTTGAGGGTGAGATACCATGTAGATTTGATTTTATTTGTTTGGTTATTTTCTATTTGATTATTTATGTTTGCTTCCAGTGATAGGAAGAAATATTCCTTTGTATATCTTGACATTATGACAAAGATGCCTAGAACCTGGATAGAATTTTTTGTTATATTTACATTATAGAAAATATATAAAGTAATATTTCCTATGGTTAACTTTTCTGCTTATAGAACTACCCACAATCGACACCATTCTATAGCTTTGATCACCTTTGATAATAAATTAACATTGATTTGCAAACTATATCAGCCATTTGTCACTAACTTTCTCAAAGATGAGAAGAGTAACGCATTAATGGCCTCTTGGCTCCATAGACAATTTTTTACAGCCCAATCCCTCATATGATGTTAAACATTAAAATCATTTAGCCAGTTTAAACCAGCTGAAGAACTGGTCTTTCTGGCTTCTAGCTTGTTTGGCATTTGCTCCAAGGTTACCTATTTGTGCTTGAAAGGGAAAATGTAAATAATACAAAAAGACATTTTCATAATTTTCCTCAACAGTTTTACCCATTAAGATTTCCTCTGATGAAGTATTTTACTTCTGGTTCTAGGCATAGACTTGACATTAGTAATAGTACAAATAAGTTGGACTTATAATTTCAAAATGGATAGCTTGTTGTTGTTGTTTTTTAATTGTGTCTGTAGCCAAAATAATAATAGTAAAAGAATAAATGTCACTGCTACTATTCCTAATAATGCAGAACATCTCCAAAAAGGAGGTAGTGTTCATTACTACCAGTTCTTGTATACAGTTTTCTTGGCTGAAAATCCATCTCTATTTCTTTTTAATACTTTTCTATGCTATCAGCAATGAATTTCTCTATAAAACTGACTTTCCTGCTCCCTAATATGTCTACCTATGGAAGAAGGCAGATGGTAGGAAATGGATAGAGACAAAGATGACATTATTAATTTACAATACAAGAACCCAATTATTATAACTTGTGATATTTCTGAAATTCCATACAGACACTGAGGAATAGCTTATAGCAGTAGTTAATCACTCTAATAGATGGGAGGCCTCAATGTCACTGAACACTGTTGCAGAAAGTTGGAAACTATTCCCATCCTAATAACTTGATTTTGCAGAGCTATCTTAATATCATAACTTGATGTCAATCTGTGGGCACATCTACATGTTTACTTTAATGCACATTAGCCTATTTTAATGTGCATTAAAACATCACTAAAAAATGTGGGCACTTATACACGTGCATTGAGGCTGCTCCATCACGCTGTAATTATGGGGCATCAAAGCAGACTCGGTTAATCAAGTTTGCTGGAGTGTGATAATTACCATGCTGCAGCCAGCTCCAGCCTCATATGCATTAGTATCCCCACACTAAAAAATGGTGGCAGGGGTGCTTTAACTAAAGCTCTATTGATGAGCTTTAGTTAAAGTGCCCCCACTGCCATTTTTCAGTGCAGGGATGCTGATACATGTGACACTTTGGGTGCTTTAATTATAGAGGTTCTCAGAGCTGATCTAATTAAAGCACCCCCTTGCCTCCCAGAGCACATATATAACTGCCCCGTGCTATTTAGTTAATGTGCATTAAAATAGGCTAATGCGCATTAAGCATCAGTAAAAAACTGTGGATGCCTGTACATGAGCACGGAGGCTGCTCTGATGTACTGTAATTACAGCATGTCAGAACAGACTCAATTAATTGAGTCTGGTACAGCGTGGTAATTACCACACTCCAGCAGCCTCCCATGTCTCATGTCTCAGTATCCCCACACTTCAAAATGGCAGTGGGGGTGCTTAAACTAAAGCTTATCATCTCTTTAGTTCAAGCGGCTGTCAGAATTGCTCTAATTAAAGCAATATCCCCCCCACTCCTAAAACACATGGAAAAGTGCCCTGTGCCATTTAGTTAATGCACATTAGGACAAGCTAATGTGCATTTTCCTAGTACATCACAATGGAATTACTAGATTTAATGTGCATTAACTAAAGCGTGTTAATGTCCATACAGATGAACGCTGTATGATGTTCATGAATCAGCATCATTCCATTTTTATTGCTAGATCATGACTTTTGTAGAATTATTTAGTTGTAGCATATAACATTCAGCATGTATTTTTCTGTTGTCTCTTGAGGACAGTGTCCTGGTCCATGACATGGATGCTTTGTTCTGTAGAGGCATACTGTAGCAGTGCAGGCTTAATGATGCACACATGACATGAATGCAAGTTAACCTTTATCTTGTATATTATATCTTGCTATGCTATTGTTTTTTTTTCTGTAACTAGCAATTGAACTTATGTATGCATTTGACAGCATAGTTGTGCATGCCATTTTGCATGAATAGAAGTCTGATTCCTGGCTGGAGAGATATGTCACTAATTTAGTAGATTAGTAGGGTTTAAAGCCAGAAAGGATCACTAGATATTGTGATAGTCTGACTTCTTATATGTCATGGACCATTACATTTCACCCAGCTACTCCCATATTAAGTCTATTAGCTTGTGTTTGTCTAGGGAAAAAAATAGTGTGGGATACGAAACCATGTTCCCAAAAGACAACTAGAATTGATTTGAAAACACTGAGACAAAATCTACCACTTCCCTTGATAGTTTGTTTACCTTGGGGTAGTTTGTTTACTCATTCTCACTGATCTAATTTGAATTTGTCTGTCTTCAGCTTCCAGCTATGAGTTTTTGTTACACCTTTTTTATTAAGTTAAAATGCCCTTCCAAACCAATTATCTTTTTCCATAGGAAGGTATTACACACTGTAATCAAGACAGTCTCAATCTTATTTTAGATCAATCAAGTAGACTTATCTCCCTAATTCTCTAACGCAGGGGTGTTGGAATTAACTGGGAGCCCTAAGCCACATCCATACTATGGGCTTCTTGCAGGCCAGATGCAACCCAGGGCATGAAAGTTGCTGCAATGGGCACTACTGTGGTTGTGGTGGCCTGGGGTCCCACAGTAGCAGCGGTGGTACAGGGTCCAGTGAGGGTGGTACTTGATTATGAATCTTCTTTGTGAATACCTAAAAACCCTGCTATTTAGGAAGAATTGGGAAGAATAAATGGTTCAGGTACATGCCTGAGTAGCTGAGCATTGGTGAGTGCTCTTTGGATGTCATGGCCTCTTAAGCCTGAAACCAGTCTACCTATTCTGCCTATCTCTGCGCTCTAATGATTTGTTCAACTGTCTTGGGAGTGTTTTCAATTATTACTCTTGCATGGAGAGCTAGTTAGTGTCTCACCTCCAGAAAGCTAGCACTGGTCTAAAAGTGAGTGTGCAATTAGTATGGGATCAGGCTGTCCACTAGATGAAAGATACAAAAAACTGTAACATTTACTACATTGTTGTACAAGTGTGAGACTTGGATGTTCTGAGGAAAGCATATATGTCAGCTGGAGAAGTTCTACCAGAAGTCACCTCATAACGAAATCCAGATGAGGTGGTACAATAGGTTGGGAAAGTTCTGCAGTGCATTGACTGCAGATCCATCAAACATTAATAGTGAAAGCCCATGTACAACTAGAAAGATATGTAGCAGATGGACAATGGATGAATGCTTAGCAGCTGCTGTACAATTATCCTAGTATAGGAAGAGATGGGGTAGTCACCAAAGAAAATGCTTCAAGTGAATGCTAAAGGCAGACTTCATCTAGTACAGTCTACTGGCTAAACTCTTTTGAGCTGTTAGCTGTGATTAGGTAGCAAGAGATTGTTAGGGAAGGTGTAAGGCTTTTTGAACAGCCATGGTATGTATGCCTTTGGGCAGGATAAATACATAAAATAAAGGAAGAAAAACAGCAACAAGATTGAGAGAGGCTCTGTAATTTGTGTAACAAAAAAACCACATGGAGGAAAGGCCCGTGGGAAGACCTAGGATTTAAAAAAGGGGGATGTAGATGCTAAGGTGCATCACATGTGAAGCAACACCTATTTTTCTCCAGCTAAAAATAAACTACAAGCCTTGCTAATATGCTATAGACCTAGGGCTGTATTGTGCAGTTTAAGATTGAAGCAAAAACAAATGTACCTTCATTGGAATGAGTTAAAAGCTATCTGCAGGGCCTTGAAATAGGAGCTTTATTACCAGGAGCAGCTAACAAACTGCAGACTTGCAGAAAAAATGATAACTGGAACATCAAGACCATTAAAAAGAAGAGAGGCTCATTAACACCTGTGGAATGATGAGTTTAGAAGGGATCAGGTAGATTATAATGAGCCAAGAAGTCAATTGACTCCCCCAGCACTGCCTGACTAGAAAAGCTGCTGCCTCTGCCAGGCAGGTGGTTTTAAACTTTGAATAGAAGAGGAATCAAAGTGCAGTACAAGTGCACCAGTGCACCCCCTGTGCCCCCAGATCCACCTCCCTGGAAAGGTCTGTACAGTCATCTGCCCATTTAGTGCACTTGCCCCCTCACTGTGGTGTCATTATCCCCAGCTATGAGGGGGCACTCAGAATAAAGACTCCTTGCAGATAAGGTAAACTATGGTTTGTTCTTTCAGTTTCTTAGCTATATGAATATCTGACTTCTCTTTGCAACTTTCCATCATACTTCTGCTTAGCAACCTGTGGCACAATTAGATACTGTGAAGGTACAAAGACATCTATTTATCTACCCCTCTCCCTAAGTATCAAAGAATATTTTCATTTGTAAGATAAGAAAATTCATAGATTCATAGATTGTAAGGCTGGAAGGGACCTTGCAAGATTGGGTTTGGCCCCCTGCACCAAACAGGATAGATAACTGGGGATCAGGTGACCCCAGCAAGGTGAATGTTTAGTCTCCTCTTGAAGATTTCCAAAGTAGGTGCTTATTCCACAGTCTGGACCCATTGACTGTAAAGAAGGTTTTCCTAATGTTGAGCCTGAATTGGTCTTTTAGGAGTTTGTGGCCATTACTCCTAGTTTCCCCCCCAGGTGCCCTGATAAACAGTTGTTCACCGAGCCCTTGATGTGCTCCCCTAGTGCAGCGATAAGCTGCTACCAGGTCTCCTCTCAGCCTTCTTTCCTTCAGGCTGAAGAGTCCCGGATCTTTCATCCTTTCCTTGTATAGCTTGCCATGTAAGACTCTGATCATACAGGTGACTCTTCTTTGGACTATCTCAAGCTTGTCCATGTCCTTGTTAATGTGTGGTGCCCAGAACTGGATGCAGTACTCCAACTGCCATCTCACCAGTGCTGAGTAGAGCAGAACAATCACCTCCTTGGCTTTGCTGTAGATGCATCAATTGATGCATGCCAGAGTATTATTTTCCCTACTGGCTACAGCATCGCACTGCCAGCTCATGGTCTGTTCTTATCCCCAGATCCCTTTCATTCATGGTGCTAGTAAGTTTGGTGCCACCAAGCCTCTAGGTATGTTGGGGGTTGCTTGTCCAGAGGTGTAGCACTTTACATTTCTCAATGCTGAGCGTCATCAGATCCTGATCTGCCCAACTTGCTATCCTGTCTAGGTCCCCCTGTATATGTAGCCTATCTTTAAGTGTGACCACACTTCCCCATAACTTGGTGTCATCCATGAACTTGGCAAGCGAGCTCTTCACCGCCACATCCAAATCATTAAAAAAGTTGTTGAAAAGTACTGGACCAAGCACCAACCCCAAAAATCCAACATTGTGCGAGATATTTGAGAATAGGTAGCCATAGCATGGGTGGGGGGTTGGGAATCCTATAAGACTCATAAGAAGGAATACAAAGACAGAGAAGGAAATGAACAAGGGCATATAGAAGATGCAGAGTGGGGGAAAAAAAGAGGCAGAAAATATATTATTAAACATATTTTTGCAACAGTCTTTTTTGCAAGATAAATTATCCATAAATAAATCTAAACCATTTTTGAAAAGTGGAATGTGTTCATTGTCATTGTTACTCTCTTTGAATTACTCGGTACACTACTTCACTTGATCTTAGCCCACAAGAGGCTGAGAAGCAATGTTTCCAAATTGGATGGTGAATATTTTCCCGGTTAAGCATCTCTTCAGAAGCTTGGGAAGCAGTGTTAGGTGTCCCTTAACAATAATAAAAAGAAGATAGAGCTATCTCCTTGATTTCCTTTCCCATTTCCAAAATGAGATCTCTTTTTTACCACAATGTGGTCATTCTGGATTTTAAGTAGCTCCATAAGTCTATCATGGAGGAGTATAATGCTTCATTTCAATGGTATCCTGCAGTAAGTTTATTATACATTTAATTCACCTCTGTGAATCTGTGACTAAAGTTACTAAGAAGAGCTAAAAAAAATTTCTATGCATGGAAAAAACAGTGAACCAAAGTCATCCCTGTTCTAACTTAAATAACTTGACTGCACTAACATAAGGAAAAGAATTGGCCCAATACATTTAGTCGTTGCTCTGTAGGGGGTCTTTCAGAAAAAGCTATTTTCCTCTTTGTTGCTGTGGTACATACATATTTCATTCTCCATGTAGGAAATACAAATGATGATGATGATGATGATGATGAAGAATATTTTTTGTCTTTATTCTTTTAACAATAAAGTTCCTATGCAAAATAATTTAATAACTCTAAAGATTTTTGTTTGAATGACTGGTAATACAAAGAGCAGTGTAAACTATCCTATAGAGAAATTGCAAGCTGCAGGAAATCATACAAAGTTGTTATTGTATAAAAATGTTTTATCTGTTTACTAGGAATTAATGAGATCTAGCATCTATACAACATTTCTGATATGCACATTACTGAACAGATATTGACTAATTAATCCTCAGAGCACCCCTGACTAGGGTAAGCAGTATTATCCTCATTGGCTGATTGGTGAACTTCTTGAGGTGGGTATTTTACCACATGCTGGCAGAGTAATTGTTACATAAAAGACAAATGTGCCAGGGAATAAAATCTTTTTAGATCTGAGCCACTTAGGTCAATATGTTCTTCTGAGTAGTAACTAGCCATCTTGAAATGGTAAGTCAGAAGGAAAGCTGTCATTCATGCTTTGGACCCTGGTTGGTTAACAGTTATTGAACGGTTTGTTTACTTATTAGTGGATAAAACATTGAAACATGGAACAGGATACAGATGCAAGAGAAATAATGTAATCTTTCCAGATATTAAGCACCAGTGGCAATGTGTAGCGGGTGCACGGGGGTGCATATGCACCCCCTGAGAACACTGGTGCCCCACTAATCGGCCACACTCGCCGCTTAAGTGATGGGCAGGGAGGGTAGGTAGGAGCACCAGTGCCCCCTCTGCAAGCACCAGTCTATTGCTGTGATTGCCACAGCTGCTTCCAGGAGTGGGTGCAGCCACTTCTGGGAGCGGCTGCAGCAATCGGTTGGCACTTGCTCCCAGAAGCAGCCTCAGCCACTCCCAGAAGAGGCTGCAGTGATTGGTCGCAGTGATCAGCCATCCTGGGATCACCCATGGAGGATGCCCCTCGCCCTGGTCTGCAGGATTGCCTATGGGGGAATCCCCCCTCCCCCAGTCAGCAGGACTGGTCACAGGCAGGGGCACATGCCCCTCCTGACTAAGGCAGCACCAGTCACTCATGTTACGTGCTAAAAGAACAAATTTACCCTTTATAAGCTTTAACAGAAATCTGACCCAGTGTGGGCCAGAATTTTAAGAACTGTTATCCATTAAAGCAAATCTACAAATGGAGATTTCTTTGTGCAAATGTCTCCTGTATACACAAATATGGATTTAGCTGATTTACAAATTCTGTGTGTGGAAATATAAACATACAACATAAAACACTCTGCTGCATCTTACTTTTCAATGGAAATGGCATCACCAATTTTTCTCTGCTTGTTTTTCTCTTCAAAGCTCATCCTTGTAGAAAACTGTTACGTTATCAGGAATGCAACACTTTACAATTATGAAACCAAAAAAGGAGATAAAAAGAAGCTAAATACAGTTAATTACTCAAGTGCTGCATGCAGAAAGATTAACTGGTAATGTGTAGTTGGGAGCAGTGATACGTTCACAATAAACTACTAAACAGTAAACTGTGTTTTGAGGTTTCCTTAAACATTTACTCAACCTGGCAGCCCGTTATTGCATTGTATATGCACTCATTCACTCATTAACAATACTTCAATGTGACAACATTTTCTGTAATAATAGCTTTGACCTATGCTGTTGTTTAACAAATATATTATCATAAAATTAATTCTCCAAGTCACAGATTAGATTTTTAAGAGCATATTGATAACATTAATCTTGGTAAATTGGACAAGTTGCATTGTATTTGATCTTCTTTCCCTCCCAGCCCCCATATGTGCCTGGAATATTTTTCAAATATTAAGATAAGGATTTCCTTTTGTTCCAACACATTTTATTACTTTTCCTGCAGATGGTGCAGTATACAAGTTTTTAGAGATGCATTAAAAATACAAAGATTAGGTTGAGAAATCTGAGTGGCCTGTTATATAATCAAATATGATTGATGAAGAAACAGACGTTTTGTGTACAGCTGTCATTCTGGAAGCCAGCTTTATAATGTGTGTGATGGTTTGTTTTTTTTGTAGAATCTGAATTAAACCCCAGCACCTGCTGAAAAGTATGCCTGACATTAGAGTGTATTGTTACTGAGGAGATGAAGACTAAGGGACTATGAGCACAATTAAGTAAACAGTTTAAGCATGTGCTTACATTTAAACAGATGACTAATTCCATTGACTTTAATGGGACTATTAGGATGATTCAAGTGCTTTAAATGCTTTGCTGAATCATGGTATAGATTGGTTGCTATGTAGGCTGGTAAGATATGCCAGCACTGAAGATAAAAGCCTAAGGGTCTCACTCTCTTTTGTCTTGCACTTTATTTGTAAAATCAATTATATAATCACCCAACATAAATAAAGTTAGCACAAATCACTATTGTTCTGATTTGGTAGTATTTTATACCCACTTTGTGTTTAATTTGGTGTAAATGAATGCATGAGATGCATGGCATCATAGAATCTAACTTTTAGATGAGGCATGAAAGCCTTTATCATTCCTTACTGCCTTAGTATGGCAGGTACTTTTTTTCTTCTTTGTACAAAAATGTAAGCTGTCATTCAGCTGCAGGTGATAGAGGAACATTGATGTGTGAGGGAAGCAATATACAGTGAAGGAATATACACATTATGTCCATGTTCAGAAAGGTCTGAGTTCCTTTCATCCTCACAGCTGAACAGCAAAAGGACACTTTACACAGAGCCTAACCTCCCTTTGTTTATATAAGTTGAGGAAAAATGTGCTTTTAGATGTCCATTGTGCATCTCAGTGTGTGTGTGTGTGTGTGTGTGTGTGTGTGCACGTGTATGCATGTGTGCGCGTGCGCGCATGTGTGAATGGTTGGATG